>NC_137840.1:75367539-77767539 GCF_948465745.1 Chenopodium album | reverse complement strand
TATAATGCCGTTGGGAACCATATATGACCATTAAATGAAGTCATAAATGTCCGTGGTAGGCTCGAGCTCACAAAATCGGTGCAAGTTGCAAATTGGTAAATTGATCGTTTTAAGGCAAATTGGATGGTTCTACTCACCTAATTAGACTCCCGGAGGGTATTAGGGATTATGGTAAACATCCTGGCAATTTTTATTTCCGGGCAAAAAAAGGTCAAAAAATTCCAAAATTGAAAATCCACGCTTTTTGAGGAATTTTTGAGGTTACGGGGCCCGGTGGCAAAAAGTGTTGAGACCCTATGGGATACATCTTAGGGTCATATAATGCCGTTTGGAACCATATATGACCATTAAATGATGTCATAAATGTCTGTGGTAGGCTTGAGTTCACAAAATCGTTGCAAGTTGCGAATTTGTAAATTGACCGTTTTAAGGCAAATTGGATGGTTCCACCCACTCAATTGGACTCCCACAGGATATTTGGGACCATAATAAACGACTCGGCAATTTTTATTTCCGGGCGAAAAAAGGTCAAAAAATTCCAAAATTGAAGGCTATTATCCACGCTTTTTGAGGAATTTTTGAGGTTAAGGGGCCCGGTGGCGAAAAGTATTAAGACCCTAGGGGATACATCTTAGGGTCATATTATGCCGTTTGGAAGCATATATGACCATTATATGATGTCTTAAATGTCCGTGGTAAGCTCGAGTTCACAAAATCAGTAAAAGTTGCGAATTGGTAAATTGATCGTTTTAAGGCAAATTGGATGGTTCCACCCACTCAATTGGACTCCCGGAGGATATTAGGGACCATAGTGAACAACTCAACAATTTTTATTTCCGGGCGAAAAAAGGTAAAAAAATTCCAAAATTGAAGGCTATTATCCACGCTTTTTAAGGAATTTTTAAGGTTATTAGGGCTAGTGGCGAAAAGTGTTGAGGCCCTAGGGGATACATCTTAGGGTCATATAATGCCGTTTGGAACCATATATGACCATTAAATGAAGTCATAAATGTCCGTGGTAGGCTCGAGCTCACAAAATCGGTGCAAGTTGCAAATTGGTAAATTGACTTTTAAGGCAAATTGGATGGTTCCACTCACCTAATTAGACTCCTGGAGGGTATTAGGGAATATGGTAAACATCTCGGCAATTTTTATTTCCGGGCAAAAAAAGGTTAAAAAATTCCAAAATTGAAGGCTATTATCCACGCTTTTTGAGGAATTTTTGAGATTACGGGGCCCGGTGGCAAAAAGTTTTGAAACCCTATGGGATACATCTTAGGGTCATATAATGCCGTTTGGAACCATATATGACCATTAAATGATGTCATAAATGTTTGTGGTAGGCTTGAGTTCACAAAATCGTTGCAAGTTGCGGATTGGTAAATTCATCGTTTTAAGGAAAATTGGATGGTTCCACCCACCTAATTGGACTCTCGGAGGATATTAGGGACCATGGTAAACATCTCGGCAATTTTTATTTCCGGGCGAAAAAAAGTCAAAAAATTCCAAAATTGAAGGCTAAATACCACGCTTTTTGAGGAATTTTTGAGGTTAAGGGGCCCGGTGGAAAAAAGTATTAAGACCCTAGGGGATACATCTTAGGGTCATATAATGCCGTTTGGAAGCGTATATGACCATTATATGATGTCTTAAATGTCCGTGGTAGGCCTGAGTTCACAAAATCGGTAAGAGTTATGAATTGGTAAATTGATCGTTTTAAGGCAAATTGGATGGTTCCACCCACTCAATTGGACTCCCGCAGGATATTAGGGACCATAGTAAACATCTCGGCAATTTTTATTTCCGGACGAAAAAAGGTAAAAAAATTCCAAAATTGAAGGCTATTTATCCACGCTTTTTAAGGAATTTTTAAGGTTATTGGGGCCGGTGGCGAAAAGTGTTGAGACCCTAGGGGATACATCTTAGGGTCATATAATGCCGTTTGGAACCATATATGACCATTAAATGAAGTCATAAATGTCCGTGGTAGGCTCTAGTTCACAAAATCGGTGCAAGTTACAAATTGGTAAATTGACCGTTTTAAGGCAAATTGGATGGTTCCACTCACCTAATTAGACTCCCGAAGGATATTAGGGACTATGGTAAATATCTCGGCAATTTTTTTTTTCGGGCAAAAAAAGGTAAAAAAATTTCAAAATTGAAGGCTATTATCCACACTTTTTGGGGAATTTTTGAGGTTACGGGGTCCGGTGGCGAAAAGTGTTGAGACTCTAGGGAATATATATTAGGGTCATATAATGTCGTTTGGAACCATATATGACCATTAAATGATGTCATAAATGCCTATGGTAGGCTTGAGTTTACAAAATCGGTGCAAGTTGCGAATTGGTAAATTGACTGTTTTATGTCAAATTGGATGGTTTCACCCACCTAATTGGACTCTCGGAGGGTATTAGGGACCATGGTGAATATCTCAACAGTTTTTGATTCTGGGCGAAAAAAGTCAAAAAATTCCAAATTGAAGGCTATTATCCACGTTTTTTGTGGAATTTTTTACGTTATGGGACCAGTGGCGAAAAGTTTTGAGACCCTATGGGATACTTCATTGGGTCATCTAATGCCGTTTGGAACCATATATGACCATTAATTTATGTCATAAATGTCCGTGGTAGGCTTGAGTTCACAAAATCGGTGCAAGTTGCGAATTGGTAAATTGATCGTTTTAAGGCAAATTGGATGGTTTCTCCCACCCAATTGGACTCCCGAAAGGTATTAGGGACCATTTTAAACATCTCGGCAATTTTTATTTCGGGGGGAAAAAAAAGTCAAAAAATTCCAAAATTGAAGGCTATCTACCCTTTTTGAGGAATTTTTGAGGTTACGAGGCCCGGTGGCGAAAAGTGTTGGGACCCTAAGGGATACATTTTAGGGTCATATAATTATGTTTGGAACCTATAATACCATTAAATGATCTCATAAATGTCCGTGGTAGGCTTGAGTTTACAAAATCGGTGCAAGTTGCGAATTGGTAAATTGACCGTTTCAAGGTAATTTGGATGGTTCCACCCACCCAATTGGACTTCCCGAGGGTATTAGGGACCATGGTAAACATCTCGGCAATTTTTATTTCCGAAAGAAAAAATTCAAAAAATTTCCAAAATTGAAGGCTATTATCCATGCTTTTTGAGGAATTTTTGAAGTTACGACGCCCGGTGGCGAAAAGTGTTGAGACCCTAGGGATGCATCTTAGGGTCATATAATGCCCTTTGGAACCATATATGACCATTAAATGACGTTATAAATGTCCGTGGTCGGCTTGAGTTCACAAAATCGGTGCAAGTTGCGAATTGGTAAATTGACTGTTTTAAGGCAAATTGGATGGTTCCACCCACCCAATTGGACTCCCGGTGGATAATAGGGACCATGGTAAGCATCTCGGGACTTTTTATTTCCGGGCGAAAAAAGTCAAAAAATTTCAAAATTGAAGGCTATTATTCAAGCTTGTTAAGGAATTTTTGAGGTTACGGGGCCTGGTGGCGAAAAGTGTTGAGACCTCAGTAAATACATCTTAGGGTCATATAATGCCGTTTGGAACCATATATAACCATTAAATGATGTCATAAATGTCCGTGATAGGCTTGAGTTCACAAAATCGGTGCAAGTTGCGAATTAATAAATTGACCGTTTTAAGGCAAATTGGATGGTTCCACCCACTCAATCGGACTCCTGGAGGATAGTAGGGACCATGGTAAACAACTCGACAATTTTTTATTTCCGGGCAAAAAAATGTCAAAAAATTCCTAAATTATTTTATTGTATGGTCAAAGGAGTTAATTATATTCCTAAATTATAGACTATAGTTCCCTAATATATTGTCATATATATTATAGTCGAAGGAAATAATTAGCTTGAAGAAAATGATAATTATCTATTTATAGTTAGTTAAACCCGAATATAACCTGAATTGGAAATGACCCAACCTGATTGTAACCGGCAAATTATTGACTTTAATATAACCCGACTTGAATTCGAGAATGACCCGACTTGGAAATGACCCAACTTGATTATAACCCGCAAATATTGATTTGAACCAAACCCGACTTGAACCCGAGAATGACCCAACCTGATTATAATTCGCAAATTATTGACTTGAACCGAACCCGACTCAAACACGAGAATGACTCGACCTGATTCTAACCCGCAAATTATTGACTTGAACTGAACTTGACTCGAGAATTACCCTAACCCGTTTTAACCAGTTTTAACTCGAATTAAACCGACCTATTGTTCATCCGACCCGAATGTAACCCGACATGTTACTAATCCGACCCGAACCCGATAAAAAGTATGACCCGACGTGACCCAATTCAAGCATGACCCAACCCAAACCCGACCCGCATAGGTTATGGAATTAATCCGAATTGACCCGACCCGAGTTGATCCGACCCAAACCTGATACGTTTACCCGAATTGACAGCTGTGTTAGTGATACCTACAACAAGTAGTGCATAAATGTGAATACAACTGAAATTTAGAGATTCTCTAGTGGGTACTGTAAATGAGCATCTTAGTATGTTCACATTGTGTTTATATATCGTGCAACTTCAATATGAGTGGCCTATGCTAGAAAGGCCCGACAAAGGAGCTTATTCAATTATAACGCCTATCTATTTCATCATCCAAATGTAAATTGGCGAAATTAACAAATTCATATTCTATAAATTCAATCAATCATTTTTTTGTGCAAAATAAATTAAATACCGAAAGTACAGCAAAAAATTAATATTATAATTTTAAATTGAATTTTGTTGATAACTAATTGATGTGAAATTCAATTGGGAGTGCATGCTTTATAATAGCAATGTGGCCCTGCAAATTACAGTAATAATTTGCCATATATTTTGTGAAATTGATTTCTTACTTTTTGTTTCTTTTGCGTTTGCACGTGTTTGTACTCAAATTCACCTCAATTGAAAAAGTTTTAAATAGTAAATAACTTGATTTTTTCACCAAATATATCAATCATACTTATTATTGTTTTTAAGTCATTTGAAATTATTACTATGATTATACTGGTTTTAAGTAGGGTAACCTCAATCTATTATGTGTATTTTTCATCTCCAATTATTCTTGGCTCTAAATTTTATGTGTAACATTTCTAATGATTTACCCCAAAAGGCTTTTTCCTGCATGGATTGATGACACTAAACACCAATCACATATTTACAATAAAACACTATAAGTGTGTCATGTTGTTATGAAAATGCAAGCAACACGTCATTGTGAATTCAAATTATGTTACATTCACCACTTAATAAGTAAAACATAGAGGTGGCTAAGGGATCAATTTTTTAAAACTCTACTAACTAATATAAATATGTTATCATACTGCGCTTATATATATTTATTATTAATAATGATCGAGCTTAACTAGTTAATTGTGGTCACCCAAATTACAAACTATGGTATTTTTTATGTGATCACTCGACTAGAAAGTAGAAACACAACCTTATTACCATCTACAGATTATGGAGTATTAAATTTCCTATGTATGTACTCCTTGAGACCTTGACCATTAGAAAAATATTAATGATGTTTCATGTTTGTACTGCATAACTAGTTTTGTTACAGTTTTATAAGATCATGCGCTTATTTTTTTTAAAAAAATAATAAGATCATGCGCTTGTATATAACCATGCATTATATTTTCTATAAGTAAAATTGATCTGTAGTTTTGATATTCCATATATATAAATCATAACCTAGGTAATAAAACTACATTGAAAAATAAATGGCAGCAGAAAATATAAAATAAATATTGGTGCAGAAAGTATGTAAACTTTCTAATTAAAACTATAGTTAAGTAGTATTAAAAAATATATGCACATATAAAACAAATGCTTCATATGATGGTGGCCTTTACCTGTAAACCATGTTCTAAAACACTTGGGATGATAGTCTTGGAATCAAAGTAATCAGAGATGAATAAAATACTTTGGTAAATTCATCAGCTCATCATAACAACCAAAAAGTGAGCATTTAATACTTGAAAAATTACAAACATTGTTTATTTCTAAGCTGGCACCTTTTCCACCAATGGCTTCTTTCCCACACATACATGAGACATCACTAGATGATCAAAGCAAGCCTGGCCTCATATATATTGTTTGTTTCTTGAATAATTATTAATAGTATGAAGTTACGGAACTTGTACTCGGATCGGTCCGTTTTCTTTTGATGTACGGTACTCATTTATCGTAGATTTCTATTAATTTTTAGGAAAAGAGGATGGGTGCAAAAAATTTTATTGAGTGAAAATCTGTAGATATCACAGGCTTGATTAAATATTGTATGTATATATTCACACAATCACACCTCTAATCAGATATATCGTAACTCGTTATTATTTCTAGGAAAGGTGGTCAAGTGCAAGAAAAACCGAGTAAATTAAAATTTTATAGATATCGTAGGCTTGATCAATTGTTGTACATATTCACATAATCATACCTTGAACCAGCTATGAAACACTTGTGTAAAGCAATAGAGGGACTAATATTTTCGATAAATTAAGGACAATAATAATTACAAGAATTAGCATATGTTAAATTAATGAAAAAATGTTTAGTACT
This sequence comes from Chenopodium album, assembly GCF_948465745.1. Lineage (NCBI taxonomy): Eukaryota > Viridiplantae > Streptophyta > Magnoliopsida > Caryophyllales > Amaranthaceae > Chenopodium > Chenopodium album. Next base: position 77,760,949 of record NC_137840.1, on the reverse strand, counting down.
AGAAGGAGAATATATTGAATTAAGGAAAACATGTTTAGTTTGAATTAAAGAAAAAAAAAAAAAGTTTTGCTAGGGTTTTATCAACATAAATGTCATTATCAAATTTAGTTAAAAAATGGCTGACCATCCTCTCTCAATCTGTTCTTCTCTCACTAGCTAAGAGGTGTTGAAGGTCATAATCAAAGAAAGCTAGTAAAATTGCTACATTCTAGAAGTTTGTTGTTGAACAACAAAGAATTGAAAAAGAATAGATTTGGTTATGATGGAAGAGGTTGAAAATTTATACATAATACATTATGTTTGTTTGTTAGAGCAAAGCATATATTATAATATTATATATATATTATTAATTAATGAATGAGGTTACATTTATTTATTTAATTAATTTACAAGACACAATAGTATAGGATAAGTATGACCTTATGAGTGTATCAAGAGTCCCATAATATAAACCGCCCAAAAAAGAAAGACAAAACGAAAATCACACACCACTTTACTTAAGCTTGGTTTATACTATATCTTTGTCCGCCTAAAAAGCTGCCTCACTTTTCCTAGCTTCTCCTTTCAATTTATTTCCTCTTTGCAAATAAACTTCCTACGCGTATTGTTACTTGATACGTTTCATTTTGATACGTTTCATTTATCACGTTTACAATTCTAATAATACGACCCTTTGAACCTATATTCAATTGTTACATTTAGGGTCCTTACTAATTAACATAGAGTATAGACTATAAGACATTCGAACAAAATTGTCATATTTTTTTAAGTAGTAATAGTCTAAGCTATCAATAACCATATACTTGTATTAAATTCGAGTGATAGAGAAATTACAAAAATTGATCCATCTACTACCTCCGTTAATAGTTATCTGCAACTTTGGGGTATTATTTGTGAGAGATAAAATATTCCAAAGTTGCAGATAATTATTAACGGAGGTAGTATTAAAAACGGAGAAATATCTCTAGTATTTTCACCATAAATATAAAAAAGAAGAAGTGATATTGTAAAATTATGTATTGTGATCATACAAAAATGTCTCACAAGTATCACATATCAATTATAAAATGCAATTAAAAGAAATAAAAGATAGTATCCTTAATTTTAAATCAGAGAGTACATTTAACATTTTATATAATTGTGTATATGATTATTGTGCCACAACCTTATTACTTTACATTTGTAGGTAGTTTCACAAAATAGTCATTATATAATACGTAGTACTTATATATTAAAAATATTTGATTATAAAAAATGAAAAATAGTTCTAAATTATAAAATGAAGGAAATGCCTTATTCTTATATTTATATTGATTGGTGTAAATAATTTCCATGCTATTGAGACAAAGCGCGCTGTTGTCTCTTATTTCAATAAGTTAAGTTCCTTTAATTTATTTTATTGAGACCATTTTTAGTTTATGCATCAAATACCTCAAAAAACATGTGGAGTTATTTTGGAAAAATAATGAGAATGTACATATTATTTTTAAGGGTAAGTGAGATTATGATCATTCGATCAGTTCTTTTATAGACTAACAACTAACTAGCTATATATGTAACTATGTATGAGTTTGCTAGCCAAATCGAAGTTACAACTATGAGTTAATTCACTTTTTCTCTTTCAAGTAGAGTGAGTCTTGCCTAGTTCTCTACCCTAGGGCCGATTTAATAAATATGTAACATTGTATTAGGCCACATTTCAAGTTTCTAACATTATATTACAGATTTTTAACCTGGCATATGTGCATGCATGTTGTACACGCGCTTGATCATTGCCTTTACTAAATTTCCAAATAATTAAAGATTATAGATTGTTGAAGATACTAATTAATCAAAACCATATATTATATCTTTAGAAAAGTAACTTAATTGACAAATGCCAACTTAAATAAAGGTTGCTAGATAAACACTCCTTAAACCTTATCTGAAAGTAGTACAGTGCAATATTAACCTAATTGAATGACCTGTGCTCTGAAGTATAGTTCTTAATTCTTCATTTTTTTCAGCTAAGCAAGTTTTTATCATATTTTAACCCTTGTAAGTGGGTGAAATCATATCTTAATTTCATTATACTTATTTAGGTATACCCAACATAGTATACCCTGCCATTTGGAGCAATATTATCCATCCACAACCTTAATAAATTTTTTTAATATATATCATTAAATTAATGTATGATACACTGCACCAAATTTAAGAATTAATTAATTTAGCAACTTATTTAAAATAAATAAAATTGTAAGCATACTTGTAGTATATTACAATCAGAAATACATTTTTAGATGTATAATAGATGGTAACAGCAACCTGCCACGTGTAGTAAAATAGACCACAACACCAATAAAAAAATTTAATAAAAATTGGGTAAATTTCTTTTTCATGTTAATATATGATTAAATCAATAGAATTAATTAATTAGTTAGTTAATAATTCTGTAAAAAATATAAATGGAGTATTACTTTTACGTTTAGTTAAGTTTATAGCTGAATCTTGCGCTAGATCCTATGATAAACCTTTAAACACGCGATGTCTCGAATTTCTTCATACAACCAAAAATAAGACAATGATGTAAGATTATGTATGTGACATCTCCTTATTTATTTTTTAAAATAAAATAGTAAAAAAGTGACAACCCTCACTTTTAGGACTAATTTTTGGCCATTTATTGTCTTTCTTGGTGATTACTACATTTATTTTTATTGTTCTTACTTCATTAATATTCAATTGGTTCTTTTTGTTATTTTATATAGCCTTTAATTAATTTATATGTTCTTTTCAATGAACAATAATAGATCAAAAGGGGGTCCATTTGATTAAGTTCATTAAGTTATTGGGTACTAACTTTCCAAAAAAACATCTTTAAAGGTGTGTTATGGTTTCAAACCATCTTATATGACCACAGGAGTCACCCCACGCATTCGGTTTATTTTTTGAAAAAATGTCAAAAATTGATTCGAAATCGTGTATTATAGCCTTCAATTATAGACAAATTTTCACTATTTTGGACCCGGAAACCAAAATTGTCGAGATGCTTCCCATGAACCCTAATACACCCCGGGAGCCCATTTGGGTGGGTAAAACCATCCAATATGCCTTTAAACTGTCAATTTATCCGTTTACAACTTGCACCGATATCATAAATTCGAGTCTATTACGGATAATTATGACAACATATAATGATCATATATGGTTCCAAACAACATTATATAACCCCGGGATGTATCCTCTTCTATCTTGAGACTTTTTGACATCTGGTCCCGAAACCTGAGAAATTGGCCAAAAAGTGTGTAATATAGCCTTCAATTTTCGAAATTTTTTTACCGAAAACAAAAATTGCCGAGAAGCTACCTATAGACCCTAATACCCCTGGGAGTCCAATTGGGTGAGTGGGACCATCCAATTTTCCTTTAAGCATCCAATTGACCCGTTTTCGTACACGTTTCTTGTATTGGCTATAAGCTTTCTTGGGGCCTTTATGTAGCCGACTTATGGTCGTATATGAGTCCAAACACCATTATATGACCCTACGATACATCATGTAAAATTCCGCAAATTTCTGACACCGGGTTCCGACACCTCCTAAAATGCTCCGATTTCGTGTATTATAACCTTCAAATTTGGCTTTCGTACATCATTTTTTCACCCAACAAGATTAAACATTTACGTACTTTCATGGGTTCACAAAGTGCCTTGTGAGTCATAGATAGTGCCCGGAACCATCTCATTGATCATCCTTAATCATCAAAATACAAATAAACGAGGGGGAATTTGAACATGTGACCTATATCGTAAACAAGCTTCAATAATGGTGTATATACACCGATTTGATTGTAATCATAGATAAATTTAAGGATAGGATTCACTCATATATGTTAATGTCTTTTTCAAATATATTAAGGATGTTAATTGCTTACTAATATTAGTATATTGCAAAGAAACTTGGACGGTTGGTTAAGGAAGATTGTAATGATTATGGAAGATTATTTTTGTGTTTTTCTTTTTTGGTCTCTATGATGTGGTAGGACCACTCCAGGAGCTTGTTTGTTGAATTGAAGGATGAGCCATAACTAAGTTGTTACAAACTCTCCACTTTGTCTACTTAGATGGTAATTAAACTACAATTTTTCCTAACAAATTATATGGGAATCCAAAGTTTAAACTTGGAAAATATATTGATCAAGTTATAACATAATCAATCATCTTCGTTCGTATAATTATATAATACACTTGAAAGCATAGGTTAACAATAGTGTGCATAATATAAGGATTAAGTGTAATGAGAGATCAAACACAAAATATTTATTTTAATCTTATGCTTTGTATAGTGTTACTGTAAAATTTATAATTGTACATGAATTAGAGCTTAATTTTATCAAGAACAATTGACCGACCAATATATTGTAAGTGTCTTATCACAAAATAGAACGAAAAAAAAAAGTCAAACCCTAGGTAATTAGAGAATTAGTGCCAAATCAAATCTAGAGGCCCACGAGATTAGTGACGAACCGGCCAGATGAAGATATTTTGACATACCATGAATTTGACAAAAATCAAATAAAAAGAAAGGACACAATACTAATAGTAATATTTGGCATAATAATTTTTTTTTTTAATTTTTTTTGAAAGAATTAATGATAGTTTACTATTTTGCGCACTATCTTGTTACTTGAGCAAACATGAAATGATTTCCATTAATCAAAACTCGTTTTCTTATAACGGAAAGTGCATTTGAATGCTAGTGATGATGCTTCCTCAAAAATGCGGCGGTCATAATCTCTTCAACAAATTTGTAAAACTCAACAATAATGCGCATAGTTTTTGAATTGGTACAGATTGATCCGAGACTCAAAATTAATAACCCCAACTGAAAATAAGTACCTAATTTTTTTTAATGAAAACTAGACATAAATGTCTTTACATGTTTATAAATAATGTTAACCAAATTGTTGGTCGTCGTTGAACAACATATTAATTTTACAATGGTTAAGATACATACGAAACTAAATAATATACTCCACCTGTTTCATGATACAATTGTATATACAATTATACAATATTGCGCTATGCTTTGATCAAAAGGTTCTAGGTATTGAAACTTATATTGAAGCAAATAAAAAGATTTAGGAAATGACATAATCCATTACTTCATGTGATCACAATAATATTGGAGGCGCACAAGAACATGATTCTTAGGCATAGATTACAGAAGAAACTTATAATTGTTGTCTCTCTTAATAATTTATAACTTTTTAATGTTGTCCACTCTTGAAAGTTAAAGATATTACACTCTTTAATTTTCTCTTGATCACAATTAGTAAATGAACTCTTTTATTAAAAAAATAAAGCAAAATTTGTTATTTCAGAGGAAAATAAATGAATTCATTTGCCATGGATTTTATCTAAACCGGTTCTTTTTACAATGGATAAAATTGTCAAGAAAAATTCTTGAAAAAGGTGAAATTATTAAGATGACTAATATATAAATCTGGTGATCGAGCTACTTTAAATTTTCTCTTATAGCTAACCATTTATGATATTGCCGCAATAAACATTTTTATTACAAATAGTTTCATATAACTTGGGACTCTCTGTAAGTAAGTAATATGGATATAGCTATCAAAAATAATATTACCAATCACTTTATGATACAAATTAAAGGGAATAATACAAATCTCTTTCAAAGAATGATATTATTTGTCACTTTAAGATACAAATTGTAAGAAAATTAAATGAATAATACCACTAACACTTTTCTTATATAATTTTCAAGGTCGAAAGTAACAAATATGGATAAAGGATTAAGACATAGGCCAAGAGGGTACGGTACCCTAATAAAATACTTAATATTATACCAACCTTTCGAAGTATAGTAGATGACAAACCCAAAATCCAGGGCAAAAGAAGGTTTTATAACTTCTCTTGGACTCATATGAGGTAATGTCTACAAAACATAGAGAAAATAACATTAAAAAATATATTTATGAAGATGACAAAATTACTAATCATTAGTTGCATGATGTGGACAGGCCAGGTAAGAATATCTGACATGTCCTCCACGTGGCTATCGACCGAGGGTGACAAGTAAGCAAAGGGCGGCGCACCAAACAGACAAACAAGAGTTGGAACATATACTGTTTGTTAATGAAATAAAGGAGGGGGGGTGGCCAAAAGGAGAAGAAACTATTGGATAGTTTTAAAGTTTAGTTTTATTGTTTTCTTTTTAATCCTTTTTAACCTTTATTTCAATGGTTTTGTTAAGATAATATAGGATTCATCGATGTTGATTTATCTTAAAGGTAATTAAGGTGTAAGTCTTATCGAAACAGAACCTCACACAAGTTAATCTAATTCGAGTTAACAAGACATGTCCATTATAATAATGTTTGATGTATATATATAGTAGTTTAAATGTTTAATGGTTGTGAGATGCAAATCTTTCCACTGCGTTATATTCTATCTGGTAACATAAGATGTTGATAGGAGGGAGTGTGTATATCAGTATATGATCGGATGTATAGTATTGTAACACAAAATTTACGGTGGAAGTTAAAAGAAAGGCAATTTGGAGAGAGAGAGAGAAAGGGGGGTGGCGTGAAAAAGATTAGGGTGAGACGCCGTCCAAAATATATAAGTAAAAGGCTTAGAGTAATCTGCTAACCCCATGCGTAATTGATAACTACACCTCATCTCTTTCACCTTCCTCTTTTTTACTACTTATAAACCTATCCTCCACGTTTATATATATATATACATTGTTCTTTTTCTCCAAGACATATTTTTATTCATCATCTCTACTCTAAGCTAAGCTAAGCTTGCTAGCTAGGTACCTTGCTCTCACATATATTGATCAAGTCGGAATAACGGAGTTAATTAGATCATCATAATCATTCACCGCGATTCAAATAGAGAAGAAGAGGAGGAAGAAGAAAGACAAGATTAGTCTAAGCTAGGACGTACAACATATACTATTCTCATTCAATTCAAATCTTTGGTTAGTTCTCATTTCTTCATTACTTGATAACTATTTAATTAGCTTTGTTCTTTCCTTAGTTAGTCTTTTGAGGGTATTAAGTTGATCGTCTCTAAGCATGATTCTCTAGGGAATAGATCATTAAGACCTATTCAAGGATGATGATGGAGGTTAGATTATATAATATGGGGTGTTAAATTCAATTAGCTTGTAAATACAAGCAATATTTTGACAAAGAAGTTGATGATATACTCTCTTTGAGTCAATAAGAGGCATTTAGTTATGAATTACCATTATTAACCATATAATAAGATACTTCATATCAGAGATATAGTAAACATTTACATTTTGAGATAGTAGATTGGCTAAGTGAGGCTTTGAAATTGGTGATAGCTAAAGTAAAATGATCCTCCTTATATGTATAAGGTTTACTTAATTACTAGTTTCATTAATTTGTAAAAATTTGAAATTTGAATTGTATGAAAACGGAGTGATTTTTGGTTAGATTTAGCTAGGTATGTGAGATCAACATACATACATTTACGTCTAGTAGTTTGATATGGCCTTCACTACTTGGTAATACATAACATAAACCTGTTCATTGTTCACACTTGACCACTTTCCTAAGTTACTTATTACATATTTGTATTAACTCAAAGTTTAGAGACGATTATCTTTTACTCCCAAGAAATAACTAAATGTACGCGATAATATAATTTAGACGGAAAATACTTCATACTTTATTGTCCATCAATCTTATGCAGATTTTTATTGGTGCACTGCATGGCTCAAACTAGATTACAGTAATTATTTTTGACATTGACTTGTACACATACGATAGATTTTTGAAAGAGAAAGGTGGTGGGTAAATGATGTATATGTATGTATATATGAATATTATGGTAATAATAAAGATATACTAAACAAATAAAAATAAAAATTAAAGCTATTATTGGCAGCGTATATGAATGTAGTGCACTCTACTCAAAAGACAACTCAACGTGCGTGCTTAATGCTTCAGTGTTTCTGCCAAAGTCAATATTTTCGGCTTTTTTTTTTTTTTTTTTTTTTAATTTTTTTATTTTAACCCTCATGCATATACTACTCTACTTGAATAAAATTAAATCCTCCAAAAATATAATTTATTTCAAATATATATGTATATAATTTATTTTTTAATTGGTAGGTCATACAAATTTGTTGATTGGCTATAAACTTAGGTATAGGACCATTATAATGAATTTGGTCCACTGAAAGTGCATTTATAACCAAACTGCATATGATATCATGATTGTATATTTACCATGCATGAGAATTTCATGTGTTGCAATAGTTCTTTCCACTTTCTTAAGGTCAAGCTAAGCATGTTGTCCTATTTTATTTTATGCCTTTTTTTTATATAGTTACTTTAATTTATATACGATGTATAATATAGATTGTATGATAAATGATAAACGGGGTCCATTTTATACGACCAAAGAGGTTCCACCTCAAAACCATATGGCAATGAGGGGAGTAGCCCCTTAGCCTTATAAAGTGGACACGACTTTCTCTTTTTCTTCAATGTGGGATACACATCCCAATATTTCTCTTCACTTTTATATTCTTTCAATGTGGGACAACACTTTCACTCACATGTGGGTTTCTCACGGGCTCAACACTCCCCCTCACATGTGAGTTGTCCATAATACTGGCCTAGATCACAACACAACCCAACCTGGCTCTGATACCATGATAAACGGGTCTGGGCCACACCCGTCACAACTGTCCATTTTATACGACCAAGGAGGTTCCACCTCAAAACCATATGGCAATGAGGGGAGTAGCCCCTTAGCCTTATAAAGTGAACACGACTTTCTTTTTTTTCTTCAATGTGGGATATACTTCCCAATATTTCTCTTCACTTTTATATTCTTTCAATGTGGGACAACACTTTCACTCACATGTGGGTTTCTCATGGGCTCAACAATAAACGAATTAAATTTGCATGCCTTGAATAATTTTATATAACATGTATTGGCCTGGAGAATCTTCATGATTCATCTTTTTTCTATTATCGCATATATATATATACATTTGGTTATTGTAAAGATAGACATATATGAGGCCGAATTCAGGAATTATTAGTTGATAGGGCTAATTTAAAAAGTAACTAACTCAATGTACAATAATTTATATATTTGTATCATATATCGATTCTATTAATAGGATGAGAGACTATTAGCGTGTTTTTATTTATGGAGAATTATTTATTATAAGCAAAATGGTTGTTTTACTTTATCATAGTAGTAGTAGACTAGTAGTAATATATTGATGCAATGTAATTATTAATATCCTTGATGAATAGCAAATCATAGTTTTGTTACATGATTATCTTATTAATTATATATTGGATTTGATTTACAGAAGAATAATTGGAAATGAATCATACCGAATTATGTGTTCCACCGGGATTTAGATTTCATCCCACAGAAGAAGAATTAGTGGGGTACTATCTCAAGGGAAAGGTCAACTCCCTCAAATTCGATCGAGATGTCATCATTGAAATTGATCTTTACAGGATGGAACCTTGGGACATCCAAGGTATGTTTTGACTTCCTATATACTCTTAATATATATGTACTCGATAATTTAAGATGTTCTCCTTCTGTTTTTTTTTGTTCTACTCACGTTACTTGCATAATGTCTTTACTTAGTTAAAGTGACTATATCATTATTCAATTATCTCTAGGAGGATCGACATAGCTATCTTAAATTTATTTTTCCGAGTTAACTTGCTTGTCCTTAAATACATGTAATAGAGCTTAGTATATATTCAGACCCTCGATATTAATCACTATGTGACTTAATTTCATTTGTGTAGGCACTTAACTTTAATAGTAATAGTAGTACTTTTGATCATAGTGTTTCATTTGGACCGTTATTTTATGGTGCAGATAAATGCAAGTTGGGATATGATGAACGTAATGAATGGTACTTCTTCAGCCACAAAGACAGGAAGTACCCAACCGGATCTCGTACAAATAGGGCCACAGCGGCCGGATTTTGGAAGGCGACAGGGAGAGATAAGGCGGTGTTATCCAAGAATAACATCATAGGGATGAGAAAGACCCTTGTCTTCTATAAAGGCCGTGCCCCTAATGGCAGGAAAACTGATTGGATCATGCATGAATATCGTCTTCAAACTTCTGAACATGCTCCTCCTCAGGCAAGTCCTTGTGATTTTTATTGCTTAGCAAAAATTACATTATACGACTTACTTACTACGTAACGTATAATTTAATAACCTACCATAAGTATTAGGTAAAAATATGTACATATATATATATATATATTAAAAAAGAGTCGCATTTATTAATCTTTATAAATTAATAGCTACTCAAATTATTTCATGCATCTGGGAGTATCCAAGATGGTGCTCTGGGTTTAGTATGTGCACAATATTCATTTTCAAGCTAAGTTGTGCACATGTTAGACTTGGAGCACACACAATCCTATGTACGAACTTCTAGGTGCAACATATACGCGTTAATAAAAGTAGTTACATTTAAACTCCTTGAGTACTATACTGAGTATGGCTAATAAAAAGAGGATTAAATGTTGCAGGAAGAAGGATGGGTGGTATGCCGAGCATTCAAGAAACCAAGTCCAAGTCACAAGCAAGGATATGAAGCATGGAGTCATCATCAAAATCAGTACTACTACATGAGAAATAACAACTACGATAGACACATTGGTTCACCATCAATTCCTGATACATCAAGCCCTAACACCGATCCATCCGACTCTATAAACCAATGTCACACAAACTTCCACAACCCTCAATCACATCCTATGCAGCAGCTTCCTTACACTAATTTCAACCCGGAATTGATCATCGAAAACCAATTGATCATCGACCTCCCTCGATTGGATAGTCCGTCTCTTTCGACAAGCTTTGCAACAAAAGAAGCATATGAAAATCATCAACAAAATGGTGGAATAGTTAATGAGGAACATCATCATAATAATGACCATGAGAGTAGCAACAACAAGTGGGAAATATTGGATAATTTGCTAGGAAATTCATCATCATTTTCTAATAATGATCTACCAAACATGCACTTAGTTCCTCATGATTATGAACTAGAGGTTCAGAATCAACTTGGAAGTTTTCTCGAATGCTTTCCGAACTTATAGCAAAGCTCAATGCAACCATAATATTTCAACTACCAACAAAAAAAAAAGGAAAAAAAACAAAAAAATATATATTGATATAAATATATACTTTATGTTTTAGACATATTTTCATGTGTGTTTCATGTGCATGTTAACAAGGCATGCTATATATTATTCCAAATGTAACTTCGATCTCTTTCTACTTTTTTTTAACTAATTGTATTCTCATGTAAAGTTAATTGGTAGGGTTTCTTGAACTCATCAATCCCCTAAAAATTTATCCAAGTTTCTAATGTGATTAGTGAAATGGCTTACGTGCTCTGCTAATAATCGATGCGCACATATATCTAAACAATCTATTGTAGTTATCCTTAAAACTATTATCATTATACTAATTATTTTTTATTTATTTATGTCAAAAATTATAACATCTTTTTTTTGTTTTTTTTTTTTGAGGGAAAAAATTATAACATCTTTGTTGCCTTGATGTGATGATAAAATGAATCAATAGGGTAGAAAGATCAACTCAACAACAACAACAAAAAATTAAGAAAGTTGTTAAATAACAAAAAAAAATGTTAGTTTAAGGGATTGAAGTATTGAACCCATGACCATCTATTCAATATTGCAAACTTAACAACCACTAGACTAACTCCTTTCATTTGTCAATATTTTTTTTTCTTAAAAAGTGGGGGAATTGGGCAAAATATAAAGAGTGTGAGTGGGTCAGTGGCCAGTGGGTGACCGTATAAAACGTCAAGCAAAAAGTGTGATTTGTGTATATTACAGCAAAGTGAACAGTATAAAAGACTTTGATTTTTGACCCAAAAATATTGCATTCTAAGTACAAACTTAGAGTATGTTCTCTTCGCCTTATTTTCATTTCAATTCTTATCTTAATTTCATTCTCACATAAAATATTCAGTTCAGCTCAATTCAGTTCAGTCAATCAGAACATGCCCTTAGCTATTGCGTTCAGTATTCGATTGTTCCCTTATGAAAATTCAGAAGCAAATGACACCCTTCTATTTATGTTTTATTGCACTTTTGTTCCTCATTGACTATGTCATGGGACAAGCTGTTTCCTCCCAAAAATATTTGGAGTCAATAAAAATGCCCAATCATAATACCATACCTAATGCACTTTTAAGTGCTTTACCTGAATCAGTATCTTCTTATTATATGTCCAATAAGAATACTTGGGTTAACTCAGATGAAGTGGTAATCCAAGATTATGAGGGTTCAGCAAGTCATTGTCATAATGATCGTGATGGTTTTGATGACGGTGACGGAAATGGTGGTGGTGGTCACGGTAATGGCGGTGGTGGTCATGGCCATGGCCACATTATCAATTATGAGTTTCTAAAGTCGAGATTTATTCTTTTAAAGCATCTCCATGTTGGTTTTAACATTACCCTCCAACTAAAAATGTTGGAAGGAATCACCACAAAATTCCCTACTTAAAACAATTTACCCCCTTTCAACTCCAAATTATTTCTCTGTGAAACTCAACTCAAAAGCAAGATGAGTTCTGTTAGAGATATCGGAAAATATATGTGTGATATATTTTCCGTAGATATCATTTAAGAGACTAATATATTTAATTAGGATATTTATGTTAAGATATTATTTTGAGATTATATCTTTAGGATTTATGGTTAAACGTATATCTTTTAGGAAGATTGTTTCCTATCTTATGAGCTTAGATTTAGTATAAATACTCAACCTATTGATGAATGATAATCAAGCCATTCTATTCTACTTCTTCTCTCTGATTTATCTAGGTCAATTTTACTGCAATAGTTATATGCTACAACGACCCATCGAAATGGAATCCGAATATTCCATGCATTAGGAGTTCCCCCGAGGACTCCTATATGCCATTTTCTGCATTCGAATGACTTCCTTTGGTATTTGAGTGTTTGACAAAGACTATCTGCTGCGTGGGCATGCAATCAATTCAAGGGTTATCATCTTACTTACTTAGGGCCTATTCTTTTCAAATTATTTTCAGTTCAGTTTAGTTCTTAATTTTCTTCTCAGATAAAATATTCACTTCAGCTCAGCTCAGTCCAGTCAATCAGAAATAGATTAGTATTTTACTATACTTATAATTTAGCTTACACGTTTTTACCATTCACTTGAATAGGTTTTTCGTGTTTTAAGCATATTTAATACTATTATTTTTTTTCTTATGAAGGTAAAAGTTTATCTATCATATAGTTTAATTTGTAATGTCAATAAAAGGCCTCACAAATGCAACATTTAAGAAGTGAATTATAGAATTTGATCATTTAATTTGTCCACCACCTACAACACTCATTTCTTTTCTCATCTATCTATCTCTTATAACTCTCTTGTAGATCCACATCAACCAGGTTAAATTGTATTGCACAAATAAAATTTACTTTATCTTAAATTATCTTTTCCCATTAATAATTACTCCTAAAATCCTATGGATGGGAGATTGTATACAAAGACTTGATTTTATCCAATGAAAATATATATATATATTTTATTTAGATTTAAAAATCAATGCCAAATAAGTTAATTAGTGAATGAGATTTGAGAGTGTAATTCTAAGTGTTAGGTTTAAAAAAAAAAAAAAAGTTAGGGAGTATTTCTTAAACTTGTCAAAAAAAACTTTATGCAAATTGTACCTCGTCAAAAAAAAAAATAAATAAATAAAATTGCACATCATAAAATATAAAATATATAATCATAAAATATAAAATATAAAATATAAAATATAATCATAAAATATAAAAAATAAAAAATAAAAAATGTAATCATAAAATATAAAACAATGCATACTTGGAGAAGAGCGAAAAGTCTCTGGTGTAAGCTTAGGGGGGTCTACTACTTATGTTCCTCAAACCGGTTGGATACAAAGAGGATTAAATGTTGCAGGAAGAAGGATGGGTGGTATGCCGAGCATTCAAGAAACCAAGTCCAAGTCACAAGTAAGGATATGAAGCATGGAGTCATCATCAAAATCAGTACTACTACATGAGAAATAACAACTATGATAGATAGTGTCTATCAACCAACCGCCAACAGCCATTTGTCAAACAAGGCCAAAGTCCATTGGCGAAGCGTAAGTGTACAAAAGTCCGGATAATCAAGTTCAAAAAAAGATCAAAGGCTAGTTCAACATATAAGTTATACACACGTAATCATTTAGTCATAAATGATGCAATGAATTTCGTAATATGACCAAGGCTCTATGTTCAAACTATGGTCAATTTGATAACTGGTGTCAAAAGAGGGGTTCATGGTTAAGAATTTGGACGCATAGCATGGTGGCCTTGGCCTACCTATGAGGGGCAGGCATTATGGGTGAAATTCCGCGGGTAAAACCTGACTCCATAGTTGGGTGAACTTACAAACTTAGATAAATCCTTGCATTGCCATGAGCATTTTTTCGGATTGATAGAGCGTAAATCCCTAGCGGGTAAGATCGTATGTAGAACTCATACAGATTCAAAAATGCTTCCCGCAACTAAAGGCGTTCAAAAAAATCCGACCCGAAATATCCTATTTGAAAATCCGAATCGACTTGAAATTTCGAGTATCCCATCCGGTTTTTCATGTTTTGTATATTTCGAATCGAATACGGATTGATAATTTTTCGAAAATTTTAACAATCTGATCCGAAAATCCCATGATCTGAAATCCGGATATCCGAAAATGTTGAATATGATTCAGATTGAGATTTCTCCAATTTGATATCCGAAATTGAACACCCCTACCGTTATTAATTGACAACTACTCATCAATTCTAACACCTATCCGCTACTCGATTGTTAAAACGCTCCTTGGCTCCACGGTAGTTTTACCAAACAAGACTTTAGTACTAGTATATACGAAGTACGCCGTATTAATTACGGGTAATCTCCAACCCTGCAAGGCTGCAAATCTTCCTTTCTCTCTCCACTCTCGATTATTGAAGATCTGAATTCAAAAGTGGAAAGCGAGAGAGAGGAATCAACGCATTATACGGTCTTCAATTAATCCCCAAATATTTAGGGCTGGCTTGATCTTGAATTTTCGATTCAATTGGTAAATGTTTGCAATTGAGGCTTAAATTTCAGATGCAATTAGGGTTTTTTTCTTCTGTAAATTGCATCAGGAATGAAATTTTGCGGAGTTAATTAAGGAGGAAATAATGGTGGCATCTAGGATTTTGATTGGAGGAGGAGGAGGAGATGAAGGGAAATTGAGAGACGAAGAGAGTGCGAAAATGGAGGATTCGCCGTCGAGCAAGAAGACGAGATTAGACGGTAGGTTTCCATTGACGAGGTGGGAGCTAGCTGTTGCTATGACGGTGTTCTCCGTCTTCGTCATCGGGTTGTTCTTCATTTTCATGAAAATGCCTGCTGCTGAGTATGGCAAGATTAAGGTTCCTCGCACCATCTCTGATCTTCGATTGCTCAAGTATTATTTCTCTCCCCTCTCCTTCCCTTCTTTCTGTGATTCTTTAGGTGGAAATGCTATATTGATTGGAGTTGGTTCCATGTTTATAATTTGAATGTTATTATTTGTTTTGATGGAAGATTCTTCTTCAAGCTTCTTTATTAGAACTATATTACTGTATGAGTTGTTTAATTGTAAATTAGCATTTTGTTTTTGGAATGGATTTTCAAGTTTTGACTAGTTTTGAGATTGTCCCATTGAACAAGGGGATTTGCTAAAATAACTGCTTAGGAGGTTTAGTAATAAGTAGTGGAGGGAGTGCAAAATTGGTTTTTGTTTTTGATAACCAACCAAGCTAACCCACCGTCACCACCAAGACCCATCAACAACCACCCACACCGCCTTCACCACCACCTACTAACCCAGCCACGCTACCCCCACAAGCCCAGACCCACAATACCATACCCAACAGACCAACGAAATCAAACCCAGAACCACCCACGCCACCCCCACGAGCCACCCAGACCCACAAAACCACCCATGCCACCCCTTCGAATTAAGTGGTAAGTGGTTGGCGGATCTTGGTGTTTTATTTAGGTTGGGGGGGGGGGGGGGTTCACCCCACTTAAGGGAGGATCTGTAGGAGTTGGTGTAGTGGTTTTAATGTGACAAGATAAGAGACGCATGAAAATTCAATATATCAAGTTTAGTTCTCTGTTTTTTATCAAATGGATGGTTTTTATTTTTTATTATTTTTTTTTTTTCAGATGTTAGTTTATTTTTTTTAAGATGGTTGTTTTATTTTTAAAAAGTAAGACAAAAATGAAAGGAGTATTTTGGGAAAGTGAAATTTATCACCCAAAACCCCCTTTCGCTTTATATATAGGATAAGTTTGGAGATAAGAATCATGCACTGATTTGATTACAGTTATCCATGTATTGTGATTTATGGAGTTTATGAGTTATAATGCCTACTGCATGATACAAGTAATATGATCAACATGGGAGATGATGTCAAGCTGTGTGATTTTCCTAATTCTAATTGATAAACTCATAGATGGTTCTTGGAATTCTTACTACCTAAATTATTTGCGCACAAGTCACTTGAATTCAGCTTAGATTGACTATTTACCCATTTGAAGTTCTATGGGTATACGATTTGTTACCTTCGCACTGTTGCTTTTAACAAGAAAGAATGATTTTTTGACCACTAACTTGAATTCCGTAGATATTTTACAAAGTAAGTTTTTCCCCTACTCTTTGTGCATCAAATACAATCCGTCTTGTGTGCATTCTGTTTCTGGCGTTTTCTTACTTTTCTCTTTGCAACTTCTTCAGAGATAACCTTGCAATATACGCAAATGACCATCCAGCACAATTCATTCTTGGTTACTGCTCAGTATATATCTTCATGCAGACTTTCATGATTCCTGGGACTATCTTTATGTCTTTGCTTGCTGGTGCTCTCTTTGGTGTTTTTAGAGGCCTTCTCTTGGTTGTGTTTAATGCAACTGCTGGAGCATCATGTTGTTATTTTCTGTCTAAGCTGATTGGGAGGCCTATAGTTAACTGGTTATGGCCTGAAAAGTTGAGATTTTTCCAAGGAGAGGTATATTTTATAGCATGTTTGATTTCAACTAATGCCTTATGCTCTGATTTGTGCTTTCTTCGATGACCTTGGACTCTGGTCTTCCCTATTAGTGACATTTTTCTGTATAATATTACAGACTGCAAAGCGTAGGGAGAAGTTGATGAATTACATGCTTTTCTTGAGGGTCACCCCAACCCTGCCTAATCTTTTTATCAACTTGGCGTCTCCCATAGTGGATGTACCATTTCATGTCTTTTTTCTAGCTACAATTGTTGGTCTTATTCCTGCCTCATTTATCACTGTAAGGGTAAGTGCATCCTCTTTATGTATAGCTGCTGCTGCTGGTTCTTTAAAAATTCTGGGCTATTGTGCTTTAAAGGTTAATTTATTATGTGTGTTGATATTCTGTTCTTATGTTCTCTGTCCTCACTAACTATTGACGAATGAGAGATAGCAAAGATAGTGCGGGTGTTTTGTGGTGATCTTATTGGGGCAAAATTAGAGGATTTGGCCAATTTTAGGTGATTGGCCTATACAATGAGTTAAATAGGGTCATAGGATGTTTGGTGGTCAACTGATTTGATTTGACCCAATAAGCTAATTTCTACGTAATAAGTTGCTTGGAGCTGCTTTTTCATTAGCTTATTCAATTATTGTAATATAAGGTGAAATGACAATTATACTCTCATAAAGACAAACCCTACCACAACTACCTACCCCCACAATATGTCAATGTTATAACTGGTCATTTTGCATAAACAAATGTCAAATCAAGAAAAGACCTTGTTGCTTTTGATGTTAATATAACCATCCGCATCTGTAATTTTTGCCTCTCTATATGGTTGGCACTGGCACTGCGTAATTCTGTGTCTTCCTTGACTCGATGAGGTAGTCCATTTATTATGGCTGATTTTTGCGTTGTTTTTAAGTTATGTTTTGCTTACCTCTAAATCTTTAAGTCAGGCTTTACATACAAGTTTTGTTGTGGATTGTTTCACAATCAGGGGGAATTTATAGTGCAATGGGGTTTGGTTAATTACTTGATAAGTAGTGGCCATTGGTTAATTTCTAGGCCATGGTAGCATAGATTCTCAACCTCCTACCCTAGTAAGGATATTTATAAACTGTACAGGTGGATGATCATTTGGATTCGTAAGTAGCATGAGCAGTTGATCATCTGACATCTAAAGAGAATGACTTTTGAGTATTTTAACTAGATACATTCATTGTTGTACCTCAAATCAAAGCTATCCATTCTTGGATAGTATGTGCAAGGAATCAATATTTAAGGAAGGTTATGTTAGTTATAGTCTATTAGTAGTAACTTGGGCAATAAGCTAGAGGTTTGTTATGAGGGATTTTCTATAAATAGGTTTCTTTAAGAGGAAAGGAGACATGTTGAATATTGTGCGGTTTGTCATTGGGAGAGAATGAGCCTCTCGAAAGCTCATATTTCCTCTATTCTCTTTTAAATGCAACATTTCTCATTACATGCTTGCCAATGCGTTATTCCAATTGTTAATATCTTTAATACTTAATATGGAGAAATTATAACAATTAGAAATTAATAAGCTAAACCGAGACGAATCTAACAAGATCTCACATGACTATATCTTTTCTTAACTATAAATAAATAAAACTAGTCAAAGTGGAGTATATGAATAGTGCAAAAGTCAAAGTGTTGCATTTAAAAAAGAACGGAGGAAGTACTTAGGAGAGAATTCACCTCTTTGAAAGTGATTTACTGTGATTCTTCTCTTCTTAAAATACTCTCCATTTTCTTCTTATTTTCTGCCATTATTAGTGCTGTAAGCCATGTCAGTTCCTAGCAGTATGTAGCAGAGATATGGTTTGGGTTTCTGAAATGGTAACATTTCAGAAACTTGAAAACCTCAAGTTCCATTTATGTGTTTCATTAGCATAGAAATGTTGGGGTTTTCGGAATCTGGATAATCTCAAGTCCCATAAGTTTCTTTGCTTTCTAGCTTTAGATTTAGTAACAATTACTGAGGCCATTCATGATGGTTAGAGTCCAGGTTCCGAAGTGGTTAGTATCTTATAGATTTAATCTGTATACATATTGAGCATTTGAGCTAACTAGCTTAGAGCCAAGTGCGGTAATGGTTCATGGTTTAGGTGCTTTGGCAGCTATATATTTTCACTGTGTGAATTACCAAACTTTTCTCTTTAGCTTTGATCTCATGATTGTTTAATGGGTTTGCTTGTCGTCATGGAGTGCTGTCAGTGTTCAACTCCTGGTTTCTAGTTTGTTCTCATATATATTTTGTCCTAATATCAGGCTGGCCTTGCGCTTGGGGAGCTGAAGTCTGTGAAAGATCTGTATGATTTCAAAACACTGGCTGTGCTTTTTCTGATAGGTTCTGTCATTATATGTCCTGCTGTTCTGAAGAGGAAGAGAACCTATGAATAAGTGAGGTAATTGTTACTTGTGATTTTACGGTTGATGACCCTCATGGCTCTAACAGTCTAGCAGAACCTGATGACCCTCATGGCTCCAACAGAACCTGATGACAACCCTCTGTTTGTTACGTATGATTTTACGGTTGACGAGGTAAATGTCGACTTGTGGTCATTGTGGACCATAAGATTTGATTGACACAATCACGCATATAACATTTGATTGACCTAGAGGTTTTAGTCTTAATCCGTGGATTACTTGTAGAAGAGTAAGATTGGTGGTGCAATTATACTTTGGATGTCTGTAATCTGCCCATGTTCCTTTTACCTTAGAAAATGGTTCTAGGACTTCTTCTAACCATTGTATGAATCAATATGTTGGTTGTAGCATTTGCAATACTTTATAGTATATGTAAAGATTGTAAACATAGTTTACTTTGGACGTACGTCCTCCAGAGTCCAGTCATACTTGTGAATATCATTAGCATTTTTCAATTTCCCTTGAATATCATGAAATTCAGTGAGCTTATTATTTTTTATTTTTATTTTTTAATATTCAATATTATGGATAACCCAATTTTTAAGGGTTTTTTTTGAAATAACCATCCCTCAAATCACAATTAGTATTATATTATTATATACTCCATACCCTATATACTCCATACCCTATAAATAAAAACTGAAATAATATGAATTTAATAAATGTAGAGGACAGTGAAATGATAATATTGAAAAAAAAACATGCAAATATAAAATAACATGTATATAAATTAAAATAACAAGAAGTTCATATTAAAATAACATAAATTTTATAAACCTAGAGTACCATGCACACGGTGCTCCAAGAGTAGCATAGAATTTGCGCTTAACTCACCCTATTTTGAAATAACCACCCATTTTTCGAATATTTAAAACAACCACCCATTTAAAAAATAAAATTAGAATTCACCGCCCACTGATTAAGTGGGCCCACCTAACAACTATTTTTTGTACTTTCAGCCTCGATTCTTTTTTCCTCACTTCATTTTTTCATTTTCATAAACCTTGAAACTTAATTTTTGGCGAAATTCATTGTCGTAGACAACAATTAAACAATTGAGTCAATAATTGAACATATAATTAGTAACAATTACTCGAACAACAACAAATAGATTGTTGCTCATTAATCAGGGCTTCCTTTGTTAAATTTTGTTGATTTGCAAAAGAATTTAAGAGAATTTAAAGATTTTTCAATGATTTTTGAATTTTTATTTTTTTGAATTTTTATTTATTTATTTATTTATTTTTAATACTGTTGTTGGTGAAAATGACAATAATGAATTGAGGAAAATAAAATAGAGGCTCTTGACTCTTGAGTACGTAGTATATAAAATGAAAAAAATAGTCGTTAGGTGGGCTTATTTGACGGAAAATTGGTCGGATTTGGGCAATGGGGTGGTGAATTCTAACTTAATTTTTTTAATGGGGTGATTATTTTAAATATTCGAAAAAAGAGGTCCTTATTTCAAAATAGGGTGATTTGAGGGGTGGTTTTTTCAAAAAAAAAAAAAATCCATTTTTTAATATTTAATATCATGGATAACCCATTTTGTAAATAACTACCTTATTAATTTTTCCTTGGGAGGATTCCATGCGCGGCCGCCGCCGCTTGCGTCTGTCACCGTTTTTGCAGTGGTGTGGTGGTGTGGATTAGACAGGTTGGTCATGGTGGTTTTGGGGCAATGTTGATGGGGGAAATGGATGGGTGAGGTCGCCGGCGCCGGAGGTCATTTACGTGCCGGCGTTGATGAGGAAATGGAGGTTGGACGGTGGTAATGAGGGTGGTTGAAGATGGAGTGGTGGCTGGAAGTTTGCAGTGAGGTGGTTGGGCCCCATTAGCGGAAATGGTTATGGCACAAGGCTAAAGGTAGTGATATATATAATTTTGGGTTTTGGGTGGTAGTAAAATAAAATAAAAAAATTAAAGCGGTAGGATATGTGAAGCAAGATGCTTTCGTTGGTAGCAAATGTCAAAATTTCCAAAATCTAAGGTATAGGTTTTGATCCTCTACCAATAATGTAAAAAAGACTTTCACTCAAAGCATTTACCGCTAAACCACTGAGCTGCTACTTGATACGTTTGCTTTCATTTATTCATATCCCTTAAATTTCCCGGGTCGCGTGACCCAACGTGAACAACGCCGGGTCCGCCACTGAAGATGGATGTGCGGGAACACTCTAAGAGATGGAATCAGAAATTAAGCTATTCGCAAGAAGTTGGGTGCTGCAAACAAGCTCAGGGAAATTGGTTTGCGGTGGTTCGGGCATGTAAGACGGAGTCCACAAGGTGTGTCGATACAAAAAGTGGAAGAGTTGGATCAAAGAGAGCTTAAGCGAGATAGAGGGAGACTAAAAATGACTTGGTTGGAAGGGGTTAGGAAGGACATGAAGCATATGGATTTGTATGAGAATGAGGTATTTGATCGTAAAGGATGGAGGAGGAAGATTTTTGTGGATGACTATGCGAAATAATCATGTTTGGTTCATGTAGCCGACCCCTCTAATGGGATTAAGGCTTTGATTGTCTAGTTAGAATTGTAGTATTCAATGTATTAAGGCCCTGTTCTATTCACCTTATTTTCACTTATTTCGAAAAAAAAATAAGTTCAGATAAGTGCAAATCAGGGTGAATAGGTTATGATAAATTCAGATAAGATAAGTTCGGGAAAAATAGGTTCAAATAAGTTGTGATAAAGGTTAATCAGGGCTACCCAAGTTCAATTTATAACTAAAATAAATTCTAATAAGGATTAAGGGCTAATAAGTTCAAATAATTTCTATTAAGATCAGATACGTTCAGATAAGTAAAAATCACGTGAATAGAACACACCCTAAATGGGGTAAGTATATTCTAGAAATTTTATTTCTGATATCCGCTCAAAACAATGGGAGGCTAAATCATAATACTCCACACTTCAATCAATCATGGAGGTTTAATTTATGTCATTAAAATGATGTACTAAACAGAAAAATTAAAAGGTCTTATTCTTTCCGATGCTATATTATGGACTATGCAAAAAAAAAAAAAAAAAGGCAATTAAACTTAAAATTTGATTGTAATACTGCTTGGATTGAGTTTCTTTTTTTGTTCTCTCTATCTAAATCTCCAAAAAGATGTATAAGAGTCTGCAATTTGCAAAGAGGTGCAATTTTAAGAACTAATGAAGTAAATAAATTGTTTACTTGATGCAGAAAACAAAAATTAGACAAGTATTAAGCTAAATTTAACAATTATATTCCAAAACATTTTTACATTCCTCGTTTTTAGTTTACTTAAAAGATACCAATCTTAAAGGTGAGTCTATTACGGATCCAGTTACATATAAGTACTACACATCTAAATTTTGGTTCAAGTCAAAACATCCCGTGCCAACTTTAGCAGGCAAGCCAAGACAAATTCTCGCAGTAGGAGTTTGTAAGTTGTCAACTTCACCCTGAACTGCTGCTTGAGTGATAAACTTAGCAGCAGTCTCAAAGGCGATCTTGCTAAATGGAGATATTGATTCAGCTAAGCCTCCATATCTGTTTAGTGGCCTATACTTGCCTGTAAGAGTCATGTAATCAGCAATTAAGGTCAAGTGTCGCATGTCCACTGTCACTCCATAGTGGCCAAATACTGTAAATATCTCAGCTATAATGGTCGCTCTTGCTGCTTCAACCCCATAAGTATCGAGCATCGCTTGTATGTCATTGGAAATAATGAACCTGACATCAAGCTCATCTTGCATATTCCAAAAGGCAACAAAATCCACACCGGCAGTCTGCAGAGCGGGACGGGAATTTTTACTTTTTCTAATTAGCATCGGGAACCCTTCATTTCCAGAGTCATCCAAATCAAACTCCACGGCTTTACAATTCTCAATCTTGCCAGCGTTCTTAACATAAACTTTCTCAGCTGTCTTCTCAGCAATCTGCACAAAACCTTGAGTGAGACAATATAGCTTTATAAGATCCAAGGAAACATGCTAAGGGTTACACAAAATTTAGGTATTGGGTATGGTATGGGTTTAGAATGGTTTAAACTCATGCCTTATGTTTGTTTTATAATTTTAAGAGTTCCAAACCCATACCAATACTCTTAGGTATCAATTAAAAGAAAAAAAGAACTTCATTCCATAATCAAACCAAACATGGTAATAATAATCAAGTTCCAAACCCATACCACTATGGTTTTATTCTTGATTCCAATCCAAAACCAGTTTGCGAATTAAATGCCCCCTAATTGCACTCTTAAGGTTTTATTGCTGACAAGAGTACAAACACAAGGAAAATGCAAGTATATGCTTTTGAACTACGAGCAATCCCGTAGTATATATCCTTTCAATCCATGATATATACTTCATCATCACATAAAATCAATCAAGTTTCTCTAATCGAGTCATGAAGGTATGGTTTAAATTGTAGCTATATTCAAAGTCAAACAATGGTCACACAAACACAACCATAAATAAACAAACTGTCTACGAGATAATGAAAATCAATGGAAACAAATATTTTCAATACCAGCATACCTGTGCCAGCAATATATGTGGTTCATTGGTTAACTTGAAATGGACTTCAAAACACAGTCCATCACAAGCAACATGTATTGCTCTTTCTTTATCTGATGTTTTTCGTTGACTAGCTTCTGATTTTTCCTTTTGCTCTGGGTCAGAGGAGGCTTTTAGTACATCTTGCTCATTCAGTTCTACCTCCTCCTCAACTTCCTCTTCAGAGTCGTTGTCCTCATATTCCATCTCATCTGCAGCTTGTCCTTTCATTTTCCGAGCCTTTGAGCTGATAGAATTATCCCCTTTCTCATTATCACTATCTTCTACTTCTTCTGTTTCTGACTCACTACTCTCAAAGCCATCTTTTCTCATCTCATTTGAACCATCTACTGGCTTGGATTCCGATTTAATACCACTTATCCTTGAAAGCAAAAGCAAATGACTTGATATCATCGCTTCCATTTTCTTCAAGTATTCACCCAGCAGGGTATTTTGACAATCTTCTAAAGTTATATCAGTGTGACGAGGATAAAGTTCAGGATCATAGAGCTTTAATTTCAGCTTGTAAATACTGCAGATTTCATGTTCCTTAATGGCAAATGGCACAACACTAACTTCCATGTTTTCTATCAAGTCCGCAACCGTAATCCTATTCAACTTTGCAGCAAGCTCCTGTGCATCATCCCTGCAATTGCGCAAACAATATTTCTTCTAGTTTCTAACTCTAGGTCCAAACAATTCAGCAAAGATACCTTCCTGTCTCTAATTTTCAACTAAACGCATAGAGAATTTTGATCAAAGTAAGAGAAAGAAAACAGAACTCACTTTGCCTTGCATTTCAGCAAAGGGCATGTCATAGTAGGAGTCTTAATGGTCTTTGATGCATCCTTTAATATCTCCAGCAGACGTGGAATTCCCAGCGTAACATTCATCTCTCCTCGACCAGCATGATGGAATGTATTCAATCTGAAATTTCATAATCACATTTACAGTCCTCCTGCTGCAAATTACAACAAAAACTTAACATTTACAAAGTACAAGGGAGAATGAAGACTCACGTCATTTGAGTGGATGGTTCCCCAATGGACTGAGCAGCAATGATTCCAACAGGCTCCCCTGGATGGGCAAGACTCATGTAGTATTTGTTCTTAACCAATTTCATAAAGTTTGAACGATCCTTGGGATGTGTATGTCGAGAATTCACTGCTGATGCATGATTATTTAAAAATTCTTTAGCTTCCTTAGCAAGTTGATTCGGAACTTCATTATCTTCTTCAACATATTTGGATAAGCACTCATCATCATTTTGACCAACAGGATTTCTGCTAACAATCAGTTGTTGATTCTGAAATACAAATCGTAAATCAAATATAGAAAGTCTAATAACATGGAATTTAAAAGCAACCCTGGCAGGATAAGACACTTACCAATGCTAATGCTTCAAATTCTCGCATATAGTTCATCTTATGAACATCAACCCCATCTTCTCCATAGCGGAACTGGATGATGGACCCATCCGCATCACGAACTGTGTAGTCATAATTAACACTGAGACACTCCAAATTTTTAATCAAACATCTTTGAAGGTATCCACTGCGAGATGTTTTGACGGCTGTATCGACTAATCTATAAACAAAAAAGGGTGAATATTAAGTTTTATTCTTATCGATTAAAAGAGTATATATGTATATATATATATTAAGACTGAACAGAGTGCATACCCTTCGCGACCAGCCATGCAGTGGAAATAAAACTCTTGGGGGCGGAGGCCAGTGAGATAACGGTCACTGATAAATCCTCCTGCTCGAGCTGAACTGTCCCAAGGGGCAAAACACGGTAATGTCTTCCCAGAAACCATCCGAGGTACACGCTTCCCTTCCAGCTCTTGTTGACCCAAGAAGAGAGAAATTTGTTGGAAGTTGAACTGCCAAATGTATAGAAAACACGAATACCAGTGAGGTCAACATGAGATTGCACCCCGACTGTAGCAAGTGTACAAACCAGCAATTTAAGAGAGCATAGGAATTACTAGTCGAATGAGAAACAATAAACGTCAAAGCATTCATGTTGTTTTGATCATAATTATTATATTATCATATTAATATTATATTATGCTACTTTTAAGCATGTTTTTGTAAAGAACTTATATGCTTTCACTTGTTAACAAAATTACCATTTATGTGTGACCATTCACAATATAGCATCTGATCATTTTGCTTGGAGTCATTGGACAACAAACTACAATGTCCAAACATGAAGAATAATAAAGCAACAAGCAGTTACAAAAGTCGAGAACTTACACTACCACCTTTAGCTCCAGAGAGTGTCATGAGAGAAAGAGCGTTCTTCCGAAAAGGCTTAACTAGACCTTCAGGAAATAGCTTAGTGACAGCTGAGCTCAATGTATTCAGCTTACTTCTCATCATCCCATCAAGTAGCATTATTGCAGATTCTCCATTAGCCCGAATTGCTTTCTCTATTCCAATTTGCACCTCCAAAGAGCCTTACAAGGACATAAAGGGAGAGAAAAGATTTGGAAAAGCGTTAGTTGAAAGTAAATAGCTATCATGTATAATGAACCGACTTAGGGGAGGGGTATTTTGGGTAGTTTTGTATGTTAGTAGTCACCAACTGTAGTACATAATGGAATATGCAATTAACCAAGAGATGCCACCAGTGCACATGAGACAAAAGCTAAGTCTAGAATCATCCTAGGGCTAGAGGTATTGGGATAGTAGGCAGAAATTCGATGTGAACTCATGAGAGAGTTATGGCCTAAACTCATGAGAGTGTTGTAATCTAAACTCACTATTGGAGAGTTGTAGGCTAAACCTACTATTTTGTAAGAAACCTTGTTTATTTCGATCAATTAAGACTAAAGTTTTCAGCTATATTTCCTTTTACAAGCAGTAGAATCATCATTTCAGTAAAGCTTCAATCTTTCTCCTCAAATATTACTGTATTCATAATAATTTATGCTGTTTGTGTGAGTTTGATGTGCTGAATCTATTACATCATGAACAAATTTTTGTAGAAATCATGATGAATCCTAAAGTGACAGATAAATCAATATAAAAGCTACTAGCTCTTGTCAAGTTAATGAAGGCAAGAATTCTACATACAAGAATTATCACATACCTATATGTTCTTTCTCACGGCCAATGAATTGTTGGTGAACACCACTGCCACAGTTAAGGCAAGCATCAAGCAACTTTTTCCTCTGGTTGTCACAAGGTCGTACTAGGAGAAGATCGTGAACTCCACAAGTAAAACCATTCATCATCTAAAGCATAAGCAAATAATTTATCAATGCAAGTCACATGCAACATTGGAATATCGAATTAAAAAAACAGATCATTAAGCAATAAGTGGAAGGCAAATCAATGAGAAAGCAGGATAGCCACCTGTAGAAAAGCAATCAAAACACGACCCAATGCAGTAAGCAAGTTTCCTGCAGCATTAGACCCATACATCTCCTGCACTGAGTGAACTAATCCATACTTTCCAAACTGCTCCTTGTCAATAACCCCTTGAATTAGTTCATTTTTGTAAACAAACACAACATCTTCATCAATGCTGTGACTAGAATTCCCAGACATTCTTCTTTCCATACCACTTTCTGAATGTTTTTGGCCGAATCTCCAACAATCTTTTTCCCTGCTTTTTGCGGAATTTCCAACACTCGTATTCTTAGAATTGGGGATCTTTTTTAACTTTCCAGAAACCTCATCAATTGTTTTAACACTTCCCCCATTCTTCTTAGATTCATCCATCCCAAAATATTCACGTGCAATTTTTGCACGCTTTTTAGCAGTGAACGGTAAATATCCTGTTGTGATTTGACTTAAGATCGCAGTTATGACCTGCACAGGAGTGATTGAAGACTGTCAAAGTCTACAGAGAAGGTCAAAAGATTAGATTCGTAACACTAAAATATACAAATGATTGCTGTAGTGCTATAGACAAACATTCATTCGAACCTGTTTCCCAGTCCAAAGCCTCTTTGGTCTAATTATAACCGGTGGATAAGTCTGTATCACATTCTCTGAATCCAAAACAGATAATTTCTTGGCATTGAGAGAGGGGACACCAAAAGAACACACACCGGACATACAAATAAGTTGATTAAATTCTTCCATGGTAAGAAATGTATCCCTTTTTGTGAGAAGTACAGCACCTACAATGTGATCCTATTCACAAGTATGGATACATGAGACACATTGAAAAAAATAGTAATAAAACATATTGACCCTCAGTTAATATTAAAACCTGAATTAAGCCTCTTTTAGGGTCACCACGAGTAGGAACGATATACTGGTTATTAGCATTGACAATATTGTAAGCTTCAGCCCGGGAAATCTCATCTTGTGGAAGGTGAACATTTATTTCATCACCGTCAAAATCAGCATTGAAGGAGCTGAATTAAAACAATCACCAAGTAGTGACAAGTGTTAGCATCAAGAACTTTACAGAACTATATATCAAAGAAGTATTGTAGGGGAGGAACATACTCGCAGTTAGCATAATGAAACCGAAGAGTCCTCTCTCCAGGCAAGACACGAACAGTAAGTGCAATTATACTTGGTTTATGGAGAGATGGCTGCATTTACAAAATATCAGGGACTACTAAAAAGGCATTAAGGCAGAAGTAATGTGTTCTCTCTTCATACCTGGCGATTCACCAGAACTATGTCCCCATTGCGGAGGTGACGCTGTACAACCTTCTCTTCGTAATCATTACTGAAAGTCTTCCCTAATTTTGTTGTGACTCCTCTTGAAGATGGCAATTTTCTAATGAAAGGTATCCGAGATTTCCTACTATTTGGTAGTATATAATTTGAATTTTTATCCGCATAATGTGTGGCACCAGGGTGAATCTCAGGCCCGTTGAGAATGGCATCTCGTAAGTTTGCCAAATTCCAAGGTGTCACTCTCTGCATCAACAACATAAAACTTGAATAGAAACCACAACCTTATTGTCAAAATCAAAGGTTGCAAAAGCTTAATTAAAGAGATGAATCTCACCTCTGGATAGGTCAACTTTAATGCAAAAACAAGAGGAATACCAATCTCATTGACAGCTAAATACGGATCAGGTGATATAACAGAGCGACAAGCATAATTGACTCTCTTCCCCATCATAAGTTGCCGGAACATGCCTTCCTTTTTTTCCAGCGTTTGACAAATTCCAGAAACCATATTTGCTTGTCCTAGACCTGGCAATGTGCATAAATTCAGCGGTAATCAGAATAGCCTGATTGAGGCTGCAACTCGTTGCTACACTCTTATTCTATGCACACGACAACATCCAGTTACACATGTTCAGCTTCACCAAATTTTAGCCTAACAAAGACAAGACAAATTATCTAAACCAACTAATAACCTATCCAGGAGGAATCCAAGAGTCCCTTTGAACAACTATCAAACAACTTCTCCAATTACTTTGTTCACTCCCCTCTGATTCTCATGAGTAAAATGCACAGTGGTGTTACAACCTTTCTCTCTAAAGTGGATGGCCAAACACGATGTTAAGGGTAAAATTTATCATGCTTCAACTTAAGTTAATAGTCATGTAAATCATGAAACGACATTGAAAAACCGACACTTAGACAACTAAGCCAAAGCGCGGGACAAACCAGAGACCAAAGCCGGGCTCAACAAAACAGAAAGTTGTAAAATAGGTTGCAATGAAACTTAAAAATACAGAGGAAGTATTTCTATTGAATAATGAATTAATGAGCAAGCTAAAAGGTTTTTTTCCATACAATAACATCCAATATACTTGGAATTTTAATCGATAAATATATATATCAAAATAAATAAAAGTATACCTCTTTGCTCAAAAAAAAAAAAAAAAAAAAAAAAAAACAAAAACAAAAAACTGCAACATCTGGATTCATACACTATTTACCCCATCTCCTTTGACCATATATTGTGATTCATATGAAAGATCTTGTGGAATTTGTCTCGATTTAAACTATCAATTAAAGATATTATTAACTTTTTGCGATTATATTTATTTAGAATTTAAAGATATTACTGACCAAATTTGTGTGATGGGAAGCGCAAATCTCTACATGTTGCAATATATATAGAATGAAACTTACAAATTTTGAGTGAATGATTCCAAAAGTGACAATGTTTAAAGATTCAAACCTGTAAATAAAGTATTCTACGAAGAAAACATAACATGTAAGTAACTGATAAGCATTGTTGTAGACATGTGCCTTGTGTGATGTGCAAACTTCTCCCATACACTTAAGTGCACCTTGCACTTCTTAAAACTATGTTTACAAAACAAATTTGGATGGCTGAATACAAACTAGACATATTTGCTAGGATTCAGCCAAAAGATGGTTCACAACAGCAAAAAAAAAAAAGGTTAAATGCCAGGGATCAAGAAAATCTAAGCAAACTAAGCTACTTCTAATAATAGCTCATCACAAACCCTATTTAATTCGCTTCAATATAACCTTAAAAGCTTAGGTGTATATATTAGCTAAAAGAACTCAGAACATATGAAACTTCCTAAACAATATAAGTAATATTAGGATACTAATTGGAACAACAACTATACTTGTTAGAGTTACTGAAACTATGAATCGAATTATAACAAGACATAACAAAAGTCCTAGAGCTCATGAAGATTCAGTATCAGTAGATTATGGAATTGAATTTCTACTGTAACGTAACATAAATCTCTATCACATGTTTGAACAAGGTCATTATTTGAATATCATGGACAAGAAGGTGAATAAACAAGGATGCAAACTATCACCTGCTGCAGTCTTGCTGTTAAAATGAACATTTATAGATTGTTGAAGATTCATCCACCTACTAAGAATAATATCAGTCTCAGCATGCTGCTCATAAGCATTAGCCAAGGACATATTAGAATCCAAAATCTTGCCCAACAGAACAGTTCGCTGATGCTCCATAACCTAAAAGAACAACAATCATACCCCCGTCATAATGAGTGTGTATAGATGTAATACGGCCAAAAAGTCAACAGCAGTAACAATGAAAATGGTAATGCCAATGAAATGTCATTACTCTTCAAATGGACAACTATTATACCAGTTAGTCAGCTTGTAGCCAACACCAAAACTTTGCAGTCCCCTTCTCTTTTAAACAAAGATCACTACTTGCATCTAATAAAAGGTATTATTCTCTCAAAGTCCTGATCTAACTAATCCCTGTCTCTAAAATTGAATCATACTAATGTCCTTAATGTTATCTCAAGTCCAAGCACTTCCACATCCCAAAGAAGTTCCAGAATTAGTTCACATAGTTTTCTATTTCCTTATTAGCCATTACTACATGAAATAATGCACAAAAGAAAAAGTGGATCATCAATACAGAATTACTCTATGATACTAGAATATACTTTGAACTTCATGCTCCGAAGAAAACTAGAATGCAAACAAGTAGACATAAATTTGAAACAATTCATGCCTTCTCTCTAGTGTCAATGGCCGAATAATTTTTATTTTTATTTTTTTGAAAAAAGAAAGTCACAATGACAAATAGTTAACCAGCTTAACAATCTTGAAATAGACAATCTCCATGAAGCACACACACACACACACACACACACACACACACACACACACACACACACAATGAAATCTCCGCAGTTAAGTTGGGGGTGTACAAAAGAGAATACAGTTGAAACTTACTAATTCACCTCCTTTCGAAGGCTTACGAAACTTTGTTGGAGGCACAAGAATAGTTTTTAAGAAGTACATCGTAAAAGCTGATTTCTTCTGAGATGTGTTGTGATGTTGCCGAACATCAGAAATAAATGAGCATAACTGAGCCTCATTTTTCCAAAGACGCTCTAATATCCCTCTAACCTGCAGGTATCAAGTTAATTGCATCATGTCCATCTGAGTATTTATGTAATAACTCTTGCAAAAGCATCAAAAACATACATAAAACTAGAAAAGCTTGAGCCACAGTTTGAACAATCCTTATGATATATGATCTAGAAAAGAGAAATAACATACTTCTGTTGGCAATAGAGAACGTGGTTTTTTCCACTTTATATAATCATTTTTTTTCCTTTGCCTGTTTGATGCACCTTCAGCAATTTCTACTTCAGACATATCAACATCTCTTTCAGCCATATGTTCATTTAACTTGTGCCCTCTGATAATATTTGCCTTTATGCTGTCGTCATTCAAGCCCCCCTAAAAAAGAGCAAGTATATACATATCAACTTAGAAAGAAAGAAACCAATAATCATCATTAATTACTGTGTAAATGCATTCTTTATAACTCCAGGATAGATTCCTAGTACTTCTTATAACTCATAGGTTAGACTCCAAGCATTCTTGGAATTCCTCCATACACTAGTACATATGTTTACCCGAATGCATAGGTCAAAGCGACACATTCTAAAGCAGTTGCAGTTCACAACCGAACAAAGGGAGTAGAAGAGGGAAAAGCATTCCTTAAATTACGACTGTCCATCTTCAAATTTTGCTCACCCAATCTTATGATAATTGTAAAAAGTTGTGTGACTTGTGTCACAAGGAAATGAAGAAAAGTAGGTGATGTCAATCATTAGATCTTGCAATAATCCATTTGGATGTATAATGAAGAAATAGAAAATGCACACGTTTCAATCACGTGTAAGACCTACAATAAGTCAAAATCAGGCTAAGGTGACTTTAAAAATTTACATATGATAATTTTTTTGGTGATAAACTTTATGATAATTAACTAGATGGAAATCCAAGCACGAAGAAACTATAATGGAATAAATAAGAAGCCGCGGTTTACTTGAGAAAAAATTTCCAAGGAGAAATCAGAAATTCACTCAGCTCAATCTGCCAGCTTACAAAATGGTAATAAGAAACTGAGATTTTCCAACAGGAAACCCTTGATGTGTTCAAACATACAATTGTTTCACACAAAGTATCTTATAATAGCAACTTTCTCCAATTTTTCCAGAATAAGGTGAAAAAAGACTACTTAAACAGTATGATCTTATTATGCATAGTGAAAATACCTATAATTGTGATTGTGCGCATTAACAACATATTCAAACACTTAATTGTGCAAGATAGAAACTACTAATAGGAAAAAAAAGAATGAAGATAAAACAGCTAGAGAAGGGTGCAGCATAAAGAAGACATGATGAATGATACCGGACTAGAAACTAGTAGTCTAGTATGCCTCAAAAGTTTCTGTTTCTTTCTATTGGAGGAAACGGAGATCAATAAGC
The DNA here is from genome assembly GCF_948465745.1 of Chenopodium album. Lineage (NCBI taxonomy): Eukaryota > Viridiplantae > Streptophyta > Magnoliopsida > Caryophyllales > Amaranthaceae > Chenopodium > Chenopodium album. The sequence continues at coordinate 77,727,635 of NC_137840.1, read as the reverse complement.
TTGTGAAAAACTGGAGGAGATAATCCCCATTCTACTAAAGTCCGAATTGAGATATAGAAACCAAGAGTCTCTACTACTCATTCTACAAGCCACCTTACTCGTTACTAAAGACTGAATTGAGATATAGAAACCAACATTTTAAAGATTTATCGATCTCTTGAGCTAAATATAATGATAGCAGAATGACCAAAATCACAAAATAATAATTTTCAAACACATGAGTACAGACTAACACAACCAAAAGGGAAAAGTAATCACAATTTGCAGCTTCTTATGTAGTATATATACTTACCATGTGAATCAAACCAATGGTAGGTTTAGTAATGGGAGGATTCTTGACCCCACAATGACACTTGGTCCTCTTCTTCATCATGAAACTATCCAAGGTTAAAAGTGCTTCAGAAAGCTGAAAAGAGGTCCAGCCATATTGAGAAATGGGACCATCCAAATGAAGCCTACTATCATTGTTTATTAAAACAAGATCATCTAACTCTCTAGCCCCAGAAACATCACCCTTCAGTATGAGATTTAACTTAGAGATGCACATTTCGACCTGCATTTAAAAAACCAACGGGGAAGTCCAAGTTGATATACAACACAACCATACAAGCAAGAATTGAAGAAAGGGAAAAGATGATCATGAAACTCCTTAGTTAACAAGTATACCTCCTCTCGAGATGCCTTGAAATGGTAACAAACCAAACAGGTGTTCTGTAGAACACGTACGAGCCTATCGAACAATAAAGGGTGGTAAACCGGTACCACAAGATCTATATGACCACAATGTCCGGGGCAATGATGGTCACGAAGACCACATGTTTTACAGCTGTAACAAAAACAAAAAAAAAAGTCTTTAATTAACGATCAAACGAATAATCTGTACATTCTTAAGCAATCAATGAAAATAAGAGGAAAAAAATCAACAAGCTTAATGGCATCCCTCCCCATTAAAAAGCTTGAATATACCATTTACGGCCAAATGGGTTTTACCCCTATTAATGGTTGATAATCGGAAGATTTAATTCAACAATAGAGAAAATATAAGTTTATCAGGCTTTTATAAATATTTATATTAATTATCTAAAGTTGAAGAATTAATTATTAGAATTCCATGAATTTTTCTACACAGTATAATAATTGGAACTACAATATTAAATATTTCGAATAAAAAAGGAAAGAAAGGTAAGTTACGGAGTATAATCATTCATGGGACCCAACAGAGGATCATAGAGGCCACCAGGCACAGGGCAGCCAACATTGTCAAACAAGTTGCGGTTTGTAATGTTGAGAACGCTGAGCTTCTGAACTTCTTCGTCCGTCATTACGCCGAATTCAACCTCCTTTACACAGTCCGTTGCTACCTACAAATTCATTCAGATACCAAAATTCAAGATATTATAGACTAAAGCTTCGACGGAGGAAATTATTGGAATACCTCTGTTTGATCCATCTTCAAAAGGGAATAAATTACAATATCGGCGGAAGGGTTTTAGAGGTTTAGAGGAAAAAACAAGGAAAAGATGATCATGAAACCCTTCTCTACCTGTTTCATGTCAAAGCTCTTTTAGCTGAACTAGTTGTGGGTACGTAAAAAATATTAAAGTAAAACGCTTTTGAGTTTTGACACATGTTTGTTACGATTTAAAAAAAAAACTTCTACTTGAACATTATTAGGGTTGTATTCTCTCTTTCAAACTATCTAGATAATTGTTATGGAATCTCGTTGATTAATTAATATTATTATTTTTTTTTTTATTTGCAACAAATGAATTTTTTTATGTTTCACATGTTATAAATATTGTGTGGATATCCATTATCCTCCTTTGTATCATCCGAAACAATCTAGATATAAGGTTTATATTCTTATCCAATTTTTTTTTTTTTAGAAGATATTCGTATCCAATTAAACCCTAATATATTGTATGTATATATACACCTTATCATATAGAATAATGTACAGAGATTAATTCTCTCTCAATCTCTCATCTTTACAACATCACACATAATATCTCTTTTTTTTTCTAAAAAGTACTTTCATCTCCTTACACAATTACACCCTAAAAAGTATTCTCCCACCTTAAATTTCCCCACATACACTCTCTCATTTTCTTCTGTTTCTTCTTATTTCTTCATTTTAGTGAGTTGTCGTTTGGTATATTAGGGAAATGAAAATTCATATGAAATTTCAAGTTGTAGGAATTAAATTCCTTCATCAAAATTATCGGAATTTATCAAACTTGTTTGATTGGTGGAAATGGAGGAAATAAATTTAACTTTAGGCAAGTAAATTTTCATGTTTTGAGAAAGGTAAAAAATTCCCATAAATTGGCATTGCTCTCATTTTCACTTTTTTGTGTCAACCAAACAAGAAGTCCAATACCCATATGAATTTAAGTCAACCAATCAATACCTTAATGGTTTTAAAGCTTATATTTGCAACAATTTGAGTTGTCGATGAAATAATGCATAATGTGCAACATTTATGTAAATTTCATTAATATAAATTGAGGGTACATCGTTGCCCTTAGGGAAAATTACAATTTGAATATCACTAAATAAAAAAATTTAAAAAAAAAAAAAAAAAAAAAAAAAACCCTACCAAGTTTTTAAATCTAGAGAGAGCTGCCATAGTCTTCAATTTAGCAAAAATAATACTCCACAACAAGAACATCAGCAGCAATATACAGCAGGAACAACAACGACAATGGCAATATTAAGCAAGAATAGGGAAAGCAGCGAGCATCACCCAAACAATATAACAATTTAACAACGAACTTTATCTATCTCCTTCTAATAGCTGAAGATGGGTGATTTTAATCGTACAACAAGATAAAGAGTAATGGATAATTTTAATCAATGTTGTTTAGCTAATTAATCTAATTTTCTTAAGTAATCTTTCTTAAGTGGTCTCTTTCTCCCCCTAAACTAATTGAATTGATTTTCTTAAGCAATGTTCTTAATTAAGTTGTCTATCTCTCTCTTTCTTAAATGATCTCTCTCTCCTTTCTCTCTCTCTCTCTCTCTCTCTCTCTCTCTCTCTCTCTCTCTCCCCTTAAAATATTTCAAACCTATAACATGTATATCATCCAATATAGCGGTACATCGTAACTACTCATGCTAACCAACAAAAATATTCATTGTATTCAAGAGTATGTGTTAAATAAAGGAAGTTTTGTAATCACTTGTTATGTTTTATCATTTTGATATGTAATTAGTGGAAATTATGTACATCGTTTTGATATGTAATTTGTGAAAATCGTGGGCGTGATGTTAGATCAAAATGATGTCGTGATGTTTGTAATTTAGTAACTCTTTCTCCTAAGCTATTTTTTCTTGTTTTCTTAAATAATGATTCTTTCTTAAGTGGTCTCTCTTTTTGTTTAGTGATTTTTCTTATTTGGTCTCTCTTAAATGGCCCGAAAGAGCCAAAAACACTACTAATAACGACCAAGGGACGGGGATAAAACACTATATAAAATAGACATATCAATTACTCGTGTTTTAAATTGTAATATTCGTAATAACAATGCTATTACTTATGATTTTTTTTTTTTTAAAAAAAAACTAACATTTTAATTTAAAAATCGTGCATTGCTCATGTACTATACTAGATATACTATCATAGTATGTGTATATAATATAATTATTTTTATAATATAAAAAAGTATATGTATATAATATAATATTTTATAACACGTGTCCTTCATGCCAAGTGTAGTCTCAGCTCAATCACCACTACACCAATTGGTTGTTGGTGTAGTGGTGACTGAGACTACACTAGGTAGCGAGGACCTGTGATCGTTCCCCTGCAACAACAATCGAAAGGGGAATAAAACCTAATAACCTAGAATTGATCCTCAAATCTGGATTAGCCCAAAGGGTGAACCGGATATAACACCCAAAACTCAATGCATATATGACAGGAATTAACTTATCCTTTATCTATCTTATACAAAACTCCAAAGTCTATTTTTTTTTTTCAAAATATAATAATAACATTTGTAAATTTTTGTTAGTATGAAAGATATAAACCTATCAAAATGTATATATATAGTTAAATTTTTTAATAACTTATTATATCGAATGCGTAGTGTTATTAAAATTATTTGCATGTAATCATTAAATGTGTTGGATGTTGTGTAGCTATGCAATGTCCAAAACTTTAGTTGAGCGACTTTGATTTAGTGATTGTACAGTAAAAAGATATTGACTTTGATCTTGAAACCTAATAGTCTAATAAATTCTAAATAGAAAAATTAAAACAAAAGGAAATGAAAATAGTAAATGACTTTAAATATTGAAATAAACATAACCTTCTAAATCAATTTAGCGAATTATATTCAAGAGACAATTTTAAGGCTTTTAAAACTAAATGGGGGAAAATATATGTAAAAATATATAAAATTATTAGTATCCAACCTATATACGAAGTATTTGTGTTGTATACTATATTTAATCAGTTGTTGGTTATATATGTGACTATTATATAATATATAGTTTTTGGTACAATGGTTAACTTAGGAAAATATATGTTCTGGTAGGTCAAATATAAGGTTATTATTGTGTCTATAAATTTAATGAGTGCGACGGGTAAATAAAACATGTATATATTAGATTGATTGTAGCTACTGATGCGGATGGTATGATAAGAAAATTTTAGTTTTTTCTCAACAGGAGATATAAATAAATTAGTCCACTTCTTATATAGCTATGTGGAGTATTATTCAATTATTTTTCAATCAATAAAATATTATTATAAAAAATTAAAAGAAATTCAAATAACATAAAATACTTTTCAAATAACGTTCCTTTAATTTTTTTTATTGACCATTAGTAACCAAGTCCTTTAATAGTTTTACCTTTGTTTTTATTTTTATTTTTCCTACGGGTTTAATAATTTGATTTATAAACCGTGCATCGCACGGGCACTATACTAGTATATACTAAAAGACACACCAGCAATGACACGTGTCATTTTCTGGTGTGTCCTTTAGTTTTTTTTTTTTTTTTTAAATCTTTCGTAAACAAATCTAATACATAAATAAAAAGATAGCAAAATAATACATAAAGAAAAGATTTGACAAATCTTATACATAAATAAAAAGATAGCAAAATAATACATAAAGAAAAGATTTGACAAATCTTATACATATATAAAAAGATAGCAAAATAATATATAAATAAGAGATTTGATATGTCTTTCCATAATATATATATAGAGAAGTGGAGTACATTGACAAATATATAAACTTAAGTAAAAAAAAAAAAGTAAATTAGATTTTTAACATAATTGTGCCATAATGTTATGTACTACGTATTACAACAATAATTTTATTTATTTTATTTAATTATTAATTATATGTTAAAAATCTCTAAGAAAGTAATTTGAATTTCAAATATTAAAAAAATAAATAAAATAAAAAATTTGATGTATCCTTCTACAAATTATTAACAACTACAAATTTAAGAGAAAAAAAAATCAGGTTTTTAACATAATTTGTGACATACATAATGACTATAGAGTGTAATTTACAACGTTTTAAGAAATCCATTTGGTTAACAAGAAAATTAAACCAATATTTGATAAAACTAAATATATAGTAATACACATATTGTCAAATGCGTCTTAAAAATAGGTATCTGGCTAATAGGCTATTTTATAATAATTAATTATAGGGTCTTTTATAATAAATTCATTACTCCGTATAATACTTTAGAAAAATTCATTGTTTTTTTTAGGAAAGAAAAATTCATTGTTAATTTAAAAATAGTTATTAAAAATTACCGTGCATGGCACGGAACCTAACCTAGTTATATATAAAATATGGCTTCAAAAAAAAAAGTTATATATAAAATAAACATCTACAAAAAAAATTGCAGTGTATAACTTGTATTTACAATGAATCTTTAAATTTTATCATAAATTTATTGGAAGGAATATAGTTGATATTCAATTTATTATACTTTGATTTTCTAGATTAAAGTTGTTGAAATAATTTACTTAGTTTGTTTATAAAGTATTACAAAAAAAAAAAAAATTAAATAAATAAATAAATAAAATGACATCATCAATGGTTTTAGGCGGGAAAAAATTTCATAAAAAAGCGACATGTATACAATTTTGAAAAAAAAGCAACATGTATACAATTTTGAAAAAAAAATGATGTCAGCAATGTTTTGTTTTAATTTTCCGTAATAGCTAATAGATTAGTCCAGTATAATATGTTTTAATTTTCTCATAATATTAGTAAACCGTAGATTAATGTAATGAATCAATTCCACTATATAAAATTGATTTTTTTACGGACTACTCATATAGAGAGTTGAAATTTATTAAGGTGAGCATGATTTTTTTATGCCTTAGGATTGCTTACTCTTTGATAATTGTGCCTTTTTCTCATGCTAGTCGGACGTGTAAGTCGTAGCTCACTTAGGCCTTAGTTCTTTTGAGCTTCTGACAGGGCAAAGCAGGACAAAGTAGAGCAGAATAGATTTCAACAGAGCAGAGCTGGAACAGGGCTTTAGTTGCTAACTCGGATATGATTTCCACAAACTTGATGTCAATTAATAAAATGCTCATGCTACCTTTCCTTAAAATGAAAATATAGATTTCTATCTTTCCTTACAAAAATAAAAAATTAACGTAATATTTCATTATTTTATCAAATACTTCAATTTTGTCTAAGATCTTTTAAACAATTTTTAAATATTATTTTATAATTTAATTTATCAAAAAAATACAGTAGAGTACGTTGAGTACGCGCCTAGCATACTCAGCCTTCTCCTTAACAAATCTTGTGAAGCCAGCAGCTAAACGATATCCTCAACTAAAAAAACTTGACTACAATTCATCATCTTCCTCTTCCTCTTCCTCTTCCTCTTCCGACTGCTCTCTTCTGACTGCTCTTTCAATTTCTACTTCATTCAATTCCTCTTCCTCTTCCTCTTCCGAAGCTGTACCATCTGACCATTGTAACTTGTTAAACATCGGATTGAATACAGTTGCTTCAACATGAGAAAATCCAAGAACATGTACCTTTTCACTAGTTTTAGAACCAACATCATATACCCTAATACCTGTATAACCACAAGAAACCAACACTTTCTCCTTATCATTATACCATAAAGGCAAAGAATAAAATTGATCTGGATGAAACACTACGAATTGTTTAACCCAAGAATCTTTCACCCCATAATCCTTCATAATCCATATGTTGTGAGAACAAATATTAAGTTCCACCATTGCCGTTGCACCCCATTTGTCCATTGTATTCAAACAGAGGCAAGAATCTAAAACACACAGACAAACCCGTGTCCCTGCCCTCATACCATCAGGTAATGGAATAGCCGAAAATTTCTCAGTTCCAAAATGAAATGACCATATACAATTATCCTCACTGGAGTACATATGAATCGAGTCGTTCAAGTAAACTGGAATATCAGTATACCCACTTTTATAAAACTCGCGTGGAAGTGGTGTTCTTTTATCAACATTCCTCCATTCATTAGTACCGAGTGTTTTAACTTGCGCAACCTTTCTTCTTCGCTTTTCTATGTGGAATACAACTCTAAGCAGTTTCAATTTGCGTGACACAGGGCAGCATCCAATCCCTACCATATATACATTATAACAACCTTGTGTACGGGTATGGTTGATGGATGCAAGTTGTCCGGTTAACAAGTTGCATACGACATAAAAACAGCCATTAGATTTATGCCTAGCAAATAAGATAACACCATTAAATTCATTAATCATAGTAAGTTTCTTCACTAATAGGGGTTTCAGCTCCATAACTGAATCGATATTATTAGTATTAAGATTACCCATCTCATCGACAATACTTGTTGAGGTTTTTTCTATGTCAACCAGCATAATAGTATCACTTTTATGGGATATATCGCGAAGCAATAGAGAGATATAGCAGCCCTGAGAACGCCGTAAATCGGCAAATTCAGGATCGCTGATGATGTTATACCAATCTTTGCATACAAGCTTACAAATCAAGCATGTTCTTGTAGGAAGTTTTGACAAAATATCCCAAATTATTGGTATCGGGATTTCTTCAAATTGGGACCGCTTTTGTTTTAATTTATGACTCCGTCTCACATAATACTTTTTGTACAATCTATTCATAATTGATTGATAACTCTTTTTTTTTTTTTTTTTAATCCTACGTTTAACCCACCACTTATATTGAATAAACGAGGTATTTATACAAGTAGCCTTAGAACTTGGTTGCTTGTTTTTATAAGAAAAAGAATTCAACTTGATTAAATTATTAAGAAACAATTCCAGCACCTTAGAAATTCCTAACGATAATAAAAGATATCAATTGTATAAAGATATTATTCACGAAATCATATCTTAACATAAATAATATCTTTACAAAATAGAAAGTATATCATTTATGTTTTAACAAAAAAGATATCTTTACAAAATAATACTCGTAATAATTTACTGTGAGTGAAAATTATCACAGTAAATAAATATTCACAACATGATTTCCTAAAAAAAAAAAAAAAAAAAAAAAAAAAAAAAAAAAAAAAAAAAAAAAAAAAAAAAGAGAGAGAGAGAACTTATTGATTTGTGTGATGAACTTCTGTACTGTGATCCAACAAAAATCCATGAATTTGCAAACAGGTTTTGTATAATGTTCCAAAAGGAATCCATGATACAAGAGGAAGCACATAGTTTCTGTTAATTAGATGTTGGAGCTGAGTCAAAAATTTGCACAATAGTGAAGTTTTCTGTGTTTTTCTAAAGCATCTTAACTTTTATTTCACGAGTGAAGCTCATCGTACCCAGTAAACTCGGGCTGAGTGTGCCTAAGTAATTAAAACTTATAGGAAATGTATATTAAAAGTTCAGACCTTAACACGCCAGCAAATGAATGCCCAGTCAATCAGCTGGGTTCAAACCGAGTCTAAATCAAACAAATTGCTTCGGGCTTACATGATCAGCTCTACAGTATTGAAGCCTTCACTGCAAAATTTAATACTTTCATTTGGATGCATTAATTTACATCATGCTCCTTCAGTTGGAGAAATATACAGTAAACTCTGGCCAACCATAGTTCTTCCAATATCGATCCTATCAAATTAAACCTTACAAACAGCCTAAACTTCGGCAAAAAGATGACACTGCAAGAATCAAAAACCTACTGGTGGAATAAATTAAAAAAAAAAAAAGAAAAAGAAAAAAAAGGGCAGTATGCAGCAGATTTGTTACTTAGCTTGAAACAGCCTCTGCCTTTGACTCTGCCTCTGCTTCGGCTTCTAGAGTAGAAGCTGGGTAATCTTCATAACCAGTGATTCCTGTTATCTTAATACGAGTGATGGGCTGCATACAGAAGCCAAAATGTAAATTAATTACTAGAAAATGCTGATAACTGATATTTTAGTCAAATAGGAAATAACTTTGATACCTGTCTATGACCAATATTTCTTCTGTAGTTCTTCTTCTTCTTATATTTGAAGACAATAACTTTGTCATCAAGCAACTGCAGGAACAACAGCACCAGTAATGTTGAGGATTTCATGATTTTATTGGTGATTAATTGGTGGAAGAAGATAAAAGAAGACATTACGCTACCTGTTCTTCTACAACAGCATGTACTGCAGCATTTGTGACGATGGGCATTCCTATGTAGGTGCTAGATTTAGTTCCCACTAGCAAAACTTTGTTCAGAACAATCTGCAAAATAGTGAACTTTAGCTTTAAGAAGCCTCTTCAATTAACAAATATGAAAGTTGATAGTTGATATTGGAGACTGGGAGGTTACCAGAGGTGCAATGCTTAGAGCACTAGTAAAAGAGACATGAGACAAAGCAGATTTTGATAGAGGCAAATACTTACGAACCAAGCGGGAAACACAATAAGTAACTCAAGGGAGCTTAGAACAACGTTATACAATTAAACAAACAATATAACACTAGCTATATGCTATGATTTCACTTGAGAAATGCACAAAAGAAAGAAACTATCCATTACTGTCACATCCGTACCCTCACACTTTTAATGCTATCAGGTACTATAGAACATTGGATGAGCTCTCGTTCATACACCAATTTGGTTCAATTTTGTGTAATGATTCCTATTTTCATAAGAAGTTAGGTGATTTGTTAGAGAGAGGATAGATTTAAGCAGTACATATAATGGGACAGAAGATTTGAACTCACTGACTCCATTAAGAGACTGAAAACAGATAATAACTGATAAGTGATACGCTCATAAAGCCATGTTGAACATCTATTTTCCATGTTGGCTTATCAAATTTACAGGACATTGGCTCTGTAATTTGCAAATTTCAAATAACACTTTTTCATGGGTTTGGGGTTATACAAGATTTCTGAGCCAATGCCCTGCATACGACATAAAGCACTGATAAGGAAGTCACGAGGCAAAGCAAATTCTCACAGAGACAGTAGTTAAGAAAGCAAGCAGGGAACACAATGAACAGCTCACGGGAGCTTAGAACAATGCTATATACAATTAGATATTTAGATAACCACATCCATACCCTCACAATGAACATAACACTCTAGCTATACAATATGACTTTGCTTGAAAAATACACACAATAAAGAAACTACCAATTATAACCACATCCATGCTCTCACACTTCTAATGCTATTAAGTACTATAAGAAATTGGAAGAGCTCCTGTTCATATCCAAGCAAGAAACAGACAGAAAGACAATGGGAGCAGCTTTGTATGGTCTCCTTTTTTTGTTTTCTCTTCGGCCTTGAAAAGAAGATATAGCTGATCTTGCTAGTACATACAGAATTATACAGAACACTATACTAGCTCGACTCCGTGTGTTATAGGAAATCAATTTTTAAGATCCTTTTATACCTCAGACACAGTACAAGAACCTGCACCCAACTAATTTCTCAGCCTCAGAGATACAAACAGCCTACTTATTCTCAACAAACACAAACCTATATTAAAAAAAAGGGACCATTTCAAAACTAAATATCATCATTATGATCCACTAAATGTTCCAGTTCCATTTCCACTACCATAAATCATCATCACATGCTACATTCATCAAATTTGCACACACAGATCCAGGAGAATTCCCAATTTTACTTAATAACTCAAAAAATATCACCAAAACAGTCACATTCAACATAAGGCTAGAGCAGATTACAGCCACCCAATTCTTTTATCTTCCAGTTCTTATAGTAAGCCACACTATCTTGCATAACAGCCTAGAAGATAAGAAGAACACATCAATTCAAGCCATGAAGCCACCAACAATTGCACTGTAGATTTGTAATAAGTAATGGATGTCCTAGAGTAAACATTCCACTACATAGTAGTAATAGGAATAATCTGGAAAGGTGGTCTCCAAATCAATAGACACTCAAGCCAAAACCTTACCTTATCATTGACATTAGCACCTTTGAGTCTCTGGGTGTAAATCCATCGTCCAGGAATGACAATGTACTGCCTAGAACCAACCTATAAGAACAGAACATAACACATCAAAATTAATCACAGAAAAGACAGTAATCTGATAATTTTGCTCATTTTTCCCCCAAATAATAATAATAATCTACTGAATTGCACATCAAATCAGTGACAATATACCAATCTTTTACTCTAATTCAAAAAACCAAAAAACCCAATTAATTTGCACCAAAAACAATCATAATTAACAAAACCAATGAACAAATACTTAATATCGAATTAATCACTAGGGCGTTATATAAAATGATTAAGCAATCAAAATCCCAGAATTAAAAAATTAAAAGAAAACCCACCACAACAACAGCAAAAATCTCTTCACGAGGAGGAGGAGGTTGTCTTTTGGGCAGATACTTCTCAAGAATTGCTTCGTATTCAGGAGAACCAGGCTCAGGAGGTTGAAAATCTTCAGGCAAAATATCAGAAAGTTGAGGTTTTTGATTAGGGGGTCTTTTGAATTCTTCAAATTCATCCCTCATTTTTTCATATTCATCCTTCAATTCATCTGGGATTTCAGGCAATCTGCGCCTTTTGGCTGCAACAGTGAAAAGTGAGAGTCTTTGAGGAGAAAGAGAAAGGGGTGAAGCGAAGCTTGAAAAGGGTTTAGAAAGAGGAGCATTCAAAGAAAGTGGGTTTTGATTGGGTTTAAGAGTTGCGCATGAAAATGCCAAAGTTGCAGAGAATGCAGACGCCATTGTTGGTTCAACTCTATACTCTGTGAGAGAGAGAGAACTTCTATCTTTCGTCTTCCTTTCTTCTGGAATCGGGGGTTTATCACTCTATCCTATCCAGTTTGGCTCAAATGACAATTATAGCCCTTCGTGCAGTTTTTTTAGTTCAATTTGCGGATTTATTTAAGAAAATTTGTCCAAAACTACTACATCAGTTATATATTATTTACAACAATTTAATATAAAGCAGAGAGGGAAAATGTCTAATCGTTGCAAACAATATTTTTTTTTTGTTTGTTTGTTTGTTTTTTTTTTTACAATATCAAAAACTACTCTTTAAAACAATTCAAGATTAAAAACACTTCTAAAAATTGTTTAAATTTACAAAGTCATGACAAAAATACACTAATTACACTGATTTAAGCGTGTTTTTGGTATGAGTTCCTAACATTATAAAATTTTCAAAAGTGTTTTTACTACTAATATATGTTACTGGATCAAGGCCATACATCCAAAATCAATTATGTTTACAGTTTACGTATGTTATAAAGTATAGCAAATGCTACGTACAAGTGTACAACCAACATATTGATTCATACAATGGTTAGAACCACCATCTAATGTACGTAGTAAAAGGAATATGGGCAGATTACTATTGTATAGTCCGAAGACATCCAAAGTATAATTGCCACAATCTCAAGTCTTTTATAAGTAATCCGCGGATTAAGACTAAGACCAGTAGTGGTAGCTTCCAATTGTTGCATCAGTTTGTAAAGCTGATTCTGCAAGCAAAGAACTGGATCTAAGAAAATCCTTTTTTAAAATCGATATTGAAACAGCTATGCTTCTCTTTAAGCATAAAAACAAAGTTTGCAATGAATATAAGCAAATCATGACAATGTCACCATACAAACAGACAGCAATAGAAAGACAAGATGTATTTCTAGTCTATTTAGAGAATAGGAGCTTAAACTTTGTTGTAACACGTACTCCATTTCTAGGTGTCCATATTGGAAATTAGAGCCAATAATCCTCTAAGACCATGCTGGAAGTAAACTGCTGAATTAGAGGAGAGAGTCAGAGTGCAATGGATCCAAATTCTTGTAAAAAAAAAGCCATTAGTATCATAACGAACCTACTTCATTTCAATAACACTGAGCTATTTACAAAACAATATAGAATCCTGGTCCAATTCATTTTAATGGCTATTTTTAACATGCTGAAAATTAAAATATTTGATTAGCCAATTTGATCGGTTTATGAGTTCTGTTTTCTTGATCTTGGATCCATTTTCTTGGAATTTGATCTTGCTGTATACTCATTAACAAGCCTCAAAAAAGACGAGGTAGGATTTTGTAGCAAACTTGAAGGTCTGTCACATTCTTCAACTGTTCCCTGGCTTAGAACGATCACTTGATCACTACTGATGACAGAAGTAATCCGATGTTCAACTATAATTAACGTTGAATCTGAGAAGTGTTCCCTTAGGGTCTGCTGGATGTCATTATCTGTTGCAGTGTCCACGATCATCTAAGGTTTAAGTCGTCGTATATATTTACCTGATACCACAGAGAGACAGCAATAACTGGAATGAAAATCATGTAAACCTGCCATACAACCAGTGACATTACTCCAATAGCCCCTAAAAGACTGATAACAGAGAACGCGAAACCACCAACTCTATTTGGGACAGACATATCCACATCGCTTTGATCTGTAGACACCTGAAACAGGTAGCATTACATGATTAATCTTAATAAATGATTTCATAATATATCACTTTAAATAAAACTAAGGTAAATCATCACTATGTATCATCCATCGAACCATTTTTATGTAAGGATAAATGAAGCAAGGTTTGAATGAGACTACGATAAAATAAAAAAAAATAAAATAAAATAAAATAAAAAAAGAAGCCAATTTCTTTTACCAAACAAGAGGGGAACTGAGGCTAGATCAGATCATACCCTGCTTAAGATCCGTCCACTAGGGGTTGCATCAAAAAATGACATTGGAGCACGAAAAATCGAGGAATGCATCTTGTAGAAGAGCAAAGATGCTGTCTTGTACCCAACTATCAGAAGAAACCATGATCTCACCAGAATGGATAAGGAACTTCCAACCGACAAAGCAACATACACAGTCAGTAAAGTTTTCCCTTGTACAACATGTTTGGCATCGTATGAAACTGGAGTTGCCCAAGCTATCCAATAATTGCTTCAGATTTGAAGAAACTGAAAAAGAATCTGAGACACTAATATGAAGGGCACTAAACCTCCCCTGTATGCTGCTGTGATATACTTCCAATACAAGAGGATCTTAACTCTTCCTTTCTCTCTTTCTTCTTCTTGCACAAGTTGTCCTTTCGGCCTCATGTCTTCATCATCAGCTTCACCTTCATCATCATCAGTCTCCTCCTTCGATGCTTCTTCATCAGTCCTAGCTATGTTTGTTGAAGTTCCAATTGAATCAAATGAGGATAAGGCTTCTTCATGAGCTACCACAAGTTCCCTGAGATCAGTGCCTGAATTTAAAATATCCTCGTACTTACCAGCTTGCTGTATATTTCCTTCTTTCATGACCTTTAATAAGATAAAGCATTCATTAATTAGGACATCCATGAATTTGTTCATTCAATTTTCAAGAATTTAATCTTCAAAACTCACCAGAATCAGATCAGCTGCACGTAAGAACTCTACTTGGTGGGTGACATACATCACTGTTTTGGATTCTAAGAGCTCTAGAATGCAATCCTGTACCAAAGAAGGTGAAAAGAATTAAATATAACTTTATACTGCTACTTTGTTGTTTGCTGTTAACATATGAATAACTACAATTTCACTGCTAGTTTGATGTTATACTCTTATAATTACTTGTATGAAATAAAAATTCTAACCTTAAAGAGATGAGTTCCAGTGTGAGCATCAACTGCACTAAAAGGATCATCTAAAAGATAAATGTCAGCATCATGGTATACTGCTCGAGCAATTTGTATCCTTTGCTTCTGTCCACCACTCAAATTTATGCCTCGCTCACCAATGATTGTTTGATCTCCAAAGGGCAAGACCTCGAGATCTTTTCTCAAAGAGCATGCCTCTAGGACCCTGTTGTATTTCTCTACATGCATTTCCTTTCCAAACAAGATATTATCGGCTATACTTCCACTTTGTATCCAAGCGGTTTGAGGAACATAAGCAGTAGACCCCCCTAAGCTTAAGACACCAGAGACTTTTGGCACTTCTCCAAGTATGCACGAGAGCAAGGTTGATTTACCAGAACCAACTGTACCACAGATTGCTACCCTCATTCCTCGCTCAACTTTAATGTTGATATCCTTCAATGTAGGGCTTGGAGCTAAGTGATCCCAGGTAAAGTTTCCTTCTCTAATTTCAATGACTACCTGATCATTTATCCTAGATGCTGCAGGAAGCTTCATCACAGCATCTGGACTCAACTCATCAAGGGATAGGAATGAAGCAATTCTTGAAAGAGAAACTCTTGTTTGTGTTACAGAAGATATTAAGTGTGGCAGGTTTATGATGGCACTTTGAAGAATTTTGAATGTTGCAATAGCAGATAAGACCTTCCCAGATTCTAGAGGAACACCAATGAGCAAGCATGTGCTGAAAGTAACCAAAGACACGAATGTTGGGGCGATCCAGAATACACAAGCTGTTACTGCCAAACAAGTAGCAGTTTTCTTCAACCATTCATTCTCCACATCTCTTAAGCCAAGGATTTTGTTCAAGAATTTCATATCCCAAGCTTGAAGCTTCAGAATTTTCATGTTCCTTAGTATCTCAGCTGTAACCTGCATTCTTTTGTCTTTGGATTGCATTAAATTCTTATAATTCTTATCAAACAACTTTGACACAGGATAGTAAGCCAGCATCACCAACACGGTTGAAACAAATGCCGCGATTGAGGCAAGCCCAAGAGTTGCATACAAGATTGAAGGCTAATACAAGCTGCAGGACGATCACCCATGGATCGTGCACGTAGGCACCAAATTGCGCAACTCTTTCTGCATCAACCGACATGACATTGATCAGCTCACCCGTTGTACGACCTTCTTCCTTAGATGTGCAGGGGAGGGTCAAGGCCTTAGTATAGATGCTCTGAATAAGGGCAGCTCTTGTTTTGAGCGTAATTATCTCAACCCTAAAGTTTGAATGCTTCTCCGAGACACACGCCACAAGCTTTGCAACCACGAATGCAGAAATCAGAACATACCCGGTTCTAGCTGTTGACGACACCTTCACCCCATTTAGATGGCTAATGTTTCAACCAAATTAAGAACAAATGTCCACAATATATTAGCCCATGACATTATGATCATAGACTTAAAAAGCTGCATACTAGTAACCTTACCATTAGCATGCTCTAAAGACTTACTAAACATTACAAACAATTCACTAGCATTGTTATCAAGAGGAAGAGGAGGAACATCATCAAGGTCTAGACTAGTTTTATGATTACCCTTTGTTATTAAGGAGCCTACCCAATAAAAGGTGGCCTTGCTGAAGAATCCGGCTTTCGAATAAGGACTAATTATCCCCTGATGGCTGGTCTGACCATCTACTTCTGAAGTTAAAAGAGATTCCTGCAGTTCACCCTCATCACCCATTGCCTTCACAGAAGCAGAATTCCACCTGAAGAAGACGAAAACGGAGACCAAAAAGAAAACAATTCCTAACACAACATATAGGATATTCATATCAAAGTTCCATGTATTGAAATTATGGAAGTCCAACAAATTCATAGTTGATTTTTTTTTTTTTTTTTTCTACCAGTGTTTTAGATGTATCATTCGTTGCAGATTTGAAGATGAGAACTTTTGATTAAAAAAAAAAAAAAAGAAAAACATATGAAATTATAAAGGAAAGATTTTTTGGTGAAATATTATGAGGAATTAAATAAGGATGAATTTCCACTATGGCAATGAATTAAAACGATCATAGAATATGGACAATTGTAAGTAACAGATCATTATGCTAATTAATCTGGCCATTAACAGCCTTAAATTCACTATTGCTGAGATTTCTGACTTCCTAATTAAGTAGCAAAAATTAATACTAAATCTTAATTGAAATTAGTATAAATGATACTCCGTACCAAGTATAATTTCATCCAGATCCTAAGATATTATATACCGTATATGAAATAACCAAAAACTCTGTAAGCATGTATACCAGTTGCACGACTTAGTACATTTCAAACTAAAATTCTAACATTTTATGATTATCATTCTCTATTTTATCTTAAACATTGATAAATGCTTCGTGCATGTACAAGATGAAGTAATAAAATTTGAAGGTATTATAACATTTAATTATAAGTTGATAAGCGTCATAATTCATAACATACTACCTCCGTTACCTATTATTTGCAACGATTTGACATAAATAGAGAGAAAAATGTCTAATCGTTGCAGATAATATGTAACGGAGATAGTAATATAATTGAAACATGCATTCTGAATAAACGAACCTTTGAAACTGGCCCGAGTTTAAAAAAGCCCTAACAAGGACTACTCCGTCTTAGTACCAGAGACCATTGTATTTTAGTTTAGGCATTTCTACAAACACGTGGTGTGCTTAAACCTTTTTCTTTGATGGGTTAGGAACTTAGGATGTGGATTATTCCTTAAGAACTTTGATATGGACCGCATTCAAGTTACCAAGTGTAGTAATGAGGGAGCCTCCGTTCATCTTATTGATACACAATTTATGTCTATCTAATGGTATTTTGGTGACTATTGGCGTGGAAAATAACACAAAATGTAGATACGGGGTAAAAAAAAAAAAGCTCATGAGAAAATGGGAAACGCTCAAAGTTTGAGCAAAAATGTAGATGAATACTCCTTAATAAAGAAGTGAGCTCTGCATCATCAGCTTTAATTTTTTTATGTGTTTTTATTTTTATTTTCTCAGTAAGATACGGGGTGCCCCTCCTATCACAGGAGGGGTGGGGGTGAGGATCGAACCCCGGTCACACCAGGGGGGAGTGGAGGGGATTCTCCTTGATCCTCTATAAATTGTAGCCTGATGAAAACTCAGTAAATAACTTAAATATTATTCTTATACAAGTTAAACAAAGTTGTGTTCACTACTCTACACATTCATCTGAGGTAAATGGAAGTTTTCCCATATTCAAAATCTCAAAAAACTGGATTACATCAAATCCAATCTATGTAAAGCAACATATAAGTGAAGGTTCAACAGATCAGCAGCTTCATTATTGCCAGTCACTATCCTTCAGAGCTATACAGTACAGCAGACAAAACATTTAGCTAGAATCTGAAGCGGAGTCTTTTACTCCCAATGCCTCAGCCGGGTTTACTCCCAACGCCTCAGCAGGGTTTACTTTCAATGCCTCAGCAGGGGTTACTCCCAATGCCTCAGCCAGGTTGAAATTCAAATTTCCCCTCATGGTTCTTCCGCCGTCTCCTGAGTCACCTTTCTTCATCATCGCAGCAAACTCCCCAAAATCGATGCGGCCATCCTGTCAATTTTAAACAGTGATACTGTCAGCAGAGATCTTACACCAGGAAATTCATACATGCATTTGATAATGACATCCCTAAGATGTGGATGCGTCTGTCTGAGAGTACATGGGAGGTGATCAACAGATCAATGACTTATAAAGTCTTGATAGGGGAAATGTCGAGCTGTAGAAAGGAAGGGAAGGCCTTTTTGAGATATATGGAGGCGTAATTTGAACTATTCAAATCACCGAGGTTAAGTCTATGTTATTTACACTGCTTAAGCTAATTTCAAGGTATAAGGGACACAACTACAAGATACTAACGCAAAAGTTTCCATGCTACTCAATTCAGTTAGAAAGTGTAACGACATGGTAACTCAAACCATATCATCCATGAATTAGCAACAGTAGACATCTGACCATAATAATCAGTAAAAAGATATCAGTCACCAAAATCTCATACAATTTTAGCTAGAAGCAAGTGAATTTCTGATTCCCGTGATAACTTGCTTTGCAGTTTAAAGTTTTGAAATGACCAGGTCAATAATGTCAATTCTACTCCTTCACAACAATGATTTCCAGAAGAACTCAACTAATAAATAGGCCAAGTCAAGGGGTGGAAACTTTAAATAACAGCGTGAAGAAAATATAGAAAAACAATAGATGAAGCCATATTAACAGTTGATTGTTAGAGCTATCAGGATCTGTGAAACATACGGTGCTCTACATACAGAGCTGATGCGCCAGTTTCTCTGGATCAAAAAGAAGACTCGCAAAATTGCTTATATCTTCATCTCAATACATTCAATCTTAATGGTCAAACCTCACCAACATTGTCCATAAATTTCTCAACATTTACAGTTGCAATGTGTACATATTCCAAAATTTATATCGAGAAGTAACTTCATCCATTTTCATTCCACAGATTTATTGCAAGACAATGGTAATATTAAAAGATCAATGAAGAGAAAGCACAATTACAAAAGTCTAAAAGTGTCCAGCTATTAGTTTGAACCAGGAGTGCTTTTACCGTGTCAGTTTTTAGCAGAGCTACTATTTCTAGAGCGCCACAATTCACCAAGAGTTCATATATCTAAATAAAATTAAATAAAAAACAGAGAGACTACTACTGATCTCATATATCAGGAAAAAAAATGCTTGAAGACTGTATACGTGACTATCTATGTAAATGTCATAATACTACTACGTAGAAAATTTAACATTGGACAGGCAATCAAAAGACAGAAATTCTATGATCATTGGAAAGAAAAACAAAGGAGAGAGGAAAAAAAACTCACGTTATCCAGGTCTATTTCCTTGATTGTTTCATCCAGATGACCATCACCTAGACCAAACTCTTTGCAGGCTTGTTGAAGCTCGTCAATTGTTATGTAGCCACTACCATCTTTATCAAAATATTTAAAAGCTGCTATCAAGTTTTCCTCCCTCTCCATCTTGTTCACATGAAGGGTAGCAGCAAGGAACTCACCATAGTCAATGGTTCCGTTGTTATCGATATCAGCCTGACAATCAATCATAAGGTAAGAAATCAGAACACTAAAAAAGAGATTTCAATTCAAGCCTTAAAACATCAATTTTCCTTGGACATGTAGACTTACAGCATCCATAAGAGCTTTGATGTCCGACTCCATCATTTCCGAACCCACTTTCTTCAGCCCAACTTTCAATTCTTCAAATGTTATGGTTCCACTGTTATCTGTGTCAATCATCTTGAACAACTCTCTTAAACCACCAATTTCTTCTTCTGAAAGACTTTCTGCTATTACCTGCAGGAAGTTTTGGACATAAAGTTGACGCAATAAGTAATTACAGGGTGTAAAAAAAAAGTTTGCTCTTTGCCATGCAGGAATAGAACCACAAATTCACTTTTTGAAATCACATTGTTTCCCTAATTGCTCTTGGTATACACAATGTTTACAGGACAGGAGAGAATGTTATCAGATGAAGATATCACATTTGGAAATCAGAAAATATGTTCTGTTACTTGATTTCTCTCTTGATAACGTTAATTAACGTAGTGCAGTCAAATGCCTATTAATATCAAGAAATAACACTACAGAACATGTGGGACAATCTGATTCTTGTGAGAGATGGACAAACAAAAAGATAATCACCTCCATATTTAGCAAACACATGACTCTATAACTAAAAGTTATAATAACATACACGTAATGCCATCTTTTTAACTTTGTTCATAGCTGAAAAATGCTTCAAACGTGATAAAACAGCAGAGTCCAAAGGTTTATCAGGTGCAACAGTGTCATCAACAATCCATGGGTGACCTGCAGGCAAAAATACCAATTCAGGGCAGAAAATTAGGCGCAAAATTCTCAAGCAGTTAAGACATTATTTTGTCACCATTATTTTCAGAAATATGACTCACATAGAGCTTCATAAGCTGTTATTCGCCTCCTTGGATCCCTCTCAAGCATTTTACGAATCAGATCCTTTGCACTGTCTGAAATATTTGGCCATGGTTCAGACTCGAAGTCTAACTTCCCATGGAGAATCTGTCTGAAGATTCCAGACTCAGTTTCTGCAAAGGAGGTTAATAAACAATTAATTATGAGCTTCTTGGAGATGAAGAAATGACATACTATACCTCAAACTGTAAAGATGTTAACTAGAGAATTTACCAGCCCAAAATGGTGGAACTCCACTTAATAAAATGTAGAGAATGACACCAGCACTCCAAACATCTATTTCAGGTCCATAACGCTTGCACAATACCTCAGGTGCAACATAGTAGGGGCTCCCAACTACGTCGCTAAAATATTGTCCTGCAAATTTGAAAACAGGTGAAGGTTAAACCTGAGTATTGGTGGGATTGTCAACAACTCAACATGCTTAGGTTAGTAGGAATTTAACTTTAAGGACCACTAGCCACCTTTACAAACAAAAGACTTATTCCTTGTGCTACTTACAAAGAACTACATACAAAGAATTTGCATTTGGTATTTATTCATACAATTGAATAATGGTGTCACATTACAGCCTTAATCACTAACAAAAGGGAAGGGCATGACAATATAATATACAACTAGATTTTTTTTTGAAACCTAATATACAACTAGATTCTGTGCTATATATGATGACAATTTTGAGATACACATCATTGACACGCCTACAAGAAAGTACATTACTAGCACTCAGGTTCATTCATATATGCAACATTCAAAAAACAAACACTTATGTCAAAAAGTGAACATTACATCACAATTCATACCAAAGCAAAACAAAACCAAAATCATCATCATTCACCTCAAATTTACTAACAAAACAAGATCATAATTCAGACCCACAAATATCAATTACACAAATCATAAAATAAATACGAAAACGAAACCCGAAAATCAGAAGACTAACCAGGCTTATAAAAGACAGAAAGACCAAAATCAGTAGCCTTAAGCTTAGCATCTTCAGAAGGTGTATCAAAGAGGAAATTCTCAGGCTTAAGATCTCTATGCATAACACCAAGAGAATGACAAGCCTGAACAACCCCAACAATAGTTTTAATCAATTCAACAGCTTGTTTTTCACTATATTGACCTTTTGCAACAATCCTATCAAACAATTCACCACCTGCACATAATTCCATAACCAAATGCACAAAAACTGAATCTTCATAAGTCCCTTTAATTCTAACCACATTTGGGTGTTCTGACAAATGGTGCATTATCTGAATCTCTCTCCAAACATCTTCATAATCTTCCTTACATAAAAGTTTTCTTTTTGGAATTGATTTACAAGCGTAAAGATTTCCGCTTGATTTCTCTGTGCATGAATATGTTGTACCAAATTGACCTTGACCCAATTTCTTTCCGATCAAATAATGGTCCCTTAATCTTGGGGTTTGATACGGTAATACCGACGATGTCGGTTTCGTCGCCGATGTTGTAATCAGCTTTCTTACCGGCGCTCCCGGTGACCCACCACCACCACCACCACCACCACCACCATGCTTATTTTCCGACATTCTTTCCGATTTTCTCTCTCCTCAAAAGGGTGTCAAATCAAGCCAAGAAAACGTGAAATTTCTGGGTATTGTTTGTTTTTCTACCTTCTCAAATGGGTGTACGATCAATTCGTGAAATTCAAAGAATTTAGACAAGTCTTTTTCTGGGGTTAATTTCTTTGGGATCTGTGAAAAAAATAGAAACAGGGTATTCCTTAATTTTTCAATATAATGACGCTAAATTAAGGTATGAAAGAATCATGGATAGCATAGATCGATCATTCTTTCTCTCTCATAAAATTATAAAAATAAAAACTTTATTATAAAAATGGAATAAGGAAAGAATCAGTGGTGCATCTTTGATGACTGTGTAAGATCGTGGGTGATTGGTTGGAGACCACTAAATATCCAAATCATCGTGATTTCGTTAAATCGACGGTGGGAATAAACAGTCTTTTTCTTTGATTTACTGCAATTATTCCATAATTTTACTGTCAAATAATTTCATTTGGCAAGTTAAATCAAAATCCAAAAAAAAAAAAAATGGCAAGTTGCAGGTTAAACCACGAGGGAAATTGCAGTGAATTGGCTGATAATAATACATAAATTCCGACAATTTATACTGCTGCTATTTTGTCGTTGATTTAATACTGTGCTCTAGCTTTTGTACTCTTTGTTCAGTAATTACACAGATCTCTGTCGTTAATTAATTCTGTAATCATCTTTGTCTTTAATCAATACGGAGTACAGTAATGGTATTTAATTATCTTGTCTTAAAAACATGCTCTTGTGTAAATACGGCATAGAGTATATGCCATTAATTACAGTAATTAATTGTATCTTATGGGGTATAAAATCAAAAATTAAAATCTTGATTTCTCCACATTACATGGGTCATGTGGGTGGGTGTTTTTAAAAAATGGATAATAATTATAAAAAATTAGACTATTTTTTACCATATTAACAATCTAACTCATCCTTACAAATGAATGAACGAATGATTAGAAAGGAACAATCACTACACAAGTACACGTACAAGATGTGAGCCGATATAGAAGGGGAGGATGTGAGGGATTGTGATTAATTCGCCAATTAATTTCAAAACAATTGATTAATATCTATCATCTTTAATAATGTTTTGGATTGACCAATGGACTTGTCATTATTTTTAATGGTTTTGACGTCGGTGAGGCTTGCCATCAACATTATAGGTGCTTGATGCTTGATGCCAAGGAAGATAATGCTCTTTGTACATTCTAGTAACGACAATTGTGGCTCTTTATGCAACTCTAGTGAATAAATGAAACTACCAAAATACCCCCAACACAAACTCTCAAGCAGGTTCTCAAGAGTTGACCGAGGCTCAAATTCCAAGACACCTTAATTCGTGGACATGATAAGTGTAGACTCGACTTATATAGGAGAAATATAACATTAAATTGTAGTGTTTGTCAATATAAAGAAGTATAAGTGTGTAACATTTAAAAAATGGATTGAATACGAGTCCAAAGAACATTTTATGGTAATCTCTTGAAAAATCCCTCAATGATACCCTAAATATCTTAGCTTGTTGGTCACTGTAGGAGTATAGGCACAAAAATTTTAATTAAGGACCTATTCTTTTCAAAAATTTTCAATTAAGTTCAATTCACTTAATTTTTTTTTTTCTCTCATAAAATATTCAGAATAGGCCCTAAGTGCCATGTTGAATGTTATGTGAATCAAAGGTCAAATTATTAACTCATTAATTATTGACATTTAATTAAGGTAAATTAATTCAATTATACTCATTCATGATTTAAAAATTACAATTGTGCAAAATTTAGGAAGTCATTGTAAAATACCGAGTAGTCCATTAATTCAATTATACAACCAATATAATTAACTTTTTCAGCTCAATACAGTAAATAATCATGTTAATTGTCAAACAAGGTCAATAAGTCAACAAGTTCACAAGTGCAATAAGTTCACAGTATAAAATTGTAATCGTACTCCGTAAATCGGTAAATGTGTAAAATTTCTCTCTGCTTTCAGTTTCCTCGTCGGAAACCTATCTATTCCGATCAAAACCCTAACCCTAACCTCAGACGATGTTTCCGATTCCATCTGTTCGTCTAAACTCACACTCCGATTACGTAAATCATCGATTAAATCTTCAAATTGGGGAATTTTTTTGGTAATTGTAACATCCCATCACTTGTTAGATTAAAATTAGTTCTAATTGTGTTTGAGTTCGGTATATTAGGGTTTCATCGGAGCTGATTCTCTCTCCTCCAAATCGCTCAACTCCAGTCAACATTTTGGGAAACTTCTAATGTCAACACCACCCGAACCTCGCAATCAACTAATCTGGTAAATGTTACTGTAATTTTCTACTTGTGTTGTGGAATTATCGTCTGTTTTTTTGTTTATTATATGTGACTTGATTCATTGCACTGAATATGTATGTTAATTTTAATGTGATGTAAGTTTACAGAAAATTGAGTTAATTTTGATTGGTTTTAACTTTGTTAGAAGTTTGTATGGTTTTCAATATTCAAATTTGTTTTGTGATCTGATATTTTTCCTGAGTTGATGTTATGGGTTAAGGCTTTAACCGTCTAATGGTGTTTAGGCATTTAGGAATAGAAAGACATTTATGAATTGGTTGGATGACTTTGGAGAGGATTTTAGTTAGTATCTGTTTTGATGATTAGTATTAATATATGTATAATGTATTGCAAAATGCTGGTGTCAAGGTTAGGTTTGTTCTTATCGATAGTTAGAGGGACGTGAGCTACTTCATGATTTATACGAAGTGTTTTTATATGCTGTGATTGACAAGGGCCGTTGATTTTGAGGATGGAATACAATTTCAAACTAATGCTCGTAGTGTGATATGGCATAACATTATTTGGTGTCTTGTTTTAGTGTATCATGCTTGATATGGGTTAGGAGGAAGTATTTAACTGTGTATATTGTGTATACAGTTTATATCAATCAATCAATCAATCAAAGCCTTAATCCCAAAAGTGGGGTCGGCTAACATGAACCAAATTTGATTATTCCGTGTAGTCATCAACATAAATCTTTCTCCTCCATCCCTTACGATCCAAAACTTCATCCTCACGTAAATCCATGCACTTCATATCCTTCCTCACTCCTTCCAACCAAGTCATTTTTGGTCTCCCTCTTCCTCGTTTAATCCCTCCATGGTCCCACTCTTCCACTCTTCGCACCGGTGCACCCTCGGGTCTCCGTCTTACATGTCCAAACCAACGCAGACGATTTTCCCTTAATTTATCTACAATGCCCGCCACACCTACTTTCTTGCGAATAACCTCATTTCTGATTCTATCTCTTAAAGTGTTTCCACACATCCACCTTAACATGCGCATTTCCGTAACCTCCATCTTTTTAATATGCTCTTTCTTAGAAGCCCAACATTCTGTACCATAGAGCAACACTGGTCTTATGGCAGTCCTGTAGAATTTTCCCTTCAACTTTAAGGGAATGCTGCGGTCGCATAGCACTCCCGTGGCCGCTCTCCATTTAAGCCACCCTGACTTAATCCTGTGGGTCACGTCTTGATCAATGTCACCATTCTTCTGGATGATCGACCCTAGGTACTTAAAACATTCACTCATGGTCAAATCCTTTCCATCCAAACTCACCACTTCATTGCTTGTCCCCCTCTGAGTGCCAAAACGACATACCAAATATTCAGTCTTACTCCGACTTAGCTTAAACCCTCTAGATTCCAACCTTTGCCTCCATTGCTTCAACTTGACATTAACCCCATCCTTAGTCTCATCCACCAAAACGATATCATCTGCGAACAGCATACACCATGGAACCTCATCTTGAATTGGTCTAGTTAATTCGTCTAGAACCGTTGCAAAAAGAAAAGGGCTTAATGCAGACCCTTGATGCAATCCGATTGTAATAGGGAAATCTTTTGTCAACCCTCCGCATGTCCTCACATTTGTTGACACATCCCGATACATATCCTTAACTAGGTCTACGTACCTTCGTGGGATACCTTTCTTCAACATTGCCCACCAAAGTATCTCTCTTGGCACCTTGTCATATGCCTTCTCTAAATCAATAAAGACCATATGAAGATCTTTCTTCTTTACCCTATAAAACTCCATCATTTGTCTTATCAAATGGATTGCCTCCATAGTAGATCTCCCAGGCATAAAACCAAATTGGTTATCTGAAATGCTTGTGCATGCCCTCAACCTTTGTTCAATCACCCTTTCCCACAACTTCATAGTATGGCTCATAAGCTTAATTCCTCGATAGTTAGAACAATCTTGAGCGTCTCCTTTGTTTTTATAAACCGGGACCAAGGTGCTCTTCCTCCAATCTTGTGGGATCCTTGTAGCCGTCCATATCTTGTTGAAAAGGTTTGTTAACCAATCAATACCAATCTTACCCAAACACCTCCACACCTCTATCGGTACCCCATCAGGGCCAACCGCCTTCTTAGGTTTCATCTTCCTCAGTGCAATCTCCACCTCTACTCTCCTAATCCTTCGCACATACTCCATGTTGATTTCTTCATCACTCATAGAGGTATCTCCTATCACAACTCCATTACTTCCATTAAATAATTCATCGAAGTACCCCTTCCACCTGTCCTTGATGCCCTCCTCTTGCACTAGGACCATTTGGTTCTTATCTTTGACACACTTCACCATGCCAATATCCTTCCTTGCCTCTTGTCTTCTCTTTGCCATCTTATAAATGATCCTTTCTCCCTCCTTGGAATCAAGCTTTTCATAAACCTCCTGATATGCCTTTTCTTTTGCTTGGCGAACAGCTGCCTTTGCCTTACTCTTAGCCTCCTTATACGCTGCAAAGGTTTCATCACTCCTACATTTTCCTAAGGCTTGATAGCATTCCCTTTTTTGCTTAATTACTGCTTTCACCTCTTCATTCCACCACGAAGTATCTCTCTGTACCGAAGTTCTTCCCCTTACTTCCCCTAAGACCTCTTTGGCCACTCTTAGGAAACAGTTCTTCATTCGTAACCAGGTCATGTCCGGATCCACCTCTCCATCCCAATCCGCTTCTTCAATTACCTTTTCTGTAAAAACCTTAGCTTTTGCATCCCTTAGGGTCCACCATCTTATCCTTGGTTCTTCTTGTCTAACTTTTTTCTTCGCCTTCTCTTTCAGACGAATAGTCATTACCAATAGCCGGTGTTGGGTGACCACACTCTCCCCTGGGATAACCTTACAGTTTATGCAACTTTGTCTATCTATGCTCCTTGTGAGCAGGAAGTCTATTTGAGTTGCATTTGCTCCATTCCGAAAAGTTATCAAGTGTGAATCCCTCTTCTTAAACCAAGTATTAGCCAAAATTAAATCATATGATTGGGCAAAATCCATAATAGCTTCACCACCGGCGTCCCTCTGCCCATACCCAAAGCCTCCATGGACACTCTCATAGCCATCTCGGCTCGCCCCAACGTGCCCATTTAGATCCCCTCCAATATATAACTTCTCTGAGTGGTGGACACCCTGCACCACCTCGTCTAGGTCCTCCCAAAATTGTCGTTTCTCTTCTGCATCTAAACCCACTTGGGGAGCATAAGCACTGATAACATTCACAATCTCCTTGCCACATAGCAACTTCAGCCTTATCAACCTATCGTTCTTCCGATAGACCTCGATCACCTCTTTTGCCAACCTCTCATCGAGAACCACACCAACTCCGTTCCTAGCTCCACCATTCCTTGTTCTGTGGCTCGTTTCTTGCCCAACATACCATACCTTATACCCCAAAACCAAGCCTCGAGCTCCTTCTCCTGTCCATCTTGTCTCTTGGAGGCACATGATGTTCACGCGTCGTCTTTTCATTACTTCTACCAATTCTGCTGATTTTCCCGTAAGAGACCCCACATTCCAAGAACCAATCCGCAAACTAAATTCTTTTCTCCCACGCTCCCTCCTGATCCCAACTCCAAGTCCTTGATTATTTGACACCACAATTGGGCAATATGGCGCGTCGCTTCTGGGCGACGACCTAGCAACCCTTACATACTTATCACTGCACCCGGGTCTGGGAAGTGCAGCGCGTCGCTCAGTAGGGAACGCCCCAATGGCACGCCCTTGCTCATTTGACACCACACTCGGGCAATGTGGCGCGTCGCTTCTGGGCGACGACCTAGCAACCCTTGCATACTTATCACTACACCCGGGTCTAGGAAGTGCAGCGCGTCGCTGAGTAGGGAACGCCCCCACGAAAATATCTGTTTGGCTCATGTCATGGGATGTGACGAAGTTTTATACTGGCTGTCACTGGCCTACCGTAACCCTCCTCCTTTATCCAGGCTTGGGACTGGCAGCGGGAAACCCACTGGCGGAGTTCTTAATCTTGAGTTTCTCAATCTTTATAAATGCAGAGGTCTTCTTGAGTTTCTCAATCTTATTTCAGTGAGTCTTCTAGGTTTTGAGAGAGGGCTTTGGAGTGTGTGGGTATGTTTTCAGTTTATATTCTCTCAGAGTCTCAGTGGGGTGGAGGAATTTGAATTGAGATAAAGCTTGAGATATTGATTGTTCATTGTTGTTATATTGATTGTTCATTGTTGGTATTTTGATTTTTCCTTGTTGGTATATTGATTTTTCCTTGTTGGTTTGGAAGTGTAGATTTTATGATATAAGGTCAAGTTAATGCTAGTCTCTTGAGGTAATTGTGAATATACTAGTTGATTTTGTAATTGTTGGGATGGTTTTTGGAGGTGTTTATGTCTATTTTTTGAGGGATGTTGATCTGTGTTGTTTGGGTTTTTAGGAATCTGAGATTTGTTTGTAAAGTCATTAAACAGTGAACTAATGTTGGCGCAAGGTTTTACCCCTCACAGTGTGACTGCAAAATTAATCAATACAGTTAAGCTGAATGTGTAATGCAGTTCAGAGTGGTATCTCTTTGTTGCTCTGTTTTAGCTGAAATGAGCATGTTGTATGTCTGGGTAGTTTTATTGCATCAGTTGTGTTAGTTTGGGCCAAGTTTTGTATTCTTATTACAAAATGCTTAACATGTTTTTTTCCTCCGAAAACCAATTAAAGCCTATTAGCTCAATTGGTAGAGCTATGTGCAATTCGCACTATGATGTAGGTTCAACTCCTACATAGGCTATGGAATTATGAATCTTAGCTAAGTTAGCTTGCTGCATTATTCTGCCCATAGAATGAAGCTGAAAAAGAGTTTATACTGTTCTGTAAGGAAAATGGAGTTTCTATACAAAGAACACTGATTTTATTTATATTCTTCATATTTTTATTTTTTATATATAAAACTGGGAATCATAGAAAGAAATCACCCTGATTGAACCAATTTAAATTGGTCAATAGTTCCTTATAAGAAATCTTAGTATAAAAATCCATTTTTAACTTAACTTCCTACATAATTAGGCTAAGCGGAAATAAGCTTTTGTTTTCTTTCTGAAATAGAAGTGACTGTTGTGTTTTACCTATTATAATAAATGATTACGGAGTATCAATTAATATTTTACATTATTTTCATTGATAGCTAAAGCCTAAATGAATCATTATAAGTAGAAATTTTGCCCCTCCATTATATATTTTACCTACTGCTTAATGTTTTTTGAATCAAACATGTTAAACAATGTCAAATCAAGGTAATACTTCATGCACTAGATATGCAATGCACAACATAACTGGATTTGAATTATAACAAAATATATTTTATGTCATATGATAATATTAATTACAACCATCAAAGTTACAATGCTAAAACATAAGCTAAGCTTTATTCCTCAATATACCTGGCCCCCCTTTCCCCCCTAGAAAAACCCCAAAATACAAAATCACAAGTCAAGAACAATTTGATAATAACAGAGGAAATCCTATATCATGCTCATAAAACATAACTCTTTTAATCGACCTCCTCAATCTTAGGCCCAGCACCACCACTACCTCCGCCCATACCGCCTGAAGCACCACCACCTGGCATGTCACCACCCATATCCATCCCTGCACCAGCAGCACCATCACCATACATTTTCGCGATTATAGGATTACACAAATCCTCTAACTCCTTCTGTTTATCCTCAAACTCCTCTACTTCAGCCAACTGATTCTTATCCAACCACTCAATTGCCTCATCAACAGCCTTCTCAATCCTCTGCTTATCCGAAGCATCCAACTTCCCTCCAATTTTATCATTCTTAATAGTGTTCCTCATGTTGTATGCATAGTTCTCGAGGGAGTTCTTAGCATCCACCTTTTTCTTCACAGCCTCATCTTCGGCCTTGTACTGCTCTGCTTCCTTCACCATTCGTTCAATCTCTTCCTTGCTCAACCTCCCCTTATCATTAGTGATGGTAATCTTGTTTTTCACCCCTGCAGTCTTATCCTCTGCAGAAACATTCAGGATACCATTTGCATCAATGTCGAAGCAAACATTAATCTGTGGGACTCCCCTAGGGGCCGGAGGGATTCCTTTAAGCTCAAAGGTACCCAACAAGTTGTTGTCCTTGGTCATAGGACGCTCTCCTTCGTACACCTTGATCAGCACACTTGGCTGATTATCAGAATAAGTAGAGAAAATCTGCTCCTTCTTCGCTGGAATTGTAGTATTCCTTGGAATGAGCACAGTCATCACACCTCCTGCTGTCTCAATTCCTAGAGACAACGGGGTAACATCAAGCAAGAGCAGTTCCTGAACCTTCTGATCACCTTCACCTGACAGAATAGCAGCCTGCACAGCAGCTCCATACGCGACTGCCTCATCCGGGTTAATGCTCTTACAGAGCTCTTTCCCGTTAAAGAAGTCTTGCAGAAGTTGCTGTACCTTAGGAATCCTCGTGGACCCTCCTACCAAAACAACATCATCCACTTTGGACTTGTCAATCTTTGCATCCCTTAAACACTTCTCCACAGGATCCATACACTTCCTGAACATATCCATACACAACTCCTCAAACCTCGCCCTCGTGATGGTAGAATAGAAATCAATCCCTTCATACAAGGAATCAATCTCAATCGTCGTCTGAGTAGTCGACGAGAGAGTCCTCTTTGCTCTCTCACAGGCAGTCCTCAACCTCCTCAACGCCCGAGCATTTCCAGAAATATCCTTCTTATGCTTCCTCTTAAAATCAGCAACAAAATGATTCACCAATCTATTATCAAAATCTTCACCTCCGAGATGAGTATCACCTGCAGTGGCCTTCACTTCAAAGATCCCTTCCTCAATTGTAAGAAGGGACACATCAAAGGTCCCGCCACCAAGGTCAAAAATGAGGACGTTCTTCTCCCCTGTCCTCGACGCCTTCTTATCCAAACCATAAGCAATGGCAGCCGCAGTAGGCTCGTTAATGATCCTCATGACATTCATCCCGGAAATCGACCCGGCATCCTTTGTAGCCTGCCTCTGAGAATCATTAAAATACGCAGGGACGGTAATAACAGAGTTTTTAACAGTCTGTCCCAAATAAGCTTCAGCAACTTCCTTCATCTTTGTCAGAACCATAGAAGAAATCTCTTCAGGGGCAAACTGTTTTTCTTCCCCCTTATAGTTGACAACAATCATAGGCTTGTCTGCCGGTCCAGGAACAACCTTAAAAGGCCAGTGCTTCATGTCGGCCTGAACAGTAGCATCAGAGAAACGTCGACCAATAAGACGCTTAGCGTCAAAGACAGTATTCTGAGGGTTCATGGCAACCTGATTCTTAGCAGCGTCACCAATAAGCCGCTCAGTGTCGGTAAAGGCGACATACGAGGGGGTGGTACGGTTGCCTTGATCATTGGGAATGATTTCAACTCGATCATTTTGCCACACACCCACACAACTGTAGGTTGTACCGAGGTCGATACCAATAGCTTTACCTTCAGCTTTCGCGCTGGCTGACATGATGATAATATGAATGCAAAGAAAACAATCAAGAAAACAGAGCTTGTGTTGTTTTTGTTGTAAGTAAAGAGAGGGTTATTGAAGATCTTGTTGTTTGATTGTGTGTGTTTTTTGCGTTGATTGAATGAGTAATGAGGTGGGCAATGTTATATATAGTTCAAGGAAAGAGATGGAAATAAATGGCGGTAAAAGTGAAGGATCGAGAGAAAGGAAGAAAGATGTGGAGTTGGAAAGGAAGAGAAGAGTATGGGATTGTCGAGAACTGTTACAATTAAAAGGGGCGGGATTTTTCTGGGACTTTCTTGTTTTTTCTACCACGTTTTTTCATACACCTTAAAAATGGTGACTTTAATAAGATTTTTTTGACGTAAGGTTATTGTGGATATGGGCTCACATTTTATTTACAGGTACTGGATCATAAGTACAAATAAGATTTGTTGGATTAATCTACCTGTTTAGATTTTAATATACTACTTCGTACGTAATAAGGCTTTCTCCAATTCTCCTTACCTACTAAAAATGTTGTACTAGGTATGGACTAAAATGATTTTAATTTAATGAAGCAAAACTTGGCGTGATTATAGCAGTACTATTTTTAGTTCAATTACAATTTTTTTTATAAAATTATTTTCTGAAATATCATATACGTAGGGCCGTCAATTCGGGTAAACGAGTCGGGTTTGGGTCGGGTAAGAGTGGGACGGGTCAACTTGGACCGGGTCGATTCAAATTAATTCCATAACCTATGCGGGTCGGGTTTGGGTTGGGTCATGCTTGAGTCGGGCCATACTTCTTATCGGGTTTAGGTCCGGTTAATAACAGGTCGGGATACAATTGGGTCGGGTGAACAATAGGTCAAGTTTAATTCGGGTTAAAACGGGTTAGGGTAATTCTCGGGTTCGAGCCGGGTTCGGTTTAAGTCAATAATTTGCGGGTTAGAATCAAGTCGGGTCATTCTCGGGTTTGAGTCGGGTTCGGTTCAAATCAATAATTTGCGGATTATAATCAGTCTGTCATTTTCAAGTCGGGTCATTCTTGGGTTCAAGTCGGGTTCGGTTCAAGTCTATAATTTGCGGGTTATAATCAGATTGGGTCATTTCCAAGTCGGGTTATGTTCGAGTGAATAATTTGCAGGTTACAATCAAGTTGGGTCATTTCCAAATAAGGTCATATTCGGATTCAACTAACTATAAATAGATAATATCATTTTTATCAAGCTAATTATTTCCTTTGACTATAATATATATGGCAATATACTAGGGAACTATAGTCTATAATTTAGGAAGATAATTATCTCCTTTGACCATACAACAAATATATACTATATTTAACTCTTAAATTTGAGGATGATGCTCCTTTCTTTTGCTGGCCTGGACCGACTTGGTCTCCCAAGACAAAATGCTTTGATCAACAATAATAAGGTGGTCTAAATTGCATTTAAGGTGATTTGAAATCGGGTCGGAAACAATTTGGGTTAAATTTAGGTCGGGTCAATAACAAGTCGTGTTAATTTCGAGTCGGGTTAGTAACAGATCGAGTTAAATTTTTGGGTTGGGTTAGTAATAGTCCTGGTAAAATTCGGGACGGGTCAATAACAAGTCGGGTTGATTTCGGGTCGGGTTTGTAACAGGTTGGGTTAAATTCAGGTCGAGTTGAATTCAGGTCAGGTTAGTAACAAGTGGGGTTAAATTCGGGTTTTGACGAGTTTGAGTCAATTTTGGTTCAAGTCGGGTTCAGTGTAAGTTGATTAAATTGGCCGTTGTAAACCGGTAAAATGGACGTTTAAAAAATAAAATGGTTCCACACACCCAATTAGACTCCCGGAGAGTATTAGGGACCATGGTAAACATTTCGGCAATTTTTAATTCCGGGCGAAAAAAAGTCAAAAAATTCCAAAAAAAAGTCAAAAAATTCCAAAATTTAATCCACTCTTTTTAAGAAATTTTGGAGGTTTCGGAGCCCGGTGTCGAAAAGTCTTTAAATTCTATGGGATTCATCTCGGGGTCATATAATGCCGTTTGGAACCATATATGATCATTAATTGTTGTTATAAATGTTCATGGTAGGCTTGAATAAATGAAATCGGTGCAAGTTGTAAACCGGTAAATTGGTCGTTTAAAGGCAAATTGGATGGTTCCACCGACCCAATGGACTCCCGGAGGGTATTAAGGACCATGGTAAACATTTCGGCAATTTTTATTTTCGGGAGAAAAAAAAAACAAAAAATTCCAAAATTGAAGGCTAATATCCACACTTTTTGAGATAATTTGGAGGTTTTGGGACCAGGTGTCGAAAAGTCTTGAAATTATAGGGGATACATCTCGGGGTCATATAATGCTGTTTGGAACCATATATGATCATTATTTGTTGTCATAAATGTTCGTGGTATGCTTGAGTTAATGAAATCGGTGCAAGTAGTAAACCGGTAAATTGGTCGTTTAAAGACAAATAGGATGGTTCCACCCACCCAATAGGACTCCCGGAAGGTATTAGGGACCATGGTAAACATTACGGCAATTATTATTTCCGGGCGAAAAAAAGTCTTAAAATTCCAAAATTAAAGGTTAATATCCACGCTTTTTAAGAAATTTTTGAGGTTTCTAGGCCCGGTATCGAAAATTCTTGATATTTTAGGGAATACATCTCGGGGTCAAATAATGTCGTTTGGAACTATATATGATCACTATTTATTGTCATAAATATTCGTGGTAGGCTTGAGTTAATGAAATCGGTGGAAGTTGTAAACCGGTAAATTGGTCGTTTAAAGGCAAATTGAATGGTTCCACCCACCCAATTGGACTACCGGAGGGTATTAGGGACTAGGTTAAACATTTCGGCAATTTTTTATTATCTGGCAAAAAAAGGTCAAAATTTCCAAAATTAAAGGCTAATGTCCACGCTTATTGAGAAATTTTGAAGGTTTCATGGCCAGATGTCGCAAAGTCTTGAAAATTTAGGGAATACATTTAGGGGTCATATAAATATATAATGTTGTTTGGAACCATATTTATATGATCATTATATGTTGTCATAAATGTTAGTGGTAGGCTTAAGTTAATGAAATCGGTGCAAATTGTAAACCAGTAAATTGGTCATTTAAAGGCAAATTGGATGGTTCCACCTCCCCAATTGGACTCCCGGAGGGTATTAGGGACCATAGTAAAAATTTCCGCAATTTTAATTTTCGAGCGAAAAAAAGTCAAAAAATTCAAAAAATTGTAGGCTTAAGATCCATGCTTTATGAGATATTTTGTCGAGGCCCGGTGTCGTAAAACGTTGAAATTTTAGGGGATGAATCTCGGGGCCATATAATGACGTTTGGAATCATTTATGATCATTATATATTGTCATAAATGTTCGTGGTAGACTTGATTTAATGAAATCGGTGCAAGTTGTAAACCGGTAAATTGGCCGTTTAAAGGCAAATGGGATGGATACACTCACCCAATTGGACTCTCGAAAGGTATTAGGGACTAGGGCTGTTCATCGGTCCAAGACCGGACCGGACCGACCCGGATTGGACCGAAGACCGAAAATTAGAATTTTAAGAACCGAAGAACGGACCGATTAAGTTAGGACCGAACCCGGATCGGACCGAAAGAATCGGTCCAAAACCCAGACCGGACCGCTTTGGACCAATTTAAGAATTTTTTTAAAAAGAATACTAAATTTTTTATTAAGTTTAGGAAAGCACACAAAAAGTATTGGAAATACTATATTGTAACGTCATTTTTACGTCTTTTTTTGTATGTTTAGTGCAAAAAAGCTTATAAATTTAAAGTTTTCTAAGCTTATTAAGGTTAATTTAAACCATAATTTAAGGTTTCACACATATTTTTAATAAAAAACATCGGTCCGGTCCAAAACCGGTTTTTATAGGGTTTTGGACCGGACTGGACCGAAGATCGGAAAAATGAATTTCAAGACCTGAAGACCGGACCGATTAATTCGGTCCGGTCCGGTCTGGGGTGGTCCGGTCCATTTTTTTGGTCCGGACCGATTTATGAGCACCCCTATTAGGGACCATGGTAAAAATTTCGACAATTTTTATTTCCGGTCGAAAAAAGTAAAAAAAATTCCAAAATTGAAGGCTTATATCCACGCTTTTTGAGAAAATTTTTAGGTTGGGTACGGTGTCGAAAAACCTTGAGATTTTACGGAATACATCTCGGGGTCATATATTGCCATTTGGAACCTTATTTGATCATTATATGCTGTCATAAATGTTCATGGTAGACTTGAGTTAATGAAATCGGTGCAAGTTGTAAATCGATAAATTGGCCGTTTAAAGGCGAATTGGATGGTTTCACCCACCCAATTGGACTCGCGAAAATATTAGGGACCATGATAAACATTTCGGCAATTATTATTTCTCGGCGAATAAAAGTCTAAAAATTCAAAAATTGAAGTCTAATCAGGAATTTGCAGACACATTGGAGGAAAATTGAGTTTGCTCTTATAGCTGGTATCACCATCTAAAGTGAAAAATTCAGGAAGGTTTCGAGAAAGAGTACCTAAGCCGAAGTTCCAAACTCTGCCAGATTGTCTCCCCAGTAGCATTTGAAAGAAGAATAAGATTTCCAATATCTAAAAGCTGAGCTACTATGCACATCAACATGCATTGATGGCAACAATGAGTGTGAAGGATGTTCCAAACTCTGCTAGATTGTCTCCCCAATAGCATTTGAAAGCAGAATATCTAAAAGTTGTGTGAAGGATGTTCCAAACTCTGCTAGATTGTCTCCCTAATAGCATTTGAAAGAAGAATATCTAAAAGCTGAGCTATTGAATTATTTGCCTGATCATTAGATATATTTGATGACCAAAAGATATTGTTCTGTTCATCTAAGGCATGAAGATTACTATCCTCGGAAACTTTGAGCACCCCAAAAGAAGTATTGCGTAGGGTCCCTCTATGAGCGTGGGGTTTCCTTAGGTGTGGGGTCCCTCTATAAGCGTGGGGTTTCCTTGGGCGTTGGCCCCGCCCCTATATAAGCGTGGTGTCCTTGGGCATGGGGTCCTCCCTAAGGCGTGGGGCTTATTAGTTGGGCGAGGGGTCGGTTGGTTGGGCGTGGGGTTGGTTTGTTGGCGTGGGGTTGGTCCTAGGACGTGGGGTTGGTTCGTTTAGGGTTTCTCCTTGGGCGTGGGGTTCTTCCTTGGGCGTGGGGTTTCAAGATGGGCGTGGGGTTTCTTCCTTGGGAGTGGGGTTCTTCCTTGGTCGTGGGGTCCCTTTTTAAGCGTGGGTTTTGAGCTTAGGTGTGGGGTTTCAGGATGGGCGTAGGGTTGATACATTAGGCGTGGGGTATCAGGATGGGCGTAGGGTTATTCCTTGGGCGTGGGGTTTGAGTTTAGGTGTGGGGTCCCTCTTAGGCGTGGGGTTCTTCCTTGAGCGTGGGGTCCTCTCTTTAGGCTTGGGGTTTGAGTAACGACGTGGGGTTTCTTCCTAGGGCGTGGGGTATGAGATTAGGCGTGGGGTTAGAGTTTGAGCGTGGGGTTTCATCTTGGGCGTGGAGTTTAAGCTTGGGCGTGGGGTTTGACCTTGGGCGTGAAGTTTCTTCATTGGGCGTGGGGTTTCTTTCTAGGGCATGGGGTTCTTCATTGGGCGTGGGGTTGATACAGTAGGCGTGGGGTTTGAGTTTTGGGCGTAGGGTTGATACAATAGGCGTAGGGTTTCTCCTAGGGCGTTGGGTTTCATGATGGGCGTGGGGTTCTTCCTTGGGCGTGGGGTTTCTTCCTATGGCGTGGGGTGAGTTTCGACGTGGGGTTTGAGTTTTGGGCGTAGGGTTGATACATTAGGCGTGGGGTTTCTCCTAGGGCGTGGGGTTTCATGATGGGCGTGGGGTTCTTCCTTGGGCGTGGGGTTTGAGCTTCGGCGTGGGGTTTCTCCTAGGGCGTGGGGTTTCATCTTGAGCGTGGGGTTTGACCTTGGGCGTGGAGTTTCTTCATTGGTCGTTTCTTTCTAGGGCGTGGGGTTCTTCATTGGGCGTGAGGTTGATACAGTAGGCGTGGGGTTTGAGTTTTGGGCGTAGGGGTTGTACAGTAGGCGTGGGGTTTCTCCTAGGGAGTGGGGTTTCATGATGGGCGTGGGGTTTGAGCTTCGGCGTGGGGTTTCTCCTAGGGCGTTGGGTTTCATGATGGGCGTGGGTTTCTTCCTTGGGCGTGGGGTTTGAGCTTCGGCGTGGGGTTTCTTCCTTGGGCGTGGGCAAGGGGTCGTGTGGCGCATGCGTCGCCTGGTTGAAAAGCCAGTGGCGCGAAACTACCGTGTGCTGGATTATGACTGAACGCCTCTAAGTCAAAATCCGGGCCAGAAGCGATGCATGCGCCCACCGCCCGATGTCGTCCTACAGTAGGGGTTTCGGCACGTGTCGTAGGCTAAGCTCGCACGGTGGATACTGAGATTCAGCCTTATGTCACTTCGATTCGTCCCTCCCCCCACCCTATTCCCTAAAAACACCTATATTTTAGAAAACGAGGTTAGCGATGCATCTCGTATGCTAAAAAAGGCTAAGTA
Organism: Chenopodium album; assembly: GCF_948465745.1. Lineage (NCBI taxonomy): Eukaryota > Viridiplantae > Streptophyta > Magnoliopsida > Caryophyllales > Amaranthaceae > Chenopodium > Chenopodium album. The sequence continues at coordinate 77,688,654 of NC_137840.1, read as the reverse complement.
CGGGATTAAGAGGTGTCACAAAGCCTAAGTGTTGGGATGTTGGATGGTACAAGTGGGCAAGGGGCCGTGTGGCATGTGCATAAGACATGTGCACCCAAGGACAAGGCATACCGGGTTCCGAGCACTATTTACGACTCCCAAGGCCCTAAAGACATGAAGTTTAAGGTTGAATTAGATGGTTTCGGACACTGTTTATGACTCCCAAGGGCCTTTGGGAACCCAAGGAAGTACTTAGATGCATAATCTCGCCGGGTAAAAAAATGATATACGGAAGCCAAATATGAAGGCTATAAAACACGAAATCGGAACAATTTAGGATGTGTCGAGACCTGGTGTGGGAATTTCACGGAACATTACGGGATGCATCCCGAAGACATATAATATTGTTTCGACCCATATAAAACCATTATTCGACTACGTACAAGCCCCGTGAAAGCTTATAGCCAATACAGGAGGAGTGTGCGAAAACGTGTAAATTGATCGTTTTAAAGCAAATTAGATGGTTCCACCCACCCAATTGGACTCCCGGAGGGTATTAGGGACCATCATAAACATCTCGGTAATTTTTATTTTCAGGCGAAAAAATGTCAAAAATTTCCAAAATCGAAAATTATCCATGCTTTTTAAGGAATTTTTGAGGTTACAGGGCCCGTTGTCAAAAAGTGTTTGAGTTCCCCACGCCTAATTATAATTCCTCAAAAATTGGCCTTAAAATTATCCATGCTTTTTAATAAATGTCCGTGGTAGGTTTGAGTTCACAAAATCGGTGCAAGTTGCGAAATGGTAAATTGATCATTTTAAGGCAAATTGGATGGTTCCACCCACTCAATTGGACTCCAAGAAAATATTAGAGACCATGGTAAACATCTCGGCAATTTTTATATTTGGGCGAAAAAAGGTCAAAAAATTCCAAAATTGAAGACTATTATCAACGCTTTTTGAGGAATTTTGGAGGTTACGGGGCCCGGTGGCGAAAAGTGTTGAGACCCTAGGGGATCCATCTTAGGGTCATATAATGCCGTTTGGAACCATATATGACCATTTAATGATGTCATAAATGTCTGCGGTAGGATTGAGTTCAGAAAATCAAGGCAAGTTGCGGATTGGTAAATTGACCGTTTTAAGGCAAATTAGATGGTTCCACCCACCTAATTGGATTCCCGAAGGGTATTAGGGACCATGGTAAACATCTCGGCAATTTTTATTTCCGGGCAAAAAAAGGTCAAAAAATTCCAAAATTGAAGGCTATTATCCACGCTTTTTGAGGAATTTTTGAGGTTACGGGGCCCGATGGCGAAAAGTGTTGAGACCCTATGCAATACATCTTAGGGTCATATAATGCCGTTTGGAACCATATATGACCATTAAATGATGTCATAAATGTCTGCGGTAGGATTGAGTTCATAAAATCGGTTTAAGTTGCGGATTGGTAAATTGATCGTTTTAAGGCAAATTGGATGGTTCCACTCACCTGTTTGGACTCCCGGAGGATATTAGGGACCATGGTAAACATCTCGGCAATTTTTATTTCCGGGCGAAAAAAAGTCAAAAAATTCCAAAATTGAAGGCTATTATCCACGTTTTTCGAGGAATTTTTGAGATTAAGGGACCCGGTGGCGAAATGTGTTAAGACCCTAGGCAATAAATCTTAGGGTCATATAATGCCGTTTGGAACCATATATGACCATTATATGATGTCTTAAATGTCCGTGGTAGGCTTGAGTTCACAAAATCGGTGAGAAGCGAATTGGTAAATTGATCGTTTTAAGGCAAATTGGATGGTACCACCCACTCAATTGGACTCCCGGAAGATATTAGGGACCATAGTAAACATCTTGACAATTTTTATTTCCGATCGAAAAAAGGTCAAAAAATTCCAAAATTAAAGGCTATTATCTACGCTTTTTGAGGAATTTTTAAGGTTATTGGGGCCGGTGGCGAAAAGTGTTGAGACCCTAGGGGATACATCTTAGGGTCATATAATGCCGTTTGGAACCATATATGACCATTAAATGATGTCATAAATGTTCGTGGTAGGCTTGAGTTCACAAAATCGGTGCAAGTTGCGAATTGGTAAATTGACCGTTTTAAGGCAAATTAGATGGTTCCACCCACCTAATTGAATTCCCGGAGGTTATTAGGGACCATGGTAAAAATCTCGGCAATTTTTATTTCCGGGCAAAAAAAGGTCAAAAAATTCCAAAATTGAAGGCTATTATCCACGCTTTTTGAGGAATTTTTGAGGTTAAGGGGCACAGTGGCGAAATGTGTTAAGACCCTATGCAATACATCTTAGGGTCATATAATGTCGTTTGGAACCATATATGACCATTAAAGGATGTCATAAATGTCTGCGGTAGGCTTGAGTTCACAAAATCGGTGCAAGTTAGTTGCGGATTGGTAAATTGATCGTTTTAAGGCAAACCGGATGGTTCCACTCACCTATTTGGACCTCCGGAGGGTATTAGGGACCATGGTAAACATCTCGGCAATTTTTATTTCCGGGCGAAAATTAAGTAAAAAAATTCCAAAATTGAAGGCTATTATCCACGTTTTTTGAGGAATTTTTGAGGTTAAGGGACCCGGTGGCGAAATGTGTTAAGACCCTATGAAATACATCTTAGGGTCATATAATGCCGTTTGGAACCATATATGACCATTAAATGATGTCATAAATGTCTGCGGTAGGCTTGAGTTCACAAAATCGGTGCAAGTTGCGGATTGGTAAATTGATCGTTTTAAGGCAAACCGGATGGTTCCACTCACCTATTTGGACTCCGGAGGGTATGTGGGATCATGGTAAACATTTTGGCAATTTTTATTTACCGGCGAAAAAAAGTTAAAAAATTCCAAAATTGAAGGCTAATATCCATTCTTTTGCAGAATTTTTGGAGTCTTCGGGGCCCGGTGTCGAAAAGTCTTGAAATTCTAGGGAATACATCTCGGGGTCATATAATGTCGTTTGGAACCATATATGATCATTATTTGTTATCATAAATGTTCGTGGTATGCTTGAATCAATGAAATCGGTGTAAGTTGTAAATCGGTAAATTAGTCTTTTTATGGCAAATTGGATGGTTCCCACCCACCCAATTGGACTCTCGGAGGGTATTTGGGACCATGGTGAACATTTCAGCAATTTTTATATCCGGGCGAAATAAAATAAAAAAATTCCAAAATTGAAGGCTAATATCCACGCTTTTTGAGAAATTTCGAATGTTTCGGGGCCCGGTGTCGAAAACTATTGAGATTTTAGGGGATACATCACGGGGTCATATAATGCCGTTTGGATCCATATATGATCATTATATGTTGTCATAAATGTTCGTGGTAAGCTTGAATTAATGAAATCGGTGCAAGTTGTAAACCGGTAAATTGGTCGTTTAAAGGCAAATTGGATGGTTCCACACTTCCACCTAGCCAATTGGACTTTCGGAGGGTAATAGGGACCATGGTAAATATTTCGACAATTTTTATTTTCAGGTGAAAAAAAGTCAAAAAATTCTAAAATTGAAGGCTAATATCCACGATTTTTGAGAAATTTTGGAGGTTTCGGTTATATACGTAGCCTAAGGTTTAAAAACTAATGTTATACGTTTAGAAGTCGGTCCATTTTCGGGATTTGGCATCATAGGTTATATGCATCTCAGGGAGACAGAAGATCCCTTGAAATTATATACTCCAAGTAGTTTGAAATTATATAAGCCAAGTAATTGGCCACCCTAGGTCACCTAATGGCCTAAAGTGGCCATGAGAGGCTGTTTGTAAGTTGTAACTAGCTAAAATGATAGTTACCGGGACAAGTGGATGATTCAAACCACCAAATTAGCTTCTCGAGGTATCATGGGCTTCATGGGAAGCACCTCAAACTACTATTTTTCCTAGTTTAAAAAAAGTCAAAATTTAAAAAAATTAAAGGCAATAATTCACGATTTTGAATCAATTTCGGGAAAATTTTCCAAAATTATACTAAATGTGGAGGGTGTCTCGGTGTCTCCCTAGATCATTAAAGTTGGTTTAGAATCACAAAATGCTTACCAATAGGTTTCTAAACTCTCAAGTATATGAATTTGGATCAATATCATTGATTACTTTAAAATACGCAATATTACTATATACTCCGTAGTAATATTGGGGTTGGGATTAGGGTGGCCGGATTGGTCACTCAACACAACCAACATCATATTTATAGCATCCACTGTGCTGGATTATAATACAATGCTTGCAAGAACTACATGCATTAAACATTACTTCCATACTGTTACTATAACTTCTACATGTCTATAAGTAGAAAATTTTTATTTATGGGTAACAAACACTGTACATTGGTGTTAATGAGTATACAAACACCACTGTAGACTGTATTTAAGCCCATGTAGGTAACACAGAGGTGAGAGCATCAAACCATCATATTATTTCCCGCCCCACCACCACCGACCGGATGAAGCTGAACAGTTTTGCTCACCACAACCTGAAGTACTCCGGGTTGCTCTGTTAACAGAAAATTTTAAGTCAAAAAACTATTGACAAAAAGTTAAAAAATATCGCTGTTTGAACCTCAAAATTAGTTCTCATTTTTTTGCCAGGTCATAAAAGGCGACTGGTTCTAAGTAGATGCACAAAATTACATCATTCCCATATATATTTAAAGGAAAAGAAAACAGATCATTTTCAAGGCATTCAGCAAGGATATTACAAGAATGGCCAACTCTGAACAAAAATCATGGTTGTGCAAATTTGCACTAAAAAGAGGGGCAAGAACACAAAATAGATTAAAATTAGGACCAAAACAGCATATGGATGCTTTATTGAAGTTTGAAGCTCTCAACCATAATATGCAAACTTGATACAGATCAACAGTAGCAGTGAAAACAAAACAGACCTAAATATGTAATTGTTTGGCTTGTCAGGATTGTTATCATAAAGGCAGCATTGTAGCAGCACAAAATTTGTATGAACTATAGCACATAATACACTCTTCCTCACTACCCCAGGTTGATACTTAGGTTGTGTTTGGTATAAATGGAGGAAATGGAATGGGAACAGAATGAGAGAAGGAAAGAGTAATGGCATGATAACCAATACTTATATGGATTGTTTTGTATTAAAAAGGAATAAATTCAAATCAAAGAGGGAGGAGGTTAACATGATGTGTTAAGTAAATGTAAAAGTTGGGTACTAAAGTATGGGAATTGTTACAGGTTGGGTACCAAACTTTGGGATGTTGCAAATTGGGTAATAAAGTTTGGACTGCCTGAAAGTTTACCTATGAAAACCGGTTACAACTAGTTAACAAATTTAAAGGCAAAATAATTTATCTGCATTGGAAGGTACAACAATGTCAGACAGTTAAAAAAGTGGCCATTACAATGCTTCAAGCCTTCAACCATATAATAAGTTGTTTGTGATCAAAAGCTTTATGATTTTGTTATGCTACTACAGATAATTCTTGAAATTCTTGTTCCTGCGTTTAACTCCAGTAGCAGCAACACAGCAGCAGCAACAACCACTAGAAATGAGATGCATAATATGATAATAATTTCTTAGTTGTCATAGTAGTAAATGGATTATTTGTCATTAGTATGTAAGCTAAGTTTGTTTTTGCATGCATGCAATTTGGCAGGACCAATAGAATTTGACCTTGATGCATCTTTAGAAGGTGTTCTTCCTCAATTGAGATCTTATGAACATTCTTGGACCAAGGTAAGGAGGAAAAAGGAAAACAGATAGTTATGAAGTAAAGACTGAGTTGCCAACTTCTATCTTCAAAACCTAATTCCTCAAAAAAAAAAAAAAAAAAAAAGCTAATATTCTTTTCTGAAAAGTACAAAAACGGGAATGAGTGTTGTATATGCAGAGTGCTAGCATAATATTTCTAGATTCACCAGGTGGACACAGGCTTCTCTAACTCAACAACTCAAGAAGGACGGCCGAGCTCAGACACAAAAGCAGCAGATGAAATTTATCAATTTTTGATGTAGGTGGACTTGTAGGCATGATTTTCTTGCCAGATTATCTGTACTTATTATCCTACACTGTCAAAGCTAGAAAATACTGATAATATTTTATATTAAACTGAGATGATGCCACTAGATTTAAGCTGGTAAACATGACTAAAACAAAGAAAGCTTAATTTTCTGAACTCACTGATGCAGTGGGTGGTAGAAAATCCACAATATCTTGATGTTCCATTCTTTGTGGGTGGTGATCGATGGATACTTTGGAATCATTGTTCCACTGATCACACAATTGTCTAGTGGTTGCTGCTACTGGAGTTAAACTCAGGATCAATTGTCCATTTTCTCGCCCTTTTGCTTCTTGGGGAGGTGTGAAGGCACAATGTGTTCCCCAAAATTAATCATCATTACATTTTGGGCAGACTTTTGCATTTAATTTTTTTTCTTTTTAATTCAATTACTTATAATAAACCGTTGCAGCAGGTAAATGGCCGGAAAACGAAGCTCAGGCAGGTAATGGTACCCAATTTGCAACAATTGCCATACTTTAGTACCCAACTTTTATATTTACTCTGATGTGTTACCACCAATTGGGGATAGATGGGTGAAATCAATTTCCCAAAAGGGACAATTTTGCCATACCCTTCAAACTAAACAACCTATAACAGGAATACTTTTCATTCCAGCCCTATAAATCTTCACACCAAACATGCTCTACACTTTATCAAATATAACAAGTCAAAACCATCAATAAAAGCACAAGTAGTATGTCTGTAATCATCCTAATTCTCAAGTACAAATCATACCAAATCTATACAATACTGAAAAAAATATGTTAGATAAAAGGCACGAGTAATATCTGCAGAACTCTATCATCACTAATCACACTATTGATCTAGAAACAAAGCAAAAAAACATACTTTCGAGCTGCGAAACTTGCTCAGGAGTCAGCTTGGCCGAGAATCCAGTAGCTGCGCTCTTGTAAACGTAAATCAAGGATTCCTTGGCTGCTTCTTCACTACAGAAACAAGGGATATGCATTTAAGATCACAAGAAACTCAAAAAGTTCAACAGCAACAGCAAGTAAGAATACATTTGCAGCTAAATTTCCCATTTAATCCACTTTCTTCTGCATAACTTAATAAGACCAGAAGCTTTCACAGCTCGAAAATCATTATGACTCACATTATACTCACTTGTATCTAAATTCAAATACAAACCAAACATCTTGAAAATAAATCTGCTGCATCAGATAAAAAGAATAAAAGATTACATTTTTCTAGGAAGCTTAATTGTGGACAGATTAATCGATCATCAAACAGACAACATCCACAAAAATTGCTCAAAAAACCAACTTTTCCCCAATGAATTGTCTGAAAAACAATCACCAACAAACTTAATTCTTAAGAAATAATCCAGCAGATACAACCTAATGAATTCTGAAAAGTATTCTGCCATGGTACAATTTCCATCATTAGCAAGCACAAATGACAAAACTCATCATTTACAAATCCATTTCATTTCGCAATTGCCACACAATTACATGAAAAAGAAACCAAATACCCAAGAATCATCAAATCCATTCAACTTCAATCAAAGAATCAAACCCTAAAAATCTGGTATTGCAATCATAACAAGCAAATCCCAATTACAAATCAACAAAAAGAAGTCAAAAAAAGAACAAATTACAGAAATCAATAATGATTTGAAATAATCAAGAAGAAGTGAAACCTGCCAACAACAGAAGAAAGGGTGCGAAGATGGGAGGATTCATGATCAGCGCCATCAGAAGGCTGTTCAGTGTAAACGATGTAAACATCGGCAGGAGCAGATGATGAAGGTGGAGCAGTTTCAGCCATTGATGATTTTTTCTGGAGATTTGAGTTTGTGAATGTTATTAGAAAGAGCAGAATTATGGTGGAAAGATTAATTTGCATTTTCATCTTGTATTTATATAGGAAATTAGGAAGGAGTTTTTGTGTGTGCGCGTTTCCTATGGGTTCGTGTCAGCACTCATTTTTTAAAGAACCGAATTTCTATTTTGATGATGGAATTATTTGTGTTTTTGGATAAACTTAATAAATTGATAACTTAATTAGAAAGTTTATTATCTTTCCTCATACAATGTGCTCACCAGCGGTCTAGTAGAATTTGGACATTTGTTTCAACTGATTGAGTCGAAAAAGGTTACAACATGGTTTAAAAACGACACGCTTAGTTTAAATAAAATGCGGTTAGTTTAGATTATACAAGTATATTGAAAAACAAGTTTATGTATGAGTTAGGCTTGATTTTTTTGCACCAAAAATAAAGAAAAAAAATTTGAATTGTATTAGAAATATTCAAGCATTTCATTTATACAAAGTAACCAGTTGAAGCCATAACTCCAATGTTCAAACCATATAACTATCTAGAGCACAAGAAAACTAGAGTGTGACTATTCCTTACCAACTCAGGTCACTACACTATTTCTGACTTACTGGGAGCTATTATACATACAGTATAGGATTCACTAACACGGTTACATCATGTGATATTTGGAAACCTTTGCACAATTATATACACAGGTGCAAGCCTTCCAGCGCACCAGAGTAGTATTTATATAGATACAAATAGCTGAACCAAAGGTGGTGCAATGGTAATTATGTCTGCATCTAGTTGAGCTGCGCGTATTGTACGCTGTATTTAGGACACAAGAGCAGCCACAACCACTAGTTACCAGACAGTATTATGAAGCACTACACACACATAAGATGCCGAAATCATGCCGTGCTTTCAGTCTGGGATGTTAGTCACTGCCAGTTGAGTTAGTTTGATCATCCTGTAAAGTGATGCCAGCCCATAAATTGGTCATAGATTGCAACTGGTGGAAATCTTGGGATTTGAGGGACATCTTATAAAGCTCTTTCAATTTCTCAGAATCTCCAAACCTCTTTGATGATGGAGTTGGTGCCTGTGAAGCAACAGCCGTTTTGTTTGGACCTGCTGATAGAGAAGAGGCCAACATCTTCTTCAATAGCATCTGCAATTGCCTCCAGAATTTAGCAAAGACATCTGACTTGTCACTCGAGGAGGAATCTGAATGCACTTTCGCTGAGACGTAACGTCCTTCAAGCAGGCAAGTCAAGGCAGTTTCTAGCATCTGTACAATTAACAGATAGTTAGCAACGTCAAACTTCACAGTAGAATATAGCTAAGTCAACAAGCATTCAGTAACGACAGCCTTGTGTGACATGTCTAGTAACTACTTGTTACATAAGATATATACCCTGGATCCGCAACTTTCTAGAAAACTTAATTCAATACCCATAGGCCATTCTTAACCATCATGTGTATCACTCAATGGAATAATAAAAAAGAACACCTTACCACAGAACTCAGAAAAGGCCCATCCAATCCTCTTTCCCTAGTGGTTTACTAGTGAACTCTTATATTCTCACTTCTCTAAATCCATCTCAATAGCCAAAATAAATCCACCCAGATTTTTCCTACAGGCATACACTATGAGGTGTTGGGTAGGGATAAGATCATAATACTATTACATGACCATACCACCAAACAGATACTAATACAATTCCAACTCCTGCCTAAATATGTGAAGAAAAAAATTTGAACATCTTAGCAAGGAAACGTACCACATATGAGTTATAAACACTATGAAGATTTGATAATAGAGCTGCTCTCTCAATTAATATGGTTAGATACATGGTAGGATGTCTCTTTGCACTGTAGTATTCAACAGCCTTCTGCCAGTTCCTCTCAGCTAAGGAAAGATACTGCTTTACCCTTTGGAGAATGCCATTTTCATTTTTTGATTGATTGCTGCTTCTGTGGCTTAAATTTGAAAACTTCAAGCAACTATCCCTCTGATAACAAGCTAGCTGGAAATAAGCATATGCAGCTTCCTGTTTTCGTACATCACCCAAAGATTCATAAATGGACAACGCTTCCCTAATGGCATCATTGGCTGAAATCTGACTCTTCTTATGTCCTTTCTTTGTCCTTTTTTCACCAAGACCTTGAGACCCCATCGGTTTGTCTTCCAGAGCTCCATTTATATGAACATTGGCTACTGTATCTTCCCTAGCCAATAACATGCCAAGCCTTAAATAAGTATGAGCAAACTGAGTATATACTTCACTTCTCAGGTTATTTAACAAATCATCTGCCTCGATACTGTTGTTGCTTAGTTCCGACTTTGCAGCTCCATAAAACCTAAGTGACTTCCCATATTCCACTTTAGCAGCTTCTAAGGCTTGCATGTATGCATCACGGAGAATTGATTTTGATTTGAAATACTCCATCTTTGATACCATTTCCTCAGCCAATGCTCGTTTACCATGACCCAAATTACAGTTAATTAATATAATATTGGTATAATCAGAAACTTCTCTAAATGCATCTATCGCCTTAGCAAAAGCAACTTCAGCTTTGGCCAGATTCTTTTTTTCAAGTCTGAGTCTTCCAAGTTCATTGCACACCCATCCTATCTTCTTAAGCACAGACTGCAACTCATGCGAAACATTAGAAAGCTCAACCAAAGACTTACTAGCTGACTCATAACATATTAATGCCGATGAAAGAATGCTATCCGTATCAGTACTTCCAGGACCTTGCAGATACTTAAATATACCACCACTTCTGAATTTTGGGGATTCTTCAGATGATGTTTCAATTAAACTGTCAAAAGAAGAGTCAGCATCAGCATTATCTGATGCATCCCCAGTGCGTTCCATGGTAACAGAACCTATAGTTTCTTCCACATGGTCATCATCCCTGTTGACATTTGTAGTCATGTTATTCTCATCTAGAGTTGAATCACTATCCCTTTCGTCCACTGTCCCTACAGAATTTCTTCCCATATCTGCTTTACAATGGGGACGGTGATTTTCTGGGTTAGCAGAGAGAGAGGTGCCTGTATTTCTCAAATGCGATCTCCTACTCTGTCTTTTGCTATGAACAAATGGGGCAGTGTCTCCATTGCTGCTACTGGCACTTATGCCACTGCTCGCCCTATCATTCTGACAGCTGCAGTTTACAAGGGAACATGTGCTGCAATTCTCTACATCCTGACCCAGCTTCTTTTTAAGCCTAATGAGTTCCTTTACAACTTCGGATGACATTTTTAATTCCTGAGAAGCACTTGTTTGAGCTGAAGGTGGAGAGGTCTCTTTGCCTTGTAAAGTGAGAAAATCAACATAAATATCCCCAACTAACATCCAGGCTTTGGCCCAAAAGAGGTAAGTTGAAGAGAAATCCGCAGGATTAATACTGTCATCATAAGAGCTCATGCATGGTCTCCTTTCATCTCTGATTATTGGTCTTTGCACCTCTCTATTGCTGGGTCTATTCTGCCAGACTGGACCATTACCCATAGAGGAAATAAATTTCGCATCTTGAAGATATTGAGGCACTGACCCATAAACAGAACATGCAACTTCAACTACTTTTAATGTTTGCAGCAATTGTCCATTCTCCCGGTAGGCTTGTCCCAAAGACAAATAAGATTCTCCAAGCAAAAGAATTAATTTCCACAGTTTGTGGTCCAGCTTTGATGTTGGGAGCCACTCCCGAATGTCACAAACTTCAATGCAGTCCGTGTCCCCACAAGCACAAACAGAAAAATTTTCAGGTATAGGTGGGGGCCGAGTTGTTTCATCGTTAACAAACTCTGATTCAGCGCCTTGCAGTTGCCGTGTCCATCTCAGTGACTTGATAGCTTGAGAAACATGATGTACAGCAGCAAGCTTTGAGGAAATCGGATCAGCAATAGTCCGAATTACATCTGCAGGAGTTGAGGTCACAGTGTGCAAGTTGTAGCCTTCACTAGCTCTATGATCCTGCAGAAACCCAGAGCTCTTGGCATCCACAAGATCAGATGCACTGAAGCCATTAGATTCCGAAATATTTATATCCTGAATATCACTTCCAGAAGCCTCAGAAACTGTCTCCTGAGAGTTATTATGCTCACTATTTGATGACTCCTGGACACTAGATTCTGATATAATACTAACAATATCCAAGGACTCTTCTTCTTGATCAGTGACAATCACCTCCGCTGCGAGGGGGAAAACTTCAGCAGCTAAGTCGATCTCTTCATCATTATTCAAGATAAGCCTTGCAAATTGTTCATGTGCAAATGCACGGACAACCTATCAAGAACAAATCATAACTAGCTAAGCAAATATAAATTTTTTGAATTAAGAACAATGAAAAGCAACAATAAGCCTTTTTTTTTTTGCTCACAGAACAGCAGCAAAAGGATGAGGATTTTACCAGATGGTCAGGTTCATCCAACAGCTCCAAACATTTTCGGACAAACCGAGCACACCTGAACCTACTTTCGGGAGCCTGAAACGAGAAGTCAACACAGAAACCCACCCAAAGTCATATGAGCAAGGGAAAGTGGAAGTATGAAATAGAAACAAGAAAAACAGAGTGATGTAGTGTCCTAGAGTTACCATGGAAAGCGACAGCCTATGAGCGGTACGGTAAAGGAGAGTTCCAAGCGACAATAAAGAGTCAGATCTTCCTCTCTGGATCAACGATGGCAAAGAGCTCGAGCAACCATCATCAGTATCAGGTGGATGGTTTTGGGGAATGACAGAGAGATCAAAAAGTTGAATCACATCTTCTCCAGCATTTTTATATAGCTGAGAGAAAATAAGTTAGAAAGCAAGAATTAGATAATGAAATACTATAATTATTAAGTAATTTAATGAAGCAAACTAAAGAGGGAGTGAAGCCAGTCAAAAGAAAGGTGACATGGTACCCAGTAAGCACCAGGATCTTGCTTGCAATTTGCCTGGAGAAATCTCAAAACTGAGAGTCCATTTTGCTGAACAACATATGGATGAAATGCTGGTGTGCCATCTTCAGACATGCCCTTCAGAAGAAATATGTCATCCGTTTTCAAAAGTTCATAACCTTTAACTACACCATTTCTATGATAACAGATGGCTAACTCTGGAACACTTGCCATGATATTATCCAACCAAGCTTCAAGCCATGTTAATGGCGTGACCTGAAAATTGAGTGAAAACACAGAGATAGTAAGAAGTATGACATGAGCATAATGCGGAAGAGAGAAACAAACAGTGTGATACACACCTGTCTAGAAACATCCCATAGATGCAAGCTCACAGATACATACTTATCATTACTAAATAGGAGCAAATCACTGCCAAGCAGAACACGGAAGTTGTGAAATTGCCAAAACAGGACTCTCAAAAACTCATCATTACTACATCTATACTTTTCGGATTCCTGCACTGGGCCTCTGGGTTTCTCACCAATACGGGTAGCCTTTTTTATGGGATCACGTGCCTTGTTTCTGTTCTTCTTACTTTCCCAATACAATCTATCTTGTTTGGCTTTAGAATAATCAGAATGTCCATCAGTGCCTTCATTATCAGAAATGTTAGGAGTCAAAAATTCAGAAGATTTGAAGGAGGTACTCGTAGGATCAAATGGGTCTGGGAGAACAGAAGATTTAGATTGTCCTTCTGCGGCGGTGGAATGAGTGGGTGGGCAATCACAAGCCTCCATTCGAACTGAATGCTTTGCGAAATTGAGAAAGAGTGATTCATCTGAGCATTTTGGCTGATTTCTCCTTACGAATCTTTCTCCCTCTTCCACATCAGGCCTGATAAAGATAAAACTAATGAAATCACCGAAACATACTACCAAAAAACCATCATGAGTACACAAAGCAGAGAAAAACAAACTGACCCTGCATTCAGGATAAGAGTTTGCCCAACGCGGTGTACAGCGATTGATAGCCGAGCCTTAGTGTATGGAATCTTAAAAATCTGCTTTAGGATGTCTGCAGGAGCAATGACATCTATCTCATCACCATACTCCACCAAACCAGATACAGCAAGGGCCTCACCCTTCCTAGCTAAGTTAGATGTAACAGCTCCATCATCCCAGGATACACCTGCTAAAGTATTAATCATTAAACTAATTAATCATTAGCATGAAAACTCTATTCATAATGAAAACATTTTCCTAAGAAGCATCATATTAACTTAGAACAGCAATATTGACATATGATCACCAGAATTACACTATAATATACTACCTTCGTTCCTTGATTTTTAACACAATTCACTAATTACACTTTGACTACTGTTTGTAATTTATATGTATGGAAAATCATGAATGTGGAGTCTTTGTAAATTCGTTTGAAACTCTGAATGTGTACTTTCGGCATATCAACTTATTATAATTTTCACAAGGAAAAATTGTCAGGAACTACATGCTAAATAGGGGTATTTGGAAACAACTACCCACTAAAAAATTTTATCAAAAAAACTACCCCCTAAATTTAAAAAGTTAGAGTAGCACTACCCATTTGCATTTTTCGGCGAGAAAGTCCAGCGTGTGGGGCCCACTTTTTCAATTTTTCTTCTAAAAATTCCTAATTGAAGAAGTGAAAAAAAGTAGGGTATGTAATTCATAGGTAATCTATCTCTTTTAATCCATTAATTATGAATTTTGATGTAAGGGTGTAACGATTAGAAAAATTAGGGTTCTTAGAAATTGGGGATAATTTGAAATTGGTTGAATTTGTTGCTTTTAATTCAAATTGGTTATCTTAGGGTTACGAATTAAGGTTCAATTTGTCATTGCATCGTGTCTTTTCAGAGAAAAATTGAAAAAATGGGCCCATGCACCGGACATTCTCGCCGGAAAATGCAAATGGATAGTGCTACTCTAACTTTTTAAATTTAGGGGGTAGTTTTTTTGATAAAATTTTTTAGTGGGTAGTTGTTTCCAAATACCCCTATTAAGCGTGTAGTTCCTAACAAATTTTCCTGTTCACAAATACATAATTAGAAAAATTAATGGTTTTGGAAAGCGTGAAAATTACTAAAACACTTAACACATTAAGGAATGAAGGTAGTGGCGTTTTTTAAGGTCTGCATCTAAAGCATGATAGAAACATGCAGCAAGGTTATGGGAAAATGCTCAATGTGAGGTATAGAACATCAAGACAGGACACAATGTTCACTTAGAAACGAATCGTCAGCATTCAGCATCTAAAAAAATGCAATAAAAATATTCTATTCAGTATGAGTTTGAGGAAACATGGCTGCTCTCCGGAACATTGATACAGCATATCCCACTATCTTATGCACTAGTATATCTCATCTCCAACCTCAAACAATGGAGATCTTTATTCTCTTTATATCACCAAACCACATTCCAAATTTAGCAACATGGTTTTCCTTTTCAGAACATAAGATAGCTTCCTTAGCAAGCAGCTTCTTAGTTTTTTGACCAGTTTCTCTCAATTTCATATGTGATGGACATGGAGGAGGAAAAACAGATGTTGTAGTGAGTACCTAATATATGAACCAACTGTCACCCGCAAGGCCGCAACTCACCCAAAACCCAACATGAATTAAAAACATTAACCAGTGATCAACAAGGCTCTATCTACCATATACTTACTCACCTATTAAAATCCTAGAAATGCCCTAGATATATTTTCATCTAACCCAATGGTAATCTTCCCTCATACTAAACCGACATTAATACTTTGGAATTTACTCTCCGATAAATACTTCACTGGAGTATATTTCATATAGGATGAAGATCACCTAGGAAAAACAGGTGATAAATAATCTCGACCAATTAACAAAACATAATTTCTTCTCCCGTACATTCCAAAAGTACTCGCTAGTTTTATGAACACAATCTTTTATTTGTTTTTTTGGATTTATAATATTTGTTCCATATTCACAATCAGGAAATATCATCACCTAGTCATCTACCCCGTGGGTAACCTACGCAAATGGAACCGACATAAATACTTAACGGAATTCAATTCATCAATATACAGTTCATTTCTTTTATGCAAGAACACTTTATCAGTACAATTTCACAAAACATTATATCATTTCCCGAACATTCCAAAATAGTATTCTGTATAACTATTACCTCCAAACAACAATAGAAATGAGATATCTACAGCTTAAAGTACTTATAACATCCATTAAGTTACAAACACAAAAATCACAACAATTAATACTATAGCAGTATATAAAGTATACTAAAAAGAGAAGTAATAATAATAATCTAACCTTCAGTAGGAGGAGAAGTTCGCGTATTAGGAGCACTAGTAGTCGTCAATGGCGGATTATTAAGATCAGTTTCTGTCGGAAGCATTCGATATCTCGGTGCACTCACCCTAATTCAATTTCAACAACAAAAATCAACAAAACAATTCAAAAAATTAATCAAAACCAGAAAAAATTAACTGAAATAGGAGAGAGAAAATGGTTACGTTGAAGAAGAAGGAACGAGGTCAGAGCTGAAAGAGTGGAAGGAATTATCAGTAGGAACAGGAATTGAACCACACAGAAATCCAACTGGTTTTTTAGGGCTCGCAATTTCCAATTTTCCGATGCATTGCATCTCTCTTGAGCTTGAATTGCTTAATTTCTCCATTGATTTCAGCTTCAAATGATTATGATTGCTTCATCCAACAATTTAAAATTGGTGTTTCTGGATTTTCTGGAATTTTCTGAGTGTTGATTGTTGAATACTTGATTTTCAGAAATTGCTAATTTCGGGGTTTTGGGTTGAAGAAACTTGCAAGAGAAGATATTTGGGCTTTCAGGATATGGACTGAATTCGTATATTAGTGATCTATAATTACTTTTTATTTAGCCCAATTTATGCTTAGGAAGTAAGCCCAATACTTAAACATTTCAACCTCATACAACACTAATACACTGATTTTACGAGTACTGCTTCCGTTCTTTAAAGATAATTCATTGTATTTTATGACATTGTCAATAAATATATTATATATATTTGGCTATTTGCTGCGTAAATTAATAAATGCGTATATAATTATGAAAAGGAGGTTTCTTATACGGAGTACAAGTATTTTCATAACATCAACTATGAACTTGGATTGTAATAAGCGGAAACTTAAGTGTCATTTAATATGCCGTCTTTTAGGAGCATCAAGGATTACATTTGAAGTCAATTACATGTCAATTCATATAGGCTTATGAGATTAGAATGGTTTGTAGGTGGTATACTCGTATGGCCTTAGATGGGTTAGTATGAGATGGTCAATACAAAGCCAATGTTATCTACTGTATTTCATCTTTTTAAAATCGTAATAGAAAGGTTATTCATAAAGGTTATCAGTTCTAAAACTCATATTTGACTAATTGTTTTAATATATCATACTATAACATACTACATACTCTATATGTCCAAGGAATTTTGAGATCACATACTACACATTTGTTTGTATAAATCAATCTATAATTGTGTTTTTTCCAAGGAATTTTAACTTATTGATGTGTTTCAAAGTTTATTTCACCTGTTGTGTATAATTAGCTGTTTACATTATTATGACTTTTCAATTATGTGAAAAGTCATCATCTTAATTTCTCAAATGGTGTGGATAATTTCACTTTAATGATGTGAAACTTGAAAAATTATGCTAACAAAAAGTAGAAAAAGAGTCAAGCAAATGCCCACTTTCAAAGTGAAATATAATCCTCTTTATTACCATTAATAAATACTAGTATAAATACCGTATATATACATTTAACAAACTTGGGGAAAAAAATACAACTCCAATTATGAAGGAGGGGTTCAGTTATGCCTCTTTGCTAAAAATCTTTACAAATTGCATTTCAAAATAAAAGGGGGAAAACTGGAATTTGTTAGCTTCCTAGTACACCATGCAGCTTCCCACAAGGCTAGCTGTTCCACAACTTGATCAGACCATCATCATAAACACGAAAGCTCGAACCATAATCATCTCGGGATTGAAAGATGATTATGGATCGGATCATATATATGTACTCCCGCTGTAAGGATTTAGTTGTTACGTACCCATGCATGTCAACGTGATAATTAATTCCGGACAGAGGGAGTAATAGTAACTTACTAATAACGTGGTTATTATAAAAAAAAAACGTTCAAACCTTCATACGCCTTAATGCAATGTAAGCCAATAACCTGAACCCAACAAACATGATCAACATCACTCCTACACTTGCTAGGGGACTGATCTGCCCTACAATGTCTTCTTCGATGAACTTGCAACTAGCCACGTTCATCGAATGATGGCTCGAGCAACCAAAGAAGCGCGAAATTCTTTCTCCCCCATTATATTGCACATCGATCAGTAGACGATAGCAATAAAATGTAAGTGAAGCATACTTAATCCAACTCAAACACCTTGGCAATTTATGCACATAGAATCCTCCGGTCAAAACACAAGCCAACATAATGATTGTAACAATCGTAGAAGCTCGTTTGGCATCCATTATAATCGCGCCTAGAGCAAGCCCAAGGCCTTGTGCAACGAGCACATACCCTATAATAACACCCAAGGACTGTAGGAATGTCCAAAGTTCAGGCCTTAAGCCGGTCATCCAATACACCAATGTAAGAAAAATTGATGGTAGAATTAGCTCCAAGGGAAGATCACCTATGATTCGAGCCATGAAGTAAGAAGACAAGGAATACATTCCAGATGCACGCTCCTTAACAAAGATAGACCGGTCTTGAGGGAACGCGAACACAGCATTAAAAGAAGGAAACACACCCCAAAAAATCGAGATGAAGTAGAGCAAACCTAACCTATCTTGTACATCTCGATAGTCTGATTTCCACCACATCATCCCTGCTAGAAGTGCTGCCGCGATTACCTGAGATACTCTAAGGGAGTTAAAAGACTCGTGCCTTCGCTCTTTAAGGCTCCTTTGGAGAAGGATGCTAAACTGGCTGAACCATGAGAAAATGCCGTTTTTTATGTATTGCTTCGCGCTTCTTCTACTACCAACAACCGTGTTTTTTGGCAAAGTGTTCTTGTTATTGCTTGTGTTGTCTAAGCAGGCTGTTTTTACTCTAGGAGCTAACACAGTGTTGTATGCTGTAACAAGTGCTTGCTTTGTGTTTGCCTTATTACTCTCGTTCACTCCATCTGGTTGATGAGAAATGCCTGCATATAAATCGATTTCATGAAGGTCATTACACAATCCAATTGCTTAATAATCACGTAGGAATAACATAACATGTTCATTTTCTAGCAAGATGTATACAACGAACAATAAGCATGTATACAACTCGTAACACTAATTATGTTCACGACTAAACATAACTCGTAATAGTACAATTATTAGTAGGTCCAACATACAATTATCAATACGTAACTTAAAATACTATGATCAAATTACAATCACATTAAAGTATAGTGGTAATAGAATAGTGCAAATATTAAAACTTAAAAGAGTATATAAAATTAAGATTAGTGATGAGATAGTGTCACTACCTAAAGAGGAAGCAATAAGAAAGGTAAGAATAAAAGGAGGCCAATGTTGGTGGAGTATGGTGGGACTCCATTAAAGCTTTAGGTGCTCACTCATCAATTTAACCAAAAATAAAAGCTCTTTTGTTTACGTTATTGAATGCGTAAGCACCCTCTAAGTAGCCTCACACGTGTTCATACTTTCTAATAAATATTCCATACTTTTATTGATAACATTAAATCAACCTAAAATAAAGGTTTAGGAAAAAGGAAAGGGAGTAACATGGTAAGTTTGATAAAAATAAAGTTTGATAAGATGTTTATCCGGATATAATCTGACCCTGTATAAACATATCCGTTAATATGAATGATCAAGGTATGGTGGAACTGAGATGACTATTAAAAAAATACTAATTTTAACAATGTGACAATTTATCTAGTTGACTTGATTGTTTATATTAATTAAATGTGCACAAAGTATGGTAAAGTGTATTATGCTCATGATATTGAAACTATCATACAATATGTGTTAATTGGATGATGCTACATGATTTATAGTATAAAGTATATACAAATTAAAGGTCCAAGATCAGCTTAGGAAAGTACTCCATTTACATGATATGGCCATGTATTACTATCATGGAGCGTTATTTACTCTATAATTGTGCTTGGAAATGACATGATACATTATTAAAGATGCTTAGCAGCAAAGTGGTGAAAGTAAAAAAAAAAATAATAAAAAAATTAAAAAAATAAATAAATAAAAAGAGAGAGAGGAAGAACCCTACCCACGTGAGGATCACACTTTATCTTAGCTTTTATTTTGATGGAGAAATATATTATTGGAGAACAACTATCAAAATTAACATGTTTGTTATATATGATAGCTTATCTACATACTATTAACGCATTATTGTTATATACACCATAGACTAGTATGAGAAGTGAGAAAATGATTCTAAAATGTCTAAGCACATACTTAAACACATTAAAGGCTAACATGCACAATATTCGATGATTATTATTATTATTATTGAAACATTTGTTAGAAATTAATTTTAAACTCACTATTGAAAAATTGAAATGTTGAATAGTTGAAAATAAAATAACAAAAGAACAAACAAACTATGTACAGTCTTAAGAAAACGATTGATAATAAATTAGTACATTGAACTAACTATATATTCGAGAAATGATTTTATTGAGAAAATTTTGAACCAATAGTACGAACAATATCTAGCATGATTTTGAAAATATAATCCAATATTCAAAATACCTATCAAAAAAACAAGAATATTGGAGGCCTATTGCACTAGCAAGATTCGCACCTCTAACATTGAAGAACTAGTGGTAAATTCCTATTTTTTTAAAAAATTATTTTTCACACATTTAGCTTATCCAATAGAAAAAAGGGGTCAAAAATCATTTGGTACTTTCCATTAATATTATGGATATGCTAATATGCTATCATACGTACTTGATGTCGTCACATATCATCAAATACTCCAACTTGATACTTGTCTTCATAATGGTGTCTAAGAACGTAATAGTTTGCAAAAAGACTATGTATTGTAGTGAATCATTGCAAATATTAGCCATGACCTCAACCATCCATTAAACTAGACTATGAATGGTATATGCCTAGTCAAAAGTGCATTAATATTAAAGCATTGTTTGTTTTATATGTCGCTTAGACTTTGATTATAGGATTTAAATCGTATATATTAGTGATACTACTACTAATTACGTAAAAGATTTTTTGTAAAGCAGTTATATATATATATATATATATATATATATATATATATATATATATATATATGTTAGTTGCGAAACCAGTTAATTTGAACTTATTTAAATTAGACTTTTTAAAAAAAGATATTTTGCTAAGACATATTCACAATTTCATTTTCACTTCTTATACAAGTATATAGAGTTTTAGAATTTCATTAATTATGAAATAGAATAACATCCAAGTAGATTAAGCTGCCCACTAGTATTAAGTACTGAAAGTTTAGTCTGTTAATCAGTAGTTATCAACAAATCTATGATATATAATTACATGTTATCACATCATTCTTACTTTGAACTATGCAATTAATATACGAAACTTTATATTTATGGAAAAAGATTTATCAATTTTTTGCTTTTCTAGGCTAGGGTAGGAAGACACCATCAATTCATCAAAGGTGAACAATATCTTTAAAAAAGATAATGGGATATCGTAATGTAAAGAAGCTTAAAAGACACAAAAGTTATAAAAATATAATTTTATGAAATATCATTCAATTTACAAATTACTATATTGGTGTACTTTGTTTTAAGAGTATTGAGACATGTCTCCCGCAACAACCAAAAAAAAAGTAACAAAGATAAAGAGCCAAATAGGACATACTATATAGGAATATAATCCACATACATAGTACTAACCAATTTAAATAAAAATAACTCTTAAAAAAAAAATATTGCCATCCAGCTATATTATGTTAGCAAGAAATAGACATTTTTGTTTTATTATGAGTTTAAAGAGGGTGCACTAGGCTTAGATTCGTACGTGACACATAAACACGAGCATTTTTCTAGAATAGGTATTTTCTTGACTAAATATGGGATATGTTAATTAGTGGGATAAAAAGATGTATATTCAAACTCTAACAGTTTATACATTATGTTGGACAAAATCTTTATTAGGTCGAAATCACAAAAAATCATGATAAATAAGATTAATATGACTATATGAGTTCATTTTTTATACTATCCTTTTTAAAAGGAGATAAAATAGAGTAAATAAAAGATAATAAAGCAATGATCAAAGTCCATTAATAATATGGGAAACTATAATGTGTCACTATCAGTATGGAGATTAATTTGCATGGCCTATGATATGATACAGTATGATTTTTTTTATCTATATTGGACCATTTGATTGAAGAAATTAATTGTAAGTCTTTTATTCACACAAGGAAAAACGTTCTTTCCATCATGAGATAACATAACTAATTTGGTACGGGGTCACATTTTCAATAAATTAAATAAGATATTTTTTTCGAAAATTCTCAAAATCACTTTAATACAAAGATTTATATTTCAATAATATAGGTATATTTAAAGGTCAAATATACGGTTTAAAATAGAAATTTGACCTATTAATTAGAGACAACCAGAATCCGTACACGCAAATAAGAAATTAAGTCGCATAAGGAGTGTCCCTTTTCTTTGAAAAGAATTTATGAAAAAGCATGAATTCTGAACCAGTAGAATGATTCTAAACACAGTAATCAGGCAATGGTGGCCCAAATGCTTGACAATTCAGACTTAGATAATCTTCGTCTTTGCCCTACAAGGAATTGTAGGAAAGAGATTGTTTTTCTAATTTAATTTCCAAATTTAAAGGGTGTCTTAAAGCATAATTCTTGTAAGCAATATTATTTTTTGTTAATATTTATTTAAAGTTGAAATTAACTTCTTTTTTATTTTATTTTGTTGATACGTGTCATTAATTATTGGATGCTTAATATACCTTATAATTGTGATATAAAAAACACTTAAATATTACTCCGTAAAAGTTTGATGTATAGTTTCTATAACTAAAAGATTCTTAGAAACGTACGAGTATAAGAAGCCTCAGAATTTGGAATATTGGGATTAAACAATTATGCTATCTTATCATACAAAAGCATGATAATGAAATATTATTAATATTTTAGCATCATTAAAAAGCATGATTTAATGGGCTAATGAGTTGTTAAAACAATTTTATTAAAGCTAAGCACGGTGGAATCAGCATATATTTGTGTCGAGATTTTATCAATTAATTATATAATGAATTAATTATGCGGTGCGTTGTATATCAACTCTAATAAGTATATTCTTTTATCACTAAGGTTTCCGTTTTCTAATAAAACGTTTTTTTTTTTTTTTCCAATTTAAGAATAGGAAGTTTCCTAGAATACAATACAAACTTTTTTCAATAATTGCTCGACAATATAATTGCAAGCATACGAAAGATTATATATGACAATCATTTAAGAGATTATATACATCCAATAAGAAAATTTTAATTTTAGGGTGAAAAACAAACTACTATTTAAGAGTTTTTTTATTATTTATTTTTTAATGCAAAACTACTATTCAAGAGGTGACTTATTAATGAAAGTGTATAAGATTTGAATACGTAGCTCATTATATATGAGTTGAATTTTTGCTTTCAATTTCTTACACTCCATATATTGATCATCGATCCATAACCCTTACAGTCGTTTTCACCAATTTTTGAGATGATATTTTAGTTATTGGCAATGATTAGATTTTTTGGGACATTTAAACATAATATTTTTAAGAACACACACACACAAAATGAATAGGTGAATAGTAACTTTATCCTACATAATTCTAAAGTAAAGTAAAATGTAAGCAAAAATGGTAATGACTTTTCCAAGGACTGAAAAAAAGAAAGTTGCTAGAATAATTCCCAAAATTATTGAGCTTACTCTTTTGCAAAACATAAAAAAAGTTGTGGGTGGGCGGTTAAAGTTAAGGCAAATAATAAAAAATTTAAAAAAAAATTTAAAAAAAAAAAAAAAAAAAAAAAGGGATGAAAAAAGGAAGAAAAATAAAGGAAAAGGAGTCAAAAATAAAGAAAAAAATATTAGTGGACTGAAGACTGAAAAGGAGTGTGAAAGAGAAAGCTAAGATGAAGCAAAAGGCGACATCTGGCAAGAAGGTACGTAAAATTATTAAATTTGTATAAGTATTATCCAACACAAAAAGAAAAAGGAAAAGAAAAGGCACCAACTTTCCCATGTTCTTAGAAATATTCAAAGAAAAATAATTGCAATTGCAAAACAATCCTAATTTTTATCAATTTAGGACAATTGCTATTTGCTCCCACCACCTCCAACACTACCACACTTTCTCTGTCGTGCATGTTGGCTATATATATTTTGTTCATCATCTCCGATCTTTCTTTAATTAGGTACCATTTTGTGTGTGTACACTTTTATTTTAATTATTGGGGTAGAGAAAGCTATAGGAGGATATAATCATATAAAGGTAAATTAAAGCTTATTACATATTACGTTGTACTAGTGTCGTGACATTTTCTAGGTCTAGCTAGACTAAGTGAAACAAATAGACATGTTACTTTTATCGAGTAATTTGTTTTTTCTAAATAAGTTGAGTTGTTACTTACTCATATACCTTATTTATAGGCTTTAGGTTAGGCGATTTACATGCACGTCGCGTATTGTGTCTAAGGTTGTCAACCTATATTAGTTGTATACGCTGTTTAATTAGGTATTAACACATCAATTAGGAATCTTGATGAGTGGGGGAAAAAGGATAAAATCTTACAAAGTAATTTACCTACAATTCTGATCTCTTTGTTAGGGTCAGAAGATATATACAAGCATTTTAAAATAAAAATGTGTACAAACTAATAAAATAAGATGGTTGGAGAAATTCAGGTATGCAGAAATTGAACATTTTTTGTAAAACAATTTTTCTGTCACAATGCATATTCCCAAATCGCAATACATATAATGGCTATTTATAAACCATTACTTTATAAATTTTTATATTGCAATTATCTGTTTATATTAACCGCCTCAATAATTATACGTAGTATTTTATTAAATTATTTGGCTGTATTGGCGTATTTGTGAAACAAACTTAGCCTGAAATATTTAAAGTTACGTGATTTTGTTACAAAATTTAAGATATGATTTTGGCTTATACTCGGAAATAATTGATGGTACATTTCTAGTACTTTTACAACGAATCGAGTACGTGATTCTAAAAATTGAGTCGGCATTATTTCCCCCCTCTTTTTCATGCCCAAGTATGGAAGTGAGTGAATCTTTAAACTTAACTTATTGCACTTCATAAATAATAAGCTACACCTATAAATGAACTTAAGGTGTAACAAAACAGAATATTCAATAATGGTAGGCAGGTAAGAAGTATGAGCTATATATAGTTTATAACCGTAAGTGGGGTAGTAGCTTTGCACGACCATGTTCTAAAAGAGAAAGGCTACAATTTTAAAGGATAGAGGAAGTATATATATATACGAACTGATTATTTGTGGTTTGTATTTGATTACAATCCTCGAGTGTGAGTTGAAGAGTGTCACTTTGTAATATTTTATGAAATCAAATTTTTAGAAAAATCTTAATTATAATTCAATAATTTTAATGCTGTCGATTGTACGATGATCCGACATATTAAAAGACTAATCAATACGACATATTGCTTCTTCAATAAATTCCATCACTATCATTTTTTAGCTAGTGCCAGAAATTTATCAACTTGCGGGGTTCCAAACTTCCAATCAAAATCTCGCTTCCAATTGAACAAGCAACAACTTGTTTATTTTTTTGTTCTTGTTTACAAAACATCATTTTGACTTATCAAACTACTCGTAATTATATGATCATTTCACTCATCATTCGAATCTAATCCATCAAATAAAATTAAAAAACAACTAGCAAATTTCGCTCACGACATTTTTCTCCTTTAATAATTTAATTAGTTATGTCAGTATGTATAATTCCCTAATATATAGGTTAGTACTATTTATGGACAAATTTTATTGCCATTTAAGTGACTTTTATTCCCTTATTTCGCAAAGATTAATCAAGTTGGATAAACCTCTTTTAAAAATGCATATACTCAAATATCGAATATAGTAACTTTATCAATTTGCCATGTTAGCTGGATAACACTTACTAAAAAGACGAGAGAAAACTTATAAAGATGCAATTTTGCAAGCGGTCTAACTTAAAATCTATGTAGCATGTATGATCACATCACATAAACCGGTAAATAACCATTTTATAATAAAATACCTTTGGAAAACTTATAAGAATGCATGCAGCTCGTGCAAGTGATTTAATTTAACATAACCACATACATCAACATAAACAGATGAACAATCAGTCAATCATTCTATAATATATAAACTACACTCATCTAATTCTAAAATTTCACGCACACACCGAACACGTCATTATATACGACTCAAAAAACAAGATAAAGTAGTTTAATTAATCACGTCAAAAAAAAATCAAAGTGAGTGTAACAAGGAAGAAATGACGTACCATTAGCGAGATCAAGGAGAAAATCCGCGGGGTTCATAGGAAAAGACGGCTCGAACCCAACCGACTGAAAATACGACATCGAGTCATGACCCTTTCCGAAATAAATGGGTCTACCATCACACAAAACTAGAACCGAGTCGAACATTTGGTAAACCCGGCTAGAAGGCTGGTGAATCGAAGTAATAATTGTTTTGCCTCCTTTTCTAGCCAACCCTTGTAAGGTTAAGACCAAGCGGTGAGCCGCGGTTGAGTCTAAACCAGAAGTAGGCTCGTCTAAAATTAATAAACTCGGGTTAACAAGCATCTCATGTGCGATGCACACGCGCTTTCTCTCGCCCCCCGAGACCCCACGTATGAATGTGTTCCCTATTATGGTGTCCCCGCACTTATGCAATCCTAACTCTCCCATAACAGACTCAACGACGTTGATTTTGTCGTTTTTGGTGAGGGTGTTTGGTAAGCGGAGGAGTGCGCAGTAGAGGAGTGTTTCTCGGACTGTAAGGTGAGGGTAAAGCACGTCATCTTGGGTTACAAATCCGGTTCTTTTTTGAATTTGTTTTGTGAGTTTCTTGTCATTCGCTAGGATTGATCCGGTGAGTGCGTGTCCACGGATTCTTCCTGCTAGTGCATTTAGGAGCGTTGATTTCCCGCTCCCTGATGGTCCTAGCACGGCTACGATCTCTCCTGGTGACGCTATTCCACTTATTTCGTTCAAGATCGTTCTTTCTTCAATCATTGTGGTTGTCGTCTCAGATGATGATGATGTTGTTGTTGAGCTTCCGCCGCCACATATTAGTGTTTTCATGTTACTCCCCCCTTCATTTGATTCAACCTTCACCTTGTAGCTTATGTCCATAAACTGTACATAAATAAATTTGTTAATTCGTAAATAATTTTACTTTGTTACAATTACACTAGTTATTATGTACGTACAATAATTATTTTTTTCGACCAGACTTATGATCAGCTCTATTCCTGATTAATTTGGATCCTATAAATCTCAACCTCATTATCAAAAAGTGATTACTTTGTTAGGTTAGGTTATTCATCTCTACTTTTGATCTGTTATTAAAGATATGCTATTTAATCAATATCGAATAATATATTAAAAAATAAAACATTTTTTATTTCCATTATTGATTACATATCATATCTCTATAACACGATCTACCCTATGACCTCTAGAAGTACGTTTTAAAATCCGCTCTAGGTATAAAACAGACAAAATACACATTATAATTTATGGTGAAAGTAGACTTTGAAGTAGTAAGAACAACAAAGTCCAAGCAAGTCAACAAAAAATTGACAACGTATGAAGGAAGTAATTAAAAAAAAAATGGTTGGTACATCAATTAACATACCTTGAGAGTGATAGGATAAGAAGAGCATAATAAAGATGGTGATTGACTTTGGAAATCATTACATTGTGTTTGCGTATTGCCATTGAATTGGTTTGGGGGTTTGTCTTCATAAAATACTGACATTTTTTTTTTCTTAAGGGCTTGTTTGGTTTGGTTTGGTTCAAATTATGAAATACGAAATATTTTCTAGAGAGAGAAAGTTTGTGTGAAGTAGACAAGTAGTATTGTTTAGAGAGAGAAAGAGTTTATGAAGGGAAGATGTAGAGAAGTGAGGAAATGAAGAGGAGGGGTCTATTTATTAATTTAAATTTGGGTGGTGGGTCCAAGAGGGTTAATAATATTAGAGCTGATTTTATATTTTTATATTTTTATTTTGGTAAAGTTGATTTTTTTTTATTTTTATTTTTTTACAAAAAAAAGAATAATCTATGGTATTTATGAAGTCATGAGACAATTAAAGGAATTAAGTAAGAGATTAAGAGATGATGGTTGCCACGTCATTAGCGGGAAACCAAACTGTAGAGGAGTGCAACGTGGAGGATTCAAGTGCCATCTGGCACTGTGTTAAAAGTGTTGGTGGGTCCCTTTTACTTTTTTTTTTTTGAGGCAACTGCCCAATTGAGCGCCGTTCATGGTAACTAAATATCTCTAAGTGTAGAATCATTTAACTTTTTATTTTGGTTCTTAATTCTAATTGTAGAATTTTAGAATATAACTTGTTTGCCCTTAGCTTGCTTACTTATATGTAAAGATGATAGTGGGTCGTATTGGCATAAAACATGTCGATATGTTACATTAATATTGCTCGACCCTTGACACGAGGCCATCGAAAGTGATGAATAAGAGATTCTC
This sequence comes from Chenopodium album, assembly GCF_948465745.1. Classification (NCBI taxonomy): domain Eukaryota; kingdom Viridiplantae; phylum Streptophyta; class Magnoliopsida; order Caryophyllales; family Amaranthaceae; genus Chenopodium; species Chenopodium album. The sequence goes on along the minus strand of NC_137840.1, from coordinate 77,660,093 downwards.
TTACATATTCACAAATTTTGTCAAACGGCACAATTGATGACTCGTGTTCTAATAACATGATCAATATTTAGTTAAAAGATTACTTAAAATAGTATAAGAGTTAAAGCGTGAAGTAGTTGAAATATATGAATAAAATAAAGTGCGGCATTATAATTGAACTCAATTACTTAACGTGGAAAGAATTAAGTTCAATATTATTATTTGGTAGAATTTCAATTAACCAATTATAGAAAGCATTGGCAATACTTGTACGCTATATATATATATATATATATATATATATATGCCCTATACATGCGTGTGGGATTTGTGCTTTGGGCAACAATACATATTGTGAATTTGTGAAAGATGGAGCAAGCATTTTGTTTGGATTTAATCATAATAGAATTTTTAAATTAGATAGTATTTTAATTTGCTACTCATATTACTCCCTTTTATTGAGCTAAATCTAGGTAATATCAGTCTGAAATACAACACGACACAATACAATTCAAAAATATTTTATGTCGAGGACGATGCCCCTCATATGGAGACACATTACTTTGTACATCAACAAGATAAGTTAGGGCCTGGAAGTGGAAGCCTAATATTTAGTGCTTAGTGCTGGATTCATTTCCCCTATAACAAACATGCGGGTTACGTTAGCTAGCTTACTGTATATGGTTAGTGGGTAGTATGAATATTTACTAGAAATGACTACAAAACAAACAACATAGTAAGATTTTGAGATGTAAAAAATTGCTTATAATAGCAATTACGTACCTACTAATTTTTTTCTTCTTTAATATAAACACTTATTTACAACTAGCAAGCTTTTTGTAACATCACCTATATATTTATTTACTCAGTCTTACTAGTTAATTGGCATCTCCATCGATCCTAGATGTGGTCATAACTCATATGGCTAATTGGTTACAAGTTGGTTAGGAATTGGGATTGGGACTGGTGGATCTTTCTCATTTCATCAATTTTGAATTAGTCAGACTTACTATTAATTGCTTGCGAAATGGGCCGGGCTGCACCTAATCTAGTTAAATCATTTTTTTGGGTCAATTCTTTTAAGAAAATAAAGTGCTGACCCAAATAGCTGATTCGTATTAAATTATTAATTAACACGAGACTTTGACAAACAATCCATCAACCTAGTGGGTGTTTGGGTGGATTGTAAACAAATCCTATACAATATTTCAAATGACTACGATAGAATTTTCATATATAGCTCGGCATATATGGCATGCATGATGCCAGCACGAATGCATGCATGCATGGCCGCATGGAATACTGGGGTCAATGGGATACACTACACTCGAGTACCACATTTGTTCACGCATAGTCTAACGTGTTAGTTCAACAATGCAACTTCTTAATTAACTAATTAAGGTCGTGTATTATAATTAAGCCAACAAGTCAACAACAGATGAATTATATTATAAATGTATATGCTTTCGATCCCATGTATTAGCAGCCGCAGACTTTGGGTGTGGATGCTTCATTCCTAGCAGTGGTACTAATACATACTCTAGTCTATTCTATTAAACACTTACTCGATCGATCAATTTCGACGTCTCATTGTTAGTAGTGTTACATATTGTATGTATATTATGTAGCTCTTTCTTATATATGGAAGAAAAAGTAGCATATATAGATAGTAAAAGATAGCTAGCACAGGAGAAAATTAAAGCAAAAGCCGAAAGCATTGAAAAGAAGGAGATCGATATCAGCTGCTAGATCACTACCAACCACAAAACATGCATGCATGTCTTTTTTGGATCTAGAGTTTTTCTTTCTTTTGTTTAAAGGATGATTGAATTGTAAAGAGTTGCTAATTTTCTTTGATAGAAGCAAAACTAGACACTACTTCTTTCTTTCTTTCGTTAAAGGATGATCTTCAGTACTTCTTATCAATTTATTTTCCATATAATCTAACAATGCAAGCAAAGGTCTCACGTGGCTACACTTGGTAGTATAGTGTTAAAAAGCACTCGTTCACACATGTACGTGTAACATGTTTTCATTATAATTTAACAAAACACCACATGATAACACAAAATTATACAGTAATTTCTTCGTTCTCTTTTACTTGTAACATATAATTAATTTCATATAACACTCCGTTCACATTTGTATATATAGCACTCGTTAGTTCACACCTGTACATGTTGCATTTAGCTCTTTTTATCTCTAATTATATAGTGAAATTATCATGAAATTAAATTATATATACATCCGTAATTAATAATAATATGCCAACATATATATAAATCTATAAAGTAATTACCACTCCGCCCACAGGATTACCATGTAGTCGTAGTTAGTTAGCTCTAATGCTATTTGTAACACTCCACCCTAATTAGGGGTTTGTGCGTTACTATCTAAGTGTGAAACAATTGAAAACCATGCGGAGTAATAATATCTAAAACTCCCTCTCGAATAAGTAATTCATAATGCAGATATAGAGTTGAACTTTGATTTTTTCCATCTCACTTTCCAAAACTTTACCATCAAAATTCGTAAATGACACTCCAAAAAAGAATGATATATCAATATTAAAGACCACATTCAATTTGTTCGTACAAAACATGCATTTTTAGGTATAACAAGATTTGAATGAATTGAAGAACCAAATATAAAAGGGCTGAAATTGTTGACACTTTTAACCTTAAGTGGGAAAATTGATTGATTGAATTAAAATTTGGTTTGAAATTATAATACGAAGATGATGTTGTGGTAAACTAAGGGTCATAATTAGTGCATTAGTACAGTCCAACTAACTGTTGTAATGCAAGTTTAAATAGTTTTCTATCTTATGTATGGGTAAGAGTCAATGCCTGAAACTGCACTACTTAATGTCGGATTTTGTAATCATGGTCCCATCTCATTTACATGCTGCTGGTTAAATTTTACTTTTTCTTAGGTCAATCACTTCTTTTATTATATTTTAATAAATCACATTACATTGTTTATAATTAGGTATTTGTAGTTTTGAAATAATAATTATATCAAAGGGTGTACTGGATCGATATAATTTTTTAGTAGTCATTGAAAAGTCTTCTCAGGAAAGGATAGTATTTGGCCATACTGAGATTATTGAGCTAGTAACAAATTGAATTCGATCCTCTTTGAAAGCTAATTATAGTTTGTGACACAATCAAATTTGACATTGATTGGATTATTGAGTGAGTTTTTTTTTCTTCATCTTCTTTGGACAAGATCACAAGATATAGTATGGAGTATTAATTACACCATCATGTAATGGAATTGAAACATTTTATATCAATTTTTGTGTATGTTAAAATAACATGATTGAAATTAAATCACACAAGCTTATAAGTACTATCTAGAACTTCCATCAATTGATTTCCAATGCTATATACAATGTTCTATGGTGTAATAATACATGAAATGGATTCAATGTACTAGTATCATGTAATGATATATTATTGATATTGCATAGATTATACGAAATATACTTTAATTAATACTATTTATGTTTGACAGGATATATGAAGCATATATTGAAGATCAAGAATATGATTTGAAATATACATAAAGTAAGTGAAAAAGAATATGATTTGACTAGGTTATATATTTACGTGAGAATGATTTAGATTTTGAAAATATTTCATAATGCTAGGGCAAGATAGCAACATTTCACATCTACCACTTATTATTATTATTATTTTTTATTAAATAAACATTAAATCTATAATCGATGGTAATCAAAATACCACTAGTAATAACAATTTGAGATCTATACCAGCTAATTAATTAATTGTAATGCAGAATTTTTTTGCTAATTAATTAATATAGTTTGAAATGATTGATGATTAATAAAACAACTTGAAAATGGATCGATGATTACCTCTTATTACAAAGGATATATACTAACTAATTTAATACACCACACTTTTGAATGGAAATCATCAAGTTGAATGAACGAGCGATAAATTAACCATTTAATCTACATAATAGTCTTATAATAAGTGGACACCATTAACTCTAAGCTAGTTTAAAAATTGAGTGTTTAGATTAAGTGCTAATTCCAAATTACTAGAGCCTTCTAATATCCCACCTGCCACCCTTTCTCTCATGAAGTGCTAACAACAGCCTTTAACAGAATTAATTTAACATTTACAACAACTTAACCTACACTAAACAATAACATTACTAAAAAAATATCTAATAAAATCTACAATATATTAAACTACTTTTTTTTAATCTCTTTTTAAATAACTTCACAATAAGACAATTGTGTCCATTAATAAACCATTTATGTGATATAGGATTATAGGGTACACAATTTGTGCATGATCTATATACACATTATATTTATGTGATTGGTGATATGACGAGTAAGAGACCTCCAGTAAGAATTGAACTAAAATGATTTAATTTTAACAATCTGAACTTCTATAATACATGTACTTCGAATGAATCGATCAAAAAAGGTGATGTAAAATTACTAATTATAAATAGGGTGGAGGAATTTGATAAACACGTAGCCTATCGCCACGTGCTTGCATTTACAAATAAAAACAAATACGGAGTACATACTATATACTTGTATTATTATTTGAAAATATATATAATAATTTGTAAAATACACATTAATTAAATGATCATTTTATATTTAACATTGAATATATGTATAGTATAATTATGGTAAGGAGTATGAAAAATCTGACTGAACATCTATCGATTGACTAATTCCATATTGTATCTGATGGGCCGTCATGGAGTAGTGGGAGGCTACTGGCATTGGCAAACCATTGCATGATGGGAGGGGGAAAGACCATCAAACGTACAACGATTGACGCGTGGCAAATATGATTAATTCAAGTGGTCTGACCATATTATTTCATGTTTCATTATTTTTCAAAGTGGGAGTCCACAAAATATCCTACTATTTTAACACTAATCACACTCTTTTTCTCCACTTAACTATGTTTCTTTCTTTCTTTCTACATTTTGAGCCGTTTCAGAGGCTTGCTTCTCTACTCTCACATGCATGGTGCGTGACTGCGTGGACTGTGAATGAGAGCTAGGTGTCAATTTAAGTCACTTGGTGGGTTCGGGTCGAGACTTATTAGGTTGTTAGGCCTAGTTGGGTTTAAGTCATGTTAAATTATTGTGTTAATTATATCGAATTTTAGACTGGATTACCTTTGAATTAGGTCAGTTTTAAATACTTTTGTATGTGATATTAGGTCAACATGTATTCCATAGTCAATGGAGTACTAAATAATAATGTGCTATCTAATATAAATATGTACATTTTCCAACGCATTACTTCGATCAATAATAATGTAATTATCTTTGAGTATAAATAGTTAAAATAATTAGGTTGTTAGGCCTAATTGGATTTAAGTCATGTTAGATTATCTAATAAAAAATATTTTTTTTTTCCCCTTTTCCTATGCAACCGAAGGTTACAACTTTAGTTATGGGCGTTTACTGTTGGAGAAGGATGCAGGCTTTTTATACGAGGAAGTTGTTGTTATTTGACCTTAACGATGTGTTAGGCATCCATTGGACCGTTAACTCCACTCCTACCCTGAAATTTATAAGATGCTAAACTGGATATCACATTGAAGTTAATAGTACAAAATATATATACTACTATATTCTTAATGGATTTTGCACCAAAAAATAATAGTCTTAATGGAATTTTTTTTATCATTTTTTTTAAAGATATGAACTATTGTATATCCTTCCTATTCATATTTTGTTTGTTTTTTTTTTTTTTTTTTTAAAAAAAAAGCTTATATTTATAATATGCCAATCATAAACAAACAAAACAAGCTTAGGTCCTTAAGGACCTTAACCCTATTTTTTTGTTGAAGATTAGGTCACAATTATTGTCTTAACTATATATTACAGCTAGCAATCAAGCTTTGCTTTAAGTGCACCAGCACAATCTATTGCATGAGGAATATGTAGTCTACTTCATAGGTTGTACAATAGTAAATTCATGTCAATGTAATTGGTGAGGAAATCACTTTGTAACCTCGAGATCACAAAATTTAATTCTCTCAACTAGTTTTGGTACTTTGGGGGAAGAGGGAGGGGGGGAGGGGTTGAGGATCCCTTATTCTGGATTTCACCCTCACTTTTAAGTGTCTGGCACATAAATACTGAATCAAAAAAATTGAGTTAGTGCGTAATTGTTGTAAGTATGTGCTCGCAATTGTCTTATATGCTTGAGCATTATGTTGTATTTGCCAAATGCCAATATTTTTCTTTGTAGTAATGTAACAGATATAAATAAGTCGTTGAACATATAAACTCAGAGAAAGTGAACTTTGAAGGTGCGAACTTGTCAAGTGGATGTGCTCTAAACTCTAATCAGTTGAAAATAAGGCTGCTAATATCAATGGGCCATAATCAATTTGATGGATAGGTGATTGAGGTCCAACAAAATTGTTTTAGCTTATAATATCAATGGGCCGTATTCAGTTTGATGAATGAGGTCCAATAATATTATTTCAGCCCACAATTTGCTCCACCAAGCTTTTTTTATATTTACATGGCCCAATGGGAAAATAACACACACTATATTTAACAAGTGAAACAGAAACCAAATATTAGTTGATGCTTTCGCTTATACGATGTCAATATGTCAATTTACCCATTTAACTATGTAAATTTGGAAATATAATGGATAAAACTTGAGATTTTATTTGGAAATTTTCGCATAATATGGAATATGTGACCCCAATAAAAATTAATTATATTTATTTTGCTCCCATTAAATATAATCTAGTTTTCAAAAAAAATTATAATCTATAGATCTGTTACCGCATAGACATTGAGGTTTGTAATTTTTTAATTATAAAAATTTGAAAATAGCGAATGTCAACAAGCTTAGTTGCTTAAAGTTGTAAGGATTGATACCAAAACCCTGGGATCAAAATATCGGTTCCCTTTTATATCTTTGGTCATACGACTCCCTTTTACAAACACACATTTCAAATCACATTTTATTATTATTAATTGGGGAACATATTGAATGGCAAGTTGATAAGAAGATAGTATTCATTCTATTATAAGTTGATGAAGTATATAATAGTCTGATCTACAAGTACAAGATTAAAATACAGTAAGGGTTCCACCACAGCTTCACATGCAGTTCTAAATATGGAGGAAAAGGGTAGGGTGCTTCAATTCATCATCTCAGATTATCTTTGAATTCACGAGTATTGTTGCACGTGATTATCAATCTTTTTCTACCTGTCTAAGCTATTCTTCAATGTTTTTTGTCCTCCCTTATTAATTCTTTTGTTCAGGAAATATACTTGTTTCTATTAAAAAAAAAATAATAAAAAATCCAATATTTATCATAGTAATAATAACCTTTTAGTCTCATGGACTCTCATCTCTATTATTTATGTAAAAGTCAATAGTATACAATATTGCTTAATAATAAAATTGCTCTCTCATCATATCTATATATTTAGGTTTTATGAAATACTTTAATCAGAATTATTTGCCACATGGTCTTTTTACGCTCAAACTGAAGGAGGAGTTCTTGTTAATTTTTTATTTGTTAAATTATAGGCAAAATTAGTTTTAATAATTCAATTTTGACCAACTCTCTATAAATAATCTCAACTTTTTATTATTCAGGAATAATCCTAACTTATATACGTATTTTCTTATAATAATCTAAACTTTTTTTTTAAGAAAAACTTTTATTTTTGTTATATACAATGAATCAGCAACAAAGATAACACTTCGGATTATTCTGGAATTATTTCATAATAATAAAAAATTAGGATATCTAAAGAAAATCGATCAAAGTTGGAATTATTAAAACCAATTTTTCACAAATTATATGTATAAACATCAAATGAAGCATAATTCCAATAAACGAAGTATATTTCTAAACATAAACAACAGGACATCATTATATTGGAAAATATGTTATTGGTGTTGATTGAGAGAAAGAATGTCCTTTTGTCCTTTTAAAAGCCAACTTTTTAGAGAAAGACATTGTCACCGACGGTAGAATTATCAAAACACAAATAAAAGACCATCAAATCTTAAAATGTTGGAATAGAGAAATTGTACTTGGTGAATTGTTGTTTGTGAGGTTTGTATGAAGCTTCGCATCAAATCTTCCATTAATATTTTAACGCGGCTGATTGATATCTATAGTTCCCATACTTTGTCTACCCACAAAAGGGAACCAAACCCTCTCTAAACTCCCCGTTTTTTGGTATCATACACAGAGTGACAAAGTACTAAAAACTAATCATTCAGTGATATAAAGTTAGAGATATGTGTTATCGGAAAATATATGTGTGATATTTTCCGTAAATATCATTAAGGAATAATATATTTAGGTTTATTTTATGTTAAGATATTATTCACCTGTTTACTATCCTATGAGCATATGTTTTGTATAATTACTCTACCTATTGATGAATAATAATCAAGTAATACAAAAGACATTCATTCTCTCTTCTCCCTAATTTGTCATATAGTTTCAGATACGACTCATTCGAGTAATTTATCTCTACACAACAATAAGATACAAACTACAGATTGAGTAGTAAATGTTAAATGTTCAATTTATATTAAGAGACCGAGTTTAATTTGATGTAATCAATCAAAGGACAATTTTTTTTTTTCCTTTCTCAATTTTCCGCATTAATAAGTTGGATTTCTCAACCACAATAATGTAAAAATAAAAGGTTGAATTGTATATACACTTTTAGAATAAATAAAAGTTTTGGTATCACGGGGAGAAGGTATAAAAAAAACTTTAGCTTAGGAAGAAACAAGTGTATGACATTAATAATTGGTAAGTAAGAAAAGAAAGAGTATAACTCACCCTTCACCTAAAATAAATGCGAATAAAAACTAAATATTCTGATGTTCCCCATTATGATCGCACACCGCCAATATGAATATCCATCTGAATTTGCCCAAAAAGGTCTCTTTCTTTCTTCTACATTTTTTTCCAATCAATTTTCACGTCTTAATTGTGGTAGCTATACTTCTTTATTCACGTCAACATTCATGGTACGTACGAACTAGTGTATATGTGTTGCTAACTTGCTATGTAACATAACCATTTAACCTAAGTGATGATGTTAACATCGTATACGCTACTAATCATGTTGTTCGATGCCCATGAAGGGGATATAAATTAAATGTGTACTCAGTAATCAGTATCAATATTTTTCATTACACGTGCATTACAAATTAAATTAATAATGGATCTTGGACAAAAGTAATTAAGGTCAAGATTTGAAGTTCTAATTTCTTGTCTAAAATACTTCGTATCTGACCACTATATCGCTAGTAAAACTATTGGATGCAATAAAACGTTCAAGAAGAAAGTGAATGGAAACTAAAAAGGTAATCGATCCTTACAAAAGTTTTTTTGTATTAAAGATGATATTGAAGTGTTTTAGTAGCATCAAGGCACTCCTATTAGTCCTATAGTTAGCCGTGGGTTAACCTCATTTCAGGGTTGAGGATAGGATTTAGCAGCTTGCATTGTAACTTATCATCCTAAGTGGTAATAAAAAGGAGATAGGTCACCGGTTAGTAGGGAGGTTGTAGCCTCGCTAGAAAAGGAACACTTTATTTAAATCTCGTATGCAAAATAGTTTATCCACTCCAACTAAGTTCCAAATCAGATTTATCGGTTAATCGTATTTCACCAATACTTTATAGTTGTAGATATCAACAGTTAAAGTGATGCACTAGAATTCGTAAACATAAAAAAATTTCAATAAATATTGCAATTATTTTTAAACAGTAAAAATATGTAAAAACTGCTCAAACAATTAAGGCAAATCTTTTTTGTAACTAGACAAAAACCACACAAATGACAAAAAGAAGAGTAAAATGGGCCCATTAACTTCATATACAAATAATTTCCTTCCTCAACACAATGGACCCATAGTTGAGTGCAAATTAGGCTCTAATTTGATCTCCTATTTATAACATTTTACTTCCAAAAACCCCACTTCCAACAACAATAACAGAGCATCCCATTTAAAACCCACATCAAACAACCACATTTCATTTCTCTATCTTCAAAAATCCACAAAATAAAAAAATTATTTCTAAAAAAAGAATGAGCTCAATCTTAGAGCCAAGAACACCCAACAAAAATGTCACAATAAACACAAAAACCACCATTTTTACAACTCCAAAATGGTCTTCTTCTTCTTCTTCTTCAAGAAGAACTCCTTCACTTTCTTCTTCTCCTTCAGTTTCATCAAATTCATCTTCTTCTTTTAGATCTTTCTCCCATGAAGAAGATGATTCTCCACCTCCAACTCCAACACCTCCTCAAAGAATCCCATTTTCATGGGAATCGATCCCAGGAATCCCTAAACACCAAATCATCAAACGACTCGATTCTTCGAGGAAATCGAATTATCTTCCCCTGCCTCCTGCAGCTGCCCCTGTTTCAGGCACTACTAAATCAAGTTACAAAAAACATCACATTATTAGTAGGAAAGATCCTTTCTTTGCTGCCCTAGTCGAGTGCTCGAAAGACGACGATAACGACAACGACAACGACGACGACAAAGACGTGTATCGCAGCATTTGGAAAGAACCTGCCAAGAATTTAAGTCATAGATTTGGGTTTGTGAATTTGTCATGTAAAAATAGTTGCTCTGTTACTGAGTCTTTGGTTTTTCTTCCAAGAGAGCAGCCTAGGAGAATTTCTTACGGTTTGGTTAAAAAACGGTCAGGGTTAAATTAAATTAGATGTTGGGAAATAATCTTGAGCTTAGGGGCAAAAAGGTAATTTTACTACTATATTATTATTATTACTATTTTGTTACCCTAGGTTATTGTTAAAAATTGCATGGTTTTTGCTTAATTGTAAGTTTTTTAATCTCTTTTTTTTTATATTGAGATGTGTGGAAAATTGAGAATTCAAGTTTGAAAATGGTATTGTATATATTATTAAACGGAGTTAGGGTATCTCTATCCAATGTGTTTAGATTTTGTAAATTTCATCCCTTTAATTATTAATGTATGTCTTTAGAAGGAAAAATAATTACTCCGTATTATCGATTAATTCTTGTTTTGATGATGGTAATTGGTAATCTTATATGTTAAATGTTTGTGAATATATAGTGTGATTAGTGTCTATGTTCGTTATTTATTTGGATCATTTTTTGCTTCAATTTTAGACTTTTGTTGTTTTGCAGTATTGTGATCATACATATTACGGAGTATTATGTTACAAAGGTTACATTAGATGGTGTATAGTTGAAACAATTGAATGAATAAATTACATTATCAAGGTTACATTAGATAATTCATCAATACTATTGTGATTATTAAATTGACTATTGTTGGTAAATTATACCATATTTGAAATTTTGAACCATAAGTTACTCACAATAGACATTATGTTGAATAGAACTATAGCAGTGAAGTAGTCTCTACCATTACTAATTAATCAATTTTTGCATAATTTATTTGTCGGATATACAACCTACCTAAATTTCTTGAGAAGGAACCTACTTAAACAATAATGTAGGCCAAAGATGACTAATTGAATATAATTGGTATGAATTTTATTCCTAAATCGAACTCACAAACTTTTCTTTGGAAACGAAAAAAATTCCAACACAAATACTTTTCTCATTTAGTCATAGCTAGGTGTCAGTTTTAGTCATAGCTAGGTGTCAGTTATCTTAGGCGGTAACCTCTATACGAAGTATTTTCTTTGTCTCTCTCCTTACTAGAGGAGAAAATTCGTTACCAAATACAGGTTGTTCTTATGTACTTGACACTACTATTATATATTAATCAGGATTGGTGTAGGGCTTTTGGGCAAGTATTAAAGTAATAAAAATACAAATACCAATTGCCAAGTATCTAAGTAAAGGGATATTTTGTACCCATATAATTTGATGTTTAGGGGACATAACCCAAAGGTTTGGTGACCTTCCATGTGAGATCTAAATAATAACGTCTTGGACCACTATTTTATAACACCACCAAGAAAATAGACCAATTGCTCTTCTCCCACCCTTTTTTTTTAATAAAAAACCTTCAAGGTTGACTTTTTCAGTATAATAATAATGGTGAATGTATATTTGTATCTAGTATTTCATAATATGTTTAAATTTATTGAAATGAACTCAATTGATTAGAGCTGAAGTGAACTGAATTGTTAATGAAAGAAGGAAATTATAAGCTGAACTGAACAGAGCCGAAATGATTGGAACTGAACTGAACTGAAATTAAGCTGAAGAGAACAGGCCCACAGTACTGTATTATTTTCTCGATCTTTAGTTGTTCTCACTACTCGATGGTATATGTTACTATATCTAAAAGCTAATCACTCTCAGGGTTATTAGTACTCAAAATAGAAAACATCTTTATTTACATACCAAGTAGTTGTATAAGATATCCTCGAAATCCATTTATACATAATAACTTGACTATATTTATTTTTAGGAAAATGTTATACATAGCCCTTAGGGCTACATATAAGCATTAAATTTTCACTTGAAAATCGTAAAAAGTTAAGAAATCATCAAAATATAAACACTAATAACACTGATTTACGCGTGTTTTTGTCATGAATTTCTTCTTTTATTCATACTAACTTTTGAAATTTTATCGTAAGTTACTTTTAATCTTGTATCATACAGGTTTTTTTTTAGAAAAAATATTCATGCACGCATAGCATAGAATAAATTGACTAGTGTATACAAAGTACTTCGTATCTAATAAGTACATAAATTTTGTCTAATAAGCACATAAATTTTGCCCCAAAAAAAAAAACAAAAATTAGTAGTACCTCATCAGCTCCGTGAATTAAAGCAGCCGTGATAACTAGACCTGGCAATCCTGACCCAGACCCGATGACCCGACCCGAATGACCCGACCCATGACCCGAAATCGACCCGAAAACAGTGACCCGAAATTGACCCGAAACCCGAAATCAACCCGACCCGACCCATACCCGACCCGAAGTGGAATTGACCCGACCTTGACCCGAAACCCGAAGTGACCCGACCCGAAACGACCCGACCCGAAATGACCCGACCCGAAGTTGACCCGAGACCCGAAATAACCCGACCCGAAGTTGACCCGAGACCCGAAGTGACCCGAGACCCGAAGTTGACCCGACCCGAAGTTGACCCGATACCCAAAGTGACCCGACCTTTAACTTGAATTAATTGACCCAAATAGACTCGAAACCCAAAGTGACCCTAACTAAAATTACCTTATACCTGAAATGACCAGAATCTATTTAAGCTAAAGACTTGACCTGAGCAAACCGAAATAGAAAATAACCGCAATTAAACTGACTTAATTTTTTTTTATTAATCTGTAATGTGTAACAGTGTAAGTAATTTACATATTTTGAGCATTACTTTTCTCGATTTCTTCGGCCTATTCTCTTTATAAGTTATTAAAAATTCGTAAAAAGATTGAAATTTAACGACTATTCTACGGAGTTTGTCCATAAAATTAAGAAAAAATTTACTAAAGCTTGAAATAAAAGTCACAATTCTCACCAGTCTAGAGAAAAAAAATAGTACAATAATAATGCGTACATAACATAATGTTCAATACCAAATGAAATTACAAAATATTCTAAATAATTATACTCCAATATTCGACTCTTGAAATTGTTGACATTTAACACTTGGAGTCGCCGCCCAATCCACATAAGAACCAAAAAATCCATCATCCTCATTTGCTACATAAATATAAAAACAATAATATAAGCAAATACAGTAATACACTATAAATGCAAAAATAAAGAAACAAGAATGTACAACTCTGAAAAATGTAGGAACATGAATATACATATTTTAAAAAAATATAATAAAATACTTACTTTCAAAAGAGTACATCCAACTACGAGTTGTTATTAAAGCCTCCACATTTTCAGGAATTGATGAACTTTTCCATTTATTCAATACTCGACTCCCAATGCTGAAAGTTGATTCGGAAGCGACGGTTGTCAAGGGCACGGCCAAAATATCTCTAGCCAAATGAGAAAGGCCTTTATATCGATGCTCATTTTCTTTCCAAAAAGCTAATATGTCAAGCTCCGCTTTCCGATCTAGTTTAGGGTCCTCAAGGTAAACATCCAATATTGACCTCTCACCAAAAGAAGATGAGGCCTCTTTATCGTCATATTCCTGTATTCAACACAACGAGTCAACGACAAACCATAAAACACATCACCAAACAAAACAACATAAACTTAACTTATAATCTTAATAACAACTACTTAACTTATAACATAAACTTAACTTATAATCTTAATAACAACTACTTAACTTATAACATAAACTTAACTTATAATCTTAAAAAAAACCAGTAATTGACAGAAAAAATAAAGTAAACACAAGAAAAACAGAAGGCAAATATGTAAAAAAAAACAGTCTAGTCAATAGATTAAGAATGAAAGATAATCAAAAGGATTATAATTGACAGAAAAAATAAAGTAAACACAAGAAAAACAGAAGGCAAACATGTAAAAAACAGTCTAATCAATAGATTAAGAATGAAGGATAATCAAAAGGATTATAATTGACAGATTAAATAAAGTAAACACAAGAAAAACAGAATCCAAATATGTAAAAAAAGTCTAATCAATAGATTAAGAATGAAGGATAATCAAAAGGATTAAAAAAACAGAAGAACAATTACAATTACCGCAAAATAGTCGAATTTTCGCTTGCGGTTTCCAGTTGAAGTGCTGCTTATGGAGGCTCTGGAATGTGAGGCATGTGCCATATCAGTGTTGTTGTTCAATGTTGATGATGTTCCAGTTTGGGCATATAGCTTATAAAATTTCTCCAACTTAAGATGGAGATCACTAACTCTCAAGGTAGCCTCAACATCTCCAAATATGTTTTCATAACAAAACTTTAGCACTGATAATTTGCAACGAGGATCAAGAATCATAGCAAACGCAAATAACATGCCATAATCATCTTGTTCTGAGTTAAACCAATACTTATCAAACTTGCTCTTCATTTCTATTGCCATTGTCCTCAAAACATCATCATCATCGTGCTCCAACTCTATCAAAAGCATGAGAATCTTCCAAACATTCCCAAAATAAAGATTTGAGGTAGGATACTCACTTCCCGAAAACATCTTAGTTATCTCATAAAAGGGTTCTAAAACATCTCGAATCTTCTCAAGAACATCCCACTCTTCAGAGGTAGGACACCATTTTTGAACTTCAGACATCTCCCTAAAAGCCTCACGATATAAGATAGCCCTATCAAGCATCATGTATGTAGAATTCCACCTCGTAGGAACATCAAGCCACAATGATTTTGTTTCTTTTATCTTAGCTAGACTTACACAAGATCGAAAAGTGTTTTTTCTTGTTTCAGAATATTTTACCTTCTTCACACAATGTCTTACTTTCTCAACTATATGTTCAATGACCTTAAGTCCATCTTTAACAATGAGATTTAATACATGTGCAGCACATCGTACATGAAAAAACTCACCATTATACAATAAAGCATCTCGTGCAAGTAGAGTTTCCTTCAAATAGTCTTGCATTCTATCATTACTAGAGGCATTGTCTAATGTGAAGCAAAAAATCTTATCATCAATACCCCAATCTTGAAGCATGGACAACACAGCAGAATACATGGTCTTTCCAGTGTGTGGTGAATCAATATGACTAAAGTTAAGCACTGTACTAATTAATTTCCAATTATCATCCACATAGTGAGCTGTCAGACACAAATATCCCTCTGTTTGACAAGAGGTCCACATATCACATGTTAATGAGATACGACTAGAGACTTTACTTAGAGTTTCCTTTAACTGGGCCTTCAAAGTTTTATGCATTTTTAAACAATCAGCTTTAGCAGTGTTCCTACAAATGAATTTTACATCATCACTTAAATATGCATGAATTTCTCTATTACCATCATGCTCAACCCAAGAGAAAGCATACCCATGTTTTATTATTGCTTTAGCTACCAGATTTCTGTACACAATTTGGTTAAAGATTTTACCTTTGTTTGAAGCGTTTCCTCCTTGGTTTTTCATATATTTCTCATATGCACTGCATTTTCTGAGATGTCTTTGCATATTTTGGGTTCCATAATGGGGGTCGGTTATGAAGGATGCTTTCTGGCAATGTTTGCAAATTGACCTCTGTTTCCCATCACTAGATTCCGTCTTGTCAAACGTGAGGAATTCCAGCCAAACTAGACTCCGTTTCTTTTCTACAGCTTGAAATCCAGATTCCATAGTGCTCACATTGTTGTTTTCAACTGTAAGTTCAGGATCACCGTCTTCTTCCTCTTGTGTACGAACATTGGCTCCTTCCTCTGGTGTACACTCATCCTCTGTACCCTCTGGTGAAATAATAGGCTCGTCATAAATAATATGATCATCCATTGCTGCAAAATAAGCAAGAATAATATCATTAGTTATTGTCAGATTAAGATAAGGTGTAGCATCTCTTATCCAATAATGTTCAAATATTTGAATCATAATTCTGAAACTAATATCCACACAGAATTTGAAATGTTGCAGTGGAGACAAAATAATAATATCTAAACCAATCAAAAAGGGAAAATCAACCTTCTGTTTTTATATACATTCAAATTAAGGCCATGTCAACACACTTATAAAAGATATTTGTTTGTTAGAATGCAGCTTGCTTGCAGTTTAGTTGTTTAATCAATCGAATGGACTCTTCCATTTGCATACCAAACCACATAATGGACAATTGAAATAAGCTCAAAACCCCATCAATCATTACATCAATTTCTATCTCATTAATCACTCTAAAACATATCTAACACAAAAATAAGTTAACCCCAAAAAATAAAGCACAGATTTATATATAATAAACAAAATGCAATACAAATTAATATGATTCATTCTTATAAAACTCAATAAATTTAGAATAAGAGAGAAATACCGTCAGAATTTATCTAATGCATTAAGATTTATCCCATAGAAACCCCCAATTGAATTTTTTTTTTTTTAAAAAAACTAATTTGTTGTACGCCATTCCTACACATTCAGAAGAAAGCTCAAAAATCTCAGATTCCAATTCACATCTTCTAAATTACAGCAAACCTACAAGCTACAACCATAAAAAGCTGTCACCTCGCCTTTTTGGTGATCAGGAGCTAGGTGAGCACAGAGATACTTATGCTTTGCATAGTTAAACAAAGATAATGAAAGAATTGAAAGGATTTGATCATTAATCTCTAAATTAAAAGTAAAGCAGTCAACCTAAGCAGATAAACTATTTTCCGAATCATCAGAGATTAATTCAATATACATTATATCAGATCTAAGAAATAGAAGTAAATTACCTGAGATTCTGGGAATACGAAATCTTCTAGGCCACTTGAGTAAAAAACGCTTGAATGGAAAATGAGATTAAGTGTGTAGAGAATAGAGATTAGAGAAGAGTGAAGTCAGTGAACACAAAAGAGAGAGATTGGACTTCAATGGAGTAATGGATGGAATGAAAAATGAAAACGGCTGAGGAAGTGAGGAAGATTCTAGGGCTGTAGATTTTTTTTTCTTTCTTATTGTTTTACTTTATTTTTGTTTTTTGTATTTTAGAATTTACTTAATTTCGTCACTTTACCAATTATCCTTTCACTCGTGGAAATTTGGAGGGAGTATTCCCGCTTATAATTTACCAATTATCCTCATAATGAAATACTTTTAGAGTTTTAGCCATTTGGGGGGGAAGAATTTCCCACAATTTTTAACCAAGTTAAATGTTTATTTTTGTTTCCCTCTTAAATTTTCACTTTTAAGTTGTAACTTTGTTAAAATTGAAATTTTGAAAATTTTTAATTGATCAACAGTGTGTTCGTAATCTTACATATGATTATCTGAATATGAGAATATTTCACTTAATTAATAATACCTTCGTTTTTTTTAGTTGACACGTTTTGACTTTATTCACACACTCCTCTTTGACCGTATTTTGTGTTTTATATGTAATGAAAAATATAGTATGTGGGATCTTGTAACATTCGTCACGATATTTATTTTCAAAATATCAACTTTTCATAATTTTTTATTATCGGTGATTAAGGATATAAATGGTTGAAGTTATGCATCAGCAAACATGACTAAAGAAACGTGTCAACTAAAAAGAAACAGAGGAAGTATCATATTATGTGCAACTGGCCAACTGTGCACCAATTACCCAACACTCAGTCATTATAAGTTTATAATTTAATAAATTTTTTCTTTTTATAAATATAAACATCAATATATAATGCACGATAAATCTTATATTCAATCAAAAAGTAATATTCATTTATTACATTAGTTTAGTTGTTTAATTGAGTAGTAGACTAGTAGATAGATACAAGCATAGTTGCATAACTGATAACTGCAATACTTCATAATTCATTAATTCATAATAGACTAATAGTGATGAGACATCCTATGAAGTAATTTAGACCGGAGAGTCGGAGACTGAGCTATTAAGTAGCCCGAAAAAGCTTTAATCTAATCTTATCAAGTTTGAATTTGAGATCAAATTACCTTGAACAGGAAAAACCTTGTTATGAGTTTCGTTTGAAAAAAATTGATTGGAATCGGATATGTTTACAATAATGTTGTTAATCAACTTTATAATTAAATTTTGTGTCGTTTTCCACCCTTATGTTTAAGTACTTGATCACATATATTATTATACATTAAAGCATGTAATTTTAAGAACTAATTACAACTGAGTTTAAGTTGACTTGAATTCCTAATTAACAATAAATTTTTTATCAAACGAAGCATGTTATAACCTATTTTTGATTGAATCGGTCACAAAAATAAAATTGAGTATATGTTGGCTGGTTTGACCTCCTAATTTGCAATTTAGCAGTAAATTTAATTTCAAACGAAGCATGTCATAACATATATCTGATCGAATTGGTTAAGAAAAGTTCACAACGCGAGTAAGTGTACTTGGTGTCCATCCACGCTACTACTCTTTAAGTCTTTATTAGAAAAAATATAGTCTTGTCACTCTTGTGTCATTGTGTGTACTTGTTGAAATCGCCACCACAATAAATATTTTAAGAATATTCAATTGGTAAAATTTTATAATGTAAATTACTGATAATTATAATAGGAAGTCCATTATTGATCAATTTCCTGCACTGGCATGCCTGCATACATGTATCAATGTATGTCCAGTTAAAATTAATGGAGCACTTAAAAAACATAGATTATATTATAGATTATTATAAGAATAATACAAAGAAATTATTACAACAGTGACAATGATAATAAGAGTATTAAAACTAAGGTCAATAAGAGAGTGAGGTATAACTCAATTAGTTAGAGCATCCCTCTTAGTTTCAGGAGATCCTGAAATTGATTCTCAATCTAAACACCAAAAAAAAAAAACGTCAATAAAAGTCTAACAATTACTATATTGGTATATTCCATGAAAAAAGTAGCCTTACTAAATAGTAAATAATAAATATAGTGAGTTTCTCGTCAAAAAATAAATAAATATATATACAGAGTTGAATTTAACCCAATGCATCGACCCGAATATGACCCGACCCGAAGTTGACCCGAATTTTGGACCCGAAAATTGACCCGACCCGAACTGACCCGACCCGAAAATTGACCCGACCCGAACTCACCCGACCCAAACTCGACCCGACCCGATCTCGACCCGAAGTGTTGACCCGATACCCGACCCGACCCGATTATCAGTCGACCCGAAATCAACCCGAAACCCGAAATGACCCGACCCGACCCGAACTTGACCCGATAACTTTTTGACCCGAAATTGACCCGACCTGAAATGACCCGACCCATACCCGACCCGAATGACCCATTTGCCAGGTCTAGTGATAACTGATAAAGAGTAACAAATGAGTTAATTACGTCTCGAAGCAACAACAATTGAGCAAGCAGACATATCTTTTCATATTTTTGTCTTAGTTGAGGCCAATAATTTAACATTAATATTCTTCGACATTTTATATAAATATGATCACAATTTTATTCACAAGTTGTACCATATTATAAATTATTGCACATCATTCTATCTTATTGCTTCTATATTATCATAATTTCGTGCATGAAGCATATATATATTCTTGCTCCTTACTTGATAATGTATGTACTACTCCTTATATATTTGTTTGGACCACTATCTATTATTCTATATCACGTACAATAGCTGTTAACTTGTAGTTTTCTAGATTATTATTATGATAAATTTATGTATTCATGTTTTCTTTGACTATATATATCATGGTTTTTTCATGAAGCATGCTTAATTGCTAGATACAGCAAGCAGCCGCCTAGGTAGAGCGAGGTGTATGTAATTAAACAACCATGGCTATATGAGTTTCCTTACTTCGATTATATTGGTTAATTATGACGAACCTGGATGCTATGTAAACAATCATCAATGCGAGCAAGTAATGCAATTTGTGTCGATATTAATTGTCAAAATTGTGCTGATCAAATTTTGAATATACTCTGTAATAATTTTTTTTTCTTATGTATAAATCAGATCACCTACATGTATGAGCTAATAGCTTCGAAATTAGTCTATTCATCCATCAAATCAGTTTTAATATGTAGTATTGTCTTCTAATGCACGAGCTACAGAAAGCTTGTGACAACTCCTAACTCCCAAGGCAATTGTTTAGGCCAAACAAGCAAGTGATGATGTAACATATACCCCCATCCCACTACATATATATGGCCTCTATTATGTGATTCTTATCCAAAGTGCAAGGGTTTTTGTTTATACATAATTAATCACGCACACTCGTGATTTATTATACTAGTAATTTTTGTTGTTGTTTTTTTTTTTTTTTTTTTTTTGCTGTTTAGAAAGTCACAAAGGACAGGGATGAGATAGAATTGAATCGATCCTAACCATTTAAATATCCTTTACTCTCTATTATATTAGTAATTTCATACAAGACACATAAATAAATTACAGTAATGTTTAATTTATAAGAAAAGGTTCTTTTTTTTTTTTTTTTTTCTCTTTTAGTATATAGTATGTAGTATGTAACCCGTTATTACACAGTACACACAATTTAAATAAACATGTTATTAAAGTACTAGTAAATAAAGTCTCGAAATAGACTATTAAAGCAATTAGTAGTGGGAGAGGAGGTGCGCATCTCTAATTCAAGGCCTAAGAAAACCTTTCATCATTCACCACTTTAATTATGGATTACCATATATCTTGAGACAAAGGTAATGATAGTCTATACAAAAATTACTTTATTTTTTGAATAGCAACAAAAATTACTAAATTAATTAAGCATAATATAGTACTTATGTTTCAAACTTTAAAATTTTTATCATAAAATATATAGATTATAGTCGTATAGGTCAAAATTAGGACTAATCGAGGAAGATAGACAAGCCATTATGGAAAGAATGGATTATTTTCACCTTTATAATATAGTAGTATAAACTATAGTGTAATCTGCCTCAAAAAAAAAAAAAAAAAAAAAAAATCATCTACTACTATGATTCAAAGTAATGATTAGAAATGAACAATCTTGTAAAACAAGGGAAACATAGTACAATGAGCCACATTGTTCATTAAAGTTGTAGCCCAATAATGGATCACAAATTCCTTGTTTCGAGCCAAAGTGGCTCCCAAATTCGGCCTCTGAAAATGATTATGAAAGTTACTAAAGCTAGCGTGTGTTTTATTTAATCATTCTTCCCCACAAAATATGTTAAATATGATTTTTGTATCAAATAATTAATAATGGCACCTTTCATTTACAAAGCATCAAGAAGATACACGAAATATACTACGGAGTAATCCGTATGGGAATTTTTTTAGAGGAAAGCTCTATTTTCACAGCTACAGCTTGTTGACATCTAAAAGCTACCTACACAGCTAAAAGCTACCTTCACAGCTATATTTTGCCGAACACGCACTAAGGCTTAACTTATATGATTTGTCGCTTAAAAGATATATGTATGTGTACACTACAAGTATTATTATTACTTTCAAATTTTGCATATATATATAAAAAAATAAAAAAAAAAAAAATTCTAACTAGGCCATTAATCTACAAATCCCCATTTGGCTATAGCAAATACTACCGAGTATTAATCTACAATTGCACTAACAATAAAAAAAGGGTCGATTTATTTATTTATTTATTTTACTAAAATCTATAAATAAAGGGTTAAAGAGTGCATATAACTATATAAGGAGGTTCAGTAAAGAGTAAGTAACTAGGAAGTACATGTATTAATGTATACAGTATAATTATATACGAAGTACTAATCAAAATAATTACTCCATTATACAAAAAATAAAGTAAATAATTTATGACTTCACGTACTATATGCCCCTATTTTAACTTTCTTTTGTAGGGTTTTTCCAATAAAAAAGTGACGTGGGATTAATTAAAGTTCTCATGAATATCGTTGATTACCCTTTGTAGCTATTATACCCATACACGCCGACGACACTAGAGTCGCTTAGCTTTTTAGTTAGCAAAGGCAGGATAGCCTTGTGAAAGCTATGACTTAACCTCTCTCAGTCTCTCCCCCTATTTCATAATAATCGGTATACTATCATAAATGACAAAAGACCATCACTTTTAAATTATACGGAGTTTTTACCACACATGCGTAGAATACTCACATAACCCACTAACTTTTCCCACACTCACATATATGTCCTCGTTTTTTAATGGTATAAACTAATTATATCAAAACAACTCATTTTGTTATCTTAACTTACTGTTCGATCTCTAAGACAATGGGTTGATTATTGTGAAACGGACAGATTGAATATTAAACACAACATGGTCGACATGAGCCCATATAAGGCCACTAAACATTCTTCACCTCGTGATGTGAAAATGTCTTTGTCAATTTATTTCTCAACAAGGGTCAATAAATATTAAGTTAAAGTAGGTAAAGCATGCAAAAATATCTCCCAAAAAAAAATAAGGAAAAAAAAAAACACATAAATGCTCTTTGTAAGAATTGGGAGCATAGCAAGATAAGGAGGTAATCTACCTATTGGGTACATTATGTATACTAAGTCAAGAATGTACTCCTTAATCCTTATACTTGTATCATATGATAGGGATAACAAATGAGACAAACTAAAATGAAAATGAAACTAAAATTTTGATTAAAAATGACTAAAATTTTAACAAATGTATCAACATCAATTCATAGACGACGCAAATTTATATCTAAGGGACTTTATTAATTTTGAATTTTATTTATTTTAGAGGAATTTTTTTTTTCAGGGACTCCAAAATCATTATTAGCAGTAATTAATTCATTCATTCTGAATTGTCAAATTTCATCAATTTTTCTTAGAGAAAAAAAAAAAAAAAATTATATGAAAGAGAGTGTTTGTCAAGCTCACAAAAATAGACTGTTGATGGTTGCATTGTAGGCCTAAATCGCTAGTACTAAATTGACTTGTTACTACTCTTCTCTTCCTTCTTTAATCTTTATATCATTTTCATTTTATTATTGATGGATGAGTTGATCTGATAACATATTGTAATTGCATTTTTTTTTTTCCAAAATCCACTCCTCTATAGTTATATATGTTACATTGTTACATGTGTATTTTGTTCAATTATATAAAGGGGTATCTTGCATAATGCAAAAAGGCAACACTTATATAATTATATATATATATTGTTCAACCATATACGTTACTGATGTATAATTAAATTATGGTTTCTCTATTATTTATTTCCAATTTGGTACGAATAAATAACAAGCATTACAAATTACAAATAAGGATATATAGGAGAGAAATTTCGAATACTAACTTATTGTATAAATTACAAATAAGGATAAGAGGGAAATTTCGAAAGCTTGGCTTATTGTGTATAGACTTTTATTTTTTAACACTATATAAAGACTTTTTTTTCCCTAACTAGCTATTAAATTATACTACTAGTGCATTAAACTTCTAATCATATAATTGGTGTTGTGATCGAAAGGGAACTATTACCTGTCACTGAAATTAATATTTAGTTACAAAATGGAAGTATTCGTAGAAGAAAAATACATGCCTATTTTCTTTGCCGCCTCAAAGTATAACGTGTCTACCTACCTACCAAAGAAAAAATAAATCATGAAGCAATAATTCATTAATTGTCATTCGTTTTATACTAGTACTATACACATACAGTAGTCAGTAGACCTACAAATAAATGTCACTACTTCATCTCTTTCACAAATATTTTCCTATTTTCCATAATTTCGTTAATGTATGTTCATTTTTTTAAACTCTTTATATTTTCTTTATTTTATACTCGACAATATATATTTTCTACTTTTTTCATTCCATCAATTAAATTAGACGGATTAATATATTTCTTTATTATTAGGTTAATTCCATTTCTTAGTCGAGCCATCGACTAGCTAGTTAAACCATATACTTCCTCCGTTCTGTTAATATTGCAACAAGGAGGAAATTACGCATCCCATAACACATTTTATATGCTAAATATCTATAATTGTGTAAGAGTAAAAATTATAAAAAGTTGATATTGTGAAAGTATTTTATGAGACGAATCCAACGAGATCTCACTTGACTATATTTTGCTTAACGTATAACTCATATTATATGGTCAAACAAGAGTGATGAATAGTGCAAAAAGTCCATTGTTGCAATATTAATAGAACGGAGGAAGTATTAGATTTGAACGAGGGTTAATAGACCCGATCCCTTTAGATTAAACATTTTTTGTCCTAAATATTTGTCCCATTTAGATGGGATCAAAATCACGACACAACTCCATACAAGATCATTTCAACATTTACAACAATGAACTTTATTGTCTCCTACTAACTAACACAACACAACTAAACCAAAGGGTATATAACTATATTAGGCTCGATAACATAAAAAAGGGTTCAGAAAATTTATCTTCTTTTACCAAATTGAAATCCAAAACAACTTTATTAGTAAAGCAAAGTAATTAAATAAAGCTTCAATTCAGACCAGCGTACCGTGCACTGTAAGTAGTTGCTTAAGACTAATATGAAAGGATTACGAATGTGCTAACAAGTTTATGATTAACGACAATCAACAACAACGAAGAACGAGAAACAAGTAAAGCAAAGAAACAAGAACGAATTTACCGTGGGAACCCGAGTGCCGGGAGGAAACCCACCAATCCACTATGGAGTAACTTTGATGATGATGATTACAAGCTCTCAATACACCATGAAAGCTCACACCTCTCTTAATTCACTCTCTTAAACCCTAAGAAGATGAACTAATCTCAAGAGGCTTTTTCTCTCTCTTCAATCTAACATCATCCTCTAATTAATGATATACATGAGTATATATAGTCCAAATACAAGGCAAATAATCCAAGGGCTAAGATTATAAGTTAATAGCAAAGGAGAAAACAAGACCGTAAAACCAAGGCTCAAGCGTGAAAAAACAGAGCCCCGTGAAACCCAGTGGAGCGGGCGCTCCATTGGGCAGGAGCGGGCGCTCCATTGGACAGGAGCGGGCGCTCCAATGAACAGGAGCGGACGCACCATTAAACTGGAAGAAAATGGCAAAAAACCTCTACGGAGCGGGCGCTCCTCTAAAGAGGAGCGGCCGCTCCGATTTCCCCTGCAAGACAGCTTCTCGTAAAACAGCCATATCTTCCTCGTTTCTTGGCCAAATTTAGCTTATGACCAGTCGTTGGAAAGCTCTTGAGACGAGCTATCACCTCCAACTTGAATCATCTCAATATCATTTCTAGATCTTGAGATATGCCCATTTAAAGTCAACCCTTGCCTTTCGTTGTTGCTTTGTACCAAGCAAACAACCCATAGCTTAACATCCAAAGCTATGCTCTCCTTTGCCTCCTTGAACCACTCTCCACACACTACAAAACCCAACAATCTCCCACCTGGAGATCGGTTCAAGTGTGCACTTCATATATGCTCAAAACACCTCAATTTTTTAACAACATCTCTCTATAACCCTTCAATCTCCCAACCCGGAAATATGGTTATCTCCAAGAGATCACACACAATCAATGGACACAACATCATCATCATCATCAATCTCCAAAGCACACCATCTACTTCCTAAATACCAAGGAAGCTAGGCACATCCTTTACACCAAGGACAAAACACCAAGGTCTACACCAACCTTGACACAAACACTTTCTCTTCACAAAAAAAAACACACTCTCTTTCAACCAAGAGAGCACCATCACTTCCTCTCAACTGAGGAAGCACCAACCCACACTTCCTTTCTACCAAGGAAGCAAAACCGAGGTCTCATCTAACCCCAATTCAACATCACAAGCAATGGAATTTTTCTTTGTTCTCCGAGCACTCCTACCATGCTCCCACCCGAACTTGACACCATCCATGACAATACACGAGCTTTTGGCCTTTCCCTTTGTTTGTGGAGAATTCCGACCATGCTCCCACCCAAACACAACACCCTTAGCTTGCTTTTCATGCACAACACCCTTGTGCACATTTTTTACCCACACAACATCCTTGTGTGACTTCTTCACATCACTCACAACTCCCATGTGAGCTCCCTTCTTTTGGCTCGTTTCAACAAACGACACCATCTTCAATGAAACACATCCCTCTTCAACACCTACACATGTGTTCTCCGAGGTGTACAAGGAACCATTCAATGTCCCATGAGCTTCAACAAGAGCTCCCTTGACAATCCTCCAAGACCCTCTCTCAAACACAACCTTGTAGCCGGCTTTGTCGAGTTTGCTTACGGAAATTAAACTTTTCTTCAACTTTGGGATGTACATAACATCCTTCAACTCCAACAAGCCACCATTCATGAGCTTCACACTCACATCTCCACTCCCCATGACTTCAACACATTCACCGTTTGCAAGGTGAACATCCTTAAGCTTTTCGGACTTGAACCTCCGAAACAACTCCTTACATGGAGTGGAATGAACCGAAGATCCGGAATCAAGAACCCAAGCATCCACGGAGCACTCCGTGCTTACACACAAAGCATCTGAATCATACTCCGCTACCGAGTTTGTGGATGCATCCTCATCCTCATCACTCCCTTGGTTCTTGCCTTTCCCCTTCTTCTTAATCTTGGGGCAACTTCTCTTCACATGCCCCTCACCGCCACATCCCCAACACAACACACTGGCATTCGATCTTCTCGGCCCTCTACTCTTCGACCTCCCATGATGACTAGCACTCCCACATTGTTGTCTTCCCCTTCCCCTACTCTCAAACGCGTATGCCTCACCGGATGACTCCCCGGATTCTCTTCTTCGAGTGCTCTCACTCAAAATCAAATCCCTCACATCATCACTCTTTAGCTTCGTCTTCCCCGAAGAGTTGCTAATAGCGGCCACCACCGTTTCCCACGACGTAGGTAAGGAGGACAACAAAATCAATGCCTTCACCTCATCATCGAACTTAATCTCCACCGAAGACAATTGGCTCAATATCGAATTGAACTCATTCATGTGTTCTGCGGCCGAGCTACCATTGCTCATCTTCAAATCAAATAATCGGCGCATCAAGTAAACCTTGTTCACCGCCGAGGGCTTTTCATACATACTTGATAGAGTTTTAATCAAACCCGCCGTTGTCTTCTCATCCTTGACATTGTAGGCAACATTCCTAGACAATGACAATCTCACTACTCCAAGTGCCTTGCGGTCTAAGACCTTCCAATCCTCCTCCTTCATACCGGAGGGTTTTGTTTCTTCAAGAGGTTGATAAAGATCCCTTTGGTGCAAATAATCCTCTATTTGCATCTTCCAAAACCCAAAATCTTTTCCATCAAACTTCTCAATCCTTACTTTCCCGTCTTCCATTGTTAATCAATCCCAAAATTCAAGATTTCAAATTCCAATAACAACAATTGAAATTCCAACAAACCACTCAAATTTTGAACACCCACAACACCAAAAATTGAAACTTTAACACCAAAGAATCAAATTTTGGATTTTCAATCACAAACAACAAGCAATTCCACACAAACTAATCCAAAAACACCACCAAATTAAACTTGGCTCTGATACCAATTGAAAGGATTACGAATGTGCTAACAAGTTTATGATTAACGACAATCAACAACAACGAAGAACGAGAAACAAGTAAAGCAAAGAAACAAGAACGAATTTACCGTGGGAACCCGAGTGCCGGGAGGAAACCCACCAATCCACTATGGAGTAACTTTGATGATGATGATTACAAGCTCTCAATACACCATGAAAGCTCACACCTCTCTTAATTCACTCTCTTAAACCCTAAGAAGATGAACTAATCTCAAGAGGCTTTTTCTCTCTCTTCAATCTAACATCATCCTCTAATTAATGATATACATGAGTATATATAGTCCAAATACAAGGCAAATAATCCAAGGGCTAAGATTATAAGTTAATAGCAAAGGAGAAAACAAGACCGTAAAACCAAGGCTCAAGCGTGAAAAAACAGAGCCCCGTGAAACCCAGTGGAGCGGGCGCTCCATTGGGCAGGAGCGGGCGCTCCATTGGACAGGAGCGGGCGCTCCAATGAACAGGAGCGGACGCACCATTAAACTGGAAGAAAATGGCAAAAAACCTCTACGGAGCGGGCGCTCCTCTAAAGAGGAGCGGCCGCTCCGATTTCCCCTGCAAGACAGCTTCTCGTAAAACAGCCATATCTTCCTCGTTTCTTGGCCAAATTTAGCTTATGACCAGTCGTTGGAAAGCTCTTGAGACGAGCTATCACCTCCAACTTGAATCATCTCAATATCATTTCTAGATCTTGAGATATGCCCATTTAAAGTCAACCCTTGCCTTTCGTTGTTGCTTTGTACCAAGCAAACAACCCATAGCTTAACATCCAAAGCTATGCTCTCCTTTGCCTCCTTGAACCACTCTCCACACACTACAAAACCCAACATAATACTCGTATATTATATTGGAGACAACATTAATTAATTTACTGCTTCATAAAACATGCAGTACAGCTAGTAAACGTCATAAATTATGGACCTAATATTGAAGATTCTTTCAATAAATATATTTACGTACGTACGTTTTAATCTTTGATTGTGACCTAAATTGCATACCTACTCGAGATATAATTTGTCACTGTAAACTTTGTTCATCAAGTCAACAACCAAGCTAAGGGCAACAACTTAACAATTCAAATATAACTTTTCCACTTGTAGAACTTGTAATATTGATTATCGTACGGGAACTTTAGTTGTTTTTGCCACTAGATCAAGCTTAAAATATTAGATTTATAATTGTCGATCATATATTAAACATTGAGTATCTATATATATTCTTACCAATATATATATATATACATACACTATAGCTAATATTTTGCTTAAAATATTAGATTTATATATATATTATACATTGAGTATCTTAATTAGTGGCATCTTGGTTTAAATAATCCATATCTAATCTTATATTCCAATACACTATATACTTCATATATAAGGTATGTATTTCTGTTAGGTGCCACCTTAGATTTAGTTTAGATATGACTAAAAAATTTTAGTCTTTAATTTAAACTAATTGATCATCATGTTATTAACTAAGAACCTACTATTGTTGCCGGCCTCATTGATCTGATGAGAAGAACTACAATAGCTGATTTGGACATATTTGTTTCATCTTATTATAACTTATATTTGACTTATTTCAAATTAAGTGAAGAGTTTAAACAAAATAAATTCAAATAAAATAAGTGGTAGTTTGTATTCAAACAGAGCCAAATTAGACATCTATAAATCAATCTATGAATTATCATGCCTTTAAATAAGATTCGACCCACTACCAAACTAGACCGCATCAAGACTTGTATTTGATCAAACTCTTCTATGATATAGACACGAGTATGCAAGCTTAAAAATGAATGTTTTGTGAGTATTGGTGATAAGTTAATTATATATAAATCTGTATCATATATTTTCTTCCTCTAGGTTGAGTTGTGTAGTTGAGAGGGACAAATATGAATTCATTTATTTAATCAACTTAATTTGTTGATTATATTACTTAATTGTATGGTATAAACTAATATAGCAGCCTACAACAAACTTGCAAAGAAAAAATATAAGTACGTACATGATTTCATCTACATTGGCAGAGCTCCTAGTCGTACTTAATACGAAGTAGGAGACAACAAAAACTTAACATCGTACCAATAAAAATCAAATAAGAAATATAATTTTATACATACATAAATACATAAATAAATACATAATGGTTGTATTAATCGTTGTCACCTTAATAAGAAAAAGGCATAAAGTAATAAATACGCAACTAAATACGAGAATTATACACGTATGAATGTTTCACGTCCATCCTCACCATCAAGCACTTACCAACCATGCTTCCATCATTAAGTTTTTGTTTACTTGTAGACTGTTGATATTATCATAAGTTCATTATAAGTAAAAGTTCATTTCTTTATAAATATCATCAAAATAAAATTAAAGAAAGTGATAAGTTTGTACCTTGATGTGTAATATAATCAATGCAACTAAGCATTAATTATATACATAAGCGTGTAGGGTTAATGTAATGGAGGTGGTATCAAAGACATGCGATCACATTTCGCCTATAATATTTGCAATTTGTGATTTCCTCTAAAGATATAATGTGTTCAAGTCTGCTCATCTAATCATGCCCATTCGCTTATACTAAAACAAGGCTCTAAGCATCAAGTTTTAATGGATGGGG
Source organism: Chenopodium album (assembly GCF_948465745.1). Lineage (NCBI taxonomy): Eukaryota > Viridiplantae > Streptophyta > Magnoliopsida > Caryophyllales > Amaranthaceae > Chenopodium > Chenopodium album. The sequence continues at coordinate 77,629,424 of NC_137840.1, read as the reverse complement.
TCCAAACCGTCCAAGCCCACAATCATAGCCTCTATTCAATGGCCCATAGCGCGAAACTCGTTTTTGGGTAGCCCATCTCATATGGCCCAATTTCAAGAGGCTAAACTATCTCATATTTCCAATTCTAAGCATTTGTTTGGATAATTTATTACTGGCCAATGCAAAATTAATATTTGTGATAAGATGATCATCTGAATTCACTAATCATAATAACAACAAACAGTTTCTTTGGAATTTTGAAATAATTTTAAAACAAAATCTCTTTAATCCATTTTTAGTTGATTTTTACATTATTTACAGATACAAATTTCACCAATCCCTATTGATCAAATCTTGCTATATTTGCATCGATGCATAACTTCAAAATATTGACCGATATCGTGAATTAGAGAAGGATGCTGGGTTCAGGCGTTCGCTAAAACTAAGGATATTGGTGCTCGTGCAGCTGCTCACATCTTCAGCAGGATCGGGTTCGCTATAGCTAGAGGGGTGGGGGCCCAGATTGTATCTCGGCTCCCCACCAATTTCTTGTAAATTGATTGACTTTGTAGGGGTTTTTTTTTTTAATAATAATAATAATAAAAAATATATCTTGACCTTGTGAGACTGAATGAGACTATTTGGTACTTGTGCTACACTGCTAGTTTGGTACCAAGTACCAAATAGTCTCATTCAGTCCAAAATTGGGAAAAGCGTGAATAACCCAATAGAGACCGACATACAAAAATCAACTGTAAAACTTTAATATAGTAATAGTAAATATACCATTCTCAGACAAAATTATCTTAATGGTGCTGAGTCCAAAAGAAAGGAAGCCAATTATGTCGTTTTCCACTTTAAATCCAAGTTGATTGAAAAATATATGGTTAAGTTTCTTGGGGTCCTAAAAGCCAGCAGGGAAAGAATGTGACACTAAAATGCAGCAACACCACCCACTTCAGGGGTCAGTAACAAGAAGCGCAGCACAAGGCAGCAGAAGCAGCTCGTGAATCGAGCATTCTACGTCTACAAATCACAGCCATGAGAATATCACAGACCCTACTTCCTCTCTTGAAATGTCCATGAAAAACAAAGTAATGACTGCTTGGATCTCATCAGCTCAGACACCAAGCATCATCCATCATTCATGCATACCATATGTACTGTTGTTATACTGATGATGGTCAATTCAGATATAAAAATGCACGCAGGAACACGGCCTGTGTAACCCAGATTGCTTGCTCGAAATTGTTAACATAAGATTTTAAATGCAATAGAATGCTAACTTAAAATAATCTGAATAGAAGCAATCTAACCTGTTATGTGGAAAGACTGGAAATACAATAAAGAACACCAAATCCAGTACCTTATTATTTCCAATTACACTGCAAAAAAACTGTTGTTTACAGAACAAGACTAACATGAACCTTAAAAATAACAAAATAAAAATAAACAGTAAGCTGGTCCGGAGCTTAGCATATACAAGCACTGTAATCAATGAGCTTATTCGACAAAGACATGAACAAAATAATAATCTTCATTCACTAATGGTAATTTGTATAATAGTTTGTGCAAACATTGGAGCCTCAACTCTGGAAACCAACACAAGATAACTCATCATCAAGCGGGGGCTAAAAGGATTAAAATAAAAGGGAGCAAAACTCAACTCTACCCTAGGCTACGATATACACAGAATTCAGCACCATGGCAAGGATCAAACAGGTATAAGTTAGAGGTCAGAAAGATCTGCACAGTTTCAGTATCTAAAATGACAGTTACATGGCAGAATTCACAAACTAGTACACTACTTTCACGTACCACTCGTAAATCAACATCCAGGAAGGGATTGTGCAGAACTATATGGTGAAAAACTTGCTGCAGATTCACTGTAATGCAATGGAGTCGGGTATCTCATAGAAGAAGATCCAAGATAGCTTGATGAAGCATTACTAGGACTTGGAACATAAGGAGACACATATCTAGTATTGAGAGGTGATACAGACGGATAGCCCAGAGAACCTGGAGAATAATACTGAGAGGCGTATGACCTTTGGGAGGACATATTCCTAAGGTCTAATGAACTTCGACTCAAACTCATTGAAGGAGATTGTTGGTTATGATATGAGTTAAGAGGACGAGGTATTTGAGGGCTACTTGAAACAGAAGGATAATGAGATGTTGCACGGGATCTTGGACTTGGTGAAGCTATTTGTATAGCAGAGGAGCGCACAGATGATGACCTGAATGAAGAAAACGGTGAAGAAGCAGCAGATGATGGATTGGACGAGAGCAATGGTGTAGATTCTGACGCCGGAGGTTCACCAGTGCTAGTCCTTGCATCTCGTTTGCAGACCGGGCAAAATGTTCTCCATGAAGTGAGCCAAGCATCCACACAAAATGTGTGAAATTCTGTAAAATTCACAACATCACAGTTAGATCCTCCGTGACCACCAAAGAAAACTACCATTTATACTTGAAAGCAAATCAAGCAAATAAGTAAAATTACCCTATTATCAATTTATCATACGAATCTGGTAGTAGCCGTAGAACATACTCAAGTTGTAAAATCAGCATAATCAGCTTAATTTAATTTTTCACTCTGTAATTTTACAAGACCTATTATGAACCTTGGTGTTACGACCATCAAACCCATAAAACTTTTCAGTATGATGAGCAAGGGAAACAAGTTCCCGTTCCATCATCTCTCAGAAAAGTCAGAACTGATGATTGGTACAGAATAATCAGAATAACCGTTCAAGAGAATTCCTAATAGGGTAACAAGAACCATATTAGGCAAAAACAGCTTCCGATACTAACCCATTTTTAAAAAAGTAGAATAGAACTGGACAAAGGAATTATAGGGTACCATGTAGCGCTATGTTTTTAAAGATTAACAGAATATTAGTTATAAATACATCCCAAATTCTCGCTTCTTGTGCATCAATGTGGTGGAAAATACTCAAATTAGCTTTTATTGATGTTGTGATATACGGTGTATCATATACCATACAGAATCTCCATAAGAATTAGAATTAGGGTGCAATAATACCTAAAGCAAATACTCACAAGCAAAGACATATACAAAGGAACATCTTTATAGGCATAACTTACTGTGGCGACATGGCAGAATCCGGAGCTTGTCTCCAACTCTGTAGTCCTCAAGGCAGATAGCGCATGTTGATGCTGTGCAATTCTCCTCCGTTACAGATGTGAATACTAAGCTTGGCATAGCTTTAACTAAACGGCTACTCATCCCATGGAATTCTCGAACCCTACCTTGAGGTCTTTCCCGCCTAACACGGTGCCTTCTAACAAAGAAACAAGTAGCCAGCACCGCAGACATTGCCAGAAGAGAAATGAAAGAAATTGCCATTATCGACCACGCAGAACTTTCATAGCTAGCAAACATCCACACTTCCACATCAGGGCCAGCATAGGTCCTCAACTTATGTCCGGTTGCTTTTGAAACAAATACAGCATGGATATTTATACCAGCAGAATTTCCTGCCACTGCATTGCCAGAAAACAATTCGTTAAAATGTTGCAACATAATGTTAAATTGTGTAAACTCCCTTGAGGAATGTAAACAATTGATCATCAATATATAGGGTTACAAAGGTAGGGTTATAACTTACAAGACATACAACACAAGTCATTAGGAAACCTAAATCAAAGCGAATATTTACTTACATAAATACATTTATATACCCCTAAAATATATCCGAAGAATATCTTCCATCACATAATAAAATATACAAACAGATACATAACATAAACATATGGTTTACAAGCATAAAAGTGAAAATCCCAGTCAATAATTTCCAAAACTTTCTTATACTCTTCGCAGCTCGGTCCTCGATACACAATTCCAAAGGGAAATTACAACAAAGAACCGATAATCCGGAAGACCAATGCAACTACTGTATTTTAACTCTACCTAGTTTCAGATAAGCAAAGACTCCCACAATTCAATTCCAACTATCAACAATGGTTGGAAATTCGACATCAATATGTGTTAATTCAGCCTCCTAAACTCAATTATGCCATCAAAATCAACTACATAAGCAGGAGCAAAATTCAACAAAACCCCAATCCATTGTTTTCGAGTTCGATTCGAGCAAGTAATTCATACAACAAACACAATAAAAACTGATTCAATTAAATTAGACAAAAGAAAAAGAGAATTACTTGCAACCAAACCACCACCATCCTCATTATCATAGATAATTACAGCTTCAAAACCTGCATTCTGTGCCCTTCTAATCTTATTCTCAAAGCTACATCCACCTCTAACAATCAATGCAATCGGAGATGAACAATTTCCATCAAGCTCAACACTATTCTTCAATGGTGAACAACCATTAATTGGCTCTGCCATGGACAATCTTCCACACATACCAGTAAGCCCCAAAGGTTGTGCTGAAATTACCAATCATAAATTCATGATATTAGAACTTACCCAGATAGCATAATTTCAAATCAAACTAGAATTCCCTAACATAAAATCAATAAACCCAAAAATAATAAAAATAAAAAATTGTTTATTTTGAACTGTAATGCAAGGATTAAGATTTAAAACTCACCAAAATTTGCTTCAATATCATCAAATTTGACTGTGAAATTTGTTCCAATCAGAACAACAGAAGCAGAAGAGAAACTCAGCATCATGATGAAATATATACAACAAAATAAGATTTCTCTTGAAATCTTAAGACCCATATCAATTATTATTCAATAGAAAATACCCAAATCTGATCTTGTAACGATTTTTTTACAAGAAACCCAGAAAAGTTGAGGAATTTTTTTTGAGGGTTTAACTTAAAAAGGTTGACTCACAAGTCTCGGGTTCCAAGAAATAAGAAAAAACAGGATTGTCAACTTAAAAGGAATCAGCTTGCAAATAAACCCAGAAAGGGAAAGCTCTAATTTTGACCTAATTAAACCGCAGATTCTCTAATTAGGAAGAAAGGAAATTAGGTTTTCTAAGGATGGAAACATCAGCTTCCATCTGCAAATTGAAAAGGGAATTGCCAGAATTTTTTAGATTGTTTGCAGATTTTGAAGATTTAGACAGGGAAGAAAACAGAGGACACTAGACAAACAAAACAATGTGCTTCCGTTTTTTTTTTATTATTATTATTTTGAGTCTTTTTTTTTTTTTTTTACTGTAATTATTATTATTTTAGAGGGAAAATTGGATTATTTTGTACAAATTAAAATAATGATTGGATAATGAATATGCCAAGATGCCAATTGAATACAGAGATAACAAGTTTTCTTTCAAAAAAATAAAAAATAAAAAAAAAAATAACATGTTTATCCCAAAATAAAAAAATGAAATAATTGAGTACTAGATTATTCTCGGTCCTCAAACCTCATCAACATTATCTGTACAAATAAATGATTTTGTGCAGATGTATTTGGTTAACTAAATGTCTCTTGAACTTGGACCACTTTTGTTTATGGGATCCACCTCCTCTAAATACCCAATATAAGTTAGTTGCTTTTAATTAAGATTACAACTTCCGAATAGTATTTGTTTCTTTTTCTGGTCTAATTTGATGTAATCTTGTGGCAAATTGATCCAACATAGGTTTCGATAAAGATACAAATGGTAACGTTCGGAGTATTTGATAATCTTATCTACTAATCTACATATGATCACTGGTTCAATTCGACTCAGCCTAAGCCCTACACAACTATTTGGATTTGCCCCAAATACAACCCACTCTAAACTGGTCTACTTAGTTTATGGGTTGTGGATTGAACTCCCTCCTTAGTCCCAACACACAAAACTGGTTCGAACTCACAACTTTGCTAGTAAAAAACTGCTAAACTTTGCAAGTAGAATACAATTATATAGCGGTGCTTTATTGCATAATTTACTTAATAGATTTAACTTCATTCTTTTATTAAGTACTCATACAACAAATCTAAACATTGGATGGATCAAAATTCTGTTTCATTTTTCTTTACTTGCATTTGATACTGTAATTTAAAAAAAAAAAAAAAAAAAAAAAAAAAAAAAAAAAAAAAAAAAAAAAAAAAAAGGAAGCAGAACCATTAATGATACTTCGTACAAAATGAACAAAGGTAAAACCAAGAAAAATGTTACAAAGCACAATAAGTTAGCAGCAACACTGGGATGACCTATAATTTGACGCCATAAGTTAGCAGCAACAATGGGGGTGACCTCATAATTTGACGCCAAACGTGATGGCAGATTCTGATACCAAAGGCAAAAGCTCGAGGAACCACTAGGTGAAGCTGTTAGCAACTCGTCTGTCTTTCTCTAAGCAATCCTGCTCCAACTTTAAGTCCAATCACGATTGAAGAGATAATCTTGAAGTTACATATATTTCCTAGTCTTCCTTGTCACCTGATCTTTGTGCTTCACTGCTATCAGGTCTCAAAGGCTGTGCACTAGCATTATCTTCATCTTCTTTACCAAGAGTTTGTATTATCATCATGACAGCTACCAGGAAAACAATGAGGAAAACTAATTTGAGGCCAATCATGGAATTCAGGAACTGCATGAATGATGGGCCACTAATCTTTTTTGATACTGTCCTTCCTTCTTTATATCCTTCGAGAAAGTGTGTTATGGCGGAACCCTGATCATCATCACCGATACTCTCTGAATCAATTACCTGGACAGAAAAGGATTAGGTGTTAGGATTTCTGCACTCTTACATCACCCGAATCCAAAATCTATAATAACAAGAATAGTAAGTCTCACTAATTGTCCCGCAAACTAAGTAAATGTAACTATGTAAGCTTGCAACCAAGCCATTAATAGTGTTTATAATAGCTATTATTGCTGTTATATTTTGAGAAGCATGACATTTATTTATTTATTATTATTTTTTTTTTATTATTTTTTTTTTTTTTTGAGAAGCATGATCTTTGCAAAGGCTAGATGCAGATAAGGGAGATTATACGATAACTTACATTGAAATACTCCTCATTTCCATCCCAAACAACCATTTTTGGAAATTTAGTTTTTTTACTGATCTCAAATGTCTCAACGAAGTCCGGAAACTGCTGAAGACCAGCATAAGCAAATAAATAATCACGATTAGCAGAAGCAGCAGCCTTCAATAACTTTACAAGCTGTTTCGTTTTATCATCATTCTCATCCTCCACAAAAGTCAAAACAATTTTCCTATCTTCATCTCTCAACAACTTCAATGCGTCAGAATTTATAGGCAAACACAAGGGCAATACATTTTGCTTAATGAACTCCTCCATGAATTGATCTGCACATGATAAACAGGTCAACTAAGCATTTTCTTGATATGTACACATTAAAGTTCACATCTGTTAGTTCCAAAACTCCACGTTTACACATAGCAAGAAAGCAAACCTTTTTTTTTTTCTTTTTCTTTTCCCCTAAAATGCAAATTGCAAATTGTAGAAGTAAGACAAAGGGACCTGATGCTAATGGAACCAAACAAATAAACAATACAACTACAACACCTTCACCTATAGAGTAAACTCTTTTAAATATTTTTTTTTTACTAGCCTATAATCCCAATTCCTAAACACTGCACGCTATAAAGACTGTAACAAAAGAAAAGGGATGGAAAATGGATCTGAAAGGTGCTCAACCAAAATCACAGATCAGGCATTAAATCAGTCACTGATGTGCAAATCCAACAATTTTCACAGATCAATCACTGATGTGCAATTCCAACAATTTTCAGCAATTTTGCTCCTGTTTCCATGGTCTTATTTAAAGCAAGGGATATTGCCAACAAAAATAAAAAGATTTGGTCAATTTGATGATCTGAATAAGAACCTACCGTCAAAAGGCCCATAGAATATGTTTTTCTCATCGTAAGCTGGATGGAGAGACACTAGAGCTGGTACTTTGTCAAAATCATACGATTCCATAACACTATCTGAAAAATCCTTTGCCACTGAAAACCATGCCTGTTTCTTGTATTTGATGGCAAACTTGGATATGACAGACTCATCCATTCCAAAGCCGACATAGATGGGAAAATGAGAACCAGCTTCTTCAACAAAGTTACTAATAGCAGTGTCTGAATCGAGAATAGATACATCCGGAGCAACAAATTTCTTTAAAAAACGGACAAGTAAATCAGCCTTCCTCGGTCCATTATAATCAACAGGAACACCATGCATGAAGAGCTTCAGAGTTGGAAAGCCACTGAATAACAATGAAAAGCAGAATTATTACTAACCAAATAAATCACCTTAATAAATTAATTATGCAAGATTAGCTGGAGTAACTTATCCCAGAAATATTCACTGACAGATCCAGAGCAGAGAATTAAACACAGTTTTTGGACGGAATAGTAATATACAACTTGCAATTGCATATTGTAAAGTTGTAAACGGTACAATAAGCCCTACTAAATTCAAAAATTACATAAGGTGTTCATCTGAAAAAGACCAATTACATACTCAATCTCATATTTATCACCAACACGTCTGTACTTGTCAGCATCAATTTTAGCAATCACAATGGGCTTCTCCAGTCCAGCAAGGGCAGCAGCTGCTGCATCCAACTGCATATAAAATTCAGAAACATGAATATCTTTGGTTTAAGTGATCAACTTCTGTTTTCATAATAGTATTAATTGGGTACGAGTACATGACAAAATTGAATATGTTAGAATTATTATCACAGATTAAGAATCAAATTGTAGATTTATTTGTTATTTGGGGCAAGCTGGGGGTGGACAAACAGAAGAATTGAAGAAAGGTGCATCTACTCACCTAGTGTTATACTCCGTAAATTATAATGCGAAATTGCAAACATACAGATTTTTTCCACAGATTACTCTTCTTAAAGTTCAAAATGATTCTCATTCAAATCGAATTGATCGATTAGTATTAAAAAGTGTATATATTCTATTTCTATATGATCCATTTATCCCCTCCATACAGATATACAAGTTCCCTTATTGATTTTACCCATGATCAAGGATATGACATAATTCTAATATAAAACCATAATAAAATTTGAAGTTTCCATTCCAACATTCTCCGGTCCCTATCACTTATATAGAATAAGAATATCTTGAAAAGTCCAATCAATTTAAATAGCTAATTAATCTAACTAGTTAATTAACATTCACAATTTTGATCTAGGCATCCTAAATCATTATTCATCACTACTACTTCGGTATAGTAGGATAGCTTTCTTAAGCATAAGTAGAATCATGTCACTTGCAATCGTTGCACTATTCGAATTTACGACATCAGCACAAAACTCTACCAAACTCAAAGGGAAACAGAAAACATTAGAAATTGCTAATATATAACAATTGGTAGCATGAACAATTCAAGCAACAAATCGTATCGCCTCGAAACAAACTACTGATACACAAATTTGAAGATTGATAAAGATTATCTCAAATAGACAGAACCTCTGCTCCTAATAGATCTCAACTACACTCAAATCAGACATGTATAATCGACATTTTGCATCAAATTCAGTAAAAGAAAAACACAATAATAAAAAGTAAAAACTTTTCGCCAATTATCCACAAAATTATACTCGATATCAAACAGAAAAAACCCTAATTATCAAAACACACTCAAAAAAACCAATTATAACTAAATTAAGAAAAATCAAGGAAATAATAGAGTACAATAAGAAGATCTAAAAAAGCAGAAAAACAATAGGAGAGAGAAGGAGGACCTCAGGAGAGAGACGCTTGCAGTGACCACACCAAGGGGCGTAGAAATCGACGAAGACATAATCGAAGGTTGAAATCGCAGAATCAAAGTTTGAATCGTCCAAATCAATCACTTTTCCATCAATGTCGAATTGCTGTTCTTCGGCGAAGATCGAGAGGAGAGAGAAAGAGATGATCGAGAAGATGACAAGTTGAACTGCTACTGATCGTATTCGCATGGCTGCTTCTTTTCGAACTGTTTGTGTTTGTGTTTGTTTTTCTGGAGTTTAAGTTCGCGGATTCTTGTTTTGTTTCCTTTACTCGGGTTTATGGATTTAAATATAATCCTCGGAAAAATAAATATTTTTAATGTCTCGTAATGGGTTAGAATGAGACCGTCTTATTAAAAGCTAATTTTGAGTATGTCGAGTATTAGTGTATGACTACTACTATTACTCGTATTACACGAGAATATAGAAAGTTTTTGCTAAATCGTAGATTAACAATTTTGGTACATATCTAAAATTTTAGAAAAAATAATTCTAAACTTACACAATTAAGAAATAAATATAACAAGAGAAAATACAAGAATTGTCCATATATGACCTAAACCTATTTGATCTAATTTTACAATTGAATAATTCCACATTGATTATTGACATTTGCCATATAACTAAAAGGGAAAATAATAATTAAAAAAAAAAAATAGTAGCACAAGATTTTTACTACGTAATATTGAAAATTTCATGTCTTACAAATGATCACCAATAATCTCTACAAGAGCAAGATCCATGTTTGAAATGATGGAATCTACTTCGATCCCTAACAACGATTTCACGGTCGAAAATCTTGGATATGAGCTTAATAGCAAGGTGGCAATCAGCACACACCCTTAGGTTCTTGATTATTGTTATTGGAGTTCCTGGCAAAGTATTAATGAGCATAAAAGCAATAGCAATCTTTTCACTGTGATATGTCAAGGCAGTCTCTTTTTCTTCCTCTTCAATGTCAGCTAGCACATGTACTGTGTGAGGCACATAGCCCTCCAATCTTAGGACCTTTGTGATCTCTCTTAACATCGCGTATATTTCTTTGTCCTGAGGATGAGATCGATCTCCCATAACAAACTCATGAACACGATTCCTCAACTCAACAAGGCTGAATCCCGGTGTTTTCCTAACTCCTTCCTCCACCATTTTGGCCCTCAGTTGCTGGACATCAGTCCAACGATGCTCGGATGCATAGAGATTCGAGAGAAGCACATAATCGCCACAATGCTTAGGGTCTAATTCTAAAAGTTTAGACCTTGCAGTTTGTGCAAGAGCTAGATGCCCATGCAGTGAGCATGCACCTAATAATGTCCTCCAAATAACAGCATTTGGTTGCATTGGCATGTCTTTAATGAATTCATACGCTTCTTTCACCTTTCCTGCTCTACCAAGTAGATCAACCATACAACCATAATGCTCAATCCTCGGCGTAATTCCATACTTGTCTTTCATCTGATTGAAATAATCAAATCCTTTATCCACCATTCCACAGTGACTACAAGCATACAAGACTCCAACTAAGGTGATATCAGTTGGTGCCAGTTCTTGCACTTCCATCTCCTCGAAAAGCCGAATTGCTTCACTTCCAAACCCATTCACAGCTAACCCAACAATCAAAGACGTCCAAGATACCACACTTCTTTCTCTCATCTCATCGAAAACCATTTCTGCTTCCCTAATTCTCCCACATTTTGCATAAAAATCTAAAAGCGCGTTCACTGCGTGTAAATTCTCAATCAAGCCAACCTTAAACATGTAAACATGTACTCTCCTACCCAATGCCAATGCACCAAGCTCGGCACAAGCACATAACAAGCTCACCATTGTAAACCCATCAGGTTCAACACCTTTCAAGGTCATCTGCCTAAAAAAATCCAGAACTTCATGAGGCTTACCATTCAAAGCAAACCCATTTATCACAGAATTCCAAGTCACAAGATTTCTAACAGGCATTTTATCAAACACCTTGTATGCACTATCAGGGTATTCACAAGTAGCATACAAATGCACCAACCCATTTTGCACAAAAACTAAAGAATCAAACCCAGTTTTAATTACAACACAATGCACCTTTTCCCCCAACTTCAAATCCAATAACTTAGAAATTGCCTTCAATAAAAAAGGATAAGTATGTGTATCAGGCTCAACAAGATGAACTGCTCTCATCTGGGTATACAAATCAATGGCTGGTTTAGGGTTTTCACTGAAAGCATAACCTCTAATCATGGTATTCCAGGTGAAAATATTAGGGGTTTGAATTTGGGAGAAGATTTTCTGGGCATAATCCATGGATTTGGAAAGAGAAACAGAGAAGAAGATTAGGTGTTTTGCAAGAAGAGGGTTGTTTAATGGAACACCGTGTTTGATAGAAAAAGCATGAATTTGTTTGAGTTTGGGATTGGAAGAAGCAGATGATTGCAAAAGTGCAATGCATTGTTTGAGAATGAAAGGTTTTGGGTTTTCTGGGATGAATTTTTGTGTGCAGTAGAAAAACAGAGAGATGGGTTTGTGTAGTAAATTGAAAGAAAATGGTGAAAGATTTGGTTTGAAGTGCATAACTTGGTCATAATGGAGATGAAAGCCACAAACTAATCAAAATACTATAACACTAAATCATCGTGGAATAGCACTATGTCTTTAACTCGAATATTTATATGAAACGGAGGGAGTACTTAATTAAATGTAGACAATCGAGATTTCATGAGGAGGTTGCACAGTAATGCAGCGAAATTATGCATCAATGGCGAAATACAAGTAATTACTAGTAACAGTAGCCAGCAGATTAATGAAATGGTTGTGCATTTTCTTATCAATCATTGATTCAGTTCATAACAATTTGGTACTTGTGCTTTGTATACGAAGTATGAATGACTTATAAACTTAATTAGATGGATTTTGGTAGTTATAACGAGATGGTTGTATCATACACCAGAGATTGCTAAGCACATTGTTATTCCTATTAGTTTTCAAATTCTGTGCAAGTACATGTTCATACTATATGAACTTAATGTTTGTAAATGTTTTCTATGTTCGTAACTTTGCAGTAATTGCTCATGATTTTTGAAATACTACGTATATGTTCAACTAACTGTCGGATTAATCCGTTATCTACCAACCGGAACCATTACATACTGATACAAATCATGGTCTTGAGTGTGGGACATAATTTTCAATTCTTATTAAAATTAATCACTCATTAATATAAGCTAAACAATAAAATAAAATTAAAAAAAAAATGCCAAATCTACAACTTTTTTTCCTCTACAATTTCGATTAATTCATTACCACATAGCAAAAAAAATAGTTAGGGTAGCTATAAATCATTTTAAGGTTCAAAGCACTGTACAAACATCCATACAAATTTGGCATCATTTTTGTGTTAATCACAAAATCTTTTCATCGAAGCCACCCCGTCATAAAAAAAGGGAAAGAAAAACTCTTCAAACTCTGTAACTTCAGCGGACCAACTCTGCATGATCGTTGACAATGAAAGATGAAAGAGTGAAAGACTGATATGTCTGATAGCAAGGCTCCACCAAGTCTAGCAATGTTATCCTACATCATTCCGAGCGTTAGTACTTCAAGATTGCGAAGCATACTTACTCTTAAATAAGACACCTATGTCTCAAAAATGCAGAAAAAACAATTGCTTAGACATTATCGTCCATCCTTGCACGTTTTGCACCTGCTTCCCTAAGCCACTCTTGGCATTCATCTGCAGTTCCAGTAGGATGGGCAAGTTGCCATTCAATAACCTTTTGTTGCTGGAGATAACAAAGGAAAATAAATTAGGGGCAAGTATCTCAAAGAAAACCAGTATTATACCAGGAGATGAATGTCTCACCCATTCTTTCACATTTGGTCCAGCTTTGAGGTTTAAGATACTCATAATGTCCTTTCCATTGACTAATGGCTTTGCCTCCCAAATATTTTCCAGATCTGCACAATCAAACATTTCAGACACCATAATTGTGCATAAGTCGTATAAATTTATATCTCTGTTAAAAGAAAGAAAGGAAAAAAAAAAAGGATTGCAAAACTCCAGAGATGCAGATAGTCAAGAGGCAAATCTATGGATTGAAATAAAAAGTTCATAGCAATGAGTTTGTTGCAAACAGCTAGCAATCACAACAGTAAAATTTCAATGATTAGTAAGATTCTTACCTAGTTTCAAAATAACATCCTTCACCTGCTTAAACAAAGCTCTATTCTTCTCCAACTTCAAGTCCTCAGCTAATGACTCACATAAATCACCATTAGGATATAATAACGTGGATACAAGCAATGCAACTGGCCAAAAGTCTTTGATTTCTCGGAGAAGCAAGCCTGGGAGAGCAGAACAGATAATACATTTAAGAGATTTCTGTCCATGTAATAGATTTTGCAACAAGTCTCAACTGTCACAGAAAGACCAGAACCAACTATCCTACAGCCTTGTTCAGTTTATTCACCACCTTCAGGAATAAAAGCAAACATCCCTTTTCTTACCCAGCTCCTAAAATTATACTACAGAAAACAGATACAACCAGGGGTAACTCTTGGATTTTGGGGGAAAATAAAAACAAAATGAAGAGGAAAAAATAAAACCTGCTAATATCCGTAATTTCAGTGTCTCAGGGACATCAATAAGGATTTTCCCACAGTGAGCTTCAGCATGTTGCACATCCTTTTCAGACGTAATACAAGAAATTAATGGAATAAATTTCTCGGCTGCACGGTGTACACTTATAACCTAATAAGGGAAGAAAATTATCATATCATAAGGAGGTCGCCCAGAAAGCAAAGTAACAAAGCCTTAACAATATCATGAGCCCCAAGGAATCAGAACTAACTGTTTCAGCATCCTTAGATTTAAGTTTGAGAGAATTTCGAAAAATGAAATCAACCACAGGGACCTGCAAAACCAGGGGAAAAAAACAGTAAACTACAGGCATGAAGATGACAAATCATCAGCTTTTGATCACTTGACAGTTGACAACACAGTCCAATAATATAATTTATAAGCATGAAATATATCTTTACATGATAATTTCTGATGATATATTATCATAAGCCGATATAACCAAATTTCCACCTATCCAAATATTTACTTTTCAGTTGAGCATAATTTTCAGGAAAAAAAATAGTACTAACAAGTAATATTAAGGGTAAAATCATAAACTGAACATTAACATCTAAGAAAGCAAAACAAGCATTAAGTATGACAAAAGAGCCTTTTAACAGGTAAAAAATCTTTCATCACCTCTTGAGAACAGCATAGAACTGGGTGTTATGAACAAAGGGGGCAGGGATGCTAATTAACTAAAGGCTACCTTTTTCTTCTTATTATCTCTGTACACCATGCTCCTTAGTGGAAGAAATAAAGCAGAATATAAGCACAACCGCCTCTGTTCATCCTGAAATTATTAAGACATAACAATTCAAACCAAAATCACCACCATCCTAACAACACACAAGAAATGCATGCAGCCTTCAAATATATGTATATTGTTACAACAAATAAACTGTTCTTCAAGATCAGCTTTCAGAAAATTGTTTAGTAAGGTTAAAGCCTAAAACAACATAGAATAAAAGTTATGGTAATTTGGTCTGATTTAATCTCTTCCTTAAATATTGCATGTGAGGTCTATGGTAAGATAACTTTTGGAGGTGTTTTCATTCATCCTGAGAGAGAGAGAGCTTCTGGCAAGGCAAAAATTTGCCAGAATGGGAAATCAGGATTTCAGGTTATCAATGATTGTGCTGTGCTTTCATTAACATGGCCAATTAAATCTTTAAATGTCCCTCCTAATACTTTAATTAGAAAGTCAAGCTCCACCATTCCTTCCAAATCATTATATTGTATAAGTTGCTATAATTCACTCGACCACGAGATAGGCCAAAATGATATCTATTACTAGTATAATACAAAAGGAAACATTAATAATCAAAAACAGAGGATTTACATCACATAAGCATGAAAGAGATGTGATAAATGTAAACTGACATTTAAGTTAAGAGATTCCAGTGACTGAATAAGTCTCAGTGCTGTATCCATAAAAGCAAGACAGAACCTGTAGGCAAAGAGATGGTGAGCATACAACAACAACAACAAAGCTTTTGTTAATAATAATTTATTTATTTTAATAATAATAATATCAATATAATATAAGTAACCAAAAAAAAAAAAAATCATTCACGTCATTTTAATCATTTTATTTTGATTTCTAGTGCACGCCAATAATACATACCCTTTATTCAGCTTAATAATTTCATGTTGATGATTGAAGAAAATAAATACTTGAGAATTTATAAACATCCAAAGATAAGGATTCTAAAGGGAGACAACTGCACTAGCCACTAGCAAAGGGTTTTCAAGATAAATCAATTAAGATGTTGCCAATAACAACTTTTTTAAGTAACAAACAATATTGATGACAGTATCTCAGCCAGATTATGTGCTCTGGTAAATAGGAGCTGAAAGCTTCTAACGCTAATGAATTAACTTAGGATGAGGTTAGCGAAGTATAGAATGGATCAAACCTATCACATTCTTCTGGTAGTGAAGGCTCGACATTTGAAGGAACATTAAAAACAATCCAAAATAATTGCAAATCACGGATATAGGTCACGGCTTTAACAGGTTCATTTCCCCCAATCATGAGATCTACCTGCAAAACGCCAAAAATATATGAAAACATGAATTAGTTGATCAGAACAGGTGAAAGGAGCAACAGAAGGCCAAAGGACCATTCTGCATCAAGAAAAATATTTTTAAACATACTTCATGACCGATCCTTTCCCTGCTTATCTTCTCTTTGATGGCATCTCTAACTTCATCAGAAGCTGCAGCTTCCTTTAGTCCCTCATCTAGCACAAAAGAAAACCTTGCACCTAAAAGATGATCAAAACAATTAAAAATGATTACATGCAAGGACGAGATACGAGAGCATAAATATTAGAAGAAAGCAATCTGATCAGAGATACATACCAAAGCGGATAGCTCGAAGAACACGCAATGGGTCATCCAAAAATGTCTCCTTTGGGGGCAGAGGAGTGACTATTTTTCCTGACTTCAGATCTGTAATGCCTGCCATCAGAATAAGATGCAGCAAACAAAGTATCAGATAGATAGATGGTTAAAAGGGAGTATAATCTTCCTTAGAATATGTGAACCCCACAATTTATACATCCAAACTAACCTCTTCCAGTAAAATCTTCCACAGAATCAGAATTGATATTGTAGAACAAGCTGTCACATAAAAAAATGTCAATGTAAATAAAAAGAAATTTACAAGATCAAATTCTTATTGTAGACTTAGCATACAGGAATAAAGGATTTAAGAGACACGTATGAAGACATCAATTAAGATCAAGTTCTTCAGAGAATATATGCAATATTTGCTGACTACTGAATAGAAATTTACAAGCTATTACAACAAAAATTCCCCTTTAAATGAAAAGAAGTAAAATTGCATTTCAACGTAAATTATGTGAAGTTGTGAACAGTTCTGATAATGGTTCACATAATCACATCCTACAAAATGTCGAAGGTTAAAGATGAAGCAACATGTAATTATAATTTTTTTTAGATTGGATAGATATACTCTTCTCTTTCAAAATATTCCCAATGTCTCAGAAAGCCCAAGAGAACATACACCAAAGCATACTCAGTGAGAGGAAATGAAGATTCAACTTTTTGACCAAAGTAATTGTTCATTTTTCTTCCGTAATTTAACTTGAATAAAGAAAATTGAAGCAAAATATGAATTACCTGTTTATAGTCAAATCCCTCCTATACGCATCCTCTTCTGGGGTGCCAAATCTCTGTAATTTAAACCAAAGTCAATCAGAAACAACTACATTAGCCATCCATAACTGGCCAAACCTAAGCAACAAACTGGCTTACCAAGAGCTGCAGATCCACATTTATAGTTTTACCAATTGGCATGGTTCATTTATCTAACATTTTCCATCAATAATACTTTGAATACTGATGATAAAATGAGAAGGCCCGGAACCTGAACCTGGGTTTCTAGTCATTAACTACTGAACGGGACCATGGCCTGCCTCAGACCGGCTACAGTGAGGGCCATAATGCACCTGAACCAGTTGAGGCTAGCCCATGTCCACCTCAACCTTCCAGTAAAAATGTCATCTAATAGCATTATGGCATTACTATAACTCTCTAAAGGATAATGTTCAGTCGCTGGGACTTGGGAGGGGATGGAACAGAACTTGACCTTTCTACGACAATTTCATTAAAAAATTTCAAAAAATAAAAAGGCTTTGGATAAATCATGAAAAGGAGAATTAAAACGACATACAGGTCCAAGTAAGGTTTCATCCAAAGGGAGAAACAACACCTAGACATATGTGGTTACTTCCAACCACATACAAGTTCAAGTAAGGTTTCATCCAAAGGGAGAAACAACAACTCACAATTTAGAACAATTCAAATGATCATAGATGTATGAAGTCTAAATATAACCCCGCACAATCTCGCATGTGAGTTCCCTATGAGCTGAGCATATAGTTGAATGACCGGAAATATAGTCTCAATAAGTAGTATAACGATTTTCATTTACCATGGTAGGGATGCGGCTGTTTTCACAGTAATCTTCAGCCCTTAAATTTACAAAATCAATCCAAAGATCAAGAAGGCGCATCCTTGCAGTTTCCAAGTGTTTGGATTGATCAGGGTTACTGCAAAGAAAAGATCTTCATCGATTCACATACACACACATGTAACAGTGAATATACAGCAAGTATTTTGAACTATTGACCATGTATCACAAGTTTACAAATAAGAGGTAATTTCAGTAACTGCATTATAAGGTGGTGGCAAATTCAATAAATTTGGAACCTCAAATTAATTTACAAACAGAAACCAGTTCCAGGTATTTGGCTTACTCATAAAGGGAGGATTAGCATATATTCTCAAAGCCTTGAATAATATTTACTTGCTCCATACATATATCCCCTAATTTGAAACCATCACTTTTTAAGTTATAAGAATTATTATCTCTTCTCAAAACCAGTACTGCTGCACACCTACCTTATAAAGTAAGTAAGCATGGATTGCTTATCTTTCAATTTATGCAAAGATTGCTATTCCTGACAATAAAATTTTTACCTAAGAGTGAAGATAACTGTTGATAAATAGTTGAAATTATCTGACAAAGCTTGGTAAAGATTGTGCATCTTGCATATCTTGTAGAAAGAGAAAGGAGAAAAAGAAAAGGTTTGGACATGGTATGTATATACTACATCAGTATCACTTAGCATTCATCTTTTCAAAGTCCATTTACTAAAGAAAAATCCCCATGGAAGGAGTAAAATACATTGTACCAGCTAATAAGAAAGCAAAATTGAAGCAACAGAGAAAAATGCAAGAGGTATAAGGGAAAGCTAAGATGAAACTGAGGTCATATTGGGGGGAGGGGGGGAGAAACAGAGAGAGAGAACTGATACAGAAAAAAGATATCAAATGAGTGTATATGCACATACCATTGAATCACGCCAATTCCCTGAACATCTTCACCTGTCTTCAATAGGTACTCATTGATCTTTTCACAAAATTCTCTACCCAACATGTTATCAATAGCAACATCAATGTCATAACAATCTTTTCCTAGAAGCTGCATAAATAAATAAAAACAATTAAGTGAGAATCAATGCAAGTGAACAATATAGAGAATTAGAGACAGGATAATCTACTACCCTCCACATATGTTATATCCTACTTTGGCCATCACCTGTTTTTTTATGACCCGATTCCCGTTAACCTTCTGCAATGATATGCAGCTCAAGAATCATCCAGATTCACCAAATTTAACCCTCATAAACAAAAGAAAATCAAAGTAGGATCGAGAGAGCACAACAACACGATATGGCAGTCACTACAAATCTACTATTAATAAAGTTCACCAAGCAAATGTACTAGACTTGCTTGCCCTGATTTCATCAAAGATTAACAGGCTTACTTTCAGATGATCATCATGCCTACAAAGCATCCAAAATATACTCAATCTAAACTAAAATCCCTCCAAAATGAGCATACATTCAAATCAAAACTACCCCATTTGAGCCTTTTCCTTTCGTTCCCAATATATAAGATGCAAATTCACAGCCCTCAATCAAAATTAAAATTTTGCAACCCACTAATAAACTTCACAGCCCTCAATCAAAATCAATTCAATCAACCATACACCAATTGAACAGTTCTCCAAACATTCTCCAAGGGTTCTCAACCATTATATGGAAAACAAAGCATATAAATTAACATGCTTACTTCAATTTCACGAGTATTCCGAACAATATAAAAATTAACTCTTCAAAAATACCCATAAATATTTACCAAAAAACTCAACAAATTATTACACAATCATCAAATTATGAGCAAAATAACAGTTAATCTATCAAATATAAACAAAAAGTAGACCTTATCTCGGACCCAACCGCCAGCAACACGGAGCTGGGTGTCAAGATTGAAGTGATGAAGGACACCTTTAAGGCGTTGGAAAATGAGAGACTCCTTCTCAGTGAGATGAATTTGGTCTTTGACTTGGATTGGCAAGTGGGGTTCCGACGCCATGGTTGCTCTGCAACGTAGGGTTTTAGGAGGGTTCAACAGAAATGGAGTTTTCAGAGGAAGAAGAAGAAGAGGGTGATGGAGGAGAGAGAATGAATATTTTGGGTAGCTTATAAACCGGTTTGCACTTGGCGCCAGTACTCTCATCATTCTTTCTCCATTTTTGGCTTTCTGTGATTTCACTCCTTTTGTCTAAAATAGCCAAGCCTTTCACCAGTAGACCGTTTGATGTATACTGAAGATTAGTGCATTGTTTTATATTTAACCCTTGTTTGAGAATTTTTTGGACCCGATCCATCCTCGACCGATACTGAGTTTAATTACCGTCAGTTGATGAATATCATAAGGGAACACTTTAGAAAAATCCCTCCTAAAATTAATTTGGTGAAATTTAACTTCTGCGGTCATGCCTAAAAGTCTGAGAGCTAACCCTCTATCTCATCGAGAAAAAGTCTGAGAGCTAGCCCTCTATCTCATCGAGAGAGTGAGTGTACAGAATAGACCATTAAAACATAAACGTCTGTTGATTTACCTGTTAATTTGAAAAGAGAAAAAAAAAAATAATAAAAAAAATCAAGTCAAGTTTTGTTAGTAAACAAGTTCATTTCACTGTTACTTCTAAGTTTTTAGTAAATGGCTAGGTTTTGGACGATTTTGAACATATATGCTTTACAACAGTAGATCGGAAAAAAATTTGAGCAACCATGCCAGCTTATGTCAAAACTTGTTCTTGATTCATAGCTGTTTGTTTCAAGATAGTTACACCTTACAAACTTATAAACAAGGCAAATCTAATCAACACACAGGTCAGGCCACCAAACATAGGCCATTATAAGGTGAAGTAATTGAAGGCGAAGAAATTCCAAAAAGACAACCAAAAAAATTTTATCTAGTGACTCTCATTCTCACTATAATAAATATAGTATTTCTCAAAATCATACAACCTATTCGTATTCCCTTTAACACCTAACAAATGGACATACATTTACAGCAAATTCTAAATTCCAAAATTTCAAGGAAAAAATTCAGCAGGTGTCTCCCCACCATTGGAGATGATAAGCAAATCACTAAGCTTTGGCACTCCTTCCACCCTGTCTACTAACGGCCTCACATAAGCGGCAGGGTAACGTATCAATGCTCGTTGCACGAGTCTTTCCATAGTTACCAAGCACACCGCATCTTCTCCAAGCATGATATTCCGCATAAGCAACAGGGTCGTTAGCAAGTGTCTTGATGTAAGACGCTAGTTCCTCTAATGAACTAAACTTACTACCATCTATTATCGAATGTGGGGGCACAAAGTCCCATACATTTGGTGCCCCAAAATAGATCGGAACAGATCCAGCATCAAGGGCATAATACAGTTTCTCAGTGACATAGCTCTCAGTCATAGTGTTCTCAATAGCAAGGACAAACTTGTAGTGAGACATGGCACAATGTAAATGATCCCACCATTTCGGAGCAGAGGTAAGGTCCTTCATACATTCTGGATACATAGAAAGTGCCTTGTCCAGGCCACCAACATTGTTTAAGCACTTCCCAAAAGAATGATGAGGTAATAAAGCAAGAAGTCTCTTGGCACGGTCATTTCTATCAGGAAGGCAACGAGATGATGACCAGTATACAAGAGTGTCCTGAAATCAGAGACTCAACATCAGGTAAAGGCGTAAAGCATAAAGGCAAGCAATAGAGAGTTTAAGGGCAGGGGGTGGGGATCAAATATGGTGGCCTTAGTTTTGCTAAAAAAAATAAAATAAAAGACTTACATTCTTCTTTTGAGAAGACACTTGGTAATTACGATTATTGTGAAAAAGGCCTCCAGCATATGTTGCCTGCACATCATCCTCAGCATGATAGCTAATAAAAATATCCTCACGTCCTGACCGTCTCCTACCAGCCTCAAGATCCATGTAGATGCGTAGTGGGTCGCCCATGCGTCTCTGAAGAAATGAGCAAGTCTTTATAGCATCTAGTTGATAGAGAACAGAGATATGGAACCTTATTCATTACTCATGGCTGAAAGTAAAACCACTTGGAGGATTTTTAATTCGGGAGCTAAATATATCACAGTATCACACGCATAATTTAACTAGAAACAAAGGAATTATGACCGTTTTAATATCGAACTCTCCCAAGGTACATACATAAAGGCTAGAATACATCTATTCTTAATTGATATAAGCTGATGAATAACATTGCTCAAGGGCACATTAACACGTCCATTAAACATTTGTTCCTGGGATGACAAAAGCTAGATGAATCATGCCGTGAACACACAACATCAATGTCAATTTAAAATCATGTGACTCGATTGTCAGAAAACTCAGAAATTCAGAACATACACAGATTGCTATTTACAAATGCCTTTAGTCACAAGCTCACAAATGATGAACTACAATGTTTGTAAAAAATACATATTTTATCACAACTATACCTATTGGCCTTTCAGCAGTCATATGATAGCATCATCAACTTTCCAACTTCTAATTCTCATCTACAATCGTAAACAGAACCACATGTTATGGTGGCCTTGGTATAATGATGAATTTCTAACACCGCACATTTGTCCAGCTTGGAACCCCCAAAGCATAATAACAGAGAGTTGAGCATAAAAACATGTGTATGCCGAAACTCAAAGTACTATATTGAATAGAGATATGTTCTCAGAAGCATGCCAGCATCTTCAAATAACCCAATACAAGCACATATCAAACTAAAGAAACAATCTTACTTCCTAGATATCTATCAGCAGCATCTTCAGATAACCCAACACAAGCACATATCAAACTACAGAAACAATCCTCCTTCTTAGATATCTTTTGCCCTCTTAATTGGTTATACAAAAAGGCCCAAGATCTAACTCCTGTCACAACTCATGCTTAATGTACCTTTGAAACCCAACATTCCCCTTATAACAAAAGACTATTGATAAGAAGCTATGCATACCACAAGTTCACAACTGTATCAAATCCCAAAAGCCTGATAGATTCATAGATATGGAGCACTCATTCAATGACAAATCTCCCATAAACTACATACTCCTCCAATTATAACTCTGAAGACCATACCAGTATAGTTTACTGAACACCCAACAAGTAATGGTTTATAAATTATAATTGCTCTCTGCAGTCAAAAAATTCTAAGTGATTGAACCCACCTACTGCACAACTGTCATGTATTCACTACTCAGCCTGACTTGTGCACATTGCCAAGGTTAATTTTCCGAACAATAGCTCATTTTTCACTAATAAGGTTCAAAATAAAGAAGTTCAAAAATAAGGGGTTTATACCATTCAACCATTCCTAAGGTGACACAAGCTAGATGCACAATATTGCTAAGGTCACATCTAACATTTGCTATCACCTTAACAATTTAACATTTAGCAAGTTAATTCCCAAAACATGCCAATTTCTAACAAGGAGAACAGGGGATAAGCACAGCAAGATAAGGGACGCACCTTGTAAGTATTAAATTAACCTATCTCAAAGTCAAATTGTAACCTAATGCCTAGACAAGGAAAGCAAAATTTGGAATCATTAGCCTGATTTGGTGTTTTCACATTCAATTCTTTACAAAGCAACATTACCTACAGAAGTTCGGGTAATAAAATATCTCTAAAAACAGATTTCATTAGAATCACATGATTCACACCTAAATGAACAACTGAACACCTATTGCCCATTCGACAGTACCACTATAACAGAGGCCTTAACCCTTAAGTCTCTTCTCTAATAGAAATCAACACTAACGGTAATTATTGTATGATGAGCATTCAAACAGCATGAGACATATGTTCAACTTTAAAGTCCCTCTCCCCTAAAGATTGATGCACTAAGAGAACAGTATCAAAACCTATTCAACACACCAAAACACTAACTACAACATTGTATCAGGTATGCTTTCTTCTTCATCAAATAATTCCCCAAAAGCACAAATCAAATCAACAATTTTCCCAAATCCCAAGCATCTCACTGTCTCTGAATAGATACAGCCACAAAAACTCAATGTCTATGTCCTATTACAACGTGTCAGCGTGTATGCTTATCAATGTTACCAGTCATTTTATTTCTTTGCAATAAAAAATCAAACCCTTTACTTACCATAGAACTGCACTCTTTGACACTATAAATTTCATTAGCCAGCTTTAACAACAACAGGCTAATTTGATTCCCAAAAGAAAGGAGCAGTCTAAGGAGTAAGCCTAACGTTTTCATTATTACATCACTATATCATAGTTTATCTAACTATTCACACTATACCATATCTCAATATTCATATCTACCTCCTGATGCAACCATGATTAAACAAGACCAAACATACACAACATTCTCTCCCGCCCCACGATCCGAAGACAGAAAAAAAATCTTCCATACAATCCCAAATTCCTGTCACAACACTTGATAATCCCCTCTTAACACCAAATGCATAACAAATCACATTCATAAACATCAAATCACAAGAACCACACACATTTCCAATACTATAAATTAATATGTATACAATCATCACAATATAAACATAATAAACTATACAATAAAATTTGAAAAGGTATACATTTCCAATACTATAAATTAATATGTATACAATCATCACAATATAAACATAATAAACTATACAATAAAATTTGAAAAGGTATACCTGCAAAGGAGGAGTAGTGGTTTCAAACAAAAGGGCATCAGGAGGATCAGCAAGAACAGAAGATTTAGTCCAAAAACAGCTTAACCCACATTTACATTCATACAAATTCTCCAAATTATCAGGAATCCAAGTCCACCCTTTAACTAACACATTCACATGCTTCAATTTCAACTCTTTTCCACACCCATTTCCCCCTTCCAAATCACTAAATTGCAACGAATTTGAAACATTGGAGAAACCCCAATTCTCAAACTTTTCCCTAAATTTCGGGCAACCCACTTCAGAATCCCATTTTCTGAACGCACTCAACAAGTCGGTAAATGGGTCGGGTTTACTTGATTTGATTGATAAGTCATTAAGAGAAGAAGAAGCATAAGATGAAAATTGGAAGAATCCAGAAAAGAAGAGAAGGAAGAAGATTGAAATTGATAGCATAATTGTTATGGTAATTGGATTTAATAGAGGTTTCGAGCGCATGACGAACAAAAATTCTCCAGGTTTTCTCTCTCCTCCCTTACTTTTGAAGTTTGAGAAGAGAGAGAAAGCTTGTGTTTTCTGTAATGCTGAATTTTCAAGTTTTCTTCTGTCTCTGCTGCTGTTTTTCTTTTTCTTTTTTTTTGTTTTTTTTCTCTGTCTTCTATTTCTTTTACTCAATGGTCACTTGATTAGTACTCGTATTATTTGTACGTAGTAATTTGCAGAATTATATGCGAAATGTCCGTTTAACATTCGGCCCAAACAGGCAAACATTAGTATGAACTTATGGCTTATAGTCTTTTTTTTCAGTTGGACCTGGATTTAGCTACTTCCATCCAAAGGTTGGCACAAACTGTCTGGCTGTGTCATGTAGGGTCATGTATTAGATCAGCGTGTCTCAAGTTTAAGTGGTTTATGTCTAAAACAGAACAAGAAATGTAGTGTCACGTAAGGCTCTTGTCAATTTTTCACAAAAAAAGAAGTTTATGCACAGCTTGACACACGTGATGTGTCAATACTCAATAGGCCCCATGATGAATTTTATAGAACATTATGGAAAAACGGTCACTGATAAGTGTGTCGATTCGTCGAGCTCATCCCAAATTTGAAAGTGATGTCCATACATGTCTCATGCCTCATCGGCATGCCATCCAACTAAAGAAATGGCTATACTCTATAAAGCTCAACCCCTACTCTAAGAGTTGTGTAATAGCACAACTTGTAGTTTAATTTGCTCCATGCCAATAGACATGCATATATTGATAGATATCACTTCGATACCATAAATATTACTCGCTCGTAAATATCACCTTCTACTAGGGTGGTATATAGTCTAGGGTGGTAAATATTATTTAAGTAATAAGCCTATATTATGGGTGAGGAATGGCTTCAAAGGACATAGTAGTACGTACGTATAGTATATGTGTCATATCGTCTAGATTAGGTCCCAACTCCCCTTTCTATGTTGATATGAATCATAAATAACTCAATTGCTTTGGTTGGTTTTAAATTTTATGGTAGTATTTGATTTGATGTAGTGCATGATATGAGGTTAAACCTATGCATTAGCAGCAGTTCACACATGAATTCATCAATTTGTTCGTCACAAATCAGACCTGAGTTTAAGTCATGATCATGCACATACTCCTAATGGGAATAATCCAAACGGATAACCGAAAATGTAGAGTTTTTTTACTAAAAAAAATAATTAATATTAGAATATTTTGAATCCGTCATTTACTTTTGAGCTTATATGGTATCTATTATGTAGGTCATAATCTTTTGAGACTATATTATCTCTGCCCATTTTATAATCTGCTTTGGGAGTACTATATAAGCTCCATAGATTTTAACCTATTGCAATTTATCATGGTCAATAAAACTCTCCTCGCACTTGTCCATCATCGATGTGTAGTGGCTAACTCATTATTGCTTGTAAAATATGTGTTCTTATTTGTTGATTTTTTTTTTATATTTTTATTAGTGTAATTAATAGATTCCATATATATATATTTGACCAAGTATATCAAGTGAAAATTAAATTATACTCACAATTTAGTCTATTAATTAACTCTCATAACAACTAACATGCATAATTTAGTTTATAATTTTGAAAGAATTAAAACCCTCATATACGACGGAGTAACTACTTAGGTCCTGTTCACTTCACCTTACAAAAATAATATTAAGTAAAAATTATTTTAGTTCAGTAAAAATTATTTCAGTTCAGTAAAATTAATTTCAGTTCAGTAAAATTCAGTTTTCTTTAAGAAGAATTATAATAGACAATCAGTATTAAAAAAAATCAATGAAAATTGATTTAAGTTCAGCAAATTTAATTTTATTTCAGTAAAAATAATTTCAATTCAACAAAACTAAGATAAAGTGAACGGGGCCTTATTTCAACTAATCACTATCGGCCCTTAATTTGTGAAGTCATGCATACATGCCCATACAAACACATGCGTATTCATTGAACCCTATCAATGATAGAAAGAAGCTAGATATGTAGTCAATTATCTCTTTACTATAGCTAGCAACTCTAAATCCTACAGTACTTTGTATTATCTAGCAGAGTACATCTTCTAGTAGAAGTACATACATACATATTCCAAACATAAATACCCACAATATGTTTGGTGAAAACTAATTAAATTCCACTACCTTTCGCAACACCTTAGTAGCCTGGCTATAGCCATATACCGTACTCCCTTTGTCCCAAATATAATAATTATATATATAGTCCCAATTTAGTAGTTTGATGAGGTCCAAAATTAGTAAACTAAAAGTGGTAGTACATCCCTCTTACTTGAAAATTTTTAGATTAATAGGACATCCAAAAAAGGATTACGGCACAATTCTAGCAGGATAGAGGGAGTAAATATAGAACAAACTGTACATGTACAAGTCAATCAACGAAAGGTAAGTCGTTATGGATTTATTTCACAAGTATGGAAGGGCCCTGGGCCTGCCACTATACATGTGAAACCTGGGATAAATATTGAATCACCCACATCATATCCTCTCTATCTATCTCTAAATAAATCTCAGCTCCTTAATTACTTATATACATACTACCCTTCAATAATCTTCATGCACTGCACTTTTGCATGGCCATGAACATCTCCACGTTACTTCCATCTCCTGCCTTCTGCACCGGCCTTTTTATCTTAGCTTTCATATATATATAAATTACCACTATATATCTAACTAGTCATATACTACGTATATATATAACATATGATAACGTTTTATATACCTATCATTTAGGCACACTCCTCAAAACAATATAGTTTCTCTTATATAGTTTGTTTAAGAAATCCAAAATTTATTTGCTATTACTATGCCAAAAAGAGTAGAGGCAGAAGGGAGTTTAAGGGCACCAAAGGGACACTTTGTGGTGTACGTAGGAAACAAGATGACAAGATACATCGTGCCTACATACTTCTTAAGAAACGCGATTTTTCAACAGTTGTTAGAGAATTCCGCCGATGAGTATGGATTTGGTAGCCAAGAGAAGATTGTGCTTCCTTGTGACGAGTATACCTTCAATCGTATCATAGCCGCCTTGGATAAAAGGTCATGATCGATATACATCATACTCTTAGAGAACTAAAATCTTTAGTGCATGCTATCTAATCCAATTAACTAATAACTAAATTACATATAACATGCATGTATCTTTAGTTAATTAATTATATTAGCCGTTGTGTATGGGCTATGGCACGATAAAATAGTCGAACATATTGTTGAGCGTGTATGAAATATGATGATATATATGGTCCGATCCTATAGTATGTATTTCATGCTCATTTTTTTCCTTTGTCACATATATTTTATCACATAGAATGTGATCATGATTTTCTTTTTACTTTTAATCATGTTCATGCAATGGTAACAATAATACTGCTCAAGTGATGAGTGCACAATAACTTAAAACAAACATACATACATGTATTATAAACCAAGACATCCATGATGTGCATGTAATCCATTGCATTTCAATTATATATCAATTCAAGTATATATATTACGATCGAACAACTTTGTAATTTTGATTCTATTAATTTGTACATTATATTGAAATTTATCCAAAAAATATGACATGACATCTCTTTGTTTATTACAAGTAATTTGCATGCATGGTTATTTTTGCGTACAAAAGTCATAATGCTATACATATAATACTAGATAGGTTATGATAACATTATATACGCTATGAGCGTTTTATGAAAATTTTAAAAGTCAAAAATAAAGTATGTGAAAATCAAAAGTTTTAAAATTTTACGTCTGTATCAAATGTGGATTATTTGGTGAATCCACTCTTAACTTAAGCAAGTTGGGGCATGTGCCTCCACACTATATGTTATACAGAGTACGTACTCCGCAATTGTTATTACTCTATATATTTGCCATTCTCCGTACCTCAAAAATCATACCACACCAATTTATCTTCAATACTCTTATTAGTCTTATATCATATATAGCAATGGATAATGAACTCCGAAGTTGAACATTTCCATTATTCTTTGCCAAAAATATGCAATATAAGTAGTATTATATTTTTACAAATAGTCAAGTTGGAAGCATGCATGTCCAATAAGAGTACCATGATCCAATAAGAGTACCATGATCTGAGTAACATATAGCTTCTACCATATACTTAATGTATAATCAAAATTAAATTATGGTTATCATACTTTTATCACAAGTAGCTGGCCTAATGATTAGTGCATGCATTTTGAACTCGAGGTCACATATTAACATCTTGATAACTAGCTACGAGTAGTTTATAAGAATAATTATAAATTAATTTTTCCCACACACAAACAAATTTACACCAAAAATTATCTGATTCTAAATTATGTAAAAATTAGACAGTTTATAAATATAGGCTAGTAAAGGGTGAAGCACGAAAACTTAAAGTGCGGAACACGCTCAAAAGTATATCGAGTTTAGTTTGGCGTAAGTTAACAGCAAAAATCATGCATGATTAAACAAACAGCTACAGACTACAGTCGAGATTTCATTTTCATTTTTAAATACATAATTAACATAATTATTACGACAATCATGCTCTTTTAGCTTATTCATTTAAGCCGACCTACCAATATAATCAAGGTCACCTATTTTATTTTATTTATCAAGCTAAGCTAAGCTTTGAAGCAATCTTTGTTATTGTGATTCACATGGTACTTTTTGCGCAACTAATTTTCCGGAATATCGTTATCTACAAATTAAAATATACCAATTGTCAACTTATTGCAATAGATTTCTTATGCTAAATTTTGATAAAAGATTCATTTTCTCTTAAAAATATTTGATTTGAATTTACTACCTCCGTTACAGATTATGTGCAACGATTTGACATAAAGTAGAGAAGGAAAATGTTTAATCGTTGCACATAACATGTAACGAAGGTAGTATTAAAATATTATTTTCTCTGAAAAATATTTATTTGCATTTATTTTTGTCAATAATTATTTAAAGAATATAAAATAATTGATGTGTCACGTGAACCGTACGTATGACCGTATGGCTGTGGTGTACTGATATATGCCTCCAAGGGCCCATGGGCCATGGCCCAACTATTTAGCACTAAATTCCAAAATCTATATGTTTGACTTTATTCTTTCATTATTTTCCTTTTTTTTTCTGGTGAAAACTTAAGATGGACTCCAGTACTCCACAGTCCATACAAAGCATTTTTCATTTAATCTATGAAAGATGATTAAGAATACCTTATATAATACTCCATACTTCGTAAAAGTAAAAACGATACTCAGTAATATAATATCCCATTAGGCTATTAGATGATTAGAGTGTACATCATTAACATCAATGACTCATTACTAATTAGTATTGTATTTTTGAAATCATATTTTGACCAAATTTAGAAAGTTTACTATCAAAATGATTTTTTTTTTTTTTGATAGGATCAAAATGATGTAATATAACGTATATACTCGAACGAATATAGAGATATATAGATGATTGATAATAGACTAATATAACAAATATCGTTCATGCAAACTTAAATACTTTAGGGACAATTAAATATATCACAGAGAATCTTGATAAGAAGTATTTCATATATTTTATACGGAGTATGTGATTGGTTTTTTTTTTTCAATGGTTCATTATTATAGTAATACGGATCTGAGTAATAAGTGTTTAAAAAAAGTCTGGCATTTTTGCATTGGCATGGCATGAGCTGCAATGAAATTCCAAGCTAAGCAGGTATGTGTAATTAATGTATAATACATTTGTATTTTCTGTGATTTGTTTAGAATAATTATTTAATAATATAGTTGCGATGACAAACAACAATAATGCCATCAGCATGCATGAGTGCGAAATTTTCAATATTCTCCCCGGATAAGACCTCCACCTCTCACTCATTTATTTAATTATTATCTTCTGATTCTTTCTAATAATTAACTCTCAACTCAACTTAATGATGTTTGTTTGTAGTGGGAATTTTAAGAACAAGCTTTACGTTATCATCAAAGCTACTCCGTATCAAAAATATTATAGTACCGCATACAAGATTTTAAAACTACATTGCAGCAACAACAATGTAACTATGACTGTTTATGTAACTATGATAATAAATAAACAAATGCATAAAAACTGTCATTATTCTTGTATCATATCATGTAGAATATACTCTTTTCTGCTCCATAAAATTAAATATGACTGTTTAATCATAACTTTGACTATCTATTTTACTACGGAGTGTTATTATAAGCAAGTTATTATTAGATTTATTTTAAAATACATGGTAAATATGTAGAGTTAAAACTATGAAGTAAAATTAGATACATCAATTATTATAAAAGGGGTGAAGTATTTAAATTGCCTGAAAGCTAAAAATCAATCTTGTATTGTACCATTAATGACTTAACGTACACTATATGCAACAATTGTACTTTTAAATTTCAAGTTGGGAAGCAACTGAAGACGAAATCTTACGGCTGGCGCTGTCTGCGATAGCTCCTATCCGATGGAAGGTAGGTTGTGGTAAGAGTGTTCGTATTATAGCTGACGATTGTGCTCTTGATGCTCCCGTTTCGTTTAAGTATGGTTTATCCCAGTCGGAACTACCGATTCATGTGTCTAATTTAATTGATCCGCGTTCTAAAGCGTGTGTGGGACCCCTCGAAGGTCCATCGGGTTTTCAATAATAGTCCAACAGCTAGTCGGATTTTAAGTTTATGTGGATCGTCCATTGAAGCTCATGGACGATTTGTGTGTATTGGAAATTTAATAAAACCGACTCCTTTTCTACGAAGTCTGATTATGCCCTCTTGCTTATGCAGACTTCTAATCGTCCTTATTGGGGGGTTTATTCCCTCTTCCTAGTGGGGGAAATTCTGGGGGCTTCCTCTCCTTCCTAAATGGAATATCTTTTGCTGAAAAAGTTTTCAGCCTGGTCTTTCGGTAGCGGCAATTCTAGTTGTTCATGGCCTCTCTGTTGATCCTGCTTGTTTTTTTTCCACAAGGAACTGGAGACGGTGGACCATTTGTTCAGAGATTGAGACTTTGTTGTCTCTTTATGGGTCTGTAATTCGTTTTGCATCGGTTTAATAGTCAGGGTCTTCTTCGCCTGCCTTTTTCTCAATGGTTTTCCTCGATGATTTCACTGTTAAGGGTGGATAAGGACTAGAAAAAATTGGTGCGAATTTTCGCTCTTTTGTGGGCTATTTGGCTTTCGTGTAATAAGTCAGGTTTCGACAACAGGTAGTCTCTCCGGATGATGTTATGCTTCTTGCTTCTCAGTGGTTTATGCGGAGTCAACAAGCTCAGAATTTCCGTAGGCGTCCTTTCTCGGGGGATTTATGGCCTAGGATGCTTAATTCACGTGTTGCGGACTTGCGGCCACTGTTTTGTGTGAATATTACTTCAGTTTTTGATATTTTTTTTATTTGTGATGGGGCATGGTCGTCCTTGGACAATTCGGCTGGTGCGGGTTGGATTTTTCGAGTATGATTCGCTTGTAGTGTGGAGGAGGGGGGTGCTTGTGCTTCCTTCTCCTCCTCAGCTCTCCATTCCAAGTTACAAGCTTGCTTCTGAGGGTTACATCATGTCCACGCAAAGGGTTTTTGTAAGATCCTTATTTTTTCAGATTGCGAACCTCTTTGTTTGATGTTGGCCCGGCAACAGCGTGCCGACATTTTTCTCTGCTGGTTGATTCGAGCTCTTTTGACTAATGTTGAGGCCTGCAACATTCGCAAAGTTCCTAAGCAGTGGGTATCTGCAGCGCGTTGGTTGGCTGGGAAGGCTTGGGTTCGGGAGTTTCTTTGTTGGTCTTTTTAAGTTTGTGTTTTTCATTTATTGTTCTCACTGTTAAAATTTTTTTTTAAAAAAAAAAGTTTTATTGAATTGAAAAAATCAAGCTTAATTAAAAACATCAAAAATAGGAAGTAGAATTAAAAATCCGATCACTTTGAGAAAGTACTCTAGTAGTCTGTCTATACGAGCAAGTGGGGTGGTCTCGTGAGAAGTGATCCGTGCAACAAAATGTAATGTTAACCCACGATGTATGGCGCATTATGCCTTTAAATAAATGAATAATCCAATGGTTGACCCTTTTTCACATCAATATTCAATAGTCCTTACTTTTAATTTTCTGCTGATTTTTGGCACGGAATCTTGTATTGGGACCTCTCATTTTACGGACTATTCATTGATTGTCTTATTCTATAATCAAACAAAAACCAAATATTCATGCATGCAGTGCTAGCTAATCTTTTGTGGTAGATGTTTAGATGACAAGGGAAGGGACGAATAATTGCTTCCCTATATCAACAGTATTACATTCTCTGAAATCTGAATTATGACATTGATCGGTAGGTATTGATCAGATATGCGTTATTTAAGGGTTCAATGTAAATTTTACTCCATAAATATTATTATTATTATTTTTTTGACGGAACTCCATAAATATTTTCTTTTTAAAAAATAAAAATAAAAATATATGCGGCCTTAAGAATAATATGACAAATTAATAATATCATTAATTATACCAATAACAAATACAACGGGTCTGTTCTTTTACGTTGAAATTCAGTCCAGTTCAGTTCAGCTCAGCTCCTAATTTCCTTCTCTTATAAAATATTCATTTCAGTTCAGTTCAGTTCAGCTCAATTCAGTCCAGTTTTGTTCAGCTGAGTTCAGTCAATGAGAACAGGCCCTACGTATGATCGATTTTATTCATAGATTGATAATATCTATTGATGTGAAGAAAAGTACAAAAAGGCAACATGCAAACCTTGTGTGTTAATAAGTCAAGGTCAAGTTTAATTAGATAGAGTGGGAATATTGACTCCAACAATCCAACTTTAAACAAAGGGCCAAGGATTAAGGAAGGATTCCTAATTGGAAGGCAAATGGTTTTTTTTTTTTTTTTTTTTTTTTTTTTTTTTTTTTTTTTCTGCTTCAACGAATTCATTTCCTTTGATGTATGACGTGAAAATTTCATCAAAACTCTTGTAGTGGTATTACCTTTCATTCTTTCAATATTTAATTTCATAGTTCTCTTTCGTCTTACCTTATATCTTTCCCTTTGCTTTCAACTTTGAAAAAGATGTGTACAATTTTATTTTATTTTATTTTATTTTTTTTGAAAGAGAAAGATGTGTACATCTTAAGAACAAATAATCTTAAGAACAAATAAAAAAAAAAAACAAAAATCCTCATTATCTTTAAGTTGCAAAGTTTCGACTTCTATATAATTTAATAATTAATTGTATCACATTTGATCATATTTTCTTTATTATTATATAGAAAAAAATGTTTTTAATGTGAAAAGTAGTTAGAATTATTTTTCAAATAATATTCTCAAAATATAAAACTATAATTAGTTTTACTAATCACTAATAAATATTCAAATAATGGGAGTTAGTTCGATATCGTCCATTAACAACTTTATGTAAACTGTCTACCATGCAATATATAATATTATCGCTATTGATTGCTTATTAATTTTCAAAGCATATTTATTAATCATTTAACATAATCTTCTATTTTAGATACTCACATCTTCGTCAAAAGGAAAAAAAAGTTCATATCAAAATTCAATTTTGTCTGCAAGCTAAGTTGATCATATTCTTCTTCAATTCATACATTGCATAATGAAATTCTTCAATAGTTCACTTTATAGTTACGTTCTAAAAACGAAACTAGCTAGCTAGCTATTTATATTCCATCATGGAAAATAAATGTGACACATTATAGGAATAATACTACTTAAACTATTGTACATCTTCTAAGTTCTAACACATACTTTATGTGCATAGTCCAAAAATAGATATTTTATCACACTATTATTCTTTATCACTCCATATTATACCTTTATCTAATGGTTCTACGTACTATATACGTATCAACTTACTCACAATTTCTTGATCTAGTATTTAATTTAGTGAGCTAGCTAAACACTAATTGAGAATATGAGGAAATTAAAGAGAAATTATTTGATATACATACATTATTGTAATTATATAAATTACTAATCTACTCTAGTACCACAAATACTTTAAACCCGTAAATTATATCATTCGCCTATCAATCAACAATATTATACACAATGCATATAAATATTATATATACACAATGCATAATAGGTTTTCTTTTATATATATATATTTTTAAACAACATATCTATAAATAGTAACCAAAATAAAATAGAAAGGTAAACAAACAAAATTAAATCCTCATTTGTATGGCGTGCATTATCATACTTCACATGAAATAGACATTGATTGCTAGTAGAGTTCAATTTAACAACATTTTTTTCTTTTATTGTCTACTGAGTATTTATTTGCGTGGGTACTCGCTTGATATATCAAATCTCCAAACGAGCCCACACATTACTTGCTTGAAATAATTGCTCCGTACTTTTTAATTCCTATGAAAATATGTTGATTTTATTTT
This sequence comes from Chenopodium album, assembly GCF_948465745.1. Taxonomy (NCBI): domain Eukaryota; kingdom Viridiplantae; phylum Streptophyta; class Magnoliopsida; order Caryophyllales; family Amaranthaceae; genus Chenopodium; species Chenopodium album. The sequence continues at coordinate 77,593,616 of NC_137840.1, read as the reverse complement.
CAAGTTTGGTAACAACTACGGAGTAACAAATTTGACGTTTAAATTATTTTATGTCGTATTATGCATTTTTTTAAAGCTAAACATGAAAATGTATGTTACACGATTTCTTTCTTAATAATGAAAATTTAGTTAGACACAAACAATTATTTATAAACAAATGAACTACTTTTATATCAAAGATTCAACCTTATAGATACGTATTATATAGTACGTAGTATAATATATAGGAAAATACTCCTTAGAATATACGCGTTAAACTCCTGCAAAGTAATATTAAACACGATCAATAAATAATCAATGAAAACATACTCCATAATTATACTGTATTTTAATTACACTTTCCTTTGTATTTTGTATACAATACTTTTTTTTTTTTTGAAGTAATATACGGAGTATATATATATATATTTTTGGACAGGAATATACGGAGTATTTAGAAACAAAAAAGTATAAATCGAAAAATGGCAGTAACAGCTAAGGTGTCAGGCTGTCAACGGACCCAACCACCCTAAAGAAAACCAAACCAAGTGGATTAACCCATCTGAAACTGTGTCGTTTTGTCTCCTCAACCTACTCTCCCAGTCTCCCTTATTTCCCTCGTGCGCCATTTCTCACCGGCTATCCCCTGTTCCCGGTCACTCCCTTCACTCTACTCACTCACAAATAATTAAAAAAATAAAAAAATAATAATTTTCTCTCTCCTAGTTTTCTGTTCCATTATCACTATATATCCCTGCTTCACCTAACAATGCTCTTTTTTTTCCTTTCCTTCTCCTTTTTTTCTCTCTCTTCTCCGCCGTCCATCTCCATTTTCCGGCGGCCGTTCACCGTCGATTTCGCCGGAAACTTTTACTTTTCCGTCTCTCAGGTACTTTCTCTCTCCTCTGATCTCTCATTTTTCTTTTCAGATCTGATGTTTTTCTCTTCCCAACACTTATTTTTTCATCATTTTTTTATTATTATTGCTTTGATTTTAAGGCTTTTATTAGTGTACTTTTTTACTGCTAGATTTAATGTGCCATTTTTTAGCTTTTCTTTTAATTTTTTTTTTTTTTAATTTTGTGATGGATCTGCTTTTATGAGCTAATTTATTTAATTATATTATTTAAAATCTGTAATATAGGAGCTTTATTTTGTTATAATGTGATATTTGTGAGTTACATATAGTTTATACTAGATAAAATTAATGGCAATTGTTAATGTTATGCAGATTGTTTTGGTAATTTTTGTTGGAGTTTAGGAAGTTAAAGGGTAGTGTTGTAGACGAGATTTGATCTAAGGTCTCGAGTATACTAACTAAGTTAGTTGACATCCACGGATTTTGTAGAACTTATATATAGTGTGTGCTAGAGGTATGTTTATGGATTAGGTTGATTTTTGTAAAAATAAAATAAAAAATAAAGATATATGTGAAGAAGACATGATACATGTGTTCTTAGAGTCATAGTTGTGGATAATATTTATGTGGGGTAGTGGGGGCTAACATAAAAGAATCTTTGAAGATCTTGTATTTCCAATTTGGAGGGTTTATTTTAGGTCTTTATTATCGGAGAATTTTCTTTGAGATCCCTATATATTGCCTTATTTTCTGATTTTCAAGTAATTGGATTTTTGTAGGACTTTTTGTTGTTATTGAAGGGGGTGGTGTGTGTTTGTTTGAATTATCGGTACCGGAAGAAATGGAGGGAGTTGGGCTAAGGAAAGTGAGCTCTCATTGCTCGATTTCCGAGATGGATGATTTTGACCTGTCTAAGCTTCTTGATAAGCCTAGGCTCAATATTGAAAGGCAGAGATCATTCGATGAGAGATCGTTGAGTGAGTTGTCCGTAGGTCTGAATAAAGGGAGTGTAGAGAACTTTGATCACATGTACTCTCCTGGAGCAAGGTCTGGTTTCGATACCCCTGCTTCATCGACTAGGAACTCTTTTGAGCCACATCCTATGGTTGCCGAAGCTTGGGAAGCTCTTCGACGATCTTTGGTGTACTTTAGAGGTCAGCCCGTGGGTACCATTGCTGCTTATGATCATGCTTCTGAGGAAGTTTTGAATTATGATCAGGTATCTTCATTTCACAATTCACATCGCTGTAATTATTATCGTATTACCTGTTACTGTTTTGATTCCAACAATATGAGACGATGTTTCCTTTTGCAGGTGTTTGTAAGGGATTTTGTGCCTAGTGCACTAGCTTTTCTTATGAATGGTGAGCCAGATATAGTCAAGAATTTCCTGTTGAAGACCCTGCAACTTCAGGCTTGGGAAAAGAGAGTTGACCGATTTAAGCTCGGGGAAGGGGCAATGCCAGCAAGCTTCAAGGTGCTCCATGATCCTGTTCGGAAATCAGATACTGTTGTTGCGGACTTTGGTGAGAGTGCCATCGGAAGGGTAGCTCCTGTTGACTCAGGTTTCTGGTGGATTATTCTGTTGCGTGCATATACAAAATCTACTGGAGATATGTCTTTGGCAGAGTCGCCGGAATGTCAGAGGGGGATGAGGCTTATAATGACTCTGTGTTTGTCGGAAGGGTTTGACACATTTCCTACCCTACTTTGCGCAGATGGTTGCTCAATGATTGATCGGAGAATGGTAAGATGTTCTCTATAACTCTTTACTGCTGTAAATTTTCTGATTCTTTCATATGATATTCATCATCAAAAATTTAAGGTTACCATAAAAAAAAGGTCACTGAGTGGATATAAGTCCTTTTACAGTTTTAAGAGAGCATTGACTTTGACTGTTCTACTGTCATATAAAATGTGTCAAATGCATGCAGGGAATTCCAATTTCAAAATTTTATGTTATCCCAAAAATTCTTATTTCTTTTTTTGTCGTTGAATCTTTATTGTTATGCTGATTTCTTAATTGGTATGATTTGATTTGGCCAATGATATTGATACGTACAACCCCACCATATGTATCATCATTAATTCATTACTGTCATAGTTTAACTTGCTCCATCACCATATACGAGTTGTTGCCTGATAAAATCTATTGATCAAATCGCCATAAAGGTTGCCCATTCCTTTGATTCAAACAGAAGTAAGTAATCCATGCTAAGTTTACCAAAGAATGATATATTTTTACATGACCAAACCTAAAATCATCATTTCTTTAATGACTGTGCATGAACGTGACTTTTTATCTCACATAGTTTTCAATACATCTCTTGTATATGAAATCTGATGACAAGGGTTGTTGCTACTCGTCAAACTACATGCTAATATGACTTGAGCATTGTGTCTTTGGTTTCACCATATAACAATCTTTTAAAATTGTTCTGTTGACTTAATATCCACATTTGTATTCTGAGACATGATCATCTTCCAGGGGATTTATGGCTATCCTATTGAAATTCAATCGCTCTTCTTCATGTCACTGAGATGTGCTTTGGCTATGCTTAAACATGATGGAGAAGGGAAGGAATTTATCGAAAGAATAGTGAAGCGGTTGCATGCATTGAGTTTTCACATGAGAAACTATTTTTGGCTTGATTTCCGTCAACTAAATGATGTCTACCGCTACAAAACAGAAGAATATTCTCATACAGCTGTGAATAAGTTTAATGTCATTCCCGATTCAATACCAGATTGGGTTTTTGATTTCATGCCTACACGTGGTGGTTACTTCATTGGAAACGTCAGTCCAGCAAGGATGGATTTCCGATGGTTTGCGTTGGGCAATTGTGTTGCCATCCTTTGTTCTCTTGCAACTCCAGAGCAATCTATGGCTATTATGGATCTCATTGAAGAGCGCTGGGAAGAGTTGGTGGGAGAAATGCCTCTAAAAATCTCTTATCCTGCCATAGAAAGTCATGAATGGCGGATTGTCACAGGATGTGATCCCAAGAATACCAGATGGAGCTACCACAATGGAGGATCTTGGCCAGGTTTGCCCTTTTTCTTGTTTATTTTAGCTTTCTTCTTGATGGTTATGTAGAAAGAATTTCTCTTCGTATTTTGATGACTTGCATTATCCCTTACACCTGCTACATGAGGTTGCTTTACAGAAATAAATAGGACATACCAAATGAATAGGTTGGCAATTTAATTATGCCTCCGTGTGAGGCATGCCTATTCATTCAATATTTCTCTTTTGCACCTTTTAGTGATTTTGCTATTAACCAGTACACTGTCGTGAGTTCTGACTTGTTGAACGAGATTTAATAAACTCGAATTAATGGCTAATGCTTGGGATTTTCTTATACGCTTTGTTTGGATAGCAAAGAAGGAAGGAAAAGAAGGGGAGGGAAAATGGAGGAAGGGAAGGGAAAAGAAAGGGAGGGGGAGGTGAGCTTCATTTTCCCTCCAAATCTCTCCAATTTTGGAGAGATTATGGTTATTATAGAGAGAGGGAAAATGGATCCCTCTCTCTCCTTCCCCTTCCTTCCCCCAATCTTTTACCCAAACAAGAGATTTTGTCCCCCTTCATTTCTCTTCTCTTCTTTTCCTTTCATTTCTTCCTATCCAAACAAAGTGGTCAAATTAGCAGTCCATTTTCAGTTAGGGTTGCGCTGGATTTTTATTCTATCTGAAGTAGTATACTTCAGTAGCAGGCTAGCAGCCCTGGCTGCACGGGGTCAGGACACCTCTATAAGCCTCAGAATTTCTTATTAGTAGTAAAATAGTAATTACTCAAGTTTCTTACTGATATCGTTATTGGTCATTTCTATGAAATAGCAACTCTGCATCACATTTATTATATCTACCTTGTGTTTGAAGAATTGAACAGTTATGTTCTTTCCTCTTGTTTTCCCATCTCTTCTTCTGTGCTGCTTGCAGTTCTTTTATGGTTGTTAACGGCTGCGTGCATCAAGACTGGTAGACCACAGATTGCAAGACGAGCCATTGATCTGGCAGAGTCCCGTTTGCTCAAAGACGGCTGGCCAGAATACTATGATGGTAAACAAGGCAGATACATTGGAAAACAAGCACGAAAATTCCAAACTTGGTCAATTGCTGGATACCTTGTGGCAAAAATGATGCTAGAAGATCCATCACACTTGGGTATGATCTCCTTGGAAGAAGACAAGTTAATGAAACCATTGATTAAGCGATCATCCTCTTGGACGTGCTGAGCCTAAGCAAATAGTAGGAGGTAGTATTGAAAAAAATACAAGGCTTAAAAATGCTAAGTAATTGTTATCGTAATTCTGGCGATGTTCATTCTTTGGCAATTTTCTTGCCGTTCTCAGGACTGATTGCAAGGTCTGGTTGTGTACAATAGTGTCTGCTGGCTTCTTGTTTCACAAATAACTTCTTTTTTCCTCCAAATTTCATAATCAAATGGTTACTTCCCAATGTTGAAATCAAGTTCCGAAGCATTTAGTTGCTCTATGTTATGTTTTCGCAATTTCCACATCAATCGTAGAATGTGAAGACTGCTCTTGTCATAAAATTAAACCAGCATGGTATTGCAACAAACTTGAGCTTTAATACTGCGTATTCAATCCTTTGCATTCGCTTTTCGATCAAAGCCAAATTTAAATTATGATTAAGATTGCTTCAAAATGGATTTGTTTCGAGATGCCATTATAGTCAGCCATTACATATCATTGTTATCTTTATTTAGTAGTTAAAGCATATAACTCACAATATTTCAAGCTATATAAAACCACCCTCGTGAGGTGTTGGGAAGTTGGGTCATTTGTCTCAATTTACGTCTCATCTTGAATTCCAATACAATCTTTTTTTTTTTTGGAAACACTCCTCAAAGGGAGAATTAATTAACTAAATCAAGAGAAGCTACAGAAATAACATGATTGGGAAAATCAGAAAACCACACTCTTTGGCCAAGATCCCAAGGTTGGAGATGGGCCAAATTATGCGCTACCCTATTACCACTACAATCTTTTGACGTGCCATCAACATTGAAGAACTTGCCAAAATGCATATAGAAGGCTAATGTGAAATCTTACAAATGCAATGTACAAGAACTTCATTGAACCACAACCTTAACAATCAATGATATATGGTAGCTGATTCGGCAGAAATCATTACAAAAATTTTATTGTCAAATGTACCTTTCCAAGTTCTAGCAAAGGTAAGATTCCAAGCAGAAAACTGAAAGTGATATGAAAAAAGCCATCATGATCTTACAATACAAGGCCAACTCAGGTAGTCTGTATAGCTTCCAACAAAATAGGAAAAAAGGAGCTAAAATGAAGTTAAGATGCAGTCTTCTTTTGCTGGAAAACAACTGCATAAACAGGGACAAAGACTCCGATGCTAAAGGCAGCCAATACACTAAGGGACATCTTCAACTTCTGGTGCTTCATCCTGTCCAAGTTGTACATGTGTTTTGCATGAAGGTAGAATGGCTCATCATGACCATGTCCTCCCATCATTTTCATCCCACTTGAGTGAAATTCTCTGCTTGCTGTGAGTACAAAACACATAACTTAGATAAACTGAATATTTCTTGTACCATCAGACATTAAAATTTTAAGAGAACAAAAGAAACTAAAAGAGCACATATTTACAATAGGATGACTAAAATAAGACAATATCCAACTTTCGTGCCATTATATCCCATGGTTTCATGATTATTCATTCAGCACAAAAAAAGTAAATCCTCAACCATCTATGACGTTTCAAGAGTTGCAGAATTGGAGGCTAATCAGGAGTGTCTGGACTTAATAACCCCACCTCCCCTCTCTCTTTGTGGTGCTTAGCACCTTATTTGCTAACCCAGCTTGATCACACTCCACAAAATTCAAGCACCAAAATAATTGCATAAAGGCTAGATAGCTCCATCTCACACAATCTCACAAATCCTCTGTTTTATAAGAAAACAAAGCTACAAACTATTGAAAATAAGTTTGAAAACATGTTGACATCATAACCACCAAAGGTACACCACTAATAAAGTAATAAGCATTCAGGACTTCAGGTCAATCCTCCAATGAAGGAGGTGTACACTTCCACATTCAGGAAGCAGTAGTTCACATGTACAAAGCTTTTTGTTTAATTTTTTTTTTATTTTATTTTATTTTTTTTAAAAATAACATACTTTGTATTAAAGCTCAAACAGAAGGATACAGCAGAGGCCAGAGGACAAGATGTCCTCATAAAGAAACACAAAAACCATATTAACCCAGACTCTTTGTATCTCTACAATTGAATGTAGCCAAAAAGCCCCAACAGAATTAACCCAAAACGATACTGACACTGTTTATCTTGAGAAGAAGCAACTCCATTGAAATTTAATTCCACAACCCCACCCTTTTTGACATCATCCATACTTGCTCTTGACAACATAATACTAGAGACCAAGGTTCATGGAGGCAACCCTCCACCACCATGCACCCCATGGAAGCAATGATCTTTGAAATCACCCTCCCAAAACCCAAACCTCTCTCTGCCTTAAACTGACAGCCAGGCAGCTCCAGTCCATAAAAAATACTGCATCAGCTTCAGACTTCACAACAATCACAAGTACAAATCAGCCTTTTGCAGCACTCAGAATAATTCACATGCTAAGGTGTATTGCGTACATTAAAGATATAGAGGGAAAACACCCCAAGAAGACAAAAATGAGTGACACTAAACTTCCTCCTTCCAACAACATCCAATTGATCCAAAATCTAGGCATACAATCATCCCCAACAGGTTTAAGATCAAATAACCTGACAGCATCTTCAACCTTCTTGTTTCAACCAGCATAAGGTATGACTTATTGGTAGCACTTAGAGAGCAACGGATTTTTTTTTAAAAACAGACAATACTGCAATATACCCCATATATGGGACATTGGAACAGCCACGTAAACTGCCTAAGCCTTAAATAGCTGTCTTTAAAAACAATAATAGCTTCAGACTTCTTTACCCTATAATAATATCTCAGATATGGTTCTAACCTAATTATCAACAGAATAAGCAACATCGATAAATAAAGATTTAATCAATCATTCTAATCCACACAAAAAGGCAGTGAACTCTTGCTAGAAGTTAGCCATCAACTATTACTTTTTTACTAAACATATGTGTTATGAAATCATTCCTTGATGGAACAGGAATCACCATATCCCCATATTTTAGCACAACCTATTCCATGATAAATACGACCAACTTTACATTCCCATTCTTGGTCTAACTATCCATAAAAGCGCATTCAATTCAGCTCTGAATAACCTCAGTAGATTAATACGCCAATTCACACTTCAAACTCATTCACCTACCTCCAAGTTATGCACATATCTAAATCCTTAACTCCCTCACAAGCCAGAAATCAGATAAACTAATCCATTAATAAACAATGAGTTCACCTATCCATAAACCTACATAATCTCCATTGTAAATTATACTGTAATACAGATTCTCAACACGAATGTGCCATTATAACAAAAAAAAAAAAAAAAAAAAAAGGATTGCATTCTAATGATCAATAAAATTCATATAGCTGCATAAAGCCATGATCAAAATAAAGCTCCCTTCAAAAAAAAAATGATCAAACTTAAGCAGCATTCAATTACAAGTTCTAAAAATTGAAAATTTCAAGAGAAATTTATAGAAATCCAACATCTAATTACCATACATCAAAAACAGATACAATTCAATATCCTAATAAATCAAAAGTAGTCAAATTTCCAGATGCAACAAAAGCTAAGTAATAAAATACGAAGAGGGGCGTGAAACACATAAAAAATGAGTAATACCCACCAAACAGATCTAAAAAAAATCGTATAATTTCAGAGTTTATTCGTTTGAAATTGGGGAAATTACAAGAACCCTAGATTTGTAAGGCTGACTAACCTGGCTTAGATAAGATTGACCCAGAAGAATTCATGAGCTTTGATGCACAAGATCGCAACCCATTGTTCAACGCCATGGCTTTAGAGAGAGAAAGAAAGAGAAATGAAGAGAGAGAATCGAAAACAAAAATGGCTGAAATTTCTAGCAGACGAGAGAAAGAAAAGACCCAGTAAAGCTGTAAGGGACCAAGAGATTATCTCTCACGCGCTAGTATACCCTAGTATTAATTTCTTCTTGGGCCTCGGTTAGTCTTCTTTTTTAACTCGACCCAACATCAATGACCCATTCGTTTTCGTTTATTTAATTCTGAGCTATAAGGACGAGCGATGAGAATCGATTTTAAGGGATATTCCTCGGAATCCTTAAATCGGGAGGTTTTTTTTTAGCTATCCCTCATTTTTACATAGAAATATTATTTGTGAAACATAAAAACTTTCTCTTTATTCTTTTTAATGAAAAAGTTTTTGTTCGATGTTGTGGGTGGTGGATTTAGGAACATGTCGAATGTGTCGGTTCAGTTTGATTTAGGTCAAGGTAATAACTTATTCAACTTAGGCAATATTGGATTATGTTATGGCTTAACTTTGTTGTCATTGATATTACCAAATTCTTTTACTGGTATGGAGGTTTGAGGTGTATTTTAATTTGAATCCCTCCTATAATTTGTCAAGAATAAGCACTTTGTACTTGGTATGTACTATGTAGTACGAAGAATAAATTAGAACTAAGAAGCAAAAGCTAAAGAAGGATTTTGAGCTAGACCTTTGCTATAATTCCATGACTCTTTAAATATCTATGTGATTTAAATTTATCAATATATCATTCATAGTTTAGATATATGTGTAATTTATTTTTCAACAAGTTTTAAAATTAACTAGTGATCAATCGTTTTGACATAATAAATATAGATGAAACTATTAGAAGCTCATTGTGACGTGTTTTAAGCTAAAATTCTAAAACATATAATTCTGATGACTTCCTCACTTCTTGTTTCTCAATTGACATATCTAAAGACCACAAAAGATTGAGACAAGACTATAACCATTCAACAACAGAGAACTCTGCTCAGTAACACAATAACCACTTTGTATAATCAAGACTAATATATCTTAAATTTTTGTACAAGTGTATAATACTGATTTACATCTATTAGTACTCCTTGAAGAATATAGCATAAACAATGCAGCATATTGAGAAGACAAGTATGATAGCATCAAATGTAAGAGCACTCATTGCTTGATCACTTAATTCTAAATTTCTCCCACCAAGCCTATCCACCATATCAGGGACTGGTTCATAGTTCATAACATCTTGCTCGTAAGGGTCTTCGAGCTTCATCCTCATCTTCTCTGCTCGGCGACTAGCTGCCTCTTGAGCCAATGTCCAATCATAGAAACTCCGGGTCTCATCATCACTCAATACATTGTATATTTCTCTTAGTCTCATGAACTTCTCTGATGCTGTTTTCAAAGGAAGCGAAGTTGTATCAGGGTGATATTCTTTTGATAATCTTCTATAAGCTGCTTTTATCTCCTCTAAATCAGCATCTGGTGGTATTCCTAAGAACCTGATTAACAACAGAAAATCCTAATTAATCAGCATAAATGCATAATAAACATTAAACATACGTACTAGAGAGTTGTCGAGTTGATAACGTTTGTACATAAACCTGTAATACTACTTACTTATAATGAGAATCAGAAGAATAAAGCAGGTCAGAAAATTTTTCACCAAGTAAATTCTTCTGCTCAGTTTCAGGTTTAAGTGGCTCTTGTTTAGCATTTGAACTGCTTCCTCCAACCCAACCTTCATCATCATTCTCCCAATGAATCCTTGTGTCAACACCAGGGGGTGGTCTTTGCCAATTACCGGAATCTTGTGTCGCGGCAAAAACGCAGAGTTTAGCATGGTTTTTCCTCCTGGTTGTTGCTTTATTTTGTATCAGGGTACTAGTTTGGTTCTTCCATGTTGGATAACCAATTATGCTACCAACGACGAAGAGGGAAGCTGGAGATGGAGGAGATGCCGTAGAGGCCATAGGATTAAGATGATTTGAGAGAAAATCCAGCCTTGTTGAATTAGAGGTTGTGCCATTGCTTTAGACTTTGTGGTTCAAATGCAATACAAGGATATCAAGAGAGGAAAATTGCAACAATTTTTGTTTGTCTTGTACTTCAATATCTAATTGTCTATATATGGGCTGTCAACTTGTCATATATTGTACTTCCTCCGTTTTCTTTTAGATGCAACACACCCTTTAGCGCGGTAATTTAGAAATGTGGGGTTTACATGATATAATAAACTTTAAAATAGGATGAGTGGTTGTTAGGAGTGTAATTTAGTGGGCCATGTGCTTTAAATAAGGGAAATAGTATAGTTTTTCCCTAAAGTAACTTTCCTTTTATAGTATGTTGTAAGTATTGTGACATTTCCTTTTTAGGGAAGTGTTGCAAGTAAAAGAAAACAGAGGAAGTACATGACATTCATGATTCTATTCATCTTTTATTGATTTTTTTTTTTTTTTTTTTGTTCTATCCGTCAAAATAATGGGGCCACACCCAACATGCATTCCTATTTGAAAATTCATCTAGGACTAATATGTTCAAGTTCGAAAAAAATAAGACAAGGGATAAGTTTTAGGATTTGTTTGGTTACACAAAGAAAATGGGGGAAGTGGAAAATCATGGGAATTTGAAAATACATGAGTTGTTTGGTTGACAATAAAAAGTGTAAATGAGGGAATTGCAAATTCATGGGAATTGTGACTTCCCACAAAACATGGAAGTTAATTACCTAACCCCCCCTAGGTAAGTCAAACTTCCCATGATTTACAACTTCCCTCATGCCAACCAAACAACTTTATACAATTCCCATGATTTTGATGTAGGAATTTAATTCCCATGAAATACAAATTCCTATGGGAAGTAATTTCCCATAGCAACCAAACGACACCTTAGATAATAAAGTGTTAACAATCAAAGGTTGAAGCAACAAAGTAAAAATGTTACCAATCATTCAATTCTGTTACAGATACAGCAAGATAAAACCCTTAGGGATCTCGCTACAATTGTCTGTTTAATTTACTCCCTCAGTTTCATTAATATACAACTATACAAGACACTCACTGTTTACAATAATTTCAAATAAAGTAAAATAATACTGTATAAGATTACACTCAGATACTCAATCAGTGACTTAAATCTTGAAACAGAGGGAATAAATCCGAAAGAATGTTGCCACTAGCTTACTCATGCTAAAGATACAACGCAAGAAGACTCCTTACGGATCTCATTGCTACTATCGGTTTCTGTGGATTTCTGGGTTTCCATGGTTCTACTATCATCCAGATAGTTCTGAAACAAATAAGAAGCAAATCCCCATAATGCTAGAAGCATTGCGATTGCCTTTGCTCCATTCAATGTTTCACGGAAAACTATCAGTGATGCAATAGGAGCAGCAGTGAGAGCTACTGTACTAATAACATTTGAAAAGAGAGAGGATACCAAAAAGATCAAGCCAACTACACCAACTGAACAAATTTGCCAAGATATAGCAGTCCAAACCAAGGTCATAAAGTACGACGGAGGTCCTGAGTTAAAATTTTCCATCTCTACATGTAAAGTCCTCCATTGCCCACTTGCAAAGAGTCCGCTTATTGAAACAATAGTTGCTACGAGTGAAGTGTATATTTGCATCTTCATAACTACGGCAAAACTTTCAGATTTCAACACTTTCTGAAAGGAAAGCTGCATCAGAGACAGAAGAAGGGCATACACTGCTGAGGCGCCTAGAGTGCATATAAATCCAATAGAATATTCCAGTTTAGATACCCCTGCTGGTGAGTCAGAATCACCATTCACAGCAAGTAGAGCCGCAGAGAAGGAGAGAATAACCACCGAGTTCAGTATCAATGGGGTGAACTTCTGATTGTTAATGAAGTACGAGAGGACTGCATTGAAAGCTAGCTGTGTTGCACAAATGAGAGAATAGGTAGAGGCTGAGAGAAACAAAAGTCCTACAGCATAAAGCAAATTGTTACCAGCTAGGAGTACACCAAGAGAAAGATAGATCATAACAATGTGCTTCTTTGTACGTGGATCAGGAGGAGGTGAAGAACTTGGCGGTAATGGAATAAGGATCAGTGGAATGCAGAGTATGGGGAATCCTGCAGTTTGTACAATAGTTGCTAAAAACATGCTTGTTCCGCCTTCAGCATAGTAAAATCTACCTAGCAGAACAGCTGCAGTTTGGCCTAAAAGAACAAAGGCAATATTGATTGCCACTAACATCCACCATCGTTTTCGTGTAAGCTTCAGAATTGGTGATACCTCAATTTGGGTTCTGACTCTAGTCAAGATAGGGTATTCGATATCTGCAATGTATAGCAAGTACTTAAGCAAACATTACAACCAAAAAACAGACAGACAACAATGCAAATAACTAAAAAAGTACTATTTCCCAAAAAAAATTAAGTAAAAATGACCTGCCAACATTAGAAGGGGTGACAAATATTATTTCTCAAACCCCTTTTATCTAAAAATTCCGGCGTAGTTGCCTATTAATGGATGTTGACATAAATTGAACACTCGAAAATTTCGATGTGTTGGCAACGACTTAATAGAAAGATGCCAATCTATTGCAACTCAGATCCTTCACCTACCTTACGATATCTTAGTCATACACAATCCTTGAAAAAGAAAGCAAAATAAATACCCTAGTCCAACACATTTGACAAGTCTAAGTAGTATATAGTCCATAAAAAGCCTTAGACCGTCATTGTGAAGAACATATATACATTTAACTCAAAGTATAGAAAAAAGGAAAAAAAGAAGTTCAACCTTTTTCTTCATACTAAATTCAGCAGTAAAAAACTCCAGATTAATAAGGTGAATTTACCTGCGAAATCCTGCATTGGATTATATATTATATTGAATCCTTAACGAATGATCATCTTTTACCAATGATCATGCAAAGAATTTCTTCAATTCGGGAGAAGCTGTTGTACCACTAGATTGTTCACACACTAAAATGTAAATTTAATCATATTTGCAACAGCTTCACCTGAAACAACAAAAGACAAGAGTTGAGAAGAAGATAATATGCATATGACCTGTAGAATTTCAGACCAATCTGATCAACTTATACGCGAAATATAATTCAATTACAAATTCATTCAATAAAGGCTTCAAACTACCAGAATCCTGACTTGTATCAAGCCTACAAGAACTCTTTAGGGATGTTATAAAATCTGTTAAGGTTTGTGGAGTAACAAATACATGACTAGATATTGATGTTTTCAAAAATTCCCTTTCATTTACATAAATCTTGCCATGACTTCATCCCTGTTTGCTCGATGAAATGAATAAAAGCTACATAATCTAAGGCCGGAATGATAATTCAAAGAGAACAAAACGAGTAATCAGTTCCGTGGGCAGACAGAACGATTGAAGCAACCTGATCATTGATCACTTATGTAATTTTACTCTATTTCGCCTATTATCTACCCGTGTTAGATAACCAACAATAGACAACTACAACACAAGAATACATGGACACTTGAAACTAACCCGTGTGACCGTGTCCATACTCCATAGAACTATCAATGTAACCCGTGGGTGGGGCCATGTCTAACCCTTGTACTCAAGTCCAAGTAACAAAGTAAACACAAATAATATATAGTCTAGCACATTATTTCATTATTAGACACCCAATGTGACAACCAAACTTTCTGGTCATTCAAATTCCAGAATAACAAAAAGCATTAAAGCAGCATAAATTTCAAATCAATTCAACACCATTTTCTGAAACAAAACCCAGTTGAACATCAATCACTCCTCCTAAACCTGCCCCACTAATCAACCAACAAAAAAAAAAAATCCAATCTTTAGAAATTAAAATTTGATCAATCTCACCCATATCAACAATTATACCCAAATAATTCAAAGCTGGGAAATGGGATTCAACGCAACCCCAGTATAATTCATGCTATAATGAACAATTTCAATTTCAGAATTAGGTTTAAATTATTCCAATTCAAATTGGGTGAAATCATATATAAAATTATTTTTAATATAAATCAACAGTATATAAATCAGAAGAAAAATTTATAAACAAAATACCAAGTTAAGAAGATTACTCACAGTAAGTGGATTTGAATTTCCTTGAGACCGTAATTTGTCTGAATTGAATATGAAAAAGTGATAAAAGGGGAAGAAAAAGAGCATTTGTTATTATGTCAAATTATTAAATTATTTATAACCGTTAATCATCACCAGCAACTGAATCTAACTATTTTTTTCTTTTTTTTTTCTGTTAAAAAAAGTTTTTTTTTTCCTCAAAAAAAAAAAAAAAAAAAAAATTTCTTATAGTGCATAAAATTTAATGAATAAATAATTCGCAAATAAAATTCATGGAAAAATTATTGAGAAATTCTCCTGTATTTAGAATTTTTCATTTTTGCATTTCCCCTTATTTTATATGTGCAACCAAACGAACCTTATATGGAGAATTTTTGTATTAAGAAACTTTGTCGTGTTTTAACTTTTAAGCAGTTATAATAATGTTTGGTTCGTGTAAAGAGCAATCTAATTCGAAGATTTAGCATTAAGTTAAATCAAATGTTCTGTCAAAAAAAAAAAAAAAACAAATGTCTTAAGATGATTTTAGGTTTATGAAGAGCGAACAATGCACTAGACTTGGTTCTCATGCTATCATTTTCATCTCATTTTGGTGTCCGATTGTGTGCCTATATTTCCCCTTCATATAGTATATACATACATTCACTTGTCATCTTGTCAAAATTTGGGTAAAGTGTTATACAAGCCCTCCACAACTACATTGTCAATCCCTCATTTTTTCTACTACGTATTATATTAAGGAGTTGGTCCAACTACTAAAAGCTACTTAAATATTACGAGTACTATAGATCATGTCAATAATTTTCAATTTTCAAGTTTTCTACTTTTGCTAGCACAACATTGTAAACAACTAATTCTAAACTCCATCAATTTTCGTGTAATAACCCATATCCAGCGATTTCAAACTTAGTTAACCATAATTTTACCCATTATACTCCATTTAATATAGTGTGATTAGAATCAAACCGATCAAACTAAATTAAACCATTACATACTTTATTATATCACATAAAAACAACACACATGCATATTACATGAAATCTTACCTCCAAATACAAGAAACAAATTTTACCAACATCCAAACACTAAAGTTGAATGAGTAACTTTGACCCAAAAAAACTAACAAATAAACCAATCAATCATGATAATCATAACAATGGTAAGATTCACATTAAATAATCAATTATCCTTCTCTAAAACCCAAATTAGGGATCTTAATCTACAAAATCTAAGATGGTTTGTTTTTATGTTTTTGTCAAAATCAATCTTTTTAATCATTTTTAGCTTTCAATTCCACTTTGCTTCGTCGGTGGCTGTCCCCACACGCTGTATCTCCCTTTCTTCTTCCTTTTTTCACTCTCTCACTTCCACTCTCTCTCCTGTTTAACGCCATAGTTACTCACCTTCACTTTCTCTCTCCTCAATCACCAAAAAAACCCATCATATTTCACACCATTAAAGGTAATTATGCTAACCAATTTAATTTCATCATTAATACCCTGTTAATCTTTCTGGGTATTTCATCATTCACCCCAAAAAGATTAAAAGTTCCAATCTTTCCCCTGATTTGATGCACGGTTACAGTCGACTTGGGCCGAATTTCAACCCATCATCGCCGTCGTCTTCTCCGCCGTCGTCCCCCCGATTCCGGCCGTCCCGAATGAAGCCCAATGGGCTGATCTCCGGCCCAGGAATCGGAAGGGGAGGAGTTGGTGGGTCGATGAAGCTTGGGAATTTCGTCGAACGGTTGGTGTGCATTGTGATTGCATCAGTTTTTAGGAGAAAAGGGGTGTTGTTGTTTGCTCCTGTATTGTATATTACTGGGATGTTGCTGTATATGGGTTCTTTGAGTTTGGAGAATAAAGTTGGGGGAGGAGAGAGAATTGGGGGTTTGAAGATTAAAAAGGGAAATTCTGATTATAGTGGTGGGTTTGTTCTTGATGAGCCGAGGTTGCCGGGTTCTTTGTATAGAAGTCCTGAGGTTTTTGAGCGACTTTGGCCTTTTCTGGAATCTGATCAAGGCAATCACTCCTCTAATGCTGTATGTTCTTCATACTCTACCTTTAATTTTGCATTTACAATTATTGTTTTTTTATGAATATTTGGGTTTTAAATGTGCATTTAATTGTTTGGTTTGTTTATGTAATGAGTAGTTAGCTTTTAGTTTGGTTGGTAGAAATTATTATGCAAAGATATGTGTAGTGTTTGGTGTAGCTTGAAACTGAAAAGGTGACAATTACTGACTAGTGACTAGTGTAGTTTGTTGATAGTATATTAGCTAGAGCAATGTTTAGGTGAGAGTGGATCATACTGATTTAATTACACCCATGAAAGTTATGAAGTTATACTATTATCTCACATTATCTCACATTCAAAAAATGTGAGGCGGTCTCGTATTAGTCATGGAGGTGGGTTATGTTACTTGGACCTAGCTTCATCAGCAAAGTATTTGTGGGATGTGGACATCAGTTAAGTTTGTTGGTATCTCAGTGTCTGTTGGGCTCCATATCTGCATTTCTTGTGAACCCGAGAAAGATTTAAGGGGCAAGGATGAGAGGTTAGTTGTAACACTTGGGTAATATATTGGATTTTTAGTTAGCTTATAGTACTCTATTAGAGTATTACTGCAAAGTACTTAGTAAAGTATTTTCTCTAAGTAGATGATGAAGAGGTAGAAATTGGGTAAATGGAAGTATAGCTTTTTGGTTCGGTGTAATGGTCTAAATTCCAGTAGACCAATAGTTGAACTCTTTGATTTGTACCTTAAACTCATGAGATTACTATATGGCATCACGCATGGGATTAAATGAGTGTCGTGGGAGCAAGGGGAGGTTTGGATAAACAAAATCTTTATGCTAGGGATTTCCTCTTCTTTGATACTATTAGGATGAAGAAAGAATCTTTGTCAAGCCTCGAGGGATGGAATGCACTATATACATGCTGCTAGCCTCTGTACTATGAGAAACATCTATACTAGCTCAAACATATTATGAAGAGCTAAACTAGTATACAAGTGTCTAGTCCTGTTGCTCATATGATTTACCTATTAAGTAGGGGAGCAAAGCTTCAATTCACCAAGCAAATACTGCTTTCTAAAGTAGGATAATGATTAAAGTTTTCATTTTCTCGCCCAGCATTAGTTTAGGTTAGGAAGCTTATCTAGAGAATATTTTTCATCGAGTATTAATGGTAAATTGAACAACCAAATTTTGAGAACAATAACTATCCAAGTTGATGGATTTTTTTTTTATTTTTTTTTATTTTTTTTTTAAAAAAAAGACTCTTAAAAAACCAAAACAATAATGCTCTGACAACGCTTTAAGTTGCTGACAAAATCAGTATCATAAGGGGCATGTATTGACTGCTGACTTCCTTCTTTAACATGTTAATCTGGGAGGCTCGTGTAGGAAATGCAGTGGATTGCATGCCAGATTGTCTCCTCACAGACTGGAGAGAGCGATGATATTTGATTCATGAGATTGTTTTGAAGGCTGACCTTTAGTTTTAGCATATGTAAGTTTTAACTAATACGGAATATAATTTATGGCTATAGAAGTCTCAGTTGTTCATAAAAACTCTGCTATAATCAATGCATGTACTTAATGTTTATGTTCTATTTACCTGGTTTCAATTTTGATCTATCGAATTAGAATTCTAGGTACATTTTTTGTTTCACCATTCAGCATATTCAAATATTTCAGGCCCTTGATTCTTTCTCTGTTGCGTGTGTTATATTTGAGCTTCTTTGTCAAAATAATGCAGTTGACAACAGTGTGGCCTTCAAGATATCAGCGAGGCTGGAAACCCTGCACAAATAACAGTGCTGTTGAAACAGGTTTGACTTTCACTGCCCTTATGAAGCCTAAATTAATGATTTTCCTCATTATTTCTACGTACACAGTAGTATGTACCTCCAACTTAAACCAAATAATACGTGTATGATGCAGCATTCTCTAATTCCATTGCCTAATTTTATGGCTAATGAGTTGAGGCGACATCAAATATCCCAATTTTTATTTAGGCTTTGTTCTCCTTAGCTTATTTTTTCTGAACTTAACTTTTCGCTTTGATTTGCCTTCCCCCCCTCTAAAAGCCGACTTATTTTTGTTGAACTAGCTCATTTTTGCTGAAACTTATATTAATAAGTTGTGGAGAACAGAACCTAAGTATTCTCCCCTTTATCTTTTGCTTTTGAGTCCCTGAACTTTTGCCTCACCCTTGCCACCTCATCTACTCCTTTTGTTTCAGAATTGCCAAAATCTAATGGATACTTTATAATTGAAGCAAATGGTGGGCTTAATCAGCAACGTCTTTCGGTATGTTTGCTTCTCACTTTGTAATTTATTTTAATTATTATGTATGGCTTCTTTACATAGAATATAATACGTTTGATAGGCTAATACAACTGTACAATGTTAAAACACTAACAACCTTAAAACAGAATGTTTTCAGATGACATGGTGTTTTAGCTGGAAAACAATTGTCCATGGTCCAGTTTTACTTGAAAATTATCTCACTTGCTAGCAAAGTTTCTCTAATTACACTATTACAAACTGTTTGTTTTCAAATAGAAAATGGGGACAAATTATTAGGTAAGCTTGCTTTGGTGAAGAGAATTTCAGAATGCCAAATATGTATGACTATATGAGAAGTCTAGTAGTAACAAAACAGGTAAGAAACGCAAAAAAGTGCACATAGGTAGATAGAGAGCAAGGAAATATAAGGGTAGCTTAAGCAAAAAGATGAAGGGAAACATAGACAAAGGCTGACATGTGGAGCACCAAACTCTGAACCGACTAGAATGTGAAAATGCTATGAGAAGGAATCCTTTATCTCACTTATGACATAATCGTGTCAAGAGTCATATACTGATTCAAAATCAGCTGTGTTCCTGCATGTAGAGTGAAAACTATTGAGAGCTTAACACGATACTAAGACAAAATGGAAAGGTCAAAGTAAAATAGCCCTTGGCAAAAGCCAAGAATTTATTCTTGTGAGACTTCTTCCGGTGGCAAAGCTCTTTAGCATTGTGTTTTGATTTTTAAGTGACTTCCTAAGGTTACCAAGGTCACCCTAAGAATTGCAGCTATAGCTCATGTGCATGAGTCCTTCAGTTGATGGAAGACTTTCCTAAACAAATAGTACCTCAAATCATCTAACATATCCCCATGAATTGCTCCCAAGAAAGCTATGCCGAGGATTATGTGTAGGAGACCTTTTTAGACACCTGTGAAAAATCTATAGGAATATGAGGAAAACCTGTGGTTCTTGAGCAACCTCCAAGAGTTATTTAATCAGCCCCTTTGAAGTAGATGATGTTAGGAGATAAAAAGATAATAGACCCTTGTGCAGTTTATGGAATTGACGGAAATATTTCCAAAGGGGGATAAAAAGCGACATTGACTCCATAGGCAATGCCTATTGGTTAACCTTGTTTTCAATGTTTTAAAGCCCATGAATGTGCTGTGAAGGAGAGAAAGAAGTACCTCTTAGCTCTTCATAGAACCTCCTCCTTTGTGAAGTATACCCAATAAAGTAACTCATGGAAGTGGGCCATGGAGCCGTGGAAGGAGTACCCAAAGGCCTATGCCATTTGATAATGTTCCACATAAGTTATGTTCGTCACGGTATTGGTTTAACTCATATCTAATTCATGCATGTTATTGATTCGGTTGCATATGTGATATATGATTAAACAAATGTATGATTCCTAGATGTTTCGGTTTAATGCTTCTTGGTAGATAATATTTGTAATATGTTTTCTGTAATTTCATAAAGTTTTAGTTGCTATTTCTTATATTCTCTGTAATTTCAAATTTCAGATTTGTGATGCAGTAGCAGTGGCAGGGCTGTTGAATGCAACTCTTGTTATTCCAATATTTCATTTAAATAGTGTTTGGCGAGATTCCAGGTACCATCTCTAAGTGCTTTACGATTAAGTTATGGATAAATGGAAAATGCACTGCCATTTGGAGGTGCATGCCTTTTTCAATCTGATAGTTTGTTATCTGGGAATTTATTTATGATGCATTAATTATTAGTGCTGAAGCCCTAGGATAGCTTTTGGAGTATAAAAGTGCAACCAGCTCATACAAGAATTTTGTGGAATTTAAGGATGACTGTAGTTGTATCGATGGCAGTATGGACAGATTGAGCACCCATTTATCCTGTATTGAGATGCTGATCATATTTGTTTCTTAACGATAATTAAGCTGAAGTAGTAAACCAATAATGTTTTTCTCCCTCCTTCCCAGATAATACTCACAAAAACTTTTTCTTGTGTTCTAGTTATACCTATGAAAGTTCACATTGAGATGAATCTAACAAGATTCCATTTAATTCCATTTAACTATAATTTTTTTTCCTTATAAATTGATGAGTCTTGAGCATTTATTAAAGATACAGGTTGTGTTTTTTGATGTTAGTGATCCCATCAAGGCTATGGGTTAGCATCAAAACTTTGATCATTAGCTGTTTTATTTATACTTTATGTGGTCACCATTTAACTTGGAATGATTTAAGGCTTTCATCATCTTTGTTGTTCATGTATTTGTTCCCTCATCTCAGCAAATTTGGTGAAATATTCGATGAAGATTTCTTCATATATGCTCTTAGAAATAAGGTGAATGTAGTAAGGCAGCTCCCAGAAGATATTCTCCAGCGGTATAACCATAATATTAGCAGCATTGTGAACCTGAGGTTAAAGGCTTGGTCAAGTCCTACATATTACCTGCAAAAGGTGCTACCAAAACTATTATCATTGGGGTATGAATTTACTCTAGTGCACTGTTCTCTTCTGCTGTCCTCTGAACATTCTACTACAAAATTACAGAATATATAACTTTATCCTACATAAGCCTTAATTTGTGTTCTTCTCTGCAGGGCTGTACGTGTAGCACCATTTTCAAATAGATTGGCTAACACAGTACCTCCAGAGGTTCAAGGGCTACGATGCTTGGCAAATTTTGAAGCCCTGCGGTTTTCTCAGCCTATACGATCACTGGCAGAGGTCATGGTTCAAAGAATGATTCAGCGAAGCTCAAGGAGTGGGGGGAAGTATGTTTCAGTGCATCTGCGCTTTGAAAAGGTAGGCAAGAAGATCAGACATTAAAAATGTCTCTGATACTTGAAGTCAGGAAAAGTAGATGCCTTGTGAATTTATGATATATCAAGCTCCTTCCATATTTGTATCTAAAAGTTATCTTCTTCCAGGATATGGTTGCATTTTCCTGCTGTATATATGATGGAGGAAAAGAAGAAAAGCAGGAAATGGATATTGCTAGAGAAAAAGGCTGGAGAGGAAAATTTCGTAGAAGGGGTCGAGTCATAAGGCCTGGTGCAATAAGAAGGGATGGAAAATGCCCACTAACTCCAATAGAGGTATGGCACAGTTTGATGACAAACACCTGTCTGTTGATTCCACACATTTCCCCTTTCTTCCTTAACTATAAACCAACAATGTGAAAAAGATATATTTCTTTCTTTCTTTTTCTTGCTAGGTTCTCTCCCTACTTTTTGAAATATCATTTGTAATATAGTACTCTCTTCTTGCTCAGGTAGGAATGATGCTTAGAGGTATGGGTTTTGACAATACCACTGTAGTGTATGTTGCTGCTGGGATGATTTATAAAGCGGATAAGTTCATGGCACCTCTTAGAAAGCTTTTCCCACTTTTGGAGACAAAAGATACGTTAGCAACCCCTGAAGAACTTGCCCCATTTCAGGTACTAATATGGTACTACTGTATGAAATCTGTCTGGTAGAATAGCCATGTTGAAAGCATGAGAACTTTTTATTGCAGGGTCACTTGTCCAGGTTGGCCGCCCTTGATTATACGGTTTGCCTTCACAGCGAGGTGTTCATCACTACCCAGGGAGGAAATTTTCCCCACTTTTTGATGGGTCATCGGCGTTATATCTATGGAGGGCATTCGAAGACAATCATACCTGACAAAAGGAAACTAGTTCTATTGTTTGACAACCCTGATGTTAGGTAATCGCAAAATCATTGTTATTGTTTATAATCCTATACAGTTTGTGACAGACCGACAATCGGATAATAGGTGGAGTTTCTATATCAGTAAAAAGATTTTACTGTTATTAAGAAGCTAAAAAGGCAAATATTTTTAAATCTAAAGTTTAGGACATTGACTTTGGAACTGAGTTAATGGACTCTGGATCAGAATACCCTCTTCTTGGCATTTAAACTAATTCGTAATGTTCTTCTTGGGATTATAAAGTAATCCACAATGTTCAAAAAACAGGATTGATGAACTGAATTTTCTTGCAGTAATCACATGATGTATCATTTTTTAATCGGCTTGCTTACATGCTACTTAATATGTTAATGCAGATGGGAAACTTTTCAGTACCAGATGCAAGATATGCTGAACCGTAGTGATTCAAAGGGACGTGAGATGAAAAAACCTACGGCATCACTATACACATTCCCCATGCCAGATTGTATGTGTCAGGAGGCTGATGCAAATGCAATGCACGGAAATGGTACGCTTAGTTTATCTTGAAATTTTTTTGACCCACACCAATTCTTACAACTCTACCAAGAATTCAAAATGATCGCCATACATTTTTGTATATGGTTCGATAATATATAGTTAATTTTTTTAGCCGAGTAATTTCATTCAATTTACTAAACTAAGTTACCTAATTGCTTTAGTTGAGATGAGAAATTAGCTACTAATTCTTTGATATATAGGTGCTAGAATTCGAATTATTCCTTGTAAAATTCGAGCTGCTACAATGTAAATTAATTAATTTATTAATTAATTCAAATTTATGTTTGTTTAAAAAGTTATCTACTTTTAATCTACCATGATTCTCCATTGTAATTATAAGTCAAATGTTCGTGGAAGATTGTCTCCTTTCCATAAACCTTTTTGGATTTTGGTGAGATGGAATCTCAGAAAAAGCCATGACTCTGACATTATTCGGTGCTAAACAGAATTATATCATTATAGCCCAACAACTGTCATTGAAAATATACTTCTGCTAATAATACACCTAATCACCCCATTTTTATTTATTTGTTATTATTATTAAGTATTTAAGTGGGGTTAACAATACAGTACTATTTGTTTTTACCCCTTCATTATTCCTTGGCTTTACTATGCTTCAAAATTGTGGGTTATCAACTTATTACAAGGGATAACAAGGTAGGTCCAAGAATAAAAAAATACTATACATACAAAATAAGTATTCTTTTCATTTCAAAATTATTGATACAATTTGAACGGAAACTTTGTAGTATACTGTATACAAGTTAGTCATTTTTATTTCTAATTAAGTATTTAATTAATTAATTATAAAAAGTTGATCTTATGAAAATATGGATCGATTAAAGAAATCTATCTAGCCAATTGAGTGTTTATTTGAAGTACTTGCATTATATCTCTTGTTTTGATATATATATATATATATATATATATATATATATATATATATATATATATATATATATATATATATATATATATATATATATATATATATAGAAATCTATCTAGCCACATTTAGTACTCCGTATGTAAATAATGCAAATAAGTTCAAATACGAAGTGTGTCAGTTTCATAAAACAGATGAAATGTCATAATTTTAAAATTGTTATACAGTTGAAATTATTGATTAGAATATAATCCAAAGTAGTTCAATGTTCTACCAATAAATAAAAAAAAAATTATCCCTTTACTCGAAGAATCTGTTATTCAAAATTTAAATTAGTTCACTGTTATAAACTAGGCAGCTATCACGTATTAAATAAATAAAGTTGATTGATAATAGAGATGATCTAGCTATTTGGACTTCCATAAAAAGAGGATGACTATCACTTAGCTAAGAGGTGGGTTACCAACCCAGTGTATTTTTGTAAACCTTGTTCAATCTCCCTGTTTTTGGGTTGTTTTTTTGACTTTTTACAAATAACATTGATTAAATAACTACTAATATTTGGGTTGTTTTTTTGACTTTAATAATGTTGATTAACTTGCTAATATTTATGTCTGTTATCCTATGTCTTAATTATAATCTCTATTTGACTAAACTTTTTAGTGAGTGACCATTTTCCAGAATTATTATTAATTGTTTAATCAATTTTTATTTTATTTTTTTTAAAAGAAGTGGAAAATAGACTCTTGAATCTTGATCTAACCAATTTTTTGGCCTTTATTGTATTGTTAAAGAATATGTTGGTACTTTTCCATTTTATATCGGCACTGTTTAAGGTTGGTAAAATTTGGTGTAAGATTGCCTTTAATACTTCCCTTCATTTAGGTATAGTTGTGTTTATTGTTAAAGTTGCTTCTTTCTATTTTAGGGACATCTTGATTACTTTTTACTGACATAAAAAACTTATAGGAATTTCTTTTTTGCAACCAATGTATATTTTTTATACGTAGTAGTTATTTTTATAAGTATGACTTTATATAATCATATGCATAGACAATGTATAATGCGGAGTTTGTATGAACTTCAGTTTCTTAGTATTCATAAAACGATTAGTTATACACTTATACTTGTTTGATGAGTTTTGTTATGTGAGAAGTAATGAAGTTCAAAAGATACAATGTTTTAACAAATTGAGAATTTTAAGAAAGAAAAGTTGATGTTAAACTTTGACTTCGTATGCATTGGTGTAATGGTGTTATATTTGTTACAGAGTATGAACAAAGTTATCTACGTTAGGATTTATAAACGGCGGGTGTATTTATATGCATGGTTTGGTTTAAGGCAAGAATAGTGTATTGTCTGTATACCACTTGATGGGAGAGAGAGTTCTTCGTTTCTTGTGCAATTACGCTAATATTTGTTGATCGTCATCAATTAGCAATCGGTTACTTTGTGGAATTTTTGCATTGTCTTTTTGACTTTGGAAGCATCTCCAAGCATCATTGATCCTTACATGCATGAATACCGGTCGAACTGACGAAACGGTTAAGTTTCGCCACTATTTTACTAGAGGCCCTGGCGATTCCACAGCCTAGCCTGTCCTCCACCAACCCGAGGAACCGCCTTTTGGGCGGGTTACATGTCTCCTGCCACTAAAACTTCCGTTTAGAATTGATGATATTACTGTATTTCATTCAAATTGAGAAGTTGTGTTGGTACTTGGTTGGTAGTCTTGCTTTTAGTTTAATTTGAAATTAGGAAAATTCAAAGAGCATGCAATTTAATTTGTATTGAGAAGTTGCTCGATATATTTTTACAAGGTCATGAATTCAAATATTACAATAAGTCCATATCAATTCTTAGCCTCTTAGAGGCATTGCGAACATATTGGTAGCTAGAAGGAAGATTAGTTTTGCAATCTTAGCTGACATAATAAGCTAATTTATTCATCATTAAAGTTTCTCTTATGGTCTGTTCATTTCAGCTTAATTTCAGTTCAGTTCACTTCAACTCAGTTCAGTTCGTAATTTCCTTTTCTCATAAAATATTCATTTCAATTCAGTTAATGTGAATAGACCCTTAGATCAATTGAATCATTCAATTCACCAACTAATTAAATAAATTATGCAAGTATTTATCTATATGAAAAGTAAAATATAATTTCCATAAGAGGATTATATTATACTTCCTATTTAACCAATATGATAATGTTATGATTAGAGTAATAGAGATGATGGAAGGAAGAAGCAAAAGAAGATAGGATGACCAAAAACATAATACCACGTGCCCCTTAACTTGTGGGACAACCTTCATGCCACATGCACTTACTGCATCTTTATATCTTACATGTGACTCTCTCTCCTTTTCTCTCTCTTATCTTACCTTAACATACATTATTCTCTATTTAATTAACCAACTAACTACAATTAACAACAATTATTTAACTACAACAATAGTACTTCATTAAAATGGTGCCCCACTTGTCCATATCCAACGTAAAACTAGACCTACCTACCAAATCCCTCCTTTTTTACTTTCCTTATTTATACTCCTATTTTTTTTACTGTTTTACTTTTACCTCTTGTTGTTTTATTAACCATTAAATATATTTTATTTTTTTAAATAATAATTTATATTTAATAATATTATTACCAAAAAGTGGTCAAATACCTAAAAATCGAGTGTATTGGGTTACCCTCCAATCATCTTCCATTTCTTACTCCTCTCTTTCCTCCCTCTCTCTTTCCTCACTATATAAGTCCCTCTCTTTTTCTTTCCCTTTCTTCTCCCCACCAATTTATATACAAACAAACACCGTACAAAACCTATAACAAACTTAAAATATGGGACGCTCCCCTTGTTGTGAGAAAGCTCACACTAACAAAGGTGCTTGGACCAAAGAAGAAGATCAACGTCTCATCGATTATATCCGTCTCCACGGCGAAGGCTGTTGGCGCTCCCTCCCCAAAGCTGCCGGTACGTCTACGTCCCTTTCTATCTATCTATCTATCTATCACTTTAATACCGCTTAATGACAAATTGACAACAGAAAATTAAAAACTACTTTTTTCTACGATTTTTTTAAAAAAATGATAACGAACAAGCCCTTAATGAATTACCTTTTTATTTTCAGGTTTGCTTAGATGCGGTAAAAGTTGCAGATTACGGTGGATAAATTACCTTCGACCCGACCTAAAACGTGGCAATTTTACTGAAGAAGAAGATGAACTCATCATTAAACTTCATAGTTTGCTTGGCAACAAGTAATAATTCAACTTCTCATTTTATTTCTTTTTCTCCATATTTTAATTAAATTTAACCCCAAAATTAAAATTATCATTATATTTTTGTTTGGATAAATTTAATAACAATATTTAGTTTAATTCTTTTGTGACAGGTGGTCCCTAATTGCTGGCAGATTACCAGGAAGAACAGATAACGAGATTAAAAATTACTGGAATACCCATATTAAGCGTAAACTTATTAGCCGGGGCCTTGACCCGACTACCCACCGCCCGTTGAACTCAACCGCCGCCGTTGACGGTGGCTCTGCCGCCGCAACAACCACCGTGCCTGTGAAAAACTCGCCGGTAATTCGGGGTTTTAATGTGGCTAAAATCCCGCCAATAATCACGCAATTCGGACCGATTTCTAACACGATTGACTTCAAGAAAGGTTACCCTTGCCCAGATTTTGCCGTGATTGATAACAATTTGGTGAAGAAGAGTGATTCGTGCAACAGTGGCACCACCACGGACGACGGGCCAACGGGTCGGGTTTCGGGTTCGGGTCAGGCCCGATTGGGTCAGGATGGAATTGATCTGGAGCTGACCATCGGGCTTACACAGTTTCAGGGCGAGGCCCGTAATTCTACCGCGAGTAGCGCGGAGTCGAATGCGGCGGGTCAAAGCCCGAGATCAGGCCCGGTCTCGGGCCCGTTTGAGTTCTTTTATAAAGGGCAAAATGGGGAAACAAAATGTTCGTGTTGTGAATTAGGGTTTCAAATAAATGGTGTAGTTAAAAATAATGGAAGAGGTTGTAGTAATTGTGAGACAAAAAATGGGTATTTTTATTCTAGGTACATTGGGCCGTTGGGTTCATAGAAATTGAATTGAATTAATAGGGGTACCCCTTTTTTCTTTTTAATTTTTAGGTTTTGGTATAAATGCTTTCACTAACTCCCCCTACCAAATTGTATTAAATTGGGGGGTCCCAAATCTTTTGATTTTTATCTTTTGTCTTATCACAATGGGAATTCAAGAAAATCTTTTATTCACTCACATCTTTGTGTTTTTCTTAAAATTTGTTTTTATCTTATCCATATATATATTGTTGTTGATGTAGACGCTGCGGCGTTAGAACGTCGAATCGAGTTTTGTTGTAGTTTGATTATAAGAAAATTCTCGATCTGGTGTGTACTCACACACATTACGATTAAACTATTGTTCTTAATGTTTAATCGAGTTTATGTCACTATTTTGACATTAAACAATGCTCTTATGTTGAGATATATATGTGAATAATGTTCTTTCGAAAATAATGTCTTATATATTGTATTTTTTTTGTAAGATCACCAATTTTCCCATTCCAATATTAATGGAGTGATGTATTGAATAGTATTGCCAATTATAGTATGTTTAATTATAATCATAAGTTTTTTTAATTTTTTTTTATGATTGGTCATGCAGTACCTTGTATCACCTTTTTAAATTTAAAAATTATATGGTAAAATTAACATTGCAAGCAAACCTCTTATTAGAAGAGTATTGAAAATAAAAGACAACATACATACATATCTGGCTTAAGGATCATCTTGACCCAAATGACTAGAAATGAGTTCAATATTATTATAACTTTTGTAACTAGCTTTCGTCCAAAAAAGAAGGTAATAGATTATAGAAGTACTACTATACTATTTAGCTTGATTTTCATCCAAAGATAGATAAGTATTCGTAAGATAACAGATTATGCTGACTCAACAAAGAAGATTAAGTGTGAAATCTTGATTCCTTCCTCCTAAAGTAAAATTGATAATTAAAGAAAGAGAGACAAAGAGAAAACAAAAATATATAACCAATGTATTTGTTTTAACTAAGACTGTATTTGTATTTAAACTTTTTTAATTTTATGCTTTGATGGAATTGTAAAACTAACACCTTTTTCTTAAACGAACTTTAATTACTTTATTAATTGTACTTTTGGATCAAGGATTCTAGCTTGTAAAATGTTATGTAGCGAATGTGACGATGAAAATAAAATAAATATTGAGTCATAAATTAGATATGAATAATTACTCCGTAAATAATTGAGTCGTAAATTACATTTACAATGTTAATTTCACGTAAACACTAATTAATGTGTTGTATCACACTTGTGTATTCTAAGGTTGAATGCCGTTATAAATATGACTACGTACTACTTTCGGATATTCATGTCCCATAGTTTATTAACTTTATACACGGGGTTATTTATTAGAGCAACCGTGCGTGAATAATACACTATTTGAATTATTCAATTTATTATTTTATTAGGGATCCACCTATCAATATTTTACTTCTCTTGGTTTCGGATTTGGAATTCCCCGTATATTTGGTAACCTTATGCATTATTGTGTGCTTCGGTTGCTTATTCAATTTTGATTTTTTCTCTTTATATATTATTTTACAATACAAAAACGATAAACAGACTTTACGGTCATGATGGATTATTGTATATTACAGAATAGATATATACAAAGTATATATAAATGACGGAAAATGTACATAACTCTTAGGGTTACCTATAAGCATTAAAAACACTCTTAAAAATTGTTTAAATTTAAAAAATCATGACAAAAACACACTAATTACACTGATCTATAATTATCAAGAATATTTTTAATGTTTATATATAGCCCTAAAGACAATGTATAACATTACCCATAAATGATTAATACAAGTAGTATGATTTTTTTGAAACGAAATCAAGAGAATGATACATATATCAGGGTCATGATCGAATGTATATTACAGAGTAAAAATATAAAGAATATATATGAAATTATGAATGATTAATAAAAAGTACTACCCCTTATTATCTCTACATTAAATTTAAACAACTAATAAGCGGCCTAATAAATTTAAAACCTCTAGAGTTTAGTACTGACCGAACAAAAAAGTTGGACAATAAATGATTGAAGAAAGTAGACACCTGACATCGAGTTTAGTGCCTATGTTGTCTATAGTTAGTTTGAACAATCTTAATTATTCTTGCATTAATTAATCAGCTAGTAATTCCATCAGTAAACTCCCAAAAAAATGAAAAATAAAGCAAAAATAATATTGACAGAGAAGCTCCAGCAAATTCTGATCAAAACTGTCTGTTTACCAAACTTTATAAGAATTATAGCTTCAATTTTATCCATCTCATCTGCCTACAATATAATTCCACATGCATCAAATATTCAATCTTATTATATAAATTTTATTTATATGTTAGTATTTAATTTTACACAAACAATGGCAGGTCTTTCTCTTATTCTCTACCTAACTTTATACCTTCTCACTTTAATTAGTGATATTCCTAAGTACAAGTTATTATTGTTAATTCTTCTCATAATTATGTAGCTTTGAAGATACCTAATATCGATCATTTGAGACTTTAAGCCCATATGTAATTTATTATTGTACATGTTGCATGATTATAGTAATAAAAGTAACAATGATGACACGGTTATTTATTAGACATGCATAATTGGTAATCAGCCTAATGTAATAAATTATTATAACCAGAAATAAGCTGAACTAATTTGCATTATGTTAAGATGAAATGTATTCTCTTACGCAGAATGAAATAAGGTAGGGTATTATTCGAAGACACGATTAATTAATTAATGTAACAACATAGGCATGCATAATGGTTACTCCTTAATTAGTAATTAAAAGGCATAATGGTTACTCCTTAATTAGTAATAAAAAGGTATTTGATGATAAGAAAAGGTGGTAGGTAGTTAAGATATTGATTAAAAAAAGGAGTAAGCAACTTCCAATGAAAAAAGAGGAAAGAGGGGAGGTGAGAATAGAGAAGGGAGGAAACATGTGACATGTTAGGAGGGTAGGTAACCAAATCTGGGCTCTTAAATAAAACAAAAGAATGATTGAGAAACAAAGAAAGAAAGAAAGAAAGCATACTATACAGTTGGTTAGTTAAAGATGAGATGGTGTAATAATGTGGGGTACCAACACTCACAACTAAGGGAAACCCTTTTGGATCGATCGAGAGAGAAAGATTGTCATTTGTCATTTGTCATGTGCATTTCCAGTGTGGATTCTGGAATTGGATTCCTTGCAACTACTCATACTAATTGGTAATGCTATCTTAACCTACTTAAAATTACGGATTACTTCCTCTGTTTTTATAATAAGTTCGATCATCTAATTAGATTTAATAATTAAAAATAACATTTAAGTTTGCATATTAGTAATTAAATGGAGTAGGTAATTAAAAATAACATTTTGGGTATAAACTGGAATAAATGATATGATTTGATCTAATTAGGTCGGGCATATATATAACATTTTAAGCCCAAATCCACAATAGTGACGGATTTGTCAAATTAAATCGGACTTTATAGGCCAATCTCGAGTTTTGGACTAAAAATACACTTTTAAGATTGTCTAAACCTGCACTTTTCAAGTCTAGGCTATTATTGTTGAACCCCTCTAATTTGAAAACTTTAAGGGTCTGTTCTCATAGACTGAACTGAGCTGAACTGAAATAAATATTTTATAAGAGATGGAAATTAGGAGCTGAACTGAACTGAAAATAATCGTATGAGAACAGACCCTAAGATGATAAAGACTACAAAAAGAAAAGTGAAGTGTATATAGTTATCACTCTTAACATTAATAGAGACATTTAGCTCAATTCATGCAACATGCTTTGGAGAATCAAATTGATGCCATCCTTTAGACTTTTAAGAACAACAAATTAAACTATGCTGCATGATAAGTTCAATGACATGTATCCCATATAATATGCAAGTTCCTAGCCGCAATTTAAATGTATTATCACCATTCATTTTTATTTGATTACATTATACTGTTTATGTTGCTTTAATTTAACCCTCCGCGTTAATTAATTAAAATCCAGCAATTATGTTCACATACAAAACACAGCTGCATGCAGATAATTAGTTTGGTTAATAGTCATAATCAAAACATCAGCAATTAATTAAAACAGATAAAGTAATT
The DNA here is from genome assembly GCF_948465745.1 of Chenopodium album. Lineage (NCBI taxonomy): Eukaryota > Viridiplantae > Streptophyta > Magnoliopsida > Caryophyllales > Amaranthaceae > Chenopodium > Chenopodium album. Next base: position 77,561,099 of record NC_137840.1, on the reverse strand, counting down.
TTTAGATAAAACTTATCATTCATATATATGACATGTGGGACCAATATGCAATTAAATTCTTTTGAAGTTTCTGCCCAATAATATGAACTCTAATAAGGTTATTAATACGGTCTACTACTGCCCATTTGCCTAGCTAGAAAATTAAGATTAGTTTATAGACTTTGGAGTATCTTACATTTTAAGACAAATTCAGGGTTGTAATTATTAGCATGCATGCATCTGGTTTGTGAGCTAATTAAATTCTTTGTGAAGAGACTAATATGATTAATTAATTAACTAATTAATTCTTGGTATAGAGACTAAAGACTCTGAGCATATCACATGGTGAAAATGACAAAGTCAAATCACGAAAATTTTTAAGGGTTTGTTTGTTCTTTTTAATTAAAGGAAAAAGATATATGCAGCCCTTAGAGCTGCATATAAGAAGGTGAAAATGAAAAGAAAATTCCCAACTTAATACTTAAAAAGGAAGTATATTATATGCTTATATGCAGCCCTAAGGGCTGCATATAGCATTACTCTTAATTAAATTACCTAATTTAAGTTCATTACACATCTTGTTGGCCAAGATGAGGATCAAGGAGTGGAAGGATGGTGAGTCCGATCCCTCCATCTCCTCTTGGTGTGGTCAGGGTTTGATTCTCACCCCTACCCATTCTGTGCCCTACCCCTTCTGTGACAAGAAGGGCACCTTCTATATTATCAAGGCACTCTTTCGATTGAAATTTATTAGATTCGAATAGAGATAGAGATCTTATGACTTTATGAGACTGTACTGGTATGTAACTTTTATAGAAGACATGTACATCCTTGCTTGTATCAATGGGGAATACACTTAAAATGAATAATGAATCAAATATACTATGTTGTTGTTGAATTTGATAAAATTTGATGAACTTCGAATTCTTTCTTAACTATTTTTGTTCATAAAAATTGCTAAAATTTAAGGGAGTTTTTCAATTTTTTGTCAATAATTTAACTATTTTATGCACGTCAAACGAAGGAAATTAACTCTACTAGTGTACTTGAGCCACCGAAAGAATGATTCAAGCTAAGATTTGATCGAAACCTGTAAGTTGAACAGATCGAAATTTGTTTTTCATAATAATTGTATGTTGTAGAGGTAATTACCCCATGAAATCTGCTAAAAGGCATATGATGATGAAATTAAAAATATTTTCTTTAGGCTTTTAGCTCTTACTAGTCAAGACCCAAGATATATATCGGCTTTTCTTACATTTAAAAGCCAACTCAGCATAAACTCTATTTGATATTAGTATTATCACCTCAAACACACCGTTTTTATAAACTATTTCTTGCTTTTTGGATACAATACTTATCCTTAATTTTTGAAATATACCTTTTCCTTATTTTTTCAATAATATATAATAATGTGATAGAGTATATAAATCGTTCAACCAATAGCTTAAACTTTTGGTTGATTTAGTCCACTAACATGATTTTAAGAGTCAGTATGACACAAAGATCACGGATTTGAATCTCATTCGATCCACCTCTCCATACTATACTTAGTTAATATACTACTCCATGTCTCCATAGAATCAAACACTTTAGAAAGTCAAAAGGTAATACTACTATATAAAAATTGCCCGTTAAAAAAATCTACTCTAATTTTAAAAGTACGAAAAAAAAAAGTACTACGAAATATGATAGTAGAAGAGTAGATTTGGAAGTGATGATCGAGAGTGGTGGGTGATGGTTGGTAGCTTGGGGTTACGCTCAGATAGTGTACCTAACTTTGTCTTCTTCTTCCCATTCCCTTATATGTCGGCCCTTTTACTATCTTTATTTTATTATTTCTTTTCATTATATCCATATCCTTCGTCATTTATTGGCCTTTTTTTTTTTTTTTTTTTTTTTTTTTTTTTTTTTTTTGGGTACTTGTACAGTTGTACGTACGACTTACTACTCCCTCCTGTCTAGAGTTGGACATGGGCCGGGTTATCAAGACCCATGTACTGTGTAGTGTTAGCGGGCCTCGAGCTCTATTTAACTGTGCCTGAAATAAGGTTAAGAATATGTTGTCGTTGTATTGAGTTCATACATGTCAATCTTTTGTAGATGATACTACATATTGTGTCACGTTAACAAACTGCTTTAATAATTTTTAGATATTTTGTTATTTATTCAAAATGAGCATGACATGCATTGTATTTAGAGATGGCAATATTAAGTGGATATCCGCTAACCCGCTCCACTCGCTTAAAATAAATGGACGAAAACCCGAATTAAATGGATGAGAAGCGGGTGACGGATGAAGCGGATGATGGATCGGATCGGATGTGGATGATATTTTTTCACCCGCTAACCATCCACCCATCCGTTTAACATATATTAAATTTTTAATCAAAGAATTTTACTAATAAAATATAGAATGTGCAAGAAAATTACTTGTCTTTTTTTTGTTGCAAATTAATTTTTCAAACAATATGTTGTTATTGTTTCTTTTTTATTAATAAATTAAAAAAATTATTATATAAATAACCGAAAATTAAAGTTTATCTGAGTTTTTTTTTCATTTTAGTACTCATCCATTTGTCATCCGCTCCACCCGGTTCATCCGTGGATGATGGACGGACGAATATGGATGATGGGTGAAGCGGATGACGGATGGATGTGGATGAAGCAATTAGGATAATGGATGGATGCGGGTGAAGCTCCACCCGATCCAAATCCGATCCATTGCCATCTCTAATTGTATTCAATTCATATCATTAAGTTTGACTCATTTTCTTTATGGTAAAATTTCCACATTCAACAACATAAAAGAATTTTAAATAGAAATATCATAGGTATGACACGATGGTAATTAAAAAACGGAGGTATTATTGTATACGAGTTATAAAAGATGACAACATGCATGTCAACATACATTATGAACTGAAAGCTAAGATAGTCAACATGATGAGATGACCCCCAATTTTAGAAGTCCAGGCACGAACCCATGTTACACTTACCTAACTTGTTTCGTCCTTTGCTTAATTAATCAATTCAATAAATAAAATAAGGAATATTATCTAACATTTTATTCTTGTGGCTCTTTACGTTAATATCAGAGATTAATTAAACGTTAGATCCACTCTCAACATATAATCAAATTTATAATACTGCTTTGGGGAAGGTGCTATTTGTTATAGAAGTCTTTTTACAGATATTGTGTAAAGTCTACATTAGATTGAATTACTATTTTAAAATTTTATTCATAATTACAACTTGGTTATAGTTTCTTGTTAGCAATCAAATTTTAATAACAGGTTAACTATACCATACATTAACATATAATTATTTATTTAATTGGATGAAGGATCAGATTAGAAGCTGAACTTTGTAGCAATAGAAGGATTTTTTTTATTATTATTTTTTTGTGTGACAAAACTCAACATATTACTTAAATATATATAGATCTTTTAGTGAAATAGTGTACCTGAATCCTGATAAAGTATATAAATTAACCTTAGCTTGGGGTTCAACTTCAGCTTAAAGTTGAAAGAGTATAATAGTATACATAATTAATCTTGGAATTTAATCATATTAACCAATAATTTAAGTTTTTAGTTGAGATGGTTCTTAAACAATGCCTTATTTAACATTGTTAATAAAAAAAATTTGTATGGAGTGAGTAGTCGTTGTACCAAAAAAGAAGCTTGATAATTATATGTTAAGTGTCCAAGTTACTAAGCTATCACCAGAATGACTACTCACTCATCTGTATACGATTAGCTTTTATTACATGCATATTATCCAAAATAAATGATTGTGGCCAATAGATGGATTTGGGAAAGATAGATGTGTACACGAGATTCGATTGATCTCATACTTTGGCTGTCAGTGTCACTAATGTATAACTTAGTTCATTTCAGCTCCAATCAATTCAGTTCAGTTTTACTTCAGTAAATCAGATTATACCCTTACTAGCTAATTATGTTAGTTGATTTTTATACTCCTTAAAAGTTTAGTTAACTATGGGTAGGAAAAATGGTTATTAATTGAAGAATGTTTAATCTAGGGGGTCCATGTCCATCGCCCAAACATGCCTTATTACTCGAACAAAACGTATGTATAATTTTGAGGTAGAAATCGGACCAATCACATGCTTCCAGCTTCTCATGCATGTTGTACTCTAAGATACCAAATTAGTTTGCATGGTTATGATTGGAAAAATACACTAACAAAAAGTATAAACCAAATAAAAAATTTCTTTTCTTTTTCTTACCTTTAAAAAAAAAAATAAATAAATAAATAAATAAATAAATAAAATCTTTTGTTGTACTCCCACAGAAAAAAAAATAAGCCAATCACATTATGGGACATTTAAAATGAGCTAGAAGTAGTATATAAACTAGGCGCATCACTTGGATTGCAAACTCTAAATCATTTTTTCACAATTAGTTCATAAAAAATACAATTGTACACAATTATACGTCTTAATTTACGTGGTATTTATTTATTATTTAAGCTACATTGCTTTTTTTTTTTTTTTTTTTTTTCTCTTTGGGACAAGGTATAAGGAACATTATATAAATTTGTGTAAACTTATCAGAATTTATCTTTACCTTAACTTACTTTTCAAGTAATAAGTAACGTGAATCCAGTACAAGACAACATTAACCAGGTTAAATACATGACTATACGTCTACACCCATTCAATTATGCAAGGAGGCAATCCATATAAAGGTGATGTCAAGTTCAATTTCTTGAAATGAGCTCATTTACAATTTTAGAGGTAAGAGCCCAATTGAATACATACTCTTGGCCCATTAAGTAGGCATTTAGTAAATTGGGCCTTCAAAACATTAATGGGCTGGTGTCATTCATCGATATTCATCTGGCAAGAAACGTGTGTGGTTGGATTCGGAAACGTGAAAATGAGATTTTATGTATGTTTTAATATAACCTAATGGGCCAAGGTCCATATTTTTTTGGTCCAAGTTTATATTTACTCAAATCGATATATTGTGTGTATCATAAAAATAAAAATATCGTAATGCCCAGGACTACAAGATATTAATTGAAGTTTATTTGTTGAGTTGTATCATTGTATGAAATGTGGCCCTTATTCAGCGAGCCCACGTCGTCAAATCACATGCATGCAACGCGCTCATGCTACGTACATAGTTTTATACAAGTCACCGTATAATAATTGAGGAAAAACTGTATAATAATTGAGAAATACTGTTGCTAATTGCTATACGCCTATGCAATTCTGAAATTGTGATCAAATGCTTAGCTATATCTCTAAAAAAATCGTATTTAATTAAGAATATGATATAATTTTACCGACGCTTAGAATTGTCAGATATGATTATCACCACAGTATCCTCTTCTTGTCTTTTGTCATAGGTCAATCTTGTTTAGCTAGTATCATTAAACACTTATGACTTATGAGGTTCTTCACTTCCCAAGATCAGACTTAGGGTCTCTGTTCACATTTACTTAATTTCAGTTCAGCTCTAATCAGTTTAGTTCAGCTCCAATCAGTTCAGTTTACTTCAACTCCTAATTTTCTTCTCTCATAAAATATTCATTTCAACTCAATTTAGTTCAGCTCAGCTTCAAACAGTTCAGTTCAGTTCAGTTCAGCTCAAAGTAAATTTGAACAGGCCCTTAGAGCCTGTTCTCGTACGATTATTTTCAGTTCAGTTCAGCGCTAATAAGTTCAGTTCAGTTCAGTTCAGCTCTAATAAGTTCAGTTCAGTTCAGCTCTAATAAGTTCAGTTCAGTTCATTTCAGCTTCTAATTTCCTTTGCTTATAAAATATTCATTTCATTTCAGTCCAGTTCAGCTCTAATAAGTACAGTTCAGTTCAGCTCTAATAAGTACAATTCAGTTCAGTTCAACTCAGTTCAGTCAATGAGAACAAACCCTTAGCTTCCAAAACTATTTCAAGTTAATTTACAATATTTTTGGTGTAGAAAGTTTCAAATTCAAGATCATGGAGATCTTTCAAATTGGTCAAGACTCTCAAGTTTATGGCCACTTTGTATATACAGTCAAAGCTTATGCAATAATAGTGAAAATACAAGCTATTACTTTAATTAAAAAAATTTGTTTATTAAAGTGACAAAACTTTAAATAAATCAATAATATATTATACATCCTGTAATAGTTAGAATATTAAAAAAAATATTATGATAATTGGATATTTTGTAAATTGACCGTTTTATTGCCCGATAAATTGACAAAGGAGGGTTCCTCTGCAATAGAACCTCAATCCAAGGAAGAACATAAAAGAGATGTACGTCATGCATATGAGTATGTGAGTAATAATACTATTGACTAGTCGGCCAATTCTCCGAATTTATTATGCTATAATACTAATATGCTTCGTATGTTTGATTTTTTTTATCCGATCCAATTTTGTTGAACTCTTTTTTATAGAGGGGTTGTAACTTATTATGGAAAGTGTTGTAAATTTAGTGAACTGCCCACGTATTCACGTGCGACATGCATGCATCATAATCGGATAACATCATACATATAGGCTGGCCAAAGAATCGTTCCAAGGATGATATTGTAATTTCATAATTTTTAATCAAGCTTAAATTGACGTTGCATCATACTTGAATACTCAGCTATTCTCACTTCCCTTCATACCTACTACTTATTTCATAAAATTAAGTTAATGATAACTTTTAACAAGTTTATATAAGTTTCACTACGATTTTATCAAATTAGTTTAATTAATAAAAATAAATTAAAATTATGTCATGTATGTACGATTCTAGTACCTAGAGCTTCAATCGGGTGGAAGTGGGATAATATTATATTATAAGACACATTTTGTGCTTAATTAGGGAATTAATCTTTCTCAAGATTTTGGTAAATATTTGTAAAATTAAGAGTGAAGCAATTCAATTACGGTTCTTTGATCAGTATAGCAGCCCTAAAAGTTTGTTCGTCACTATGAGCAAGTCCATAAAGAGTATAACTAACTGTGATTATTGGCGGCAATTGGTGAATTATTTACACCTAAGTACCTTTAATTTTAAATCTTTAGATCAAGAGAATTATTTAATAAAATAACATGTACTATTACATTATAATTTATAAACATGGAGACCATGATAAGAGAAATTAAAATAGAATTAAAACAACAAAACAAAGAAATAAAGTTGATCACTCAGTGAATAACAACTAGTCAAGAAAGTGATAACTTTATGACCATATATATTATGATTATGCTTGTCGAATTTGAGAAACATAGAAGATTCCTAGCTAAAAGCAAAATATTTCCATCTATCCCACTTATTAATATAGTCATTTAATTTATTTATATTTATATTTTATAATCATATATACTATTACTATTCTTAGTAGTAGTACGTAGTGATTCATATCTTAAGGAATAGTTATGTGTTCCATAGTTGGAGTAGCTTAGGGATCCTTTACTTGATAATAGTATACTAAGCGAAAAATAATGTACACTAAAATGAAAAGTTTAACCGATTATTCCTTCATATATGCATTATATTATATTAATTAACACGGTATCATTATATTGTCTCCTAAATATTATTGTTCTTAGAAATTTTAAATCATTGGTGTACGTGTTACAAATAATTATATGGTAAGTATATATATATATATATATATATATATATATATATATATATATATATATATATATATATATATATATATATATATATATATATATATATATATATATATATATATTCTATGAAGTATAATTAAGTTATACTTGAAAAAAAAACACTATTATATAATTCAAGATACATTCCACTATATATAATACTTCAATATATAAAAACAAACAAAAAACAAATATGGCTACATATATATCTTTCTACTTGTAATCCAAATCTTTATGAAATTAAAGTTCTTAACCTATTTTAGCTTTTTATTTATATAGGGATGGAATTTCTTAACTAATCCAAGAGTATAATTTAAGTTAATTTCATTCAATTATGTAAAAAAAAAAAAAGAAGTGCACGCACTTACCATTATTATAAAATCATTTTTAACCATCATCAGATCACTAGAATAAAGTTAAAATAATTGTGATTCATACACTCCTAATTAATGGCCAATATCTAGTCATTTGCGTTATCATTGTATCCATGATATCCATGCTTGTCGGTTGGTGACTAATGATATAACTAGAAATACTTAGTATATATTAAAATACTAATAAAGTAATAATCATTGTTAAGCTAATTTTTTGCCACAAAACAAAGTGGAAGAAGAAGAAATGAATGTAATGGTGCGTTATTATTTGCCATGGTACAATGGTGCGTGGTGCATGCCCACCCCATTTAGGGTACCGGGTAGCGGGTACGGTTCGTCAACTGAATTGGATGGTTCGTGTCGCTATTAATATGAGTGGCTTAGCCACCGCCGGCTGCGTAACTACTTGCATGTCTTATTTTCAATTTATTTTAATATTTTACAAATTGGTCTTCAAATTTTATTCCACTTATCTTTCGATTGATTTGTCGTGATAACTATTGATAATGGTACTATGTAAGAATTGTAGCTTTGGAAATGGACCAATAATTATGGTTGTTGAATATAATTGTATACATATCACTAGCAATCTAGTGGAGTTTTCTTGTACCCATGTTAAGTTCATTCTATCTTGAAATGTAGATGTTTACACTTTAATCATTTAGTTGCCTAGTGCTCTTTTCTTGACATTTGATGTGCATATAAGTACGGATGTGACAATGTACCTCAAGCACTATGTGTAACAACGGACAAACAACCGCGCGTGTTGTCCATGCATGCACGAGAATCAACTATTTATTCAAGCTAACCTAAGGGCCTGTTCCGATTGACTGAACTCAGCTGAACTGAACTGAACTGAACTGAGCTGAACTGAGCTGAACTGAGCTGAACTGAACTGAACTGAACTGAACTGAACTGAACTGAACTGAGCTGAACTGAACTGAACTGAACTGAACTGAACTGAACTTATTAATTAGTGATTTTTAACTACGGATTAGTGATCTTTGATTATTTATTGATATTTATTACTATACATAAGTGTATATACAAATGTACATATTAAAATATTTACGAAAAATATACTATATAATTATAATTATAAAATGTATGGAAAATATATTATAAAATGTATGGAAAATATATTAAAAACTTGAAACCTCTAATTTTCTCAATGAGATTAACATTAGAAATATGTTTCAAAAAAATAGAACCATTTGAACAATGAATTGTATCAATATTATCATTGTTATTATTATTATTATTAATTATTGATAATTATTATTATTATTATTTATTGATTATTATTATTAGTATTATTATAGTATTATTATTATTATTATTATTGCTATTATTATTATTATTATTATTATTTATTGATGATTATTATTATTTATTGATTATTATTGTTAGTATTATTATTATTATTTCAATTATTATTGTTATTATTATTATTATTGTTAATATTATTATTATTATTATTATTATTATTATTATTATTATTATTATTATTATCAAAAACAAAAGTCATAAAACCTACAATAAATTAGTGGGAAGCCGAGATACAATCTGGGCCCCCACTCCTCTAGCTATAGCAAATTCTACCCTAGTGAAGATATGAGCTGCAGCACGAGCCCCAATGTCTTGCGTCGTCGAGAACCTCTGAATCCGCTTCAGTAACGCAACAGCCTCCTTCTCTAATTATTATTATTATTTCAATTATTATTGTTATTATTATTATTATTATTATTATTATTATTATTATTATATACTATTTATTATTATTATTTTTGTTGTTGTTGTCGTTGTAATAAGATCTTAAAAGAATGAAATTTGGCTTTATATCATTAGCAATATCATTAGACATAAATTAAGAGTTGAGCTGAACTGAACTGAACTGAACTGAGCTGAACTGAACTGAACTGAACTGAATTTCAACGGAACAGAACATGCCCTAATTGTTATTGAAAGATCTCCACCTTTTTTTTTCTTCTTCCAAGAAGGGCATGTTCTGATTTACTGAACTGAGTTGAACTGAACTGAACCGATTGGAGTTGAATTGAACTGAACTGAACTGAATATTTATGAGAGAGAAGGAAATTAGAAATTGAATTAAACTGAAAATAAGCCGAAGAAAACAGGCCCGAAGCCGAGGTAGTTCATCAATCATTGACGACCTTTGTAGAGACCAAATAATAATGCAAATATACAACCAATTAAATTGGTCATAGAATAATATAAACTTACCAACGGGGTAGAATTTTTATTTTTCTATTTTGGTTTGAGCTAGATTAAGGGTTTGTTCTCTCCAGCTTAATTTCAGTTTAGCTTCAATCAGTTCAATTCAGTTCAGTTCCCAATTTTTTTATCTCATAAACAATTCATTTCAGCTCTATTCAGTTTAGTTCAGCTCAGCTCTAATCAATTTAGTTCAATTTACTTCATCTCAGTTTAAAAAATCAGAACATGCACTAATTGGCTAGCTTATCTTCCAATAGGGATGTCAAAATTTGACCCCAAAACTACCATATATTATTCTCATTAAAGATCGATTATATCTACATGGTATAATACAAATCGAAATTGAAGTTACAAATATGTAACCTAATTATGTTGTATTACAACTAATTAATTAACCCTAGTCCCTATCCTTGTCAAGTAGTGTTAGGCAATTGCTATATGCCTAACAAGACTTAGCTAGATTAAACAAGGGGCATGAATCAAGAATCGCCACCTAATAATTAAAAAGTAGAATGTTTGTTTGTTGAAGAAGTGAAGAAGAATTTTAACTCGATTGAAAAAGATATGAAGATGACAAATAAAAAGTAGCCTACACTTGTTATTGGTGGGCGGTTGCTAAATAAAGTTTAATGTGTATGAACTGCGCAGACCAATTAAATAAATAATTTTTCCTACTACTATTACTAATAATATCTAATTTTTATATTATCTTCTTTTCTTATGAATTGCAACATAAGATTATTTTTGAGAGATAAAAAAAATCTTTTATTGCAATTATTAATAATAATAAAATAAAATAAGGTAGTATAATAATGGAGGAGTTTGTCTTAAAAACAACTTTTTTTAAAAAAAAAATCTCGATTCTCAAATTCTAGCATTAATAAATTTTCTATTGACATTTTTCTAAAAAAAATAAAAAAAAAATAAAAAAAAATCTATTGACAAAGGTAATTAAAGATTGTCTTTATTCTTTAAAAATATATCTCGTGTATTAACACCCATTCTAATTCTAGTATTAATAAGTTTAAACATAAGTATCAAAATTAGATTGAAAGTAGCTAGCTTTAGCTTCACGTTTATAATTTTTAATTTTAATTTTAAAAATTAGAGCAATTATCGACCAAGGAAATATTATGGGGCCGTGTTTGGTAAGCACCGTAGTGGTGCTCATGCACTTTGATTTTATGATTGTTAGTTCGTTGTTTGGAAGCTCATACTTTACTTAACTTTTTTCTAAATATTAAAAATAAATATCTGAATTTGCTTTTTTTGGTTTCTTTGAATTAGATTACTCTACTACTCCCTATTAAATTACTACTCGTACTATACTTTACAATCATTTTATAGAAAGACAAGGCAAACAACACGCCAAATATACTCCCGACGTGTATAGAATTATTCATATTTTTGTACAAACTACATCCTCAAATTTCAAATGTATATTTTAATTAACAATCATTTGCTGAAACACTTTTGCTAAGTTAGAGGAATGTCACAACTTTTTCTCTCTTTTTTTACATGTCTAAACACTTTAGCTAAAACACAAGAATCACTCATAAAATTACATCTAAATTCAAATTACAAAGCATCATAATATTGACATTGCAAATGACCAGACTTCAAATGCTATTAATTGTCTGATTGTACCTCTCATAAATTTTGATTTGAAAATTGGTTTTGCGAATGATCAGACTTCAAATGTTACTCGTGTCGGATTGTAGCTCCCATAAATTTTGATTTGGGAAAAGATAACTTCAAACAAGCAACCCTCAAAAGTCAAGAATTCCTCTAATTAATTGCATTGATTTTTCTAATACGCGTATTATTGCGTATATATATCAACCCAAAACTTAGTACAAGCCACTTGTATAATAACTTCTTTGGCTACGTACCCATCCATGCAACATCTACTCGTTGCGATTATCAACCACTCTAGCACTAATAACATGCTTCACTAGTGTTCACTGCACCCTTTCTTTTCACAAGGACAATCTATTTTATTAGCATCAACCCCACCATACATTTATTACTTATGTCGTTACGTACATAGTCAATAAATAATAGTCTCAACATTGTCGACAAATTTCCAAAACCTTGATAATTGAAATTCATGATAATTGTAGCCTCTCGGAAGAATCAATGACTAAAGATTAGATACTATAAAATTAACGTATGGAATTGAAAATAAAGAGATACAAAGTATATGAGTTGTTAAGGTTACTGTATGACTTTCTCATAGTAAGGAATTGTTCTCTTCAACTTAATTACAGTTCAGTTCCTAAATAAACAATTCATTTCAGCTCTATTCAAATCAATTCAGTTCAGTTCAGCTTCAATCAGTTCAGTTTAGTTCAGCTCCAATCAGTTCAGTAAATCAGAACATCCCTAATTACTGTAAGATTTCTAGACATATTAAGAGATGGGATAAGCATACACATACACAGTCCAAAACAAATAGTGTTAAATGTACGCGTATAATACTCTCAGTATGTACGTAGAACAGCAAATTTTCTTGACCTTTAATTGCATATATACAAGGCTGCTGAGCTCAATAATAAAAGACGTCGAAGTTGACCATTCTATAAGTCAACAACCGGAAACTCCTTGATTTGCTACATTATTTTAGATAACATTTTTTATATTTTAAACATTTTTAATTTCTTGCCTATATATATGCATGCATAACCTTTCCAAATTCTTCAAGCTTATCAAAATAAAGATAAGCTAATAAACACTCAAAAATTAACACATAATATAATCTATCACTCCAAAAAAAATAATGGAATATTATTCAACCTTGTTATTATTATTTTCTTTTGTATGGGCTTTCTTATATCTTTTCAAACATTTCAATTCCTCAAAACTCACTTCAAATAATAATTCAAGGCTTCCTCCGGGGCCTAAACCCGTACCAATTCTTGGTAACTTGCCTCATCTAGGCGATTCGCCTCATCGTTACTTAGCTAATCTAGCTAAAACGTATGGCCCCTTAATATCGGTTAAATTTGGCAGTATCACAACTATTGTTGTATCCTCGTCTACAGTAGCCAAAGAAATGTTCCAAAAACATGACCTAACACTTTCTACTAGGCATGTTTCTGCCGCGGTACGTTCCAATGGACACGACAAGTTCTCCGTTGCATGGCTACCCGTGTGTGCAAAATGGCGAACCCTAAGAAAAATCTCCGCCCTCCAATTGTTCTCCACGCAAAGGCTTGACGCGAGCCAAGCCCTTAGACAAGAAAAAGTGTCTAAACTTATGGAGTATGTTAAGGAATGTAGTAAGTCGGGGGAAGCTATTGATGTTGGTGGTGTAGCATTTACAACTTCGCTAAACTTGTTGTCTAACACGTTCTTTTCGTTCGATTTGGCTAGTTATAACTCTAGTGATACAGGGGAGTTTAAGGAGCTTGTTTGGAAGATTATGGAGGAGATTGGAAAGCCTAATTTGGTTGATTGTTTTCCCATGTTAAGGTTTTTGAGTGTGTTTAGTGTTAATTGCAATTTAATGGGGTATGGTAATAAACTAAATGAGGTTTTTGTGGATATTATAAACAAGAGGTTGGAAAGTTTTGGTGTTAGTGGAAATAATGATGGTGGTGATGTGTTAGATACACTTATTAAGATTATGAAGGAGAATGAATCTGAATTGAGTCTTGATGATATTAAGCATCTTCTCATGGTAAGTTAATTTTATATTCATTTTTTATAAGTTAATTATCTTGCTTAATTATAAACATTTTTTTTCTTCTAATTAGTTAATCATAAGAAAAAACTTTAATTTTTTGGATTATAATTAAGAAAAATATTTACTCCCTTTTTTTAAAAAGTTCTTTCAGTTTTGAATTAACTTTTTTATGAGATAATCACTGTTTTAAATAATTTGACCTAACTTTTAATATAGTTTGTTGGTTCAAGAGAATAATACCAAGTAAACAATAAACAATAGTATAAAACATACATCACCAAATCAGTACATAGTCAAATATTAGGTTGTTGTTGCATATGCTCAGGTGGTCATACTGTCATAGTCATGGCCTCATAACCGGTCAACTAACTCGGATGTTAGTACATTCGGTTCCTTTTAATTTGTTCATGGTTAATTTAGTTTAATTAGAGTGTACTGTTAGCAGCGCGTGTTAATCTTAAAGTAGTTGGTATCCATATATTGAGTTTTAATGTTAACTAATTGTGATAATTTTTTATGTGATATAGGATTTCTTTACTGCGGGAACAGATACTACCTCGAGTACATTAGAATGGGCAATGACTGAACTCCTCCATAGCCCGGAAAAAATGGGAAAGGCTCAAGCTGAATTGAAACAAGTCTTAGGAAAGAATAGGATTGTTGGAGAATCTGACATTTCAAAGCTTCCTTACTTACAAGCGATAGTGAAAGAGACTTTAAGGATGCACCCACCAACAGTGTTTTTACTTCCACGTAAGGCGACTAGTGATGTTGAACTGTATGGTTATGTTGTGCCTAAAAATGCTCAAGTATTTGTTAACCTTTGGGCTATTTCACGAGATCCCAATCACTGGGTAAATCCAGATTTGTTTTCACCCGAGAGGTTTTTGGAGCGCGAAATTGATATGAAGGGACAAGATTTTGGACTTATTCCATTTGGAGCTGGAAGAAGGATATGTCCTGGAGATACATTGGCATTCCGAATGTTGAATCTTATGTTAGGAAATCTTCTTCACGCTTTTAATTGGAAGGTTGGAGATGGGCTCAAACCGGAAGATTTAGATATGACTGATAAATTTGGAATTACTATACAAAAAGCTATACCTCTTCGAGCCATTCCATTGTCTAAGTAAATTTTTAAAAAATAAAAAATAAGGAAATTAAAGACATGGAACATAGGCTAAATGAAATAAAAGGGTTGGTTTAATTGATTACATTTTATATACCTAGATTGATTCCATAATGGGAAGTCATGTTACACAACTTCGTTACAATTTTATGTTAGAAAAATATTCTCTTGGACTCCTAGCTACGTTAGAAGTTGTACCCTTAAATGATAAATGCAGAATACTCCTTCAACTTTGGAGTAAAATTTGAATTTCATATCCTATTTCTTACTCCGTATATTATTGTATATATTCATACTCCTAACTCCAATTATTGTTGTTAAAATATTGGGGAAAATAGTTCTCTGTATTTTTCCATTGTATTTTCCCATTCATAATATTTGGCTATATATAGACAATAGGAATATCTAACCCTAATATTCCCAAATATCTTAACTTCCTAAATCTATTCACAATATCTCACGTATATCTTTTCACAATAATATCTCACATGATATTATTCTCATAATATCATATTACAATATATGTTCCTATCTCAATACTCTCCCTCAAGTCGGAGGTGTAGATAGGATTTCGAACGTCCGACTTGGACATTAAAATAAAATCTGCATCTAATCATCGAACGATCCACCGAAAAGCACAAAAATAATCTTGTTGCACTCGATCAACATATATGCCATGTTATTCATCTTCATTAAAATCATCATATTTCTCCATGATCAACCATATAACTCAACAAAGTCACTTAATAAATTGATCTTAGAAAAAAAATAATAATAATAATAATTAGTGAACTCTCACAATAATTCTCACAATCTCATACACAAAAGCTGTGAACTCTGGTGCACAATATCTCACGCAAGTCATTGACTCACGTTGTTTAAAAAAATAATTAGTATTGTGAACTCTCACAAAACTCTATATTGGACGCAAATAATGAATACTGCGTGCAATTGATCACTCCTCTTACACGAATTCTCGTGTTTAAGATATTTTCTCCCTTGATGAGAACGTCATCCTTTTCGAACCCATCAATCAATACAACGAGAACGTCTTTCTTTTCAAACCCGTCATATTTTTCTTCTCATCTCACACAATCTCTTGTGTTTAAGGTTTTTCTCATTCTCTCACACGAACTCTCGTGTTTTTCATCCTCTCCTCTCACACGAACTCTCCTAGGCTCTTGATACCATGTCAAAATATTGGGGAAAATATTTATTGTATATATGTTTGCTAATTATGTGTACATCAACATCTATATAACATAATTAGAACGATTCAACTAAAATAAATTCGTAATCCTTGCATTCTGAATTTTCTTAGCATAGCTCAATGATGAATTTTCTTCCAGTAGAGGACAGAGGTGGTCCGTTAAATGCGAGTGGCAGCAAAGTCTAAGATGGCGGCTTGGTAACACGCACGAGGAATTGAAGTTATAGTACATTAGTACGTGTGTATTTTGTAAACGTTACATCAGAACATAAGATGATAAAAGAGTAAAAGACGAGTGTTAGAGACTGCCTAGTGTGCCTGTTAAATTTGCAATAGTTTGAAATTTGTCTTGGATAGTTGCATCACTTGCATGTATTATATTATTGTTATTGGTTGATCAGATTCCGTTCTACTTTCAAATATATTTGTTCTCATTATATGTTGGATTAAAATTGTCGTCATCCATGAAATTATACATTTATAAGTACAAAGTATATGAAACTAACAACTTTTAAAAGTTAATTAATCCTTTAATCTTACGTGTTAGATGATGATCCATTGCATACATAAACAATCCACAACATTTAATTAGAAATTGTACGAGTAATATTTTGTGTACGTCCCACAATTCTTCTCACTTTTCCTTTTGGCTTAGCTTCCAACAAGCAACTCATGTTGTCAAAAAAAAAAAAAAAAAAAAAAAAAAAAAAAAAAAAAGCAACTCATCAATCATAAAAAAAAAGTATAATTTGGGTGGGTGCAAAAACTTAATTGCCTCAAATTAGGGACTACACGAGTATAGCACTGAGATAAAGCCCAAATATAATATAATAGCAACCCATTTCTAAAGATTTTATAATATTTGGAAAGGTAACAAAAAGGCCCAATAAAGCAACAAAAATTAGTGGCAATCTTTTCAGTATATAAAGTGTATTAAGTGAGTATGTATTGTAGAGTGTGGACTACAAAAAGAAATACTATAATATACAGTTGATTTGTTTTAATTTAGCTACCTGAAATTAAATTAGATAATCACTTCCACACTACTTCCACTAGATAAAGGAGAATATACTTTACTTTACTTTCATGTATGATGCATATGAACATTCCAAAGAATATTAAAATAAAAAAGATGGATTACAACAAATTTAGCCACATAAGTAAAGGGTGAATGTGGACAAAAAACTCGGTACTACGGATAATAATAGAAGAGAGTCTGTTTTGTACACCCGGGTTATTTACTCATTAAATTTTGCTCATTTTTTAAATATGCAAAAAAAAAATTTGCTCATTTACTAAATGAGCAAAAATTAGTAAGCAAATTACCCAGGTATATTTAACCAATTCTGATATTCTGATAATAATAGGAAGAGTAGCATACCAATCTTATATTATGTATTTAAGGCTCATTCTGATTTATTGAACTGAACTGAGCTGATTGGAGCTGAATTGAACTGAATTAAGCTGATTGGAGCTAAAATAAACTGAATGAAACTAAAATTAAACTGAAGAGAACAGACCCTTAGTAAATACGAAGTAAATTCGTACAAATCATTTCACACGAGATGTATGTACTTTCACATGGGCCGCAAGGAATAATTAAAATTCCCAACGATAATTTTAGCGATTAGGTAGATCAGATGTTGGAAATTTGACTTTCCATTAGTAGTTAACAAATGGAAGATGAATTAATTTGTTTTCAATTTGAAATCAAATAGCTTGATTAGGAAGAATAATATTACGTTAAGGTTTCAAATTGATCGAAATTGGAAATTTGGAAGCAAGACACGCAATTTTTATTTGTTACAGTTTTGCGAGTATAGAGATAATGTGGACGTACTTGCATGTTAAGTTGTCAACATATATACTTTGTCAATATAACTATAGACGAATATTTTCCTTATTTACACTAACGTAACCTTCTTTTTCTTCCTTCCTTGTATATATAGTCATTTGTAATTAATTGATAGTAATTACATCTTAAGACAAATTAGTCTACTACATCTTACATGTATATTTATATGGAATTGGAATTCATATTATAAGAGAAAAAATTAAAGCTGATCATAGTTATAATCCTAATTTTGATAATCTTGCATATAATTTATTAATAACGATGATTGGTATATGCTCGAGTTTTTAAACACCACATTATATATGAGTAAAATTATTGATAAGATGATACCCAACCCCCTTAACAATCCAACACATGATCCTAGGCTAATTCTAACAACCTTGATGTTTTATGTATCTTAATAAAAAAAAATATTATAATTATAAAGAGTAAATTACAATTTTACAACAACATTTTTCTCAATTCTTTTCTCTTGGTTTACCAAGTTACACGGATGAGAAATCCCATGACTAAGACAACTAAGTTAACCATTTTGATTTTCAAACCAAGAGCCTTATTATAATTGCCTAATCCATGTAAATATAATTAATTGATTAAAGAAAATGAGAGTATATATATATCCGTTTTCAATAATAAAGTCATAGAAGTTGACTATCTTGATTCAATTTCAAACCAAGATCAAATCCAAGAGCCTTACTATATAGTTGTGTTATATGTGTAGATTAGCTAATTGCTTAACTAAGTAATACTCAGCTACTCACTAACCATATAAAGCCGTCCATCAACATATATTCGATCTCGATCATCACACTAATTAAGCCATAATACCAACAATAATTAATCCAATGGATTATTACTACACAATTTTGTTGATTGTACTTCCTTTTCTTTGGGTTTTATTGTATGTTTTCAACCTCAATTCAACTCTTACCACAAATAAAAATGCAAGGATTCCTCCAGGGCCTAAACCTGTACCAATCTTAGGGAATTTGCCACATCTTGGAGATTTACCTCATCATACGTTGGCTAATCTAGCCAAAACTTATGGCCCCTTAATCTCTCTTAAATTCGGAACTATCACAACTATTGTTGTATCCTCTGCGGAAGTAGCCAAAGAAATGTTCCAAAAACATGACCTTGCACTCTCCAATAGGCAAGTTTCTGCCGCGGTACGTGCAAATGGGCATGATAAATACTCCGTAGCATGGCTACCCATGTGTCCAAAATGGCGAATGTTAAGGAAAATCTCAGCCATTCATTTATTTTCTAGTCAAAGGCTTGACGCGAGTCAAGCCCTTAGACAAGAAAAAGTGTCTAAACTTATGGAGTATGTTAAGGAGTGTAGTAAGACAGGGGAAGCAATTGATGTTGGAGGAGTAGCATTTACAACTTCGTTAAATTTGTTGTCAAACACATTCTTTTCGTTCGATTTGGCTAGCTATAATTCTAGTGATTCCGGAGAGTTTAAGGAGCTTGTTTGGAGGATTATGGTGGAGATTGGAAAACCTAATTTGGTAGATTGTTTTCCTATATTAAGGTTTTTACGTGTGTTTAGTGTGAATTATAAGTTGATGGTTTATGGGAATAAATTAAATAAGCTTTTTGAGGATATTATACAAAAACGGTTGAGAAATTCTGCCGTCAGTGGAAGTGGTGGTGATGTATTGGACACCCTTCTTAGACTAATGAAAGAGAATGAGTCTGAGTTAAGTCTTGATGATATTAATCATCTTCTCATGGTGAGTTTTATTTATACTTTTTTTAAAAAAAATTGAAAAACAAGATAGGTCTAATATACGGTTGGAAACTAATACAATTTTTTTTTTTCTATTACTAGAGAAAATAAACTAAATTCATCAATTAGAGTAATAATTAAGAAAGATATATATGTATATATATGTTGTGAAACTTTAGGTTGTTGTGAAAAGAAACCGATATGAAAAACATGTTGTGAAACTTTAGGTTGTTAATTTGTTAACTATACTAATTATGCATGTTGATTGTACAGGATTTTTTTACAGCAGGAACAGATACTACCTCTAGCACATTGGAGTGGGCAATGACAGAATTATTGCGCAACCCTAGAAAAATGGCCAAGGCTCAAGATGAACTCAAACAAGTGCTAGGTGGGAATAAGGTAGTTGAAGAGTCTGATATCTCAAAGCTTCCTTATCTACAAGCAATAGTGAAAGAGACATTAAGGATGCATCCGCCGACTGTGTTTCTGCTACCACGTAAAGCAAGCAATGATGTTGAATTATATGGTTACATTGTGCCTAAAAATGCACAAGTATTCGTTAACCTTTTGGCTATTTCACGAGATCCCAACCATTGGAAAAATCCAGATATGTTTTTGCCGGAGAGATTTTTGGAGCGCGAAATTGATCTAAAAGGACAAGATTTTGGACTTATACCTTTTGGAACAGGAAGAAGGGCATGTCCTGGTGATACATTGGCACTTCGAATGTTGAATCTTATGTTGGGGAGTCTACTTCAAGGTTTTGATTGGAAAATTGGAGATGGTTTAAAGCCAGAAGATTTGGATATGAATGATAAGTTTGGGATTACCATACAAAAAGCTATACCTCTCCGTGTTATTCCAATCTCAAAATAATAATGGTGAACACTTAAAGAGAAGCAACTAAATAATAGGTTCATTGTTTTAAATAAGGAGAGTTGGTTTATTTTCTACTTGATTGTATCTGGATTTCATCATAGGACTTGTGTTTCAATTTACAAATATGACTTTCAATAAAATTTAAACAGATAAAGCATATATAAAGTACAAAGGTTCATTGGAATACAAACATTTGCTCACAAAAATTTCTAATATATATTTTGCATGTTTGAATAATACATAATAACTTCGAAGCTTGCCTCCTAAAACAATAATTTTGAAAGCTTATATTATAAATATGAAAGTATAACACAAACACCAACTGTAATTCATATATGCTTAAGAAAATCTAAATATCCTTTTTTGTTTATCATTAACATTTATGTCGCAATTAAAACCTAATCATCCCACCTTTATTGTAGTTTTGTTGAGCATGCAAATGCTGAAACACAGCTCACCAATCATAAAAAATGTTTTTTTTTTTTTTTTTTTGGTGGGCTGCACCCTGCACGAGTGTAGCACTAAAAAGTAAAAACAACCCAAATTAAATATTAACAGCCCAAGTTTAATAATGTAGCCCACTGATAATTTTATGATGGAAAGACAAAATGACCAATTCCAAATGAGCCCAAAGACCAGTCGATAAGGTGCTGGATTTGTCTTTTGTGTACTTTAAAAATAGATAATATAACTCTAGGTTTTGGTCTACACTACAACTAAAAGAACTCTAGTGACCCAAGTCCATAAAAAGAACTACTATAATTGTATAAGCTGTGAGTCTATGGCTAAGTAGTATCTCAAAACTTGTGAAAATATGATAATAATTCTGGGCATTGTTGCATGAGATAAATTATTTTTTTATTTTTTTTTATTTTTTTGCAAACTATAATTTTGTGTTTTTTATTTTCCTTTTCATAAGATGAAGAGCTTTATAGGACTAAAATACTTCACTGATTAACTCTGTTCAGTTAACAGACTAGACAATTTGAGAAGGTGGGAGGAAAGGTAAGAGAATCTCATCCCTAAATTTTCACTAGTGGGGATTGAGCCTCCAACTTTATGGTTGTAAGGTGTTTCCTTTCAACTAGACCAATCTTAGCTTTGGTATTTCATATAGTTTAATTGATAAAAGGGGAAAAATCAAGTTCAATTACAAAAAATAGTGCATTTTGTATGCGTGCTGCGGCAAACACACTAAGTGATCGCTTGTTTGATTGATAAAAGGGAAAAAATCAAGTTCAATTACAAAAAAACAGCGCATTTTGTATGCGCTTGACAACACCACGTGACCGCTTATAAAAAAAAAAAAGTAACTCATTCACTACCACTATGATACTACTTACGTAAACCTTGAAACACTGACCGAAATTACACTTATGATGGCTGGTCGCCTGGTCATATGGTATAGTTAATCATGGATAAAGGTCGAATAGATTTCGTCAAAAAATTTCAAAAAATAGGTTAAATGTGTAATGTGAGTTTTTTTTTTTTTTTTTTTTTTTTTTTTTTTTTTTTTTTTTTTTGTAAGTACATAAATCATGCTTGATGCTGTCTCCTAAACTCTCTACCACACCGCTTTCATCTAAAACCTCACTTTCTCTCTCTTCATCCTCCATCTCTTTCTCCTTCTAGAAACCCAGCATTACTCCCCAGAATTCTGCAAATCAATGGAAGCTTTTTAAATTTGAAAAACCCCCAAATTAATTTGATATTTAAACTTGTAGTACTGCAATAACTCTGGGACCATCTTCTTTAATTTTTAATTCCCCCTAAAACCCTAAATTCCGCCGTTACGTAATATATGTAATCCCCTTCTAGTATATATTTTCTCTCTCCTCCTCATCCCCTTTTCTTCTTCATCTTCCCGCCCTTTCCCTCTACAATTGGACCTTTTTCTGCCATTTTTGGGTTCTTCTTCTTCATGATTTTGTTGGGTTGTCATTAAAATTCTGCAAAAAGTTGCAGGAAATGCTAATTTTGTCTTCCAATGCAGAAGCTACTGCGTCGCAGCCCACCTGGCTCTCCTCTCCTTCTTTGTTCTTCGTCTTCATCTTCTTCGTCTGCTAATCCCCTCTTTCTCTCTCCTTATCCTTCAAAAACCCTCAAAAAACCCTGTTTTAAACCCCTTACTATCTCCTCTAATTTCCCACTAGGGTTTTACGCTAAACCCACCTCTGTTATTGCTTCCGAATTCATGCCTGTTTCAAATTCCGCCGTTTTTTACTCTCGCCCTTGTATTAATTTCATCCCCACTTCGTCGTTTTCCACTAAAGCTTCTTCATTCTCTTCTCAGAGATTTTCCGGCGGAGGTGGGAGTTGCCGGGTATGCCGGTGTTCGGTTGAGGATGGGCGGGACTTGCAGCGGCCATGGGTTGTTTTGAAGGGAATGCGAAACGGGTCTCGCTTAGCTTGGTTGCACAATGCTGCTGGGAGTGGAGATGATAAGGGTATGGTGGCGGGTGAAGTTGAAGCTGAAGCTGAAGCCGAGGTGGAGGAGAGGGAAGATAGGGCGGAGGAAGGCGAGAAGCCGGCGAAGATGCAAAGGAGAACAAGGGGATTAGGTGGTAGTAGCTCGGTTTCCGGGCTCGTGGAAAGTCCTGATTTGTTGACAATACCTGGTGTTGGGCCTAGGAATTTGAGGAAGCTGGTTGAGAAGGGTATTGGTGGTGTTGATGATCTTAAGCAGCTTTATAGAGATAAGGTTACTGCTCTTATCTTTAAGCTTTGTTTCTGTATTTGTTTTTGGCTCTGTTTTGTGTTGAGATTAGTTCAATTTCTGCTAATTATGGGACATTATTTGTGTCAATGTTTGATAGAGAATGTGGCATTATATATGGTTAACATTGTATAATTTGTATGCATCGATTCGAGGTTCTAGTTGTGTTAGTTCTTAGTTATGTGGATTGATGTTGAGTGTAAGACTGTGTGTTCAATTTATGTCAGAGCTATGAACTTCTAAGCCTTCAATTAGAGCTATTCAACTTATAGCTCTAAGATAAACTTGGTTGAGTTATCGGAACTTATACTTTATAGGAGAGGACCTAGTTTGTTGATGCATGTATTATTGGTAAAGGGTAGGGCTGAGTACAACTTAATCTTGTGAGGGTAATGTCTGGTAGTCTTTATTGCTGTTGTGCTAGTCCTCGCTATTGTTGTTGCTTTTGTGTAAGTTTATTTGTCCGTGCAAATATGATTGTGGTCTGTGGAAGCTTGTAGTAACTAGTAGATGAAGAAGTGGTCCAAGTGGATGGTTTGCTTATGGAATTATTGGCAGTTTGGTATCGATATAGTTCATTTGGACAATGGAATTGAAACTATGAGGAGTATATTGTAGAGTTTATGCATGGATGATGGTTTTGCTGTTCATTGACTTGTGAATGTTAACATTGCACATGAAATTTCTGGCATGGAGGGAATTATGGAACTTGTGAATGGTTTTGCTGCAAACATGTACTTTTGTCTGTTGTCTCTGTAAAATCTCCTATTTTGTTGTTTGTATATGATCAATGTTGTGAGACCAGTAATTTGGTGGATTTATGGGGTGTTTCATGTTTTTATTTCTCCTTCATTAGTTGCTGCCAATGCAGTTAACTTTTTCCAGTATTTTAAATTTGCTACCATTATAAATGGGTTTTCAAAAAAAGGTCCTCAAATCTGTGTACTTGTTGAATATTGTCACTATTAGTTGGCTTCTGCTGATATTCCTTTTGTCTTACTTCCTATATGGAACCTCGTCCAGTTTGGTTTCTCGTCCATATGTCACTTTTTTAATGTTTTGTTTTTGCAACCCTTTATTTAATCATATCATTGTTTTATTTCTTCAGTTCTTTGGCAAGTCCAATCAGACGATGGTTGAATATCTCCAGAGTTCAGTGGGAATTATTCACAGAAACCATGCTGAAAGTATAACTACCTATATCAAAAAGAGTGTAGATGAGGAATTAAAGGACGATGGATCTGATTCAGGCATTAGATCACAAAACAGAATCACCCTCTGTGTGGAGGGGAATATCAGTGTTGGAAAAACAACCTTCCTGAAAAGAATAGTTAATGAAACAGTTGAGCTACGTGACCTTGTTGAGATTGTTCCTGAGCCCATTGATAAATGGCAAGATATTGGACCTGATCACTTTAATATTCTAGATGCCTTTTATGCTGACCCTCAGAGGTATGCCTACACCTTTCAGAACTATGTATTTGTTACAAGGGTCATGCAAGAGAGAGATTCATCTGCTGGAATTCAGCCCTTGAGGCTGATGGAGAGAAGTATCTTCAGCGACAGGATGGTAAGGACTTCATGAATTTTCACTCTGTTTTGAATTAATCTTTATGAAATTGCCATGATTAGGATGTGTGTGAAGTAATGTATCAACTGGTTAATATCTAGGATAATGCTGTCGGTGAATGGGATTATGGAGAGGCATTGATCATTGTAGTTGGAACTATTAAGTTACTTAAAATTGATTATGTCATCAAGTATGAGTGTTAAATACTTGGTTATAGTGGAGCAGCTAGATAAATGATTTTTCTTAATAAAACAAACTCTCACTGTTGCTTGCTGTAGGTTTTTGTACGAGCAGTCCATGAAGCAAAATGGATGAATGAGATGGAGATAAGCATATACGACTCTTGGTTTGATCCAGTTGTTTCATGTTTGCCGGGGCTTATTCCTGATGGTTTTATCTACCTTAGAGCGAGCCCTGACACTTGCCATAAAAGAATGATGCTACGTAAAAGAGAAGAAGAAGGTGGAGTTAGCTTGGATTATCTGCGAGGTCTGCATGAAAAGCATGAGAGCTGGCTTTTTCCCTTAGAAACTGGAAATCATGGAGTTGTCTCGGTCACTAAGCCTTTCTTTCAATTGGATAGGACTACATATCCTACTATAAATGAACGTGTATGCTTCCTGGAGGGTGCTCACATGCATTCTAGCATTCAAAAGGTAATATAATGTACATGTCTCTCAGACCCTCCCCCCCTCCTCCTCCCTTTTCCAAGATAAGCTTCAATTCCAAGATACAAACATGCAAAATAAAAACTAAAGAATCCCCTTGTTTGTTGTCATGCAGGTTCCTGCTTTAATTCTTGATTGTGAGAATGACATTGATTTTAACAGAGATATTGATGCAAAGAGAGAGTAAGACTCTGTCTTCTGTTAATCCTTAATTACTCCCTTTCTTAGTTTGCTCTCTCAGCTGATTTATGGACTAATTGTACTTGGCTAATTACTTTTTCTCTCAAGAATCTGTTTATATGATTGTATATGCCTGTTGCAGAGTACTTTACTTTTGTGATTTCATGTGTTTTGTGGACTGAGCAGGTTGTCCCTGTACTGTACCTTAGATGGAACACCTTATAACAATATCTTTGATACTGGTCAATTTAAGAAATTTTACGTGTACCTATGCCTGTCAAAGATAACACTAACCTTTATGCATTCAAATCATAATATTACGGTACTGAATGCTCCCTTTCACATGCTAATATGTGCAATTCATAATCTTCTGCAGTTATGCCCGACAAGTTGCTGAGTTTTTCGAGTTTGTGAAGAAAAACAAAGAGCTTCAACCTCTTCCCCAAGCTGGTGAAGAAGCTGGCAAGCCACAGGTTCTTCTTCCCAATAATAATGATATATGGGTGCCTGGAGGAAAACATTTTCCCAAGTCAGCTCTTCAATCCTTGGATTTTAGGCAGGCTATGTCACTGTTCTCTGGCTAATATCTCTTCAATCAGTCTTGCTGAACTTTTAGAGGTGTCGAGAGGCACCAATTTTGTGTAGTATGGAGCCTTAAGATGACACTGCTTTTTACGTGTTAAATGATTTGTTCTAACCCTTAACCTTTGTGTCGGAGAGATGTAGATAGGGTTGTTTTGGTCGTGGATGCTGTGATGTTCGTTCGATGTTTATCTGCCTCTTTGTTCAAGCATTGTTCATAGTAGATGGTTTGGTTAATAGATGTTATGTTCTGTACATTGTAGAATTGCACTTTCCTGCTCTGCAGATGGTAGTCCAAATCGAAGCTTGTTGGTTGACTATTTCATTGCACGTAGAATAACATTTGGTATAGTCTAAAGATGCCTACATTATTGATGCCTTTTTTTAAAGATGATAATTAGAGCTATCAACTCGGGTTAACGAGTTGGGTTTGGGTTGGGTAAGAGTGGGTTGGGTTAATTCAGGTTAATTACATAACCTATGCAGGTTGGGTTTGGGTTAGGTCATGCTTGAGTCGGGTCACGTCGGGTCATACTTCTTATCGGATTTGGGTCGGGTTTAGATCGGGTTAATAATAGGTTGGGTGACATTCGGGTCGGGTGAACAGTGGGTCGGGTTTAATTTGGGTTTTCACGAGTTAAAATGGGTTAAGGTAATTCTCGGATCCGAGTCGGGTTTGGTTCAAGTCAATAATTTGCGGGTTAGAATCACGTCGGGTCATTCTTGGGTTTGAGTCGGGTTTGTTTCAAGTTAATAATTTGCATATTATAATCAGGTCGGGTCATTTTCAAGTCGGGTCATTCTCAGCTCGGGTTTAAGTCGGGTTCAGTTTAAGTCAATAATTTGCTGGTTATAATCAGGTTGTGTCATTTTCAAGTCGGGTCATTCTCGGATTCAAGTCAAGTTAAGTTCAAGTCAATAATTTGCAGGTTATAATCAGGTCGGGTCATTTCCAAGTCAGGTCATATTTGGGTTCACCTAACTATAAATAGATAATTATCATTTTTATCAAACTAATTATTTCCTTTGACTATAATATATATGGCAATATAATAGGAAACTATAGTCTATAATTTAGGAAGATAATTATCTCCTTTGACAATACAACAAATATATATTATAATTATCTGCTGGCGTGGACCGACTTGGTCTCCCAAGACAAAATGATTTGATCAACAATAATAAGGTGGTCTAAATTACATTTAAGGTGATTTGAAATCGGGTCCAGAACAATTTGGGTTGAATTTAGGTCGGGTCAATAACAAATCGGGTTAATTTCGATTCGGGTTATTAACAGATCGGGTTGAATTTTTGGGTTGGGTAAGTAATAGGCATATGGTAAAATTCAGGTCGGGTCAATAACAAGTAAGGTTGAATTAAAGTTAGGCCAATAACAAGTAGGGTTGATTTCAGACCGAGTTTTTAACATGTTAGGTTAAATTCACGTCGGGTTGGGTACAGGTCGGGTTGAAGTCGGGTCGGGTTAGTATCAAGTCAGGTTAAATTCGGGTTTTGACGGGTTAAAACGGGTTTGGGTCAGTTTCGGTTCAAATCGGGTTCGATGCAAGTTGTAAACCCGTAAGTCGGTGTAAGTTGTAAACCCGTAAGTCGGTGTAAATTGTAAACCGGTAAATTGGCAATTTAAAAACAAATTGAATGGTTCCACACACCCAATTGGACCTCCGGAAGGTATTAGAATCCATAATAAACATTTCGGCAATTTTTATTTCCGGGCGAAAAAAAGACAAAAAATTCCAAAATTGAAGTCTAATATCCACACTTTTTGAGAAATTTTGGAGGTTTCGAGGCCCGGTGTCGAAAGTCTTGAAATTTTATGGGATACATCTCAGGGTCATATAATGCCGTTTGGAACCATATATGGTCATTATTTGTTGTCATAATTGTTCGTGATAGGCTTGAATAAATGAAATCGATGCAAGTTATAAGTAGCTAATTTGGTCGTTTAAAGGAAAATTGGATGGTTCCACCTTCTCAATTGGACTTTCGGAGGGTATTAGGGACAAGGGAAACATTTCGGCAATTTTTATTTCCGAGCGAAAAAAATCAAAGATTTCAAAATTGAAGGCTAATAATTATCGCTTTTTGAGAAATTTTAGAGGTTTCGGGGCCCGGTATAGAAAATTATTAATATTTTAGGGGATACATCTCGGGATCATATAATGCTGTTTGAAACCATATATAATCATTATATGTTGTCATAAATGTTCGTGGCAGACTTGAGTTAATGAAATTGGTGCAAGTTGTAAACCAGTAAATTAGTCAATTAAAGGCAAATTGGATGGTTCCACCCGCCCAATTGGACTCCCGGAGGGTATTTGAGACTATGGTAAATATTTCGGCAATTTTTATTTTCGGGCGAAAAAAAATCCAAAAATTTAAAAATTGAAGACTAATTATAAACGTTTTTTGAGAAATTTTGGAGGTTTCAGGGCCCGGTCTAGAAAAGTATTAATATTTTAGGAGATACATTTCGGGGTCATATAATGCCATTTGAAACCTTATATGATCATTATATGTTGTCATAAATGTTCGTAGTAGGCATGAGTTAATAAAATTCGTGCAAGTGTAAACCGATAATTAAATTGTCGTTTAAAGGCAAATTGGATGGTTCCACCAACCCCATTGGACTCCCGGAGGCTATTAGGGGCCATAGTAAACATTTCGGCAATTTTTATTTCCGGCCGAAAAAAAGTCAAAAAATTCCAAAATTGTAGACTAATATCCACGCTTTTTGAGAAATTTTAGAGGTTTCAGAGCCCGGCGTCGAAATGTCTTGAATTTTTTGGGGACACATCTCGGGGTCATATAATACTATTTGGAACCATATATAATCATTATTTGTTATCATAAATGTTCGTGGTAGGCTTGAGTTAACGAAATCGGTGCAAATTGTAAACCGGTAAATTGGCAATTTAAAAGCAATTTGAATGGTTCCACACACCCAATTGAACCTCCGAAGGGTATTAGAAACCATAATAAACATTTAGGCAATTTTTATTTCAGGGCGAAAAATAGTAAAAAAGTTCCAAAATTGAAGACTAATATCTACAGTTTTTGAGAAATTTTGGAGTTTCGAGGCCCGGTGTCAAAAGTCTTGAAATTCTATGGGATATATCTCGGGGTCATATAATGCTGTTTGGAACCATATATGATCATATTTTGTGTTCATAAATGTTCGTAGTAATCTTGAATAAATGAAATCGGTGCAAGTTATAAACCAATAATTTGGTCGTAAGGAAAATTGGATGGTTCCACCCACCCAATTGGACTCCCGAAGGGTATTAGGGACCATGATAAATGTTCGGCAATTTTTATTTCTGATCGAAAAAATTCAAAAAATTTCAAAACTGAAGGCTAATAATAATCGTTTTTTGAGAAATTTTAGAGGTTTCGGGGCCCCGTATAGAAAATTATTAATATTTTAGGGGATATATTTGGGGATCATATAATGTTGTTTGGAACCATATATAATCATTATATGTTGTCATAAATGTTCTTAGTAGGCTTGAGTAGATGAAATTCGTGCAAATTGTAAACCGGTAATTTAATTGGTCGTTTAAAGACAAATTGGATGGTTCCACCAACCCAATTGGACTCTCGGAGGGTATTAGGGAACATGAAAAACATTTCGGCGATTTTTTTTCTAGGCGAAAAAAAAGTAAAATAATTCAAAAATTGAAGACGAATATCCACGTTTTTTCAGAGATTTTAGAGATTTCGGGGCCTAGTGTCGAAAAGTCTTGTAATTTTAGGGGATATATCTAGGGGGTCATATAATGATGTTTGGAACCATATATGATCATTATTTATTGTCATTAATGTTCGTGGTAGGCTTGAGTTAATGAAATCAGTGTAAGTTTGTAAACCGGTAAATTGGTCGTTTAATGGTAAATTAGATGGTTCCACACACCCAATGGGACTCCTAGACAGTAATAGGGACAATGGGAAAAATTTCGACAATTATTATTTTCGGGCGGAAAAAAGTAAAAAATTTAAAATTCAAGGCTAATATCCACGTTTTTTGAGTAATTTTGGAGGATTCGGGATCTGGTGTCGAAAAGTATTAATATTTTAGGGGATATATTTTTGGGTCATATAATGCCGTTTGTAACCTTATATGATCATTATATGTTGTCATAAATGTTTGCAGTAGGCCTGTGTTAATAAAATCCGTGCAAGTTGTAAAACGATAATTAAATTGGTTGTTTAAAGGCAAATTAGATGGTTCCACTAACCCCGTTGGACTCCCAGAGGCTATTAGGGACCATACTAAACATTTCGGCAATTTTTATTTCCGGGCGAAAAAAGTTCAAAAATTCCAAAATTGAACACTAATATCCACGGTTTTTGAGAAATTTTGGAGGTTTCAGGGCACGACGTCGAAAAGTCTTGAAATTTTAGAGGACACATCTCGGGGTCATATAATGCTATTTGGAACCATATATGATCATTATTTGTTATCATAAATGTGCGTGGTAGGCTTGAGTTAATGAAATCGGTGCAAATTGTAAACCGGTAAATTGGCAATTTTAAAGCAAATTGAATGGTTTCGAGGCCTGGTGTCGAAGGGTATTAGAAACCATAATAAACATTTCGGAAATTTTTATTTTTGGGCGAAAAAAAAGTCAAAAAATTCCAAAATTGAAGTCTAATATCCACAATTTTTGAGAAATTTTGGAGGTTTCGAGGCCTGGTGTTGAAAGTCTTGAAATTCTATGGAATACATCTCGGGATCATATAATGCCGTTTGGAACCATATATGATCATTATTTGTTGTCATCGATGTTCGTGGTAGGCTTGAATAAATGAAATCGGTGCAAGTTATAAATCGATAATTTGGTCGTTTAAAGGAAAATTGGATGGTTTCACCCACCCAATTCGACTCTCGGAGGCAGGGTATTAGGGACCATGGTAAACATTTCGGAAATTATTATTTTCGGGGTGAAAAAAGTCAAAATTTTAAAATTGAAGACTAATATCCACGGTTTTTGAGTAATTTTGGAGGATTCAGGACCTGGCGTCGAAAAGTCTTGAAATTCTATGGGATACATCTCGGGGTCATTTAATGCCGTTTTGAACCATATAAGATCATGATTTGTTGTGATAAATGTTCGTGGCAGCCTTGAGTTAATGAAATCGGTGCAAGTTGTAAAACGGTAAATTAGTCAATTAAATGCAAATTGGATGGTTCCTCCCGCCCAATTGGACTCCCGGAGGGTATTTGGGATAATGGTAAACAATTCAGCAATTTTTATTTCCGGGCGAAAAAAATCCAAAAATTTAAAAATTGAAGACTAATATCCACGTTTTTTGAGAAATTTTGGAGGTTTCGGGGACCGGTGTATAAAAGTATTAATATTTTATGAGATACATTTCGGGGTAA
The DNA here is from genome assembly GCF_948465745.1 of Chenopodium album. Lineage (NCBI taxonomy): Eukaryota > Viridiplantae > Streptophyta > Magnoliopsida > Caryophyllales > Amaranthaceae > Chenopodium > Chenopodium album. The sequence goes on along the minus strand of NC_137840.1, from coordinate 77,529,253 downwards.
TATATAATGCTATTTGGAACCTTATATGATCATTATATGTTGTCATTAATGTTTATAGTATGCTTGAGTTAATAAAATCCGTGCAATTAAGTTGTAAACCGATAATTAAATTGGTCGTTTAAAGGCAAATTAGATGGTTCCACCAAGCCCATTGGACTCCCGGAGGCTATTAGGGGCCATAGTAAACATTTCGGCAATTTTTATTTGCGGCCAAAAAAAAGTCAAAAAATTCCAAAATTGAAGACTAATATCCACACTTTTTGAGAAATTTTAGAGGTTTCAGGGCCCGGCGTCGAAAAGTCTTGAAATTTTTGGGGACACATCTCGGGGTCATATAATGCCGTTTGGAACCATATATGATCATTATTTGTTTCATAAATGTTCGTGGTAGGCTTGAGTTGCGTTAATGAAATCGGTGCAAATTGTAAACCGGTAAATTGGCAATTTAAAAGCAAATTGAATGGTTCCACACACCCAATTGGACCTCCGGAGGGTATTAGAATCCATAATAAAAATTTCGGCAATTTTTATTTACGGGCGAAAAAAAGTCAAAAAATTCCAAAATTGATTTTTGAGAAATTTTGGAGGTTTCGAGTCCCGGTGTCGAAAGTCTTGATATTCTATGGGATACATCTAGGGGTAATATAATGACGTTTGGAACCATATATGATCATTATTTGTTGCCATAAATGTTCGTGGTAGGCTTGAATAATGAAATCGCTGCAAGTTATAAACCGGTAATTTGGTCGTTTAAAGGAAAATTGGATGGTCCAACCCACCCTATTGGAGTCCCGGAGGGTATTAGGGACCATGGTAAACATTTCGACAATTTTTATTTCCGAGCGAAAAAAATCAAAAAATTTCAAAATTGAAGGCTAATAATCATCTATTTTTGAGAAATTTTAGAGGTTTCGGGGCCCAGTATAGAAAATTATTAATATTTTAGGGGATACATCTCGGGATCATATAATGTTGTTTAGAACCATATATAGTCATTATATGTTTTCATAAATGTTCGTAGTAGGCTTGAGTTGATGAAATCCATGCAAATTGTAAACCGGTAATTTAATTTTCCGTTTAAAGGCAAATTGGATGGTTCCACCAACCCAATTGGACTCCTGGAGGGTATTAGGGACCATGAAAAATATTTCGGCGATTTTTATTTTCGGGCGAAAAAAAGTTATAAAATTCAAAAATTGAAGACTAATATCCACGCTTTTTCAGAAATTTTAGAGATTTCGGGGCTTGGTGTCGAAAAGTCTTGTAATTTTAGGGGATAAATCTCGGGGTCATATAATGCTGTTTGGAACCATGTATGATCATTATTTGTTGTCATAAATGTTCGTGGAAGGCTTGAGTTAAAAAATCGGTGCAAGTTGTAAATCGGTAAATTGGTCTTTTAAAGGCAAATTGGATGGTTCCACACACCCAATGGGACTCCAGGACGGTAATAGGGACCATGGAAAACATTTCGGCAATTATTATTTCCGGGCGGAAAAAAGTCAAAAATTTTAAATTGAAGGCTAATATCCACGCTTTTTGAGTAATTTTGGAGGATTCGTGACCTGGTGTCGAAAAGTTTTGAAATTCTAGGGGATACATCTCGGGGTCATTTAATGTCGTCTGGAACCGTATAAGATCATATTTGTTGTCATAAATGTTCTTGGTAGGCTTGAGTTAGTGAAATCGGTGCAAGTTGTAAACCTGTAAATTAGTCAATTAAAGGTAAATTGGATGGTTCCATCCGCCCAATTGGACTCCCGGAGGGTATTTGAGACTATGGTAAACATTTCGGAAATTTTTATTTCCGGGCGAAAAAAACATCCAAAAATTTATAAATTGAAGACTAATATCTACGCATTTTGAGAAATTTTGGAGGTTTCGGGGCTCGGTGTCGAAAAGTATTAATATTTTAGGAGATACATTTCGGGGTCATATAATGCAGTTTGGAACCTTATATGATCATTATATGTTGTCATAAATGTTCGTAGTAGGCTTGAGTTAATAAAATCCTTGCAAGTTGTAAACCGATAATTAAATTGGTCGTTTAAAGGCAAATAGGATGGTTCCACCAACCCCATTGGACTCACGGAGGCTATTAGGGACCATAGTAAACATTTCGGCAATTTTTATTTCTAGGGGGAATAAGTAAAAAAATTCCAAAATTGAAGACTAATATCTACGCTTTTTGAGAAATTTTGGAGGTTTCAGACTTTCAGGGCCCGGCGTCGAAAAGTCTTGAAATTTTAGGGGACACATCTCGGGGTCATATAATGCCGTTTGGAACCATATATGATCATTATATGTTGTAATAAATGTTCGTGGTAGGCTTGAGTTAACGAAATCGGGGCAAGTTATAAACCAGTAATTTGGTCGTTTAAAGGCAAATTGGATGGTTCCACCCATTCAATTGGACTCCCGGAGGATGTTAAGGACCATGGCTAAATTTTCGGCAATTTTTATTTACGGGCAAAAAAAAGGCAAAAAAATTCAAAATTAAAGGCTAATATCCATGTTTTTTTGAAAAAAAATCAAGGTTTCGGGGACCGGTGTTGAAAAGCCTTTAGATTTTAGGGGATACATCTCAGGGTCATTTAATGTAGATTGGAAACATTTATGATCATTATTTGTTGTCATAATGTTCGTGGTAGGCTTTAGTTAATGAAATCAATGTAAGTTGTGAACCGATAAATTGGCCGTTTAGAGGCAAATTGGTGGTTACACCCACTCAATTGGAATACCGGAGGATATTGAGGACCATGGTAAACATTTCGGTAATTTTTATTTTCAGGAGAAAAAAAGTTTTGAGAAATTCCAAAATTTAAGGCTATATCCACGCATTCTAAAAAATTTTGGAGGTTTCGAGTCCCGATATCAAAAATAATTGAAATTTTAGGGGATACATCTCGGGGTCATGTAATGACTTTTGGAATCATATATATGATCATTATATGTTGTCATAAATGTTTGTGGTAGGCTTGAGTTAATGAAATCGGTGCAAGTTGTAAACTTGTAAATCGGTCGTTTAAATGTAATTTGCTGGTTATAATCAGGTTGGGTCATTTCCAAGTATGTTCATTCTCGGAGTCAAGTTGGGTTATGTTCAAGTCAATAATTTGCAGGTTACAATAAGGTCTGGTCATTTTCAAGTCAGGTCATATTCGGGTTCAACTAACTATAAATAGATAATTATCATTTTTATCAAGCTATTTATATCCTTTGACTATAATATATATGGCAATATAATAGGAAATATAGTTTATAATTTAGGAATATAATTATCTCCTTTGACCATACAACAAATATATACTATATTTAACTCTTAAATTTGAGGATGATGCTCCTTTCTTTTGCTGGCCTGGACCGACTTGGTCTCCCTAGACAAAATGTTTTGATCAACAATAATAAGGTGGTCTAAATTGCATTTAAGGTGATTTGAAATCGGGTCATAAACAATTTGGGTTGAATTTAGGTCGGGTCAATAACAAGTCGTGTTGATTTCGAGTCGGGTTAGTAACAGATCGGTTTGATTTTTCTGGTCGGGTTAGTAATAGGTCTGGTTAAAATCGAGTCGGGTCAATAAAAAGTCGGGTTTAATTTGGGTCAGGTCAATAACAAGTCGGGTTGATTTCGAGTCGAGTTTGTAACAGGTTGGGTTTAATTCGGGTCAGGCTAGGACGGGTCGGGTTGAATTCATGTAAGTTTAGTAACAAGTCGGGTTAAATTCGGGTTTTGACGGGTTAAAAAGGGTTTGGGTCAATTTCGGTTTAAGTCGGTTTCGGTTCAGGTTAATAATTTACGGGTTACATTCAGGTCGGGTCATCTCCAGGTCTTTTCATGTTCGGGTTCGGGTCTCACATACTAAGGTCAACTCGGGTTTAGGGTTGGTTTCAGGTCGGGTTAGGTCGGATTTGGGCCACAATTTTTTCGGGTTCAGATGGGTCTGTTAATAATCCGGTTTGAGTCGGTATTTCTGGTCGGGTCAACTTTTTACAGCTCTAATGATAATTACTAGTAACCCGAAGTAACCTCTAACCGACCTAGTAACCCGAAGTAACCCCTAACCGACCTAGTAACCCCCGACCTAGTAACCCCAAGTAACCCCTGACTGACGACCTAGTAACCCCTAACCAGATCACCTAGTAACCCCGGATCTAGTAACCCCTTACCCACCACCAACAAAAAACTACCACCAACGAACCACTACCAACCTAAACGCCTTGCCACTATCCCCTAACCCACAAACAAACCCCAATCCAACCAAACCATTAAAAAAAAAAATCAAATCAAACAAATACCTTAAAATGTTAACAATGGTTTCGAATATCACTTCAAATATGGCTAAAAAGGCCAAATTCGACCATGAAAATTATAGATCTAGAGTTTTCATGGCCGAATTTGGCCTTAAAAACTTTGAACTTGTTTTCCGACGACGGAGTCACCAAACCACCACTACCCTCCCAGTGAAACCACTACTTCCGACGAACGAATCACCGACGAACGAACCATGAAGACGACTATTGATGACGATTGCGAAATTTGTGTTACGTTCTCTGAGAAAATGAGATGAATGTTCTGGCTTGAAGAAGAAGAAAAGAGGAGAGAGAAAGAATTTTACTTTTTTTTAAAAAAAAAAATTGTGGCCGGCCACACCGTGTGGCCAGCCACATATGAAACTTTGTATTTATAGTTTTCTGAAGATTTCAGACGATCATGTATTTTTGGTGAAAATACATTTCACCAAACATTAAACATTTTTGGTGAAAATTTAGACATTTTTTCTCCAGAGCACATTTCACTAAATAATACTAGTATTAGAATTTAGAAAAAAGCATAAACTGCGCAAATTAGGTAAATGAATATTTTCCGCCATAAATTTGTTTTTTTAATGATTACAAACAAGGCGTATCATGTATTCATTAATCAATGATCGTCATGATGTTCAACAATAGTCAAATATATTTTTAGAGAAAGACAAGCATTTTATTCCAGAACACATTTCAAATTATACACCTCAAAATTTCAATACTAGTACAAAAAAATTATAGTACTATCTTCACCGACTGTACAGGTAGGATATACACAAAACTTTCTCACATAAACGTAGAGTTACATTTTCATAACTTAATAGAAGGCCATTGGGCTTCTAGACAGTCATTAACTCATGTTAATGCAGCTATATCATACAAATGTAATACCATTAGCAACTAAAGATGGTCTGTTGAAGCTAAAGAATCTCATCATGTTGGAGCCGAGTTAAGGAGGGTAATATGACACTTCTTATTTCTGTAACTTCTCTGTTTAGAAAGGAAGCTTCTAGCAGCACTGAACCAATCACAAACCAGTAACACAATGGAACTTTGTATATAATCATGAGATTCCAAGATCAAATGATGGAGGATTTACAAGAGCAGAGTCCTGTGGCAAGGGCTCGGATATTTTTCTTCTTTGCACAGATGACCCTGTTCTTTGACTTAGAAGTTTAGCAGCCTGGGCCTCCAATTCATCAAGATCAAGGCCTTCATAAAATTGATCATCCAAGAAAGAAGCACATTCTGCATCAATACCATTGCATTGATATGGTAACGGTGCTTCTTTGCTTGGAAGTGCTGAATCAGAGCAGAACTCCTTCTCCAGGTTCTTTGCAGGAAGAGTAAAAGCTCTGTTTGAAATCATTTTTCTTTTTGAACTCTCAGTATTAGCCACATTTACCAAAGAATTGCTACTGCCGCTTTTTATACCTTCACATGCTATCGAATTCAAACAAGAACCTACTGAGTTCCTTGTAGATATATTACGAGATTTCAAAGAGCCTTGAGGAGTTTGTAGAGTGCAAGTCTTCCCAATGGATTCTCCACCTTCTGTCATTGTGGTAACAGAAGGCAGAGACTCTGGAGTTGCTACACTAGAATGTTTCTGCTGTTCTTGAAATGGTGATTGAGTGAGTAGGGAACGCCTGTTTCAAATGGGGATTATAAATGTTAAATGATATGACTTACACTATGAATTTCTAGCATTAAGAGCATTTAGACCCACTTTGAGCAGATTTTGGCATAAAGCACAAACCTATTGAGCAAAAGGCACTGAACGGTTTATGGTAGTTTTATAATACACCAAATAATTGCATGGGTGATATAGAACTACCAAGTAGCACTGAACGGTTTATGGTAGTTTTATAATACACCAAATAATTGCATGGGTGATATAGAACTACCAAGTACCACACACACACACACACACACACACACACACACACACACACGTGCAGACAGTCTTAAGTTTATAGGAAGAACCTGTAAATTGCCATCATATCCATTTTACTATCTTCTGTTTGACCACTACCAACTGCCGGATCAGATTGGTCATCTATAAAACTCTCTTCATAAGCATCACTATCTTCATTATTAACCTCATCTTCTGAATCTGGTACCACATCTTCCGAGGACACCCTGAGAATCAACGATTAAATTAAGTCAATTGGTTTCCAGTAACACTTGCATTACTACTAAATTTTAGATCTCCTCACAGGATAAATTACACTCCGTAATAGTCCACAGATCCATTAAAGCTTAAATTTTTTTTAAATTTTTTTTTAAAAGGAATATAAGCTGCATTTTAGGACAACTGGAATATAGAAAAGCGTTGGAATTGGAATTATTCACTCTTTTCATTAAAAAAAAAAAGAAATAAAATGTAAGGGGGGAGGACAAAGGGGTGGCAGTGTGGCACAGAAATTTCAACTATTCACTTACTCAGCTTCTTCATCAATGAAGTCTCTGGCATCTTCAGATGGTTTTTTCACTGCAGCAGTAGTAATCAATGGAAGAGGACTTGTTAGTATGTCAGAGAGAATTTAATGCATACATGCAACTATGCAAGCATCAGAGGAGATGCTTCCCTGCAAAAACTTAGGCTGAGACAATCTATTCACATTCACAATATGATGAGGGTAATAAAGCCAACAAATAGTAATTTATAAAATACCTTTGTTATGCCTGGTCTTATCAGTGACTTTAAATGCAACTTCTATAGAGGAGTGAATTGACTTTTCTTTTACACTAATTTGTTGCTTTTCTTTGACAAAATCCCCAATCCTGCGCAACCTTTTCAATCTAAAAGGACGTTCACTGGACCCAGACTGTTTTCCAGAACTCATATTCCAATCTTCGTCACAACTGCTATTTGTTATATTTTGCAAAGGACTTCGAAATTCTGGGGATGATGGGGGCTGAAAGGTCCCTCCCAATTTCAAGAGACCATCAGGTAGTCCCAATGACATTTCATTCTCAACAAGAGGTCTGACCTCTCTTGTCTGAGGGGAAGAGCCAACAGTAATCTCTTTACTAGCAATAGTCGACAAATTTCCACAAGCTTTGGGAGATAATTCTGGTTCTGGGACACGATTTTCATCTTTGTCTTCACTACTGTGCCAATCTACAACATCATCCTCTTTCTTAGATAGTACAATACCTTCACCTGCAGATAGTGAGTAGAGGTATACATGAAGTCATGAAGTACATGATACCAAAAAACTTTTTCAAATTTCACAATATGATAAGTAGGGTAGTAAAGCCAACAAATAGTAATATATAGGATACCTTTGTTATGCCTGACAGTCTTATGATGATCATCAGTGAATTCAAATGAAACTTCTACAGAGGAGTGAGTTGGCTTTTCTTTTACACTAATTTGTTGTTTCTCTTTGGCAAAATCCCCAATCCTGCGCAATCTTTTTAATCTAAGAGGACGTTCATTGGATCCTGACTGTTTTCCAGAACTCATACACCAATCTTCGGCACAGCTGCTCTTTGTTTTATTTCGCGAAGGAGTTTGAAATTCTGGGGAAGATGGGGGTTGAAAGGTGTCTCCCAATTTCAAGAGACCATCAGGTAGTCCCAATGACATTTCACTTCCACCAGGCCTGACCTCTATAGTCTGAGGAGATGAGGTAACAGTAATCTCTTTACTAGCAATAGTTAACAAATTTCCACAATTGGGAGATAATACGGGCTCTTGGACATGACTTTTATCTTTCTCTTCACCACTGTTCCAGTCTACAACATTGTCCTCTTTCTTAGATACTATAATACCTTCTCCTGCAGATAGTGAGTAGAGGAAAACATGAAATTCATGATTTCAAATAAGCTGAAGAGATGAAAACTTGACTTTTCATTTCACCTACCAGCATCACTCAGAGGAGACTCTGGAACAACACCACTTTCAATAAAGCTGGTTAGACGAGGACTGAAATCAGAGTATGCGTTATCTAAGTCACATTCTGCAGCTGGTGTAGCTGGGGATTTGGGTTCTGTTGCATCAGCAGTCTCACATCCAATACTTTCATCTGCACAAATCTGGTCATCAGGTGAGGTAAGGACAATTATTGAATCCACTTCAGCTGCGTCACAATTCTTGTCACCAGCTGGTAAGTGAGACCTGACTCTTGAATGAGCTTCGCATACATCTTGAGCGGAAGAATCCAGCATTGTAACTTTGTTAGACGGCAAAATAGCTGGAAGATGAACTGGAATTTCGAGTAATCTATCAGGAGAATTGAGCATGTGCTTCTCCTCAGCCACTGAAGGGCCAAATGAAGAGACCTCAGAGTAGGATTTTTCTTTCGGTGCTGTAGAATAATCTAAAGGATCAAGTATATCTGCACAAGAATTTGTTTTCATCAATTGTCAATGTTTTCTTGAAGCACATACATTAAACAGTAAAAATTACACTTTGTAAAGCCCTATGAAAAAACAAAATTTCTAGAAGCCAAGTTCTTTCTGAAATGAAGGAAAACATCAAGTGTAAAGGACTTTTAGAAATGGAGGTAGTAAGTAATAAAGTAAATACATGCATCTGATATTAGGTATTTGTCAAGTGTTATAGCCCATACGGATGAAGGATAAAACCACATAATAAAAAGCACCACCAACCACCCATCGTTGACAAAAATGCTACTGTCTCAATCTCATTTTCAGCGTTTAAGTCATCAGCCAGACAGGGGCGATAAACAATTGTAGACCATGTATGACAAATGATTCAGACAGGAAGTAAAAAAGTAGAGGACAATCTTTATGCTTAACTCTGCCAAGATCTAAATTCATAAAGCATATTGACAAGATGGTTCACCATGGGACGAGCTAAAACGGAAAATGGGGCATATATTTAGGGACAGAGGGAGTATATCTGTATATGTTTATAAATTAACAAAAGTGTATTACCTCTTCCATTTTCAGTATGTTTTTCAACACTCCCAGTTATCAAGCACCGAGTACTCCTCGGAAACTGCAATATAAAAATGAAAGCTAAAGTGTAAGGTCATGGCTGATTAAAGGATAAATAAAAAAGTGACCATAGATGTAGTCTGTTGACATACATCAAGCCCACAATTTTCGCCAGTATTGGATGGCAACCCTCGAAGAAGCTGCATTGCATCAATGAGCCATCCAGATCGAGATGAATGCATTATTCTGTGCACCCTGGAGGGACACGTCTGGAAAAAAGGAAAGGCAACTAGAGATGGTTTTATTGCCTCATTAGACAAAAAGTATTTTTCTAACAATGCAGATTCAGCTTCAGTGAGCCTTTCCCTGAACTTTGGTTGTTGGGGGGAATCAACTTTAACCTTTTTCACTGGACGAATAAATTTTTCAATTGATAGTTCTACAAATTGCAGTTCTGGTTTCAGATGATGAGGAAGCTGCAGCAGATCACGCAGAAAATAAAAAAGTACAGACATCAGATCAACAGCTGAAACATGTAATCTACAGGAATGCCTGTGGTTAAACTTACCATCCTTGGGCTGCAATGAAAAGTGAAACTATTCATGCCCCCATTTCGCATGTGTTTCCCAACAGTCTTACCAGTTGCTAGTTTCCGTTTATAACCTTTTAGCTCAGTACCCTCACAAGCTAATACAAGTAATGCAGGTCAAGGATCACAAACATTCACAAGCATAAACAAAACTCATAGGCAACAAGCACAAAAGAAACCATAGAGAGAAAGGGAATCTAGTCAAGGATATCAACTCGACCATCATGTTTCCTTCCTGTTCTTCCCATCCGCTGAATCATCCTCAAAGGAGATATATTAGCATCAAAACATATCACAAGATCAACTTCCATAATATCAAGCCCTTCTTCACCAATTGATGTGGCAACAATAACATTGTATCCACCCAAACGGAATTTCTGTCCCAAAAGGCAGAGCAATTATAAGATTGAGAGCAGAAACTCTGGATTTTATGTCGCATACTGATTGTTACCTCAAGAACTGCCTGTTGAACCTTTTGTGACTGGCCTTTCAATGTTTTTCCTGGAAAATAGCATAGTATAAAAGACCCCCTTCAGGAAAGAAATCATAAATTTTGATTTCACAACAAAACAAGACATACAGAAACGAAAACAAAACCAGTGGCATTATCAGAAATTAGAAAACTGTAAAATTCTGTACCAGTAAATCGAGATAAAGCTCTATAAAACCATTCATCAGCCTCAATCAGAGAAGTAAAATATGGCAAAGACGCAATCTCAGTGAACCTCAACTTCTGCACGGTAGGCTAAGAGCCTTATACTACTTGGATAAGAGATAGAAGACAACGAATTTCATATAGGTCTTCATAGCACCTAGAGTGCTTTGAAAAACTACATGCAGAATATTTATATACTCTGACAGATTCAATTCCATCTGATATTTTACTCATCTGAAACTTCCCACCACACACAACTCCAGAGAGAGTAAGGCAAGCAGCAATTAAAGTCACTTTATGGTTACATATAGCTTCAAGTGAAATTGTTCAAACTGGAACAACTCTCAGAATTTTGAAACCAATTGCAATGATATTAATGTCAAGAAGCAAAGTCATGAAATCCTTATTTATGTACAAAAGAAGCCCAAGGCCTCCCTAGTAGACATTACAAACACAATTACAATTTACTCACACCAAAGAATACTCACTTAAAAAGCATCTATCACTGTGGCACATATGCACTTTTAAGGCTTCATTAATCAACATACTTCTTTCAGCCTTTGAATAAATCATAATTAAAAGCTTTAAAGCTTATCCTACATCCAATCAAAATAAAGCAAGGAATTTCCAGACTTATTTGTACAAACCTGAACTTTGACCAATAAATTGAGTTGCTTTGACTGAACCAACATGGGCTAATGAATCTAATATGTCCCTGTTAAAATCAATGTGACAATGGAGAAGTCAGTTACCTATAAGATATCAAGTTCAATAGAGAAAGCAAACGTAGACAACCAAAATCAAAAGAAAATTTCAAAATTCTTATTAAATATAGTTTTGTTCACCTGACACTCCCCCTAAAATTTGAAAAAATGATTACCCTTGATTTTGCTGGATCATTTGTTGCTGCAAAAAAAAAAAAAAGCAAAAAATTTCATATCATATCCCCCATATTTTGATATAATTTTGAAAAAGAAACAAGATAACAATCATGAGCAGTCGAGGAGTGCGCTTAAGCAATAAAATTGCTTTTCATGCCAAATGGAAATCTTCCCCCAAACCCTCCCCTAAAAAATGTTACAAATATATTAATAATAAATCTCCTATAATAATTCAGGAGTTAATTTTCTAACTTTACACCACAAGCCTCCAAACCTTTAATACTCAAAATTTGTTGAATCCATGCATTAGCACCAGTATGTTCTAGTACATAAGTAAAGATGAGGCACTTAGTTTAAAGCACCCATGCCTCTTACTTTATTTATTATCATGAATAGATAAGAGCTACACACACACTAAAAAAAAAAAAAGTGATTCATCTAACATTTGATAGGATAGGATCTCATTCCTAGAACTACCACTTAACCTGTTAACCCTTTTCTCTACCTTCTCTTTTCAGAGAAATTTGATACATGCATGTAGGCAAATTTGAATGAGATAAGCTTCTCTGGACTCTGGAGTTGCTTTCTAAGCGTTCAAGTCTGGAATGAAGAGCTTGAAAAGTTCTCTCAACATTTCATTCTTGCATATAATACTCATTGTTGCTGTATTTTAATCCCTCTCTAACTTCCTGGTTTGCAGTTTCGCTGTTTGTCTATTGATTTCAGTTGGTACCAAATAAAATTGAAAGCAGTGTTTTAAATGCTTTATACCTAAGAAGAATCAGCTGTCAAATAAATTTGTAGAACATCTCAAGAAAAAGAGCTATATTCTAAACAGACACAGAGAAGACCTGCGTAAAAGCAATTGTGGAAAGTGCTTCTTGCTAACCAAAGCACCTTATATTATGCAATCAATTGACTAATGATCTCTATTCTGCAAGAATTTACAGAACATGTCTTTATTTAAAGAACGCAGCTTCCCTACTTTACCAAAGGATGGATGCCACAAGGTGTGATCCATAAGCATTTTTACAGTTAGCTCGGTCCATTCTACACACTAATGCCAACACATAGTGATGCTAGAATAGAAATTGTATGTCAAATAATGAAACAAAGCAGAGATACATACTGAAGTGACTTTCTAAAATTTCTATCATTTTCGACAATTTTGGGCTGGGGGCACCATGCGACAGACTCTTCTGCATTAAAATCTTTGCACTCTGAATGGCTTCATTTCTACTCATAAGTCTTGCAAAATACCTGCCACAAGTCAATCAAACAACAGCATCTTCAGAAAACAAAGCTTCTGCCACCATTAAAAAAACGTGTTTAAAAAGAAGTAACAATTTTGATCTAAGTTAAAATTTCGAGCAAAATTTATCAAATCACTAAACAGTACATTAGACCAGTGTGTCAATAAAAAATAATGCTTAGTTAAAGCCAGTAATGGCAACTGGCAAAGAAAATTTGTAGCCTAATAAGAATATGTGGCTTATATTTTCCATATAACATTGCTTGGTTTCTCTCAAAACTACAGTTTCAGATATGAAGTCCAGTCTCCAATATAAAAAGACATTAACTACCATACAACTATCTACTGTGTGGACATCAAAGGTAGTAAGAGAGTTATACCCTTGTCGCAGCTTTTCTTCAAGCATCTCATGTGCTGGTCTTATTCCATGGCTAGAGAGTAGCTTGCGTATGTGGTAGAGTGTAATAAGAACACCAAAGTAACCTTCTACTTCACTATACTTCACTTGCGGAAGTTCTGGCGGTGGTGCTTGTCGAAATTTATCCCTTGAATTCAGCAAATCGCAAGGGCTCAACTGTTGAAGGGAAAATATTAAATTAGTAGCTCAGTGCCCAAGGAGAAAGGCAGAAAACAAGGGTGTCAAATCAAACAGATTAAAATACCTAAAAAGAGGAATTTCCGAATATAATGAATGTAAAACACCACATAACCATGGGATTTGAATGTGTTTCTACTTAAAAAAAAGTGCTCTTCTTATATTTGATATTAAGCCCACAAAGGTTTCAAAATGCTTGATTTATGCACTGGTGGGCTTAATTTGTCTAGGTGATAATCATCTTATCAGTGCTCACCAAGCTCAATGATCAAAGTTAATCGGAGATATGCTAGTGAATGGTTTTTCGGTTTGATGGAAAACAATCGTGTTGAATTGGATGAGATTACCGCACAAAGAAACATACTCCCTCCTTTTTCTTTTGAGGTATCTATTTTTTGTTGACTCTTGTTTTGCAGAATTGAGTTGAGTGGGTGTAATAAAAAGGTAGCTTAAGAAAGAGAGAGAGGTTAAAAGGGTGGGTGAGTATAAGAAAAGGGGGAATAAAGTGAGAGAGAGTGGAAAGGTGTAAATATTGTGGGGTGAGGGGGTATGAGAGTAGAATTATGTAGAAATGGGTATATCAGATAATACACCTCAAAAAACATAAAATGGATACTCTTTTGGAAACAGAGGGAGTACTAGATAATATATTTCATCAATTTCACACTAAGTATTAGCATTAGAGGCATTTTTTTAAAAAAAAAAATCTCAAATAGCCCAATGGGTTTCATACTTACAATAGGTATTCTATATCATCTCAGCACTTTAACTTAATTTTCTCATTACATATATGGACTTATGGAGTAAGGAAAGAGGGAGGGTGGGGGGGACATACTGTTTGGAAGTCCCTGCCTGGTAGCACTCCCATTGCACAAAGCCTGGCAGCAAGTGGCCGTATAACCTCCACGAGAAGATTATGTATCTCATCAGCATCCTTCCCCATTGGAACCTACATAGGGAGGGTCCAACTGTGAATGGGAATTTTAACCACACAAAATCAGTAGCATACCGTATTACCTTGTGCTTTCTCATACCTCGATTAGTTCAAGCTTCCTATTGTGTACGTAAGGGCATACATCAGCATCACTTTCATTGCGATATTCAAGCGTAGATATTTGCAGGTTATCAATTACCTGCTGAATAGTTTCCTTCTTTGCTGAAACCAAATATATATGTTAACATTACGGAAGACCAACAAAACTTATAGGAGAAAAATGGATGGCAAACTTACAGCCAGGGGTAGCAGTCAAAGCTAATATTCTCATCTCAATAGGAACTGCCATCAGCTGTGAACAGAACAAAGAAGTTGCACCTAAGCGTCAAGTCAATGTTAATATTGATGTGCAAACGTACTGGACATAAATCATAAATATACAGGAAACTTTAAGCAACCTCACGAACAGACACGCAGTAAGAGTAGTTCCCCATTGCACGATGAGCCTCGTCAATCACTAGGCACACCAGCGACTTCACAAGACAAGCCCCTGATATTTATAACAAAATATTGTAACTAACAATAATGACCTTGAGAAAGATAAACAAGCATACAGCACACTATAAAAAAAATATATATAAAAAAATAAAAAGTAAAAAGGAGCAAGAGTTGGCGCAAAATTATACGATGAAACTGCATTTTGACAAAATTGTCTAAAACAATAGCACATTGAGGAAAGGATTTTGTGAAAACAGAAAAAAAAATTTAAAAAAAAAAAGAGAGAGAGAGATTGAATCGGAAAGCAACAAGACTGACATAAAAATCCCCAATTAACAACTGTCTAGCTTTAGCATCACTTTCTAGACAAGTATGGATTGCAAAAGAATGCAAATGGAAAATAAATCTCATGAAATACTCGAAAAGACAGCACCTGTTCCTAGAGCACACAAACTAGAGCTTGCAAAAAAAAATAAAAGATTTTTTTGTAACACACACCCAATCCCACCCCCAGCACCACCTAAAAACAAGGATGGTAAAAAAGCACACAATATTAAACCAATTGTTACCATAAATTTAGATCACATTTTCACAAGCAATACACCAGAGGTACATCACCTGACTGAATATCTTTTTCAAGCACTTGGGGTGTGACAAAGAATACACGTTTAGCTTTCCACAAGGATACTCTTTTGGGGGGACTTATAAGACCTGTCATATCAATTGTCCATTCCTGCAATCACTTATATTTAATTCTTCTCAAAACATGTCTATATATGAAGCAATGTGAACTTTCAGCAAAATTCTCGGTATAAGTGCAAAAGAAAGCCACCAACTTACTTGTGGTATACCGACAATATTATGGCAGGCTTCTATTTGTTGCATAACCAAGGGCCTCGAAGGAGCAGCAAAAACTATCTTACCTGCGTTGAAGAGGGAGTCAAGGTATCAATGTCATAAAAAGCACATGATGATTTTAGAAAGAAAAAAAAAAAAAAAAAAAAAAAAGAGTATATAACTTCCAAAAGGTTCATGGTTTCATTCTCTCAATAAGTCCACGCGGCGAAAGTGCTGAACCCAATGAGCATTACCTTCAGGGAACCATCTAAAGTAGTTATGCATAACAACAGCAGCAATGAGAGTTTTTCCCAGGCCTGTAGGTAGTGCCACTAATGTGTTTGAAAATAAAGCTGTCCTGGCTATCTCAAGTTGATACTCACGACGAGGAACATTATCTGTAAAACAGATAGGAGATGGGATTTCATGAGCCAAGCTATCTACAACTTGATGGTCTCATATCACAAACATTACGTAGTATCTATATCATTACACATAAAGATAACACAAACAGGAACTTTCCCTGTCCCGAAGTAAGAATAATCAGAGGAACCATTCGCCAAGTACATACACGCTACGATAGTACATGTACCACAGTAAAAAAAATCAACAACCAAGCATAGAGATAAACACTTAAATACTTCAATTTCAACCAAAACATTTATAATTAAAAGAAGAATGGCTTATATAAATATTTCAAAAATCCAAGTTCCATACTCAGCTGAATCATAATACATGGGTTTTTATAGACTTATACTCTTATAGTAGGTAGATGTATAATAAAGCTACAGTGGAGTTATGGCATTCTCCATTTTACAGTAATCAAATCACACAATTGAAAAGTGAATTCAAAATATACAAAATAATGTGCTAGCCAGATTATCCAATTGTAATTTTTGCCCCAATTCTCTAACCCTAACATTTCAACAATCAAGATTTTTCGAAAACCTACCTGGATAAATCCAAGTTTTAGCAGCCTCAAGATCAATATCTACATAACACGCCCTGTCATGAACCCTAATTTGCTCATCATCACCTCGACATTCAATTTCATTCTCGACACCCGTTTTCGAAGACCCATTACTAATAAATCTATCAAGCGTTAATTGACGGGAATTATTCTGGACTTTGTTCAATTGATGATTCTTCCATAAATTATTGCCGCCAAAAGTAACATTGGAAGGTTGAGGAGGAGGTGGCGGCGTTTCTAGGGTTTTAGCGGCGGTGCTCTGACATGCAACATCGATTTCTCGAACTGCTGCTTCCCAATCGAAATCCTGCAAAATTGTTGGAAAAAAAATTGATTTGGGGATAAATTGAATGAAATTGAAAAATGGGGAAGGAAGATAGAGAAAGTACCTCTTCATCGTCGTCGATGATTAATTGAACAGAAGAAGAAGCCATTGTTGTTTGCAGAAGATCGGAAAAATTGAATCGGAGGAAGAAATTAAGGGGTGGAAAACGAAAAAGCTTGCTGAATAATTTTGGGGAGGTGTTTGAGTGAGTGAGAGTGGGAGGAAATAATTAAAATGGCGGGCAACTATTTTTGGATTTCAAAAGTAAATTATTAGCGTGTTTGATGATTTGATTATCGTACTAAAGGAGTAAAGGGAACCCCATTACTTGGATGCATAATCTTGTGGGGTGAAAAAAATGATGGATGGACAATCTTACACTTACTACTTCACCACCCATTTATCCTCCCGACGACCCATAACCCTTTCGACCAGCAATGACCACCACCACCCTAACCATTGACCCACCACCATCCCTCTATGACGACCCACCACTTTCCCATGCCGGCGGGATGATGGTGGTTTTTTTGGCAACCGCAATAACCGAAGTCCAGAACCGGTTACCGCGCGTGATGACCGGAGCCCAAAATCGATTACCGTGCATGGTAACCGGTTTTGGGCTCTGGTTACCATGCATGGTAACCGGTTTTGGGCTCCAGTTACCGTGCATGGTAACCGGTTTTCAGCTCCGATTACCATGCACCTTAATCGATTCCATGGTAACCGGAGCCCAAAATCGTTTACCGTGCCCAGATTTTAGGCTCCGGTTGGTACGATTGCTGGAAAAAAAAACCACCACTTTCCCGCCAAAGAGAGAAGGTGGTGGGTCGTCTTTGAGGGGAATGTGGTGGGTCGCTGGTTAGGGTGGTGGTCATCGCCGGTCATGGTGGTGGTGGTTGTCGTCGTTGTCGGTTAGTGAGGTGGTGGTGTCGAGGTGTTAGTGATTGGTGGCAAGAGGGAAGATAGTGGTGAAGTACTAAAGTCATGGTTGTCCATTTACACAAAATGTTGGCGGTTTTGATCATTTAAGATGGCGATATTTAACATCCCCCAATTTGAAGGCTATAATACACGAAGTCGGAGCAATTGTACGGAAATTCACGAAATTGTAAAGGGTGCATCCCGAGGTCATATGATGTTGTTTGGACCCATATACGACCATAAGTCGGCTACATAATGGCCCCATCGAAGCTTATAGGCAATACAAGAAGCGTGTACTTTAACTGGATGCTTAAAGGCAAATTGGATGGTTCCACCCACCCAATTGGACCCCCGGAGAGTATTAAGATCTATAGGTAGCTTCTCGGCAAATTTTGTTTCCGGGTCGAAAAAAATCAAAAATTGGCAAAATTGAAGGCTATAATACACGCTTTTTGGCCAATTTTGGAGGTTTCGGGACCCGATGTCAAAAAGTCTCGAGATACCAGGAGATACATCTCAGGGTCATATAATGTCGTTTGGAACCATATATGATCATTATATGTTGCCATAAATGTCCCTGGTACCCTCGAGTTTATGAAATTGGTACAAGTTGTAAACGGGTAAATTAACAGTTTGAAGGCATATTGGATGGTTTACCCGCTCAAATGGACTCCCAGGGTGCATTAGGGTCCATGAGAAGCATCTTGACAATTTTTGTTTCCGGATCTAAAAAGGTGAAAAATTGTCCAAAATTGAAGGTTATAATACACAATTTCGGGTCAGTTTCTGACATATTGTTTCCGGGTCAGTTTTTGCATTAGGGTCCATGAGAAGCATCTTGGCAATTTTTGTTTCCGGATCTAAAAAGGTGAAAAATTGTCCAAAATTGAAGGTTATAATACACAATTTCGGGTCAGTTTTTGACATATTTTTTCAAAAATTAAACTGAATACGTGAGGTGACTCTTGAGGTCGTATAATGTGGTTTGAAACCATAACACTCCTGTAAAGATGACTATAAAGTATCAATAATGAGTTATGTTTCTAATTTGAAATTTTGGAATATAATGATGCCACAAAAGTATATTAACGTGATGTGACTTGACAATAATGATGTCATATGAATACAATGATGTCATAAAAGTATATTGAAGTGATGTGACTTGACAATAATGATGTCATATGAATATAATAATGTCATAAAAGTTTATTGAAGTTATGTGACTTGACAATAAAAGCGTTTGCTCCAAGTGCGGTAAGCCTTGGGCGAGATATGGTTTTCTGTGTTTAATTCCTAATGATAGTATTGATGACCCTATAAATCTGTTGTTTCCGCCTGTCCTCCAACCTCAACGGCGAAAACCAAGCGTTGTTGGTCAGGTGTACAGTCTCTAGTTGTGCCCCGGGATGCAGAATGTTGAGGGGGAATGGGCGTTCATTCGTCACAAACGATGGAAATTGATTGTTTGGTTGACACGAAAAAATAAATAAAAATTGTTAGAATACTAATATTTTACCCCTAATATGCATGTAATATTATACTCCGTTTAGTATTATAACTAGTGTGTGGCCTCGGGCGATGCACCGAGCTTTGCTTTGAATAGCAATACATGTTATTTAAGGTATAAAATCATAATATATATAACTGCAAAAAAATTAAATGGACAATAATAACTAATGAAACTGAATAAACGCTCTCAAATTGATATTTCGTACAAATTAAAGTATTTAGTGTATTATAATTGAATATGAAACATAATTAAAAGATAGTAAAGGTGGTAAGAAACTAAGAACATTACTACATTTTGTCATTGGTCTTGAGTTCAAACCTTGTGATAAACATTTTTGTTTTATACACCTATAAGATCCTATATATGACCCCGGGATCACCCCATGCATTTAGTTCATTTTTGGGGAAAATTTTCCGAAATTGGCCAAAAAATATGGATTACAGCCTTCAATTTTTAACAATTTTGACTTTTTTGAACTCAGGAAAAAAATGACGAGACACTTCCCATACACCCAAACACACCCCGGGAGACCATTTAGGTGGGTGGAACCATCCACTTTGCCTTTAAACTGTCAATTTACCCGCTTACGACTTTCGTCAATTTCTTAACTCAAGGCAACCACAAACATTTTGGCCAATATATATGACCATATATGGTTCAAATGTCATTATATGATTATAGGATGTATCACCTAGTATCTTACGGAGTAAGATTTTTTGACACCGGATCCCAAAACCTCTAAAATTGCTTCAATTTCGTGTATTACAGCGATGATTTCACCTCAGAGTATGTTTGCAAATTCCAACTTCCTTCATTTTGTCATCCAACCAACTATTCACCAATTCCCATAGTTTTCATTTCCTCTATTTTATCTTGTCAACTAAACAAGTACTACGTATTAAGTAAAAATAGTACTACTTGTGTCACTTTAAATCCCTAATTTTCCTTCATTTTAAATCAACACATAGCTTTGTTTGGTGCATATGCCAATGAACTACTTTATTTGAGTCGGGTTGGGTTGGGAATAGACAGGTCTAGTTCGGAGTAAAAAAAAAAACACAAAACTTCACACGGGTCTTTAGAGTTTGAGTAAATACTCCGTAAGTATAATATTATTGGGTGATACGATTCAGAGGGCTGCCGGAGAGAGAAGCGGAAAGTGAGTGAGAAAGAATGGAAGCAGTGGTGGTTGACGCTGGATCCAAGCTCCTCAAAGCTGGCTTCGCCATTCCCGATCAACCTCCTCCTGTTGTATGTTTTTCATCTTTCCCCCCTTTTCTTTTCACTCTCCATTTTCTAAATTACACAAATTTAAACTATTTTTATGGGGTTGAACCTTAATTACACAAATTTAAGCTATTTTTATGGGATACTGACATATTTCTGATTAATCACTGTGGGCCATCACAATTCTCTTTTACATCGGCTTAAATTCATGTCATTTTTTGGGAGAGGCCCACTTTTTTTTATTCAAGATTTGGGATTGAATTGAAATTTGTGTTCTTTATTTAATCTGAAGGACCAAAATCCCAGTTTAGCTTTTGGAATTACCTCATTAACTGTTAATTCGAGCTGGGTACTATAGTATTTGTGAAGAAGAAGCTTTTCCATCTGGGTTCTGAAGAAGGGTTTTGGAATGTGTAAAAAATTGTACCTTTTTAAAAAAATTTGAGTGCTTCTTTGAATTATCGGATTGAGAACTTTAATGGAATTATATGGTATTAGGGTGTCACTAATGACATTGATGTATACATTATTCGGTACTTATAACTCGTAAGTACCACCCCACGACTTTAATCAACTAACCTAGTCGGCATTCACATTATGAGAATTATAGTTAGTGAATAAGAAGCAAACAACATGTTTCCGAAAATCTGGAGTATGTAATCTCAATTCATCTAAACATAGGTGCCATTAATGTTTCACCATTGTGTATCTCAGTGGGATTCATTCTAATTTCTATATTGTGATTCAGATCATTCCTACACAAATGAAGTGTGTGCCTGAAGAGGAATCATTAAATGGTTTGGCTGTGGCTGAGGACATCACTGTTGATCCTATTGTTCGTGGTTTTGTGAGTGATTGGGATGCCATGGAAGATTTATTGCACCATCTTGTATATTCAAGCCTTGGATGGGAAATTGGCAATGAAGGCCATATTTTATTTGCTGACCCGCTGTTAACTCCCAAGGTTATTGCAAATCTGTTTGTACAATATTTATGTCTAACATTTCTTATAGGTGGAATTTGAACTCTCTTCCTCCTTACCACGTGTCATTTTCGAAATTTATGAAATCTCACTCGTTTCAAACTGTTTGAAAGAGCGAGACCAAACTGTACTAGCCTATGTATCTGCTACTGCATATAATTCTTTGACTAAGCTGTTATTTCCCATATGTTAATTCTCTGAACTTGCTGGAAGAGAAGGTGAATGTTTTTGCTTTGTGTTCATGGCTAATTGGGATCGTATTGAGTCAGTGAGTTCCCTTAGTGTGCATGGCTAATTGATAGATAAACCCCTTGTCTTAACTCTTAACCTTTCTAACCAATTTTTTGCTTATTTTTGTAGCCTAACTCAAAAAGTGCTCATTCAATATTATTATTGCCTGTGTTTTTATGTATTCTTACTTCCCACAGCTAATGTTTGTTGATTTCAGGCTGTAAGAGAACGATTGGTCCAACTGATGTTTGAAAAATTCAACGTGTCAGGATTTTATGCTACTGAGCAAGCTGTATTGTCACTCTATGCAGCTGGGCGTATTTCTGGTTGCACTGTTGATATTGGTCATGGCAAGATAGGTGTGCTCAAGTGTGCCTTTTTAATAGTAGCAAAGCTCTTTACTTTAACTCCTATTCCATTCATCGATCTTTAGTTGTGGGGTACTTTAATATGCTGCTCATAAATAATTAGACTGTAGGCTCTTTGCTGATTCACACTGACAATATTGTGCATGTATGTGTGTCTTTATGTTTACAATTTCCTGATATGGATGTATGGGCTCGTGTTTGCATCCATATATGTTCGCGGGTGTGTGTACATGTATATGCATACGTGGCTTTAAGCATGGGTAAAATATCGTTGTATGCAGTAGCCTGATGCATTGGATGATTCCAGATTCATAAAGAACTAGACTTAGCTGATAGAAGCTTTGGTTCTGCATGATTTGCAGATATTGCTCCTGTTATTGAAGGAGCGGTCCATCATATTGCCTCAAGAAGATTTGAGATTGGGGGTGCTGATTTAACCAAGCTACTTGCCGAGGAACTTGGGAAGTCTAATCCACTGGTGAATCTCCGGGTTCAAGATGTGGAGAAACTTAAAGAGCAATATGCAAGCTGTGCTGAAGATGAACTTGCCTATGAAAAAATCCAGCAATCATGCCCCAATGAACAGCATATTCTGCCTGATGGTCAGGTTTGTATCTGTTCATTTTGTGTGTGATCCTTTTGGACTACTAGATTCTTTTTAATGCTTGATGCTACATTTAAAAAAGTGCTGTTCGGTGTACCCTGCTATGCTTTACTTGGTTTAGATTTACATTGGTTTTTCATAGGGAGTAAGCTCATTTCCAATGGATTGTTTGATACTATTTCTTCAAATTTCACATTTCAATTTGTTGGACAACTTTTTTAAAACTGTGGTGTCCCTTTCTGAAGTTATGATGATATGACTTGAAATTAAGATATCCTAGAATATGGCCGGAATGAATTTCAACTTGCATTTGAAATACTTCTGCTCTGGGATTGATTGTGTAAATCGATTGAATATGTTATAGGTAATCAAAATTGGAAAAGAAAGATATGCTGTGGGAGAAGCTCTCTTCCAGCCTTCTATATTGGGTTTAGAGGCACATGGCATCGTTGAGCAACTTGTTCGTTGTATATCTACTGTATCATCAGAGAATCATCGGCAGTTGCTGGAGAGCACTGTACTATGTGGTGCCGCATCCTCTATGACTGGTAAATTACCACTTGCCTTAGATCTTCATATATATTTTTGCTTTGCTAAAGCCTAAAAGCAAGCTAATGCAGCAACTTTTGCCATTTCTTATCAAAAATTGTTGCAAGGCCTCATTGTTGTGTTTTAGTTAAGAAATTTAGTATTTGTTGCTGTGTATGATTTAAATTTGAGTATGTCTGTAGATTTGTACACCTTCAATTAAAAGTACAAAATCTTGCCAAAGAACGCTTGTAGCAACTATTAATAAAGGAGCATAAGGATAGAATAGATAACCAGTGAACTGAGAACTTTATTTTGCCTCTGTTCTATCTTGTACTTTGCTAGTAAAGGTGGGAGATCTGGTGTTGTAATTCTATTCAGTGGTGATTTAATTGCTTTGATAATACACCCACATCAATTTCCCGGGCCTCCCCCCCCCCCCCCCCCCCCAAAATTCTCTTCTTCTTCCTTAATTCTATATTTCTGTTTTCCTGTCTATTAAAATTTGGGATGCCCAAGAAATTTATCTATAGTAACAATTTTGGGACACAGGAAGTAGATCTTTTATAAACCACTCGTACAAAATATTGTCTGTTGTGATTATTGAGAACTGTATCATGTTAGTGTTAAAATTCCTTCCAAAAAATGGATCTGCATATACTGCTAGAACTAGGCACTTGGTATGTCACGTCTTATAAAATTCTATCCGGTGGCCCTGATAATGGAGTTTAGATGTCCTATGAAAGCTAATAGAAATGTCCAGGGTTTGTTATTACTTCTGCTGATCTGACTTACCTTCCCTGTTACTGCAGGTTTTGAGAGTAGGTTCCAGAAAGAAGCTAATATGAGCACATCAGCTATTCATCCTTCGGTGGTGAAGGTAATCCATTCCTTTTTCATTTTGAATCTGTGTACTTGACATATATCGTATGTCTTGTATTATTGACAATATTTCTCCAATGGGGACCTTCATTTAACTTTGCTTATTGTTTTGAATTCTTCATCCAAATACAGCCTCCAGAATACATGCCAGAGAATTTGGCCCAGTACTCAGCATGGGTAGGCGGCGCAATACTTGCCAAAGTTGTCTTCCCTCAGAATCAACATGTAACCAAGGCAGACTATGATGAACATGGACCTGCTGTTGTTCACAGAAAATGTTTCTGATAGATGCCTGCTCTTGCTTCAGTTTACTAACACTAACAACGGCGATAGAGACTCAAAGTGATTGGATATTGGACTCACAATGGGATATCTCTGGACTCTCTAGATAATTAGGGGAACTACTGTGAGAGGAAAACCATGCGAGTGAACTCTTGAATCAACTCACTGTTATGGGTTTAACGTAACTGCTGAACTTTGCTGCAAGTAGGAAGATGATTGGTAAGGACTGTATGATAGTGTTATTAGAAATTTAGAACATTTAATTATACCTTATTAACTACTCTTATTTTCGGCATTTGGAAGTTCTGTGACCTAGATTATTTAATGTCCTATGATTAATCTTTCCTTGATATATGTGGTGTCGTGGTGATGAACATATTTTTCTTCTCCTATTTTGGCTTTCGATTTGAAGGCCAAAATTCCATTAGCATTCTAGTGAAATGGAATGTAGAAGATGTGGAGGACTGCTTATACCACTAAATTTACAGGCGGTATATGTCAAAGTCATTCTAGACTCTCTTAAATCAAATTGTTTATTACGAAGTAAAATTTTGTGGTGTTACTAATTACTATAATTATGTCAAATATGTAAAAATTAATTTGCGAGTTAGGGTTGTAGGATGCAACATCTCATTTGGTGCCAAAAATTTATGTGCAAGAGATCAATTTCCTAGTCTGATTAATGAGATTAGAGAGAAGTTTTGAGCTTATAGCACATTTGAATGCAAGTTTTCGCTGCAAGCTGTTGAAATGAAATTTATTGTGTCTAGACATTATTCTCAGTTTAAAAATGAAGCCAAACACACAACAAAGATACTTTATACAATAGTTACATAATAAATTATCTCTTCAAATAATACAATGTACTAGGAGAATAATTACACAAGTAAATATATAATAACACTTAACTCGAATATGATCTCCTTCCCTTAGGATCCGAATTACTGTAAATTAGTTCTGTGGGAGATCTTCAATGATTTATACAGGCAAATGATCACGGGCTATACACCTAAAACTAATTAACTTAAGTTTGTAGAACCACAAGAGCTATACATATAGAAAAGATCAGGGTCTAGAGCATTTACTCAAGGGCCGCGTTGCTGGGAGCAATAGGTTTTGGAGGGTGTAAACTGAGCTTGGAAAGCTGAGAATCAACGTCATTATAACTCTTGCCACGACGATGAACTGCAGGATTCTGCTTCTGTCGTGGCCGTGGCTGATTATGGCTCAAATTTTTTTGGAGCTGGTACAGGTACTGAAGCCTAGCAAGTTCTTTATCTAAGATTTCCTGTTCCACTGAAACATGATTTTGTATGTTTAGGCATATTGTTATTCCATTGACCATTGATGCAGAAAATAGAACCAAGCAGATGAAATTGATCTGGTTATATAAATTATTGACATATTACTCACTTGATTTTATGTAATGCTCCTGCGATAAACTCTCTAACCGTTGTTTTAATGCTCTATTCTCCATACCAAGTATAAGATTTTGCTGGTCGAGGAATTCTAGCTGTGCTGATACTTCAGCTCCTGCTGCCTGCATTAGTAGATGTATACTATGTATGAGGAGATTATGAAATCTTACACAATGCTTTATTGTAATACTATGTTACTCAAGACTTTGGTACTCATTACTGTACTTAATTAGTTGTCAGACAGGGGAAATGTGCAGGGAAAAGAAAAGATTACCTGCAAAACTTGGGCATTTCTCTCCAGCTCTGCAATATATTGAAGCTTCCTGACACGTGACCTTCGAGCATTATGCCTACATCATTTTTGCAAATCTGAGAACTTGATCGAATGTTTTCCAAGCAACTCATACACATCTTTTGAAAGTATAGCGTGAATTTAGGCACTCAATTGTTTATTTTATTTCATCTTATTAAAGTGTTTTATTGAAGTGTGCATGTTTATACTTAGGCGATCCTTCAGTAGAGAAATCATTACTACTGATATGATGAAGGAACTAATTCTTACTGTTTACGTTTTGCATCAGAATTCAATGCAGCAGGTGGTTTCAAGTGAGAGCAGTCGCCTCCTCCACCAGTAGAATTTTCCGTTTCAGGTTTATTCCCTACAGATTTTATTACATCTGATTCTGGTGAACAAGACATACCTAAGGCCTGCCAATCAGCATCTTCCTTGGCATTTATGAGGCCATTTGGTAATAATGATGGATGAGTAGAAGTTGAGGGTGATTTCCCCAACTTATCTTGCTGTTGCTTATTACTTGCAGTTGCAGCATTTGACTTCTCGGTGTTAAATGAAACTTGAGGGATCCTATTGAAATTGTGGGGCATTTGGTTACTATAAGAAAGTGCCCCAATAACGTTCCTCAACCACAACTCATCCGCACTAGTATCTACAGCAAAGTATGCAGAAGAGTCACTTGCAGAACGTCGATGTGTTCTATTAATCGGACTCTCTGGCTCATTTAGGAGATCCTCAAGCCAAGGTGGTGGTTCCTCAGATAAAACATCTGTGGGACAAGAGTTTGGCACATTGACCTGTTTGTCAGTAGGAATTAGACCACAGTATTGAGCTTGAGAAGGGCCTTTCGGAGGAAGAGACATTGGACCCCTGCACGGGCCGCTTTGGATGTCTGAGAACCCTTCTGGGGTGTTTGCCATACATTCAGCAAGCATTTTTTCTCCTGTGAAGGGATCATGTAACTTATAAATGATAATTCCAAACAAGCAAATCCAAACTTCACTAAATTTAATATGCACATTCAAACATATTCATCTAAAATGAAATTTTGAATAATGATATTACCTTTTACAGGTTCTCAGAGGAATCTGAATTCTGAAGAATCTTAAAAGACTGATATAGATGTAAGGAACTATCAAGTATCAACTATGGATGCTTGCCTACCTCGAGAGCACCCTACGTATCTATCTTCACTATAGTCATGTCTTGGCTAGTAACTGCAATAAATGAAGCAAATATTTCATCAAAGCAAAAAGTTTTAACAGATGAAAGCTCCTTTTCCTTTCAGTACTTTGTCACTCAAACATAGCGTTGAATCTGTTTCATAAGTCAAGTCCATAACATGCAACGCGCATTTAGACAATTCAAAGAGTATTGTTTTGTCACTACAACAGAATATATCTAAAACAGTGATGTCATGAACACAAAAATCAGTACACAACCAAATACGGCATTTTATTAAAAGGAAAACTACCCGGAATGCCTGTTGGCTGTTGCAAACTAAAGTCCTAATTATATGGAAATTTTTCCATATTCAGAAATCTGCAGCAAAACTTCTATCTTAGCTAATAATTTCCAAAATTCTGATGACTTTCTAAATGAAAATTTTCCCCTTGTATTGGGTTCGCGTACATTCTTGGCCTTTAGGCATCATCTTCTGTTCATCTGTTGCATCAACTTATATTGTAATAATTTTACATTGCTTATTACATTATTCATGCATGTTTAATCTATTAATGTATTTGAAAGAAATTCGAGATCATACAAGATGTCATTATATTACAAAAGAGGAAGAGGTCTCTTTGTAGTTAAGCTTGAGATATTGAAATCCAACACTTAAATAATACAAGTACACGTCTAAAAAATAAAACATGATTAAAGACCGCGTAAATTGTAAATGAGAAGAACTTTAAGGACAGGAAAGCACATTGTTTAACAAAGAGGTGTACCAGAAAGCAGAAAGGTGGGATGTCACGGTGGTTCGGGCAGCAGATGATCTCTTCTTGCACGTCGCTGTGACTTCCCTATATTGCCATAAGCAAAATTATAAGAAAATGAAAAGCTGAAGAATTTTGGTTAATGAGAAAGCAAGAAAGAGGCGCTTTTCCCGCAATGAAAGCTAAAAGCTGTTAATGTGATCCACCATTTTCGTTTTATAGATTTCCCTCATATTTTGTTGAGTGCATTCTAAGGTTTAGATAGATTTGAGGTGTATAATTAAGCTACACAATAGCCATTGCCTATTGTCTTTACCTTCAATGACGGTTGTTAACTAACTTAATTGGTAAAACCGTAAAAATGGGAGGATATTATCAAGGTTGTAAAAATCAAATGTTGTTTACAACATTGCTCCGTGTAACTCTCTATGAGCAAAAATACATAAATGAATCTTAAAATGCAATTTGGTTTAACAATCTTATGGAATAAGTGGATGTCTATTAGCATAATTGGTTTAAATCTTTTTCACATTAATGTCATTAATATATAGATATAACCAATTGATTGTTGGTGTAGTGGTGATTGGGACTACACTTGGTAGGGAGGACTCGTGCTCGATCCCTCGCAACAACAATCGGGAGGGGACTGGAACTTAACCACCCAGAATTGATCCGCGAATCCGGATTAGCCCAAAGGGGTGGGGTAAACCGGGTGGAACACCCAAAAAAAAAAAAAAAAAAAAATTAATATATAGATACAATGGGGGAGTAATGATACACCATACACGTTAATGATTTGATTAATATTCTTTTATCATACTTTTTGTTTTAATTTTGTACTTAAAGATGAAATTTGGATGGTTTACAGAAATCACTATGAAATAATTCTGGAGATCAAATTTGGATGATTTACAGAAATCGAATGATAACATAAAAATTCCAAGGAGTCGTATTATCAAAAGAAAATATTCATTCATTGCACATTTGCCTTCTACATTTGATTGTGAAATTCAACACGATGTATATTGATAACCAATGAAAAAAATCAGATCAATATTATGGTAACAACTTTACAAAGTAGCAGCGAAGTGGAACAAGTGTAGGATTGTTTTCCTAGCCCAAGGCTAAGACTATCACAAGTCCACTGCTCTCCCTAATGCCAATTCCAAATTCCCACTCGTAGCACCCATCAGTAAACCAGCATCGGGATTTTGAGACTATAAACAATGATCTTTATTCTTAAATCTAATGCTTCTCCATTTTACTGCTGGTTAACACTCGGTGCAGATGGAAAGCTTCACCTTGATCTCCGTTTAAAGATCGTCTTTCCAAGCAGCAAGCAGATAGCTGCCTTAGCAACTTTTCAAGCTGTGAATGCAAGCAACTCAATGAATCTTTCAGGCCAGGATTAGTTGACAAGATCATGGCATTCACTGCGTCAGCAACAACTTCTCGTTGTGATTCTTTGAGAAGATGTCCAACTGGAGAATTCAAGGGTTCTTCGTAGGCCAACAAGGCAACACATTCCTACAGAAAATTGAAAATCTAAGAATCTCAGAAATTCAGAAATCAAAACAACAGAAGTATAATAGCTGAAGAAAGACTCTTCTGAATCTTATACAACAGATTTGTCCAAAATGACCAATGGATTCTCAGTCTCATGAGGTAGGTAAGTGAAAATTTAATAATGCAGGAAAGTAATAAGCATGCAATTACTACATGACTCCATTATATTCCGTATTCCAAAAGGCTAGGCATATCAAAGGTTAATTCCACAGGGATAAAATAAGTATCAAATTTCAAAACAGAGAGTTACCCGAACAAGTTCCTTATATTCTTCTTGACCAAAAAATTTGGCCAGCTCTACCCTTCCGTATTTGACAGCATCTTCCAGCTTCCCAACCTACATTGCAAAGTTGGACATCACATAAGAATGCATTAAAAGAAAGTATTTTTAACTATTCAGGACAGGCCAGTAGGGGGGGGGGGGTTAAATAATGCAAGATGATTTCATGCAAACAGCTACGAGCGTAATGATACATAAACAGAAGAAAAGACATACCCGAACCAATTCTATGAACTTTTGAGAATGAAGCAGAAAACAAATGGGAGAGTTGTCATCCTGCAATAGGAAAATATTGACCAGAAACCAATTAGAATCTGATATGTATTCAAACAGAGCAACAGGAAGTTCTGTGCATGCAAAGGATTTGCAAACAGCCAAGTACTACCGTTTCGAAATCATGGTTACACTTTCCTAATTTGGCTGTTTCAAAATAATGGTTAAACATTGCCTTTTTCCAATTTATGACATGTGATGTGACCCACATATTTTATTCATTTCCTTACCCTAATTATGGGTAATGGGTATATTATATTCTGGAAGGAGGGGAGTAGAGAAGTGTAAACTTACAAGACTACAATAAGGAATAAAACCACAACAGGATTTTAATGCTAAACTATGAAGCTCAAACAACTCACCAGGATAGTCTGAGGATACCAGTCACGAAGTTTATCAAATGCAGCATCAATCTTCCCTGTTCTGATCAACTTCATAACCAAGATGAACATGTCAATACCAAGACTCAAAGAGCATCTGACAACAAATTAGACGCTAAGAAAGAATGACAAATTATAAAACAACCAAACAATGTAATTCTTCTAGTAAAGAAATCCCACTTTTAAACAGATTAAGCAAGAAAAGATGAAATGCACAGCATTTTTGTTTTTGAATATAGTACTCTGTAATATAGTTGTATAAATGTGGATTCTGTCAAAGCTAAAGCATTCTAGATTCGAGGTATAGCAAGTATACTATCTAATCAAGTATAGAGCACAGTAAAACCAGGAGTCACATTATTACTAATAGTACAAGGAATTAATGGATGCAAACTCTACAAAGGCATTTTGTCTAGATATATGAAAGGTTGAACTGAGCAAATAATTTAGAATGTGCTCAGAATTGGTAATCAAAATAGACAGATTTGTTGAAATAATACCTGGCGAAGAGTCTTCCTCTGGTTGAGTGCATACATGTTGTCTTGCTCAATAAATCCATTTTGTTGAGATAAACTGATGGGTGGAATTGAAGTACTAGTGGCCATGTCAAACACATTAAGTGTGTCTTCATAGCCATAGTGTAGCAAGTATGAGCGGACAATTCTGGTATTCCATAACCACGCATTAGACAAAAATCTAACATTGAACACATATATCATGATACACAAGACATAATATTCATATAATGCCATGGGAAACATAATGAGAGAAGCAGAAGATTTAAGTTGATAACTGTCAAATCTATAACAAGAAAATCTACA
This sequence comes from Chenopodium album, assembly GCF_948465745.1. Classification (NCBI taxonomy): domain Eukaryota; kingdom Viridiplantae; phylum Streptophyta; class Magnoliopsida; order Caryophyllales; family Amaranthaceae; genus Chenopodium; species Chenopodium album. The sequence goes on along the minus strand of NC_137840.1, from coordinate 77,497,991 downwards.
AGACTACAAGACAGGTCTGAAGGCAGGAATGATCTATCTCACTAAAGCTTCGCAGAAGCCATACAATATGACACAAAAGACAGTAACCATATATAAGCAGTAAGCCACACACCATACAAGCACTTACTATGTATTTTCTATTTTAAAAAGGCTATAGCTAGTCAAAGCCAAACACAACATGCTTAACAAAGATTCTGTTCATGACAGTTCCTTGAATAAAGTCATTACCCATAACTAACATTCTGCGGCAGAGACATCTTTTCAATCATGCTTTGCTGCTTCAACCTTTCCTGCGCTTCATAAGCCTAATGAATGGAATACAAATGAGTGAAAAAATTATAATGCACAGAAAGGCTACAAAGAACAGACATACAGATTAAGGTTTTTATGTGTTCATATGAGGAGCATCATAAGTACAAACACTAACAAGAAGTCCTAAGCATCAATCTATTTTATATTATTATATTAAAAAAATAGTAATCAATTATATTATACAAATAAGGATAAAAAAGTAATCAATCTATTTTGACTAACAAAATAAAGGTTTTAGAAAAGGTTAAGTGAGAAAGCTAAATTACTGAGTAACCATCTCTGCCCCATTCTAGACATTCTTTACATTAAAAATTTACAAGGAAACTAATAAGCATGTGCACAATAACTGAATACAGTTTATAAACAATAGCATCAGAGAAGACTTGCCTTGATATCAAAGAGAAAAGGTTCTTTCCCAAAGTTCACAATAACCCTGCACAGTTTGAAAAAAATAATATCGTCATGCACTCCATTATCAGAACACAGAACTTGAGAACTTCCACAGTTAAATTTTCTAACTCCGTCCAAACTCACCCCCACACAAAAAATAGTTATATCATAATATATAGAAGTAACTTAATATCCATATATATACAGTCATACACTAGTTTAAAATTTGCATGAACTACTAACTTGCTAGTCCTAAGAGAACAGAACAGGCATGGTTGCATGAAAAAAAAAAAAAAAATAGAAAGGCAGGATAGGACAAAAGGAATAGAAAACGACAGAGGTCACATGAATGAATATCTATGCTTTGACAACAGAGGTCAGGCATAGAATATCTATGCTTTGGCAACAGAGGTCAGGCATTGAATATCTGCTTTGTAATAGCACAAAAGTGATGATAGAAGAGAGCTATAGCTCACTGTCACTATATCAGCATATGATCAGTCACAACAGACAAACAAAACTACAACTTCAACATATTATGGTAGAGCAAGATTTCAGGTCACCAGGCACTGAAGTCAATGGCCAATTGTGGACTTAAAGTAACAATTTTTGTGTTTCTGTATTGAGGAGCAAATTTTAAATCACCAGGGTAGAGGTCCCAAGCCCCATTTCCCACCCCACCCCCCCCCCCCCCTCCCTCCAAACATAAAAACAAATATTAAAATAAAGACAAAATCGAATTGTAACTAGATCTACTATTCTTATATCATTTAATACCAAGCTCATAAATGAAGGTGAATGGTTGAAATGCAAACATACTCTTCACGCTGGCTGTGAACAGCTACCGTAGGAAACAGTTGACTCTTCACATCTTTGTACACCGTTCCCACAACAATCCCATTTTTGCTGGAAATTCAACATAGTAAATATCCGTTAGCACCAGGTACTTAAAAAGCTGAAACCAATGGCAAGTAAGGAACTAAAACCAAAGATACATTTACAAACAGGCAGAAAACAATTGCTTACAACTCCAATTAATAAAACTACTTGCAAACTTCATTGAGATGGAACTTCTACTTTCATTCTAATGCTGTACAAAGTAGTAGCTGTCTTACGTAAAAAAGACTTCTTGAGAAGCATAATTGATTCCTCCACCAACTGTATCACCAGTAGTGAAGCTAGGGCCAAACGTCTCTCCTTTTCCATGACCACGATACAGCAATCCATCATCTCCGTGATAACCATAGCTGCTTGCTTCCCACCTGTCAATAGAAGTAAGGAAAACAATAAATAAGATACTGCTAAACCAACTCTTTAATGACCAAGTAGGGGATAAAGGACAGAGAGGGGGGGATACAAAGTAAAGCCTTGCAGACAAACTCAGTAAGCAAAAACAAAAACAAAATCCAAATGCAAGTAACTTCACATTTACCATTATTCCACTATCTCTTTCAAAAAAAAAAAAAAAAAAAAAAATAAATAACATCAAGAAAACATCATGTTCATTCAGTGAGGTTTTGAAGTGAAGTGGTGTTGTGAAGGTATGTTTCAAAAGGTAATGAGCATACATAGATGTGCAAGTGAGCACTTAGGAAGCTCACAATGTTTTCATTTAGTTTAGAAATAAGGTTCAGCTACACATGTGACTTCAAAAAAAAAAGTTGAACTACAAAATGCTACTAGCTAGAAGCATGTAAATCCTTAATTTTCACCAATTATCAGATCTAAAATAATTCGAAGTATGTAAAACTTATAGTTTGTATATTCTAAGAATCCTTATCAGCAAAAACAAATTTGATCACTTTCATACACAATGAAGAATTTTTTGGTAAAAGAATACGAAATTATTCATTTTGAGAAATTGATGATTTGATGGAATAGCAGGACAAAAAAAATTATCTTCTAATCATACTAATCTGATTACTGTATGATGAAAATAAAAATTAAAAATTCAGGAAATGCTATAAAAACATCAGAGGATCAAAAAAGAAATTCACACATTACACAAGTTTCTCTTCAGAAAAGAAAAAATGAAAGCTTGTTGAAGTCTCTTGCGCTGAGTTTGGATAGCAACATTGAAAAGATGGGAAAGGAAGGAAAAAAAGAAGGAAAAGTGAGGGAGGGAGGGTAAAAGTGACCTCCCACTTTTCTTCCAAATCTCTCCTGTGAGTCCTATCTATCGAAAAAAGGGAAAATGTATCCATCACATTCCCTTCCCTTCCGTTCCCTTCTCTCCAAATCTTTAAATCCAAAGACAATGTTAATTATTGACAGTTTCCCACAAAAAACAAAACAAGTTACGAAGATCCTGATAACAGTAGCACTAACAGGTAAGGAAATCCTAATTACATGTAATAGACTAACTAAGGAGAGGTAGTATGGGAATTCTAGTAATATTAGTTTACTAGGTTAATAATACTTACTCCTTAGTATACATAGAGAGGGAGAGGGGGAAGAAAAAGGTGGGCAGAATTTTGGTGAACCCATGAGAGAGTTGTGGCCTAAAGCCATTGATAGGGAGTTGTGAGCTAAACACACTTGGAGCTCGATAAGCTAAACCTATCTTTTGTGTAATTTGTGTTCTGTTAATTAAACATCAATCTTTCTTCTCTATCTCATAGTTCTATAGTGTCCCTCCATTGCTACTGTATAAATTCTTGGACAGTCATCAAAAGCTTCAACCTTTCTCTTTATTTTGTTCTGTTTTCTAGTCTTATTAGTCTGTTTTGGGTTGCTGCTAGCAGTCCATTACAAATTACAGTACCACTAACAAGTTGAAAAGATCCTAATACAGTACCACTGGCTCGTCTCCATCACGTATAGCAAACAAATTCTACTTTATAGTAATAAATTGCACAGCACAATAAAACATAGACTAATCAATATCACTTCCCAACCCTACAAATAGCTTCCCTAATGTACCAAGAACCAATCTTCCACACCCCTACAAAGGCTACAATAGATTCCCAGCAAGCAAAACTTTAAAAATCATGATATGTTCCTCCCAAGCTTTGCACATTACAAACACCACACTCATCCAGAATACAACCATGATCATCTCACATATCAAGGTGTGATACATCATACACGATAAATGGACCATTGAGTCCATAGCCTATCACGCTTAACACAGCTGCTCGTCACTGATACATATGCAAATCAATTTCAGTTCCCAATCCTAAAATTAGTTCCATTATTGTATCAAAAACTTGTCTACCACAATCAACAATAGAATCCTAACGAGCAAAGAATGAACATGATGGATTCCTCTAAACTTTGTACACTTCAAACACAACAATTACTTACGATACTACCCCAAATCATACAATAATTACCAGTTTACCACCACCCATATTACATATCAAGAGACAATACATCATACACAAAAAAGTGCACATTCTGAGTCCCAATGCAACTGAACATATCCTCTATGTATACCGCTAATATAACAACAAACAATAAACAACAATGATCAAATATCAATTCTTAAAAACTCCAATGCAATTATCATTTTCGACAACATTTCCGACTAATTATACAATTATCAAATATCAACAATGATCTTGAATCTCAATCAATTACCAAATACTAATTCATAAAAACACCACCGCAATTGAAAATTAAAGAAAAGAATCCAAAAAACAAACCCAGGTTGTCGGCGCATCTTGAAGCTATCAGTAGTGAAACCAATAGCAATCTGACCTTTAGCACCAGCGTTAATCACCTTCATTTCGAAGTAATACATGAGTCGTTTCACCGGAGCAGGGTGATTCGCTTGAATAACACCGACATCGTGGCCGTGCAAATTAACACCTGTATATTCAACCGACAGTTTATCAGTCGAAACCACCAAGAATCCGCCGGAGCTGTTAATGGTGTTCAATTCCGTCGGAATTGCTCCGTTTTCATTGTCGAGTTCTTCGCTTGAAGATGCGCTCAGTTTCGCTTGCTCGAGGAAGTAATTGCTGATTTGTTCTTGCTGATTTGCCACCATTTTGTGTCAATTCTAGAAACCCTAGTTCATTTGATTGGAATTTGAAGCTGGAAATTGGGAATTGATCAAAGAAAAAAACCCTAGGTTGATCGATCGAGAAGTTGGGAATGGTGTGGAAGTTGAGGAGGGAGAAAGAGAAGAGGTGGCCGGTGGGTTCGCTGATTTTTTTTTTTTAACATTTGGGGACAATTTAGACTTTTCACTTGATTTTTTTAAGCGAATTAAAAGTTTTTTTTTTCTTTTTTTTTTCCTTCTTTCAAAAAAAAAAAAAGATTTATTTTACGAAAGTAAAAATCAATTCATTAACAAATCGTCACACACTCACGAGTTAGGGTCTGTTCTTATATGTTGAAATTCAGTTCAATTCAGCTCCTAATTTCCTTCTCTTATAAAATATTCATTTCATTTCAGTTCAGTTCAGTTCAGCTGAGTTCAGTCAAATGAGAACAGGCCCTTAGTATGTATATAGGTACTCCATACTCAATGTACTTGAGTTATTTTATGTCTTATGTTATTTTGCTTAAAATCTTGTGTTATTTTGCTAAAATAATATGTTATTCATTTATTTACTTCAACATCATGCGTAAAAAAAAAATACATTTATCAAAAACATATACTTATTTAAAAAGTAACATATATAAAAATTGAAATAATAAGACATTAACATCAAAATAACATAAATTTTATAAACCTGGAGTACAGCGAAATGATGATCAATGTTGAAAAAAAAACATGCAAATATAAAATAACATATACTTATTTAAAAATAACACATATATAAATTGAAATAACAAGAAGTTCATATTAAAATAATAAAAAAACTTTGTAAATTTTGAGTACTATGCACACGGTACTTCAGGAGTAGCATAGAATTTGCGCTTCATTGTAACTTTCAATCTGTCATTGTTGAATAGATTTTGTGAGTGCACTTATGGAACCCTTATTTATTTATTTCTTATAGAAAAATTAGACCCCCTATCTTATACACAGACTTTCTTGGAAAATACGATCAAACGATATATTATACGGAGTAGATAAGAGGATAATTTTCATCTACTTAATCTGCTTGCATTCGAAGAACTGAAACCTTTTGTGACACCATGATTTTTCAACAACTAACCAAAATTATGATACTCTACCAATAATAAACTCAACTCATACTCATACTCATACTCATACTCTATAAATCTCATCGAAAAAGAACACACAGTTTTTTTACATAATATGTGGTATAATTTTTTCTAATCTCTTAATGCCTATAATAGAATCTCTATTACCATTAATTTTAAAACGAGCATGGCTTGGGAATTATATAGTTTCGACCTAAAAAAAACAAATTAAAACACCATTAGATAGCTTTTCAAATATATATTCTATCTATGTTTATGAAAATACAAATCAATCCACCACATGCTCTTCTCTTTTTAAATTTCGTTACAATTCCTTTCACTTCATACATCGATGTGTGTTTGTAAAACTATAGTTTGTAAAACTATAATAACGGTTTGGTTTTCAATTATTTAATAACAAGAAATCACCAATACATATACAACAAATGCAATTATTTGATACAGATCACCAATACATATACAACAAATGCAATTATTTGATACGGAGTATTCTTTAATTATTATGCAATTATAGAATTTAATTTTACAATTGGTACTTTGCTAATTATTTTTAAGACATTATGCAAAAATATAACAATAACAAGAGATCACCAATACATATACAACAAATGCACTGATGTATTCATTTTATATAGTATTTTACCCCCGTCCCTTGGTCATAATTAGTAGTGTTTTTGGCTCTTTAGAGCCACTTTTATTACTAATTGGTGTTTTCTAGTGTTTTCGTAGATTTGGTTGACTTTTGCAGGGATTTATGCTTTTGGAGTATTTTCCCGAGATATTTTGGAGCAATCACGAGCACTGGAGAAGCACGATCAGTTTTTATAGCCCAGGGCCGGTTGGAGCCATCGAACCGGTGATTAAGGGCTCGGTAGAGGTGATACCGGGGCGTTTGGACCGAGTATTCAAGACCCAAAGAGGAAACCCAAATTGGCCCGAAGAATTGGAGCCCAATCGAAGTCCAAATATTGGCCCAAATGATCCGCCCGGCCAAAAAGGCTGGCGCCCGGAGGCGCGCCCGGCCGGGCGGGAGGAGCGCCCGGTGACGCGCCCGGCCGGGCGCGAGATTGTTGTTAGAGGTGAAAAAAAAGGCGCGCCCGATCGGGCGGTGCCTCGCCCGATCGGGCGCGTGTTTATTTAGGAGACAATTAGAGTCGTTTTAATTTGTTTTAGTTTAGGATTTTTGTACGGAGTATAAATACTCCTCCGTAATACGATTTTAGGACCACTTCTTCTTCTCTTAATCCTTTCTCTTAGACTTTCTCTCTCTACTTAGTTTTCTCTCTCTTAATCTCTCTCTAAACCTTTGTCCTTATTTCTTTGATTAATTCCAGATTTATTTTGGTGACGATTTCTCTTCCCTTAATCTTAGTTATTTATTTTATTCCTTTTATCATGATTTATTTTATTGCTTTGCTTAGTTTATATTTAATTATGTGTGAGTAGTTTAATTTCTAGGGTTTATGGGGATCTAATAAATAATATGAAGGGGTAAATTATTGTTGTTGATTATCAATGCTAGATTAATTTCCTATTGATTGATTTAATGCTCTGTGACTAGATTAGGCCTATCTTTTATGCATGAGTTTGACAATATTGATTCAAGAGTCGAGAGATGAGAATTGATGTTTAGGTCTAGTTTCAATAGGCAAGTTAATTTATAAATGGTTAAGTCAAGATTCGAGAGATGAGATTTAATACCGGTAAATTAATTGTGTGATTGTAATAAGTAGCGAGAGCCCTTTACAATCTGATTAATTGATGCATTGATGATTGACTATTATTGATTGTTGGTATTGCATGATGATTTCTTATTGGATTGTTTTAATGTTTTACAATTGCAGCTTGTAAAAGTATAGCAATATTAAATTGATGAATCGAGCAGATGTTAATTTGATATTAAAGGCTATTTTCAATAAGAACTTAGATCTAGTAAATTGCGAGAGCCTGTTAGGTCTATGTTGGTTAATAAATTGCGAGAGCCTGTTAATCATGTTATTTATGCAATGTCAATAATTGATTACCCTATTTTACCCCGGAATATTATTTATTGGTGAACCTATGCCCTAGATCCTTTTATATATTATTTTCTCCCTTTTCCTACTCTTTTTAGTTTAGTTTCATATTCAACTTTTAATATTGGTTACTTAAATAATTTAGATTATAATATTTAATTAGGAGTAAAAAGACTTGTTTCCCTGTGGAGATCGACCCTACTTCCCTATCTACTTTAGTTAGTGAATTAGGTAATTATTTTTGATTAGGGGATACGACTTTACCCTGTCAAAATTTGGCGCCGTTGCCGGGGAAACGGTTTTAATTTTATTTCTGATTATTTTTGTAGTCTAGATTATTTCCCTTTTTGTCTCAGAGAGCGTTAGTTCTCTGAGACAAATCTCATATTTGCTTCTAGTTTTTGTTTATGCCCAGGTGTTCCAGATTAGGTTACATCCCATTCGATCCTGAGATCGAACGTTCCTTCCATAGACAGAAAAACTTCTACAAACAAATCCTGGCGGATTTTGGTGATAATAACAATAATCACCGAGATTCCCCAACTGGTTCTAGCAATTCAGAGGCATCATCAGACACAGAATCAGAGATGGCGGTTCCAAAGAAACTTAGTGATTATTCACAACCAAAGCTTACGGATTTTCCACATCTCACCCCTACTCCGGCTCTTGATGGGGTTCAATTCGAAATCAAACCCCAATTTATAACGATGATAGAGAGGAAGCAATTCAGTGGAGCCAAGGGTGAAGACCCGAATCTTCACATTGCCGACTATTGTCAATATTGCAACACCATAAGGCAAGCCGGGGTCACTCAAGACCAAATCAGGGAGATTCTCTTTCCCTTTTCTTTAACTGGAAAAGCTAAATTGTGGTTTAATGGTTTAAATAAAACTACGCTTGGTATAACTGACTGGGAAACTCTTGTTTTGAATTTTTATAACAAATATTATCCTGCAGAGAGAACAACAGTACTACGGAGTGCGATTCAGAACTTCGCCCAAGAAGCCGATGAGTCTTTATATGAGGCTTGGGAGAGGTTCAAGGACTTACAAAGAGAATGCCCTCACCACAATTTAGCACAATGGCAGTTAATCCAAGCCTTTTATAATGGCATTGGAAATTCTTCTAGAATAATTTTAGACTCTGCAGCTAGTGGGAGATTTATGAATCTTAATGTTGATGACGCAGGTCAGGTTATTGAAGACATGGCGATACACAATTCCCAATATGGGAATCCGAGAGGATTTGCTAACAAGGGGAAACATAGCGTCGACTCTGTATCCTTTTTGCAAGCTCAACTGACCTCTATTTGTCAAAAATTAGATAATCTGAGCACTGCTAACGTAGCCAATGTTTCTGCGATTAATAACAATTCTAATGAGGCTTTCTGTGAAAATTGTGGTATTGTAGGTCATTGGGAGCAGGATTGCAGGAGTTCCGTGGAGCAAGTTAATGCCTTCCAAGCTTATAGGCAGAATAACCCATACTCCAACACTTACAATCCTGGGTATCGGAATCATCCATACCTTTCCTACCGGAGCACTAATGTTCAAAATCCACCACCACAAGAACCACAGGTGCCACAGCAACAGCAGCAGAAATACTATCATCCCAATGCTAGCCAGAAGAATCAACCACAACAACCCCCCTCATCTTCAGACCCTTCTTTGGGGGAAATTAGAGCAATGTTGGTCAATATGCAAAAGCACATGGAGAGCAGAGATGCGACAATTGATCAAATTCTAGCGCACAACAAAATTGTAGATAATCAAATTGCGCAACTCTCCGCTACTCTACAAGCACGCCAACAAGGAGCCCTGCCGGCACAGCCGACTAGGCCTACGGATCAAGCATTTGCAATTACTCTAAGAAGTGGTTCAAATTATGAAGGGCCCTCTATGCCCAGAGTTGATGAACCTATTTTATTAAATAATGCTAATCTTGATTCCATTAAACCAAACAATGTAGTTGCTAGCCCTGCAGGGCTAGAAGATAATACTAACACATCTAATCCTACATTGCAGGGTAAAACTCCGGAGAAGGTGGCTACTCCAGACAAAGAGAAGAATGCTCAAAAGCCAATTATCAAACTTCCTTTCCCCAATCGTCAATTGAAGACAAACTTGGATAAGCAGTTTGGTAAGTTTTTGGAGGTGGTTAAGGATTTGAAGGTAACAGTTCCCTTTACTGAATTGATCACACAAATCCCCTCATATGCAAAATTTATGAAAGAAATTTTGACGAGAAAAAGGTCTATTAGTGAGGTAGAGACAGTAGCTTTCACTACAGAGTGTAGTGCCGTACTTCAAAATAAGTCTCCACCTAAATTGAAAGATCCGGGTAGTTTTTCTATCCCTTGTCATATTGGTAATCTTCTGATTGATAATGCATTATGTGATTTGGGTGCTAGTGTTAGCGTTATGCCATTATCTGTGTGTTCTAAGTTAAATATGGGTAAATTAAAAGCTACCAATATAACTCTGCAAATGGCCGACCGTTCTTTCAAATACCCCCTAGGTGTTTTAGAGGACGTCCCCGTTAGAGTAGGTAAATTCTATATACCTGTAGACTTTGTTGTTCTTGATATGGCTGAGGATATGCAAACCCCAATTATTTTGGGTAGACCATTCCTTAACACTGCAGGAGCAGTCATAGATGTTAGAAGTGGTAAGCTAACACTATCTGTAGGGGATGATAAAGTGGTTTTTAATCTGAATAATACCCTCAAAAGCTCCATGACTGAGGAGAAATGTTTCAGTGTTAATGTGGTTGTAAATTATTCTAATAAGCCCCAAGCTCTTGAAAAAGATCCCTTGGAGGCGGTATCTTGTGCTGCATCCCTTTCAGATGAGATAGACAAATGGCAGAAGGAAGTCGATGCAATAGAAAGAGCATTCTACAATGTTGGTCTTGGTTTCGAGGATGAACAAGTGGAACCGATAGAGCAAGTTGTGCGAATCGAGCCTACGGTAAGTGTTCCGCCAGATCGAGTTGCAAGTGTTGAACACAATGACAATTTGAAGCAACATTCGATCGAAGAAGGGTTTTTAGTGCGTAGCATTGACGATCCCCCAATCCAAGTCATGGAGGATCCACCAGATAAGGCGACTTGGCGTCCCACAGGACATGTCAGGAAGCCGCATCGCGGCCTAAACATCGCTAGACCGGGTGAGAAACCACCCGATCAAGCGTTAGGCCAAGGGTCTTAGGAATTGTACTTGGTAAGAAGGTCGTGCGGGACCTAGGTAAACCAGCGCTTTGCGGGAGGCAACCCGTATTTTTAATGTTTTTTGGACCAGTTTTTCTTTTCGTTTTCTTAAGTGAGGAGAGATGAGGGAATTTAATGAGTCTTTTTTTTTTTTGAGTATGTGTACAGGTTTGAAGGAAAATAGTTAGACAACTTTTTGAGAACAGAAGGAAATTAGCTATCACCGAATTAGTCTCGGGCCCGACCGGGCGAAGCTCGCCCGATCGGGCGCGAGAGCAATGTTTCTAAATAGGAAATTTCGTCCGACCGGGCGAGAGGCGCCCGATCGGGCGCGAATTTTGACGTATACGGACTAAATTGTCCGCCCTATCGGGAAAGCCTCGCCCGACCGGGCGCGAGAAGTGAAGAATTTCTGGGCAAAATTTCGCCCGATCGGGCGAATGGCGCCCGATCGGGCGCGAGAACAAGATGGAAAATTTTGGCCAGATCGCCCGACCGGGCGAGAAGCGCCCGATCGGGCGCGAACACGTGACAAATTTTATCGCCCGACCGGGCGCGAGAAAAAGCCCAACATTCTCCAGATCGCCCGATCGGGCGAACCACCGCCCGACCGGGCGCGAGTCCACTTACGCGTCCCTTCTTCTTTCTTTCTTCTTTCTTTCTTCATTTCTTCTTTCCTCCATTACTTTCTCTCTCTAAAACTCAAATTTTCTCTGACTCCTCTCTAAGATTTCTCCTCCATTACCAATCCAAATTCAAAACTTTTTATGTATTTGTAATCCTCTCTTCATCCTCTTCACTCTCATACAAAAATTTTTCAGTTTTAATTCCAAAAAATTTTCGACCCATTTCTCTACATGGCTTCAAAGAGGGCAAGATCAATTTTTGGTAGGAACTCCAGCTCGAGGGAGGAGTACGACCCAGACTTACAGCTCCCGTATTGGCCGACGATCCGGATCGTGAGCCGGGAACAGAAGGAACGATTGGAGCATTTGGTCGGTCGTGAGGTAATCCCTTCTCGGTGGTTACACCGCCCTACTTTAGAATCATATGGTTTGTTTGATTATGTTAAACGATTTTTGAACGATATTGGCATGAGAAAATTCGTTGACATGCATTATCCTACATACCGAGAACTTACATGTGAATTTTTGTCCACTTTTCATGTTGTTAGCAGTAGAAATGGACCTAATTTATTTTTCAGGTTAAACAATAGAAATATTAGTTTAACTTTTGTTGAATTTTGTAAAATTTTTGAATTAAATTCTGAATTATCTCACCAGTGGCATGAAGATTATAAAATGGGTGATTTATATTTTGCTTTGACTGGTTTACCTGCCCCCGACCCCCAACATGCTAGTACCAAACCCATTCACCACCCTGTCCCGAAAATCTGGCAAAGGTTTGCGGGATTGTGTTTCTTGGGTAGGGCCGAGCCTCATAACGCTCAAACCAACGAACTAGCTATAATAGGACACTATGTATATGGGTTCGGGAAATTGAACATCGGCAGGTTCATAGTTCATCACCTGAGTCGGCATGCCACAGCCAGCACCACTTCCAAGTCCCCTATCCGTTTAGGTGGCCTTATCACTCGATTAGCGGTGAAAAAGGCCGGTTTTGTAGTAGACGGACCCCACCAGCTGACCAACTGTGGACCAGATACCTACATGACTGCTAGGTATTTAGAGGATGTGGGGTGGGTTAGGCCGGATAGCGAGCAGACACCCTTTTGGTGTATTAGGACTGGGAACGAGCAACCTTTGCCTATTTTTCCCCTTCCCAGTCCAGACTTGACCGCCTTTCCCCCAGGGCAACTTTCCTATACCTATGATGCTTTAGTTGCCAACGCTAGGGGACAGGCACCACCACCACCAGTTCCACCACCTCAGCCCCAGCCCGAGGTGGTTTTCTCTCCACCTCGTATGTCTCATTCCGTCCCTCATGTTGACTCTGACCCAGTTTGGGATTTTCAGAGTATAGGTCAGGCCCTAGGACGTATTGAGCATGCACAGACTAACCTTAGGAGGATGGTAGGCTCTATTGACCACAGGTTAGGGTACCTAGAGAGGAACCAGGGTAGAGCTCTCTACCCTATGTACGATGATTATGCTCGTCGGGGCAACATTCCCGACGACGCTATCCACCCTGACTGGTTTCAGCCTCCACCCCAGGGGTACGGTAGGGATCCCACTGCCCGTGGTATTTACTCTGACTATTCTTCCTTTTTCGGGTACGGGCAGGACATTCCTTTCGGGGGACCGGCGGGGGGGAGTTTTCACGCTGACTATTTTGGTGGTAGCTCTTCTGGTGCATGTGGTGCAGGTGGCAGTGGAGGTGCGGGCTTCGGCTCGATGGACGAGGATGATGAGGACTAGCTATGCTGGGCTAGTTTCCGAGCCAATGAGGACATTGTCTGATTCTGGCTTGGGGGAGATTTTGGTTTGGTATTTTTCTTTTTCTCTTTTCCTTTATTTTTGGTGTGTTTTCTTAGGTTAGATTTTTCGCTTTCTAGGTTAGCTTTATTGCTTTATTTATATATAAAAATGCAAAAAAAATTGAAAAATTAAAAAATCCAAAAATACGTTCCAATGAATTATAAATCATGCTTCCCTGTGCCCCTTACTTTACAAATTTGTTTTGATCCCTGGTATTTGATGATAAGCATTGTGGATTAGTTGATCATGATATGATGTTTGATTGTCTTGAAACCTTTACATGCGTCAATTTTGTCCAACTACTTGTGAATATAGTGCTTGACTAGTTGATTTGGTTAGGAAATGTGTGATAGTTTCATTTTTCCTGGTATGTCAATGAATTTGAGTATTGGTTTGCAACTATAAGTAATATTTATATGATTCATTATTATGCACATTGTGGAGGACGAAGGCATTTGTTCTTTTAGGTAGCCTCCAGATATTGTAGATACATTTGTTCCCTCCTTGCTACCCATGTTGTTGCCTTGACTTTTTATTGTTTATTAGCCATATTACAAGCCTATTTTACCCCATTGTTTACTAGTCCCAAGCTTGGCTTGGGGGAGCTATTAGTGAGTGAGGTGAGGGAGTTTGTAGTGTGCTATTTATTTGCACAATTTGGGTGGGATTTTGAGAAGTAGTTTTGTTGATTGTTCATGTTTATTTTTGATGAGTTTGAGAGTTATATTTTCTTGAAAAAATAAAGCATGATATTATGAAAAAAAAAAGAGAAGTTCAAAGAAAAAAAAAATGTGAAAAAATAAGCGAACTTCAAAAGAAAAAAAAATGTTCAAATGTTCTAGTTGGAGGTTTGTAAAGAATAATTTTGATACCTCAATGGAAAAATTTCAAGTTTGGAAAATAAAGTTTGTTTATTCACTCTATTACTCCATTATTATATCTTATGAGTGAAATTGTAAGAGTTGGGTTTATTTATTATGATTGGAGTATATTTGGTTGATGTTAGAGTTGGTTATGTAGGAGATGTTGATCATTATTTATTTTGATCATGAGTTTTATTAGGATATTGCTCCCTTAAGCATAGCTTTTCTCTCACGTATTTCCAAATTTATCCTACCCTTTACCCTAGCCTTACATTACAAGCTTTAAAGACCTTCCGACCTTTGTGCATAGAATTGTATGAATGTGAAAGTGTTGCTTATCAATGCAAGTTATGATTTGGCATATTTCGAGTCGACTAGTAGGATTGAGCGTTCATTGTTTTTATACACACGAGAGTGTGAGTTGGGAGGGCATTGTTCACATTAAAGGGGTGGTTGGAGAGCGATCGAGTACATCTTTTACTCGCCACATAAATGAGAGTCGAGTGTGTGAGCACTAGTCTTGAATTCTATATGCTCTTGTGGTTTGCTCTGTTTGACAATTGTTAGGGAAGAAAGGTAATTGGATGGATTTGATTGGTTGACTCTGAAGCGTGTTTATTTGATTTACCTTGGATCGTTTGTGCTTGATTTTTTTTACCTTTAGGGGTGAAGCATATTTATTGATTCATTGATGAGATCTTTGCTTAGGGACAAGCAAAGGTTTGGCTTGGGGGAGTTTGATGTATTCATTTTATATAGTATTTTACCCCCGTCCCTTGGTCATAATTAGTAGTGTTTTTGGCTCTTTAGAGCCACTTTTATTACTAATTGGTGTTTTCTAGTGTTTTCGTAGATTTGGTTGACTTTTGCAGGGATTTATGCTTTTGGAGTATTTTCCCGAGATATTTTGGAGCAATCACGAGCACTGGAGAAGCACGACCAGTTTTTATAGCCCAGGGCCGGTTGGAGCCATCGAACCGGTGATTAAGGGCTCGGTAGAGGTGATACCGGGGCGTTTGGACCGAGTATTCAAGACCCAAAGAGGAAACCCAGATTGGCCCGAAGAATTGGAGCCCAATCGAAGTCCAAATATTGGCCCAAATGATCCGCCCGGCCAAAAAGGCTGGCGCCCGGAGGCGCGCCCGGCCGGGCGGGAGGAGCGCCCGGTGACGCGCCCGGCCGGGCGCGAGATTGTTGTTAGAGGTGAAAAAAAAGGCGCGCCCGATCGGGCGGTGCCTCGCCCGATCGGGCGCGTGTTTATTTAGGAGACAATTAGAGTCGTTTTAATTTGTTTTAGTTTAGGATTTTTGTACGGAGTATAAATACTCCTCCGTAATACGATTTTAGGACCACTTCTTCTTCTCTTAATCCTTTCTCTTAGACTTTCTCTCTCTACTTAGTTTTCTCTCTCTTAATCTCTCTCTAAACCTTTGTCCTTATTTCTTTGATTAATTCCAGATTTATTTTGGTGACGATTTCTCTTCCCTTAATCTTAGTTATTTATTTTATTCCTTTTATCATGATTTATTTTATTGCTTTGCTTAGTTTATATTTAATTATGTGTGAGTAGTTTAATTTCTAGGGTTTATGGGGATCTAATAAATAATATGAAGGGGTAAATTATTGTTGTTGATTATCAATGCTAGATTAATTTCCTATTGATTGATTTAATGCTCTGTGACTAGATTAGGCCTATCTTTTATGCATAAGTTTGACAATATTGATTCAAGAGTCGAGAGATGAGAATTGATGTTTAGGTCTAGTTTCAATAGGCAAGTTAATTTATAAATGGTTAAGTCAAGATTCGAGAGATGAGATTTAATACCGGTAAATTAATTGTGTGATTGTAATAAGTAGCGAGAGCCCTTTACAATCTGATTAATTGATGCATTGATGATTGACTATTATTGATTGTTGGTATTGCATGATGATTTCTTATTGGATTGTTTTAATGTTTTACAATTGCAGCTTGTAAAAGTATAGCAATATTAAATTGATGAATCGAGCAGATGTTAATTTGATATTAAAGGCTATTTTCAATAAGAACTTAGATCTAGTAAATTGCGAGAGCCTGTTAGGTCTATGTTGGTTAATAAATTGCGAGAGCCTGTTAATCATGTTATTTATGCAATGTCAATAATTGATTACCCTATTTTACCCCGGAATATTATTTATTGGTGAACCTATGCCCTAGATCCTTTTATATATTATTTTCTCCCTTTTCCTACTCTTTTTAGTTTAGTTTCATATTCAACTTTTAATATTGGTTACTTAAATAATTTAGATTATAATATTTAATTAGGAGTAAAAAGACTTGTTTCCCTGTGGAGATCGACCCTACTTCCCTATCTACTTTAGTTAGTGAATTAGGTAATTATTTTTGATTAGGGGATACGACTTTACCCTGTCATGCACGCACAAGCTATAATGATTTTTTTAACATTTTTTTTTTCTTCAATCCAGATCACTATAATTTATACGATCCATTGAGTACTTTTGTAGTTCAAACTTAGACAATATAATGTTTTGTATCAAATATTCTTTAAAAAAAAAAAATCTAAGTTAGACAAAGTTTTATATGACAAAAAATTGAAAGTTATTTAAGTAATTTAAATGTTTTTAGCATAAGTAATTATTCATAATTCGTGGGAACGAGTCCAAAATCAAATTAAAGATATTAATAGTAATGAGCTAATTATATAGGCGTGCATCTTATGCAATTAATTAATAACAATATCATGATTTGGAAGGAACGTTATTGCTTGACTTGAAAGTTGATATGGAGTATTGAGTTTATTATTACAAGGGAAATGCAAAGTATTTCTTGTATTCAAGACTGTTCTTTGCTCCGCGCACCAAAGTTAGAAACCCTTTACTACTATGATATTGTTGTCACGGCACCTTAAAGTTAAGTGGGATCTTTTGTCTATTAATTTAAATAGCCGAACTCCGGACTCATTCTGAAACTCCAAGTATTCTACCCATCAAATATGCAATCTGTACCCTACACCGTTTGGCAATGATTCTAACATTCACTCATTTATCCCCTTTCAGCAACTAAACAACTTCAATGCTTTTTATCAATCTTCTACACCTTTCCTGATTAAGCCTCTGGATGATATTCGTTGCTGTTAGTTTTCCTTGCACCATTGACAAATTCGAATATGATTTTCTCAGCAACCGTTCTCTCATTTTCCATTCCTATGAGCCTAACAAACTTGGTTATCTCGTTCCCATTACCTTCTATGACCTCAATTAGAGAACGTGACATATAATGCATGCGTTGAAGGTTATGGGTAATGATACCCAAAGAACTTGCTGGAACCAGCTCATAAGAAATACCCGACCTGGGAAATCAAAAGGGTCCTATTTATCAGGTGATACAATAATAACAAAGCAGCAACTATAGAGAATTGAGAAGAATGAAAGCCTAAAATCAAACATACCCGGTGCTTCAAGATTTACAAATATGTTATGTTGGGTCAGTGTGGTCCAAATTCCAAAGCCCAACTCATTATATGTCAAAATGGTGGAAGAATATAGAATTAGTGAATGCTCGTGAAGGTTCTACATTTATGTGGACAATTTGAAGAGCTTGTGTGTAGAAAATGTCACACACTTCCTCCACCCCCATACATCACCTATAAATATAAGGTGTTGGGCATCATTTGGAGTATGTATCCACCTTCATCATCCTCCAATACTCCGATACCCTCATTACACTCTATGAATTTCGTTCCCTCCATTCTTACAGAGAATTTACCTATAAATACAGCTCTCTAAGATATCTATTATGATCGGAGTTTTTACATATACACAATCTCCCTAATCCACTATTCCTACTTTGTAATACTCTTCTGTGAGTTCTTATAGTGAGAATTTTCTTGTAATACTCACCCTTTCTCGTCATTCGTGGGTTTTTTTTTATTATATAAATTTTCCCAGTCCAATTCTCTACTACTTATCTTGCCTTTATCTTTGGTGTACTTTTGTGATTCATATACATTCAATGTATTATTTATATATATATTAAAAAAAACCGCTTCCAATCGAAGTACTGGAAGGGTTCTAGGAAGGCAAAACAGTTTGATAACACATGTTGCAATTTATTTATATCAATTATAACTTTAATCTATGTCAACATCAAAATATTAAAATATACCTTTGAGGGGTGGAAACATTGGGGGCATTCTACGCATCATGAATCCTCTACGCATCATGAACCCTTGAGAGCCCGTGTATAAAGGATAAAGATGATTATATCATCATTATCATTATTAGTTATTGTTTAGAATATATAAATCGATCCCTTATCTTTCCATGTTTTTGAAGCAAAGATCTACGGACGGATTGAGTAGGATGAGCCGTAAACGCCAAATCAACTGTATGGTCTTTCAATGTATCAAAAACTTCTTCAGGGGATTTCTTCATATCCACCACCAACCTCCTCAGCGCTTCTTCAATATATGATTCAGTAATTACACAACTTTCATCTGCCAAATCCCCTTTTTTCAATTTTTTTTTATTCTTCTACGATAAGCAATCTGGACTTCCTCGGATAAATTGGCCAGATTAAGCATGTGTGAAAAAGATTTTGTAACCACAATAAAATCTCCAGCATCCAAACAGGTTATCATGTTTCCTAATTACTCTAATTTATTAGTGTCACGAATCCTTTTATATTCAGCAGCATACTCATACAGCTCTTGAACCGTTTCTTAGATTTCTTGACCATGTGAAGATTGTAAAATATCGAGAAAATGATCAAGCAACAAAGCATCATACTTAACAAGCTTATCATATATCCTCTGAAACCTTTTCAGATGTCAATTGAGAAAGAGAAGGTTAGAAAGCTTGATTATATTGATGAATATACACGAGTATTGAAAATTTTAAGGTACAGCAGCCTATACCTTGCTTGGTATAGACAAAAAAATGCGAAAAGATTTATGTGTCTTGTAAAGAAATACAATTATTTTGTAAAGAACATATCAGTTTTTTTAAAAAACATTCAATTTTTTGTTTTTCTTTTACATCTATAACATTAATAAAAAAAAAAATGATAATATATACTATGTAATGAACATTACTTATATATACCCATCACAAAATTCAAAGAACATTTTACAATAAGCAATGAACATTATATCACAAATAAAAATACATTACACTGACAATTAAAGAACATAGACGCATGTTCTTTTCACTTTTTTATGGTACAAATATGTTCTTTTTAATTTAGGTATATGTTCATTATATTTTAAAAGTATGTTCTTTTCACCATAACTGTATGTTCTTAACACGTACTTCCTCCGTTTTCTTTTACTTGCAACACTACCCTAAAAAGGAAATGTCACAATATTTGCAACACACTATAAAAGGAAAGTTACTTTAAGGAAAAACTATACTATATCCCTTATTTAAAGCACATGACCCACTAAATTACACTTCTAACAACCATTCATCCTATTTTAAAATTTATAATATCATGTAAACCTCACCTTTCTTAATTACCGCGCTAAAGAGTGTGTTGCATCTAAAAGAAAACGGAGGAAGTATATATTATGTTCTTTCTGCGAAACGCCTGTACCATAGGTACCCACGTTTATAGGAACCACACACTGCACGAGTATATATAGTACAAGATTAGAACATTGAACTAACCAAACTATCACTAGATACAATATGTGACTAGGTACGTTAGCTAATTATAAGGGATATACTTTGACTATCAAAATTAAAGAGTAAATCAAGAGATTTACATATTCTAAACAATAACTAATAATGATAATGATGATATAATAATCTTTATCCTTTATATTGTGAATCCATCCGGTAGGTGCAGGCTGCATGTCTGGCCAACCAGAGTTTTAAGGTCATACATTGCACCCCATGAAGCAAACAACAGCAAAATATGCACATTACGAGTACATGATTTATCTCATTCTCTGTCATTTGAGCTTAATTAGGTACTATTATTTTGTTAGGTACATGACCTCTATCATTCTCAGTCAGTTTGTTACATATGTTTAGTGCATACATTAATCAATTTTTTAGCATCAGTAATGAAATTGATTAATGAAAAGACTACGACTATTAATAACAAAGTCTCATAAAAATATAAATTAATCAATTTCATTACAAATTTTTTATTAAAAAACTTTCCTTAGAAATTAAAAATCAAAACGCTTAAGAAAGTAGTGGTTAGCAAAAGAACAACCATTCCATTGACCCATTAATAAATTCTACAAATTCACATCCATACATCCACTACTGTCCAGAGTGATCACTCACTCATTCACTCCCCTACTATACTCCCAACACAAATTATTGAAGATTTCAACATTGATCCAAAGGACCACTTATGCCGTTTTATTTACTCTCGCATCCTCTACATTTAATTGTAAATATTCGCGATCCAACTAGCTTAATTTATTAAAATTTTTAAACTAATATTACCTCTGTTACATATTATTTGCAACGATTAGACATTTTTCCTATCTACTTTATGTCAAATCGTTGCAAATAATATGTAATGGGTAAGTAACAAAATTGCAACGATTAGACATTTTTCCTATCTACTTTATGTCAAATCGTTGCAAATAATATGTAATGGGTAAGTAACAAAATGCACGTTCTTAATTCATCACTTTGATAAATTATCTCTCAACCACTCATCACTCCCCTTATATATCGAACCATCCCCACACCAAATTAAACTCCAAAACACCAAAATTCTTTACCAAATCATTCATTCATTAAAATTACAAAAAAAATCAACCCAAAAATGGAGTCATCAACAAAAGAACAAGAACAACAACACATAATCCTCCTCCCATTTTTAGCACAAGGCCATCTCCGACCATTCCTCCACCTCGCTCACCGCCTTCTCTCTCTAACACCCTTCACTCTCTCTCTCCTCACTACCCCTTTAAACGCCGCTAATCTCCGCCGTCAATCCGACAACCTCAACATCAACCTTAACATCATCGAACTCCCCTTCACTAGCACCGACCACGGTCTCCCACCCAACACCGATAATACCGATAAACTCTCATTAACCTCCATCATCAAACTCTTCCATGCATCCACTTCACTCGAACCTCATGTACGTGACTACCTCACGCGCCACCACCTGCACGACCCACCCGTGTGCATCATCTTCGACGTGTTCTTGGGCTGGGCCGATAACGTGGCCCGATCAGTTGGGTCCACCGGAATCTGCTTCAACACTGGTGGGGCCTACGGTGTCGGCGCGTATGTTTCAATCTGGAGCAATCTACCTCACCGGAATGTCGGCGATGATGAGGAGTTTTCATTGGCTGGTTTCCCGGAAGATCGGAAACTCCGACGTAATCAGCTTCATCGGTTTTTAAGGTTTGCTGATGGGTCCGATGAATGGTCGAGGTTTTTCCAACCTCAGATTAAATCATCCTTGAATTGTTCTGGGTGGTTGTGTAATTCCATCGAGGAGATTGAACCGTTAGGGTTTCAAGTTTTTAGGAATTTCACGAAATCTCCTATTTGGGGAATTGGTCCTTTGATTATGACATCTTCGAAAAAAGATGATGATGAGAAGGAAGAGGCTTGTTTGAGGTGGTTGAATCAATTTGAAAATGACTCAGTTTTGTACATTTGTTTCGGGTCACAGAATACAGTGACTCCGATTCAGATGATGGAGTTAGCGAAAGGTTTGGAGGAGAGTAAGATCCCGTTCTTGTGGGTGATTCGGCCGCCATTCGGGTTCGATTTCAATGGGGAGTTTAAACCCGAATGGCTGCCTGAGAAGTTTGAGGAAAGAATGATGGAGAAAAAACAGGGGATGTTGGTGAGAGATTGGGTGCCTCAGTTGGATATTTTGAGGCATGAGGCTACTGGTGGATTTTTGAGTCATTGTGGTTGGAATTCAGTTTTGGAAGGTTTGAGAGAAGGAGTGCCAATACTCGGGTGGCCGTTGGCGGCCGAGCAAGCGTATAATTCGAAGATGATGGTGGAGGAAATGGGGGTTGCGGTGGAGTTGACGAGGGGGTTGGAAGGGGAGGTGAAGAAAGAGTGGGTGAAGAGTGTGGTGGAAATGGTGTTGGATAGAAAGGAGGGGAGTTGTGGGTGGGAAATGAAGAAAAAAGCTGTTGAAATTGGGGAGAAGTTGAAGGATGCTTGGAAAATTGAGGGAGATTACAAAGGGTCTTCTGTTAAGGCAATGGATAATTTTGTAGAGTTTATAGTTTCTTGTAGGGGAAAGAAATCTAAAGAAGATGCTTGAACTGGTGTACCCCGGGTTTGTGAGATCGATACATGGACATCATATACTTACCGACGAGTATGGTGCATGTGTTGATGTTGTAATGCAAACACGGTTTTATCTGGTGCGGAGTATGATTTTTTAGTGGAAGAATAATTATGGATTAGATATTAAAGTAGTACTCCATTAAACTATTAAGTAGGAGCAAAAGGCAGTGTTTTTTTTAAAAAAAGATTTCTGTTTTGCGGAGATTATATGTAATGTTAGATGATTGAAATTATCTCAAATTCTCAATCATGATTCAATGTTTTCCCCTTTTAGCATTGACATCGTAGCTTCACTGAGTTGAATGAGGGATCTTAAAAAGATGGTTTGAATTTGTGTGTGTTTATCTTCTTTTGATTATCATATGCTTGGTATAATTAAACATTCTTATTACCTAAATAAGGCAGGGACAGATTTGTAGTTCATGTAGAGCATGCTGCATGCTGTATTTTACATCAGTCTTCTTCACTTGTCTATTTGTCTGTAATCAAATATGTGTTTGGAAAGGTCGTTAATGACAAAAGTATCCATTTAGCAATGCCTCTCCCGACTTTATGTGCACACATTACAACCGAGTCATGTGTTGTGCACACGCTATACACAAATAGAAACATTGTCACAAACTCACTATTGGGCAATATGGGTTAATTTCCTTTTGATAAATTGTGCTAATAGACTAATAGAAGTAGTTTATTGGGTCTCCATTTAGCCTTTTTCAGTTGGGCCCAAAGTAAGATACCCTTTGGCCACCCAAACACACGTCTACTTAATTAAGTGCTAGGCCTCTTCACCTTGGAAAAAAAAAAATAATAAATAAATAAATGTTGAAATTAGACCATCTCATTTTAGGCATTGTAAGATCCTAATCATCTTCTCTTTAAAATAGGATAATATCCGATTATCCACGTTAAAACGTTATCTTCTTTAAAGTCAAAGCCACCATATGAAGAAGATTACCATCATTGACTTCAAAAATACACATAGACATTTTCACACTACTTACATTTTGTGTACTCGTATTATATATACTTTATTATACTCTCATTAGGTGAACTGATTGCATAATTAAAACGGCCTTGATATAAGAAAATGAGAAATAATGACTCAAATGTCAAAGTAGTGGTTAATATATAATTCCACGTATTAGAAAGTTTTTATCATCATACTAATATAATACAAGTACTACGTATACAATCAATAAATAACATAATAAAAATATCAAGTAAGATTTAGTCTAATGATAAAAATGTCTATATGTCCTACAAATAACAAGAAGGAATTCTACCAAATTAATTGGAGACTTATATATTGATGATTAATATTAACTCTTTGGTGTAAATTATGTGTTAAATTATCATAAGTTCACTTTGCTTATGTTTTGATATTCATCATATTCTTACAAATTATTGTTGTGTAATTTGAAGTTTAAGAAGTTTATCTATTATTTTATTTCTATAATACTCGTATGAAGTGTCAAAATTCAATCGTTGAAAATTGGCAAAGCCTAGAATGGCCGCCATGACTTGCGCATATTGCTACGTAATAATATTAGAACTTGCACGTAATTGCTACCTATTAAAATTACGAAATTGCTACCTATAAATACATACAACCATCCCTCTCCTTTTACATCACAACATATATAAACATTTAAATTATTTATACACTATATTATCGACAAATACAACAATGGAGACTAAGAATACTAAAGTTTCTGCTCTTCTATTGGTTTTTGGTAAGTTCATTGTTATAAATATTCTTGCTTAATATTAACATAATTAACTAAGCGCCCGCCTCATACCATGTGGTGTTCCTTAATATTTCTGGTATTTAGCTAGTATAGTATGTACGACGTATGTAATTTTAATAGCTAGGAGTATTTCTCATGACTCGTGATTAGGGTCTCCTAATGTTCCATCGTTTTCTTATTTGCAGGGCTAATATTGATGCTAGGAGTCGGAAACATGAAAAAGGTGGATGCTCAAAGTGATGATGATGACAAAATATGTCCTCAGTTTTGCTATGATAATTTGGATTATATGACTTGCCCTTCAACAGGAGATCAAAAGCTTACTCCTTCTTGTAATTGTTGCTTGGCACCAACTGATGGTTGCGTCCTTTACTTTAACAATGGAGATGCACCCATTGTTTGCTAATTAAGCTCAGCTTGGCCTTGAATAATGAAATAATCATATGGATTATCAAGTCTTAATTGCTTTTATTATTTTGTAATAATTATAATTATAATAATGATCATAGCTAAAATGATCGAAGTTATGTACGTTCGTTCATGCATTGTACTTGTTTCCTTATTACATCGTAATGCTCGTATGCTAACCGTATTGTTGTACGGCTTGTACCATTAATGAATAAGTTATTATTTGAAAAATACTACTAGTATAATTCTAACTGTTCTAGATTTTGAATCCTAAGAAGAACAAGTAGGAGACTAGCCTTTAAATAATACGAGTATGGAGTATAGTTTAGGCATGTTAAGCAATGATAAATTGATAACTAATTACTAATACTTCGTATATCTCAAAAGTACTCTTAATAAAATATTTGGGAACAGTAATATGACTAATATCTTATAACGAGTCCGTTTTATTCTATTCCATGAATCGTACTCCGAGTTTTCCATTAAAGTGGCTTCTGAGCTTTTTCTCCTCCATTGAACCACTTTCCCAGGTAATTTTTTATTTTTATAATAAATCGTCGAATATCAAAATCATAATCTTGTACGGAGTGGAGTACTATTTTTCAATTTTAATTTTCAGTAATCAGTATAGTCAATATAGGGTTCCCCAATGTGAATAATTGAACTATTGAGTATAATTACTCAACAAATAAAGATTATAACGAGGAATTTCGTTGCTTGAATTTGACACAAATATAAGCGTGAAGAATTTAGAGCGATTTTTTTTTATTGAGTCAAAATCTGGTTGGTATGTGTTGCAAAATTTTGCCATTACCTTTTTCAATATAATTTTACTACGAGCACTTATTTAATTCTCTTAATACCCCTTGCAGATTATTATCCATAAGGGTCGAGATTTTGGGAACAGAGTACATAAATTGAAATATCATAATTTCCAAACAACAATGAATTCGGAGTTGAATGTCATCTTTTACAGCATAATAAAGCATAATCGAAGTCATGCATGTTGTAACATAGTAACATTTAGCAAACTCTGAAATTCCTCAAACTAAGACTCAATAGTAATTCATGTTTGGTACAACTCGATTGAACTTCCTTGCTATCACTACTCCAGTTTTTACCTTTATCAAACATATTTCAAAAAGAATGGAGTAGAAGTTTAGAACATACTTAAATGAACAAAGAAAATTGTATACTATGTGTTCAAGGCTAATAACTCAAATAAGATACGTGGAATTAAGTGACGGGAACATTATATTATGTTGCTTTTAATTTTTTTTAGTTTTTCTTGATTGTGTGATGATATTTCATAAAAACTAACTTCCGAGCTTGTGTCTAAACATCGTGTTCCGGCTATTAATGTAACATATTATAAAGGTATGTATTTATGAAATTCTCATTTTTAAATTTGAATATCTTTTGTAGAAGTCTTTTCAATTTTTATTAATAGATATTGATTTTTACTAGGTAATAATTCTCTTTTCAAGTGACGCATAAGTTACTTTATCACTTACTTTATCACGCGGCAGAGGGGGGCAAGTATTATTATTACTTGGCAGAATCACTTGGCCAATTGTTGGTTATATGTCAGGGGATTCAATATGGATTTAAGCCTAATTGCATATACTATATCAATAATTGGGGAGGAATTGAGAGCAGGGGAGTTGGACCTCATGGCATAGATCATTGTGTTTATAATTTAACAAAGAGGGTGTTTGAGACTGATTTTCACAGTGGGTTTTTAACCAATTTTGGGAAGTTCACATCGTTTACGTGGGTTAAGCCTCCTATGTATTACTTCAATTAGTCGCACTATCCAAAAAAATTTAACACTTTAATACTTTTAAAGTCGTTATTGAGATGAATTAAACAAAATCATATGATTATGTATGTTTATCATATTTCAATAGTTTACCATTCACAAGAAGCGACATCAAATAAACAATCCATACAACTTTTATCATGCCTTTTTTTTTCTTCTCATGTTTTGAGCTTTATTGTTTGTTATTGATTAGGAAATGAAAGTAATGTACAACTATATACATTGATACAGTAATTAGTAGTAGCAATTGAAACAAAGAGAAATATTTAGCATTATGCAAGAAATTTAATTAGCAAGAATGATAAGTAGCAGGCATCCCCCCTTCGAATCCCATCCACTCATCCCACTCATCATAATCACCACAGTCTTGCATTGTCTGCATCTGTTCTTCCTCTTCAAACTTTCTCATCAATGTCTGTATTATTAAGAAAAGATTTATAAGCGAAAATGGCTTTATTTAAATTAAATGCTTATCTCATTGGACAATTATATTTAGTGTAATTAAGCTAGCTAACTAATTAAGACAATAGCGCTACATTCAAATAGATTGAGTTCGAAGATTAACATACAAGTGTTTGTAGACACTCGTTAGAATGACAATAATAAAATTAATATGGAAAAAAAATACTAGCACCTCCGTCAATTATTATGTGCAACAAAAGAGTATTATTTATAAGATATAAATTATTCTTTTGTTGCACATAATAGTTAACGGAGATAGTATATAAAATCAAGAGATCAGGTCTATATATATTCACTCTATAAATAAAAAATACAAAGCAACAAAAGAAGAAAAACATCCAAAAAGTAAAACAAAAGAAGAAATCACAATACAATTCGGGTTTTGGACCAATAAAAGTTTAATCAGAAGATGAATGGGGCCAAAAATGGGGCCCATTAAAGTTGATAGAGATGTAGAAGGTATAATCATTCAAGTTGGCGTTTACTTATCAAAATCTCATAAGATAAGGTCATACCTCATACTACCTTTTTTTTATGTGATAGTTTAGTCTTTTAGATGTCACTTTTCGTATACAAATAGCACAATTTTTTGCATAAATTTATTATCTTTATGATCATAAATCATGTATAGTTTTCATTAATTAAATTATTCAATATATCACAATTCAAATTAAATATATAATACATTCTCTGGTGCTTTATACTTAAACAACAAAGTAATAGAGAGATATAATAAAAATGATTATGTTATTATACAAAATAGTTTATAATTTATACAAATTAATACGTAGTATAGTTTAAATTATCAACGGATAATTCAATGTGATAAGTGGTTATAGATAAGATGACATGTGTATAATTAAATTTTATTTCAGTATATTCATGAAATGCATTAATGTTTCGTCGGATTTTTTTTTTTTTATTTTAAAACAAATGTTTCGTCGGATTAATTGACTTGTTTCACTTAATTTGATCAAACATCTCATTAATACAGTTTGGAATTTTCAATTAATATAAAAGGCCTAATTGTAACAAAATAAGTTAAAATGCAAGCAACGAAACAACAATACTTGTCAAAATAGTTTAGTTTTATTTTGATTTCTGGAGGGAGCATAAAAATTAATGTGAGTACGACATTATTGTTGCTTTTCTAATATAAATGGAAGAGAAATAATCAAATAAGTATACGAAAGTCATTACTACTCTCAAAAATGGCATCCACACAAATGTGATAACTAATAAGCATCAATTACCTGAATAGAAAGAAGTGGGACACTTAATTGTTCTTTTTAGCCTTTTAGGTATCTATAAATATACGTCAATGTTAAAACCACACACTTGACCCCCACATCTAGACCCTTTCTTCTACCGAATGACTATTATTATTTAATGAAGTCACCCCTCCTATTTCAATTTTTAATTTATTTTTTTTTTATTTTTTTTTATTTTAAAATAGCCACTTTATTCTTCAATACAAGTGCTTCTTTTTTTTTTTTTTTTTTTTTTTTTTCCCCTTAGAAATATTATCACTTATTCACTTACCTTATGAATGTTATGAATCTATGATATAGAATATGCTTTGAACATGCTATAAATTAGTTTCATTGATTATTTACCATATTAGAAATGAAGTAATTGATTAAAGAGAAACGGTGTTAGGTGTACTTCGATATCAACCTACTATGAGTACTCTCAATTTAATAAATATCTCATCAACATATTTCCCATACTCCAATTTTACAATATTGGTTTAATTTCAATTTACTACGTAATATTTTCTATCCAATCTCTATCAAAATATTACAATAAAACAATTACAGATTTTATAATGTATTTCTATGCCTCGTGGACCTCGTGGTGGTCAATGTAACGTTGCACCATGTGTACATTTAACTTTATTTATTTATTTTTTTTTTTTTTTGAGGAAATGTACATTTAACATATTAATTCACTTTGCTATGTTGAAACCCACCCAAAAATACAAATAGTCAAATGTGCAAACGAACTTTTTTTTTTTTATAAATTTTTATTATTATTTTTTTTAACCAGAGCAAACAAACTAAATTGGTACCCTACACTCAAAAAAAAAAAAAAAAAAAAGTCCACTATACGTTACCGTGTACTAAACAATGATTGATTGATTGGCCATTCTGAAATTAAAGGTGACCTTCTTGTAATAAATTATAATGGACCTTTTTCCATCAAAAGCAATGGTAACCTTTGCTTTTTTATTTTATTTATTTATTAATTAATGGCTATAATAAATTTGTACCTAAAACAAATTAATTGATATACAAACACAACACCATTCAATTTATCATTTTTTTAGCAAACACAATCTTTTTATCCACAATCATATTCATTCAAGTTTACCCAAATGAATAATTACAAATATAATCAATCAACTAAGAAAATTATTGAGGAAAAAAAAAAACAGAAGATGTATAAATCGTAATAATATTAATAAACTAATACCTCATATGCAGATTTAATGTCTCGAAACATTTTATTCTTTTCAGCAATATGATCTCCTTTGACTACATCTGGATGATACTGCAAAAACAACAAAAACAATCACCACCATTTTCAAAGAAAAAACCAACAAAATGAAACATAAAAAAACAGAGGAAAAACAGGGGATTCTTAAAAATCAAACCTTTAAAGCCAATCTTTTGTAAGCAAACTTAACATCAGTCTTGGAAGCAAAAGGAGATAAACCCAAAACAGCATAATCATTAAAGTCCGATAAACACTTCACCGGAAAATTGATCATACGACGAGAAGATGGTGGCGACGACGACGACAAGAAGCCTACTCTTTGTATTCCCTTCAATCCTCCATTACCATGTCTCATCATCCTTAAGGTCTAGGAAACTATAGTTTTTTTTTTCTTGGTGTTGTATTTTTTTTGTGTGTTATGTCTTGGTTTTGATTTGGAAAGTGTAGATTATTTATAACATATGCTTTCCGAAAATGGGTGAATTGGATAAATAGAATGGGCTATCTTATTGTAATTTAGTGGGGAGAGGATAAGGATTTCAAAGTGGGCCGCTTCTTCTTGGCAAAAGAATGACCTCTTGTTTTTATTTTTGCATTCAAAAAGGGTAGATGTATGAGATGCCCCAAAAGAATGTATGATTAATATCCCTTCTTTTACAATTTGACAAAAGAAAAAGAATCCTTTTGTACAAACTACAAAAATTTCCCATCAATCAATGTAAGACATACTGCCATACGGAATTACGGAGTATATACTCGTTTGGATATTTTATGTATGGTTTAATTACAATTTACTAGTATTGAGGGTGTTACTTAAAATCTTATATCGAATTTCGTCTTCATCATTTGTTTTAGATTGTCCAAAACCAAAACATTGTATTTCAATTATTTTAGTTAATAAAAATAGGATTAATTCGAGTAGGATATTTAAAGTTGATATTTATATGTGATTATAAGGTGCTAGTTGGTGGGGAAGAGGATAGGTTCAATTCTTTGAATAGGCCATTTTGATTTAAGGTCAAGAAGGGGACAATATGAAATAGACACTATAACTAATCAAATACACGACTTTAAGGAATCTAATATTAGAAAATTGACTAAATAATTCAAAATAATAATGTTTAGGTGAATTGCCTTGCAAACTACTAACCTTCAAAGCTTCAATTATGTGAATTTATTAAGGATTCTTGAATCATTTTATGCAAGATATTATTTGCACTGATTTATGGATAAGAAATTAGTGTATTATCACTTTTAGCCTTTTTGGCCCTACTTAAATATTTGTTCACCTTATTTTTCAATCATTTTTTATTCTTTTGTTTCTCTTTCTCAAAATATTAGTAAATAGATACTTACTAAGGGTCTATTCTGATTGACCGAACTGAACTGAGCTGAGCTAAATTAAACTGAATAGAACTTATTGGAGCTGAACTGAACTGGGAGAAGGAAATTAAGAACTGAACTAAACTTATTGGAGCTGAACTAAATTGAATTGAACTGGATATTTTATGAAAAAGGGAAATTAAGAACTAGACTGAACTGAACTGAACTTATTAGAGCTGAACTGAACTGAAAATATTTTGAAGAGAACAGACCCTAAACCAATCATAAGACCATTCTAATGAGTTGTTAATTAATTGTAGCATAGGTATTCAAAACTTAATTTTAGATTACATTGAATCAGTTTATGATGATATAAGTAAGATCAAGCGAATCAGTATTTATATATAGCCACTTTTGCTAATATGAATACAGAGAAGTTGGTCAAGTAATTAGATAACATGAAAGAAAATGATATAATATGATCATTTGAGCATTTAGTTTAGTACATGAGTGCTTGTGTATTCACTCGAGTTTATGTACATGCTTAGAAGCAAGATAAAGGTTATTATAAAGATGGAATAAGCTATCTCTCCCCTCTTTGTTCTGGCGTAAGACCTCCTTTACCACACTGAGGGCAGCTCTTTAATCCAAATCCCTGACATTCAAAACACCTACAAAATGCAAAAACAAAAAACTAAGGGCTTGTTAACCTTGTTTGACATCATTTTTGGTTTTTAGTTTCTTTTTTTTTTTTAAACTAAAAACCAAAAACAGAAAACAAGAAAAAGGTGTTTCCACTTTTTTGTAGTCAGTTTTCATAATTATTATGATTTTAATCATTTTAAATAATTTTTTATTCATTATGTGACATATATCATATATTTTTATACAACAAAAAACCAAAAAACAGAAAACCACAATAATGCCAAACGAACCCTAATTAATTAATTAATACAATCCAACTAATAGTAATTACTAATTAGTGGGAGTAATCCGCCCACAGTAATACTAGTAATATAATCACCGACATTAATTAAAAATGAGATTAATGATTAACTCACTTCCATCGCTCAAAAATGTTGCCGTTCTTTTTGTTCCTTCCGGTCCCCTGAGTAATAAACAAGATCAACATATAATAATTATAACTAATTAATTATAACAAGAGGAATCTTTATATTATAAAATAACTACGTACTAAACTAATGTCTTCCAAATTCCTACTATTTTGAATTATTATGTTCTCACTTGTAAAGTTGTAAATTGTAATAGCTTAAGTGTGAAGGCTTCCAATGCCCCTAGACGAAGTGGTTGTGTAAGGGATTCTAATTCCCCTATTATTAATTAATTAATTAGTTCTTCATTTGTTTGATTATTGTATTATGTAAAACTCTATACTTTGGCAGTGTCACAAAAATATACTCTGTACTTTATATGTGCAGTGATTGCCTTGTGTATATACATTCAAAGTCACTTCATCATGATTGATTATTTGGCATCAATTTTGATTTTTAGAACAGTATATATAGAGTATAATTCTGTATATGCTTAAAATGAATCAAAAAGTCATTTCGAATTGAATTTGTTAATTAATTCTGAAATTAAGAAATTAACTTATTATGTCTCACAATAATCTGTGGTGAAAATTATATTGATTTGGTGTGAAGTGATTTCACCTTGTTAAGGACTTACTCACTAGCAAAATAAAGGCATTGATTGTACAAATACAACTAATAAAGAATAATAGTTACAGTGTCTAATAAAGCTAAATAGATAAGTATACCTTGCATCCAGGACACTCTATGGCACCTTGGCCTCGACATGCCTCACACTTCTTAAATATCTGCATATAGCTAATCGATCAATAATCATCCCTTATCATATACAATAATATTCCCTCTGTCTCTAAATGATGTTTCTCGGAGTGAGTATAGTAGTATAGTATGCAAATACTTACCGAAGAGAAAGCACCG
Source organism: Chenopodium album (assembly GCF_948465745.1). NCBI lineage: Eukaryota > Viridiplantae > Streptophyta > Magnoliopsida > Caryophyllales > Amaranthaceae > Chenopodium > Chenopodium album. Next base: position 77,465,120 of record NC_137840.1, on the reverse strand, counting down.
GATTTAGCAGCACAAGGTGTGAATCTGCTAGGTTGTATAATCGGACCAACTACATATGATTCTTTGAAGACTGGTTTGATATGATGGAATAGTTCATTATGATGATTGTGTTGAGAAGGCAAGCTTGTGAGAGAGCAAGAAAAGTGTGGCAACAACATTATCATCTCATATGTTTCTTGTGCACTACCACCACCACTTGTTAAATGGATATCCAAATCTTGGTATCACTACACGTGGACCCAAATTATTTAAGAGAAAAAAAAAGGATGATAGACCTTTGTAAATAAAATTATAAAATTGTTAATCAAATAAGATTAATGATGAAATTGTTGATTAATTGATTTTTTTTCTCATGCATATTTAAGTTGATTGTAGCTTTGATCAATTTATGTTGTAACTTTGTATGTTGGTGACTAGGAGTCTAGGAGCATTGGATGTCATAAAATTCATACAAAATATATTTCATGTATTTGTTCAATATGGCATGTACTTGTTCAATATGGAGCTCTAAATTATACATAGGAGAATAGTTTACAGTTTACACTTATTTAATTTGTCGTGTCAATGTCATTAAGACTATTATTGACTATTCGATCTTACAAATTACTGCAGTTCATATCATCCATCAATCACATTACCTTGTAATTTCATTTATTGGACAAATATGCATATCATTACAGAATATGAAATATATGGGTTAAGTCTCTGTTGTATTATAACTAAATTTAGTACAATAATGACTCACTTGCTCGCTCTGAGTTAATTTTTTCCTTCTTTGTCACGTTCGAAGACATGTCAATGACACAATTTCTACTAGAAATGTATAATTTGATATAAAATGTATGAGATTAACCTGCAAAATACATCAAGATTATATATAATGTGCAATTATATAACTCAACTATGTACTATCATACATAGTAAAAACTGATCCATTTATTTTTTCAATATACGAAAGATTTATTTACTAGTATGTAGTATATTGTTTGCATATTCAATCAATTCGACTATCCATAATTTTGGATTGATGGATATACACTTTAATTTTGGATGGAGAATTAATTGGGTTAGATATTTCCCCTTTTACACCCAACTAAAAAAACCTACCATTACAAATTTATAATAAACACAAAAAAAGTAAAGAACTTACCGTTTTGAAAAACAAATAAAACTTAAAGAAAAATGAAATGAAATGAAATCCTGGTTGATTAATGGCAAGCTTGATGATTCTACCAACAATAGTGAACCCAGTTCCTACTAATTCATCATTGCTCAATTCTATTTGATTGCTGATTTTCTCTCTCTTCATTTGCTTCAATCTGTTGTTTCTGATTTGATCATCGAATTTCTCTTCCGCCAGACGATCTCTCCGTCATTGTACAAGGTCAGTTTGTTTATAATTCTGAAATCAAAATTTATGGTGCAATTGCAATTTTATGTTTTAATTTTTTGATCATTTTGTTTAATGTACCTGTTACTTTAATTTTATAATTCAGTTGTTGTTGATTTCTGGGAATTATTGGGTTAATTGATGAGAATTGTTGGTCAATTTGGGCTAAGATGAGTGACTTTTGTAGGATTAGGGTTTTAATGTTGCATTGTTTATGGAGTAATTCGAAAATTAGGTTTTCCTCGACATGACGGTTATACAATTTGGGGATTAAAATTCAGCTCTTTGCTATAGATTTGTCAGCAATTTGATGAAAACATAGATAACCGTTGTTATTCCGGGTTTTATTATGTTAATGCACATGCTACTTTTATTCTGCTAGGTTCGAAGATTGTTCAATTGGAATGTGAAATTTATTTTTTGTGGGATTGCTTCTGTTTTATCTCAATTCGTAAGTCAATTATTGGTGTGGCACTGTGGCTATTGGGGCTAGCTTAAGCTTAGAGATTTCACAATATTTTGAGATTTTGGTATCGGTGGAGCGGAGCTTGATATCGAGCCTGGTTTGAGGTTACACTCCTAATGTCACTATAACAATGATGAGAGTTAGAAGGGAGGGGGAGATTATCATGCACTTTATTTTTGTAATTGTTAGTATCTAGAGAATTTGTTTCCTTACGAACATTATTAGATATAAGAATTTATCTATTACTACAGTATTATTTTTGATGTATAGTAACAGTATTAATTCAAGAACATACCCTTATTTTTGATGTATTCAAACATTCCTTTTATGCTCTCCTTTTCTGTTTGGCTGATTTTGGATTCTATTTCAGGGCTTCACAAATGGCTACTAAGCCGGAAAACAATTCGATTCCCAATCCTACACTTTCCTCTCAATCTTGGGGTCAAGTTCATGCATCTGTTGACTCTGAAGTTGATCCAAACTCTGACTTGCTTGAGAAATTCAAACTTTATGAAACTCGAGCGGTACTGAAATTGTCACATCTGATTATTTTAATTCACTTAAGCCCTGATCTTTAGTTGATTCAGGTTTTTGAATTTGTTTCGTGCAGAGGTTTTATCTTATTGGGAGTGATCGTAACAAGAGATTCTTCCGAGTATTGAAGATTGATCGTTGCGAGCCATCAGAATTGAACATCAGTGAAGATCCAGTGGTTTATTCACCACAGGAGGTGAAGAACTTGTTGCAGAGGATTGCAGAGGGTAATCGGGCTACTGGAGGCTTGACTTTTGTTGCAAAGGTCTATGGTGTTGCTGGTTGTATAAAATTTATGGAGTCTTATTATTTGATTTTGGTCACCAAGCGCCGGCAAATTGGATGTATATGTGGGCATGCTGTTTATGCTATTGATGAAAGTCAGATGATTACAATTCCTCATGCGTCTGTTCAGACTGATGTTGCATATTCTAAGACAGAGTTGAGGTAAATTCAATGCCTTAGAGAGTTAGAATTCTCATGCTACATCTTTGAAATTTTGTTGGGTTTTCAATTCTGTGACTGTTTGATTGCAGGTACAAGAAGCTTCTGTCAAGTGTTGACTTGACAAAGGATTTCTTTTACAGCTATACATACCCAATTATGCAAAGCTTGCAAAGAAATGTGCAGTTCAAGGATTCGGTTGGAATTCATTATGACAGCAGATTTGTGTGGAATTCATACTTGACTGAAGCTGTTCGTACAAGATGCAAAAATAATATTTGGACTGTTGCATTGGTTCATGGGCACTTTAAGCAAGTATGTAACTCTTACTTTCTTGTGGGTCTCTACATTATTTTAGAAAAAGTCATTTGTGTGTCATTGGATGTTGGTATCTTATAATACACCAAGGCTAGTGATGAGTTGTGATTAAATTTTCAAGCTAAGATATTTGAAAAGGGTCTCTTCTTAATGTGTCCTCTTTGAAATCGCTTCTCGGTATATACGACTTGTTGACATTAGTAATTGCGATTATAGCATGGAATATACTTTTAGGAATGGTCTTAGACCATTAATTCTTTCTTAAGGGCTTTCTGGAAATAATTTACATGTACTACAGTATTATAGGATGTGTGCCTGATATATTAGCAAACACCTTGGAATATCTCAAGCACTAGCAGTTAGGCTGTGTTGGTTCAATAATATAGAAATAGACTGAAATCGAATTAGATAAGAGGGGAAAAGCTGTCAATAACTATTGCTTCTATGGACGTTTGGTTCTGCTAATGGGGTAGAATTACTTATAGAGTACGAAGTACTTGTTTTAATTTTATTTACTCTGTTATTTATTTATATTTGGTTTTAATTGTTTTCTTTTCCATAAGCAATTTCTACTTTGAGATAATTATTATGCAAGATATATTGTCTCAATTTTTTCAAATATATTTGGATTGAAATCACATATTGTTGTGTTTATAGGAAGATCTGGAAACTATCATTACTATGTAAATAAATCAAATACTGTGACTGTAATTTTCTTTACAAATTTGATGGATTATCTAAATTAACTCCAAAATGTGCTGAAACTTTATCGATACAAAATTTTACCCAAAAGTCACCAATCTTGAGAGTACAGCAAACATCTGTATTACCAGAAAAAAATTATTGAATGAGAAGAAAGTTGAAGTTCAATCCCAAAAGTATGAATGTAAGGTCAGAGGGATCAACAAAGCTTCATATTGGAAATATTGTTCTAGTACGTGTAGTTTTTGGGGTCGAACTTCAAATTAAAGAACAATAAATCTTTAATACAAATTAGTTTTTTTACAATTGAGGTTGTGTTCTATACAGAACTTTTTCATTTTTATTATCTCTCACGGGAGCTTGTTAAAAGTGAACCCGGAAATTTTCCATTTGTTTGAAGAGTTTTTTACATCTGAGATCAAGGAACAAATTGATTCACTTTATCGATTTATTTGAATGAGATATTGAAGAGGAAAGGAAAGGGGAAGGAGGAGGGAGATTGCAATTGAAGAGCCATGATATTTGGAATAAAGAATGGAGGAGGGTAACTATGTATTAATGGCTTACAGAAGGGTTGGAATGGGTTTAGTATGGGTACAATCGTACAAAAGGTTACTCCCAAGGAATGTTAACTGTTACTTCATCCCATAAACCAAATGATATATGGTGGGATTGCTTTATTGAATCCGTTTACCGCCCTTCCAAAGCTCATACAGTCATACTAAACGTGCCCTTAGTTATTCAGTAGTCTAGGAAATGACATTATTACCGGTGAGGGAATTATGGCATATTTTGTTCTTAAGCAAGGTTTGGTTTCATGTCAATTTATTTTTTGGCAAAGAGACTTATTATTAACAAAGAGGCTTAAGATCTCGGAAAAATGGAAATTAAAAATCCAACCTTTGCGCGGTCTCACAATAAAAATCCAACCTTCGTTTAATCTCAGAAAAATCTAACCTTTATACCACACCTTCTTTCACAGATCCGTTTGACCTTGAACCTGTTAAACAGGTTAATTTTTTTTTTTTTCCCCCTTTTTTTCTTTCTCCTTCCTCCTTCATCCTTCCTTTTCTTTCCTTCTCCTCCATAATTTCCGGTCACCGACCATAACCACCCAACCACGACCACCCAAGTCACGACCACCCAACCACGACCACCTAGAACCCACACCCTAACCCCTCCCCCCAAAAATTCGAGCCACCCTAACCCCTCCCCCCCAAAATTCGAGCCACCCTAACCCCTCCCCCCAAAATTCGAGCCACCCTAACCCCTCCCCCATGAAAACCGACCACCCCAACCCCCTCTCCAATGAAAAACCGACCACCCTAATCCCCAAATCGACCACCCTAACTCCCTCCCCTACAAAATCCGACCATCCCTCCCCGTCCCTTGCAAAATTCGACCACCCCCTCTCCCTTGAATTAATTTATGTAAAGTTTTTTTTTTTTTTTTTTTTTTTTTAAAATTGGATTGGATTAAAACCATGTAAATGGATAATTAGGGGAACCGATTTCAGGTGGTGTTACGGGTTTCAGCAAAAGGGGATTGGATGGGTTAATGTTTTTTAGGCGAAATAGGGGAACCGATTTCAGGTGGTGGTCGGTTTAGGGTCGGGACAGGGTAGGGATTAGGGTCGGTTTAGGGTCGCCGGAGATGGGTGGCTAGCGTTGCGTGCGTAGGGGAAGGGGAGTTGCACGCCGGGGAGGGAGGGGGAGAAGGAGTGGTGGCAGGGGAAGGTGGTAGTGGTGGCAGGGGAAGGTGGTGGTGGTGGTGGAAAAGGGGATTTGATTTTTTTTTTTGTTTTAATTTTTTTTAATAATTAAAAAAACAATTAACCTATTAGTAGCTGACACGTGGCATGTAACTTACAAAAACCGGTCATCAACAGGTAATGGATCTTTAAATGAAGGTGGGGTATAAAGGTTGGATTTTTCTGAGATTAAACGAAGGTTGGATTTTTATTGTCAGACCGCGCAAAGGTTGGATTTTTAATTTCCATTTTTCCTAAGATCTATTGTGTATTTAAAGTTGTGGTTTTCATTTGAATAAGGAAATTGGTTTTGGTTGCTTCTATTTTTCTCCCTCTATAGTGTAAATGCTGTTATGAATATACTCTATCTTGCAGAACTATATTTATAGTAGTCATTTGTTGAATGTAGTAATTTAGTTGAGTGGTTGTTAGATTTCTGATAGTTTAGTTATCATCTCTATTGCCTACCTGCAAGATAACATCTCGTCATGTTATATACACCTGATCTTTATAAAAAACTTTCTTGGCAGATGAGGCTGTCAATTTTTGGACGTGATTTCAGTATTGCTTTGGTGTCTAGACGGTCTCGTCATTTTGCAGGGACTAGGTATACTTTAATTGCATTTTGCTTAACTTTATGATGTTATACACTACCTGATTCTTTTCTTTCTCCAATTATAATCAGTTTGAATTGATCTGTTTATTGAGATAAACCAAAAATCCATCTTTTCGGTAGTGTTATGCTGTCTGGTTCCATTTTTTTTTTTTTGTTTGCATTTGCTGCTGTGTGTACATCCATGTGAACTTTATCCTGTTTCAGTAAAAGCTGAAATTTGATCTGCATAAGCTATATGCTTTGTTTTTCCTGTGGGAAATGTGTGCAAGAAGGTGGCTGAGACAGTGTTTGCTTGCATGTGTTTTTGCTTGGGCAGGGCTGCGTGGGGAGGGTAATGAATGTGCAAATGTGAGCATGTCTATTACAAGTTGCTGCTACTTCGTCACAGGTCTCATGCATTTGTGATTATCTATTGCATTTTCTCCTTCAGTATAATAGAAAGATATTATGGAAGAAAACAAAAGAACTTTTTATATGTGTGTCTATGTGGGAGTTCTTAACTACCTAAGTGTTTCCACTTTTATCTGAAATTCTGTTTCTCATTAAGATCTAGAAAATTATGAGATTTATGTGAGCTATCCTGATACATATATATATGTGTATATATTTTTTAGGTACTTAAAAAGGGGAGTAAATGATAGGGGAAGGGTAGCAAATGATGTTGAAACAGAACAAATTGTGCTTGATGAAGATGCTGGTTCATGTAAGGGGAAAATGAGTTCTGTTGTGCAGATGCGGGGTTCTATTCCTCTTTTCTGGTCTCAAGAGGCTTCAAGATTCAGTCCAAAGCCAGATATAATTTGTAAAGCCTTTGTCGTGCTTGTTATATAACTTATTGGTGTTTTTTTTGTTTGCATAACAATGCCTAGCTCATCTCTCTTTGATCTCAGTGCAGAGATATGATCCTACTTATGAGGCGACCAGATTGCATTTTGAAGACCTTGTTGAGAGATATGGAAATCCTATAATCGTGCTTAACCTAATTAAGGTTTCTTATAGTGTCAATATAAATTTCTTCTCTTCATTCTTCAACAAGTATCCTTAGTGATTGTCTGATGGACTTTTTCTTTTTGGACCTCTATGCAATTATATTGTGAGGGTTAAGAAAGAGTTAGAGTGAGGTTGTAAGGGTGTAGTGGCTGCACAAGCTGCAGACGATTTACTGTAATCACTAAAGAATTACTGTTTAATGTAGTTTCTCATCCTTTTTGTAATCTTCCCTTCCCGTCCTTTCTAGAGCATTTCAAACGACAAGATTATCAATTTTTCATAGGCAAGTGCTAAGGGGGGAACTGTCATGTTTTCAGCTATGTACCTCACAGATGCCAGCTCTGAATAGTTAAATTTAGGAGTAAAAACCAACTTGGGTAACTAGCCAGAGCAAATAGGGAGTGCTTGGAAAAGCATAAATTTCCTGATCATAACAGTGGCATTTACCCTTGAATCATTCTTTTATTACCTCACCACTATGCTACACCTTCCGCATCATCTCACACTAATTTCCCTCCCTTTGTCCTTATTGCTTTTCTGATGATTTTATAGAACACATCCTTTTGTTATGTGTACTGTATTTTAGGGCTTACAGTTAGCTGGTTCGCTTTCTAAATTTTCATTTTTCCTGCTTGTATATTTATGACAAACAAGTCTTCCATCCTCTAGAATTTTCCCTCCTGCCTTTTCTGTAGATTTTGCCATATTGCTGCTCAACTGAGAATTTCTTTCTTTCTTGAAGCTCACATAAGTTTTCGTTGCAGACTGTTGAGAAAAGACCCAGAGAAATGATGCTTCGACGTGAGTTTGCAAATGCAGTTACATATCTAAATGAGATATTTTCTGAAGAAAAGTATCTTACTTTTATTCACTGGGACTTCCATAAATTTGCAAAGACGTAAGAATGACATGTTTGTGTAAAAAGAAAGAAAAGTTAAAGAAAATCAGTCCTGCTGATGGCTCACTGTTCTATCTTTTTTATGGTGCCAAACAGGAAGACTGCTAATGTTTTGGGAGTTTTAGCTAGTGTAGCTAGTCAAACACTTGATAGGACTGGATTTTACTTCAGTGGAAAAGCACCTGTTGTGAAAAAAAGAGCTACTCCATTAAGCAGAACTGGTACTCTCAGGTACATACTGTATCTGTTCAGCATCTATGAAAGCATTCTGTGGGTGTGAGGATTTGATTGTTTTGCTCTTACCTTTGTGCAATTACCGTTTATTGTTGCTTATGTAGAATTTGGTCTAACTATATCTACGAAAATACGTTAATGATTGTGTAGCATGGATTCAGTATTATTTAATTACAAACACTTCCTAGTTAGTTAAAGGGTTTGGTTATAAAAGTCTTTAGTGTTGTATTTAGGCTATGATGTGATCCTAATTTTCCGATTTGACTAAACATTAACCTTTTCTCTACATTGATCATTAATAAACAAATTATATTCTCTATTGAGATGTCATTAGATTTGTATTCTTTCACAGCATGCTTTTCATATTTTTTTCTTTGATCATGGAATTAAAGATATCTAGTGACAAGTGCATACAAACAAAGAGATATGGTCTGATTTGGTATGGTCTCATCTGATCAATTATGACATAAGCAAATATTTACTTAAATTAATTGAACTGATCATATTCTAAGACAGGATTTTGGTTTTAAATTAATGCTTTCGCATAATTAGAACATGGGGGCTGTAATGATTTGTGCCAAACTGCCAATTAAATACGGAGCATCAAGATTAAAGGTTATTGAGTGGTGAATCAAGATCCATGGTAGGTTGATAGGTCAGACAGGTTTCCATGTTATAAAATGTGGATAATTGTTTTAATTTTTAAAGCTTTTGAGTGTAAATGAACCTGATGTTTGGATTTATGTTTCCTGTTCAGGATTCTTGTTAAATGTATCTTCTTGTCTTTGTTTTGAGAAGAGGGACTGTATCCCCTCCCCCTCTTCTCCCTGAAAAACAAAATGATGTCGTTGGAATGCAGTTTATTTTTCTAACACAACATACAGTTACTAATATCACTAAGCCTCTGTTATAAAATCCTTGCACATCCTGTCTAGTAATTTGGAATTGACCTCATGTGGCATCATTTGTTATCAGCTCTAGGGATGCTTCTTTAAATGATCTTAGAGCCAATTCAGGATCCCTTGCAAGGACTGCAAGCACCAATGAATTGATTACTTCTTCAAATAGAGAGCGAGATTCTGATGCTGGCAAGCCTGTCAAGAAAGATTATTATAATGGCATTGAACCACGTTATCAGAGTGGAGTCCTTCGAACTAACTGCATTGATTGTTTAGACCGCACAAATGTAGCCCAATATGCTTATGGTTTAGAAGCATTGGGTCGTCAGCTCCAGGCGATGCAAATGTCAGTTGAGTCAAAAGTGGATCCAGATAGTAGCATTGCTACAGCGCTCATGGACATGTACTGGAGTATGGGTGATGCTCTTGCACAGCAATATGGTGGTTCTGCTGCTCACAATACAGTATGCATCTTTTGAACTTTGTTCATTGGTCTTCTTATAATCATAGATCCTTTTCCCTCTCATGGTTAATACGAAATTCTATGATGTTAGGTGTTTCCAGATAAGCAGGGGAAATGGAAAGCTACAACTCAATCGCGGGAGTTTCTGAAGTCTATCAAGAGATATTACAGCAATGCTTATACTGATGGAGAAAAGCAGGATGCAATAAATCTGTAAACTCTCTTGACTCTTCATTTTTTTTTTATTTACACAATTGTGGGGATACTTTTACTGCCATGCGTGATAGTCTATCAGAGTTGGTGGCTTGGGATTTGGGACTGGTTGCTGAAGGTTTGCTGATTTCATCCTTTTTATAAGTCGGGTACTCGTGTTGGGCACTGGTATGTGTCTAAGTGTCTGACTTAGCTATTTTGTGAAAATTTTGGATAATTTAGTCCAATATGAAAGTGACATCATGTTCAAACTCATGTTGGACTGTTGTGTATCAAAGTGTACATAATTTTGGGTACTTGAGGTGAACTGAAGATTCGAGTAACATTACCCTTGATTGCTACATGAATTGTTTCGATACTTCCTTTGGCTAGTCCTAAGCCGCCCACCCTGATAGATTGAGAGTTCATAACTTTTCTGTTTTTCGATTCATATCCTCTCTATATTTTCATCACATTCTTGTTATGAACCAATGTATAAAAGGCTCAAGGTACACCGAGGCGTTTCAGAGTTCCCTGTGCCTTAGACGTGCCTCAATGAGGCTTATATAATTATAAATTATTTGAAAAAACTGTTGTGTGCCTCAATGCACCTTAAGCTGCACCTTGGTGTGCCTCATCAAATTTCCTCGCCTAGACCACAAAAAGTGCATGACCCCTAACGCTTTGCGCGTAGGCACGCATTTTGAAACACTGTCATGAACTTCAATGTGCGAGGAAGAGGATGAACATGACTGGCAGAAAGAAAAAATCATGAATTGCCTTGATTTGTTGGTATATCTGTACTCTATTTCTCTTTCCTCCTCATTATCCTCTGTTGCAGTCTGGAAATTTGATGCCTTACGGCCTGTAAATTTCACCTGAATAACTGGACTTTATCATCTACAACAAATTTGATTTTATTTGAAGTTATCTTTAGCTGCGAATTGAGTTTACTAGCTCTTATTAGAACTTAGCCCAATCCTTCCTTATAAGGCTTGAAACATATTTTCATAAGTTAATAAGAACAAGGCCTTGGTTTTTGGTACACTAAATTATCTGCTTATGATTTTTAGTTGGTTGAGGAATTGATAGCTCTTAATTCTTTTTTTTTTTCCTTTTCTATTTCTTTGTATGCGGGAGTGTTGTAGCTAAATTATATCACTCTGCCTTTCCTAGACAGTTAGCTAAGTAGTTAAATTCTAACTTGTTATTTCTTTTACATTTTGACCATCAGGTTCTTGGGTTACTTCAGACCAAAAGAAGGAAAGCCTGCTCTTTGGGAGCTGGATTCTGATTATTATCTTCATGTTGTAGGTGTTGGAGATGATATCATCTCAGACAAGCGGTAACATGTCACCTTTTCATCCATTCCTCCTTTCCCTGAAATTAATCTATTGAATCGGCTGCAGAATATTGAAGTAGTTATGCTTATTAACTTGTGTATGCTTGCTTTCGGCTATAAATATTTTTTATTATAATTGGATTACTGCTGTATTGTATTTCTCTGATTGAGAAATGCCTTTATCCAGTATGATCTTGATGTGCTTTTTGCAGCTTCAGCAGTTCTCCAACTGATGCCATTCCCTTAGGACAAAAGGCTTCTTTGGAACCTGTGCCTGCTTGTAGAGAAGACTTCTCAAGGATCAAACTGACCTCTTTTGATAAGCTCATTGAGAGGACATGCAGTTTGATAAAAGATGTGAGGCTCTGCTGTGAACCAGGTCAAAAGCCTGCTGGCATTGCAGGAACTTCTGGAGTGGCACCTGATGCAATGTAAGCTTTCTACATTTTTTGTTCTTTATTGTGAGAAAGCAAGTTGCTGAAGATGTTATGCTTTGCCTTCTGGTTGAAAAGATAAATCTTCTTAATTTCAAACTTCCCCACTCATTCTGTGTCCTCAGATGATGGTGCATGTTTAATTTGTTAATTACTCTTTTTCGGAGAACAAAAGTTGATCTTATGCAATTATTGCACTAGCTGCTTCGTTGACCCAATGCATGTCTGATTTCCGAATTGAATTTATACCTTTTGTGCAGAGAGATACAACTCAAGAGCCCAAACTGGATATTTGGGTTAAGGAAAGACGAACAAAATGGTTCTACTCCAAAGGTAGCCTCAAGCACAAACACAAATGGTGTCTCAGAAAATGATAGCATGTCTAATGGTATCTGTGATCTCAATATGCTTTCTCAAGTTGATGATTGCAATGAAGAGAGTATCTTCCAAAGGTTTGTAATGTTTTTGTGTGCTGATTTAAATTTTGAAATAGGATTGACAAATAGGTATTATTAGTTGACTGTCAAATCTACACATTTTTTTGACATTTGACATGCACACGCTGGATTTTTTATTCATGAACTATGAGCATCATTGGCTATAGACACTTGTTGATCTGGATAACATAATATGGCCTTAGATGAAAGCAAGTAGTACTTTGTTACTGTTGGAAAAAGTATGGCCTTTGCAGCTGATTGTTAATATCTTGCAGTCTTGCTAACAAGACTTTTTACCTTTCTCTTGGCTTAGGTATCTTGCGATGTCATCTATGGATGAAAACAATGGCTGGTATGGTGGTACTTTGCTTGGTGATCTTGATGAAAACAGCGATATATACAAGCACTATGCCCAGCTCTGTGAGGTACCATATAACTATGATTTACAGATTTTTCTCATGCTGAAACACCATCAGTCTTTAACTTCTCCTTTGTTGACTCAGTAATATCTATCTGGATAAGCTGTTGTTAAATTTTCATCAGAAAATATTATTTGTTCCTTGCACAGTAATTATGTTTGACAAGATTGCATGATAGGACAAGGATGTATAAGAATGACTTCGGCTTCCTTTTCATGCAGCTTGGCATTAGCTGATTTATTAATCTGGACATACTTTAAAACATAAAACTAGTTACTTCTAGCCAAATGTTTCATACAGGAGGTTAAATTACAAGTCTTTAAATTTCGAGCACTATAACTTCGCATGTGGGTGGAGTGTATATGCCCAATGATTTTTATTTACCTATATGGTTATATAGTGAAATGTTCCTTACTAGAGTTCAAATTATTTGGACGTCTGTCAATGACAACTCTCTGGTGTCTGCAGGGTCCTGGCATGGAACCCTTTGAAAATGATTTGGAGATGGAGCAGCATTATGCTGATGTCTTACATGGAAGCATGATTGAGAATGTTGATGTTGCTGCGATCGAAGCTGAAATGGAGGCAGCCTTAAGGGAGTATGACCAAGTTGCTGCTGATCTTGGCATTTCCGCTATGTGTAGATCTCTAGCTGGAGACCCTAGCCAATTAACAAGATGGATAATTGGAGAAGAAAAATTGTACAGAATCTGAAGATTGAAGAGGCGTCAGTTATTTTTTGAAGATGACGGGATTTTGTTCCATTTTTCTTCCCCTTGTAAATATCAATATTGTATTTTATTTTATTTTTTGCATCTCAAGTGACTTCAGTCAGTCACGGAAGGAAAATTGGAAAGTGTAGGTAATTAATTTTGTTTTTTTTGGGAAGTAATTATGCTGTATAGTTCTGTCATTGTAGTTACTGAGTTAATAATTTGTTTTTTTTTTTTTTTTTTTGACAGCTGAGAAAAAGGGATTCAATCCCCAAAGCTAATACATTTTATACCAGTCGAAACGACCCTAAAGCAATGAAATTCACACAATTTACTTCTGATATTGCATATTATGTCCCTCACATGAAAAGCTCCATTGAAATCCTCTTCCAGCCAGCCAGCTAGCCTGGTGTCCTTGACTGTGACCTGTAAATGCCACATTTTTCTGTAGAGCGCTTCATTGATCCCTTCCTGCAGAGTAGAAACAAAATCCTGCACTTTATCACCTGTTTGTCTAGTGCCTTGATTCTGAAAGCAGTAACCATCTTGGCGTTCAATTTCCCAGAACCAGTTTACCCTGTTCCTGCTCCTGATGTATTTTATCTCTAAGCTGGCTCTTGTGCATTCACTGTTGCCCTGAATCAAAGTCACTGACCTACTCACCTTCTGCTGCTTCTTGTGTCGAATCCAGGGGGACCGTCCCTAGCAAACTCTAACTCACCTGTAGCATGCTCATAGTTGTTGAAGCTTCTGCATAAAATCTTTGTTTCCATCTTCTTTATCGTAGCCCAGGCATTCTGGGTAATGTTTGAAAATATCAGTTTGTTTCTTGCTTCCTAAATACCTTCAATTCCAGCTAGGAGCATGTGGAAGCTCTCTTCCAAACCCCTCCCCTTAGCACAAAGAATATTATGCCAATTTTGAACCCAGCTGGAGATGGGTATGTGCTGTTGGTGATTGACATTTATGCCTAAGGTACACCCTTTCCACACGTGGCTTGCAAAAGTGCAATCTCTAAACAAATGATCCAATGTTTCCAGGTGATTGTTCTCCATGTTATCCCCATCAAAACAAAGCTGACAAAAATGGTCATTACCAATTCCCCTTCTCTTTCTTTCACTTCCAACTGGTAGAGCACTCTTGAAAATTTTCCATAACAAGATCTTTTGTCTTGGGCTACCCGGGTATTTCCAAAATCTCTTCCAATTAACTATCCTTGTGGGTTTTTGCTGATCGACAGGATTTTGATTGAGCCGGAAAAGGTGCTTGTAACCACTCCTGACAGTATACTCACCCCTACTCTCTCCATTCCATATGAGTAGGTCATCATAACCTCTACTCATTATTGGAATTTTTGTTATCTTCTCAACTGTTTGCTGATCAAAAATCAGATTGCAATCGTCCATTTTCCAGCCCCCATCCTCATTAATAAGAGAGGCCACGCAAGCATTTGTGGTAACAAACTCACCATTCCAACCAGGCACACTCCCATGAACCCAAGGATGGTGAATTTTTGCAGAGCACCCATCCCCTATGGACCATGAGCAACCTTGTTTAAGGAGTTGTAAACCCCATCTTATCCCATTCCACCCCCACGAGCCTAGTTTGTTGTTGCACCAGTTGTTGTCGAAAACATTTCCTTTCTCAATTCCATATTTGGCTTTGAATACCTTGCTTAGTAACGAATCAGTCCTCATAATGATCTTCCAGCCTTGCTTTGCAAGAAGAGCTTGATTGAAATACCTTGCATCAAGGATCCCGAGACCCCCTTCACTTTTAGTGGCTGTCAAGTGCTTCCAATTCTTCCAATATACCCCTTTACAATCCTTATTTCCCAGCCACCAAAATTTGGCAACCATGCTATTAATTCGTTTGAGAATACTCATGGGACATTTAAACACCGAAAGCACATAAGTACCTAGACTAGAAATAACAGATTTAATTAGAGTCAATCTCCCTGCTGAAGAAAGGAAAAGGGAGTTCCACGCGTTTAGCCGTTGTCTCACCCTGTCAATCATAAAGCTGAAAATCTCCTTCTTAGTTGAGCCAAAATCAGCCGGAATACCAAGGTAAATACCAAAATTTCTGCTTTTGTTAATGCCTAAGATGTTACTAAACCTGTTGACATCCTCCTCTCTTGAGCTTGGGCTAGCCAAAAGAATGGATTTAGTGTCATTGATAATTTGCCCCGAGGCCTTACAGTACTTGTCTAGGACGTTTTTAAGAGCAACAACATCCCTATCCTGGCCTTGGAGGAAAAACACTGAATCATCGGCAAAAAACAAGTGGCTAATTTTTGGTGCTCTTTGAGAAACTTTCAAACCACTAATATTACCTAGTCTTTCCTCGGCCCTAATTAACCCAGATAAGGCCTCCATGCACAAGATAAAGAGATAGGGTGAAAGGGGATCACCTTGTCTAAGGCCACAACATGGCCTAAAGGGTGTTTGAGCGCTACCATTAACAATAACCGAAAAGGAAACAGAGGAAACACAATTCAGGATTGTCTTGACCATCAAAGCAGGGAGACCAAAATTACACAAGACTTTTTCAAGGAAATCCCATTTAATTCTATCGTACGCTTTACTCATGTCTGTTTTGATAACAATTTTGCCTTTCACACCTTTCTTAGTTTTCCTTATATTTTCCAAAATCTCATGTGCTAGCAATATATTATCCGAAATAACCCTCCCCGGAACAAAGGCATTTTGGAAAGGACCAACCAAGTCGTTAATAACTTTTCTAAGCCTATTAGTGATGCACTTAGAGATAATCTTGTATATAACATTACAAAGGCCAATGGGTCTCATCCTATCCATTGAATCTGGATTGTCACATTTTGGGATTAGGGCGATGTTTGTGAAATTAAATTCGCGCAAAATATTACCTGAAGCTAAGGCTGATTTGACTGCTTTAATGACATCATCCTGTACCCATGACCAGTTCCTCTGGTAGAAACCAGCCGGAACCCTGTCAGGCCCTGGCGCCTTCCAAGGCTTCATGGCAAAAAGCGCGTTCCTAATCTCCCTGCTAGTATAAGGCCTGGAAAGCAGGTCCCTTTGATCCTCCGAGAGCGACTTGGAAATACCCATAGTTCCTTGTTGAACCTCACTTTGTCTATAGTTGATGTCAAATTGGCCAGCAGGCGTCGCGAGCCCATTAGAACAGTACAATTTTTTGAAATAAGCAGTCGCCATCTCCGTTATTTGCCCCTCCTCTGTAACCCAATTCCCGTTGTCATCTTTAATTGCTTCAAGTGTGTTCCTCGCCTTCCTTCCCTTAACGAAATTGAAGAAGTATCTGGAGCAGGTATCCCCCGCGTACTCCCAATTAACCTTTGCCCTTTGTCTCCAGAAACACGCCATATTTTCAGAGTACTCTTTTAATTGATTGCTAATACGTATAAAATCTTCAGACCTTCCTTCGTTTTCTAGAAGCAATTGCGCTTCAAGTAAATCGTCCTCAAACTTGTCCCAATTACCATTCCATTCACTTTTTTTATTTAGCGTCCAGTGTTTAATCCCTAGTTTTGACTCATTGATTTTTCTGGCAAGGCTGAACATTGGGGAGCCTCGTTGTTCTTTATTCCATCTCTCACGTGCTACTGCCACACACTCAGGATAATTTAGACTCCAATTGTCTAGCTTAAAGCCCCTTTTTTTCTTAGTGACCATGGCCTGTGTTTGCAGCACAATAGGGGCATGATCCGATATTTGGATCGGTTGGTGAGATATAATAGAATAAGGGAACAAAGTTAGCCATTGAGTATTTGCATACCCTTTATCAAGTCTTTCGAGGACTAGATCATCACCCTCTCCCCCGTTTGACCAAGTGAATTTAGGCCCTTGATAAATTAGATCATGGAGATTATTACGATTTTTCCACTCATTAAACAAGTTACCTCCCCTAATACTAGTTGCATTAGAACCTGTTTTATCGAAATGAGAATCTACTTGATTGAAATCCCCAAAGATAACTATTGGCATGTTAAGGGAAGGGCATGTCCATTGGTTAAGACACTCCCAAACCTCTCCACGGTGAGAAGAGCTAGGCTCCCCATACAACAAAATAAGTCTCCAATTCCCATTCATAACATCGTTTACACTTACTACAAGGAAGTTGACACACATGAAGACTACATCAAAAAGTGGCTTGTTTTTCCAGCCAAACCAAAGCCCCCCGCTAAGCCCTTTAGGATTGACACCTTTAAAGGAAGAAAAACCTAAACTCCTAAGACGATTAAAAACCAAGTCCGGATTACTTTTTGTTTCCGCTAGAAAAATAAAATCCGGTCCAAAAGACCCAACAAGTCTTCTAAGCCTAGGAATTATCGGGGTTGTTGGGTTTTTGATTCCCCGACAATTCCAAAATAACCCGATCACTGTGCAAGAGGTGGTTGAGATGGGTCAACCACCGTAAGCCCATTACCTGTATAAGCTAAAGTAATGCAAGAGTCAAAAGTAAAAATTGGACCTGGACCAGGCCCATGTTTTGAACTTGAAGGTCTAACATCTTGAGCTCCGCCACAAACAAGGCCTTTCCCTTTCTTCCTTTTTCTAGCCACCAAGGAGTCTGCATCGTCTTCAGTCTCGTCTATAAATTGGATAGACACAAGATCTAGGTCTGAGATTGCTTTCCTCTTCAACGGGCAGTGCTCTCTTCTGAATCTTCTCTTGCTTTTCCCTTTTTTTGAAGCAACTACTCTTCACCCTTCTTCCTCGTCGATCTTTCTCCCCCCACCTAGAGAAGATCACCGCACCGTCTGACATGATCTCATTTGGGGATGCGGAATCAAATCCCCTGTGCCCAGAAATTTCCACCTCGAGTCGCTCGATTTGAGGCTGATTTTGCTGTTGTTGCAGTTCTGTTTGAGTGTCGACACTATTATGATCCAACTGGTGCTCCTCTTCAACATCAACCTCATATTCCCCTAGCCAAGGTGCAAGGGGGTTTTCTGGAATATTTCCTGCTTCAAAAGCGTCCTCTTCACCCTCGCCTTGGAAATCCATCGGCTCATACACCAGTGACGCCGGTGATTCGGGTTCCCTGATCTCCACCGCTCGGGGGTTGCTCTGCGAGTCAAATTCCGCGAAGAAGCGCTGATTGTAGCCGGAGTTGTCCAATCTTCTTCCTGCAATTTCATCATTGGGTTCAACCCTCGATTGTATCGCAGAGCTCATCAGAACATCAAACCTGATCCGTTCAATCTCCGGCCCATATTGGGGTGTTGATTCAATTGGATTGATATCAGATCCTTGCTGCACTCCCCTCTCTGGTTCCTGCCCCCCCTCCGCCGCGAAATGGTACGGGTCTCCATTCACATGGTTGCCCTGGGTGCTAGTGTTCGCTAAGGCTTCTGATGCTTCTGCTACAACAGGTAAAAAATAGGGTTTGGACCACCTCCCAATTCGACTTCCATAGCCGCGACTTCAGCAGGGGGTTTTCCTGCGGTTGCTGTTCTGACGGCGCAACCGGGTTATAAGGTACTGGGTTACCCACCACTGGCCCCCTAAAGGGTGCCCCTCTTATATTGAAACGTTGACCAGGCTGCACTGTTCGTCCACCATTTTGGACTCCCAAATCAAAATCCACTAAAATATCAGAAGCTCTGAAGTTTGGTGATGGGGGTCTATCAGGCTCCGCCACCAGTCTCGCTCTTGTGGTGATTGTTCTTTCCGATGCAGGGGTGGCCCTCATATCAAGCGTGAACATCGAGAAACCTTCTTCAGTCTCCATAGTTGGAATACCCCTCGAGAGGTACTCCATCATCTTGTGATCAACATCTATCTTGATTAGATCTTCGTGTCTTGTGCAGCGAGTGTATATATGCCCGATTCTACCACAACGTGTGCAGTATTTAAACAGATTTTCGTATCTCAATTGGATCCAAATGATTGCGTCATCATCCAATTTCAGGAAGAATCCTGGTATTAGAGGTTCCCCCAAATTCATCATCACATTAATCCTTAAATAATCATTTCGAGGAACAAAGTTTGGCTCTAAATCTATTTCAAAGGGTAAGCCCAGCAATTCCCCCACCGTTTCCGCCATGTGTGAGTTAAGGTACTCACACGGTAAGCCACAGATTCTTACCCAAAACTTTGCTCGCATAAACCTCACCGTCTGTGGAACCTGATTTGGCCACCAATGTGAGAAGACCATTAAGGCACCATCGAAGCATGCCTTTGTCATTTCCAGAATTTCCCTCTGATCCTCATCATTCGAGCACTTGAAAACATAGAGGTCATTCATTCTAAACACATCAATGTAGCCTCTTTTCCTCCACCTAGTGTTAATAAAATGTCGTATGGAATCAACACTTAGGGTACGGTAATTGTAATCAAAATTTGTAATTGTAATCAAAAGGCATATTTTGATCTCTATTTTTTTACCTCACTTCATCCTTCAACATACACCACTTGTATACAAACCTTCATCAATTTCATTTATGTAGAATTTTTACAATTTTGATTATTAGTATCTTTAAATTTTCGGTGAAATAAAGTAATCGTTTACTTGGTTGACTGAAAACCCAATACAAATTTGTTCGAGTGCCAATGTGAACATATAAAAGGGTTACATACATGCATAGCATGATGATTTTGGACGACGAACTTGGATCATTATGATAAAATCGGCCCCTGTGTCACAAGGGGTGCATGTGGTCAAAGTTGGAAATCAAGCCTTAGCACTACTAGTAATCTAGTACTGTATTACTTTAGACTTTAGAGTATTACTGTATTAGGCATGGACTATTGGGTACCAGTCGTATCAACTCGGTCCCATATGAATGGAAAATGTTATTCCACAAATTTAGAAGTAAAGGAGAATATCGAGACGTGTATCATACATTAAAGACAATGGAAAGTTGTGTATTTAAAAGGCTAATTGTGTTACTCCCCTTATTAATACATGGTTTTAAGATGAAACGTACTTGAACTTATAAAATGGACTATCTTCTCGTGAATGGTATGACCTTGTCCCATTTAACCTTTTTTGAGTTTGCCTCATACCTCTTTTATTATTGTTTTTTCTCTTTCTATTTCCACAATTGCACATCTGTTCTAATCTATCTACACAATATTATCCAAGCCTCTATATAGTATGTTTATTTTATTACCAGCTCTCAAACTAGCTAAAATGTACATTCATAAACAAGGCGTGCAATCGTGCATAGTTTGTTGACAAAGAAAATACTCCCTCCGCTCTCAATTGTTTGGTAACTTACAACCAAACTACGAGTATTTTTTACATTATCTTATGTTTTACAATTAACGTTTTTATCAGAGTGTTACTGATCGTGGACAAGTATAGGACAATTTTTTAGCGACGATTTTTTTTTTAAAAGGAAAATTTAAGGGATAAAAATAGTACACTCCGTAGTTGGTTACAATCCAAAACGCACTACAATTATGCTCAATTAAATTTCAAATTGAAAATGACTAGACCGTACCAAGAAACTATTTCATCAACCTCTATATAAACTTTTTTTTTTTTGAAGGCAACCTCTATAATTCTATAAATAATACATCCTCAAAGCACAAACAAGATCAACAAGAGTTTCTTTCATTATATCAAACCAAAAAGAAAAACCATATATATAATTTCTTTAAGATGGGGATGATCAAGAGAAAAGATTCCACAAAAAGAAACTAAATTTTGTTAATAATAGGATTAGTAGTTGTGTTAATTAGTGATTATAGTGTTAAGCAAGTAGGGGCCGTAACCCCTGCACAATGCTCTCTAGAAAAGAATATTTTGATAAAGGCATGTAAGCCAGTGGTGTTTAGGGTTCCACCAAGTGCTTTTTGTTGCCAAAGGTTAAGGGTTACTCATGTTGAGTGTGTGTGTAGAGAGATTACTCCCAAAATTGCACCTCTTATTGATGTCAATTATGCTATTAGGGTTGTACAAAGGTGTGGTCGTCCCGTCCCTCGTCATTTCAAATGTGGAAGTAAATTTTTTTCTCTCCTCTCTTTTCATTTTTCTTAATTCGTTAAACTATCTTTGTTTGAATGAGTGAATTAGATAATGTCAATATCAATTAATTTAACAAAGTTGCTCTTATATTTATTGCAGGTATTACTACTCCTTGAGCATATCTGACCATCTAGAGACAAAACTCGACCAATGGCATATAACTAGTACTATATATATGGAGTATTTCAATGCATATGAATATATGATGTATGTAACACTATATATGGCACACTATATGTATGTACCATCCATTCTCCTTGCCTCATAATATATGGCACACTATATATGTAACATCGAGCTATTAAGTTGGTAGTGATTGAACGAGGGTTGTCATTTATTTCAACTTTCTTATTTAAAGCATAATATGAAATTTCGTTTCCACGGAGTACTTGAATAATATATATCTAATGTTTCATTGCAAATTTTGTTTGAATGAATTCTATCATAGAAAAGTTAGTGATCATCAAATTATTCAATAGTTGTCCAACACAAATGAAGTTGCATCGAGCCATCGAGTAAGAGCTATCAACAAATGAGAAGACTAGAGTTGTATTAGCTTACGGTTCTGCTGGTCCACGAAATCTTTCATCGAGCAATATTAATAATGGACCGACTTGGTACTCATTAATCAATACAATATGAAAATGGCCCAAATGCTAGTAGTATACCATGTATAATTGAGAGCACTTTTCCCACAATACTGCTAGAATATGTTCCAATTTCACAAATACGGTCTATTTTTACATTTTCTCAATGTACACCGTCACACCAATAAGAATATGACATGCCATGTTGATAATCTAGAGAAAAGGGAGTGAGGGATAACTCAAGTAGTTCGAGCTCCCATTTCGATTTCAAGAGATCTTGGGATTAATTCTCATCCACTCGTCCTTGTAGCTCTCTAAACACACACACAAGAACAAAAAAAGTTCTAAAGAGAAAGATAAATCATAATATTATACTCACCATTAATTATGATTTGTCTTACAATTCCTCTGTTTCTTTAGTCACGTTAATAAAAAAATTACAAAAAATTAACATTTTAAAATTAAAACGTGTCAACTTAAAATACGGAAATAATAGTTAATACTTGTAGTGTTAAAATCAAAATAGAGCATTTACTCCTTAAATAAAAATGGATGGAGTAATATTAAAAAGTTATTTTTTTTTTTATTTGAAAAAATAAAATAATGGTGAAAGAATAAGCAAAAGTGGAAGTGGAATCCTGCAATTAGTTAAGTTTGGTCCAGTAAAACCAAACAGAGCTCAACAACAAAACCTCCATTGAAGCATCAAAACATCTGCTCTCTTTCTCTCTTCTCGACTTGCCTCCGTTGCATTGAATAATGGAAGACATCGAAGATTTATTGGTCGGAGATGGAGGCGTTGCTCCTGGGTTTCGATTGCCCCTTTCTTCAGTTGGGTTAAACCCTAAGAAAAAACCCATCAAATCTAAATCATCTTTTCTTCAAGACCCTCTTCAATCCATTAAAATTCCTGGAACCCAGGTCTTTTTTTTCACTCCCACTTTGTTTTTTTGTTGTAATTTCTATCATTGTCTTTGTTTTTGTTTACATTCATTAATGTAAATTCCATGTCTTTTTTGCAGATAATTTACATCAAAACTTTTGGGTGTTCTCATAATCAGGTCAGTAATAATATTGAAATTCTCAATTTCTGCTTTGTTTCTATGTCATGGTGATTTGATTGTTTCTTTGATTGTTAGAAACCTGTTGCTGTTGAAAGTATTGTTGCTTGCTAGTATGGTTTAGTCTGCTCTTAATTTCAGCTTTGTTGTTATTGAACCTTGTTTATGCTGTATATAGGTGCTTAGAGTATGTGTGTATTACTTCCAGAGCTCGTATGTGTGTTCAATCTGCTTTGTTTCGATAATGTTGAGGGTTTAGATGAATGGGTTGTAATCAACTTTCTTGAATATAACCTTTCATGTCTTTGGATTTGGGGGTGGCCATTACTAGGAAGTGTTGCATAGTTTGATTAGTCCTTATCTTTGTTCTGGGGGGGGGGGGGGGAGTGGACTTGTGGCATATATGGTTTAGTTGATTTGTTTGTGAGTTGAAGTCCTATGCTTGTGGGAATGTGGAAGTGTTTCTAATTGGATATGAAGGAGATTGAGATATTAATAAGAGAAATTTCTTTCTCATAAGTTTTCAGTGCTTTCAGGTTTCCAAAGTGGTTTTTCATATAAGAGAAGAATTAAACTAGTACAGTGATTTATGATTATGGATGTAAAAATGACCATATCTGATATATCTGTATGTAGGAGTTATCAAATTCTCCCAAAAGCCCTTTTTATGCATGCTTAGAAATATACATGTATAGACACATATTTCACAATAAATGACAAAAAAAAATTTGTTA
This sequence comes from Chenopodium album, assembly GCF_948465745.1. Lineage (NCBI taxonomy): Eukaryota > Viridiplantae > Streptophyta > Magnoliopsida > Caryophyllales > Amaranthaceae > Chenopodium > Chenopodium album. The sequence goes on along the minus strand of NC_137840.1, from coordinate 77,441,517 downwards.
TAACAGCATAGGGGCAACATTAGAGCTGACAATTCGGGTAAACGGATCGGGTAAGAGTGGGTCGCGTCAACTCGGGTTGGGTCAATTCAAATTAATTCCATAACCTATGTGGGTCAGGTTTGGGTTGGGTCATGCTTGAGTCGGGTCATACTTCTTATCGGGTTTGGGTCGAGTTTAGGTCGAGTTAATAACAGGTCGGGTTATATTCGGGTCGGGTGAACAATAGGTCGGGTTTAATTGGGGTTTTCACGGGTTAGTGTAATTCTCGGGTTCGAGTCGAGTTCGGTTCAAGCCAATAATTTAGGGGTTAGAATCAGGTTGGGTCATTCTCGGGTTTGAGTCGGGTTCGGTTTAAGTCAATAATTTGCGAATTATAATCAGGTCGGGTCACGGGTCCAAGTTGAGTTCGGTTCAAGTCAATAATTTGCGAATTATAATCAAGTCGGGTCACGGGTTCAAGTCGAGTTCGGTTCAAGTTAATAATTTGCGGGTTATAATTAGGTTGGGTCATTTCCAAGTCAGGTCATTCTCGGATTCAAGTCGGGTTATGTTCCAGTTTATAATTTGGAGGTTACAATTAGGTCGGGTCATTTGCAAGTCAGGTCATATTCGGGTTCAACTAACTATAAATAGATAATTATCATTTTTATATCAAGCTAATTATTTCGTTTGACTATAATGTGTATGGCAATATACTAGGGAACTATAGTTTATAATTTAGGAAGATAATTATCTCCTTTAACCATACAACAAATATATACTATGGTTTAGTTGATTTGTTTGTGAGTTGAAGTCCTATGCTTGTGGGAATGTGGAAGTGTTTCTAATTGGATATGAAGGAGATTGAGATATTAATAAGAGAAATTTCTTTCTCATAAGTTTTCAGTGCTTTCAGGTTTCCAAAGTGGTTTTTCATATAAGAGAAGAATTAAACTAGTACAGTGATTTATGATTATGGATGTAAAAATGACCATATCTGATATATCTGTATGTAGGAGTTATCAAATTCTCCCAAAAGCCCTTTTTATGCATGCTTAGAAATATACATGTATAGACACATATTTCACAATAAATGACAAAAAAAAATTTGTTATAACAGCATAGGGGCAACATTAGAGCTGACAATTCGGGTAAACGGATCGGGTAAGAGTGGGTCGCGTCAACTCGGGTTGGGTCAATTCAAATTAATTCCATAACCTATGTGGGTCAGGTTTGGGTTGGGTCATGCTTGAGTCGGGTCATACTTCTTATCGGGTTTGGGTCGAGTTTAGGTCGAGTTAATAACAGGTCGGGTTATATTCGGGTCGGGTGAACAATAGGTCGGGTTTAATTGGGGTTTTCACGGGTTAGTGTAATTCTCGGGTTCGAGTCGAGTTCGGTTCAAGCCAATAATTTAGGGGTTAGAATCAGGTTGGGTCATTCTCGGGTTTGAGTCGGGTTCGGTTTAAGTCAATAATTTGCGAATTATAATCAGGTCGGGTCACGGGTCCAAGTTGAGTTCGGTTCAAGTCAATAATTTGCGAATTATAATCAAGTCGGGTCACGGGTTCAAGTCGAGTTCGGTTCAAGTTAATAATTTGCGGGTTATAATTAGGTTGGGTCATTTCCAAGTCAGGTCATTCTCGGATTCAAGTCGGGTTATGTTCCAGTTTATAATTTGGAGGTTACAATTAGGTCGGGTCATTTGCAAGTCAGGTCATATTCGGGTTCAACTAACTATAAATAGATAATTATCATTTTTATATCAAGCTAATTATTTCGTTTGACTATAATGTGTATGGCAATATACTAGGGAACTATAGTTTATAATTTAGGAAGATAATTATCTCCTTTAACCATACAACAAATATATACTATATTTAACTCTTAAATTTGAGGATGATGCTTCTTTCTTTTGTTGCCTGCACCGACTTGGTCTTCCAAGACAAAATGCTTTGTTCAATAATAATAAGGTAGTCTAAATTGCATTTAAGGTAATTTGAAATCGGGACAGGAACAATTTGGGTTGAATTTAGGTCAGGTCAATAACCAGTCGTTTTAATTTCGAGTCGAGTTAGTAACAGATCGGGTTGAATTTTTGGGTTGAGTAGGTCATAGGTATGGTAAAATTCGGGTCGGGTCAATAACAAGTCAGGTTGAATTTGGGCCAGGTCAATAACAAGTCAGGTTGATTTCAGGTCAGGTTTGTAACAGGTTGGGTTAAATTAGGGTCGGGTTAGGAACGGGTCAGGTTGAATTCAGGTCAGGTTAGTAACAAGTCGGGTTAAATTCGGGTTTTGACGGGTTAAAACGGGTTTGGGTCAATTTCGGTTCAAGTCGGGTCCGGTGCAAGTTAATTAAATTGGCCGTTGTAAACCGGTAAATTGGTACAAGTTGTAAACCGGTAAATTGGCCGTTTAAAAGCAAATTGAATGGTTCAACATGCTCAATTGGACTCCCACGGGGTATTAGGGACCATGGCAAACATTTCGGCATTTTTAAATTCCGGGCGAAAAAAAGTCAAAATATTCCAAAATTGAAGGCTAATATCCACTTTTTTGAGAAATTTATAAATTTCGGAGCCCGGTGTCGAAAAATATTGAAATTCTAGGGGATACATCTCGGGGTAATATGCCGTTTGGAACCATATATGATCATTATTTGTTGTCATAAATGTTCGTGGTAGGCTTGAATTAATGAAATCAGTGCAAGTTGTAAACCGGTAATTTGGTCGTTTAAAGGAAAATTAGATGGTTCCACCCACCCAATTGGACTCCCGGAGGGTATTAGGGACCATGGTAAACATTTCGGCAATTTTTATTTCCAGGTGAAAAATTAAAAAAATTTCAAAATTGAAGGCTAATAATCATCGCTTTTTGAGAAATTTTAGAGGTTTCGGGCCCGGCATAGAAAATTATTAATATTTCAAGGGATACATCTTGGGGTCATATAATGCCGTTTGGAACCATATATGAACATTATATGTTATTATAAATGTTCGTAGTAGGCTTGAGTTAATGAAATCCGTGCAAGTTGTAATCCGGTAACTAAATTGGCCGTTTATAGGCAAATAGGATGGTTCCACCATCCTAATGGGACTCCCGGAGGGTATTAGGGACCATAGTAAACATTTCGGCAATTTTTATATTCGGGCAAAAAAAAGTCAAAAAATTCCAAAATTGAAGACTAATATCCACGCTTTTTGAGAAATTTTAGAGGTTTCGGTACCTGCCGTCGAAAAATCTTGAAATTTTAGGGGATATATTTCATGGTCATATAATGCTGTTTGGAACCATATATGATCATTATTTGTTTTCATAAATGTTCGTGGTAGACTTGAATTAATGAAATCGGTGCAAGTTCTAAACCGGTAAATTAGTCGTTTAAAGGCAAATTGGATGGTTCCACCCACCCAATGGGACTCCCGGACATTATTACGGACCATGGTAAATATTTCGACAATTTTTTTTTCGGGAGAAAAAAAATGTCAAAAATTTTAAAATTGAAGGCTTAATATCCACTTTTTAAAGAAATTTTGGAGGATTTGAGGCCCGGTGTCGAAAAGTCTTAAAATTCTTGGGGATACATCTTGGGGTCATTTAATGCCTTTTGAAACCATATATGATCATTATTTGTTGTCATAAATGTTCGTGGTAGGCTTGAGTTAATGAAATTGGCGCAAGTTATAAAATAGGCCGTTTAAAGGCAAATTGGACGGTTCCACCCACCTAATTGGACTCCCGAAGAGTATTAGGGACCATGGTAAATATTTCGGCAATTTTTATTTTCTTGCAAAAAAAAGTCGAAAATTTCCAAAATTGTAGGCTAATGTTCATGCTTTTTTAGAAATTTTGGAAGTTTCGGGGCCGTATATCGCAAAGTCTTGAGAATTTAGGGAATACATCTCGGGGTCATATAATATTGTTTGGAATCATATATGATCAATATATGTTGTCATAGATGTTAGTGGTTGGCTTGAGTTAATGAAATCGTTGCAAGTTGTAAACCGGTAAATTGACCGTGTAAAGACAAATTCGATAGTTCCACCCACCCAATTGGACTCCCGGAGGGTATTAGGGACCATGGTAAATATTTCGTCAATTTTTATTTTCGGGAGAAAAAAGTAATTTTTTTTTGAAATTGAAGTCTAATATCCACGCTTTTTGAGAAATTTTAGAGGTTTCGAGGCCCGGTGTCGAAAAGCCTTGAAATTTTTGGGGATACATTCCGGGGTCATATAATGTCGTTTGGAACCATTTATGATCATTATATGTTGTTATAAATGTTTGTGGTAGGCTTGATTTAATGAAATCGGTGCAAGTTGTAAACCGGTAAATTGGTCGTTTAAAGGCAAATTGGATGTTTTCACCCACCCAATTGGACTCCCGGCGGCTATTAGGGACCATGGTAAACATTTCAGCATTTTTATTTCCGGGCAAAAAAAGTACAAAATTCCAAAATTGATATTCACGCTTATTATAAAATTTGGAATGTTTCGAGGCCCGTTGTCGAAAAGTTTTTAGATTTCATGGGATACATCTCGGGTCATATAATGCCGTTTGGAACCATATATGATCATTTTATGTAGTCATAAATGTTTGTAGTAGGCTTGAGTTAATTAAATTGGTGCAAGTTGTACACCGGTAAATTGGTCGTTTAAAGGCAAATTGGATGGTTCCACCCACCCAATTGGTCTCCAGTGGGTATTAGAGACCATGGTAAATATTTCGGCAATTTTTATTTTTATGCGAAAAAAAGTCAAAAAATTCCAAAATTGAAGGCTAATATCCATGCTTTTTGAGAAATTTCAAATATTTCAGCCTGGTGTCGAAAAGCATTGAGATTTTAATGGATACATTTCGGGGTCCTGTAATGTCGTTTGGATCTATATATGATCATTATATGTTGTTATAATGTTCGTTGTAAGCTTGAGTTAATGAAATTAGTGCAAGTTGTAAACTGGTAATTTGGTCGTTAAAGGCAAATTGGATGGTTCTACCTAGCCAATTGGACTTCCGAAGGGTATTAGGGACCATGGTAAACATTTCGGCAATTTTTATTTTTGGGTGAAAAAAAGTCAAAAAATTCCAAAATTGAAGACTATTATTCACGCTTTTTGAGAAATTTTGGAGGTTTCGGGTAGAGCTGTTAATTCGAGTAGACGGGTCGGGTTTGGGTCGGTAAGAGTGGGTCGCGTCAACTCGGCCAGGTCAATTCAGATTAATTGTATAACCTATGCGGGTCGAGTCATGCTTGAGTCGTGTCACGTCGTGTGATATTTTTTATTAGTTTTGTGACGGGTTTATAACAGGTCGGGTTACATTCAGGTTGGGTGAACAATAGGTCGGGTTTAATTCGGGGTTTCACGGGTTTAGGGTAATTCGCAGGTTCGGGTTCGGTTCAAGTCAATAATTTGTGGGTTAGATTGAGGTCGGGTCATTCTCGGGTTTGAGTCGAGTTTTGTTCAAGTCAATAATTTGCGGGTTATAATCAGGTCGGGTCATTTTTAAGTCGGGTCATTCTCGGGTTCAAGTCGGGTTTGGTTCAAGTCATTAAGTTGCGGGTTATAACAGGTTGAGTCATTTTCAAGTCGGGTCATTCTTAGAGTCAAGTCGGGTTATGTTCAAGTCAATAATTTCAGGTCGGGTCATTTCCAAGTCAGGTGATATTCGGGTTCAACTAACTATAAATAGGTAATTATTATTTTTATCAAGCTACTACCTCCGTCCCCGAAAGAACGACCCATTTGGCCTAATTTTAGTCCTAAAAAGAATGACCCATTTGCATTAAAACACCCGCCAATTTGCAACAATATTTGTGCAAAATTAGCTTCCTCCATATAAAAATTTTATTTTCCATGTAATTTTATTACTTTCTCCCTCTATTTTTTTACAAACCCTATGTAAATTTATCTTTTCAATATACTTTTACTTTTTTTTTTTTTATTTAACTTTCTTAATACCCGTGTAATCAACCCAAATGGGTCGTTCTTTCGGGGACGGAGGGAGTAATTATTTCCTTTGACTATAATATATATGGAATTATACTAGGAAACTATAGTTTATAATTTAGGAAGATAATTATCTCCTTTGACCATATAACAAATACATATTATATTTTTAACTCTTAAATTTGAGGATGATGCTTCTTTCTTTTGCTGGCGTGGACCGACTTGGTCTCCCTAGACAAAATGCTTTGATCAACAATAATAAGGTGTTCTAAATTGCATTTAAGGTGATTTGAAATCGGGTCAGGAACAATTTGGGTTAAATTTAGGTCAGGTCAATAACAAGGCGTGTTGATTTCGAGTTGGGTTAGTAACAGATCGGGTTGAATTTTCTGGTCGGGTTAGTAATAAGTATGGTAAAATTCGGGTTGGGTCAATAACAAATCGGGTTGAATTTGGGTCAAGTCAATAACAAGTCAGGTTGATTTCGGGTCGAGCTTGTAACAGGTTGGGTTAAATTCAAGTCGGGTTAGGAATGGGTCAGGTTGAATTCAAGTCAAGTTAGTAACAAGTCGGGTTAAATTCGGGTTTTGACGGGTTAAAACAGGTTTGGGTCAATTTCGGTTCAAGTCGGGTTCGGTGCAAGTTAATTAAAATAGCCGCTCTAAATCGGTAAATCGGTACAAGTTGTAAACCGTTAAATTGGCCGTTAAAAGCAAATTGAAAGGTTCCACACACCTAATTGGACTCTCACAGGGTATTAGGGACCATGGTAAACATTTCGTCATTTTTTTAATTTCAGGCGAAAAAAAGTAAAAAAATTCCAAAATTGAAGGATTATATCCACACTTTTTGATAAAATTTAGGAGGTTTCGGGGCCCGGTGTCGAAAAGTATTGAAATTCTATGGGATACATCTCGGGGTAATATAATGCCGTTTGGAACCATATTTGACCATTATTTGTTGTCATAAATATTCGTGGTAGGCTTGAAATAATGAAATCAGTGTAAGTTATAAACCGATAAATTGGTAGTTTGAAGGCAAATTGGATGGTTCTACCCACCAAATTAGACTACCGGAGGGAATTAGAGACCATGGTAAACATTTCGGCAATTTTTATTTTAGGGCGAAAAGAATTTCAAAAATTTCAAAATTGAAGACTAATATTCACGTTTTTTGAGAAATTTTGGAGGTTTTGGGGCCTGGTATAGAAAAGTATTAATATTTTAGGGGATACATCTCAGGGTCATATAATGCCATTTGGAACCATATATGATCATTATGTTGTCATAAATGTTCGTAGTAGGCTTGAGTTAATGAAATTCATGCAAGTTGTAAACCGGTAACTAAATTGGCCGTTGAAAGGCAAATAGGATGGTTCCACCAACCCAATTGGACTCCCGGAGGGTATTAAGGACCATAGTAAACATTTCGGCAATTTTTATTTCCAGGCAAAAAAAAGTCAAAAAATTCCAAAATTGAAGACTAATATCCACGTTTTTTGAGAAATTTTAGAGGTTTCGGGACCCGGTGTCGAAAAATCTTGAAATTTTAGGGGATACATGTCAGGGTCATATAATGTTGTTTGGAACCATATATGATCATTATTTGTTGTCATAAATGTTTCTGGTAGACTTGAATTAATGAAATCGATGCAAGTTCTATACCGAAAAATTGGTCGTTTAAAAGCAAATTGGATGGTTCCACCCACGTAATGGGACTCCCGGACGGTATTAGGGACCATGGTAAACAATTCGGTAATTTTTATTTTCGGGAGAAAAAATGTTAAAAATTTCAAAATTGAAGGCTTATATCCATGCTTTTTTAGAAATTTTAGAGGATTCGGGGATTGGTGTCGAAAAGTCTTGAAATTCTGGGAGATACATGTGGGAGTCATTTAATGCCGTTTGAAATCATATATGATCATTATTTTTTGTTGTCATAAATGTTCGTGGTAGGCTTGAATTAATGAAATCGCTGCAAGTTATAAACCGGTAAATAGGCCGTTTAAAGGCAAATTGAATGATCCCACCAAACCAATTGGACTCCCGAAGGGTATTAGGGACGATGGTAAACATTTCGACAATTTTTATTTTATGGCGAAAAAAAGTCTAAAATATCCAAAATTGTAGGCTAATGTCCACGCTTTTTGAGAAATTTTGGAAGTTTAGGGGCCCGATGTCGCAAATTCTTGAGAATTTAGGGAATATATCTGGGGTGTAATATAATACCGTTTGGAACCATATATGATCATTATATGTTGTCATAGATGTTAGTGGAAGGCTTGTGTTAATGAAATTGGTGAAAATTGTAAATCGGTAAATTGGCCGTTTAAGGACAAATTAGATGGTTTAAGGACAAATTGAAGTCTAAGATCCAATCTTTTTGAGAATTTTGGAGGTTTCGAGGCCTGGTGTCGAAAAGCCTTGAAATTTTAGGGGATACATCCCGGGGTCATATAATGCTGTTTGGAACCATTTATGATCATTATATGTTGTCATAAATATTCGTGGTAGGCTTAATTTAATGAAATCGGTGCAAGTTGTAAACCGGTAAATTGGCCGTTTAAAGGCAAATTGGATGGTTACACTCCCCCAATTGGGCTCCCAGAGGATATTAGGGACCATGGTAAATATTTTGGCAATTTTTATTTTCGGGCGAAAAAAAGTCAAAAAATTCCAAATTTGAAGGCTTATATCCACGTTTTTTTGAGAAAAATTTGAGGCTGGGTACGGTGTCGAAAAAACTTGAAATTTTAGGATTACATCTCGGGGTCGTATAATGCCGTTTGGAACCATATATGATCATGATGTTTTGTCATAAATGTTCGTGGTAATCTTGAGTTAATTAAATCGGTGCAAGTTTTAAACCGGTAAATAGGTCGTTTAAAGGAAAATTGGATAGTTCCACCCATATAATTGGACTCCCTTAGGATATTAGGGACTATGGTAAACATTTCGGCAAATTTTTATTTTGGGCAAAAAAAAGTCAAAATATTCCTAATTTTGAGAGCTAATATCCACGCTTTTTGAGAAATTTCGAAAGTTTCGGGGCTAGGCGTCTTAAAAAAAAAAAAGAGATTTTAGAGGATATATCTCGGGGTCATCTAATGTCGTTTGGAACCATTTATGATCATTATTTATTGTCATAAATGTTCGTCGTAGGCTTGAGTTAATGAAATAAGGGCAAGTTGTAAATCAGTAAACTGGTCGTTTAAATGAAAATTGGATGGTTCCACCCACCTAATTGGACTCCCGGAGGTTATTTGGGACCATGGTCGTCAATTTTTATTTCTAAGCAAAAAAAAGTAAAAAATTCCAAAAATTGAAGGCTAATATCTACGCTTTTTGAGAAATTTTGGAGGTTTCGGGGCCCGTTGTCGAAAAGCCTTAAGATTTTAGGGGATACATCTCGGGATCATATAATGCCGTTTGGAACCATATATGATCATTATATGTTGTCATAAATGTTCGTGGTAGCTTGGATTTTAGAAATTTGTGCAAGTTATAAATCGGTAAATTGGTCGTTTAATGGCAAATTAGATGGTTGCACCTACCCAATTGGACTCCAGGAGGGTATTATGGACCATGGTGAACATTTCGGCAATTTTTATTTTAGGGCAAAAAAGTCAAAACAATTCAAATATTAACATTTTTTTGAGAAATTTTGAGTCTTCTGGCCGGTGTCTAAAAGTATTGAGATTTTAGAGGATATATCTCGGGGTCGTATAATGTCGTTTGGAACCATTTATGATCATTATTTGTTGTCATAATTGTTCGTGGTAGGCTTGAGTTAATGAAATCGGTGCAAGTTTTAAACCGGTAAATTGGCCGTTTAGAGGCAAATTAAATGGTGCCACCCAACCAATGGGACTCCTAAAGGGTATTAAGGACCATGGTAAATATTTCGTCAATTTTTATTTCCGTGCGAAAAAAAGTAAAAAATTTCTGAAATTGAAGGCTAATATCCACGCTTTTTGAGAAATTTTTGAGGTTTTGGGGCCCGGTGTCTAAAAGTCTTGAAATTTTTAGGGATACATCTCGGGGTCATGTAATGCAGTTTGGAATCATATATGATCAATATTTGTTGTCACAAATGTTCTTGGTAGGCTTGAGTCAATGAAATCGGTACAAGTTGTAAACCGGTAAATTGGTCGTTTAAAGGCAAATTGGATGGTTCAACTCACCCAATTGGACTCCCACGGGGTATTAGGGACCAAAATAAACATTTCGGCAATTTTAATTTCCGTGCGAAAAAAAAGTCAAAATATTATAAAATTGAAAGCTAATATCTATGTTTTTTTAGAAATTTTTAAGGTTTTGAGCCCGGTGTCGAAAAGAAATGAAATCTTAGGGGACACGTGTCTTATAATGCCGTTTGGAACCGTAAATTGGCCGTTTAAAGGCAAATTTGATGGTTCCACCCACCCAATTGGACTCTTACAGGGTTTAGGGACCATGGTAAACATTTCGGCAATTTTTATTTCCGGGCGAAAAAAGTCAAAAAAATTTCCAAAATTGAAGTCTAATATCCACTTATTTTGAGAAATTTTTGAGGTATTGGGGCCAGCTGTCAAAAAGGCTTGAGATTTTAGGAGATACATCTCGGTGTCTTATAATGCCGTTTGGAACAATATATGATCATTATATGTTGTCATTAATGTTCGTAGTAGGCTTGAATTAATGAAATCTGTGCAAGTTGTAATTCGGTAAATTAGCCGTTTAAAGGCAAATTGGATGGTTCCATCCAATCAATTGGACTTTCAGAGGGTATTAGGGACCATGGTTAATATTTCGACAATTTTTATTTCCAGGCAAAAAAGAGTCGAAAATTTCCAAAATTGAAGGCTAATATCCATACTTTTTGAGAAATTTTGGAGGTTTCGGGGCCCACTGTCGAATAGTCTTGAAATTATAAGGGATATAGCTCGGGGTCATATAATGCCGTTTGGAACCATATATGATCATTATTAGTTGTTATAAATGTTCGTGGTAGGCTTGAGTTAATGAAATTGGTGCAAGTTGTAAACCGGTAAATTGGTCGTTTAAAGGCAAATTGGATGGTTTCATCCACCCAATTGGACACCCGGCGGGTATTAGAGAGCATGGTAAACATTTCGGCAATTTTTTATTTCCGGGCGAAAAAAATTAAAAAATTAAAAAATTGAAATCCACGCTTTTTGAAAAAATTGGGATGTTTTGATGCACGTTATCGAAAAGTTTTGGGAATTTAGAGATACATCTCGAAGTCATATATTGTCGTTTAGAACCATATATGATCATTATATGTTGTCATAAATGTTTGTACTAGGCTTGAGTTAATTAAATCGGTACAAGTTGTAAACTGGTAAATTGGTCGTTTAAAGGCAAATAGGATGGTTCCACCTACCCAATTGGTCTCCCAGTTTGTATTAGGGACCATGGTAAACATTTCGGCAATTTTTATTTCCGGAGAATAAAAGTGAATAAATTCTAAAATTGAAGGCTAATATCCATGCTTTTTGAGAAATTTCGAGCGTTTCAGGGTCCGGTGTCGAAAAGCATTGAGATTTTAATGCATACATCTCGGGGTGATATAATGCCGTTTGGATCCATATATGATCATTATATGTTGTTATAAATGTTCGTGGTAAGCTTGAGTTAATGAAATCGGTGCAAGTTGTAAACCGGTAATTTGGTCGTTTAAAAGCAATTTAGATGGTTCCACCTATCCAATTGGACTCCCGGAGGGTATTGGGGACCATGGTACACATTTCGGCAATTTTTATTTTCGGGTGAAAAAAAGTCAAAAAAATTCCAAAATTGAAGGCTAATATCCACGCTTTTTGAGAAATTTAGGAGGTTTCGGGTAGAGCTGTCAATTCGAGTAGACGTGTCGGGTTTGGGTCGGTAAGAGTGGATCGGGTCAATTCGGATTAACTGCATAACCTATGCGGGTCGGGTTTGGGTTGGGTCATGCTTGAGTCGGGTCACGTTGTGTCATACTTCTTATCGGGTTTGGGTCGGGTTTAGGTCAGGTGAACAATAGGTTGGGTTCAATTCGGGTTTTTCACGGGTTAAACGGGTTAGGGTAATTTGCGGGTTGGAGTCGGGTTCGGTTCAAGTCAATAATTTTTTGGTTAGAATCAAGTCGGGTCATTCTCGGGTTTGAGTCGGGTTCGGTTCAAGTCAATAATTTGCGGGTTATAATCAGGTCGGGTCATTCTCGGGTTCAGGTGGGGTTAGGTTCAAGTCATTAAGTTGCGGGTTATAATCAGGTTGGATCATTTCCTCGGGTCATTCTCGGTGTTAAGTCGAGTTATGTTCAAGTCAATAATTTGCAGGTTACAATCAGTTCGGGTCATTTCCAAGTCACGTCATATTCGGGTTCAACTAACTATAAATAGGTAATTATCATTTTTATTAATCTAATTATTTCCTTTGACTATAATGTATATGGAAATATACTAGGGAACTATAGTTTATAATTTAGGAAGATAATTATCTTCTTTGACCATACAACAAATATATACTATATTTAACTCTTAAATTTGAGGATGATGCTTCTTTCTTTTGCTGGCGTGGACCGACTTGGTCTCCCTAGACAAAATGTTTTTATCAACAATAATATGGTTGTCTAAATTGCTTTTAAGGTGATTTGAAATCGGGTGAGGAACAATTTGGGTTGAATTTAGGTCAGGTCAGTTCCAAGTCGTGTTGATTTCGAGTCGGGTTAGTAATAGATCAGGTTGGATTTTCTAGTCGGGTTAGTAATAGGTATGGTGAAATTCGGGTCGGGTCGGGTCAATAATAAGTCGGGTTGAATTTGGATCAGGTCAATAACAAGTCGGGTTAATTTCGGGTCGGGTTTGTAACAGGTTAGGTTAAATTCGGGTTGGGATAGGAATGGGTCAGGTTAGTAACAAGTCGGATTAAATTCGGGTTTTGGCGGGTTAAAACGGGTTTGGGTCAATTTCGGTTCAAGTCAATAGTTTATGGGTTACATTCGGGTCGGGTCATCTCCAGGTCAGTTCATGTTTGGGTTCGGGTCTAGGGTTGGTTTCAGGTCGGGTTTGGGTCACCATTTTTTCGGGTTCAGATGGGTTGGTTAATAATCGGGTTTGAGTTGGTATTTCAGGTCGGGTCAACTTTTGACAGCTCTAGGCAACATCTTCTTCATGTATATCTCAAAACCAAATCCTGAGTGTTTGTTCATAATGGTGTCTAGGTGAACCAAAATTCTTTATCTATATCAAACAATTGTTTTGGAGTGAAACACGTATGGACTTGCCCTTGCTACGGGAATATGAAATTTATAATGCCTTCTTACCTAAAATGGAAACTATCATTATCTATTATAATCCTTAATCTAGGTAAGGGCTTTAACCTTGTGGTAAATGTAGGAGAATTCTGAATAGTTAAGGGTTTATGATTTGGAGGTGTTTATGTCTGCAGGTTTGTTCACTTCTCCTTACCCAAAACAAGTATTGTGAAAATTTATTTCAAACAAAGATACCAAATTCATTACAGAATCAAAGTAAGTTTTGGGCAAGTTCAGATTAAAGATTTTTAAGGTAAAAAAAAAAAAAAAAGAGATACTCCCTCAATCCTCTCATTAACAATGGAGGAGTATCTGAATTATCTCTAGGTAAATCCTTCTACTTCCTTGTCACAAGGATTTCTGTAATTGAAGTTCTGATCCATAGGGTGCCCTTTAATCCAAGAGATCCCTCATTTTCTTATAGTCCTTCCAGAATGAAATTAACGCATCCTACTGAGTTAAAAAAAGGGCCAATACTCAACATTGGATGTTTTGGGACTATTGTGAATAGTAAGTTAGTAGCCTCCAAGGCATCCTGGCTATAAGTTTAAGGCCTTAATCCGACGAGTGATGATGGAAAGTATCAGTCATTCTTTATTAAATTACATTCAGGTGACTACAAGTCCATTGCCTAAACTGTCTCCCATCTTAGATCTGCGCAACACTCCAGCCATTCTCCAGCTTAAGTTACTATTTGGACTTTGGAGTAGCCATTCATGACTTTAGGAAAGAACTTCTATCAAGAAGAAAGGGAACCTTTTGCTTATAATATTTTTAGTGAAAGTGGATGTATGACAGATATATCTTTAGACAACATGAACTGCCATCCTTTTTGCAGTTAAAGATGACAAAGTGGTGTATAGGGAGAGCTGAACATTTTTTATTTTTCACAACTCCCCTTCATTTTTTTCTTCATGTGTGAGGATGTCTTGCACTTGAAATTTTGCGCCTGATCGAATGAGTAGGAGTATGTGTTCTTAGTATGGAGTTACTGTTTTTACTTTTAACAGGGTACAGGTTTCATCATGCTTAAAGACTGATAACCTTGAGCTACTGGAACTTGCTAATGTAGTTTCTACAACTTACAATTGCTTATGGACATATCTTGATTTATCAGAGTGACAGTGAGTACATGGCGGGTCAGCTGTCAGCCTATGGGTATACCTTAACCGACAATCCTGAGGAAGCTGACTTGTGGCTGATTAATACGTGAGGATACCTTACTCTTTTTTATATAGTTTGGATCACTACAGACTCCTTTTGTTGATTAAAAAAACAGAGATACTTGAATATTGATGGTTTATACTTATCATTCAGATTACATATTGTGATTTTGGATTAATTTCAGGTGCACTGTTAAATCACCTAGTCAATCTGCCATGGATACTATAATTTCAAAAGGTAAAGGTGCGAAAAAACCTTTGGTTGTGGCAGGGTGTGTGCCACAAGGAAGCCGGAACATAAAGGAGCTTGAAGGAGTTAGTATAGTTGGTGTGCAACAAATTGATCGTGTTGTGGAAGTTGTTGAAGAGACCTTGAAAGGCCATGAGGTGCGGCTTTTAAATAGGAAAACATTGCCTGCGCTTGATCTCCCAAAGGTAATTTTGTCATTGCTTTCTGCAGCTCTCACAGTTGTGTCATTGCTTATACCAAACAACATAAGTTAAGTTGATGAGAAATACTACCCTTTTAACAACTGAAGATGGTTTGCTACAATGCTTTATACAGGTGAGGAAGAACAAATTTGTTGAGATTCTTCCTATTAATGTCGGCTGTTTAGGTGCTTGTACTTATTGCAAGACAAAGCATGCACGTGGTCATTTAGGAAGCTATACGGTGGACAGCCTTGTAAGCACCTTGGACTTTTTGTAATAGCTTCTTGGTTTGACGTTGGTAATGTCCTGAGGTCTAACATTCTGCAATGCTTCAGGTTCAGCGTGTAAAAACTGTCATAGCTGAGGGAGTTAGGGAGATATGGTTAAGCAGTGAAGATACTGGAGCATATGGTACATATTGATATCTTTTTCTTGAATTACTCTCATAAGTCTTGAAATAGATTGCTCAAGTATCTGTGCAGCTTTCAATTCCTAAGCCTCTAAGGTTCTACAACTTGATTTTGTGCTAAAATTATAACATTGGAACTTTTCAGGCCGTGACATTGGAGTTAATCTTCCTATTCTTTTGAATGCGATGATTGCGGAGCTCCCCTCCACTGGAAGTACAATGCTTCGTGTTGGGATGACTAATCCACCTTATATTCTTGAACACCTGAAAGAAATAGCTGAAGTATTGTGTCATCCTTCTGTGTACTCCTTTCTTCACGTTCCTGTTCAATCTGGGAGCAATGCGGTCTTAACTGTATGTGAACGTATTTCTTGTTAGGCTATTATTCTCTAAGTTGTGTCAAATTTTCCTTTTTATTCTTGGAAATTTATCTATAACAGAATATAATAGCAAAGGTCTTATGCTTTGAGTTTAGTGTGCTCTATTATGCTGATGCTGGAATTTTTTTTTTTTTGTTTAAAATGTCGTCATGATATTGTTTCAGGCTATGAATCGAGAATACACTGTAGAAGAGTTCAGAACTGTGGTGGATACATTGACCAAACTGGTCCCTGGGATGCAGATTGCAACTGATATTATATGTGGTTTTCCTGGTAACAATTGGATTTTTTCTAAGCTAATCTTTTTTTTAATCTTATTATTTCAAGAGGGGGGGGGGGGGGGGTGGTAATGGGGACTGAAGATGAATCATTTTTACTTCATTTGGGGTGGAGGTCAGGGGAAGGAAAAGTCTACACTATTTGTGATACTCGTGTGTATTACGAAGTACAGCGTTTGGTATCTCAGGCTTTCATGGCATGCAGTATATCTGGAACTTTGGCATACATCCATTTCACAGCTTGGTGTGATGAAATTCTTGATTATAATTTGGACGAGTCTTTTTTGCTAATTGCCATTTTAACCAATTGGTACTTTCTTTACCTAAAAATCGGTCCTTTTTTTTCTACAGGTGAAACTGATGATGACTTTGCTCAGACTGTTCAGCTTATCAAGGACTATAAGCTTGCTCAAGTTCATATTTCACAATTCTACCCTCGACCTGGTATGCTGATCTTTATTGCTGTGTAGTTATAGCTTAAAGTCTTAGAACTTGCCGTCAATATATAGTGTGCTATTGTGCATGTGTTAAATAAGACCACTAAAGCATGTGAGTTTTCCATGAGACTCAAGCCTCTTCATACATGAATTGTAATGATTTGGCTAAGTATGAGAAAGTAGGGCTTAGTCCATAAATGTTCAAAATCTTAGGGTAAAGCTAATGCTGTATGGTAGGTTGTCCTAATTCATCAACTCTGAGGTTAAAAGAAGGCTGGCCATACAAATCTGGATACTTTGGGGGCAGTTTGGATTAGCAACGCTGAAAATTACTTTGATGCACACTTGGGTCTAATCTGGGTGAATTAGTGGTGGATGATGCTGAGAATACTTTGAACTTGTGTTTTGGGGTGTAGGTAGGGAAGTGCTTGAATGCACTTACAACCTCAAAATGAGAGATTGCATCTAATGCTGGGTAGGTGTTCAAGTCTCACAATTCTTTTGGATTCTTTGAAAAAATGTTGTGGTAATCAAAGTTACACACTAACACAGCAATAAATAAGCTTCATCCACATGGAAATTTAAGCTGGGATTTAGATTAATTAGTTATATTTCACTTGACTTAACAATGAACCTTAGAAGGTTAAGATTGTAGATGGGATCTCAGAACACCGAAATCAAAAGCTAATATAAAAGCCAAAAAAAATAAGACTCCTAATCTAATATACAGGCTTGAAAATGGTCAATACTAAGTTTGCAGATGATGGGAGTTGGGATCTCAGAACTTAAAAATCAAAAGCTATATTTTTAAGGTTACTTGTGGGTAAGTCCTAAATAATCTCTTTCTAAGTAGATTGAGAGTGGTGGTGTTGACCAAGACCATTATGGATCCACTTAATCAAGTTTTCAAAGAATTTGGATCACAACTTATTTCTCCCACTTCATGTCTCCAAATGATCATAAGCTGTCATCTCAATGCATATAGGACATACCTTGTAGTTAACAGTTCTGAGACTAGTGAGTAGGGTTTTTTGTAGACATAAATCATTTCATTTTATTCATAATAATAAAGAAAATATCATATGGAGAGTCATATTATTTATTTTAAGAATTTAATTGAGATATGTGATAATGTGAAATTGTGGAACCTTTAACTCAGGATTCTCCTTATTATGTGAAATTTGAACAAAGTTCTGGACTCATATCACATAAATTTTGGGGTTTTGATGTATTATTCTTAATTTAGGTACTCCTGCTGCGAGGATGAAGAAAGTTCCAAGTGCTATAGTAAAGAAGCGGAGTCGTGAATTAACTGCTGTATTTGAATCTTTCACTCCATATAACGGAATGGAAGGGCTGATTGAGAGAATATGGATAACTGATGTAGCTGCGGATGGAACTCACTTGGTAATATAGCAACAAGATTGTTGCTTTTCTTTTGTTCTATACCTCCATTGCTTTGCTGACAGAAAGTCTGGGATACCTATCATAGCTGCTAGTTGTCCATTTAATTTTTTTTTTTTTTTTTTTTTTTTTACCAAATTAGGTTTGGGTTTTGTTGATATAGAGCTTTATTCATGTATCTTTCTCACTAGGAAAATCAGGCATTTAGCTTATTTTCCCTTTTATATCTGGCAATTGCTTAATGTTCACCATGGTGATCATATAGTTGCTTCATTTCATGATTTGGGACTTGCCTTTATTAGGTGGGACACACCAAAGGATACATACAAGTATTGATCAATGCTCCAGAAAGCCTTCTGGGTGCTTCAGCTACCGTAAGGATCACTTCTGTCGGAAGATGGTCAGTTTTCGGTGAAGTGATCGAGGTTCTCAGTTACAATGCTCAAGACAGAACTTTAAATAAGGATGAATTGAGCTGTAGTAGAGTTTCTTCATGTGATGTTGGTGGTGAACCTTGTGCGTGCTCTAAAGATCCAGGTTCATGCTGTAGTGCAGTGCAGTGTGTTGATACTTCAGAAGCGGCTGCTGTTCCCATCAATGGCAAGCAGGGATCAGGTGATCAAAATTTTGACGGACTGAGGAAGCGAAACAGCGTTATACTTGAGAGCTCCAAGAATACAGTTTTTCAGGAACCTACTCTAAAAGAAGAGTCTAGCAAGGCAAGAGCGAGCACGGTGCAGTGGAATATTGTTGATAAATCTCTTGTTGCCGGTATTTTTCTATGTTTTTTAATCGCTGTAGCTTGTCTTTCTCAACTTTGGTTAAGAAAGGTGATGTCTAGTTAACACATTTTATTTATTTTGCAAACTAGAGTGGCTGTCACAGGACATAGTGACCCGAATTTTGCTACATTGTATTGGGAACTCATTTAATCATTTTTCTGGCATTTGATGTTATAAAATTTACCACACTCAGATTGGATATTGGCATTTTTGGCTTGCTTGACTACTTATTAACATATCCAGTTGCATTTTGATTATCTTGCCAAATTTACTCATTGATTGCCAAAATTTGACGTTATTCATCAATTTATGACTAAAATTGTACAAAATATAGAATAATAACAGAAAGAAAAGAATCGCTAGGTTCTTTACATTACAAGAATATAAAAGGAAATAAGCAAAGCGATTCTTGGAGAAGTGAGTTCTTTCTCCATGAACTGAACCTTGGAAAACTTATTGACCCAATCTGAGCTGTGTTATAGAAGCATGTCAGATTTTGCAGGTAATCTCTTGAAGAAGTTGACTGGCACTGAAGGCATCTTGGACCTGAACCGCGGATGCCGTAACATGAATAGCCCCACCAGCACTGCAATCACCTGGAAGGGAGTCACATACAGAAAAACTGCCCATACCAGAGACAAGAAGATGAATATTGCAGTCGCCCTTGGATCCCTCCAGCTCAGCAATGCTTGAGCTCTCTCTCCTTGGGTTGCTAGATCACCAACCACAGCCTGAACACGACCGGCCACACTCCGAAGACGGTCATACCGCATCCTTACTATTTCGTTGGGTCGGGATGTTGGGAATGTATCAAACTCCTCATCAAGCTCATCAGGGTGGACATGCTCTGCATGTGAAATCCGAGCATCCATATGGGGTGGAGTCCTGGGCCTAAAGCGGTAGTTCCATACTCCTATCACAAACAGGTAAAGGAAGATTGTGGGCAGTATGAGTTCCGGGTAACAGACCAATATCAAGAACAGGATGTGAACAAGACATGTTGTAATAGGGTTTCTCCAAGTGCAAACGTCGTTAAACCATCTGCAAACAGCTGATATTCCTGATAATACTGACATGATTCTGAAGAAATTTGCCTTGCTTCTTCTCAGGCTGAACATATGGATGTCCACATCAAGCATGTATTCTACAACCTCTCGCCGTAGGGGTGGTTCTGCTCGAGCTAACCGGGCAGCCACCATTTGCATAGCTTGGTGCCTCAGCCAATCTATGTGTTTGACAGGAATCGGCTGTGCATAATGCATTTTGGGCAGAAGTGGTCTTCCATATTGTGCAACCATGTTCACCCAAGCTGTGCAGGTAAATCTGACTGCTAACTGAAGCTCACCATGCTTCTTCAATCCTCCAGGAGTAAGCACTAGTAAAGGGTAAAAATGTGAGTATATCCGATCAGTTTCTAGTGTTGATAGCCTGATTCTAACCTTTCCTATCCTCTGCTCCTTTGCATCATTCCCACTGACATGATTATTGTCAAATACTCCGACAGTGATCACAGTGCAGGGATCAAAGACCTCCCATGTGTACTGCTCGTTCCACTTAGGAGCAAGAGTATCAAGAAGGGTTCGTGTTCGAATCCATTTGTTACCATACTTGGCAACACAGTAAGGATCAGTAAGCCTCCCCTCTTTCCCTTTCATGGGTAAGAGATTCTTAGCACTCAGTATCCCAAGCTCTAAAATTCCAATAGGAGCCTTCCTCAGATGCTTGGACGAGGGCTGTAGATCACTGCTAAAGTGGGTGGACTCATCCAACACATGGTACCCTGCCTCCAAGCAGAGCCGCAGGTGAATTTTGCTAGCAAACTTCATCTTCTCCTTCTTCTCCCCATCCTCATCGCCGTGTGAATGCCTCATGAGGTTGAACCACCGCGGATCAGGAGGCTTAGCTGTTTCCAACCTATGCGGAAGCTCCCTAACCGGGATGATCATCTTCCCTAGGATCTCGTCCCTTCCTGGCCCAACTTTATCCTCCACTGTCAATATCATAAATTCGTCAAATGGCTCTGAAGCCACAAACATCAGCTCATCATTCCAAATCGGATTCAATGTCTGCATCGGCGATGGCCTTGTTGCCCTCATCTGGTTCCCAAGCTGGACTCTCACCTGAGTCACAGGCGCACGGCCTCTGTCTGATGGCACCAAATCCTGAGCTTCAATCACAAGCACGCGCAAGTAATACAATTTCGGCGAAAAGTACACCTTTGATCTAGTGTGTGCAAGATTATGATGACTGATAGAATGTGCATCAGAATGCCATGCTTCAGGGAACGCCTCATCAGCCTGCGTTCCCATCCACACTGCAAGCATAATCTCTCCTTTGTGCCCTCTCTGACCCTTCTTATCCTCCAGCTTATACCACTGAGGAGCCAACGGCGAATCAGGCGGGACTCGAAGAGGAACTTCAGTCAGATCAAACATAACCCTCCCTACAAAATCATCCTTCCCAAAATCCTTATCCTTAACAATAACTTCCAGCAGATTGGACTGCAATCTCTCCTTAGAAAAGGCAAAAATCTGATTCCAAACAGGATTTTGATTCTTCTCAAGATGCTTAGTAACCCCTTTATAGTTTCCAAGCTTGACTTCAACATAAGGGTCTAAACTCCCTGTAATGTCCATCACAGGAAGATCTCTCGCCTTAACAACACTTGCATACAAGTAATGCATTTGCTCAACCAGATCGTAAGTGCTACCGATATTATCCCCTTTTCTGTATCCCATATGCGCCGCTACGGGCGGCCGAGTCTCCACCAGCTCATAGTCCGGCTTCTTTCCCGGAACCTGCATCATCATAGCAGGCTGTGGGGCGGCTTTCATGAAATCCGCCCGAACTTCCGTCTTCGGATACGATTGCTGAGGTTGGTGGTTAGACTGAGGGGGCGGGCCTTGTTGTTGTTGTTGTGAAGAGTTGTTGTGAGATTTAGCTGGAACTGAGTAAAAAGTTCTAACTTCAGGTTTCTCTTTTTCTTGCTTTTTAGTCTGCTTTTGATAATGGTGATCATGATGGTGGTGGTTTTCATTTCCGAAATCTCTCTCCCCCACTTGTTCATAATTAATCCCAAAATTAGAGGTAACATTATTTGGATTGATTTCTTCCAATGGCGGAACTTCACCTTCATTCTCTCTCCTATCTTCCTTGTTAGGAAGTGGAAAAAATTGAAAAGATGTGTCATTGGCATTCACCAAAAACATCTTCAAAGCAATATCCCCTTTGATATGAGAGAACATCCCTCTCTTATCAAGGGGATACCTCTGAACAGAGGCTTGGGTTTCCGTTGTCGCAACGGAAACCCCAGAAATCCGGACACGGCCTAAGAAGTTCTTATGATGGCCGTGTCCGGATTTCTTATCGTTATAGACAGTAACCTCAATGGTTCTGTCGGCGAGGTTTTGTGGGTCGGAAACCTCGAAAACGAGCTTCTCGTTCCACACAGGGTTCAAGTCTTTGTACTTGGTTTGCGTCTTTTGTCTTTGCTCTTCAAACTCAACTTCTACATACGGACTTGCGGAGCCTTGGCCGTCTTTCGGCATGAGATCGGATGCATCTAGCACCTCCACCACTAGCCTAGCCATGGTGGCCTGGTAGAATGGTTCAAGCTATTTTAAAGATGAATGTTTTAGTGAAAGAAACAGAGGAGAGAGAAAGTTGAGAGTAAGGAACATGAACACATGAGAGTAGAAGAAGAGGAGAGAGAAAGAAGAGAAGAGGTTAAGGTGTCGTTTGGTGAAAGTGGGGGTGTATCAAAATATCAATGTGTTTGATTGACAAAGAGAGAGAATTTGGTGTTTGTCATTATGAAATGAGTGGGTTGTGATTTTAATTGTTTGGTGGAGCAAAATTAGAAGAGAGCTTTTAACTTTGCTGGAATTTTTTGTGTGTCACAATTACTTGTTCTTGTTCATCAATCAGGAAAGAAGTTGCACACTGTTATCTTCAATTGTTCTTTAGTACAAGTACAGCGTAAAAATATTTTCTCTTTTACTCACTAGTCACTATTGTAGTGACTACGAGTACTCGTGGAAAATAACACATTCTTTCCCTTTGTTTTTAGATTAAAATTTAATTTAAATTCTTCAATTCGACCCACTACTTATTCATGTATTTGGTTAGGTTAAATATCACCCAACGCTTTGTAGTATATAGTTTTATGTTATATACTCTATAATGTATAATGAAGTAAAGAATATTTCATTCTTTTTTATAACAAGTAATTTCACAAGTCTTATATGAATGAGTTTGAACTTCAGTCTTATCATTTTCGTCAAAGATCTTAGTAACTGTGAAGTATGCTAGTTTGAATAATTCAAATAGTAAGATGCTGGTTCGAATATACAAATCCGTGGTCTAGCATGAAGATCGAAAGAGACATAGTTAAGTTACTTTCCAAAGGACCAAAGTTGGTTGAAGGAAGATTCACTAAATGCATATGCTATGGGTGTAGATTTGTCAAGACTTTTAGCCAAAAAGTTCAACATTTTGAATGTATGATTTCAATTTGCTTAATTTTATTGACAAACAAGGATATGTAAAGGGTATAAATTTTTAAAATTAAATAAATGAACCAAACTTTATTTTTGCTTTATCAAAACAGGTTGGATGAAGGCTCCCCTTCTTACTTTTTTTTTCCAACAACCTTTTTGCTTTTTTTATAATTTTAATATGCATTTATTTTGTGTTTCACTGTGGCTTCAAATGGAAAGTAGAAACTGATAGTATTATTCTATGGTAGCATTAAATTGAATCTTCTAAGAAAAAAGTGAAGAGATTAAAATTGAATGTAAAACAGACGTACACGTTCGATTTAATATATTTTTTATATGAATTTATCTTAACTTATTTGAATTTATTAAACCTAAAATATGAAATAAAAATAAGATGAACATAACAAATCCTTATCTAAAGGTCTGTTTTCATTGACTGAACTCAACTGAATTGAACTGAATATTTTATAAAATAAGAAAATTAGGAGCTAAACTGAAATGAGCTGAATTGAACTGAACTGAAAATAAACGTATGAAAACAGGCCCTATGTGCAAATAGATGAATCGGACCAGAACGCACATTCTTATAGGACATAAAATAATAGAGACGTAGTTGCTAAGTAATTACTCTGTATGTTTCTATTAATAAGCCACTTTCTGTGCATAACATCAATGTTTCTTATACTTTGGTTGCTTATGGTGAAGGAAACTCCGGGAAACTTCTCCTACCCTTTTCATTTATCTTTATCTTTTTCCTGTTTAAATAATACGGAGTACAACAAGAATATCTACAGTATGAATATTATCACTCCTAAAGTGCTGATGTGTCAAGCATTAGCATTCATTCGTATGAATCATAATAATATTATAAATATTATTTAATTTGATGACCGTTTGGACCAAAACCTAAGCTAATACGCACATCATCAGCAATTCTCGAGTAATCCCATGATAACGCAGTCTCATAAATTGACATTTGTGCTCTCATCCAAATCTATCATTAGTATTGTTTATTAATATCTGTTTCAGATGGATTTCCAATGTCTTACGTCAAATGAGTTAGGCTCCTCTTAATTACAAGGGTTTAATAGTGACCTGACCTACGAGGATATTAAAAAAAAAAACTTGTATGCAGTTTTAAGGGTTGCGTATAGCATTATTCTAAAATGTTTTTAAGTTTTTACATGTCATTAAAATTTATAGACTTTGAATTTTTACTTGTTCCTTAATTAATTCTATGCTTTTTACCTTCCTGTTGGACCATTCTCCTATTTATTGTTGACTATGATTATTTTATGTGTATTAATATCTTGCTTTAACTTAATAAGATTTCAATAACTAAAGTGTTAGGCATCTAATTAATCTTGTCGGTTTAACTTAAGCTTCCAACTAGTTCCAAGTGCACTGTATATATATCCACTTATAAAACCCTTTCATTCCGGGTCAAAATTGTGTAAACGGGCAAAGAATATGGATATCCACAAGAATCAAGGGCAACGCAAAGCAAGCAGATAAGGAATATGCTAAAAGACAAAGGGGAGTTTAATTTTTCACCCAATAATAATATTAATATAAAGAGGGTGGTCCTAGAAATCTTCTAGGATATGCATGTGGTTGTCCAAGTTAAGTCCATATCACAAGACCCTTTAATTTTAATCTAGAATACCAATTTGGATCTTGATTCCAATATATATATTTGCTTGTAACCGTTTTGCTAAAACGATTCATGTTGGAAATTCTAATTATATTACGTATTGGAGGAATAGGGCCTATTGTGATAACTAAATTGAACTGAACTGAAATTAAACTGAACATAATAAGTCTGTATTTTTGTTTAAGTTAAATTTATTATTTCTCAATATAATTGCTCAGATAAGGCCTTATGAAAAACACATATAATGGATCTTAAAATCGAAACTCCCTAACGCGTTGGGAATGCCCTTAGGGCAGTGGAACAAGTTATAAAAGGTAACAATAAAAGCTATAGTTAAGTGATTTAAGTTGATACGGAGTACTATATTACTATGTATTGAAAATGTAATGTAAGAAATTGTTGAAGGAAATCAATTATTTTTCAGTACTAGTAGCATATTGCAATGCCGCAACACGCCAATGCAAATGTGCAATAATGAGAAGTTGATTAAAAAAGATGACGAGGTAGCAAACAAGTGGTAACATAGGCTGGCTAAGAGACCAGGGGAAATGGTTTGGTCTGTTTCTGACAACAAAGTATTGTCTAAACTCGCAACTAGCTTATAAACATACAAGTACATACTTCACTCAAACAAAAGATTAAAATAATTAAAAACAAAAAAGACTTAATTAAATGTATGGTTAAAATGAAAAATTGATTGTATTTCTTCCTTTCTTATATATTAAAAAAGAAAAGGTTCATATATGTAGGTTTTGGCACATTAGGATTAGTTTAACTAAAGTTTTAATTCACCCAAAAACAAATGTTCAAAGACGTTTGTGAAGTTGTTTAAGCGCTGTAATTTGGAATACACATGATCATGCAAAACAAAACAAATATATAGTTTGATTTGGACTTTGGAGTAGCATTTATCATGCAAACAATTTAAGTTGTATAATTAAATCTAAAATGTTGTCTCCAATAACAAAAGAGACAAAAGCATGCAAGAAATTGTACAGTCTGTCAAATGGAACTGGTTTATATGCAAGAAGCTGGAATATAGAATTATATTGAACCTTAAGGATATATGGGTTTGAGATAGATACACCCGTTAATAACAAATGAGGTTCGATGTCAAATTTAGTTGACATTAACTCTTAAGGATATATGTAAATCCAATCCTATATTATGCTTATAAAGTCAGTTTAAGCATTTCCTAAATATTATCCAAAGCGTGACCATTCACATGTGGATTTTCATTGACTATAAAAAATACGCTAAGTAGTGAAACGCATTAGTGCATGGAAATAAAGCCTATTATTTTTTAGATTTTTTGGTTTGAAATTTTTCAATAGGAGACCAAAAAAAGTCGTTGGAATTGAAAAAAAAAAAAAAAGGAAAGGAGGGGAGTGTTGAGGTTCTTGTTAGAGATGTTCTTCTCTAGCTTAGTGATGGATTAAACATTGATCCATATCCATTGATTAGTAAAGCTAGTCTAAAGTAGAAATGATGAAGTAAGGAGACTAAAATGGAAAGTAAGAGAATCAACTCATCAAGAGTCAAGAGAAGAACCACATGTAGGGGCGGATTTTCATTGAGGCGGGTCGGGCCCGGCCCCCCTTAATTTTTCTAAGTTATTGGTTAAAAGTAATGTATGTTTAATAATTATAATTAAAAAGTTATGGCATAGTGGTTAAGTATTGTTATTTTTTAACAAAAGGTTGGAGGATCAAACCTTGGCCCTCAAACTTTTTGGCCAAGATCCGCCACTGGTACTCCACATGTGTTTGCAATCCTTGTTAATTTCGTTGCCTGGTTGTGTTATTGGTTATTGAATGGCTAGAGCCTAGAGAGCATCATACTCAATATATTTCACATGCAAATAAATGCTAATTCAACCTATATAGCATTATATAATGGCCAAATTTATCAGAATACCATTTTATTTTATTTTATTTTTTTGTTTGAGGGTGTATGTAACGTAATTATTCATGCATAGTCTAGCCTAGTGAGTTTAAGTTTAGCTAGTTTTTGCATAAAGACGGTCGTAAAGACAATGTTATAGTAGAGCTGTTAATTCGGGTAAACGGGTCGGGTAAGAGTGGGTCGGGTTAACTCGAGTCGAGTCAATTAAGATTAATTTCATAACATGTGCGGGTCGGGTTTGGGTTAGGTCATGCTTGAGTCGGATCACGTCGGGTCATACTTCTTATCGGGTTTAGATCGGGTTTAGATCGGGTTACATTCGGGTCGGGTGAACAATAGTTCGGGTTTAATTCGGGTTTTCACGAGTTAAAATAGGTTAGGGTAATTCTCGGATCGATTCAAGTCAATAATTTGCGGGTCATGCAGAATCAGGTCGGGTACGGTCATTCTCGGGTTTGAGTCGGGTTTGTTTCAAGTCAATAATTTGCGGATTATAATCAGGTCAGGACATTTTCAAGTTGGGTCATTCTCGGATTCAAGTCGGGTTATGTTCAAGTTAATAATTTGCATGTTACAATCAGGTCGGGTCATTTCCAAGTCATGTCATATTCGGGTTCATAACTATAAATAGATATTTATCATTTTTATCAAGCTAATTATTTCCTTTGACTATAATATATATGGAAATATATTAGGGAACTATAGTCTATAATTTAGGAAGATAGTTATCTCCTTTGACCATACAACAAATATATACTATATTTAACTTTTAAATTTGAGGATGATGATCCTTTCTTTTGCTGGCCTAGACCGACTTGGTCTCCCAAGACAAAATGCTATGATCAACAATAATAAAGTGGTCTAAATTGCATTTATGGTAATTTGAAATCGGGTCAGGAACAATTTGGGTTGAATTTAGGTCGGGTCAATAACAAGTCGTGTTAATTTCGAGTCGGATTAGTAACAGATCGGGTTGAATTTTTGGGTTGGGTAAGTAATAGGTATGGTAAAATTTGGGTCGGGTCAATAACAAGTCGGGTTGAATTTGGGCCAGGTTAATAGCAAGTCGGGTTGATTTCGGGTCGGGTTTGTAACAGGTTAGGTTAAATTCGGGTCGGGTTTTGGACGGGTCGGGTTGAATTCAGGTCAGGTTCATAACAACTCGAATTAAATTCGGGTTTTGACAGGTTAAAATGGGTTTTGGTCAATTTTGGTTCAAGTCGGGTTCGGTGCAAGTTAATTAAATTTGTCGTTGTAAACCAGTAAATTGGTGCAAGTTGTAAACCGGTAAATTGGTCGTTTAAAAGAAAATTGAATGGTTCCACACACCCAATTGGACTCCCAGAGGGTATTACGGACCATGGTAAACATTTCGTCAAGTTTTATTTGCGGGAGAAAAAAAAGTCAAAAAATTCCATAATTGAAGGCTAATATCCACGCTTTTTGAGAAATTTTTGAGGTTTCGGTGCCCGGCGTCGAAAAGTCTTGAAATTCTATGGAATACATCTCGAGGTCATATAATGCCGTTTGGAACATTATCCACGCTTTTTGAGGAATTTTTGAGGTTACGGGGCCCGGTGAAGAAAAGTGTTGAGACTCTAGGGAATACATCTTAGAGTCATATAATGTCATTTGGAACCATATATGACCATTAAATGATGTCGTAAATGTCCGTGGTAGGCTTGAGTTCACAAAATCGGTGCAAGTTGCGAATTGGTAAATTGACCGTTTAAAGGCAAATTGGATAGTTCCACCCACCTAATTGGACTCCCGGAGGATATTAGGAACCATGGTAAACATCTCGACAATTTTTAATTCCGGGAAAAAAAAGGTCAAAAAATTCCAAAATTGAAGGCTATTATCCACGCTTTTTGAGAAATTTTTGAGGTTACGGGGCCGGTGGCGAAAAGTGCTGAGACTCTAGAGAATACATCTTAGGGTCATATAATGTCGTTTGGAACCATATATGACCATTAAATGATGTCGTTAATGTCCGTGGTAGGCTTGAGTTCACAAAATCGGTGCAAGTTGCGAATTAGTAAATTGACCGTTTTAAGGCAAGTTGGATTGTTCCACCCACCTAATTGGACTCCTAGAGGATATTAGGGACCATGGTAAACATTTCGACAATTTTTATTTCTGGGCAAAAAAGGTCAAAAAATTCCAAAACTGAAGGCTATCCACGCTTTTTGAGGAATTTTTGAGGTTACGGGGCCCGGTGGCGAAAAGTGTTAAGACCCCAGGGGATACATCTTAAGGTCATATGATGTCGTTTGGAACCAAAACTAAAGGCTATTATCCACGCTTTTGAGGTATTTTTGAGATTAAGGGGCCCGGTGGCGAAAAGTGTTAAGACCATAGGGGATACATCTTAGGGTCATATAATGCCGTTTGAAACCACATATGACCATTATATGATGTCTTAAATGTCCGTGGTAGGCTTGAGTTCACAAAATCGGTGAGAGTTGTGAATTGGTAAATTGATCGTTTTAAGGCAAATTGGATGGTTCCGCCCACTCAATTGGACTCCCGGAGGATATTAGGGACCATGGTAAACATCTCGACAATTTTTATTTTCGGGCGAAAAAAATTCAAAACATTCCAAAATTGAAAAGTATTATCCACGCTTTTCGGGAATTTTTGAGGTTATTGGGGCCGGTGGCGAAAAGTGTTGAGGCCCTAGGGGATACATCTTAGGGTAATATAATGCCGTTTGAAACCATATATTACCATTAAATGATGTCGTAAACGTACGTGGTAGGCTTGAGTTCACAAAATCGGTGCAAGTTGCGAATTGGAAAATTGACCGTTTAAAGGCAAATTGGATGGTTCCACCCACCTAATTGGACTCCCGAAGGGTATTAGAAACCGTGGTAAACATATCGGCAATTTTTATTTTCGGGCGAAAAAAAGAAAAAAAAATTCCAAAATTGAAGACTATATTATCCAGGGTTTTTGAAAAAAAATTTAGGTTAATGGGCCCGGGGCGAAAAGTGTTAAGACCCTAGGGGATACATCTTAGGGTCATATAATGTCGTTTGGAACCATGTATGACCATTAAATGATGTCATAAATGTCTGTGGTAAGCTTGAGCTGAAAAATCGGTGCAAATTGCGAATTGGTAAATTGATCGTTTTAAGGCAAATTGGATAGTTCCACCCACCTAATTTGACTCCCGGAGGGTATTAGGGACCATGGTAAACATATCAGCATTTTTTATTTTCGGGCGAAAAAAAGAAAAAAAATTCCAAAATTGAAGACTATTATCCACGGTTTTTGAGGAATTTTTTAGGTTAATGGGCCCGGTGGCGAAAAGTGTTAAGACCCTAGGGGATACATCTTAGGGTCATATAATGTCGTTTGGAACCATGTATGACCATATAATGATGTCATAAATGTATGTGGTAAGCTTGAGCTCACAAAATGGGTGCAAGTTGCAAAATGGTAAATTGATCGTTTTAAGGCAAATTGTATAGTTCCACCCACCTAATTGGACTCCCTAAGGGTATTAGTGACCATGGTAAACATCTCGGCAATTTTTATTTCCGGGCGAAAAAAGTCAAAAAAATTCCAAAATTGAAGACTATTATCCACGCTTTTTAAGGAATTTTTGAGGTTAATTGGCCCGGTAGAGAAAAGTGTTAAGACCCTAGTGGATACATCTTAGGGTCATATAATGCCGTTTGGAACCATATATGACAATTATATGATGTCATAAATGTCTGTGATAGACTTGAGTACACAATATCGGTGCAAGTTGCGGATTGATAAATTGATCGTTTTAAGGCAAATTGGATGGTTCCACCCTCCTAATTGGACTTCCGGATAATATTAGGGACCATAGTAAACATCTAGGCAACTTTCACTTCCGGGCGAAAAAAGATAAAAAAATTCCAAAACTGAAGGCTATTATCCACGCTTTTTGAGGAATTTTTTACGTTATTGGGGCCGGTGGCAAAAAGTGTTGAGACCCTAGGGAATACATCTTAGGTCATATAATGTCGTTTGGAACCATATATGACCATTAAATGATGTCATAAATTTCCGTGGTAGGCTTGAATTCACAATATTGGTGCAAGTTGAGAATTGGTAAATTGACCGTTTTAAGGCAAATTGGATGGTTCCACCCACCTAATTGTTCCGGAGGGTATTAAAGACCATGGTAAACATCTCGGCAATTTTTTTTTTCCAGGCAAAAAAGGTCAAAAAATTCCAAACTTGAAGGCTATTATCCACCCTTTTTGAGGAATTTTTGAGGTTACGGGGATGTAGGGAATATTTCAAGCGTTAATCCCCTAGCTTGAACCCCATTGTGATTATACACTAAAGTACGGTAGCGTCCAAAGGGAAAGAAGCTAGAGCAAAAGAGTCGCCAACAAGTTTTTTAGGAACTTGTAAACCGTTTACAAGGTGAAGGTTACACCCCTTAATGATCCAAGAGATCGTCAACTCCATAAGGTCTTGAACCAAATAGGGTTCGGGGATGAAGGTACAAATCCAACCTAAAAGAGATTGAATCTGACCTAATAATAGGCCTCTACTTTATTCTGATCGTATTCATGTGCGCTTTCTGACTAACATGCAATCAATAGGATTACCCTAAACCTGTTTATTTATGTTGGTTGAATATTAATGCACAAATAAATCTATTATTGGTGATCACTTGAATTATAATCAAATTAACCCTAAACAAGATTATTAATTATCTTATTAAGCGTGATTACAAATACAAATTCCCTTTAAACATGCATAAAAGGCGTGATCAAGCAATAACAATAAAAATCAAGAAACATGATAATAATAATCAAAAATAACAATTATAAAAATAATCATGTTAAAGCATAATAATAGCAAGATCTTAGGCATGATACTAACAAGATTAATAACAAACCCTAGCATGTCACTAAAAAATAAAAATCAAAGCTTTAACACTAACACGATACTAACAATCATAAATATTAGGAAAGAAAATAAAAGGCATCATACTTTTAATCATACATGATATTAAAGTTACCCTAGACATGATACTTGGACTCCCGGAGGGTATTAGGGACCATGGTAAACATCTCGGCAATTTTTATTACCAGGCGAAAAACAAGTCAAAAATTTCCAAAATTGAAGGCTATTATCCACGGTTTTTGAGGAATTTTTGAGATAAATGGGCCCGGTGGAGAAAAGTGTTAAGACCCTAGGGATACATTTTAGGGTCATATAATGCCATTTGGAACCATATAGGACCATTAAATGATGTCATAAATGTCCGTGGTAGGCTTGAGTTCACAATATCGGTGCAAGTTGCGGATTGGTAAATTGACCGTTTTAAGGCAAATTTGATGGTTCCACCCACCTAATTGGACTCCCGTAGGATATTAGGGACCATGGTAAACATCTCTGCAATTTTTATTTCCGAACGAAAAAAAGTCAAAAAATTCCAAAATTGAAGACTTTTATCGACGCTTTTTGAGGAATTTTTTAGGCTAATGGGCCCGATGGCAAAAAGTGTTAAGACCCTAGGGGATACATCTTAGGGTCATATAATGCCGTTTGGAATCATATATGACAATTATATGATGTCTTAAATGTCTGTGGTAGGCTTAAGTTCACAAAATCGTTGAGAGTTGCGAATTTTATATTGATCGTTTTAAGGCAAATTGGATGATTCCATCCACTCAATTGGACTCCCGGAGGATATTAGGGACCATAGTAAACATCTCGGCAATTTTTATTTCCAGGCGAAAAAAGTTCAAAATATTCCAAAATTGAAGGTATTATACACGTTTTTTGAGGAAATTTTGAGGTTATTGGGGCCGGTGGCGAAAAGTGTTGAGACCCTAGGGGATACATATTAGGGTCATATAATGCCGTTTGGATACATATATGACCATTAAATGATGTCATAAATTTCCGTGGAAGGCTTGAATTCACAAAATCGGTGCTAGTTGCGAATTGG
Organism: Chenopodium album; assembly: GCF_948465745.1. Taxonomy (NCBI): domain Eukaryota; kingdom Viridiplantae; phylum Streptophyta; class Magnoliopsida; order Caryophyllales; family Amaranthaceae; genus Chenopodium; species Chenopodium album. Next base: position 77,408,999 of record NC_137840.1, on the reverse strand, counting down.
TAAATTGACCGTATTATGGCAAATTGGATGGTTCCACCCACCTAATTGAACTCCCCGAGAATATAAGGGACTATAGTAAACATCTCGACAATTTTTATTTCCGTGCAAAAAAAGGTCAAAAAATTCCAAAATTGAAGGCTATTATCCACGCTTTTTGAGAAATTTTTTACGCTAATGGGCCCGATGGCGAAAAGTGTTGAAACCCTAGGGGATACGTATTAGGGTCATATAATGCCGATTAGAACCATATATGATCATTAAATGTTGTCGTAAATATCCGTGGTAGGCTTGAGTTCACAAAATCGGTGCAAGTTGCGAATTGGTAAATTGACCGTTTTAAGGCAAATTGGATGGTTCAACCCACCTAATTGGACTCCCGAAGGGTATTAGAGACCATGGAAAACTTCTAGGCAATTTTTGTTTCCGGCAAAAAAGGGTTAAAAATTCCAAAATTGAAGGCTATTATCCACGCTTTTTTAGGAATTTTTGAGGTTATTGGGGCCGGTGGCGAAAAGTGTTGAAACCCTAAGGGATACATATTAGGGTCATATAATGTCGTTTGGAACCATATATGACCATTAAATGATGTCGTAAATGTCCGTGGTAGGCTTGAGTTCACAAAATCGGTGCAAGTTGCGAATTGGTAAATTGACCATTTTCAAGCAAATTGGATGGTTCCACCAACCTAATTGGACTCCCGGAGGGTATTAGGGACCATGGTAAACATCCCAAATATTTTAAATTCCGGACAAAAAAAGGTCAAAAAAATCCAAAATTGAAGGTTATTATCCACGCTTTTTGAGAAATTTTTGAGGTTACGGGGCCCGGTGGCGAAAAGTGTTGAGACTCTAGGGAATACATCTTAGGGTCATATAATGACGTTTGGAACCATATATGACCATTAAATGATGTCGTAAATGTCCTTTGTAAGCTTGAGTTCACAAAATCGGTGCAAGTATTGAATTGGTAAATTGACCGTTTAAAGCAAATTGGATGGTTCCACCCACCTAATTGGACTCACGGAGGATATTAAGGACCATGGTAAACATCTCGGCAATTTTATTTCCTGGCGGAAAAAGATCAAAAAATTCTAAAATAGAAGGCTATTATCTACGCTTTTTGAGAAATTTTTGAGGTCATTGGGGCCGGTGGCGAAAAGTGTTGAGACCCTAGGGGATACAGGTTAGGGTCATATAATGCCGTTTGGAACATATATGAACATTAAATGATGTCGTATATGTCCGTTGTAGGTTTGAGTTCACAAAATCGGTGCAAGTTGCGAATTGGTAAATTGACCGTTTTAAGGCAAATTGGATGGTTCCACCAACCTAACGGGACTCCTGGAGGATATTAAGGACCATTGTAAACATCTCGACAATTTTTATTTCCAGGCAAAAAAAGGTCAAAAAATTCCAAAATTGAAGGCTATTATCCACGCTTTTTGAGGAATTTTTGAGGTTACGGGGCACGGTAGCGAAAAGTGTTGAGACTCTAGGGAATACATGTTAGGGTCATATAATGTCGTTTGGAACCATATATGACCATTAAATGATGTCATAAATGTCCGTGGTAGGCTTGAGTTCACAATATCGGTGCAAGTTGCGGATTGGTAAATTGACTGTTTTAAGTTAAATTGGATGGTTCCACCCACCTAATTGTACTCCTTGAGTATATTAAGGACCATGGTAAACATCTCTGCAATTTTTATTTCCGGGCGAAAAAAAGTCAAAAAATTCCAAAATTGAAGACTATTATCCACGCTTTTTGAGGAATTTTTTAGGCTAATGGGCCCGGTTGCGAAAAGGGTTAAGACCATAGGGAATACATCTTAGGGTCATATAATGCCGTTTGGAACCATATATGACAATTATATGATGTCTTAAATGTCCGTGGTAGGCTTAAGTTCAATAAATCGTTGAGAGTTGCGAATTGGTAAATTGCTCGATTTAAGGCAAATTGGATGGTTTCATCCACTCAATTGGACTCCCGTGGATATCAGGGACCATAGTAAACATATCGGCAATTTTTATTACCGGGCGAAAAAAGTTAAAAAAAATCCAAAATTAAAGGCTATTATCCACGTTTTTTTTGGAAATTTTGAGATTATTGGGGCCGGTGGCGACAAATGTGTTGAGACCCTTGGGGATACATATAAGGGTCATATAATGCCGTTTTAATACATATATGACCATTAAATGATGTCATAAATGTCCGTGGAAGGCTTGAATTCACAAAATCGGTGGAACTTGTGAATTGGTAAATTGACCGTTTTATGGAAAATTGGATGGTTCCATCCACCTAATTGGACTCCCGGAGGGTATTAGGGACCATGGTAAACATCCACGATTTTTGAGGAATTTTTTGAGGTTACGGGGCCCGGTGGCGAAAAGTGTTGAGACTCTAGGTAATACATCTTAGGGTCATATAATGACGTTTGGAACCATATATGACCATTAAATGATGTCGTAAATGTCCTTTGTAAGCTTGAGTTCACAAAATCGGTGCAAGTATTGAATTGGTAAATTGACCGTTTAAAGCAAATTGGATGGTTCCACCCACCTAATTGGACTCCCGTAGGATATTAGGGACCATGGTAAACATCTCTGCAATTTTTATTTCCGAACGAAAAAAAGTCAAAAAATTCCAAAATTGAAGACTTTTATCGACGCTTTTTGAGGAATTTTTTAGGCTAATGGGCCCGATGGCAAAAAGTGTTAAGACCCTAGGGGATACATCTTAGGGTCATATAATGCCGTTTGGAATCATATATGACAATTATATGATGTCTTAAATGTCTGTGGTAGGCTTAAGTTCACAAAATCGTTGAGAGTTGCGAATTTTATATTGATCGTTTTAAGGCAAATTGGATGATTCCATCCACTCAATTGGACTCCCGGAGGATATTAGGGACCATAGTAAACATCTCGGCAATTTTTATTTCCAGGCGAAAAAAGTTCAAAATATTCCAAAATTGAAGGTATTATACACGTTTTTTGAGGAAATTTTGAGGTTATTGGGGCCGGTGGCGAAAAGTGTTGAGACCCTAGGGGATACATATTAGGGTCATATAATGCCGTTTGGATACATATATGACCATTAAATGATGTCATAAATTTCCGTGGAAGGCTTGAATTCACAAAATCGGTGCTAGTTGCGAATTGGTAAATTGACCGTATTATGGCAAATTGGATGGTTCCACCCACCTAATTGAACTCCCCGAGAATATAAGGGACTATAGTAAACATCTCGACAATTTTTATTTCCGTGCAAAAAAAGGTCAAAAAATTCCAAAATTGAAGGCTATTATCCACGCTTTTTGAGAAATTTTTTACGCTAATGGGCCCGATGGCGAAAAGTGTTGAAACCCTAGGGGATACGTATTAGGGTCATATAATGCCGATTAGAACCATATATGATCATTAAATGTTGTCGTAAATATCCGTGGTAGGCTTGAGTTCACAAAATCGGTGCAAGTTGCGAATTGGTAAATTGACCGTTTTAAGGCAAATTGGATGGTTCAACCCACCTAATTGGACTCCCGAAGGGTATTAGAGACCATGGAAAACTTCTAGGCAATTTTTGTTTCCGGCAAAAAAGGGTTAAAAATTCCAAAATTGAAGGCTATTATCCACGCTTTTTTAGGAATTTTTGAGGTTATTGGGGCCGGTGGCGAAAAGTGTTGAAACCCTAAGGGATACATATTAGGGTCATATAATGTCGTTTGGAACCATATATGACCATTAAATGATGTCGTAAATGTCCGTGGTAGGCTTGAGTTCACAAAATCGGTGCAAGTTGCGAATTGGTAAATTGACCATTTTCAAGCAAATTGGATGGTTCCACCAACCTAATTGGACTCCCGGAGGGTATTAGGGACCATGGTAAACATCCCAAATATTTTAAATTCCGGACAAAAAAAGGTCAAAAAAATCCAAAATTGAAGGTTATTATCCACGCTTTTTGAGAAATTTTTGAGGTTACGGGGCCCGGTGGCGAAAAGTGTTGAGACTCTAGGGAATACATCTTAGGGTCATATAATGACGTTTGGAACCATATATGACCATTAAATGATGTCGTAAATGTCCTTTGTAAGCTTGAGTTCACAAAATCGGTGCAAGTATTGAATTGGTAAATTGACCGTTTAAAGCAAATTGGATGGTTCCACCCACCTAATTGGACTCACGGAGGATATTAAGGACCATGGTAAACATCTCGGCAATTTTATTTCCTGGCGGAAAAAGATCAAAAAATTCTAAAATAGAAGGCTATTATCTACGCTTTTTGAGAAATTTTTGAGGTCATTGGGGCCGGTGGCGAAAAGTGTTGAGACCCTAGGGGATACAGGTTAGGGTCATATAATGCCGTTTGGAACATATATGAACATTAAATGATGTCGTATATGTCCGTTGTAGGTTTGAGTTCACAAAATCGGTGCAAGTTGCGAATTGGTAAATTGACCGTTTTAAGGCAAATTGGATGGTTCCACCAACCTAACGGGACTCCTGGAGGATATTAAGGACCATGGTAAACATCTCGACAATTTTTATTTCCAGGCAAAAAAAGGTCAAAAAATTCCAAAATTGAAGGCTATTATCCACGCTTTTTGAGGAATTTTTGAGGTTACGGGGCACGGTAGCGAAAAGTGTTGAGACTCTAGGGAATACATGTTAGGGTCATATAATGTCGTTTGGAACCATATATGACCATTAAATGATGTCATAAATGTCCGTGGTAGGCTTGAGTTCACAATATCGGTGCAAGTTGCGGATTGGTAAATTGACTGTTTTAAGTTAAATTGGATGGTTCCACCCACCTAATTGTACTCCTTGAGTATATTAAGGACCATGGTAAACATCTCTGCAATTTTTATTTCCGGGCGAAAAAAAGTCAAAAAATTCCAAAATTGAAGACTATTATCCACGCTTTTTGAGGAATTTTTTAGGCTAATGGGCCCGGTTGCGAAAAGGGTTAAGACCATAGGGAATACATCTTAGGGTCATATAATGCCGTTTGGAACCATATATGACAATTATATGATGTCTTAAATGTCCGTGGTAGGCTTAAGTTCAATAAATCGTTGAGAGTTGCGAATTGGTAAATTGCTCGATTTAAGGCAAATTGGATGGTTCCATCCACTCAATTGGACTCCCGTGGATATCAGGGACCATAGTAAACATATCGGCAATTTTTATTACTGGGCGAAAAAAGTTAAAAAAAATCCAAAATTAAAGGCTATTATCCACGTTTTTTGAGGAAATTTTGAGATTATTGGGGCCGGTGGCGACAAATGTGTTGAGACCCTTGGGGATACATATAAGGGTCATATAATGCCGTTTTAATACATATATGACCATTAAATGATGTCATAAATGTCCGTGGAAGGCTTGAATTCACAAAATCGGTGGAACTTGTGAATTGGTAAATTGACCGTTTTATGGAAAATTGGATGGTTCCATCCACCTAATTGGACTCCCGGAGGGTATTAGGGACCATGGTAAACATCCACGATTTTTGAGGAATTTTTTGAGGTTACGGGGCCCGGTGGCGAAAAGTGTTGAGACTCTAGGTAATACATCTTAGGGTCATAAAATGTCGTTTGGAACCATATATGACCATTAAATAATGTCGTAAATGTCCGTGGTAGGCTTGAGTTCACAAAATCGGTGCAAGTTGCGAATTGGTAATTTGACCGTTTTAAGGCAAATTTGATGGTTCCACCCACCTAATTGAACTCCTGGAGGATATTAGGGACCTTAGTAAACATCTCAGCAATTTTTATTTTCGGGCAAAAAAGGTCAAAAAATTCCAAAAGTGAAAGCTATTAACCACGCTTTTTGAGAAATTTTTGAGGTTACGGGGCCCAGTGGCGAAAAGTGTTGAGAATCTGGGGAATACATCTTAGGGTCATATAATGTCGTTTGGAACCATATATGAACATTAAATGATGTCATAAATGTCTGTGGTAAGTTTGAGCTCATAAATTCGGTGCAAGTTGCAAAATTGGTAAATTGATCGTTTTAAGGAAAATTAGATAGTTCCACCCACATAATTGGACTCCCGGAAGGTATTAGGTACCATGGTAAACATCTCGGCAATTTTTATTTCCGGACGAAAAAAATTAAAAAAATTCCAAAATTGAAGGCTATTATCAACGATTTTTCAGGAATTTTTGAGGTTAAAGGGCCTTGTGGAGAAAACTGTTAAGACCCTAGGGGATACATCTTAGGGTCATATAATGCCGTTTGGAACAATATATTATCATTAAATGATGTCATAAATGTCTGTGGTAGGCTTGAGTACACAATATCGGTGCAAGTTGCGGATTGATAAATTTATCGTTTTAAGGCAAATTGGATGGTTCCTCCCTCTTAATTGGACTCCCAGAAAATATTAGGGTCCATGGTAAACATCTCAGTAATTTTTATTTCCAGGTGAAAAAAAGTCAAAAAATTCCAAAATTGAAGACTATTTATCCACGCTTTTTGAGGAATTTTTAAGGTTACGGGGCCTAGTGGCGAAAAGTGTTGAGACTCTAGGGAATACATCTTAGGGTCATATAATGTCGTTTGGAACCATATATGACCATTAAATGATGTCATAAATGTCCGTGGTAGGCTTGAGTTCACAATATCAGTGCAAGTTTCGGATTGGTAAATTGATTGTTTTAAGTTAAATTGGATGGTTCTACCCACCTAATTGGACTCCTTGAGTATATTAAGGACCATGGTAAACATATCTGCAAATTTTATTTCCGGGCTAAAAAAAGTCAAAAAATTCCAAAATTGAAGACTATTATCCACGCTTTTTGAGGAATTTTTTAGGCTAATGGGCCCGGTTGCGAAAAGTGTTAAGACCATAGGGAATACATCTTAGGGTCATATAATGCCGTTTGGAACCATATATGACAATTATATGATGTCTTAAATGTCCGTGGTAAGCTTAAGTTCAATAAATCGTTGAGAGTTGCGAATTGGTAAATTGCTCGATTTAAGGCAAATTGGATGGTTCCATCCACTCAATTGGACTCCCGTGGATATTAGGGATTATAGTAAACATATCGGCAATTTTTATTACCGGGCGAAAAAGTTAAAAAAAATCCAAAATTAAAGGCTATTATCCACGTTTTTTGAGGAAATTTTGAGATTATTGGGGTCGGTGGCGAAAAATGTGTTGAGACCCTTGGAGATACATATAAGGGTCATATAATGCCGTTTTAATACATATATGACCATTAAATGATGTCATAAATGTCCGTGGAAGGCTTGAATTCACAAAATCGGTGGAACTTGTGAATTGGTAAATTGACTGTTTTATGGCAAATTGGATGGTTCCACCCACCTAATTGGACTCCCGGAGGGTATTAGGGACCATGGTAAACATCTCGACAATTTTTATTTCCGGGCAAAAAAAGGTCAAAAAGGTCAAAATTGAAGGCTATTTATCCACGCTTTTTGAGGAATTTTTTAAGGTTAAGGGGTCCGGTGGCGAAAAGTGTTGAGACTCTAGGTAATACATCTTAGGGTCATAAAATGTCGTTTGGAACCATATATGACCATTAAATAATGTCGTAAATGTCCGTGGTAGGCTTGAGTTCACAAAATCGACGCAAGTTGCGAATTGGTAAATTGACCGTTTTAAGGCAAATTTGATGGTTCCACCCACCTAATTGAACTCCTGGAGGATATTAGGGACCTTAGTAAACATCTCAGCAATTTTTATTTCCGGGCAAAAAATGTCAAAAAATTCCAAAAGTGAAAGCTTAGTAACCACGCTTTTTGAGGAATTTTTGAGGTTACGGGGCCCAGTGGCGAAAAGTGTTGAGAATCTGGGGAATACATCTTAGGGTCATATAATGTCGTTTGGAACCATATATGAACATTAAATGATGTCATAAATGTCTGTGGTAAGTTTGAGCTCATAAATTCGGTGCAAGTTGCAAAATTGGTAAATTGATCGTTTTAAGGAAAATTAGATAGTTCCACCCACTTAATTGGACTCCCAGAAGGTATTAGGGACCATGGTAAACATCTCGGCAATTTTTATTTCCGGACGAATAAAATTAAAAAAATTCCAAAATTGAAGGCTATTATCCACGATTTTTCAGGAATTTTTGAGGTTAAAGGGCCTTGTGGCGAAAACTGTTAAGACCCTAGGGGATACATCTTAGGGTCATATAATGCCGTTTGGAACAATATATTATCATTAAATGATGTCATAAATGTCTGTGGTAGGCTTGAGTACACAATATCGGTGCAAGTTGCGGATTGATAAATTTATCGTTTTAAGGCAAATTGGATGGTTCCTCCCTCTTAATTGGACTCCCAGAGGATATTAGGGTCCATGGTAAACATCTCGGTAATTTTTATTTCCAAGTGAAAAAAAGTCAAAAAATTCCAAAATTGAAGACTATTTATCCACGCTTTTTGAGAAATTTTTAAGGTTACGGGGCCCAGTGGAGAAAAGTGTTGAGACTCTAGGGAATACATCTTAGGGTCATATAATGTCGTTTGAAACCATATATGACCATTTAATGATGTCGTAAATGTCCGTGGTAGGCTTGAGTTCACAAAATCGGTGCAAGTTGCGAATTGGTTAATTGACCGATTTAAGGCAAGTTGGATGGTTCCACCCACCTAATTGGACTCCCGGAGGGTATAAGAGACCATGGTAAACATCTCGGCAATTTTTATTTCCGGGCAAAAAAGGGTCAAAAAATACCAAAATTGAAGGCTATTATCCACGCTTTTTGAGGAATTTTTTAGATTATTGGGGCCGGTAGCGAAAAGTGTTGAGACCCTAGGGGATACATCTTTAATTACATATTGCAGGTTTGAATTTTTATGGTTTACAGTCATATAATGCCGTTTGGAACCATATATGACCATTAAATGATGTCGTAAATGTCTGTGGTAGGCTTGAATTCACAAAATCGGTGCAAGTTGCGAATTGTTAAATTGACCGTTTGAAGGCAAATTGGATGGTTCCACCCACCTAATTGGACTCCCGGAGGGTATAAGAGACCATGGTAAACATCTCGGCAATTTTTATTTCCGGGCAAAAAAAGGTCAAAAAATTCCATAACTGAAGGCAATTTCCACACTTTTTGAAGAATTTTTTGAGGTTACCAGGCCTGGTGGCGAAAAGTGTTGAGACTCTAGGGAATACATATTAGGGTCATATAATGTCGTTTGGAACCATATATGAACATTAAATGATGTCATAAATGTTTGTGGTAGGCTTGAGCTCACAAAACGGTACAAGTTGCGGATTGGTATATTGATCGTTTTAAGGCAAATTGGATGGTTCCACCCACCTAATTGGACTCCCGGAGGGTATTAGGGACCATGGTAAACATCTCGGCAATTTTTATTTCCGAACGAATAAAAGTCAAAAAATTCCAAAATTGAATAGTATTATCCATGTTTTTTCAGGAATTTTTGAGGTTATTGGGGCCGGTGGCGAAAAGTGTTGAGACCCTAGGGGATACATCTTAGGGTCATTAAATGCCGCTTGGAACTATATACGACAATTATATGATGTCTTAAATGTCCGTGGTAGGCTTAAATTCACAAAATCGGTGAGAGTTGCGAATTGGTAAATTGATTGTTTTAAGGTAAATTAGATGGTTCCACCGACTCAATTGGACTCCCGGAGGATATTAAGGACCATAGTAAACATCTCGGCAACTTTCATTTTCGGGCGAAAAAAGATCAAAAAATTCCAAAATTGAAGGCTATTAGCCACGCTTTTTGAGGAATTTTTTAGGTTATTGGGGCCGGTGGCAAAAAGTGTTGAGACCCTAGGGGATACATCTTAGGTCATATAATGCCGTTTGGTACCATATATGACCTTTAAATGATGTCATAAATTTCCGTGGTAGGCTTGATTTCACAATATTGGAGCAAGTTGAGAATTGGTAAATTGACCGTTTTAAGGCAAATTGGATGGTCCCACCCATCTAATTGTTCCGGAGGGTATTAAAGACCATGGTAAAAATCTCGGCATTTTTTTTTCCAAGCAAAAAAGGTCAAAAAATTCCAAACTTGAAGGCTATTATCCACCCTTTTTGAGAAATTTTTGAGATTACGGGGACCGGTGGCGAAAATTGTTGAGACTCTAGGGAATACATCTTAGGGTCATATAGTGTCGGTTGGGACCATATATGACCATTATATGATGTCATAAATTTCTCAGATAGGCTTGAGTTCACAAAATCGGTACAAGTTGCAGATTAGTAAATTGATCGTTTTAAGGAAAATTGGATGGTTCCACCCACCTAATTGAACTCCCAAAGGGTATTAGGGACCATGGTAAACATCCACGATTTTTGAAGAATTTTTTGAGGTTACGGGGCCCGGTGGCGAAAAGAGTTGAGACTCTAGGTAATACATCTTAGGGTCATAAAATGTCGTTTGGAACCATATATGACCATTAAATAATGTCGTAAATGTCCGTGGTAGGCTTGAGTTCACAAAATCGGTGCAAGTTGCGAATTGGTAATTTGACCGTTTTAAGGCAAATTTGATGGTTCCACCCACCTAATTGAACTCCTGGAGGATATTAGGGACCTTAGTAAACATCTCAGCAATTTTTATTTCCGGGCAAAAAAGGTCAAAAAATTCCAAAAGTGAAAGCTATTAACCACGCTTTTTGAGGAATTTTTGAGGTTACGGGGCCCAGTGGCGAAAAGTGTTGAGAATCTGGGGAATACATCTTAGGGTCATATAATGTCGTTTGGAACCATATATGAACATTAAATGATGTCATAAATGTTTGTGGTAAGTTTGAGCTCATAAATTCGGTGCAAGTTGCAAAATTGGTAAATTGATCGTTTTAAGGCAAATTAGATAGTTCCACCCACCTAATTGGACTCCCGGAAGATATTAGGTACCATGGTAAACATCTCGGCAATTTTTATTTCCGGACGAATAAAATTAAAAAAATTCCAAAATTGAAGGCTATTATCAACGATTTTTCAGGAATTTTTGAGGTTAAAGGGCCTTGTGGAGAAAAATGTTAAGACCCTAGGGGATACATCTTAGGGTCATATAATGCCGTTTGGAACAATATATTATCATTAAATGATGTCATAAATGTCTGTGGTAGGCTTGAGTACACAATATCGGTGCAAGTTGCGGATTGATAAATTTATCGTTTTAAGGCAAATTGGATGGTTCCTCCCTCTTAATTGGACTCCCAGAAAATATTAGGGTCCATGGTAAACATCTCGGTAATTTTTATTTCCAGGTGAAAAAAAGTCAAAAAATTCCAAAATTGAAGACTATTTATCCACGCTTTTTGAGGAATTTTTAAGGTTACGGGGCCTAGTGGCGAAAAGTGTTGAGACTCTAGGGAATACATCTTAGGGTCATATAATGTCGTTTGAAACCATATATGACTATTTAATGATGTCGTAAATGTCCGTGGTAGGCTTGAGTTCACAAAATCGGTGCAAGTTGCGAATTGGTTAATTGACTGATTTAAGGCAAGTTGGATAGTTCCACCCACCTAATTGGACTCCCGGAGGGTATAAGATACCATGGTAAACATCTCGGTAATTTTTATTTCCGGGCAAAAAAGGGTCAAAAAATTCCATACTTGAAGGCTATTATCCGCGCTTTTTGAGGAATTTTTGAGGTTACGGGGCCTGGTGGCGAAAAGTGTTGAGACTCTAGGGAATACATCTTAGGGTCATATAATGTCGTTTGAAACCATATGTGACCATTAAATGATGTCGTAAATGTCCGTGGTAGGCTTGAGTTCACAAAATCGGTGCAAGTTGCGAATGGGTTAATTGATCGATTTAAGGCAAGTTGGATGGTTCCACCCACCTAATTGGACTCCCGGAGGGTATAAGAGACCATGGTAAACATCTCGGAAATTTTTATTTCCGGGCAAAAAAGGGTCAAAAAATTCCAAAATTGAAGGTTATTATCCACGCCTTTTGAGGAATTTTTGAGATTATTGGGGCCGGTAGCGAAAAGTGTTGAGACCCTAGGGGATACATCTTTAATTACATATTGCAGGTTTGAATTTTTATGGTTTACAGTCATATAATGTCGTTTGGAACCATATATGACCATTAAATGATGTCGTAAATGTCTGTGGTAGGCTTGAATTCACAAAATCGGTGCAAGTTGCGAATTGGTAAATTGACCGTTTGAAGGCAAATTGGATGGTTCCACCCACCTAATTGGACTCCCGGAGGGTATAAGAGACCATGGTAAACATCTCGGCAATTTTTATTTCTGGGCAAAAAAGGTCAAAAAATTCCATAATTGAAGGCTTTTATCCACGCTTTTTGAGGAATATTTGATGTTACGGGGCCCGGTGGCGAAAAGTGTTGAGACTCTAGGGAATACATCTTAGGGTCATATAATGTCGTTTGGAACCATATATGACCATTAAATGATGTCGTAAATGTCCATGGTAGGCTTGAGTTCACAAAATCGGTACAAGTTGCGAATTGGTAAATTGACTGTTTTAAGGAAAATTGGATGGTACCACCCACTTAATTGGACTCCCGGAGGGTATAAGAGATCATGGTAAACATCTCGGTAATTTTTATATCCGGGCAAAAAAAGATCCAAAAATTCCAAAATTAAAGGCTATTATTTAAGCTTTTGAGGAATTTTTGTGGTTATTGAGGCCGGTGGGGAAAAGTGTTGAGACCCTAGGGAATACATCTTAGGGTCATATAATGCCGTTTGGAACCATATATGACCATTAAATGATGTCGTAAATGTCCGTGGTAGGCTTGAATTCACAAAATCGGTACAAGTTGCGAATTGGTAAATTGACCGTTTTAAGGCAAATTGGATGGTTACACTAACCTAATTGGACTCCCGGAGGGTGTTAGGGACTATGGTAAACATCTCGACAATTTTTATTTCCGGGCAAAAAAAGGTCAAAAAATTCCAAAATTGAAGGAATTTTTGAGGTTACAGGGCCTGGTGGCGAAAAGTGTTGAGACTCTAGGGAATACTTCTTAGGGTCATATAATGTCCTTTAGAACCATATATGACCATTAAATGATGTTATAAATGTCTGTGGTAGGCTTGAGTTCACAAAACCGGTGCAAGCAGCAGATTGGTAAATTGATCGTTTTAAGGCAAATTGGATGGTTTCACCCACCTAATTGGACATCCGAAGGGTATTAGGGTCTATGGTAAACATCTTAGCAATTTTTTTTCGGGCGAAAAAAATTAAGAAAATTCAAAAATTGAAGGCTATTATCCACGCTTTTTGAGGAATATTTGAGGTTAATGGGCACGGTGGCGAAAAGTGTTAAGACCCTAGAGGATACTTCTTAGGGTCATATAATGCCGTTTGGAACCATATATGACAATTATATGATGCCTTAAATGTCCGTGGTAGGCTTGATTTCACAAAATCGGTGAAAGTTGCGAATTGGTAAATTGATTGTTTTAAGTCAAATTGGATGGTTCCACCCACTCAATTGGACTCCCAGAGGATATTAGGGACCATAGTAAACATCTCAGCTTTTTCGGGCGAAAAAAAGTAAAAAAAATTTCTAAAATTGAAGGCTAATATCCACGATTATGAGAAATTTTAGAGCTTTCGGGACACGTTGTCGAAAAGTCCTAAGATTTTAAGGGATACATCTCGGGGTCATATAATGCCGTTTGGAACCATACATGTATGATCATTATATGTTGTCATAATTGTTTGTGGTAGGCTTGAGTTAATGAAATAAGTGCAAGTTGTAAACCGGTAAATTGGCCGTTTAAATGCAAATTGGATGGTTCTACCCATCCAATTGGACTCACAAAAGGTATTAGGGACCATGGTAAACCTTTCGGCAATTTTTATTTACGGGTGAAAAAAGTCAAAATATTCAAAAATTGAAGGCTATTATCCACGTTTTTTGAGAATTTTTGAAGGATTCGAGAACCGGTGTCGAAAAGACATTAGATTTTAATGAATATATCTCGGGGTCATATAATGTCGTTTGGAACCATTTAAGATCATTATTTGTTGTCATAAATGTTTGTGGTATGCGGCTTGAGTTAATGAAATCGGTGCAAGTTGGAAATCTGTAAATTTGTCGTTTAAAGATAAATTGGATGGTTCCACCCACCCAATGGGACTTTCGGAGGGTATTAGGGACTAAGGTTAATATTTCGTCAATTTTTTTTTTGGGCGAAAAAAAGTAAAAAATTTCCAAAATTGAAGCCTAATATCCACGATTATGAGAAATTTTAGAGCTTTCGGGACACGTTGTCGAAAAGTCCTAAGATTTTAGGGGATACATCTCGGGGTCATATAATGCCGTTTGGAACCATATATGATCTTTATATGTTGTCATAAATGTTCGTGGTAGGCTTGAGTTAATGAAATCGGTGCAAGTTGTAAACTGGTAAATTGGCCGTTTAAAAGCAAATTAGATGGTTCTACCCATCCAATTGGACTCACTAAGGGTATTAGGGACCATGGTAAACATTTCGGCAATTTTTATTAACGGGCGAAAAAAACTCAAAATATTCCAAAATTGAAGGCTATTATCCACGTTTTTTGAAAATTTTTGGAGGATTCGAGAATCGGTGTCGAAAAGATTTTAGAATTTAAGGAATATTTCTCGGGGTCACATAATGTCGTTTGGCACCATTTAAGATCATTATTTGTTGTCATAAATGTTCGTGGTAGGCTTGAGTTAATGAAATCGGTGCAAGTTGTAAATCTGTAAATTTATCGTTTAAAGACAAATTGGATGGTTCCACCCACCCAACGGGACTCCCGGAGGGTATTAGGGACTATGGTTAATATTTTATCAATTTTTATTTTCGGGAGAAAAAAAGTAAAAAATTTCCAAAATTGAAGGCTCACATCCACGATTATGAGAAATTTTAGAGCTTTCGGGACACGTTGTCGAAAAATCCTAAGATTTTAGGGGATACATCTCGCGGTCATATAATTCCGTTTGGAACCATATATGATCATTATATGTTGTCATAAATGTTCGTGGTAGGCTTGAGTTAATGAAATCGGTGCAAGTTGTAAACCAGTAAATTCGCCATTTAAAGGCAA
The DNA here is from genome assembly GCF_948465745.1 of Chenopodium album. Taxonomy (NCBI): domain Eukaryota; kingdom Viridiplantae; phylum Streptophyta; class Magnoliopsida; order Caryophyllales; family Amaranthaceae; genus Chenopodium; species Chenopodium album. The sequence goes on along the minus strand of NC_137840.1, from coordinate 77,393,951 downwards.
ATTGGATAGTTCCACCCACCTAATTGGACTCCCGGATTGTATTAAAGACCATAGTAAATATTTCGGCATTTTTTATTTTTTGGCGAAAAAAAAGTCAAAAAATTCCATAATTTAATGCTAATGTCTACGCTTTTTGAGAAATTTTGGAAGTTTCGGGGCTCGATGTCGCAAAGTCATGAGAATTTAGGGAATACATATGGGGTCCATATAATGCCGTTTGGAACCATATATGATCATTATATGTTGTCATAGATGTTAGTGGTAGGCTTGAGTTATTGAAATCGGTGCAAGTTGTAAACCAGTAAATTGGCTGTTTAAATGCAAATTGGATGGTTCTACCCATCCAATTGGAATCAAAAAAGAGTATTAGGGACCATGGTAAACATTTCGACAATTTTTATTTACGGGCGAAAAAAAAGTCAAAATATTCCAAAATTGAAGGCTATTATCCACTTTTTTGAAAATTTTTGGAGGATTCGAGAACCGGTGTCGAAAAGACTTTTGATTTTAAGGAATATATCTCGGGTTCATATAATGTCGTTTGGAACCATTTAAGATCATTATTTGTTGTCATAAATGTTCGTGGTAGGCTTGAGTTAATGAAATCGATGCAAGTTGTAAATCTGTAAATTTGTCGTTTAAAGACAAATTGGATGGTTCCACCCACCCAACGGGACTCCCAGAGGGTATTAGGGACTAAGGTTAATATTTCGTCAATTTTTATTTTTCGGGCGAAAAAAAGTAAAAAATTTCCAAAATTGAAGGCTAATATCCACGATTATGAGAAATTTTAGAGCTTTCGGGACACGTTGTCGAAAAGTCCTAAAATTTTAAGGGATACATCTCGGGGTCATATAATGCCGTTTGGAACCATATATGATCATTATATGTTGTCATAAATGTTCGTGGTAGGCTTGAGTTAATGAAATCGGTGCAAGTTGTAAACCGGTAAATTGGTCGTTTAAATGCAAATTGGATGGTTCTACCCATCCAATTGCGCTCACAAAGGGTATTAGGGACCATGGTAAATATTTCGGCAATTTTTATTTACGGGCGAAAAAAAGTCAAAATATTCCAAAATGGAAGGCTATTATCCACGTTTTTTGAGAATTTTTGGAGGATTCGAGAACCGGTGTCGAAAAGACTTTAAATTTTAAGGAATATATCTCGGGGTCATATAATTTCGTTTGGAACCATTTAAGATCATTATTTGTTGCCATAAATGTTTGTGCAGTGGTAGGCTTGAGTTAATGAAATCGGTGCAAGTTGTAAATCTGTAAATTTGTCGTTTAAAGACAAATTGGATGGTTCCACCCACCGAATGGGACTCCCGGAGGGTAATAGGGACTATGGTTAATGTTTCGTCAAATTTTTTTTCGGGCGAAAAAAAGTAAAAAATTTCCAAAATTGAAGGCTAATATCTACGATTATGAGAAATTTAGAGCTTTCGGGACACGTTGTCAAAAATTCCTAAGATTTTAGGGGATACATCTCGGGGTTATATAATTCCGTTTGGAACTATATATGATCATTATATGTTATCATAAATGTTCGTGGTAGGCTTGAGTTAATGAAATTGGTGCAAGTTGTAAACCGGTAAATTCGCCATTTAAAGGCAAATTGGATAGTTCCACTCTCCTAATTGGACTCCCGGATTGTAGTATTAGGGACCATGGTAAACATTTTGGCAATTTTTATTTACAGGGGAAGAAAGTAAAAAAATTCCAAAATTTAAGACTAATATCCACGTTCTTGAGAAATTTTGGAGGTTTCTATGCCTGGTATCGAAAATCCTTGAGATTTTATGGGATACATCTCGGGTCATATGATGTCGTTTGGAACCATATATGATCAATATATGTTGTCATAAATGTTCGTGGTAGACTTGAGTTAATGAAATCGGTGCAAGTTGTAAACCGGTAAATTGGTCGTTTAAAGGCAAATTGGATGGTTCCTCCCAACCAATTGGATTTCCGGAGGATATTATGGACCATTGTAAACATTTTGGAAACTTTTATTTTTGAGGGAAAAAAGTCAAAAAAATTCTAAAATTTAATACTAATATCCACGCATATTGAGAAATTTTAAAGGTTTCGGGACTCGGTATCGAAAAGTCTTTAAATTCAAGGGTATACATCTTGGTGTCATATAATGTCGTTTGGAACCATATATGATTATTGTATGTTGTCATAAATGTTCGTGGTAGGTTTGAGTTAATGAAATCAGTGCAAGTTGTAAATCAGTAAAATTGTCGTTTAAAGACAAATTGGATTGTTCCACCCACCCAATGGGAATCCCGGAGGGTATTAGGGATTATGGTTAATATTTCCTCAATTTTTATTTTCTGGCGAAAAAAAAAGTAAAAAATTTCCAAAATTGAAGGCTAATATCCACGTTTTTTGAGAAATTTTGGAGGTTTCGGGACCCGTTGTCGAAAAGTCCTAAGATTTTAGGGGATACATCTCAGAGGCAAATTGGATGGTTCCACCTACCCAAATGGAATCCGGGAGGGTATTATGGACCATGGTAAACATTTTGGCAATTTTTATTTACAGTCGAAAAAGAGTAAAAAAATTCAAAAATTGAAGGCGAATATCCACGATTTTTTAGAAATTTAGAGTCTTCGGGTCCTGGTGTCTAAAAGTCTTGGAATTCTAGGGAATACATCTCGGGGTCATATAATGTCGTTTGGAACCATATATGATCATTATTTGTTGTCTTAAATGTTCGTGGTAGGTTTGAGTTAATGAAATCAATGCAAGTTGTAAACTGGTAAATTGGTCGTTTAAAGATAAATTGGATGGTTCCACCCACCTAATTGGACTCCCATGGGGTATTAGGGACCATGGTAAATATTTAGGCAATTTTTATTTCCGTGTAAAAAAAAAAAGTCAAAAAATTCCAAAATTGAAAGCTAATATCCACACTTTTTGAGAAATTTTAGAGGTTTCTTGGCATTGTTTCAAAAAGTCGTTAAATTCTAGGGTTTTTTTTAAGGTCATATAATGCCGTTTGGAATCATATATATATGATCATTATTTGTTGTTATAAATGTTCGTGGTAGACTTAAGTTAATGAAATTGGTGCAAGTTATAAACCGGTAAATTGGTCGTTTAAAGGCAAATTGGATGGTTCCACCCAGCCAATTGGACTCCCGGAGGTTATTTGGGAACATGATAAACATTTTGGCAATTTTTAAATACGAGCGAAAAAAAATCAAAAAATTCCAAAATTGAAGGCTAATATCCACGTTTTTTGAGAAATTTCGAATGTTTCGTGGCCCAGTATCGAAAAGCATTGAGATTTTAAGGGATACATCTCGGGGTCATATAATGCCTTTTGGATTCATATATGATCATTATATGTTGTCATAAATGTTCGTGGTAAGTTTGAGTTAATGAAATCAGTGCAAGTTGTAAACCGGTAAATTGGTCGTTTAAAGGCAAATTGGATGGTTCCACCCAGCCATATGGACTCCTGGAGGACATTAGGGACCTGGTTAACATTTCGGCATTTTTTTTCCGGGTGAAAAAAAATTAAAAAATTTCAAAATTGAAGGTTTATGTTGGGCAAGAAACGAGCCACAGAACAAGGAATGGTGGAGCTAGGAACGGAGTTGGTGTGGTTCTCGATGAGAGGTTGGCAAAAGAGGTGATCGAGGTCTATCGGAAGAACGATAGGTTGATAAGGCTGAAGTTGCTATGTGGCAAGGAGATTGTGAATGTTATCAGTGCTTATGCTCCCCAAGTGGGTTTAGATGCAGAAGAGAAACGACAATTTTGGGAGGACCTAGACGAGGTGGTGCAGGGTGTCCACCACTCAGAGAAGTTATATATTGGAGGGGATCTAAATGGGCACGTTGGGGCGAGCCGAGATGGCTATGAGAGTGTCCATGGAGGCTTTGGGTATGGGCAGAGGGACGCCGGTGGTGAAGCTATTATGGATTTTGCCCAATCATATGATTTAATTTTGGCTAATACTTGGTTTAAGAAGAGGGATTCACACTTGATAACTTTTCGGAATGGAGCAAATGCAACTCAAATAGACTTCCTGCTCACAAGGAGCATAGATAGACAAAGTTGCATAAACTGTAAGGTTATCCCTGGGGAGAGTGTGGTCACCCAACACCGGCTATTGGTAATGACTATTCGTCTGAAAGAGAAGGCGAAGAAAAAAGTTAGACAAGAAGAACCAAGGATAAGATGGTGGACCCTAAGGGATGCAAAAGCTAAGGTTTTTACAGAAAAGGTAATTGAAGAAGCGGATTGGGATGGAGAGGTGGATCCGGACATGACCTGGTTACGAATGAAGAACTGTTTCCTAAGAGTGGCCAAAGAGGTCTTAGGGGAAGTAAGGGGAAGAACTTCGGTACAGAGAGATACTTCGTGGTGGAATGAAGAGGTGAAAGCAGTAATTAAGCAAAAAAGGGAATGCTATCAAGCCTTAGGAAAATGTAGGAGTGATGAAACCTTTGCAGCGTATAAGGAGGCTAAGAGTAAGGCAAAGGCAGCTGTTCGCCAAGCAAAAGAAAAGGCATATCAGGAGGTTTATGAAAAGCTTGATTCCAAGGAGGGAGAAAGGATCATTTATAAGATGGCAAAGAGAAGACAAGAGGCAAGGAAGGATATTGGCATGGTGAAGTGTGTCAAAGATAAGAACCAAATGGTCCTAGTGCAAGAGGAGGGCATCAAGGACAGGTGGAAGGGGTACTTCGATGAATTATTTAATGGAAGTAATGGAGTTGTGATAGGAGATACCTCTATGAGTGATGAAGAAATCAACATGGAGTATGTGCGAAGGATTAGGAGAGTAGAGGTGGAGATTGCACTGAGGAAGATGAAACCTAAGAAGGCGGTTGGCCCTGATGGGGTACCGATAGAGGTGTGGAGGTGTTTGGGTAAGATTGGTATTGATTGGTTAACAAACCTTTTCAACAAGATATGGACGGCTACAAGGATCCCACAAGATTGGAGGAAGAGCACCTTGGTCCCGGTTTATAAAAACAAAGGAGACGCTCAAGATTGTTCTAACTATCGAGGAATTAAGCTTATGAGCCATACTATGAAGTTGTGGGAAAGGGTGATTGAACAAAGGTTGAGGGCATGCACAAGCATTTCAGATAACCAATTTGGTTTTATGCCTGGGAGATCTACTATGGAGGCAATCCATTTGATAAGACAAATGATGGAGTTTTATAGGGTAAAGAAGAAAGATCTTCATATGGTCTTTATTGATTTAGAGAAGGCATATGACAAGGTGCCAAGAGAGATACTTTGGTGGGCAATGTTGAAGAAAGGTATCCCACGAAGGTATGTAGACCTAGTTAAGGATATGTATCGGGATGTGTCAACAAATGTGAGGACATGCGGAGGGTTGACAAAAGATTTCCCTATTACAATCGGATTGCATCAAGGGTCTGCATTAAGCCCTTTTCTTTTTGCAACGGTTCTAGATGAATTAACTAGACCAATTCAAGATGAGGTTCCATGGTGTATGCTGTTCGCAGATGATATCGTTTTGGTGGATGAGACTAAGGATGGGGTTAATGTCAAGTTGGAGCAATGGAGGCAAAGGTTGGAATCTAGAGGGTTTAAGCTAAGTCGGAGTAAGACTGAATATTTGGTATGTCGTTTTGGCACTCAGAGGGGGACAAGCAATGAAGTGGTGAGTTTGGATGGAAAGGATTTGACCATGAGTGAATGTTTTAAGTACCTAGGGTCGATCATCCAGAAGAATGGTGACATTGATCAAGACGTGACCCACAGGATTAAGTCAGGGTGGCTTAAATGGAGAGCGGCCACGGGAGTGTTATGCGACCGCAACATTCCCTTAAAGTTGAAGGGAAAATTCTACAGGACTGCCATAAGACCAGTGTTGCTCTATGGTACAGAATGTTGGGCTTCTAAGAAAGAGCATATTAAAAAGATGGAGGTTACGGAAATGCGCATGTTAAGGTGGATGTGTGGAAACACTTTAAGAGATAGAATCAGAAATGAGGTTATTCGCAAGAAAGTAGGTGTGGCGGGCATTGTAGATAAATTAAGGGAAAATCGTCTGCGTTGGTTTGGACATGTAAGACGGAGACCCGAGGGTGCACCGGTGCGAAGAGTGGAAGAGTGGGACCATGGAGGGATTAAACGAGGAAGAGGGAGACCAAAGATGACTTGGTTGGAAGGAGTGAGGAAGGATATGAAGTGCATGGATTTACGTGAGGATGAAGTTTTGGATCGTAAGGGATGGAGGAGAAAGATTTATGTTGATGACTACACGGAATAATCAAATTTGGTTCATGTTAGCCGACCCCACTTTTGGGATTAAGGCTTTGATTGATTGATTGATTGATTGAAGGTTTATTATCCAAGATTTTTGAAAAATTTGAAGGTTTTGACCGTTATAGACAAGATTTTTATGTTCTGTTAAAAAACTTTTACCAAGTTTGTTGACATGTATGGTCTGGCGTTCAAGTAATAAATTATGAAAGTACTATAAAATAAAATAAAACAAAGATTCACTGAAAAGCTAGCGAAGATCCTTGCGTTACCGATGCTAATGCCATGGTCTGCGGGATATTCCATACCTCCTTTTATTATTCAATACTCATCTTTATTTATTCAACCCCCCGAAATATATAAATAAATGATAATAAAATAAACTTTTTAAAAAAATGTTTGAAGTTTGGTGTGTAATCGTGTAGATCTGACGGTCTGACCTCTGTCGTCAAATATGGATGTTTGTCAAGTATCACATTCACACCATAAGAGTTGAATATTGCTCACCTTTTTGCATTTATTTTTAAGTGGTAATTAAGTAGTTCTACTAGACTACTACATCCTGCCTAATTGCCTACTAATATAGATTTACAAAAGGGGTACTCTATAAATTTCTCTATTTATTCCTAAGTTGTTTAATAAATTATTATTATGTCAGTTTATTTTTAGTAAATTATATTTTAGCTTTTTCTTATTATATTACTCATGGTCGATATAATTTTCCAAAAGAGAATGCAATAAGATTAAGTCCGTAAATAGTTAGATTAATGGGCGATACACAATACTAGGCTTCCCAACGACCTCCTCTCCCAACTTTGCCAATGGAGGTGATGATGATATGTCTTGGAGAGTTACGTACATTATAAGGATTTGGTCTTGTAAACAAAGGGATCTATCGAAATGGGATATTATCATCATCGTTTAATCGTCTATCTATCTAATTACTAATTCTATCGTAGGAAACCAGTTAGTTGGTAGATGAGTACATCTATAACATAATAAGACATATGGTTATGCAAAAAAAACCCTTTTTTTTAACAAATAAAATAAAATTATTTGTAAATTTGAGACAAAGGAAAGTGAAATTGTAGTGAAAACCAGCCTAGCTAGATGGTCCAAAGTACATGTTACATCCCGTAATATAACATGCAAAAACTAGTGAATTACAACCATCACTTTCATTTCTTCATTCTAAATCTTACTTACAATTTCTATAAATAAAATTAATAAATATTAAAAATGAAATAAAAAGAGAAGAAAGTGGATGAATTGTAGTGCATGTAACTGCTTTATAACAGCTTTATGAAAATAATATAAAGTGAGAAATATGACCAGGAAAGTACGAGATGAAGTGAGACTTCCACTGTCTTTTGCTTATTGTAGGAGGAAATTTGAATAATTTACTCTTGAGATTTAGTAAGCAAAACTTTCCAATCTCAGAAATGTATGTTATTATTAAATTCATCTATTGTTTTACGGACATAAAAAAAATTTAAAAAATAATGGATTTATGGTGAAATAAATATGCTATACTTTCTAGTAATGTTTCCTTATTGTTTGATTTGATCTAAATAGTGTTAGCTACTTTTATTTTAACTAGGGTAGCTAACGCGCGCGATGCGCGCACATAACTAGTCAAATCTAGAGACTCTTTCGGCTTGGTCTTAAAATCATAAATTTAGTTGTTGACAGATTTAATGGGAAAAAAAAAATATGTAAACACTATGTTTATGAGTATATAAATGTCCAATACAACTAACATTAAAGCATGAGAGCAAATAAGTACATAATTAAATATTTTAGAGGGTATAATTGTCCAAACACTATTCATTAAAAAAACTTGTATACATTAATGAGGGTATATATGTAAATACACATTTTAAAGGGTATACTTGGCATTACACTATTCATAAGAGTAACTTTCTACTTTTTATAAGGTAGGGATGTCACTTTAAATGGTTTAGATGGGTCAACCTTGTCAAATAAAATAAATAATAATGTTACAACCTTTTTGCAACAATATCAATTCAAAAATACCTAGATCTCTATTTGCAATTCATCAAATATTCTTTAATACTAGATTGAAATGACTACACTAATTTCCCCGCATTATCCCTCTATTTTATCAATTAATCAAATAAATAATTACTCGTATTAAATTTTAAAACATAAGCTTTGTGTATAATGTCCCTAACCACAAAACAAATAACTCATGCATTGTTATCTCATTACTTTCAGACAAACGACTCTTTGAATTGGGATTCCCTTACCTCCCCCCTTACACGAGGTCTTGTTTGTCAGATTGAATCCGATTGATACGTGTGAGATTCCAGTACAGTATAATGCTTCTCCTTACTTGGCCACTAAAAATTTGTTGGAAACTTCACTGGGCCCAATGAATGGTATGGACAAACTGCAAGTTGAGCCCAAGGTCCATGTTTCACAAGCCTATTTTGTAAAAAAGAAAAAAAAAAAAAAAAAATTAAAAATTAAATTAAAGGATGGTGTCACATAGTTTATGAAGTAGATTGCAAAATTTGGTATTCCACCCCTTGACAAATGACAATCTTGGTAATTTTAGTTGTTGAAGTACTGTAATCAATTCAATCAAAAAGCTGTGTATTTTTCTATTTGATCAGTCAATTCTTTAAAATACTCCGTACTTGTTTCAAGGGAACTTTTGTCAAATGTGTTAAGCACCTAACATGTTAGATTTTTAATCGTATTACTCAAGTATTCCGCATATAGCTTCAACACATTATGTTGGTGTTTTTGCAAGGCAGATAGCCAAAATAACAGAAAGCATCATAAGGATTAAAGAAATTTTTCATACCAAATATTAGTTTAGTTAATTGGGATTTACAGCGTGTTATCAACCAATCTTTGGAAGTGTTCTCCCAAAGGTAACGAGAAATGCAGAGTATAACGCGTCTGAAAATCATGCTTAGACTGAGCCACTGAGGAGCCAAGGTGCTAGGATACAATTAACAAACCTTCAGTTCATCTGATGATTCTGAATTTTGAAGGCATTAGGGAGAATGGGGAAGGTGACCGACTACTAACAGATCATTGATCGACGAATGTAATGGATGAAGTCGATTCTATGGGGTTCTTGAAGGTTGCTATTACTTCCTTGGACATAACTGTAAGTCTATAGTCTCAATCAAAAGTCACCATTTTGCAATTTTCACTAAGGCAAAAGCTCTATGAAAACTCGATGGTCTCAAAGCGTTTCTAGCACAAGTTTTGGCATTTCTCTGCTACAGCAGATGGGTGTGGTGAGGGAGTCGAGAAAGTTGAGTATACATCCTCATTCACATAATCTCTTTTGGTTTTTCAGGGTTAGCAATGAAAAGGGTCACAACTTGAAGCAAACATAGGTCTTCACTTTCCTCCATGAAGAGTAGTAGTCATATATAGTTTCTCAATTTAGCAAAATTTCTCCCTAAATGGCAGCTAATGCATAGGCACTCAGCTTTGTATGAGAATTTTCATGCTATTAAAGCATATCAAAAGGTGCATCTTACAGCTATAAATTTGAGCTTCAACATCAACTATTCACAACAAAATGACAAACACAAACAATGAACATACATGAAGTAGGATTCATGTGATAAAAAGCGATGATTCAGATTGACATGCTATTGATGTCCGACTAATTGCAAAGCAAACATTTGAGAGCAATAAGCAAATAATGTATCATAAAAGGCACAAGAAAATTCTAGGAAACATGGATAGCAAAGGCTTACAAACATCAAATAAATCCCAAAACATTGCTAGATCAAATTGAAGAATGCAAACCTTCAGCAAACTAGTAATCTGTACAGAACTAACCTCAATGTCAGAACAAGATTCAAACACTTGCAATTCTATGGTTAAGTCAACTTCAATAAATGTGACTTCACCGTCTCTGAGAATCAAATACACAACATATATGAATGCCTATCTGCCAATCTGAAGCAAGTGTAAGAGATGAACTGACGAGGACCCAATCGTGTAGGAAATCCCAGTTATATCTGTTGTCAGACTTCCCGTAAGCAATCTACAACAGTCTAGAATCTAGTTGCTACTCCACTTATGTACAATGCATTACTAGAACTGTTAGATCAGATAAATAAGATTTTCAAACTTGATCCTAGTTCCAGGAGGCCATCTGTCTATAATTAATTTGAGAAGCCGGCAAAGCTACCTGTTCAACTGGCCTCTCTCTTGCCTCGAAAAATCCATTCTTCAACGGAATCAAAAGCTCCGGATTGCCAAATCCCCTGCTTCCATTTTCCATAAGAGGTATACTACCATTGGGAAAGAAAGTCGGTCTCATGTTTGTTAAAGCCTGAGGATTCAGTCCTTGAGGACTTTCCAGGAATTGGACAGCCCCAGGGTAGGCTGCAAGAACAGAACCCGATATTTGGGGAAGTGCAGCGGCACCATGCTGATTGTTAAGGTGTGGTAGGAGACTAGGGGAATATAATGTAGGGGGTAAATTGTTAACTTTTCCGATATAAAGTCCAGAAGGTATCATCATCTGCACTTGCTCAGCTGAAGGGGCAGCCACAAGAAAAGGGTGGGGTTGAACATGACTAAAGCCTCGCATAGAACTAAGATCAACCCAGTACGAAGGTCTTCTCAATTCAAAATTGGATTGACTGGCATTTCCTCTGAAACAAGTAGCTGTGTCAGCTGCAACACTTTTTCTGAGCAGCTGCTGGTTTTCACTGTGTTGATTATGATGAATGTAATTCCGTGTATCCTCGATCACAGGATTGTCATTTAGATCAAAACTTGATGCACTAGATTTATGATGATTTACATCACTTGCACTTTGGCAATTCAGGTCAAGGAGAAATCTTTCAGGCTTCTTTGAAGTGAAGTCCATTGAAGTCTCATCACCAGGAGATTCTGAATCCATTGTTGCAGCAACATTGAGGTCGAACCCTCTATTGCTATTGGTTATACTGCCTCTTTCAGGATTCTTTACAGAAGTGGGACGGAAAGCACTGATAATTCCTGATCTCTTCCATCCAAGCTCTCCACCAAACTGCAATGGTTTCTGAGGCAAGCCCACAGGAACCCCAACCTTTGCTACCACTGATATTGGTGGAATTTTGTGGAATTCTGCTCCATTTTCCTCCGTACCTTCATTCAGATCAAAGTTACAATGACGTGAGCTTTGCAAACTAATAGCTGTAGAATCTGATTTTGTAGTTACAACAGATGACTCATGCTCTCGAAAAACAATTTTTGATTCATGTGATTGAGTTAGACATGGTTTCCTCTCAACCAAATCTTCATTGGAGGACTGACATGGTTTTGGATCAGTAGAATCAACTGAACTTAGCTGAACCACTTCACCACTTTCTTTAGATGATGCTGAATCAGTTTTGAGTAGCTTATTATGGTCAGGCCCCTTGTTAGTATGACTTTCATGACAGACTTCTGCCATCACAGATGAATAATCTGGATCTTTCCTCTTTCTATTAGAGGTTTGTCCAGTTTCTGAGCTCAGATCGCTCCTGACAGAAGTCTGCTGTACAGACTGAAACCTTTCAGACGAAACAGTAGAAACCTCCGCATCTCTAGGATTCTGTACAATTGTTTTGTTCTCACCAGTCGAGGAAGCGAGTCCATGACTAATGTGACCACTAAAAGAGACATAACCATCAACTTTACACTTCTCCATACTACTTATCAGTATTCAGCTTCAACAACAGCTTCCAATTCACTTAACCACCCGCAATAAGTGTTTCTTTGAACTTTCACCCCTACAAAAATGCCAGAAGAAATAATTCACTAATCTGACACTAAAATTAAGCTTTTATGGGATAAGTGAACAAAATAACACAACAAATTAACCCAACAAATTATTACTTTTACAAAAAAAATGACATTTCAATGGGGTGAGATCCCACCAATGTTACTCGTACGCTTCATTTTTATACCCAAATCATGAACTTTTTTTCATTTTATAGCCAAGTCTAACACTTAGACACATTCCCATGACCAACATAAGTACCCAAGTCTTTAGTAACATAAGAATAAGATCAAACAAGATCCTCCAACTTTGCACAAATTAGCCGGAGAACAAAATGCAATCTCTGACCAGATTTTTTAACAAAAATGCACATAACCCAGTATGAAAAATCCGCATTAAATATCAAAATCAAAGAAATCGTAATTCATCAAAACCCTCAGAAAATGATACATAAATCATCAACCCAAATTCCAGCACACAGCAAGATGCAAACTATCAAAAACCCAACAAAAATAAAATCTTAATAAATGAACATTGAACACCAAATAATGCCAAAAACAGTAATTCTTCAAAAAAAAAGAAAGGAACCCAGAAAGAAAGATTAGGCCTTTTTTACGCATGTCAAACAACAAAACTCCAAACAAAAGTTCAATCACTAGAAACCCAACAAAATAAACAACACAAAATTCAAGATTGCAAAAGAAACAGAACCCTAGATTTACTTAAAAACAAAACCAAAGTAAAAATAAAAAACTTAAGCCCAGAAAAAAAAAAATAAAGGAGAGAGAAATAGAGAATCAATACCTGAAGTGAAGAAGAACAAAATGAAGGTTCAGTTCCCAGAAAGAAAAGCAAGTAAAAAAAATAAAAACAGAGAAAAAAAAGGCTAATAACAAGAAAGATTATGAGAGGTTAACAAAAAATCAGCCACTTTTTTCTCTTCTTTTTAATTTATTGTTGGTTAAAATTCCAAAAAATAATCACTCTGAAAAAAATGCAAACAAACAAACAAAACAACCTTGCTTCATCCTCTCCTTTTTCCACTTTTGGAGACAATGGTGACCCAGATTTTTTAGGAGATTTTGATTTAATTTAAATAATTTAGGAAAAATAGGTCACTGAAAATGAAAAGTGGGAAGAAAAAAACAAATAAAGATACTGTTGTAGTAGTACTAGTAGGCTAGGGACTGAGACTAGGAGAGGAGGAGGAAGAGAAGGAGGTGGGCCCCATGTAGCGCCCTCCATCTCTGACGGAGCAGTATGAATTTAGTGGGTCCCATCAGGTATGGACGTGGGTCCCACTCTAGTCCTGTATTTTTTTGGGGAGAGCTCATTCCCCTAGCCTCCTGTCCGTACATTTACCGACAGTGACATCTTTTCTACCTTCCCCCTGAACCATGGTGGAGTAGTTTGGTTATGTTGTATTTCATCTGTTTAGTTAAAATTGCAACACTCGGATATTTGCATAGAGTATTGGGGTCTGTTCTGATTTAGGGTTTGTTCTCATTGACTGGATTGAAATGAATATTTTATAAGAGAAGGAAATTAGGAGCTGAACTGAACTGAACTGAACTGAATTGAACTTTCAACGTAAGAGAACAAACCCTTACCGAAAACAATTGAATACAACTAAATTGAGGGTAGAGGTGATTTAATTGTTAACGCAACGGTTGATAGTATGAGTATTTGTCAAACTAATACTCATATATTCGTATTACATATGATACTCGTTTATTGAGGATTGTTTTATGCAAGGTAGACCAAGCACATAATGTGATTAATCATCATAGTGATTACACTGAGTAAGGGTAGTTTATAATTCCCTTTGTAATTTAAGTTTGAATCCTTTTAACTACAATATATGATGAAGGTGAGAATTCCTTACCATTTTAAGTTAATTTAAAATGTTGATTATAGGACATGATATGAGTAGAATGTGCCCTAATTATACAAATAAAAGTACTTTTTTTATCTAACACATGACATGAGTAGGTCAAGTTAAAAGAATGGAGGAAGATTGTAAATGTAAATAAGGTATTTGTAAAGTAAAAAGTTATCATTTCTCATCTAGGACAGTGAAGGTCTGAGTGGGCTAAAGGTTTTTGGAACGACATGAAAAATGGTAGGAGAATGTGACATTGGCTTTTCTATTGCTTTTCATTCATGTCCCACTTGTTTCTTTTTGGTTTTGAGTTTCCGTAAGACCATAAGACCTTCCATTTACTTTCAAAAATCAATTGTGGTGTTTGTGTTTTAATGATGTGCATCATTACAATTTCAATATGCATCCACCCAAAATTATAAAGGTAGACTTGTCATTTCACATTGACTAATCTCGGATGTATTTTTTTTATTATTTATTTATTTTTATTAATATATGTAGATAGAATTTAATCTCACGTATTAGAAGATGATTATCACTTTTCAAATTAAAATATAATTAGTTAATTAGTTAGTAACTTGAAATTAATATTCAATTTTGTCTATATTTTGTTATTACTATAATCCCTTATGTTTATTGTCGTGTAACATTAGTTTACCTGTTTCCCTAAAAACGACTTTTGATGTATACATAAGGATCACAATTCACAATTATTCAATTAGAGCGGTCCCTCCTCTTCTAGTCCACATAGCCTATTACTTGTAGCATCAAGTATGGTATATGTCTAGTGCTTCCAAGCGCAGAAGTTGTGTACAAATATGGGGGAGTAATAGAGTATTGAGTATACATGGTCCACCCCATGTTAAAATGTCAATTTGTTAAGGTCCACCTAAACCATATTCTAAAGATGTGTGCAACTGTGAAAGGGGCCAACCCATCAAGGGTGTGACGTACACACTCCAAAAACTGATTTTTACACTTTAATATACGAGTATATTACAATTAAATTACACCAATTTTTGTCTATTTTTTTTTACTAAAATAAAGTTAATATTTGAAGTCTAAATATTGATATTACAAAGGTATAAATTCTATACTAAATGATGGTAATATGGTACGGAGTATGATATTAACTAATCAAATCTTTAACTATAAACAAACTATTTCTTACGCTTCAAATTATTTGCTAAATGTCTCATTCAATAAAGCCTCTTATTCCATATCTAAGTCATTATTAATTGACTAATATGGTTGATTGATATCCAAGTCCCTCTACTCAATGTTAAAATTAAAATCTTCCATTTAAAAACTACTTCTTGCAATTAAATTACTAACATCATTTTCAATTTCAAGTACGTCTTTTCCTCACTATCTTTTCTTTTATATAAACCCGCTTGAATGCTTAACAGTACATTCACCAACTCATTTTAATTCCTCTTTACCTACGTTTATCGAAATAGGGGATGACTACCCAATTTTTAACCATAATAATAAACCCTCGGACCCAACTTTCAAAAGTATCAATGACAAAATTGACAATGAAGTTCCCACCTCATTAACTAGAAGTGGCCGATTTTCATGAGTTTTATGGACCACTATATAGAGAATTATGCATGAATGAGATCTTACAACAGGAAGTAGCAACAAAAGGGACCCACATTCTGACCCCTCTCATATAAAAGCTATGAAAATAAAATATGTAACGAGTTGAGTGTAAGTTAACATCACTCGATATGGGCAATTCTCTAGCTAGCATGATTTGGACTAACCTTGATATTTAGAGGTAATTAGGTATACATATATTACTAATTTAGCACATATGATATGGATCTTATCACATGAGAATAATAGAGTGATAAATGGAAAAAGAATGAAGTGTTAGGTATGGCATTAAGATGCTTAGCTTTTTTAAATTTATTTATTTATTTATTATTATTTTATATATATATTTATCATGGATATTATTTTTATTGTTATTATTATTATTACTACTAATAATAAATCATAAATGTATATAAAGACCATAACTTCACTCTTAAAACCTTACTTTAAGCCTCATCAGATCATTTTTCACTCTCATTAATTTCACTCAACTAATACTTAGTAGAAGAAAAGTATCGTAAAATCCAACTAGTACCTCCATAACTCCGTTTCTTATTATGTGCGACAAGGAAATATTTTTTGTAACAAAAATAGTACATATATTTAAGAACAATTAAGTACAAAAGGAATAGGTTGTATTTGTTCAATAATTAGTGTCCTAACATTTACTTGAATTGTTGAATCAATTACCCATGTAGTCATATTATATAGTAGGGAAGGAAATGTGACTATTAAATAAGGGTTGCCCTTGAAATATTTTTAGATATTCTTTAGGATGTTCTGATTTAGATCTTTTAGGTATTTTTTTTGTCATGATAACTAGTTTAAGTTATGAGTCATCAATAGCCTAATAATAGCACTAGCCATTTGATTTGTTATTTGGAATACTTAGGTGAACTGTTCTATTCTAGTTTCTCCATTAAATATCATTTTCTTATTAAGTTTGTCTCTCATGGAATTCAAAAATTAGTCCAAGTAATAGCTAAGGCTTCAAATCAAAAAAGGCATAATTATTTTGGGTTTAGTCGTTTAGAAGTGTACAATTTGCACACAATTATTGTGGTAGATCTAAACCTTGGTTAATAATGTTTGACGTTATTTAAGCTCTACTTTTTTTCAACAATTTTCGCTATGCAATATTATGGGCAATAGGAAACTTTTTTCTCCGTGTTTTTTATAAGTTTCTAAACAAAATTTTATTCTGCGTAATCATAAAGGCGGTGTTGAATTTGATTTGATTTGATATGTGATGTTGTTTAATTAATTATATAATAAATCAAAGCCATTAAGATCATTCAACCTATAAGCTTGCTTAAACTAACAATTAAAGACCTTAAAGTAACACCCTCTATGTTACTTATAGGTTAAGTACTCTTAAACCTAAAGAAAAGGATTAAGACATGTACATAAAATCTCAATTATTATACTCCATTATTAGCTAAACCACCTTTATTATGTACTTAGTACAGAATCTTTGTTTTCTATCCCCGTTTTTTATGGTTTATGAATCCAAAGGAAAATCTCAAGCTAATCTTGAAGCATATTTATTGCATATTTGCATCTCATTGTCTTAATCTCGGATTTAGAACATAGCTTTACTTATTACAAAGTTACTTAGATAGCTTCAAATCTAGTTGTAATTCTTCCAATGATTAGATAATCTATTTCGATCACTATCTATCAATGTATCAGATCAAATAAAGTACTCCCTCAACTCTATTTTACTCCATCACTCTAATTACCTCTACTTTATTCATTATAAAAATCGTAATCTATACATTATCAAGCATGTCTAGTCAAAGTGGTACAAGTAATTTAAAACGAATAATCCGAGTTGTATTATCCGGATCTTTACTAAGCAAAAATGGGGACAAAAGTGGGCTCTTTTGTAGAAAATTGGGTCACATTTTGAAACAACAACCCAACACTAACTCCAATGAAAATTCCCAAAGAAAGCCCCATCCTCAAAATGGCTATCCTATTTTTCCTAATTTTTTTTTTTTTTTTTTTTTTTTGAATGGATATTCTTTAATTTCTTTTTTTTTTTTTTTTGAAAGAAGTATACTTTAATTTCTTTGTGAAAGGATAGATACGAAATACAAAAAAGAGAAAAAAGAAATACAAGAAAAGAAAAAAACTGACACGTACTTAAGTACGTGGCACTTCCTAAGACCCCAGAATGCCACGCGTCTTTCAGTAAATCTTACCCGACAAACCGTAACTTTGAAACCCAATTAAAAACCCGGATTAAGCCAACCGCTTTTGTAAACATTAACAGTAACACTGAAACAGAGAAAAAAAAACAGAGTGAAAAAAAAAACCTGCAAAAATGATGAATTTGATTGCCATAAGTTTGATTGCAACTTCAATTGTAGTTTCTGGATTATTCTCTCCAAACCCACAAAACAATGGCGGAAAAGGTGACCAAGTCATTGTTAAAGGTGGCCACAGAGCGGTGGTTGTGGAGTATGGCGACGACGTCGGCGACGGAAACACTAAGGTTTTGATCAAATCACCCCAAGAGCATGCCAAAGACCCGGGCCCGGGCCCGGTTGATGAGCAGATATCGAGGGCGGCGGCATCGGTGGCGGGAGTGGCCCAAGATGTGAAGGGAAAGGCCCATGATGTGGTAACGGGCCAGACCGGGCCGCATGGGGCTCGGCCCAGGGAGCTTATATGTGATGCTTTTGGGAAGTGTAAGCATAAGATTGCTGGGGTTTGGGGTAAGACAAAGGAGAAGGCTGCCGAGGCCGAGGAGGCGGTGGAGGAAGTTGTGGAGGAAGTGGTGGATAAAGCCATGGGTTTCGCCTCGAAGGCGGGGCATAAAGCAAAGGAGACTGCGGAGGGTGTTCGAGATGATGTGGAGGCGAAGGCAAGAAGTGCTGGGGAGACTGCTGAGAGGGTGAGGGATAAAGCAGGGGGGAAAGTGAGGGAAACAGGGGAGAAAATGAGAGAAACAGGGGAAAATGTGAAAGAAAAAGCAGAGAGAGTAAAGGGGAAAACAGGGGAAATGGTGGAAGAAACA
Source organism: Chenopodium album (assembly GCF_948465745.1). Classification (NCBI taxonomy): domain Eukaryota; kingdom Viridiplantae; phylum Streptophyta; class Magnoliopsida; order Caryophyllales; family Amaranthaceae; genus Chenopodium; species Chenopodium album. The sequence goes on along the minus strand of NC_137840.1, from coordinate 77,375,421 downwards.
GGGGAGAAGATTAAGGAGAAGGGTAAGAAGGGGAAGGAAGAGTTTATCGATATCGCGAAGCGAGGGAAGGAAGTGGTGTTTGATGTAGTAAGGTATGTTAATGGAGTTGGGTATGTTCTAGTGAAGGAAACATTGGGTACATTGATGGGTGTGAGTGAGTTACTAGGGATAGCAACTGCATATGGAATGGCAATTTGGGTGACATTTATAAATAGTCATGTATTAGCAGGAGTTTTGCCAAGACAACAATTTGGGATGGTTCAGAGTAAGATTTATCCTGTTTATTTTAAGGCAATGGTTGGGAGTATTGGGTTGGCATTGCTTGGACATTTGCTAGGGCATAAGGGTAACATGTTTAAGAATAAGGCTCATATGCTTCAGGCTTATAATCTTATGTCTTCTCTGTTGTTTGTTTTGGGTAATTTGCTGTTCTTGGAGCCTCGTGCTACCAAGGTATCACTTCTTAATCTTACTTGGTCTCTTCGTTTCGAGTATTTGTCTGGTGTACTGTGAATTTGATGTATGTGAGATGTTTGTGCAGGCAATGTTTGAAAGGATGAAGCTAGATAAAGAGGAAGGGAGGGGAAGAGACCGCGTTAGTACACCTACCAGAGTGATAGACACTGTGGTAAGTGATTCTGCTGGTGCCACTCCAACCACCACCGCCACGACTACAACCACGATTGGCACGACGACAACTGCACCATCAAAAAGCTCAAGAGCTGAACAGGATAAAGCCAAGACCAAGCTAGCAAAAATAAATGACAGACTGAAGAAACTCAACTCATTGTCATCTTTCTTGAATATCATGACTTTAATGGGTCTCACTTGGCATCTTGTTTATCTTAGCCAGCACCTTCGCGCAAACACTTGCTGAATTTCCTTAGCTGATGAATGAAGTATGCATAGTATTAGCTATAGTTAGTCTAGTAACTTTCTGGTAGCTGTGACTTGGAGGATGTCCATATATTTGTGTCATTACTTTGTAGATGGTTTAATCCAAGGATCAGGAATGTATGATGTTGTTTGATTTGTAAAATCTAACAAGCTTAATGTAGTAGTTTGTGTAGAATAACACTTGTTTTTGTGATTGTAATGCAGTACAACTTTTCAGGATTGAAATTTAAATTAAAGTACAAGTAGCAATCTTACATCTTCTGTTATCAACTGACATTTCTAAAAATGACAAAACTGAATGAAGCAGTTCATATCAAAAGAGCATCTTATTATAGTATGAAATATAAGATGTCAGTCTGTACATTTAGCTTCAGATAAGAATCCTAAAAACTGCCAGAAATAAAAAAAAAAAAAAAAAAATTGTACAGTACTGGTATAATGTACGGAGTAAGAAAATTTGTACTACCAACACACTCTTTTATGTCCTGAAAAAATTTCGATCCAATTGCCAGAGAGGATCTTAAACCAACAAAAACCAGACTCCAAACATCTTGACATCGTGAATGATCCAGTTACCCCTTACTCTCGTCCCAACTTAAACCACACTCCTTAAGTGAACAATCTAGTAATCAGATAAAATCTTACCGGTATGGTTCGAACATCAATCGGATAACTATAGCATTATTTCAGAAGCTTGAAGTCATAACGAACTCTGAGTAACCGAGGAGGTCAGCAACAGAGGTTAAGTGCTTTTCATTTGATGTGATGCCCTACTCAGTTGGAACTTCAAATGCTTACGTTTTTCCTGTAATGGGGTTAAAGAAATCAGTTAATTACCAAACTCCAGATCGATAAGGTATCAGGTTATCATCGACAACAGTTTCCTATGGTCATAGGAAAATCCTTCATAAAAGGACAAATATAATACTAGTAATATATTTAGGAGATGGTCAAATTTATGCACAAAATATTACGCATTTGCCTTTGTAAGCAACATAGAGATCAGAAAATTCTTTAAAAAGGGGCTGGATAAGAGGCAGCAGAATCCAAAGAGAGTCCAGGACGCAATAAGCTCTTGTATGAAGTCAATACCAACTAAGTTCTTTGTGGACTAACCTACCGGACGATGGGGACATTTCCGCGATCTCAGCTGCCAACCACTGTACTCATGATCTTGAAGAACAAAACCAAAAGTTACCTTTTGAATTACAGAAATGTAGGTTTATTACAAAATCAACAATAGTAGGAATTGAGAAAGAGTAAGTGATAAGAGTCCTTTCTTGGCCTGGGAGTTTGGGAGTCATTAATTTTTTCCAACTATAAATTACTAGTATAATAAGAAGGGCAGGATAAGGTACACATACGCACTACAATATTAACATAATGCATACCCTCACGACCCTTAAGCACTTTGAATGCATAAAGTCTCACACAAGCTATTTCTAGTTTGACCCTCAGTTTATAATGCAACTTCAATTTAATGCTGTACTTCTAAACAATCCAGAAATGCAACGGCATAATAACTTCAATTTATTTCATAAGACAATATTCGTATTGACTTTGTTACTCCATTCAACTCTTTTATTTAGCATTTTGAGGAGCATGGATGGATAAGGTCCATAAGAAGTGTCTTGCGTAAAAAATTGATGCTACAACATATATTCAAAGCAAAACAGAAAATAAACAAAGAGATAAAGTGTTTAATTCGCACCTCAAACCCTCTTCCACTACGCTCCCATGACAAGCAGCAGTAATAACTCCAACAAAAATGATGCGATCAAGGGAAAGTATGTTCTTCAGTCAGTTTGAACAGATTCAAGACCTTATATTGCATTCACGCTGTGCATGACTTGAGATCATCGTGTACAAGATAACACTTATCAGATTTGCTCTTCACATGGGACACACGAGGTTAATGCTCTCCACATTAGCCACATTGTGATCACAGTTGCCCAAGAAACAATATCTTGCTTGAAAGTTATGTCAAAAAAAAATCCAATGCAACATCAACATATCCAAACAATCATAAAAGCTTCATAAGTAATCATATCTTTGATGTCACCTTGTCCATGTGGGGATGAGCTTGCTTGGGAAGGACAATCTAGAGCAATTGCCATAGCCTAGAGAGTAGAGATACACAATCCTGCCTCGGTGATGACTCCACACCATTAAAGAGTATGTATTGAAGGTGTACATCCTTGAGGCACTTCACAATGTAATGAGGATTTCCAGCTTGAGAGAAATTGTTTCACCGTGCTATTATCATTATGCACTACACTATTCTCCACACTAATTTACAAGAGTTCATACAATACAAATGACATATACATATATACCCTATAATTGTCCTCAGACCACACTGACATTTCTTATATATGACATCAAAGACTCTCCTCTTTATAAAACAGGACATTTCAATTCAGTGTCACATTAATCCTCAAGTATCATCGGGGAGCAAATGAAACAGTGATCCCATCAGGAAGACCAATACCCTGAGCCCAGGTCTTAGACTCCAAGTAATACTTAGATATCCAACCGGCAACTTGACCCATATCTGGCCTTCTGTCAGGATCCTCTTGCACACACCCTAATGCCACCCGAACCAACCCCTCTGCCACCTCAACCGGATACGAATCTCTCAACCTCCTATCAATCCACTGCCTCAATTTCCCAGCTCCATCCCCCACCGCTTCTCTTGCTGTTTCAATCAATGAAACCTTCCGAAAAATGCCCTTGTCTGAATCAACATGAACCTTCATAGGCTCTTCCCCAGACAATATCTCTAATAGCACCACCCCGAAAGCAAAAACATCCGACTTCAACGTGGGAATCCCCGTTGTCTGAAACTCAGGCGACATATACCCTCTCGTCCCCACAAACTTCCCCACCGCACTACCCACCCGTTTAAGAACCTGGAAATCCAAAGTCTCATCATCTTCCTCCATGATTGCCTCAGGAGCCTCCCCACACAATTGGGCAGTCCCAAAATGGCAAATCTTAGCAACTAAAGCAGGTTCCTCAGATACAACAATTGAGCTACTTTTAATATGATTATGAACAAACCCACTTTTAAATCCAGCAGAATTATGCATATAATCCAACCCATCAGCAATCCCAGCAATAATTTGAACCCGGGAAATCCAATTCGACAAAACAGTAAAATTAGGGTTTCTAGGGTTTCTCAAACAATCATTCAAACTAGCACCAGAAATAAACTCATAAACAAGATAGATACAATTCCCACTAACAGAAGCTCCATTAAGCTTAACCAAGCTAGCATGATGAGACTTACAGAGGAGAGAGAGTTTTTGTCGGAGCTCCGAATTATCAATGGGTCGCCGAAGTTTGCGCTGGGTAACAACTGATTGTTTCTTATTAATTACACACTTCCAAGAGGTTGAAGAAGATGAAGATGAAAAGGGTTTTAGCAGAAAATTCTTAGTAGCAGATCGAATTTCAGAAAGATCATAAATATGAGGATTTTCTGGGAGTGAATCTTTGAGACTAGATAACGAATTTCTGCTTGAAATTGAGGATGATTTTGAGTTGAATTCATTGCTTCTGCTTTTACTTTGGCTTCTGCTTCTATTTGAGGGAGAATTAATATCAGAAGAGGTCAAATTCTGGGCAGATTTTCTGGGTTGAATGATGTCAGAGTTCTTAGATTTTGATCGGAACATAGAGAAACACATAGATAAAATCTGGGGATCTTATGTAATGAAGTTTGAGGATTATAAAATTTGAACTTGGGATTTATGGATTTTGGGATTTGGGATTTGGTGAATGGAATTGGAATTTGACATAAAAATATACATGAAAGTTTGAAGAAGAATAAAACAGAGGACAGAGTAGGAGAAGTTGGTCAAACATTCCTGTGACAAAAGAAAGAGGGAGGTTGGAAGAAACTTTCTAATTATAGCATGGGGTTGTGAGATGACTCATGTTTTGTTTGATTAATGTTTGGAGGCCTAAATTCTGAGGGTTTACTACTCCATAATACACTACGTAATAGTGGATGACACAGGATTACGGACTATGATTCCAATACTCTCTCCAAGTTTAAGTATTACAAGTACAAATGCATTGCTTTGACCTTATGCACTATTTAGTATTTATACTGTCTTTAAATAGTCATGTCTCAACAATTTTAAAATACGGAGTATTTTATTTGAAGTAATGGTAAAGAAAAAGACCATATGATACATTGACCTTTTAAAAAACGTCTTTTAATATATTAGTATAGATGGCTAATGTGCCACTATGAAGTTGATTTAAAAATTAATAATACTACTCTATATAAGAAAATACTTTAATGAGGTGAGACTTTTGAGATGAGCATGAAAACAATTGTGATTGGTGAATGAGTAGTTGACTATGTAAAAAAAAAATTCTAAAGAGTGGTGTACTTTAAAAAATTGGATTAGAAGTGGAATTCGTGTGTACTGTCATATGCGTAATATATGAAATTATGAAGTAGTATTTGGTATAATTCCAAATAGTTTGCCTCTATAGCCTATAGGGCCAGTTTATTCCCAATGTCCACCACAAATCGCTCACGGAATCACAAATAAACCTAGTTTTAGGTGGCTAGGTGCACTCGAAAATAACTAAGAATTTGCAACACATTGCTAACCATTGACTGATACATGTAGCACAGCGGGTTAGTGGCTGTAGCCAAGTAAGATCGAATGTGCCATGTGATTTACAAATTCTTGATTCAAAAATCTTTACCAATCATTTAGTAAATTACATTGGCCTTGATGAGCCAAAAGATTATTTAGATTATCTTCAGGTGCATAATAATCGAACGTGTCATGGCAATGTTTTACAATGTTTCTATCTAATCCCCAATTGGGAGCTTCTACATATGTGCAGTGCAAACATTACAGTAACAAAAACACCAAACTTAAATAATCTATGAAGCTCCTACAATACTAAGCTAGAATCTTAGTGTACAACATACTAAAGTACAACCTCACCAAGCAAATTATACAACATGAGAGGGGGTCACCACCATAAAAACTGTGGGGGGCTTCGCCAATGAAATTCGACACTCGTTATGAGGCTCGGTTTCCCTTAAGCAAATTCTACATGTTTCACAATGCAACATGCTGTGCACCGAGCTTAATTTCTTGCAAATATGTAGCACCAATGAATAATAGCATCAGAAACCTTGGTGGGACATCATAACTTAGTGTACACTAACAAAAACGAAGCTGCTAAATGATCTTCTTTTAAAGTCAGCTTTTGGCAACGCATTTGCATTTCTTCTGCTGCTCTGTAAGGTCCTGCAGACATGGAAGTTGTTGGTCAGTCAAACCAGCTATAAAGAGGATGAACAAATTTATGGCTTTGATTTGGGAAACACAATAATTTTGCAGATGTCAGATCTAAACGAGAATATTTTGATTCCAACAAATCAGGAAATAGAAGCCAAGATGATGGATATAGTTTTTAAATTCGCAGTCATGCCTTTTTTCCAGTCTGCCAAAGTGCAGAGGAAAATGACAATAATAAACATACCTGTATTTGCTTTTGCAGATTCTTCACATATTCCACAGCCTCTTCTAGCATGTCTGCAGTATTTGTTTGCTGCCAAGAAGATAGCGTATCAGATGAGGGGGAATGAAACCCTAAGAGAAGTTTCAGAAAGATCAAAATTGATCGAATCATATAATGCTAGAAAGTTTGATATTGAGAGGAACATTGATCATGCATACACAAGAAAGAACACACGGTGATCAATTAAAATATCCATCCTTCACCTTCTTTGAAGAAAGATAGCGAAAAAGAATACAAATGAGCATAGAAGAACATAGCCAATGCACAGATATTGGTTAATGTGTTAAACTAGACCTATCTTGAGATATATTACTGGGTATGTCCGTATGTGTTGATATGGCTCATTGTAGTAGAAACACTGGACCTTCTATCAGTTTACTTGAAGATATGTTTAGTGGTAGTTGATCAATCCACTTTGTTCTCCACGAAATCACAGTGATCATATGTTGCAATTCTTATTCAATTCTTTTTTCATTTAGTCACTGGAGAGAGGAACTACGAAATCTTTTGGAAACTGTTATACAGTTGTACCACTATTAAACAGATTGAGCAAAACTTGAATCATCTATATATGGACTCCTTCAGCCAATCAGAAACCAGTAGGCTATATTCTCTCTCCCTCTCACTCTCTCCATTCAGCCATTTCTTAATAATTGCATTAATTCCTACTATGGAAAGGACACAACTTTATTATTTTTCTTCCTCTTCATGTATCCACTTGCCCCACTGTTACATTACTTACATATACTAATGTTTGTACCATCTTGCCCTAATTTTATGTAATATAATAATACTTTCCATCCCCATTTTTAGATTATGATAATACAATTTTTACTTCCCATGCCCCACACAAAAGCTCTCAATACTTGAGCAAACCCGAGTGATGAAATAAATTAAGAGCAGAGGGAGTAGAATATAAAGAGAACAAGAGGATGTCAATTGCATAGCAAAAGAGTGTTTATCAGATAATACCCTTGAAAAAGATTACTTTGAGAGGAACATAAATTCTATATTTTGTTTGGAACTACTTTTCATTATACTTTTGAAAGTTGAGGCACGGGGGATCTGAGGTAGCTAGAACATCCCACATAGTTCAAAGGTCAGGGGATCGAATCCGACTACACCACAAGTGCTCTTAGTGTGGAGTTCTTAGAAAGCAAAATGAGAGAAAAAGACAAATATATATGAAGCATGTGCCTTATCCTCATGATCAATGCCAAATAATTTGGAACAATCAACTTTTTCACCGAATACAGGCAAAAGGTAGGTTTGTGCACCAAAAATTTGGTTAAAGGTGGTTTCCATAAAAAGGAAAGTTGTTCCTCACAAGTTGACCTATTAAAAAGAAACTACCAGATAAATTTACATAGGATAAGGGGAATGGATGACAAAAGTCATGCAAGCATCAACTATCACAGAAAGAAAATAATGACATGACAATTGTAGCTTCCTGAAGTAGCACCTGTTCAAGCAAAAGCAACACTCATACCACTTATCAGATTAAAATCTGCCAATAACCAGCTTTTTTTAAGACAGGGTGATGAGAGAACCAGCAGATACCCACATAAATCTGGAAATTCTTTTGTTTGATTGTTTGTTTGAGAGAAGTAGGTATGGCTAAAGAAAAAGTTAGATCAGAGAGATTCTATTTGGATTCCACGTGATTGTCAATCACACAACTACATATGTGCCAAAGAGTTGTGTCACACATGAAGAAGAAAATCAAATGATATAAAAAGAAAATCTGCCCATATGACTACAGTAACAGGCTAACAGCCATATCTGCGGATTCTTGATTACCAATGGTAGACAGAACCAACCTTCACTTTCACAAGCAAATATTACCACACAAGGAATAAAAAGTCTAGCACAATATTTTTGGAGGTTGGACAAGGCATTCTGTAAAGACAGCAGCTATTTTTATACTTTTGTGAGATGATGAATTAAGGAGTGCTAACAGGACACAGTTTCAAACACACTGATGCAAATTTCTAAAATCCTGATCATTAGTTCTTTTTAACCAATGACCATGTTCCTCGAGATTTAATCTGCAAACTACAATTTATACTACCTCCGTTACATATTATTTGCAACGATTAGACATTTTTCCTCTCTACTTTATGTCAAATCGTTGCAAATAATGTGTAGCGGAGGACGGATGTAGTAAAAAACCTTAAAGCAGCAAGCCAGCAATCAGATGCCCAATACACTTACATTTTTCAGCTAAGTATCAAAACATTAACATTCAATTGCTAAGTTCTCTGCATGCCAACCGACTTAATGAAACTCGAATCACCACAATTTTCATCATGTTTTTTTTTTTTTTTTTGAGTCTATGAACAAGGACTTCATAACCTATCAAGCCTATCTCAACCAAAAATCGAGAAGCAAAAGAAAACATTCAGCAAAAACCTTTCCCTACAAATGCAAGACCTTATCCCTACATAAATATGATAGTGAAGCTTAACATAGTGCTTACAGATCTTTAAATCTATAAATATCTTCCTTTGCCAGATAATGAAGAGCAATCCCATTAATCAACAATGTGAGCTATCTCCAATGAATAACAGTTCTCCTTTCTATTCTTGATTGGTTCCCCACCCTCTATATTTGAATTTTTCATCTTATCCTCATCAATTTCTCTTCTCTAACCTTCTACCGTATTCCTCTTTCTGTTAAAGGCTGCAATTGCCCCTCACTTACAAGTAAAACTGTATCAGAGGAATCCCTCTGTAAGAAACTAATGACTTCAACTGTCACTCCATCCTAGTTGGTTGATGGCATTTAAGATATAAAGTTTTGTTACCAGAACAAATTGGGTATTTTGGCTGAATGGAGAGATTGATGGATGGTCCACAATGTTCGCTAGGGTTTCAAGAAGGCAAGTGTCATTTCCAATCAATTGTCGAGTCCATTTATTTCTTCACAACTCAGAACCATACCCTTGCCCATACTCAGACTAACAGCAGCTTTAAGCCCAAATGATAAGCATCATAGCTCCTCTAACTCAAAGCAGTTTTAGATTCAGCCTAATTTCACAGCTTGCTGTTTATATTATTGAGCAATTTAAGTTACTTCATGGATCAATATAGCCACACCCATATTTGGCTAATACAAACACAAGCTTTTATATTAAGAAATATATTCTCTTGATTTGCTCAAATCTAGTCAAATCTAGTTTGCGCTTCACTTAAGGCCATATTCAGCAAGGGAGAATGGATTATGGGGTAATAAATGATTACAATGGTAATACAGTAAACAATTAGGAGGGTCCCTAAACAATTTTCACAATAGTTTGTCTCCTTATAGTTTCTACAATAGATAGTCCCCCTCAATGGATTCTCTCTATTTAAGCATGGCTTAAGGTGTAGGAAGCTTGATGAAGAAACACAAAATCTAGGTAACCTATTTAGGCATGGCTTAAGTGTAGGAAGCTTAATGAAGAAACACAAAATCAAGGTAAATGTAAGCCTCTGATTATTTGGGGTTCTGTTCTGGTACACTCAGATTGCCATTAAGAGTGAATATACATAAGAAAGTTCAACAAGCATCTAAGATTCTAAGCATCAGGTGCTTGTATCTACGAAGAAATGTATATCCTTCATATTCTCAATCGCTTATAGGGCTTTCAAACTCACAACTTCTTATTATAATGTTGCTTTTATATCTTTTACATTTTATCGCAAGGAAAGCTACTCTAACCAAGACAGTATCCTCAAAGATAGGCCCTACATAAATTTGGAGAATTTGATCAAATTTAAACCACTATTAAGTGTATTAATTATTAAGTAATACCAATAGTCTAACACTTAGGAGCTTGCTTCAAGTTCCAAACTTTTCCATTTTAATTTTCATTCCAGCCAGCTCTCTTCACCAGTTCCCATCAAAACACCGATACTGATTCTATTCATCTACAGATATCAATCGCACAATGCACACATCCTGAACTACCATGCTATAAAGGTAAATGATCACACTTTGTTACTCCTTTAAACTTAAAACCTGCTGTCTCAGACATCAAGTGAAAAAACATGACTTTGAGCTTACCTTACAATAGAAAGGTAATATGCTTCTTTGAACTCAAACCTGCAGTCCAGACTAGGCAGGGGTAAGGCATATACGTTGAAGCCTTCCTAGACTCTGCCACTGGCAGGAATACCTGATGGCTGTTATTGTAATAGTTGTATTAAATGCTTCCCAAAACAATTTTTACAAAACTAATCCAGTAATCCTTACTGAAAAGTACTAAAATATGCAATAAAATTGTCACCCACTTTCCTGGTAGCAATGTTACCCATGGTCTGATAATTGAAAAGTTTGAAATTTATTCTGCTGTATTCCTGTATTGAAGAACTGTCCAAATCTATCTCCAGTACCCCCAAAATTAGCTTAATATTTATAATGAGACAGTAGTTTTTCATATTGTAGTCAATTCCAAGCCCCAAGTTTCAACCCCAAAGCAAGATGATGTCTAAACCAGAGGTGGGAGAAACAACCAATACAAAAGGTTTACCAAAGGCATATGACCCCTCTCTTTTGGGAACTGAAGACAAGAAGGAAATGGCAAAGAGCCAAAGACCCCAAGCAAACCCATGGTCAACCAGTGTAAAGCATGCTAGCCTCTATCTCCTCTAATACAAATCAAGTACCATGTATACAAATATTACTGCTGCTATAGTTGTCAAAAAGATGGGATTCAGATTATCCAAATCTGAGCCACCAATTCCATTGAGTAGTTTAATCAGAGAGGTCCTTAGACACACAGAGATCTATTCCACTATATATAGCATATCATTTCGGAACTACAGTTAATTTTGCATTGAACTGAAGTTACTCATACATAGTATGTATAGAATTTGTCGTTAAACTTGAATGTGAATAGTACGAACAATAAGATTGATGATTTTTAAAGAAAGGGTTGCACAGAATATAGGACAACACAGATCAATAAGAAAATTTTAAAAATAATTCCAATGTATCAGCAGCTGGCAATTTTCTTTTCATATCATCCATTAATTTCTTTTGTACACATACAGAAAGAAAAATAGTTGGATGTAGCAGTCTCATGAAACTATGACAAACAAGGACTTAAGAACACCACAAGCTAGCATGACAATGACCTAATACCAATAGTCAAAGCATGATATATACATGTTATATTGATCAAATAACTTCATTTGTAAAGCGTTTTGACAATTTATTACCCCTGAAACTATTATCAACAGGTTACAAGTTACAACATCCCTCTTTACCCAACATAACCTCAGAAAAGCAACAATCTTATGATCCACGATGAGATTAGATACTAAAACACAAATAAATGACTACAAACAAGGTAATCAAACATACAAGAACAACGTTTGCATTTTCTAAATCATCTTAGCAAAAACAAACAAATCATATTACTATTGCTATGGATAAAAAGACCCTACCTTGTCCATGTTGGGCACAAGCTCTTGAAGCTTCCTTATACGATCACTAATCCTCGTCCTTCGAACCTAAACCAATCAAATAAGCAAAAAAAATAAAATTCAAACATTCATACAACTGCTATGGAGCTTCATATATTCGCAGATCACCCAATTGAAAAGATAGAAATCAATGTCTTACCCTCTCAGCAATACTACGAGGATGGGTAGCACAACCCCGCTTCGCCCGAACCCTACAAGGTACTGAATCCTCCAACAGCTTCTCCATTTCCATCTCCACCAAGCTACTTGCTGTACTCAATTGCCCAATTTGCTCCCCTCTCTACAATTCCCAAAGTCAAGTTATCAACAAATTCAGTATCCAATCAAACCAATTTACTTTCTAAATTTCCACAAACAGCTCTATCCAAAGTCAAATTTCCCCAAAAAAAAAAAAAACAAAAATAAATTCATAAAATTCCACAAAACTAGATAAAAATAAATACCCACTTGATCCAATGCCTAATAAAAGTCATTGCATAAACAAATCCCACTTGAATCCATTAACAAAAGCCAAAAAGAAGAGAGAGAAAAAAATTAAAAGTTACCCTATGAGATGAGAAATTAGGGGAGTGTTGCTCTGAATCATTCTCCCTCAATCTTTTACCAGAACCAGAAACATCAACAGAAGATCCTCCTCCTCCTCCACTTCCACCACCACCAAAATCATAATTTGACGGAATCCCAAAACTCGAGAAATACCCATCAATGTTCGCACTCAAGAACTCCGCCGGAGAACTATTCATCCTCTGAAACGCCACCGAATTCCCGGCCTGTTGGGCCCCACCACCACCACCTCCCTCAAAGAACCCCGGATCAGCCGGCGAGATGTTGTAGGAAGTATTGGGTCGAGACACCGGAATTGGGCCGGGCCCAGCAGCTGAAGAAGAAGTATTAGTTCCGGCGGTTAGGAGTTGGGTTAGCCCACCTTGGTGGGTATTATGTGGGCCTGAAAGTTTCAACGAATCATCATCTTCAAGAAGTGCATCTAACCATGTTGCTGGTGCTGAACGGAATCGAGCGAGCCCACTTGCCCGAGTCAACTCGTTAACTCCACCACCACCACCACCCCCTCCGCCGCCACCTCCGCCGCCAGCTGTGTCTTGCATAGTTTGGTGCTCTTCTGTTTATTTTTTTTTCTCTCTCTATCTCAAAGTTAGAAGCTTTTGGGTACAGTGAGAAGTCCACTTGCTTTTTTATTTTCACAAAATAATAAATTAATTAATTAAATAAATAAATGGAGGATAAGAGGGGGAGGAAGAAGAAAGGAGGAGAGATTTGGCGCGTGAGGAGTGAGAATGGGTTTTGGGTTAAAACGGTGTCGTTTTGGGTGGAAAATGACAGTGAAATGATTTTGTGATTTAAGAATTAGGATCTAAATGTTAGATGTTGCTTACTCGCAACACTTGAGCGTGAGTTTCACGTACCAATTGTTTGGTTTTTAAGTGAGGGCCGAATGTCACCCTATGCAGTGATTCGCATAAATTATATAAATTATATCGTATTCTATGCTAGATTATTTTTTTTTTTTTGTGTTTCATCCGATTCACCTTTTGGGCTAATCCGAATTCGATACGGTATACTTTATAGGTTAGTGTATTTATTTGCGTGTACATTTTATAGGTCGCTATATGATATATTTTCTCTGTTATAGCTATATACAATAGAATATACACTAATTTAACTGTGGATATGGTTAGAAATCTTCATCGTATCGTACTTCGTATATTGTAGCTAGGATCGAGTAAGACGAGTATGTAGAGTACTAGAGTTAAGACAAGATTTAAGTATCTAAGATCGAATTAGAGTTGAATTAATTATTAGTGTTTTAACATGCCAAATTTAGTAAGCATATAATGAATATGCTAATTAGGATAAGTTCAAATTTAACTTATTTAAGTCAATATTAGCTTCCCCTCAAAAAGTTAATACGGAGTATTAGCTTATTTCATAAATAACCAGTTTAAATTGGTTCTTATTATTTTATTTGCTTTTTGTTTATCATTGAACATCTTTATTTTTGTTACTTTGAAAATTACTTGTATTTAAAGTTTATACTACCTCCGTTAATTATTACTTGCAACTTTTGCCATTTTAGGATGCTTCCAATTACTTGCAACTTTCCAATTTCTTTCCTTTTTTGGTAATTTTTTTTAAATAAGATTACAAAAATACCCTTACCAATAATGTTAAAAACACACTTAGATAATTTAATTACAACTCATTAAATTAATAATTTCACTTATTTAACATAACTATTCTCACCCAATTCCAATTTACCCATACTAATTCAATCAAAAATCCAACCCAACAAATCATTCCACCATCAGATTCATCTTCCAATAACTCATTCGAACACCACCTTCAATATCGATGTCGCCGCCGCCATTTCTAACCACCACCTACAACATCGCCGCCTCTAAACACCGCTACAACGTCGCCTCATCCACCTGTTGTTTAGATCTAATGGTTTGAGAGCTGGGTGGTTTGATTTCCGATGATTTCGGGTTGAGTGGGGATTTCTGGTTTCGAGATGAGTGGGGGGTTTAGGGGAGGTTTCAAAATGGGCTAGGGCTTTTGTGGTTCTAGGATGGGTACGGTGGTTTAATTTTTGGTGGTTTTGGTTGAGTGGGGGTTTGATTCCCGGTGGTTTTCGAGTTCAGTGGGTGGTTTCGGGTTGTTTGGGGGTTTTTGGTTTCGGGTTGAGTGGGTGGTTTTTGTTTAGGGGGTGCGGTGGTGGTGAGGTTGGAATTAGGGGGTGTCGGCAGTGGTAGGTTTGGGTTTTTGGGGGTCTCGGCGATGGTGAGCTTCGATCTGGGGTTCGGCGATGGTGGGTTTGGGTTTGTGAGGGTGTCGTGCCGATCTGGGTATAGGGGATGTCAGCGAAGGGTGGTGGTGGTGGTGGCGACGGCAGGTCTTGGTTTAGGAGTGAGTCAGTGGTGGTGGACTGGTGGGTGGTTATTTAAGATTGAAGATCTCAAACTCACAGTCGCGCCGTGGAACATAATCCACTGCCTTAGAAGCGAAATACGCCACCACCGGTACAGGTTTCCTGATGACGCACGCCCCCCAAGTTTAACGCAACTCTCCTTCGTAATTCGTGTACCCGAACCCGAAGCGTGGAATTACTCAAGAACTGTTCAGATCTCAAAGGGTAGGTTTGTGTATATGTGTTTTGGGTTCCAGAGATAACAAAATTGTGTATATCTCAATTTGAGGGTTTAGGAGGCTATATATATATGTGTACAAAAGAAAGGATATAAACGAAGCAAACAAGGCCTCCACAATAAGCCCACGAGCGGCCGAGCTCTCGCTCTCATATGAGCGAGCTATCGCTCGGCCCTGCCGTAAGCAATAAACGTAGTGAGCTAGCACGCGAGCTATAGCTCGCATCTACCGCAAGCAACAAGTGCAGCGAGCTATAGCTCGCACCTGCCATAAGCAGAGCGACCATACGAGCTACCATCCGAGCTATAGCTCGGACTTGCAGTAGCTCATATGCCATGTGAGCTATAGCTCTAACGCTAGCTCGACCTTGCGTAGTCTACTTGCCATGCCATCTATAGCTTTCTCGCTAGCTCCATTGCTAGCTCGGTCTCGCGCAACTCACTAACTTGCTTGACACACCACTCCATCATCAACTCCTTGCACACTCACTTGGTAAACCTCCGATTTGCATTACTAGAATTGTAAAAACTCCAACACACATATACTCGTAGGTTGTAGCTCACAACCTTTTTTTGACAAAACCTGTAAGCATTAATATTATATCAAGATAGCCACTTTGTCGGAGGTGACAAAGGGTAACGAAACAGATGGGCAGTCCTCCATCCACGGCTGCTCCTCACTTAGAGTAAGGGAATCTTTAGCTGCAAACCTTATTACAAGATCTTGGCTGAAAAGAAAAACAGCAAAAAACACAAATACTAGCAATACTTAGAATATCATCCACTACAAGTTGGGTAGAAGTCCTCTCTTTCTTGTTTGACAACAACATATTGACGAGTTGAAGACAATCTGAAGAAACCACCAAACTTCTAAGACCAGCATCGTATGCATATCTGATGCTAAAATACATAGCTTGGGATTCGGCATAGCAAACGTCAGTTTGACCCTCTAGGGACTTACCCCCAGACATTAACACGTCCCCTAGATAATCGTGCACAACCATCCCCAAACCTACTTTCCCCTCTTTCGATATGGCCGCGTCTGTGTTGAACTTAAACTTATTAGGGGGAGGGGCTATCCAATAAGAGGGATTGTCATTGCTAGCTGGCGGAGGATCACTAGGCTCACGTAAAGAAAAAATCCAGCATCTGATCTGTCTATCTCAATACCAAAAAAATATCTAACAGGACCTAGATCCTTCATATGAAAAGCTGCAGATAGCAGAGATTTGAGATTATTGATTTCTGACATACTATCACCACAAATAGGAAGATCATCCACATAAACTAAGATGAGAGTAAGAGAATTGTTCATTAGTTTAGTGAAGAGGTTGTAATCTAAATTGGATTGAGTGAAGCTCATTTGCAGCAGGGTACAGGACAGCTTGTGAAACCACTGTCTTGGAGCCTGCTTGAGCCCATACAATGATTTCTTAAGCTTGCATACCAAAGAAGAGTCAGCCTTAGGAACAAGAGAGATGTCTGCAGCAGTCTGAATTCTGCTTCCAAGACCTGTGTAACCTTGTGGCTAATTCATGTAAGCCTCTTCAGAAAGATCACCATGCTGGAAAGCATTGGTGACATTCATTTGTACAACATGCCAACCTTCCAAGGCTGCAACAACTAACAATGTTCTCACAATTGTCATTTTTGCAACTGGAGCAAAGGTTTTAGAATAATCAATGCCATATTGTTGCTTACATCTAGGAATGACAAGCCTTGATTTGTGTCTTTCAATGCTACCATCAGGGTTGTATTTTGTTTTATACAGTCATTTACACCCAATTACACTTTTACCAGCAGGTAAACAGGTGATGTCCCAAGTATCATTGAGCTCAAGAGCTTCCAGCTCATAATTCATGGCTTTAACCCAGTGATGGTGTTTAACTACATCCTTAAAGTGAATTGGATCAGTTTCTTTGGTCAGAGATGATGGAAAGCAATTGAAATCAGGTTGAATAGTGGTGAAAGCAAGGTTAGAAATGTGGAAGCTTGGTTTATTAAGCATAATGTAATCTTTGCTCCAGACAAGAAGACTGTGATCTCTAGTGGATTTTCTTACTGGGGGAGGGAATGGGAGAATTATTTGGTGAGTTGGTTGGAGGAGGAGTAGGAGAAGGTGTATTGTAAGGTGTGAAAGGAGAGTTGGTGTCAGGTGAAGGATCAGAATTTGGAGTAGGTGGGGTGTCATCTCACTCAGAGTCTTCAAAATCTATTTTATAAATTAAAATAATAGTAACTTTCAAAAACTATCTTATAAATATGTTATTTTTAATTATACCATAAAATTTGTTTTACAAAGTTGAACAAAATTAAGAAGTTACAATTTTTGAGTGATCATTAATTCTTGGGTATTAAATTGAATAACTTAGATGTTTGTTACTAATGAAACTATAAAAATTGTATCGTTGTTTTATTTCATATGGAGTATAATTCTATAACGTAGACTTCTATTATCAATGGTATGCTACATTTGTCTTTTATAAAATTTGATTATCAAGATTCAAGTGTGTTTATATTTGACATTTGGGACAAAAACTCAATTAACAACCCAGATATCGCAGGGCAACAAACTAATTATATACATATATGTAAACTTACCTAAAAAGCTTTCTATGCAAAAAATATTGTAAAAGAAATTACAAGACAATAAATCAATCCATATCATAACAAATAGTACTAATGCTACCACCTAGACATAACAAACAAATGAACTACTAATGCAACTATAATCACATACACAAATCTCAAGAATAAAGACAAAAAGTGCTCTGACACGAACTGTAGAACCTGCTCTATCAAGGTGGATGGGGGAGGCGGCTGTCCAAGGTCGGATGCTACAAGAGGAGCTAACGACTGTCCGAACCTAAGGTCAACGATAACCGTCTGGCCATCTCGAAAGCCAAAGATGCAGACTCAAAAAACAACAGCAACCAAATGCGGTGACCGAAAGCCAAAGAGGTCGCCACTCCTGTACTCGAGTCACGCTCAACACAACTGTCTGCAGTAGCGCGAGTGACGTGTGAACGAACATGTACTCAAATGCAGGAAGAATGACCATCTGAAGGCTAGAGGTACCCACAGTGAATCGCGGGTCATCGACTCGTCAGACAAGCTGCCGTCAACAGTGCAGGCTAGAGGTACCAGAGCTGTAACTGTGCACCCTAGCCCCATATAAAATGGGGGTGGAACCATCCGAGCGATCCGAGACCTCCTAAGACAGAGTGGAAAGTGCAGCACAACTAGGTGCACTCCTGAAAGCACGACAAGCAGGAAGTACAACAAGACATCTCGTGTAGCTACCTGTGAAAAAAAATATTAAATCTCGTAAAGTATGTCACTTGATAGATGATAAGCTTATTTTTTTAATTACTTTCTCCATGTTTTAAACTAGCATCATTTCCTTAATATGAAAATGTCATAATACATGGAACACTTCCTTAAAATAAAAATGTCGTATTACTTGCAAAACACTATAATTGGAGTGTTATTTTAATTAAAATGGTGCTATTATCCTTATTTAAACATCATGGCCCAATTATTTATACTTATAAAATTCTCTCAACTCCATTTTAAATTTTAAAAACATGTGAAACCCACTTTTCTTAGCTAAAATGAAAAGGCGTGTATTTAGATGTGATTATTGAGCGGACCGACCAGGACAAGGCAAAAGAAATCAACCAATTCCTAAAAAAAACAACTTAAATAGCATTTTCAAGCTCGCCCATAAAATTTTTAAAATTAAGTCAAATTGAAAAAACTATGCCCAAAACCCGACCAAATTCTGGCCATGTATTGCAACTAATAAAAAAACGAATAAAGTATTTCATAAATTTACTTCTTCATTGAATATTACTTGAATATTTCATTTAGGGCCTGTTCTCATACGATTATTTTCAGTTCAGTTCAATTCTAATAAGTTCAGTTCAGTTCAGCTCCTAATTTCCTTCTCTTCCAAATCAGCCAGCCAGCCAGCTCAACCAATGAGAACAGACCCTTTATTAAAATTTTTTTTTTATTAAAACATTAAACTTGATTGAATTCTTTATAAATAAGGATAATTGAACTAGCTTTATTTTTAATCCACTTTTTAAAAAAATTACACTATACTCTCTTTGCCGCCATAGATGCTGTCTCATAAGACTTTTTTTTATGATTTATTTTTGGGTTAAATACCTTAAAGTAGCAATAAGATGCCCAATACCACCTACATTTTTCAGCTAAGTATCAAAACAGTGACATTCAAATGCTAAGCTCAGTTGCATGCCAATCGACTTGATGAAAACTCAAACCACCACAATTTTCATCATTTAAGGAGTCTATTAACAAGGACTTCATAGCCTATCAGCATATCTCTATCCAGAATAGAATGGAATATGGGGTAACAAATATTTACAAGATAATACAGCAAACAAATAACGTACCGAGCCGCCCTGCGCAATCCGATGCTCACGAACCTTGTGCAAATAATAAGCCGCTCCGCCAAAAAAACCGCAGGCCAGTAATGCCCAAATGCGTGCAACGGTGTTGCTCTGAAGGTTTCTTCTAAATGACATTGGCACCTGCAAAAAAAAACCAGTTCAGTTCAAAATTACTTCTCTCAATTCTATCTTCTTCCATACTCAATTCCTAATTCAACTATTGTTTGAAATTGGTACTTTCTCATCCCTCTTTTTTCCCGCTTATTCTGTATAATTACCATTGGGTTTCTGATTAGGAAGTGTGCCCACAAAATGATGTCGTCATTGGTGGTGAGAGGGAGCGAGTAGAGTGAGAATTTAACCAAGCAAAAGATAAGTTTGAGTATCGAAGAATATGAAGCTACATTACAAAAGGTTGAGGCGTTCAGGTTTATACTTAATACTCTGTACACACTACAAAACATGAAATTGGGTCAACAAAGACACATCCTTCATAGATTTCAATCATTTTATATAATGTTTAATCAACCTCAAATGCCATCTCTCTAGGTCGGATAAGGAGTCTGTAAGAATATCGAACTATTGAAGCTTGTGAAAAGCTTTGGGACATTACTCACTCTTCTCTTGGTCCTAATGGTATCCCTCTGTTTTTTACCTGATTTATGATGGAGTATTAATTATTTGCTGAAATTTGATGCAAGTTTGTGCAGGTTTTATTTGGGTTAAATATGAGCAGGAGGATTCTGTAATTTTTTTGTTTGGTTTTATTGTGGATTTTGATTTATACTGTAGTATTTATTTGCATAATTCTAGTAGATATGACTTAGGTATATCATGTGCTCAAAGAAAAGAGTTTAGATTTCATTTTATGATGCATACTCCATAGCTAAAATATTGAAAATACAAAAACATAATTTGTTCTCAATTGAGCATCTTTTTTCCATGCCTTCTGTTTCAATTCATTACACTAAAATATGGAATTCTTTTTAGTCATATATTTTTGTTAAGTAGGAAAGCAATGTCACACTTCAATTTCATTCTTGCATTGTTTTAGCTGAAATGTAGAGATAATGGCAATATTCTTATGGTTTCCCAAAAGTCTATTAACATTGATTTTTTAATGCCATACATAGTGTATTGGTGTTAGCTACTGTAGTTTTGAATTATGTCTTGGAAAAAGTTGAATTCATATTTTTGGGGTAGCAATCTTGCAGAGAATTTGTGGGTTAATGTTATTGAATTTTTGAAGTAGCAATTTGGCAGAGAATTTGGAGAAAATCCAAGTTTATCAATATGATAAACAAAATTTGTTTATCAAATGGCAAAATTGTAAATAAATCAACAATTTTTTAAGTAAATATGGGTCCCACTGTTGTTGATATATTTACGAAAATGCCATGATAACTGGACATTTATGTTGTTTTATACAAACCGTTGAGAGTAGTTCTAGATCTCGTCCACCCGGCTTTTCAAGACCGGGGCTGGCGCGAGGCAGGAAGCTACGATGCCGCGTTACGATCTGGTGCGACGATTTCCGAGTGTTGAAATCAACGGGGTTAAGGGGAGTAAGCCTGTTAGTCACGCAAGCCGTTTTCTTGCTTTACCATTTTGCCATTTGATAAACAAATTTTGTTTATCAAATTGATTAACTGTGGCTTCCTCGAGAATTTGTGGGTTAATGCTATTGATTTTCTATTAGAGAAAATGGCAATATATGAAGTAGATTGCTAAACACCGTCAACAAAAATGATCATCACCGTCAACATTTGGTGTGAATGGACAATCATAACCTTACTACTTCACCATCCCTTCATCCTTCCGGCAACCCACAACCCCTTCCAACCGGCGATCACAACCCCTTTTGATCGACGACCCACCACACCCCCCTTTATGACAACCCACCACCTTCCCTGGTCACGCGTGAAGGTGGTGATTTTTTTTTAGGCAACCGTGGTAACCGGAGCCCAAAATCGGTTACCGTACGTGGTAACCGGAACCCAAAACCGGTTACCGTGCGTGGTAACCAGAGCCCAAAACCGGTTACCATGCACGGTAACTGGTTTTGGGCTCCGGTTACCATGCACGGTAACCGATTTTGGGCTCCGTTTACCATACACGGTAATTGATTTTGGGCTTTGGTTACTGCGATTGCCTGAAAATCTGAAATTTAAAAAAAAAAAAAAAAAAAGGAGGGAAGGTGGTGGGTCGCTAGTGCGGTGATGATCGTCGCCGGTCAGTGTGGTGGGGGTGGTGGTGGTGTTAGTTGTCAATTAGGGTGGTGGTGTCAAGGTGTTAGTGATTGATGGCAAAAGGGAAGATAATAGTGAAGTACTAAGGACATGATTGTCCATTCACACTAAATGTTGGCGGTTTTGATAATTTTGGACGGCGGTATTTAACACCCCCCTATATGAATGCACGAGTATGGCAATTTCTAGCAGCTTACAAAGGGGAGACATCTCAATTTAACATTCCATGGATGAAAATATCAACAAAAATTCAACCCATTCAATGTAATTTTGCTACCATATATTTTAGTATTAGATTGAATCCTTTCATTATGCTTACTTTCAACTACTACACACAACAATTTGTAATTTTGGTTTAAATTTTATTCAAGATCATAGTAATTCCAATATGCAAATGAAGAATAAAAAAAATAATAATAAACAAAAAGTGTAACCTGTGCATTGAAACAACATACCTCAGAAACAGCTTCAACGGGGGATTGGCGAATGTGGCGTGCGCTTGAATGGAGAACTCAGGGAAAGAGCGAAGCAACTGGGTAGAGAAATTGATTAAGAATGAACTTCAGTGATTAAAAATCAATTGATAAATTGTAATAAAAGAGACAATGTACCTCAGAAAACTGGCGAATTTCGCAATACACCGGACACCGGACACCGGCCACCGGGTATAGAGGAGAGAGAGGGGAGCGATGGATCAGTGAGAGCGATTAATCAATTCAAAGGGTTGGAGTCCTATTCTAAAATGGGGGAGATTCGTCCAATTTATGAATGGGCCGGGTCTTTATACCACCGGATCCTTAATGAAACGGGTCAGGCTTTATATACTACTCTTTTACTCTTTTTTTTTTTTTTTTTTTTTTTGAAAAAAATACTCTTTTACTCTTTTAATTAAACATAAATCATTTTTACACAACAAATCTTGTATTAATTATATGTTAGATTTCTTTTGTAATTTTTCAATTTTTAAAAAGAGAGATATAGACAATTTTATATTCATTCTCCAGTCAAATTTAATTCGACTTGTTTTTCTTTTTCAATCTATCATATAAGATGCTTTCAAAATCTGAGATTTTTTATTGTATTGAAATAAGATAATTGACAAACGTGGATGAAGGGATTTTACACCATATTTATATGCTTTTTCCCATAGTTGAATACGACAGAGATCAAAAGTAAAAAAAAGAAATCAAATGTAATTTTTTCAAAAGTAAAAGGGGGTATGTTACAAAAATTTCTATTTTAATAAAATTATTTGCCCAAATGACTATCTTACTATTTTAAGACTGTTTTAATATTTTTATTCGAAAAGTGGTTAAAATATTGACTTATAAGTTAGAAGCATAAGTAACAGATGTAATCAACCATTCCTATTTTCCAAGTCACCCTCTTTAATTCTTTTTTTTTTTCCATCAAATCCTCTATATAACACTTTTTTTGTTTTGTTTGCACGTGAAATTGTCAATTCGGAAGTTCAAATCGAGTTCAATGAAGTCGAATTGGGTTAATTTATAAAGTTAAGAATTTAAGATCATGTTAAATTATTGTGTCTACGCGAACCAAAATCTGAATCGAATTGGATCTTAATTTTAGTTTACCCCAAATTTCAAGTTGCATTGTACTCCAAACAATCGTTGTGCAAATTAATACGATGATAACAAAATTTAGAACCTTTTTAATTGATTAAAAAAACAAATAAAAATCACAAATCAATCTATAGAAAAAAAAAAAGGATAAAGGAATTTAATGTAGTTAGTTTAAATTTAGCTACTTTAGGAATTTAGAAAGTCATTTGGGTAAATAGTTTTGCTATATTAGTCATTTCAGTAAAAGATCTTAGACTAAGTACTTGCAGGTTTGACGTTTACAAAAATTCTATGTTACGAAAATTTACCTAAGTTGACTACACGTATGCCAGATAACAATGCATAAAGTTGTGTTGCTTTTGTATGCCAGATATGATGTTGCAATACTATATAAACAGAGTTTAACATACGAAGTACATAATCAAATGAATCAAAGCATAATGAACCCTTCATGATTCCACCCCGTTGAACAACTCTACCACAGCCATACTTATTGCCAATTGGAAGTGGAAGTAGAAGTAAAAGGCACCAGTAGCTGTATTTAGAAGGGCAAAACTAAAAAAAAATAATTCAGTAATAACAACCGCGATATTATGCCCTAGAAGATAGAACTAAAAAGTAAAGTGAAAAAGAGAAGTATCAATATAAAAACTAGCACAACGTGAAGATCCACCATCTCAGACCAGTATTGGGACTAAATTACAGTGAAAATTTGGATTTCCCAACAAAATTGCACATTCCCACAAATGTTCTAGTGTCTATAAACTATTCTCAACTGCCCAATTCTGTCTCACCATCTTTTTCTACTTGAGTACAAATCCCATCCTTCATCGATCATCCAAAACAAGGGCTTATAGGGAGAACAGTTTAATAATTAAAAGATTAACCTAATCACACTTGATGTTCTTGTAAATTCTTCGTACGAATAGATTGGAACCCAGGTAGCCAACCGCTCCTGATATTGAGAAACAAGTTAATATAGCACAAGGCCAAAAGAGAAACATTAAAAAGATGAAAAAGCACAAACAAACCTATAATTGCATAATTGGAGCTTAAAATTAGATGTCTTGTACAATTTTATGATAATCAAATTCCATATTCCTTCTGAGTTTCAAGTTCCTTTCTTTTTTCTTTTAAGGGATTCCCATAAAGTTACTCCAATTTTCTCCCCCAAAAGCTTTTGGATATTAGAAACATATACGTAATTACTTCTCCAGTGGCAATAGAAAAAAGGTAACTATAGAACCGACCAATGAAACAATAAAGCGTATAATTTAGCAAACTGGTTCATTGGCTTATTTTACTGTCTGGCAGGATTGTGTTCAAATGGTCAAACCCCAAGAGTTCTGGTGTAAGGAAGGAGCCAGCTTGACCAATTCAAATTTTGTGCTTAGACTACCCATGTAACACCCCCCCCCCCTCCCTCTTTGTCTGAGCTCCCTGGTCTTGGAAAAGGCTTTATAAACTTTCATCAACTAAACCCAACAAAGATGTATGAAACCGAGGGCATACATCATGGCCATCACAACCCCAACAAAGACCTATCCAAATTCACAGGCAACTGACAACTGAACTGAACCGAACCACCAATAAAATAGATGTGAAGGTATCAATAAATGGCATAGTTTCCCATGTAAGCGACTTACATACTAAACTGGAACAAGAAGGGTACCAAACTATGCACAGTTTCAGATTATAGCATGGACTTACCGCAAAGAATTCCCAAGCCAAGACAGAACATCATTGTGTATCCAAAATAAAAGCTGGTCTGAAAGAAGCCTGACATCTTGGTCTTGACATGATAGTAATATATAGAATACAGGAAGACATAAATCGCAGTGGATGCAGCGGAGAAGAATGAAGTCCACTGCCAATGGTAATTCTCAGCATTCAGCAAGAAATATGTCCCCACGATTGTCACACAAACAGTGACAATGATCAAGATCAGAAAAACAAGCAGCATGAAGCCGTAAACATAGTACACCTGAAAGGGACATAGCAAGTAACCATAAGAGAGGATGCACATACATAAAATATATACTGCAGCATAGTGATCACTACCATAAGATTATATAAAGCACCATAATAAGAAACATGGAGAATAGAAGCGGACATTAACACAGGTTAAGGGATATGAATCAACAAAGCAAAGTAAAAGAGAGAAGAAATAAAGAAACTTTTGTAGAATGATCTAATAAAAGAAAAGTACACTGCATGTTTGTCTCTCTTCTCACTTCCATCCTCGGCTTTGGGCCCACAACCCAAACAGCACCTTAAGTCTTAGAGCCTCCATCACAATCACCTCATGTCACCAACACTTACATATCACCACAGCTCTCCCACTCTCTCAGATTCCCCCAACTCTGATGAGTGATGACAAACCTTACCTCTATCCTCTATGGGTCTATCTCAACTTTATTTTCACAGCTGACTGCAGTCGAGTCTTATGTAGTCAAAAATGGCCAGAGGTCCTAAGTCTGGAACTTGACTGCCCAATCCAACAAACACCTCTCCATTTGAGGATGCATCAAGCATCTCTCCATTTTGGAAGGCAAGCAAACCCCCAGATCAAGTACTCAAGCATTGGTACTTCCCCTAGAAAATTTTCTCCTATTGATCAAGCAAGTAAACTACCAACAGGAGGCGGGCATAGCACCGGTTTAGGACATGATTGTGGACTTGTGGGACATCTACTCACTCTTTAGAACCTTTTTCTCTCTCTATAACATCTAGTAAAGGATGCAGCTGTTGCAGCGGTTATTATTATGGTTGCTGATTTATTTTTCTTAGGGCTTACTGTGATGATAAATTTAGTAGACCTAGCAATATTGACCTATGAACGACCCAAACCAAATACTGGAAGATCCTAAAAATCAACTCAACCTGAAAATGTATATAAATGAAAATATTTTCAACGAAAAGCTAATTGGCAATACACTATACACCTAAAAGACTTCTTCGCCAAATGGACCCGGAACCAAACCTAAACCCGAAATAAACAGTCAATTTGTCACCACTACATAGATTGGGTAATGATATTACTAGGCAATATTTCCCATATCCAAGGCGATTGCGCTTGATAGGAAGATATTTCATC
This sequence comes from Chenopodium album, assembly GCF_948465745.1. Classification (NCBI taxonomy): domain Eukaryota; kingdom Viridiplantae; phylum Streptophyta; class Magnoliopsida; order Caryophyllales; family Amaranthaceae; genus Chenopodium; species Chenopodium album. The sequence goes on along the minus strand of NC_137840.1, from coordinate 77,348,977 downwards.
TATAATTGCTTTGACAGCAATTTACGTGTTAAAAGGGATATCTATATGAGCCGATTAATTGCGTAAAGCCCACGGTAGCAAAAGAACCGGAGAAAATCGCGGGGTTTCTTTAAATTGGAGCATGCTGCTACCTGGGTCACATCTTAGAGTATTCCATTCTGTTTTTCAGCCAGATCCAGGCTTGGCTCGTCCTGGAACATCCGAAGAAAGTGCTTATCTCGCAGTCAACTGTTAAAAAGCGCCAGAGAGAGGTATAAATCCTGAACCAGCAGTTCGTTAGCTGAATCTGTTCCAGCTTCTACCACTCACTCACATGCCTAGCTCACTCTTTTTGTTTCATTTGTTGAGAGCTTAGCTGAGCATGGAGTTGGTCTGTGGGAGGGTAAGATTTAATTCACCCCCACAAATTTCACTGTTGTAGTGATGGTAATAAATCCATTGAAGAGGAGTTGATGGGAGGAGTGGAACAATGAGTGGAATTAGTGGGATAGACGGGCATGGTGGCCAGAGTGGAGAACGATGGCGGGCTGATTGCTAGGATAAGATTGGGGTAGCAGTCTGGCATAGTAAGTGACCGGTAGACTGACCACTACAGGCTAGGTGGAGATGCGTGAATGAGCTCTTTTGTTTGTGATAGAGGGTAAGTTATTACTTGTAGTCTTGAAGATGAGAATGAGATAATTGAAATCAAAATAGGGCAAAAGCTGAAGGGCTGTTCAGTACTTGGTATTAAGAAAGGGAGAGGTGGCAAGACCTCTGTTCTTATTTTATGGAATTAGGTTAATTTTTTTGGTTAATACATTCTCCCAATTTTCAGTCTGGTCATCCCCACAACACTGATTCACAGTAGAAATATGGCATTACATGGTTAAACTTGACCACACAAAAATTAAAAAATTAAAAAAAAAAAAAAAACTATATGAAGCAGCATTGCAACAGAAGCAACAAGGGTTGTAGATAGAAGGCAGAGGGAAAACGATGACTATAACAAAGGAAGCACGGGGACGGCAACTCACTGGTGTTTCCCGTACCGGGGACGGATAGGGGAAGGCCTAAAATACGTTCCCGAGACGTTTCCAAAAATTGGGGACGGCAGTTGATTTTGGGTACGACGCGCTAAACATTTGGATACGTCTTGGGTACGGATCCGATCATATTTGGCGTCCCCAAGTTCATTATTGTCTCTTTCCATCTTCTCACTTTCTCCATCTCTCCTCTCTTTGAAGAGATAATTAAAGCAACCACCATCAGTTGCCGACTCAACACCCACAACTACCAGTCAGATCAGGTCATCCGTACAGGCGGTCTTCACCTTCAGTCAACTGAAACAACTTTTTCCCCTCTTTTTCCCCGGCTTCTTCGTGCTTCAGTAGGTGGGGGTAAATACATTTATGTGGGTTGGGGGTAGGTGCGGGAATACCTCCACGTACTTGCCTTTACTTTGGTTTTAATCCTTCTCTTTCACATTTGTTTAAATCTGAGATGTCAGCCTTTGACTCTTTTCATTGAACTTTTTTTTAAAGTAATTTTCTCATTTAATTTAATCTTTTTTTTTCTCTTTTTTTTCTAGCTGGTAGTAAATAAATTACCTTTAAAAATTTGAATGCCAACAAAAAAAATTACAAAAAAATTAACTATAAAAATTAATTTTCTGATTTTTTTGTCGTATCCATGCCGTATCCGTTTTTGTAAATTTTAATTTTGCCGTTTTTTGTCCCCGTTTTTGTCCCCGTATCCGGCTCGGTGCTACTTAGGTGAAGTGGATGAAATGGATGTTGGTGGAGAGAAATTAATGAGCAATACGGGTTACTGGGCAGGGTCACAGTGGAGAGTAATAGAGCATTCAGGGATGGGAAAAAAATGAAGAGAGGGAATAAAGGTACCGAGCCTCTGTTACAACAGAGGGTTTAGAAACCTTTTTCATAAAACAAACTAAATGACTCATAAAACAAACTAAATGAAGAACTGAAGGGTTTTCATTTCATTCCATTATTTTCTGATCCTGTTGGTCATGAACCAAACAATAGGAATGAAAATTCAAAAGACTCACAAAGGGAAACATGTATACCGAAACATATCACCCCTTCCCCAAGAGACAGAGCATGATCCCACTTAAATGTCACTCAAGCAAAACAATGACAGAAAAAATAGAAAAGGAAAAAAAAAAAAAAAAAAAAAAAAAAAAAAAAAAAAAAAAAAAAAAAAAAATCTCAATAACCTCCAATAGTAAACAACATTCTAACCCTTAAGATACACTCATTTTTCATAGGATGTTGTATAACAAAAATTATAATAGCTCAGGGTACCTCCACAAATGTGAGGTCAGAACAGGGTTTAGAGTCTTTAGTCTTCAAAGACAGAATCAACACCACTAAGCATTTAAGGAATATTTAAGAATAAAATAACAACTACTAAAGAAACTACATGAAGTAAATAGGAACAGTTACCTTGTAATTCCAGAAAGACGTGAAGACAAAATACATCTCAATGAAAATACTTCCAAAGGGTAGCAATCCCCCCATTAGTGATATTACTGATGGCGTTAGATACCATTTCTTTTCTGGAATAGGTCGAGGAATAGTCTTCACACGACATGGATTATTAGGTGCACCATTCCAGTTTCTTCCAACAACAGTCCCAAGAAGTGCAAGTGGGAAGGAGATGAAAGCCCAAATGACAAATACTACTACAATAGTCCCAAAAGGAATAGCAGCTAGAGACCCATAGAATATAGCGATTGTGTTCAAAATGAATCCGATTCCGAAGCACATAAACGGGAAAAGGGAAGCAGTAAGAATCATTGCCTTTATCCAGTTTTTACCTGAAGCAAGAAAGGAGGGGAAAATCATCAATAACCTTAAAAGAGCATAGCTAAGAATAATCACAAACTGATAGGAGCAAAAGAATAGTGACAAGCAAGCATGATTTGCAACATACCGCCATTACGTGAATACATTCCACCACTGACATATCCTGATATGAATGATGTCAAGGCATAACACACAATGAAAGTTGTGACTATAGCTCCCCTCCTGTAAGACAAAACACAGTCAGAAATTATTTTCTAAATCAATAGGATTGAATATATATATATATAGTACTCATATATGGGCATTCACTACGAAACCAAGGAAAGTATTCAGGAAGGAATTACATTTTTAAAAACATACTAGTCTTCACTACGTATGCAAGGGACACGTTAACTGAAGAATTACATTAACACATAAACACACTCAAGTAGCAACTATTTGCCTATTCAGCATAGGTTCTTAATGATCAGCAAAGTCTTGCATTGCAGTGTAGAATTAATATATGGTAGAGTTACGTGCATAATAACATACCCAATGGAGGATCTAGGAGTGGAGGGACGAGGGATGGTTAGTCCCTCTATCCCCCTCCCTCCAGTGACGGAGGTTCAATCCTCATCCCCCCTCCTGTGATAGAAGGGGGCTCCCCATATATCTTACGGTATATATTATAAAATAAGAGAGAGACAGAGAGAGCATACCCTATGTACAATGTTCCGAAAATTGCCAAAAGGATGACAAGGAGAATAAGAGTTGCCATTTGAGCTCCAGTGCCAATAACAGCTGTAAGCAGAGCTAGATAGCGAGGAGGCCGGAAAACATCTCCATGAACAAGTTTCCAACCAGACTCTTCACTAACATCCCTTTCCTGATTATCCGCAGTATATTAGGCTTTAGCATGATCCCAAGTCCCCAGTGCTTAGAGCACATAAAATCACCTATATAAATAGAAGTCTTACCAAGCTTTCTAGGTCATCATCTTCCCTTGCATACTTTGCATAGTCATTTCTAAGAGTCCTCATCAATATCATTGAAACTAAACCAGTCAAGAAAATGACCATCATGAAGGAATTGAAAATGGAGAACCAATGAATCTGCAACAAGCAAAGCAACCGTTTTAAGAAAAAGTGGTTTCTTCCATTTTTTATGTGGGTTAAAGAGGAAAGCCAATTATTGAATTTTACAAGACATTAAAATCTCGTTACTTTTAAGATCAGCAAATACTATCATTTCGATAATTCTCGTTTTATCCCATCGATATTATTGTATACCAAACATATAGTTCAGAAAAAGGTGGAAAAGAACCTGATGCTCAAAAAAGGGGTAATCCAAGTAGATATCAAAACGCCTGCCAAAGGTGACATCTGTTGGAATCCATTTAACAGAATATGTCATGTCAAACACCTTTCCGTCCTCTACTGCCTTAGCACCATCTTGGGTAAGATTAACATGGATGATCTGCACACACGGGTGTTGATAAAAAGCTTGACTTGTAAAAACTAAAAATGAAAAGAAAGAAAAGTAGAAAGCATCAATCAAGAGAGATCAAGAAAAAAAAATTAGTTTACATGATTCCCATTATACTTTATGATGAAGTTCCTATGTGTGTACAGCACGTGCTTAGCATTCTCCCCATTTTTATCATAACGAAGCTCTCCCACAAAACCTGCACAATTAGTAATTAAATAAACAAGCTAATATGAATGAAGGAATCATTTTACATTTATAGCTGAAATAAAGATGTTACAGACATACCCCACAGAGGTAAATCGTCTGAGGTGTATTGAGCAGCCAGGTACCAACAAAGAGAAAGCAAAATGTCAGCATAAAGTGGTCAAGCCAAAAAGTGATAAGGAAATATGCAAACAAGATAGATATAGCAGAGACAAGAGTGTCAAATTCCACTGTGAAACCTCTTTTGACTTAAATGCATAGCTGTGAAAGAATTCAATGCTACGATTTCAGTGACAACTTTACTAATTAACATACCTATGAACAACTCGAACCAATATGAATTCTCAATTGCATCTCTGAATCGTGCTGCTTTATACTGGTCAAGTTCAAGTTCACATATGGAAGTCCTATCAACGTTTTCTGCCAGGAAAAAAATGTTGTAGATGTCAGAACTTGCAATTTCTAGATTGAGGGCATCTAAACATGGAAAAGAGGGGTGAAAATATGGGGAAAAGCATCAGAATTAGCATGCATAATTCAGATAAATCTTGAGGTATACATACTTCTATATTTCAAATCAATTCCGCTGTCAACAAGTTCATTCCCACCAAGAACCTCACCCAGGCCACCCCACCTGTGGGCAACCTTGCCCTCTGGATGGCAAAATGGAAGGCTGAAGTAGTTGTAGGTTTCTTGCGGATTGTTGTATGGACCAACTTTGTTCACCCACAGGATTACCTTCTCATCTGGCTCATACTACAATTTTTTAAATAAGCACATCAATTTCTCATGAGATACAGAAAACAAAGCACAGAGAAAAGACATGAAGACACAACATGAAGAAAAAAAAAAACCTGAGGAAGGCATAGAAGATCTGACCCTAGCAAACAAAAAAGTTCATGGTGTTTAATTTCATCCCCTTTGGTTTTAAGTTTTGAACATGACCACAGACACGTTCAATGATTTCTGCTACTTTTAACTGTGTACAAAAGATCACAGTGTAAATTCAAAGATGATTAAGCTGTCTTAATGATTTATTTCGTGTTGATCATTATCCAAGTTATAATCATGAATTCATGATAAGGAAGGGAGGAAATTGGCTTCCATAAGTCACTCTACTTTCTCCACTGATGTTAACAATTTCAGTGTTTACAAGCACACTGTAAATACAGAAAGATGAAGAAGTTCAAAGACACACTCCCAAGTCCCAACACCCCAAAACATATTTTTCACCCTTTAGAAGGTAATTTGACTCTTAGACTGTCCATTTCACACAATATCTTCACCATGGTTCAAAGAATCAAACATAAACCAATTGAAGGCAGACCAGTCACCATCATAATATTCGTGAATCGTGATTGCAGTCTTGGAATTACTTTCAAGGGTAATGTGGATGGATTCTGAAAATTGATGGACTAAAATCACCATCACGAATTCACGATAAGCTCAACAATTTTTACAACAAAGTCGTGATGTGGTGTTGTGACTTATGAGTATGTGACCAGGACTCAATGCCTGCTTCTTCATTCTTCATCCCAAACACAAATAAAAACACTCATTTTGATCCCCCATCACTCAAGAAGCTATATAAATGCCATGCCAGAACCCAGCAGCTTATTATCTATAGAAACCCAACCCCAATTCCAAAAACACCAAAGTTTCAACAATTTTCCAATTAAGCAAAATAGGCATCTATGAATTCAACAAAACAATAATGCAATCAACTTTATTCGTGAAATTAACATAAACCCTACGCTTGAACATAATTTCAATATACATGAACAAACACAAAATCAGCAAACTAAACTGAGATCTATAGCTAAAACCCAGTTTAAGACAAACAATCAGAGCTCAATCAAAAATCAAAACAAAAGATCAAAAACCCATGTCAGAAATCAAATCAAAATGACTACACAGCCAAGAAATCAATTAATTTCAATTTTAAGGAAAAGTGGAGTGCGAGTGAAGAAGTACCAACCTTGTGATCTGACTCAGAAGCGAGAGATGATGAAGATAAGAGAGAGAATATGAACAAGATAAGGAAGACGAAGATGGAGGTGAATCGTACGGTGGAGGGCATGGCTGAGGAGAGAAGATCAAGCCAAAATCAACGGTGAGAAATTGATCTTCAAGAGTATGAAATAGAAGAAAAAACAGAGGAATTAAAGGTGATTGATTTATGAACGCATTAAGATAGGGTTAAAATTGAAGGTAGGTAGTCGTCGTTTACCTTAGTCAGAGACAATGTTCTTCCTCGATGTCTCTGGAAGTGGAAGATGATGAAGAGGAAGAGAGAAAGAAAATCATGTGATGGGTAGTATTGACCTATCTCATATCTTCTCCTTTCCTCTTTCTTTCTACTTTTTTTATTACTACGTACGAAGTATTATTATTATTATTATTATTATTATTATTATTATTAGGATAATTTGTCAATTACTACCGCAAGTTAATACCACTTTGTAAATTACTACCGTAAATTAAAAAAGTTGTAAATTACTACCGCAAAAAATTTTAAGATGTTGCGATTACTACCAAACCCCCATTAAACCCAATTATGACGTCATTATATCCCTTTAACCCGTGTTTGACCATGGTTAAGGGCTTTAACTAGCCCCCAAAAAAAGAAAATGGTTTAGGGATATAATGACGCCATGGTTAAGGGCTTTAACCATGGGGTAAAGTAATATAATGACGTCATAGTTGGGTTTAATGGGGGTTTGTAGTAATAGCAATATCTTAAAATCTTTTGCGGTAGTAATTCACAACTTTTTTAATTTGCGGTAGTAATTTACAAAGTAGTATTAACTTGCGGTAGTAATTGGCAAATTTTCCTTATTATTTTCCTTATTATTATTATTATTTATAAAAAAATTAGCAAATGGGAAACAAGTTTTATTAAAAAAAAAGACACTTATTTTCCTAAAAAAAAATTTAAAAAAAAATATTTAGGGCATGTTCTCATAGACCGAACTGAATATTTTATAAGAGAAGGAAATTAGAAGCTGAATTGAATTGAACTGAAAATAAACATATGAGAACAGACCCTTACACTATTCAAAAAAAAAAAAAAAACTTACAAACTCATGACACTAGACAACTAATATTATTGTCCTATTGAAACGCTTAAGTAGATAAATAGTTCTGATTCTACGATATGGACATAGAATTACAACTATAACTACTAACATTAGACATGAATTTCTTTCTTAGGTAGCTTGGAGAATCGGACAAAATGTGATTAACGAACTTCCACGTTTTGCCAATCTGGGACCTGCAATCACAAGCAAAATTAGCAAGGAAAACTAGGGGTTGGGTCGCCAAAATTTGTAGACACCTAATTGTGTCTCCCCGATCCAAACTCGGGGATAAATGACCTTTTATCGCCAATTAGTCGCATTGTGCATCAAAATTAAGAATTGCTTGAAATTCTAGGTCATCTTTATTTTAATTCACCTAATCCAATCTATTCATATCCCAAACATCCAATCAAATCCTTTTCCTAACTCAAAATTCACAAACCAAAACCAAGTTTTGAATAATTTATGAAACTTAGTTCCAAATAATTTTAAAAAATATAGAATGTAGACACAATCATTAAAGAGATTAAAAAAATACTGAGATGTGTATTCATTGCAAATAGTTGAATACTCCGTAACACGGTAATAACCACTATAAAAAATTTCCAAAAAATAAAAAAATAAAAAAATGTATGGGTACATAATAGAACCTGAGAGCTAGTAGAGAAGCAAGCTTTATTCAAGGCCCAACAACAATTAGACCATAGTGTAACGTTGTGAAGTGAATTGTATATGTAATGTATTTATTTTCATTTATTGCATTAGGGCCTATTCATATTTACTGAACTGAGCTGAACTGAACTGATCTGAACTGAACTGATTGGAGCTGAACTGAACTGATTGGAGCTGAACTGAACTGAATTGAACTGAAAAATTAAAATGCATAAAACTTAACTTAACTGAACTGATTAGAGCTGAACTGAACCTGAACTGATTGGAGCTGAACTGAACTGAACTGAAAATAAGTAAATATGAACAGGCCCTTAGCTTAAATTAGAGTAAATCAATTTTTTTACTAGCTATTATTTTGAGGTAGCTCACCATATTGAGGGACCCCCATATTCCAAAATAGCTCCGCCACAGGCCACAGCTGAGTGACTCAAGACCCTCCCCATAATACTCTCGCTATTATTTTGAGGTAGCTTATCATTGTAAAAGGTGACTTATGGGGTGAGACCCCTCCTTCTTCCAAGTCACTAACTGTCTCGACACACGAGTTTAGTAACAAACAAGAAGATGACAAGTGGCAATTTTTATGTTTTCATTTAAATTTTTGCCCAAAATTAAAATAAAACAATTATTTTAATTGTAATGTACATTGTGAAAATAATATATGTATGACTCATACTAATGGATTGAAGTTAGTGGAGTATAAGGTGAAAAAATTAATATTTAGCGAGAGAAATTGTGAGCTAATTCACTACCGATATGAATGCATTGACAGAGTCACCCGTTGTAGGTGCTCTAATGCGGAGCACATTCTTTAAAATTAAAATCAAATATTCATAATAGACATGCAAAATGCAATACATTTGACCAATTACAATTTACAAATTTACAACTTAGCAATAAAATTAAAACCTTTAAAAAAGAAAAAAAAATTAAAAGAGTCCAAATTTACTGCACAATTATCAGTCTTCTCTACCCATTCCAAATTAAGCGAAAAATGAAATTATACCTTCCTATTACAGTATACCAATGTCAATTTTTTTTTTTAATCCTAAAAAAAAAAAAAAAAACTTCAAATTAATTCAGAAAAGGTGTTCTGGTATCATCAGGAATATGTTGATGATGATCAATATCAAAATCATCATCATCATCGCCACAATCATAAACAGAAATCACAGATCCAACAAGCCCTAATTGATCTTCCAAATACCTCTGCAACAACATCCACCCTAATTCTCTCTCCTCATCATCTTCGTTAACTTCCACTATCTCTCCTCCTCTTCCTTCCTCACACCGCCGTAATCCGGCTTCATCTCTCCGGCGCAGGCGCCGATGACGGCGGCAGAGACAGAAATACAGTTGACAGAGACAAATGACGGGAAACAATAGACAGAGAAGAGGGAGTAAAAGTGGTGAACAAATGGTAAGGAAGATGAATCGGCGACGACAGTTGAGAAAAAGCCATGAAAATGGGGATAATATCGAAGACGATGAAGATTGTTGTGGTTGGAAGATTACCGGAAGAGTTTTCAGTGTCATTATTTGATAATCGGGAAATCTTTCTTCATTTTTTTTTTAAATTTAGTTTTGTTTTCTGGGATGACTTTTTCCGGTGATTCTGGTGTAAGAAGGAAAAGAAATACGGAGTAAGAAGGAATAAATAATTAAGAATTGGGAGGTTTCCAAGAAAAAAAAAAAAAAAATTGGAAGCGGCGGAAGGATGCACATGCACATGGTGTATGAATTTTCGTCATTTTATTATGCGTAATAGGAGTAGATTTGACAATCCTGACCCAAACTAATTGACCTGACCCGAATGACCTTACCTATAACCCGAAAATTGACTCAAAAATGACCTGAACCTGAACTAACCCGACTCGACCCGAAATAGATTTGACCCGAACATGACCCGATGACCTGAAGTGACTCGACCCAAATGACCTGACCCGAAATTGACCCAAAACCCGAATTTGACCCGACCCGAAATGACCCGAAACCCAAAGTGACCCGAACCGATTTAACCCAAACTGATTGACCCGAATCGACCCGACCCGTGGTGACCCGACCCGAATCCTAAGTTAATAGGGTGAAATAGTGAATTACTTAGTTTAGGGCTTCTTTATTTCCTACGTAATAGGTACTCATGATTTTTTATTTTTTTTTAACGATTTTACTTTATTTTTTCAACAATTTTTTTTAAAGTGAATTTATTTTGGTGACTCGACACAAGCTTGACCGGAATAGCCCCGATTCGAATTGACTCGACCCGAAATTGATCCGAAAATTGATCTTAAAATTGACCAGACCCGAACATACCCGACCCGAATTGACACGACTCGAACTTGACCTGACCCAAACTTGACCCGACCCAAACTTGACCCGAAGTGCTGACCTGATTTTGACCAGAAACACAAATCGACCCGACTCGACCCAGACATTTGCTGACCCGAACTTGACTCGACCTAAACTGACTTGACCTAAATGACCTGTTTGCCAGGTCTAAACTCTAAAGGGGAGCATGTGGGTTGGCATGAGTACCAATGTCTTTCTCTACCTTCATGTTCGAGTTGGATTGTTAATTCTTACAGTATTATGGGTTTGGGTATCTGACCTGGATTAGGATTGAGATTTTACTATTTTAGTATAGGTTAATTGGGTTTATTCGGTGATTGATACTACTTGTGGCCCACTTCTTTTTTAATAGTTTAATGCAGGGCCGTAGAGTTGTGAAAAAAAGTTGTAAACATTTCATTTCTCAACTAATTGAATCTCTTTTCAAAAAGGTTTTGATAAAATGATTTCAAATAAATTATATCGAGCTTAAATTGTATTGTAATTACTTAAAACTGTGTATATATTATATGAAAATCTAAGTAGAAATGAATACATTGTTTAGTTCAACTAATTTGGAGGTATAAGTGTATAATATATCTGATAAAGGCTATCCAAATTCAAGTATACAATAGTGTGTAGTTGTGTACCCAAAGTCCAAATCCGAGACTTTTCATTTATCAATATATTTGATGTAAGACGGATGTATGTTAATTTAATTGTAAAGCAGTCATTTGAGGGTAACTTCAACTATTTTAGTGGTAACTATGACCCCCATAAAGAATAACTTTTAATTTGTCGTTTGTTCTAGTAGACCATAGCCAAGAAATCTCTCTTTGTGACTTAGAATGATTGGAATGTCTTTGTGATATAGGCCATTGCACTGGGCTGGGCTACATTTCTTACCATTACATAGAAGCCCAAAAAACACTATTTCCTTAAATTATACTCCGTATATATTTTTTTTTTATTATTTTTAAAATCCCAAAGTTCGACGTACTCAGCACCTCTCCACCATAAATTAGCATTAGAGCCCTTTAATATTTTTTTCCAGATTTCCAGATTTAATCAAGATCAACCCAATACTAATCCACAATTATACACCCAAACTATGATACTATTACTGCGTAATACTATCAAGTATATTAATTTTCTCAAAAAATAATAAAAAAATTAATTCATCGAATTTTTTTCTCCAAAGCTGGTTGTTGTTCTTCTCCACAAATCAACTCGTCTTTTAGCAGATCCGACCGTTAGCTGAGGTCACATTCTCTCTCCTCTGCAATCATGCCCTCCTCCACCGTCGGATCTATCTCCCTCCTCATCCTCACCGTTGTTTTATTCTCTTCTTCACCCGTTTTTGCATCCGAGTCCGATCACAAGGTACTTGGGTTTTAATTATTTCATCTTTAATCTTGCATTGTTTCGCATTATGGGTTTGATTTGATCTTTTGTGTGCTGTTGATTTAGATCTTGTTGATATTAATTTGGTTGGGAAAAATGAGCTGAATTTTGTGATCGTGGGGTTTTTTGGATTGATTTAATTAATTAATGTGAAATTTGTGATGCCCATTTTTATAATTAAATCGGGAACAAATTAGTTTGCTTTTCCCGATGTATAAATTTCTCGGCAATTTTGTGGGAAATTGAGGAGATTAATTGGATTTTTTGCTTGTTAATATGGGGATAATTGAAGCAAAAGAAGGCAATGCTGGACCGCTGGAATCAAAATAACTGGATTTCATTAGTAATTTACGATGCTTTCAATTTTTGTTACCATGATCCCATGAATTTTTGGCTGTTATTTCAACAATGTATCAGTATTAGTACAGTTCTCGGCATTGTGGAGCAGTTTAGGTGTACAATCTCGTAATTAAGCATAGGTTAGATGATCTTGAGTCATTGCTGTGGCTGTAAACCCCGGCTTGTGATGTTTTGAATTTGAAGTAAATCTGGGGTAATAGGACGGGTTTGGTTTGGAGAAGTTACCATAGTTTCATGGGTAATTGGATATGCTTGAGGTTGTTAGAGGATACGAGCCTGGCAATTACAGTGATGCACCCTAGCACGCTTGAGGTTGTTAGAGGATACGAGCCTGGCAATTAGCAGTGACGTACCCTAGCACGCTGAGGTTGTTAGAGGACACGAGCCTGGCAATTAGCAGTGACGTACCCTAGCACGCTTGAGGTTGTTAAGAGGATATGAGCCTGGCAACTAGCAGTGATGTACCCTAGACAATTTTAATTGATGGTTTCATTTGGCGAAACCATTCAGCCTGAAATTTTTGTGTCTAGCTGTTTCCATTATTTTGGAAAGTTTAGTAGAGGCACTACTTATTTGCGCTAGTTGTTCTTGTAAGTGTCTCAGTCTAGTACTCTTAGGTAAACTGGTTGATTCTGAAACTATTGCTAGAAATAAATCATTGGCATCTTTCTTACTTTGTCCACAATGGACTCTGATTCTAAAATCTTTCCTTTTTGACACTCCCTTCCCCCATCTGCAGCTTTATTATCCTCGTCTGACTGATGCATCCCCCTTTCTCCCTCTCCAATCAAGGTTTTTAGTGTTTATTTATTTTTTTTAATTTATGATAGAGACCTAGAGATTAATGTGGTTGTGTGAATGACATACATTGTTTTTATCAGCTTGTAAGAGTGCATGTTTCTGTTACTTTCTTGATGGATTCCTTGAAGTTAAAAACTCATTTTTTTTGTTTCTTATTTTGAATTCATATAGTATGAAGCAGGTGAACATGTAACTCTTTGGGTGAACAAAGTTGGTCCATATAACAATCCTCAAGAAACTTATAACTACTTCAGCCTTCCATTTTGCCGTCCATCTGGGTATTCTGGCCACAGGTGGGGTGGCTTGGGTGAGGTTCTCGGTGGAAATGAACTTATTGATAGCCAAATTGATTTCAAGTTTGGAAGTAAGTCCTGGTTCTCTATTAAGATATTATGTCTGCTACTGACTGTTCTGTTCATTTTTCTATGGCTGTGTGAATTCTGTGAAATGTACACTAGAATTTGGGTGTGAATTCAGATATTACTTAATGATGTTTTTCTATTTTAATTTGGCAGAAAGTACTGACAAGACAACCATATGTGAACTTGAGCTTGATCCTACCAAGGCCAAACAGTTCAAAGATGCTATTGAAAATTCTTACTGGTTTGAATTCTTTATCGGTATGTGATATATTTATGATACCCTCAAAATCTTCTCAGTAGTCAGTCCTCACTTTCTTTCATTTACTAGTGACACTCAGATGTCAAGCAACATTGGAGCAGCTTATATTTTAAATATGCTTCCTTTGTTTCTCATTGATGCACCAATTGTGGCTTTTGATTACTTGACTGATTTTTTGTTTTTCATCTAACCATCCTGTCTGCTCAACAAACTTCAGACGATTTACCACTATGGGGTACGCACTTGCTCTTCCCTGCCTACTCAGTATTAATGTCAAATTTAATTCCTGTTTCATTTCTCTAACTTTTATTACTGCGGCACAGGTTTTGTGGGAGAATTGCATTTTGATAAAAACACTGAGAATGCTAAACATGTTCTGTATACAAACAAAAATTTCGTCATTAAATATAATGGCAATCAGGTGACTCTACTTACCCTTTGTATCTCAGCTCTACGACTTTCCTGTTTAGACTTTATTTTACCATTTATAAATAACTTATGAATATGCTATGCCTATTTTGTAGATCATTCATGTTAATCTCACTCAGGACGGTGCCAAGCCAGTGGAAGAGGGGAAGGTCTATGACATGACATACACTGTCAAATGGATTCCTACAAATGTTACCTTTGCCAAGCGTTTTGATGTATACCTGGATTATCCCTTCTTTGAGCACCAGGTTTGCACACCTAATCCAACTGAAGTTTGATTATGCTTTTTAGTTTTTACTATTAGCTTGCTGAATTGAAGAGTCCTGCCTTTGTTGTTTTGGGATTTTTTCTTAGTTTCATGTGGCATGTGGTTGAGGTTCTAAATGTTTAATTTTTTAATACCTTTTGCAACTAGTTAGATGCTCTCTTCGGTTTAAAAGAAGTATCTTGTAATCTTATGTTCATATTAAGGATAGTGGTCTTATCTACTTAATTTTTTGGCAGATCCATTGGTTCTCCATTTTCAATTCGTTCATGATGGTTATCTTCTTGACTGGGTTGGTATCTATGATATTGATGCGTACTCTTAGAAATGATTATGCGAAGTATGCTAGGGAGGATGATGACTTGGAAACCTTGGTGAGACTCTTTTCTTGTTCATTCTATCATTTGCTGCACTATATTATATATATTAGCTGAAGTTGGATTTTTATGATCAGGAAAGGGATGTTAGTGAAGAGTCTGGTTGGAAACTTGTTCATGGAGATGTTTTCCGTTCTCCTCGCAACTTAGCTCTGCTTTCAGCTGTTGTTGGTAATGGCGCCCAGCTGGCAACTCTGGTTCTCCTTGTCATCAATTTGGCAATTATTGGAATGCTGTATATAGGGTATGTATGAGATACTTGATAATCCGAGTCATCTTTAGCTTGATTTATATAATTGCAAGGATCTCTATGTCATCTGTGCTGCACCACTAGATTAATAATTTGAATGACTTATTCTTCTATTTCTTTTACATCAGAAGTGTTGACATTTGTACTCTGTTATTGTGTACAAGACTATTATATCACTACATCTAGTCACATTACTTTCTAAAATCAGTACTATTATCTTTGTTTCAGGAGGGGAGCCATTGTCACAACATTTATTGTTTGTTATGCCTTGACATCATTTATATCAGGGTATGTGAGTGGTGGAATGTACTCTCGTAATGGTGGTAAGTGATAATTCTCTTGTAACTTAATAAACTATCAACCTACCTATCATTTTCAGTTTTTAATGCTAATTGTTTTAATAAAATGATGATGGATATATTCTCTGAATGTTCAGGCAAAAGTTGGATCAAGACGATGATTTTGACAGCTTCCCTATTCCCATTTTTGTGCTTTGGGATTGGGTTCATCTTGAACACTATTGCTATATTCTATGGTTCTCTGGCTGCTATTCCCTTCGGAACTATGGTTGTAGTTTTTGTTATTTGGGCTTTCATCTCCTTCCCCCTTGCACTCCTTGGCACCGTTGTTGGAAGAAACTGGAGTGGATCTCCAAACAATCCATGTCGGGTTAAGACTATTCCTCGACCTATCCCTGAGAAGAAATGGTATCTGACTCCTTCAGTGATATCTCTTATGGGTGGATTGCTTCCGTTTGGGAGCATCTTCATTGAGATGTATTTTGTTTTCACATCCTTCTGGAATTACAAGGTGCTCCATTCTTTTCAATAGTTTTTTGTCTTGATAATTGCTCCTGTACTTTTGTCCAGCTGATCATGCTTCTTTTTTTATTTTTTTTATTTTACTTTGTTTTTTTTTTTTTTTTTTTTTTTATTTTATTTATGTTGTTTTACACTTGCAGGTGTACTATGTTTATGGTTTCATGCTCCTTGTATTTCTGATTCTCATCATTGTGACTGTCTGTGTGACGATTGTGGGAACTTATTTCTTGTTGAATGCTGAAAACTACCACTGGCAATGGACTTCATTCTTTTCTGCTGCGTCTACTGCCATATATGTCTACCTATATGCAGTTTATTACTATCATGTGAAGACCAAGATGACGGGTTTCTTCCAGATCAGCTTTTATTTTGGTTACACTTTGATGTTCTGCCTTGGGCTAGGAATTCTTTGTGGTAAGTATCTTTAAAAAGACTTCTCTGTTGATTAATCTCCTTGCTCAATTCCTGGAGATCCTCATGTATCATGGGATTCTACTTGTGAAATACATGAGTTTTGTTTGATAATCATACATTGTTATTCTCATTTATCACACTTTATGCTTCTATATAAAGGGTCTCTGAGACTGATGGTCATTAAATTCCACTGTAATGCTTCTAGCTTGAATTTGAGGTGTTATGCTATTTTCTTGTGAAATTAATATTTTTTTTTACTATATTTTATATCAGGGGCTGTAGGATTCCTGGGCTCCAACCTTTTTGTACGAAGGATCTACAAAAACATCAAATGCGACTAATTTATGCAGTATGTCTCAGAAACGTGTTTGTATTGTGCCGACTCTAATGCTGTCACCAACTTGGAAAGGGGATTTCTGTTCATTTGATGAATCCCATAGGTCCCAAATACGAGAAAATTGCTTCATCTAGAATTGTGAGAGGTTTTTAGGGTAGATATGGCGAAGCTAAGCTTTGTGAGATTATGTAATTTTTGCTCAGAAGATGCAATTTTTTCACTGTAATTTTAGCTATACTGGAATGAAATAGATGAGATTTATCACCCTATTATGTCTTACAGTGGTCTCTCCTTGTCATTCTCTGACTGATGCATAATTTTGAAGAGCTTGTTGCATTATTTGGAGATTTATGAAGAGGAGCACTTCATTAAACTTGGTTCCCATAGATTTAAAAGAAATTTAAAGCACTATTAATGTAATAAAACTGACAATTTTGTCTTTGGATTCACTAGTTTTCTACTGTAATCTTTAACCCAGCCATTAGTTTTATTTTTATTTTTTCCTTTTTTGACTGGATCCAATAGAATTATTTTACCCTTGAGATTGGAGTCTTTCATTCATGTTATGATGCTCCAACATGACTGCTTGTTTGGGTGACATGTAAAATACTCCGAAAGTAAAATTTGCTTAATAGATACATAGCACTTTCTATGATCAAGTGATCAACTTCCCACAAAATGGGTAAAATTGCATAATTGAGCTCCCATATGCAAGTCAAGCTTCTCACAAGAGGGGCAAACAAAATTAACTCATTATTAAGTTAAACTGTTCAAGTTATGTAAGTCTCCAAATGCCTTTTTTTTTTTTTTTTTTTTTTTTTGAGAAATAAAAGAAGCCAATGAGAATGGATTGCGTTTGCTCATTTTAAAGTTAGATTTATCGCCCTCGATAATATAGCAATATTAGGTTTCAAAAAAATAATAATAAATAATATAGCGATATTACATGATAAAGTGCTTTAATGGTTGTCCATAAGGACCCGTTGGGAATTTCTAATTAATTGCTAGCTATATACTAACCTTTGTGGAGCTATAACCTCTTGTAGTTAGGCCAAACTACATAGCTTTATAGAGCTATGTAGTTTCACTCCACCCAACACACATATATTGATTTGTTTAATATTTTTTTTATATTTTATTATTATTATATGGTCAAGCAGTTGTGCGATGTCAAAGAGAAGGAAGAAATACTTGCGAGTATTGGGTAGGGTGTTAAGCAACGTTGGAAGCCACCAAGGGAGGGATGGGTAAAACTCAATATGGATGGGGACACTTGCGAGGGGTTGGGGTCCTATGCTGGGGCTGTTGTCCGAGACAGTAGGGGGAAGCCTTTATTTGCTGCTGTGAGGATGACAGAGGATCGTTGGATGCCAAATGTAGCTGAGGCTAAGGCTGTTTTCTTGGGGATAAAAGCTGCAGTGGAAGCGGGGTTCACAAGAGTGGTGGTGGAGAGCGATTGCCTTGGTATTGTTAACACAATTTCGTCACAAGACCGTGGGAGGAGTAGTTTTCATTTAGTATTGGTCTATTGGATGATATTTATCATGTTAGTAGTTTCCTTGGTAATGTGTCTTGGAATTTCATTAGTAGAGCTAGCTCATTGCTGAGGAGCGTTTTTCATTACACAAAAAACCAATAAACAAATAAAAATTATAGTAATTTATAAAAAAAAAAATTTCCGAAAAAATTGACAAAAATAATCCCAACTTTCTCCGTTTTACTCAAAATAATCTCAACTTTGGATTATTTTTCCGAATTCTATCCGGCCCATAATCGTCATTCCACACTAAAGAAGCGTGGGGATTTATGCCATTCTCTGGTACTGGGCCAGTCAGTTGTTACGTCCTATAGGTACACTATCGTTAGTTTGGAGTTAGGCAAAGGAGGAGAGAATCTGAGAAGGCAAGAACTCTTATCCCACTTTCTGATCATATCAATAATTCTAGTCCAACAATCTTCCAGATCTGCCACTGCTCTTTAATTTCTCTCTCAAAATTCACTTTCCTTTGTTTCTTGAAGCTAAGCAACGATGATGATGAATCTTGATCTTCCTACAATTCTTGGAATTATTGGTATGAACAATTAATCTTCTCTATTTATTTTATGAGCATTATTGTAATTATTGGTATGAAGAATTACTTTTAATGCATGATAGTAATACTTTTTATGATTATATTATAGGAGTGGTAATCGACCTAATCGTAGTTCACATTGAATAAATTATTATGTGACTTATTAATCTTGCTTTTTTAATTTTTTTTTTTTTTTTAATATACGAAATCAAGAGCTTGAATTCTATTATTTGTATTATGACGTAAACTCGTAATAATGGAGGTAATTTCTATCCTAACCTAAACCTTAACAACTCAGATGAACGCTACTAATCGGTTGTTGGTTTAGTGATGAACCCGCGTTTGATCCCCCGCAACAATATTTAGAAGGAGATTGGAATCTAATCACCCAAAATTGATCCCAAATCCGGATTAGCTTAAAAGGTGAACTGGATGTAACACCCAAAAAAAACTCACATAAACACGAAAATTGCTACAGAATAAAAGGTAAAACTCAATGAATTCAAAGAAGGCAGAGAGATAAATTCTACAAATACAGTACTCCGTATAATCTTCCTCGTTAAAATATTTTCACGAAGGATATTTCACAAAAGATAATTTTCCAATAAATAATCTTAAATTATACGGAGTACAAGTATATATCTCATATTGATTCATTGCTAAAATTGATAAGCATGCTAAAATTGAGTAATTGCTAATAAATATTGATTTAAAAAAGTGTAATTATATTAATTTTAGTTACTTTTTAGTTACTTTTTGGTAATGATTAAGTAAAAAATTTAAATTAAAATAAATATGGTGGAGCTTAGGTATCTGTCAGTAAAACGGCAGAAAAATTGGCGAAGGATGTTTTAATATGCATCTATTAATATGGAGTACTAGAGTGCAATTATAAGTTGCTTAATCATTAATCAAGCTTTTGTATGCTTTCTTCTTATTACAGAGGAATTAGTGCTAATAACTAATTTTGTTATTTCACACAATTAATTAGTGCTAATAATGATTCATTGATTACTTTTGCAGGCAATGTTACATCCTTTTTCATGTTTTGCTCTCTTGCGTATGTTTTTATATATCTTTTATTATACTTTGTCTCTGTCTTTCATATGTAATTAGTACTTTAATTGTGATAATTATTAAATTAACTAAATTGTACCGGCTTAAAACTATATTGAATAATTATGAATGTCTATGTATAGATTAATTTGGTTTTGCTTGTATTTTCTAAGATGTCTTTGGATGTGTATGATTTCACCCATTTAGATGCTAGTACGTGCTAATTACATAGTTAAAGTCATGATCAATCTAATTTATAATTTTTGCATACAATTTGTCACTCGGTATATAATACTTTGTACTTGGTACATATAGTGTGATATTGATTAAGATATAGGTATGTAATTAACTAACAGGCCTACAATTTGGAGGATATATTTACAAAAAGATAATGAGGAATATAAGTTTCACCCTATTGTGGCTGGATTAATCAGTTGTTCAATGTGGGTGCTATACTCAATGCCGTTCGTACACTCGAATCCGCACACCATTCTTCTTACTCCAGTTAATTGTGTTGGAATTGCTCTCTACATTTTCTACTACGTTGTATACTCGTACTATGGTGACAGCTTCAGTAGGGTAAGAATTGATCCGAAGAGAATCTCCTGAATTTTATTCATATTCAATTATTTGTTGTTTACTGAATAGTCTGTTTTTGATTTATAAAGGTAATTAGTTTCTGTTGTTGTAGCACAGAAATCAATGTGCATATACTTATACGCCGAGGTTGTGGTTCTGTTTGTCTTAATCTGCATCACACTCTTAGCATTCTACACCCATACTTCAAGGTCTAACTTTGTTGGGATCTTTTATGTCATCTTTGGAATCCTTTTTTATGGTGCACCTCTCACTGTAATGGTATTGAGTCTTACACCTCTTACTTTCATACTTGGTATTTCTTTATGTTATGTAATACTCCGTACTCCCTCCGTCCCTAAATTACATTTCTCTTTCTAGCATTTATTCCTTACATAATAGAGAGAAAGAAGAATGTAATTTAGGGACGGAGGGAGTTGTGTTTTTATTACATATTTATCTATACGAGTTTGAGTACAAAACTATATTCTCATGTAGTTGTACCTTTGCCAACAGCTGAAGGTCATAACTACAGAGAGTGTTGAATACATGCCATTGTCTCTTTCGATTGCTGGTTTGTTTAACGGAGTCATTTGGAGTGCATATGCCTGCATCAAAAAATTTGATCACTACATTCTGGTAATCAATTACAGGATTTACAGCTCATTTCATTTGCACAATTTCCATTCTCTTGCCTTATAGAGCATTGCGAGCAATGAGAAAAAATGCTCATGATCAAAATTTTGTGTGAAATAAATGACTTATAACAATGAGCAAAACAAAATTGTTAATGAGATAAATGAAAAATTTATGAGCATTTTTCAAGATGAAAAGTAATAATGTGGGGCTTACAAGGCAAATTATAAAAAAAAAAAAAAAAAAGAAAAAAATAATGTAATATTGAGAAATTTAGGTGGGATAAAATATGATCATCAAAATGCTAAGAAAAACATTTTTTTGTTCATTGTTATTATTGCTCTATTGAAAGCTTTGATCCATTAGGTGTGTAGAGCTAGCATAAAGTCTTATCTATTCATATTCGTATTTGGTCTCGTGTTAATTTTGCATTGTTCACAAAATCTATCAAAAACTATATAAAAAGTAGGATAATTGCATGATTTGATCACTTTATCTAAATGGGTTGTAGTTGGGTTGGTTTTGTGTTGTGTCGACTTCGTGTTTTCTTTTAATAACTTCATCGGTCATATTGTTGTGTTGTGTCAAAGATTGCTAACTAAAGTTGGGCCACTTTAATGCTAGTAATCGTATCCTAAACCAATCTATTTTTCTTGCGAGAAGATTTGCAATGCTGCTGGAGCTATACTTGCCGTAGCACAACTGATTTTGTACACTTGGTACTATGTATCTGCACAGAAGGAAAGTATTGAAACCCTACCCACACCACCACACCACGACAGCCGCAAGAGCAGCATGGTGATTTTAGTTAGCTACTATGATAAAGAGCCGTAGCTATTTCAATTTGTTCTGGTTAGCTTAGGTGATAGAATTCAAAATGAGTAATCCTTTCTCCATGTTTAAAATAAATGAAATTTTTTTCTTTTGCGGTTGTGAAATGTTTCATTTTATAGTAAATTCTCTTTTTTGTTTAATATTATTCTTTCTACTTTTTACTAATTAATAGTCCCCACTAACTCATTTCTTTCTTTTCTCTCCTCAAACTTATACCCCACTACCTATTACATTGTGATGGTATGTACTATCTCATGGTAAATATTTGCTTTGGTCCTCGTGAAACATGAACCAATCAGGTCACGCGCATTATCACGCAATTTTTTTTTTCAATTGTATTTTAAGAAAAAATTATAAAGTAAAAAAGTATTAAAAAAAATTACCATTGTTCATAATTTTTCAACTTACACATAGACACCCATATTGATATAGTTTTATAATTTTTTTTCGAATTTGCTTTTTACTACCTAAATTGCTTATTTTATTTAATTAACTATACAAACATTAATTAGTTATTTCCAATAATAAAATGAAATATAATCATAAATAAATTAAGTGTATTATTAATACAAATAGGAGAGAGAAAGTGTGGCGGTAAATTTTTTTTACACCACTAGATTTGCTATAATAAAAAGAATTTATAATTGTATACATGCATTTTCAAGTCATATTATCACTCAAAATATGTAAACCCTTTGTATTAATCGGCATCAAACTACAAAATTTAAAATAGTACTCTGTATAATGAAAAAAAAAAAATCATTTACAACAAAATTCTGGATTTTGTAATTAGGCGGAGTAATCACATATATACAGGGTTAATATTTGTTTTCCTTAAGATTAGCTATATGAAACTTAAGATAAAAGTATTTTGTAGTCAATATTTAGCTTTTTCAAAATAAATAAAAATAAAATAAATAAAGACAATGGGAAGAGAAAAATTAAAAAAGTTTAGGCGGAAAAAATATAAGGAGAAGCTGACACGTGTACAATTTAAAAAATAGATGATGTCAATGGTTTTTATTTTAGTATTGATTATAGATTATAGATAGGTGGGATGATTTTTAGAGAAAGAGTGAGAAAGTAGTCGAGAGAGATAGATGGTATAAATTTTTATACCATGAGTGTTGATGGTCTAAGTAAATATAACCATGTCAAACTCGAGTAATTGAATTCAAACAACATCACCTTTGATATTTATTTATGTTAAGTGGGGAGGGCAATGTAATTAAGCTTTACTAACTGCAGGGCTGACCAATTCCCTAAAGGCCTTGCCATTAAATATGCATCCAAAAAGAGCAACCTGATTGTAAAATCTTTTTTTTTTTTTTTTTTTTTTTTTTTTTTTTTTTTTTGTATAAAAAAAAGAAAAGTTAAAATTTTCAAGTCCTTAATATGGTACTCCCTCCATCCTTAAATTATACTTCTACTTTTTTTTTTTATTATTATATAAGGAATAAATACTAGAAATAAGAATGTACTCCCTCCGTTTTTTAAATATTAGAGAAAGTAATATTATATGGAGTTAGTGGGATAAGTGGAAGAATAAAACATTTTAAAAAAAACAAAAATTGTGGAGAGAATTGGAGGAGAGAAAATATGAAAATGATAAAATATAGTCATGGTGGATCAGAAAATATGAAAATAATAAAATATTTGTCATAGTGGATCCATCATTAGGTGAAAGAAAATTAATTTAATATTGTAAAAGCTTTCCAAATAAGAAAATGGAGCAAGTATTTATAAACGGCCTAATTAAAAAAGTGGAGTAGATATTTAAAAACGGAAGGAGTAATTTAGAGATGGAGAGAGTAGGTTAATTTGGTAAGGTTATTCTATTTGAGAGTATGTAAAACCTTGCCTTAACTTTTCATCCTCCAAACTAAACCTACTTTTGGGGACCTAACAAATTCAAGAAAAAATATCATAGGATAGTCTTATATTATGAGTATTATCTCCCGATCTCCATTAAATTTTAGTTGCAAATCTAAAATATTTTATATCTCACAAATAATACCCCACAATTAAAAGTTTCAACCTACATACTAACATTAGTATATCTCACAAATAACACCCCATTCTTTTCCATCTATACATTATCATATAAACCTACATACTAACATACCAAATGATAATGTTTCAACCTACATACTAACATTAGTATGGAGTTTTTAACAACGAGTTAATATAAAATACATAACATCTAAAATAAGTTTAATAACACAATACAATAAATAAAACCCATTTGTAAAACCCCTACTTTAAGAGTAGGGTAAAACCAAGTGGGTACCTAAATAAAACATAAGATACTCAAATTACACACATACACTAACTACTTTGCCTACGGGCAACACACAAATACACTAATTTTTTTGTTTTAAAACTATTATTTTGAACTTCAATACAAATCTTGCCGTTGAAGGGAACATTGTTTAAAATCATCTCCTCGTAATCATTGTTGTCTGAAGGCATAAATTTGAACTCGCGTAGAAGAAGGGGGTAATTGATGGGTCGGGCTGGTGGGTTTGTGTCTGTCCTTGCACCAAAAGAAACCTCCCACCCAATCACTCGCGCTCGAACGGTCACTACAAACCCCTAATAAAAATAATTATTAAAATAGTTAACACAACTACAAAATAAAAAATTAATCAAATAAGATACTCTTTATTATTTCATACGAAGTATTAACTCATCTAAAGCATTTATGTTTAACCTTTAAGGTGTAGTACATTTAAGGTATACCCTCATGAGGAAGTACTAATATAGGTTTGATATGTATGTGCAAATACATATCAAACATTAAAATATGGAAAAGTATTCTAAAGCACATGGAGGTGAGAGAAAAGGAGGAGAGAGATGGGCACGTGGGATTAGTTTTAAATGTACCACTGAAAGCTTATATAATATCATTGACTATGTAGTGATACTATTTCTACACGTAGTTAGTACCACTGAATGAATATACAGTACCATTGAATGAATATATAGTACCACTGAATGTTCAATGATATTATTTGATCATCTAGTGATACTATTAATCACCCATTGGTACACTTAAATTCAACACATAAGGGTGAGAGAAAAGAGGAGAGAGATGTGTAAGTTTCATGCGAAATGTCTCTTATGCCCCTTGATATGTATGTTCAAGTATCTATCAAACCTCTCTTTGGAAGGCCTCTACCCTGATATGAGGAGGGTGCTTAGCCGCTGAGTGAGCAATTACTTGTAGAAATGTTTTAAAAACTCTTTTTGGTCATGTGATTTTGAATGAGTGAAGTATTCCATAGACCATATTTATATCATCTAGGGGCTTATTCTGATTGACTGAATTAAACTGAATCGGACTTATTGGAGTTTAATTAAACTGAAAATAATCTGAAGAGAACATGCCCTAGAAATCTAGGACATACGCCAATAACATATAAAATACTCTCATTATGTTCATATATCTTCATTAATCTCAATATTAGTAGCACTTTATTTATCATTAATCAATCACATATTTGTACAATTTCATAATTTTTGTTTTCCAATCAAGCTCTTCTAATCATATAAGATTCCTAAATTACTATCTCGTAATCATATTTATCTACCTTAATCCTAATGTCAATAACAACCACAACTACATAATGGAGTCAAGCATTCATTGCATTGATATTTAATAGGTCCACAATATTGTAAATTTTAAAATCTAACACTTAATCAAGGATCGGAATTGATGATATTATTAGGTATTCAAATCCAACCCAAAATCATGGACAATCCTAGAAAGCGGACATAAACCTTGAATCATTAGACAACACAGCTCAACAAAATGTCACAAAATATTTTTCCGTAGTTTGTATTATAGCATGAGGTATAGTTAACGGGCCTATCTCAAAACATCCCTATTTGGCCATCTCATTATTATTATTCTTATCATTTTAATTTTTTTGAAACATTGGCCATTTGGCCATCTTGGTTAATAAACAGAGGCGTGGCCACATCCTATTAGTCCAAGTGTCAAACCCAAACTTTATATCTCAACCTGGAAAAGTAAGAAAAAAAAAATAATAATAATACAAATTAAACAAAAGAAGAAAATATGACAGCCCATAAATTAAAATAGGTAAATAAGTTTTCTCTCATTGGCAATTTATCAAACAGCCAACAGGTAATGCGCATTAATATCTCATTGGCAATTTACCTAGGCTTGCAATTTACTTGTAGACCCATAATTAAGTTTGAAGTTGCAATTATTTGTAAGTGTGATAGTGAATAAATTAATTGAACTAGCTTTTTGGCCCGTTCAATGCACGTGTTGTTACTTGGGTTAATTATTTTCATATGTAGGAAGATTGTTTCATTTCCAAATTTAAAAGGAAAAAAGAGAGAGGGTAGAACCGTGAAAGAAGATTAATGAATTTAGTTAGATAAATATACGTGAAGATTGTGGGATATAAAATGACATATTATTTTAAATTATATTTAAAGTCTAGGAGATGAAAAGACAATTTTTATCATAATTTATATGTTTATGTAATGTGTATTAATTAAAACATTGTTTTATTATGGTGGAAATGAAACACTTTATTTTCTTACTTGAATTTGAAAGTTGTATAATGCATAAAGACTTAAACATAAATATTAAGGGAGATAACATATGGCATATGAGGTGATGAGTGACTTGTGAATTGTGATGCCATGTGTCATATGAAAAATTTGCGGTTTGTGTTTTTAAATACTAAGTATAGATATGTAGTGGTGTTACCTCTGAACAATGTAGCTCAAGTTTTCTCCTAAAAAAAAACGTTAGGATAAAGTTGAAAAACACAAATGTAAAGGCTATATATATATATTTCACCGATGTAGAGCTAAAGATACAATTGACTTGCACCGGGCCATGTTCCGAGGAATACTAGAATAAATTTCACCGATGTAGAGCTTCACCAACAAAAGACGAGAAAAGAATATATATATATATATGGGAGGGATCCGGTAAGAACCCCTAGATATATAAGAACCCTAGATATATAAGAATCCATCTCAACCGTAGGATCAAGTTGTTTTAGACGGTTAAGATTAAAACACGTGTCCAACTTTTTCAACCCCCTTACCCACCTCCCAACCTTTTCTCTCTCCTCTAACTTTCTCTCTCTTCTTCCCGATTCTCTCATTTTCTCTCTCCTAAAACCCCCAAAAATCTGATAGAAGTTGCAATTTGAAGGATTTTCGCTTCAGGTATGTTTTTCTTTTCAATTTTGTTCAAATTTTCATGAAATTAGCATGATGTTCAAGTGAATTTGCAGTTTTAATTGGTGATTTTTGCAATTTTTAGGGTTCGGATTTAGGGTTCTATTTTTGCGATTTTTAGGAGTTGATTTTTGCGTATTATTTTGTGCGATTTTTGAGTTGGATTTTTCATATGGAGTTTGATTATTTTGAGTTCGAGTTTAGCAAATTTAGGGTTCGAATCTTTGCGAATTATTTTGTTCGATTTTTGCGAATTATTTTGTTTGATTTTTGCGAATGATTTTTGTTCGATTTTTGTTCGATTGTTGTTCATTATTTCGATCGATTTTTGTTCATTATTTCGTTCGATTTTTGTTCATTATTTTGTTCGACTTTTGTGAATTATTTTTGTTTGATTTTTGTGAAATATTTATGTTCGAAAAATTAGATCTGTCGATTATTTTTTTTTTGTTCGAATTAGTTCGATTTTTGCAAATTAATGTCAATTTTTGAATTTTTTTTGTGTATGTGTATTCGAACAATAGATCTGTAGTGCTACGGCTATTACTACAGCCTCTTCTACTCTGCCTACTGCCCCTCCTATCTTCTTCAAGGTTAATTTATATATATTTTGTAGTTGAAGGCATTTGGTGAATTTTATGAAGAAATTGATAACAAGAGTGCCGTTTTGTCCACTTTCGAAACAAGAAACATTGAGATGAAATGGAAGAAATGGAAGGGCAATGCAAACAAACATGATTGTGGAGTATTTTTGTTGAAGCACATGGAAACCTATGAAGGACAATGTCAAAAACAATGGAATTCGGGCTAGAGAAGGATAATGTAAGTGTCAAGACATATGATTGATTAGGTTCTAATTACATCTCCATATTCTGATTATGTTCTAAAGTAATTCTGATTATGTTCTAAGTTAAATGTCTATGTTCTAAAGTAAATCTGATTATGTTCTAAAGTAATTATGATTATGTTCTAAGTTTAATGTCTATGTTCTAAAGTTAATCTGATTATGTTCTAAATTACTTGATTATGTTCTAAAGTAATTCTGATTATGTTATAAGTTAGATGTCTATGTTCTAAAGTTAATCTGATTATGTTCTAAAGTAATTATGATTATGTTCTAAGTTTAATGTCTATGTTCTAAAGTTAATCAGATTATGTTCTAAATTACTTAATTATGTTCTAAAGTAATTCTGATTATGTTATAAGTTAGATGTCTATGTTCTAAAGTTAATCTGATTATGTTCTAAAGTAATTATGATTATGTTCTAAGTTTAATGTCTATGTTCTAAAGTTAATCTGATTATGTTCTAAATTACTTGATAATGTTCTAAAGTAATTCTGATTATGTTCTAAGTTAGATAGATTATGTTCTAAAATAAATCTGATTATGTTCTAAAGTAATTATGATTATGTTCTAAGTTTAATGTCTATGTTCTAAAGTTAATCTGATTATGTTCTAAATTACTTGATTATGTTCTAAAGTAATTATGATTATGTTGTAAGTTAGATGTCTATGTTCTAAAGTTAATCTGATTATGTTCTAAATTACATGGGAATGTTCTAAAGTATTTTTTATTAAATTCTGAATTACATGTGTATTTTAATTTTAACGTGTTTGTATTTTTTTTGTTTGCAGTTTGAGCAAATGAAAAGGTTACGAGTGGAGTATTGTGGGAAGATTATAACATCAGAAGTAAATGAAGAACGGAAAAGAGTGATGAAGATGGCTAGAAAGTGGTCAAAGCTGAACAAAAATTGATATATGATTGTGTAAATCTTAAGTTTATATCTTTAGACATATATTTAAAACAATATATAGTACATTTTTTGTACAAATATGGAGATGACTATTTTGAACATGGGTATCATTTGGAATATTAATATCATTTGAAACATTAACCTGATTTGAAACATTATTTTTATAATGTTCTAAAGTATTTCTGATTTGGAATAAGCTTAAGTTTTTCTTTCGTACAATGAAGAAGGAAGAGGAAAGGAATGAGGTCACACTAAAGACACCAACTCCTCCAAAAACGACACAAAGATATTTCTACTCTAAGCTTCAATTAGTTGTCGCTCTCACCAAGTTTTTTTTGATATATATATATATATAAATACATTATACTACCTCCGGTCCACTTTAGTTGCAACTATTTCCTTTTTGGGCTGGTCCACATTACTTGCAACTTTCCCATTTCTTTCCTTTTTAAGTAACTTTTTAGTGATAAAATTACCATTTTACCCTTACTTTTTTTTAAACACCCTAATTACAAAACTGATGGGTTTCAAATCGGTGGGTTTCGGGGTTGGTGTTTCGGTTTTGGTGGTTCCGATGTGTTAGGTTGGTGGTTTCGGTGTCGGTGGGTTCGAAGGTCGTTGGGTTTCTGGGGTCAGTGGGCTTCTGGTGGTCGTGGCCGGTGGAATCGGTGGGTTGGGGGTAGTTGGGTTTCTGGGGTTGGTGGGTTTCTGGTGGTCGTGGCTGGTGGAATTGGTGGGTTGGGGGTCGTTGGGTTTCTGGGGTCGGTGGTTTGGTGGTCGTGGCTGGGTTGGTGGTGGTTGATTAATTGGGTTGAATTTGTTTTTTTTTTATTCCTTGATTAATACTTAATTTTATACCCTTATCTTTCATTAAACATGCTTAGGAAAATTTACCTCGGCCTCCGCAAACCCTCCCAAAAATGCAATCAAAAAGTTAATTCGCCAAAAAAAAAAAAAAATTGGGTTCACATTACTCGCAAAAAATTGTTCTTTTCTACTCATCCAACCCCATTCTCATGGTGAATTCCGTTCTTTCGGTGTGGAATGTTAATTCGTCATGATTTTAAGTTGTAGCCTCGTAGGTGATATGTTCACATTGCGGAGTTTGTCAATGGTAGGTTGGTGGGTTGAAATCGGTGGGTTCAAATTGGTGGTTTGTGGATCAATCTATGGATTGGATACAATTTTTAAAGAATAATTGGACAAAAATAATATGATATTATATTAATAAATTGAAAAGAATACAAAATAAATATATAAAAAAATTACACAAAATTTTAAAACATAAAAACAACTTATTGCAAACTCCATATTGAAAAGCAATTATATCTTTGTTATTCTTCTTCCTTGTAGTCGTAGATTTCCTAGAAGTAAACCCAGCGGCATTTGCATATGTTTTGTAAAAACTAAGATCCTCTTCAGGATCTTTGAATATCATCCCCAAACGAGGTTTTAACTCATCGGGAATACTTGGAATCCATTCCTTAGTGGTACCATCAGGGCTAAATGATCCAACAACCGTACCTCAGGAGTACGATAAATAACACCAACTGCAATAGAAAATATAAAAAGTAAAATTTAAAACTAGAAGGTAAACTTTAGAACATACAATAAAAGTCATACAATATGAAGAAAATATTATAACATAATAATAAACTTTAAAACATAAAGAGAAAGATACGTAGAAAACTTTAGAACATACAAAATACTTTAGAACATTAAGGATAAACTTTAGAACATAGTAAATTACTTTATAACATACATAATAAAATTTAGAACATAATAAAGTGAAAAAATTTAGAACATAATGAATTAGTTTAGAACATAACCAGGAAAAATTTAGAACATCAAAACAACTTTTGAACATAATCAACATATTCACAAAATGACTTTAGAACATGTAAGCAAGTAAAGTTTAGAACATGTACGTAAATTGAAATTAAAGCATTAAAACAATTAAACTTAGCTGAATACTTTAGAACATAACAAATCACGGACATAGAGTGGAAAAATTTGGAACATAATAGATTACTTTAGAACATAACCAGAAATAATTTAGAACATTAAAACAACTTTTGAACATAATCAATAAATTCACAAAATTACTTTAGAACATGCAAGTAAGTAAAGTTTAGAACATATAAGTAAATTGAAATTAAAGTATTAAAACAATTAAAATTACCTGAATGAGTAACAGAGGAGGGAGAATTATGTTCAACATCATCAAAATCCATGAATATGCAAAAACCTAATCATCAAAAACACAAATTGAAGCAAAAAAAACAATCTGAAATTAAAATCCAATAAAATTCAAGCAAATAGAAAAACTCAAGCAAAAAAAATCGAAAAATAAAAAAAATTGAAAATAAAAACAATAAAAAAAACTGGAAAAAGATGATTAGGAAAAATAAAAAATAAAAAAATACAAAAAAAACTGGAAAAATAAAAAAATCGAAAAATAAAAAAACTGGAAAAAATCGAAAAACTAGAAAAACAAATCTAAAAACTCAAAAAAAAAAAAACGAAAAACTCGAAAAAAAAATCTAAAAACTCGAAAAAAAAATCAAAAAACTCGAAAAATAAAAAAATCGAAAAAAAATCTGGAAAAAAAAAATTAAACAAACAAATGTAATCATCACACATTATATAACAGCAAAATCGCAAAAAAAAAACAATAAAATCGGTAAAAGAAAAAATCTTTAACAAGTAATAAAATTACCCAATTTGTTGATGTATAGATGCTGAGGAGAGAGAAAGTGCTGAGAAGAGAGAAAGTGATGTGCTGAGGAGAGAGAAAGTGAAAAGAATAACCTTAAGATTTAGGGTATTTTGTTAAAAGTGTAAAAAAAAGAAAAGGTAAAAAATTACATAAATGCCATTACTAAGGGAGTATTTTAGATGGTTAGATCAAATCCAATGAATGGCTAAGATGGGTTCTATAAGATTGGGTTCTTATATAGAGGAGGGTTCTTCCATGAGCCTTCCTCTCTCTCTCTCTCTCTCTATATATATATATATATATATATATATATATATATATATATATATATATGTTATTAACACATGTTTAAAAAGAAAAACACAACATATAATATTTGTTAATTAAATAATTAACAATTTAACATACCTCATCCATAATAAATCTTGGATAATATTTGTTAATTGTGTCAAGAGCTTCATGAACATGCACCCTTAAAAGGATGTTAGTGGTTCTGTCTTTGTCAACCAACGACACCTTCAAGTAAAAAACTTGTCGCCTATAATTATCGAACTCTATCATCCTTAGTGGCGAAGCTTGTGGACGTTCATTTACTCCAAGCGCCATCTCTCCCAGTTTACTTGCTCTCCATGCTTCTACTTCTTCTAGCTTTTTTAGTGCACCAGCTATCTTCAAGTCTACCGACTCTAAAATTTTGCGTAAAATCTGATTTGATCTTTCACTTGCTTCTAATAAATTAACATTAAACAATAACTTCTCTCGGTGTTGGGTGGTAGTGGGAGCAATCGAACTTCTGAATCGTTCGATATAATTGATTATCTGTGACTCGTCCATGATAGGCTTTTGGCGGAAAATATGTTGTTTTTGGTGCAAGGGAAAGATGTTAATATAATTGCTGGTAAAAGAAACACAAACTAAGTAGTTATATATTTAAATGAATTAAAAATCAAACATCTTTTGAAATAAGAATTGTAATATAATATTCATCATAGTCAGGATCTGTATATAGAACCATTAAAAAGAAAAAGGAAATTTTTATAGTAAAGAAAATAAAGTAACTACATGCATATTAACAATTTTGGATAGAGGTAATATAAATCTGCACACTCACCAGTAGCATTTAATTGTCAGTACTATTCTTAAAAACAAATCTCTAATGATGAAAAAAAAAATACTCGTATGATTGATGATGTTCATAGTTAAAATTTCATGATGGTCTAAATCTTGTCGTCAGCAGATCAGTGATCGACACATTAATAAGCTACATATAAACTGATATGATAATCATCTAATACTCAAATATCTTCGTAAAAACTGATATGATAGTCATCTTATAAATTCAATTTATTAATAACAACAAAAAATTCTTTTGTATTGGTAAATCATCATTTACCAATATTACCAACACCTAAATCACTTATAACAATTTTATCAGAATATGCCTTTTGAAATTAATAAAAAACGAAATAAATATATTTCATTAATCACAATCAACATATATATATATATATATATATATTAGTCTAGATTTATTTTCTTTTTCGTTAGGATTTATTTTTCCTTATCATTTTATCTTGTTTTAATGATTTACTTTTATTTTGAAGCAAAAAAAAAAAAAAAAAAAAAAAAAAAAAAAAAAAAAAAACTATTGGGAACATATTACTTTTATTAAAATAAACAATATAAAATTTTATTTTATTATAACATATTACTTGTATTTATCCTGTTCAAACCACGTGTTGAACTTATCAAATCATACAAGTATGAATTATATTTACTATATATTTTTTTTCTAGTCTAGTTATCATAATTGAAGATATTCAATTTTTTTTTTTACAAATAAGATATTCCTTTTCAAATTATTTATAAATTAAACTTATAGATTATATATGTCTTATTTCAAAGAAAATGAATCTTACCGAACATGACTATATTACCTTTTGTTGATTGATGGAAATATGTGGTCACTATTTATGAGAAGGGTACTATGTATTATTTTGTCTTCAGAAGCTTAGTTGTCGTGTATATACTTCATATGTAAGCTTGCTAGTTGCCTAGTTGCTACTGCTAGCTGTTATCTTTTGTTGCTGGTTCAAGGACTTTTGTCCTTCATCTTGGTCAACAAAAAAAGACCTTGAGCCAACAATTAAAAGATCAAGGACAAAGGGCTTTTTTTTTACCAGGTTGTTGTATTTCCCTTTATGTGTAAAAAAAAAAAAAGGAGAGAATCAAACATGACATTATATGTCAGCCTATTGAAAACACGCTATTTATATGTTCATTTTTGGCGAAAGTATTGATGGGATCATTGGTATGATATACGAGTATTGAGAGGTGTTCCAAACGGAGGGTTGTGAGACAATGAAATTATGTCTTGCAAGGGCATTATAGGCATTCCAGACATCATTTTAGAGATGTCTCATTGAGCTGTTAAAACATACCACTGGAACTTCAGTGGTACAAAATACACTCTAAATGGTATAAAATGTAGTCTCAGTGGTATCCAAAAATATTCAACTAGAGTTTCAGTTAACAAAATATAGACTCAGTGGTAGTGGTCCCGTTAAATTTTTGTCCTTTTTGCACGTGAAGTGGGACCCTCACTACTTTTTTACTCTTCCTATCTCTCTCCACATTTCTCTCTCTTCATTGTACCTTTTTATTTTTTTTAATAGTTGTGAGACATAATATTATGTCTCACAACCCTACAATTTTACTTCCTCGAGTATTGATGGTATCATTGGTATGATTAAGCTACTCCGTATGAGATAAACATCGAAAACTTTGGTGTTGTTCGGTTGTCTTATTGTCTATTTATTAGCTACATCTCTTTCATTTATATATAATCATCGAAAACTTAGGTGTTGTTCTGTTGCCTTAATTTTTCATAGGCAATCAAAATTCTCATGATTTTCCTTTTGGACATGTTGTTGGTTGATAAAAAAAATATTTTTTTTAAAAAAAAGGTTTAAAAAAAACAAAAACAAAATGAAGGAAGTCTTAATTCATGAAAATTTCAACTTTTTACAAAATATGAGAATTTAGAGGTGATCAAAGGCCGAATTAGGTTAAAGCACGAAAAAACAACCCGTATGCTTCGATTTAAAAAGTGCTTGCCCAAAGTCGTAAAATCATCGGGCCGGATTTCCGAGATGGAAAAAAAATCAACTACATATCCTAAATATGCATGCCAAAGCCCTCCCCCAAAATTGCACTCTGCTCTTGCCTCTTGCCAGAGGGGAATGTAGGAACCTTTTTCATTGCATAATAGAAAGTGTCATGTAACTCATGTTGCATAGATTAAAAAAAAGTGATGCACTTGTGACTTGTTGAAAAATGATTGAATTTAACAAGTGAAACACTAAGGGAAAATGCAAATTCTAAACCATCTAAGAAATTAGGATAAAAAACATAATTATTATCTATTGAAAAAGGCATCGATGCTAAGTATGACAATCAACCCTATTGTTTTTAAATACCAAGTAGTGTATATATATATATATACTACGTGTATAGAAAACAAATGTTATTAAGGTTGTATGATTATACTTAGGGTCTGTTCTCATACGTTTATTTTCAGTAGTTCAGTTTAGTTCAGTTCAGCTGATTTCAGTCTAATAGAACATACCCTTAGTTAAAAAAAATAATACTTGTAAAAATAATAGTCGAATTACATAAAAGTAGGCAAATGGAGTGTGGACAATAGAGTTATACTAATAATGGTGTGAAAAAATTACTACGTATAAAGAATGTTAGTAACGATCAAATTTTGTCCTCCAATAATAAGCCCATAGCTGATAGGATAGCTACACAATTACGATTTACGACTTACGAGTATTATTCATAAAGAGCAACTACCAATTGGTTGTTGGTGTAGTGGTGATTGGGACTACACTTGGTAGAGAGGACTCGTGTTCGATCCCCCGCAACAACAATTGGTTTTAATAACCAAAACAAGGATAATAATATACGTAGTAATAAAATAAAATAGAAACACTCAACAATGTTTTTTTATTGACAATACTCAACAATAAATTATAAATGAGTACATGTCAAATTACATAATTGATACTTCGTAGCTTATTCATTTATATCAAATTATACGAGCAAGAAGCCTATAGCTCAGTGGAGCTAAGCTTCAGTTTCCGTGATAGTGACCCGGGTTCGAGGCTCATATCCCCCCTCCCCTGTGGGTAATACCCCCTTGATATTCCTGTGATAGGAAATTAAGGTGGGGCCCACCCCTTACCCCTTAAAAAAAAAAAATTATATCAAATTATACAATACTAAAATCTATATTGTGATTGATTTTTTCCTAGTAAGTGCAACAATTTCTTATTTGGTAAGGATCTATTACCTCCGGTCTAAATTACTTGCAACTTTGGGGTATTATTTGTGAGATATAAAATATTTCAAAGTTGCGAGTAATTTGGACCGGAGGTATTATTGTTATTTTATAATTTCTCTCTCTTACTAACACTATTTTCATTTTTTTTAATTATTTTTCTTTTACACTAACTCTACTTACACTACTTTTTTTCTAAATAAAGGAAAATTATTTATCTCAATTACCAACTACAAAGTTTTTATATTATAAAAAACCCTTGTTTGGTCCCCTCGTATAATTTTCCTAAAACTTTGTGCACATCATAGTGTTGTGATTATTGTGAAACAGATGAAGTATATTAAAAGGCGTTTCTAAGAATGTCTTTGTACCCTGAGACAGTGTCAGAATCAAAATTTTCAAGTGAGAGGGGCCAAGATCATATCTATGTATGTGTAATCTTCGCAAGTAGTATTGAGTTCGTGGATTACATTTACTTTATATATATATATATATATATATATATATATATATATATATATATATATAAAATAAAAAAACACTACAAAATGTTAATTATAAGATTTGAACTCTTGACATTTTGTCCACTATTATATGGCAAAAATCAACTCTTCTACACTAAAATTTATAACAAGTATAGTATAAGCAAAAATTAATATTCATCTTGAGCCAAGGGGGAGGCTATGGCCCACCCCAGCCCCCCCCCCCCCCCCTTTGGCTCCGCCCCTGCCCTGAGACTAGGGGTGTTAATTGAGCGAGTCAATCACAAGCTAAGAGTTGTTCGACTCGACTTGAAAGCTTTTTTACACGTTCTCGCTAAAGTTTCGGGCCAATAAATAATAAGGTTAGAGAAAAGAACAAAATGATTATAATATGTAATCATTGGCTAAAAATATTATTCCAATTATATAGTACCTCAAATATAAAAATAAAATATTATAGTTAATGAAGTTTGAGTGTTTGACCAAAATAATTTTAAAAAAAAGGCGGAAAATTATTTAATCAGGAGATGATACATGTAAATGATGTCATTGTTGATTCGCCTTTAATATATATTCATACTCCGTAGATTATAGATAGACAAATGCTTTTACTTTAAATCCTTTTAATTTACAAATTTTAGTTTAGAAATTATTGACTACAAGTGTACAACCATGTTTCCTTTTTATGTCATACTCCGTATCAAATTTGCGGATTTGCCTGAATAATTAAGTCAATAAGTTCTTTTCCTTGTTCATCAATCATCATTAATGAGGTCACAAGTTTAAGTAGACAATAACAGTCCCAGAAACAATCATTCTTGCCAAAGATAGCAAATGAAATTCCAAACACGTTTCCAACTCACTACTTCAACAGGCTCAAACGTGAAATTCCCTCTCTTTCTCTTTCTTCAAATTGCTGTCAATTTTCCGGAATTTCAGCTCATCACTTTGAGTATTTTGCTATAAAAATGGCTACTGCAACTTCAAACCTTCACTCACCCCTTTTAATGGCTGACACCGTCCCCAATTCCGTCGATTACAAGGGTCGTCCTGCTGTTCGATCTAACCATGGACGTTGGTTTTCTGCTTTATTTATCATCTGTAAGTTCACAATTTTTAACAAAATTATAACCCCACTTTTTAATTTTCAATTTCTTTTGTGGGGTTGAATGAAATTTGATTTTTGATGAAGGGGTGGAGATGGCAGAGAGGATTGCATTTTATGGGATTTCATCGAATTTGATAAGTTTTTTGACTGGGAAATTGGGGCAGTCAACGGCAATGGCGGCTGTTAATATTAATGCTTGGAGTGGAGTAGCTTCTTTGCTTCCAATTTTTGGGGCTGTTATTGCTGATTCTTTTGCTGGAAAGTTTTATACCATTATTGTATCTTCAGTCATTTACATTTTGGTTAGTGTTCTATTTATTCTGTCTTTTTGATTGTTTTTATTGTTTGAAGTTTCAATTGTTAGCTTGTTTGGGGTTTTGATGCTCAGAGTACGCTTGAACACTCGAGAGTATGATGCGCATTATGTTCAGAATTAAAAATGTGTCTCATGAAAGTGAAATAAGTTGTATTGACTCTGATCAACTTGAATGTTTGGTTGATCAGTTGGAGTAGAAAAGGCAAAATTGACTATAATATTTAGCATTGAGATGATTGACTATTTGACTTACTTTAGATGATGATGGGAAATTGGACTATATTGAATTGTTGATAGTGATACTGATGTTAGTAGTAGTGATTTGTTATGCTGGTTAATTAGAGTAAATGAGGAGAATACCCGTTGAATTGAGTCTACATGTAAAAATCTGTTATGAGTGGATATTTTAAATCATCATTTGATGAACAAAAGATTTAGAGGCTGTTTGGTTGGGGGTGATTTGGTGAGGGAAAGCCGGAAAGGTAATAAAACCCCCCTTTCCCTTAGTGTGTGGTCAGTTTCTGGAGTTTGTCCGGTTGAGAGTGGGTACCAATTGAGAAAAGGATGGGATTGGAGCTACTCTACTTTGTATTCTTTCCGTAGTTGGGTCATCCAGTGAAGTTGCTTTCTCCTCTATTTGATAGCATATGCTAATAATGTTATGTTATTATACTGTGGTAAAATTGCTCTCCTTTGAGAGTTCTCTAGTTATTTAGTGTTCAGTGACTTGTGGAATTTGCATTGTTTCAGTTTTTATGATTTGGTCTCATATATGACTATTATGAGTAGTTCAAGATTGGATTCATTTTTATATAGAATATTGTAACTCTGTAAGTATAGTTTGTAGGTCTCATTTACATTGAAAGTTTAGATTTTGATTTTTTTTTTTCTTCTCGTTTTATACTAATTATATTTACTACTCATTTCACTTGGATGGCCACTAGGGGCTAGGCTTGCTTACATTGTCAGCGATGCTTCCTTCACTTAGTTGTCCCAACCAAGGAAGAAGCATTGTGGGTGGACAGGAATGTTCACCACATTTGCAGACAGTTATATTCTTTATCGCTCTATATCTGGTGGCTGCTGGGCAAGGTGGGCACAAGCCTTGTGTTCAGGCTTTTGGGGCTGATCAATTTGATGGAGAAGATCCAGGGGAGCTCAAGGCAAAAAGCTCTTTTTTCAATTGGTGGTATTTTGGTGTTTGTGTGGGTAGTTTGCTAGGCATTGGAGTCTTGAGCTATGTTCAGGACAACCTTAGTTGGGGCCTTGGATTTGGAATTCCATGTATTATCATGGTAATATCTGTGCTCATATTTCTTTTTGGAACTGTGACTTATCGCTACAATATGAAAGTCGAAGGGGAAAGTCCATTTACAAGGATTGGAAGAGTATTTGTTGCAGCAGCCCAGAATTGGAATACTGCACCTCCTGAGGATGGCGATAATGAAGAGGCTCAATTTCATGATGGATCTAGACAATTCAAGTTCCTTGACAAAGCTTTGGTTGCAAAAGAAATTTCAAATAGAATTGGGAAATCTTGCAGTAAAAGCAATGTTGAAGAGGCAAAGGCAGTACTTAGGTTGTTTCCAATTTGGGCAACAACATTGATCTTCGCAATTGTCTTCTCACAGCCACCAACTTTCTTCACCAAACAAGGCATGACGTTGAATAGATCAGTTGGATCTAATTTTGCTATACCAGCAGCCGCATTGCAGTCTTTTATAGGCATCTTTATTGTCATCTTTCTCCCAATTTATGATCGCGTTCTTGTGCCAGTTGCCAGAAAAATTACTGGAAATCCTGCTGGCATATCAATGCTTCAGAGAATTGGAACTGGTCTGTTCATTTCCATTATTGTTATGGTGCTTTCCGCCATCATAGAGAAGAAAAGGCTTGAAACTGCTTCTCAACATGGACTGATAGACTTGCCTGATATGACAATCCCAATGAGTATTTGGTGGCTGCTTCCGCAATATGCTTTATTTGGTATTTCAGAGGCATTTACCATGGTTGGTCTGCAAGAATTTTTTTACGACCAAGTCCCAAATGAATTGCGCAGTGTAGGATTGTCTCTGTATCTGAGTATATTTGGCTTAGGAGGCCTTTTAAGCAGCTTGCTTGTTACACTGATCAACAAAGCAACTAGTAGAGGTGGGAAAGAGAGTTGGTTTTCGAATAACTTGAATCGTGCACATCTTGATTACTTCTATTGGCTGCTTGCTGGTCTTAGTAGCATAGGTTTGTGTCTTTTTGTTTATTTTGCAAAGTCATACATATACAACAAAAAAAATACTAGTCTATAGTAGGTAATAGAATGCTACTTCATGTTGTATGCAAATAGTAAGCAAGGGGCAAAATGTAATGACACACTGTTGGGTGACTTAATTAATGCTCTTTAGGAAAATATTAGAGCTTATTGTACTACGAAGTATTATATTTCACCCATGTGTAAAATCAGATGTGAGCAATGTTGAAGTGAATTGCACAAGTAGTTGTTTTGAGAGAAATCTACGAATCATACTTGTTTCTTAAACTGAAAATGTTATGAATTATTATTCTATTCCTTGATGTTTTTATTGCACCAGGACTCCAGGATTGATTTTCTTCATCTTTCACCATGCATACACTTTTACACCATTAACATACTTACGTACTAGCTTAACATTGTAGGAGATTTCATGCATCTTGGGGCCTATGCAGCAAAAATAGCTTGTACGGTTGATGGTTGCTGTTAGCTGTTACTCTGTTACGGAGTAGTTGCTAGTTGACAGATAATAGGGAAAGGAAGGGTCTTTCACTCACCTTTTATTTACTTGAGAAAGTTGAGAAGGTAATCTTTTATTTTACTATTACCTAAATATATGTGAAATGGATTGTTAAATCTATATAGTTTTGTACTCACTTGTCATTGCGTAATCTACAAAAATCATAAATCAAAGTCAAACATCATCTCTCTCTATTTCACATACAGAGGCATTTACTGCAATGACCACTTGCAGATTTTTGGATTTTTCATTTGGGGAGTGCTTTGCTTAAAAATCTATAATATAAAAGAAAACTTCCAACTCTAACTAACATTACTGCTATTGCTGTTGATTCACCTTCTGCTGAGCATCTCCCTTATTCCGTTGCGTACACCTCATGGAAGAACATACACAACAATCAGGACAAGGCATTGTTCCTGGTGCTGTTGACTACAAGCACCGTCCTGCAGTCAGGTCTAAACATGGACGGTGGATATCTGCTTCTTTCATCATTTGTAAGTAGCTCTCTTTCCCTTTTAGTTTGATACAAATAAACAAGTACTCACTTTGCCATTTTAATCCCATGTTTAACTGAATATGTTCTCAAAGGGGTGGAGATGGCCGAGAGGATTGCAATTTATGGGATATCAGGAAACTTGATTAGCTATTTAACGGGGAAGTTGGGGCAGTCAACAGCAATGGCGGCTTCAAGCATCAATACTTGGGGTGGAATAGCTGCGTTACTTCCAATTTTAGGGGCTATTATTGCTGATTCTTTTGTTGGAAAGTATTATACTATTATTGTTGCCTCTTTCATTTACATCTTGGTTAGTTATCTCACTTCATTTCTCTGTTATACATTTACAGGTTTTATAAAACTTCAATTTAAGCTTTAGTTTCCTTTTGGTGCTTTAAATCTTGATGGGTTTTTATGAAACAGATAATTTTTTTTAGGAATCTGAATAGGAATAAACGGGAATTGAACTATTCTTGTACAAAATGATTGATAGATTTACAACTCTTTCTTTAAGTGCGATTTTTTTGATGTTGCATGCTTAATTGATGAAGGTTTGGTTTGGAATGTGGATGATAGTAAAATAGTAAATGACATCAATTAGCTGTGCAGTGTAACTATGTTGGTTCACAAGTTGGCAATTGAATAGTAATCTTTATGTGAAGGGAGTATTGCAGAAGTGTTGAGTTCCAAGATTTTAAACTGAAGTACTTCCGTTACATGAGTGGCCATAAAATCCATCTATTGAAAATGTTTTTTTTTTTAATTTATTTTTTTAATAAATATTTATATTTTTTCCTTCAGTTTACTATACAGTAGTATTTATCTCATCTGAATGGCGTATCAGGGGCTGGGTTTGATGACTTTGTCAGCAATGCTACCATCTTTTAATTGTCTCGACCAAGAAACAGATAGCAAGGGCACTCCTGGATGTACCCGACACTCACAGGTAATACTATTTTTTATTGCCCTTTATTTGGTGGCTGTTGGGCAAGCTGGGCACAAGCCTTGTGTTCAGGCTTTTGGTGCTGATCAGTTTGACGAAGAAGATCCCATGGAAAGCAATTCCAAAAGCTCTTTCTTTAATTGGTGGTATTTTGGTCTTTGCATTGGTGCTTTGCTAGGTGTTGGAGTCTTGAGCTATGTTCAGGACAACCTTAGTTGGGATCTTGGGTTTGGAATTCCATGCATTATCATGGTAATTGCTCTAGTGATCTTTTCGGTTGGAACTATGACTTATCGGTATAGAGTGAAAAGCGAAGGAGAAAGTCCATTCAAAAGGATTGGAAGAGTGTTTGTTGTTGCAGCAAGGAATAGAAATGCACTTCTTGTTGCTGGTGACAGAGGAGAGGCTGATTTTGAAGAAATCGAACCTCATGATGGATCTCGACAGTACAGGTTTCTAAACAAAGCTTTACTTGCACCTGAGATTGTAGAGTTAGGTGTCCGATCTTGCAGCAAGAGCGAGGTTGAAGAGGCAAAGGCAGTACTTAGGCTGTTTCCCATATGGGCAACAACGTTGGTGTTTGCAATTGTCTTCTCACAACCTGCGACTTTCTTCACCAAACAAGGCATTACATTGGATAGATCACTTGGATCTAATATTGCTATACCAGCTGCAGCATTGCAGTCTTTTTCTGGCATCTGCATTATTGTCTTTATTCCCATTTATGACCGTGCTCTTGTGCCAATAGCCAGAAAGTTGACCAGAAAGCCTGCAGGCATATCATTGCTGCAGAGGATTGGAATTGGGCTGTTTATATCCATCTTTACAATGTTAGTTGCTGCTGTCACAGAGAAAAAAAGGCTCGAGATTGCTTCTCAACATGGGCTGATAGATTTGCCTAAGGTTACAATACCAATGAGTATTTGGTGGATGCTTCCACAATATGCCTTGTTTGGAATTTCAGAGGCATTTACCTTGGTTGGCCTGCAAGAATTTTTCTATGACCAGGTACCTAATGAATTGCGTAGTGTGGGATTGTCACTGTATTTGAGTATATTTGGAATAGGAGGCCTTTTAAGTAGTCTTCTTATTACATTGATCAACAAAGCAACCAGTAGAAGTGGGGGAGAGAGTTGGTTTTCGGATAACTTGAATCGCGCACATCTTGATTACTTTTATTGGCTACTTGCTGGTCTAAGTGTCTTAGGGTTGGCTCTTTTCGTGTATTTTGCAAAATCATACATATACAATAAAAATAAGGCTCGCCTATAGAAGGTGATGGAATGCTTCTTCCTGCTGTATGTAAATTTTAAGTAAAGTGTGAGATGTGAAGTCAAGGTGTTGTTATATATTTAATGCTCTAATCATTTTAATGCTTTGTGTATTCTGTTGATTCCCCATGTGTGTAAATTAGTAAATGTACTCGTGATCAATGCTGGAGTGTAAATCAGACTTACATTCTATTACTAATATTGGCATACTTATTCAGATATAGAAGCTGTAAATTTGTAATCAGAAAAATTTACATCGTACGGGCTTATTAGATTGTACTTAACTTTTTTTTTTTTTTTTTTTTTCTGCACTTTCATTGTCCTTGGATCTCGTTATCTTTTGTCATCCAAGTATAGTAATCTTTTGTACTCGGATCTCGTTATCTTTTGTCATCCATGACTGCTTTTTTTTTTTTTCTGCTGTAAATTATAATAATAAGCACTAAGGCACTTCTGTAATTTGCTTCAAATGACATTTGCCTGTGTTTTCAGATTGAGAAGTATACTTACCAGCACAGTGGCATGGTCCATGTGCCGTCCACAGTTCTCGTAAGAAGGTCTTCCAAGCTTTATACAAAGGTTGGGTTTCCTCTGTGATTGTAGTTGTAAGTCTGACTTAAAATACTCTATGTATCCAATACTTGTTAGGTGCAGATTGTAAATGCTATGTGCTCTTGAATTCAGCTGCTGCAACTGCAAGAAATTGGGTTTTCATTGCACTTCTTGTTCTTAGAGCACCAGAATCCAGGATACATGCAAGAAATTGTTATTATTCATCATGCTTACATTCACATTCCACTCGCACTCAAACTGTGAAATTTAAACCATATAAACCA
This sequence comes from Chenopodium album, assembly GCF_948465745.1. Taxonomy (NCBI): domain Eukaryota; kingdom Viridiplantae; phylum Streptophyta; class Magnoliopsida; order Caryophyllales; family Amaranthaceae; genus Chenopodium; species Chenopodium album. The sequence continues at coordinate 77,304,892 of NC_137840.1, read as the reverse complement.
AATATAATTGCAAAAAATTGGTTTATCAGTTAGTTAGTGTTGTTCTATTCTACTTTCGGTGTATAGGGAGTCCTGTAAGGCGACAAAGCAGGTGGGATTCAGCCACTTGTGCTAGCTGACAATTACATTGTTATTCAATTCATTGCTATATATAGTCCTATTATACATCGATTACGTCTCTTTCAGTCCTATTGCATACTACACTTGTCTTTATAAGCTGTAGAAGGGTACTTAACATGCCTGGGTTCGCTTATTATATCTTCCTCGTCTGGATACCCATCATTATGGACAAGGACTTGGAAAGTTGGAATATTACTTTGTGAATTTCATACTTCCTTGTCTTCCCTTTAAAAGCTGTGACTATTATTATCTCCTGGTTCAGTATTTATTTATTCTCTGTACCCCACCTTAACTGATCCTCTCCCCAATCGGCCCAATCAAATGATTTTCCTTAAAATTCTTCATTACAGTCAGGACTCAGTAGGGCTGCTGTCAATTATTTAAATAAATTTGTGCAGTTGGAATACTCCTAGGGAAGGAATGTCAACTACTTCGTAGCTAGCTTACTTGGTAAAGTTTTACGATGTAGTACTCACAATTCCGGTTTGAATCCTAGTTTGTCCACTAATCTTTGTTACTCTCTGCATCTGAAACCTGCAGATTTTGGCTTGCCTGCTGGGGGAAACTGGTGTTCTGTATTGTGATGTCAACCTCCAACTCTAAATCCAATGCGGTTGTTGTCAGAATAACGTCAGCTGAGCCTGAGCTTCTTTCTTACACACCTCTTCTCATGGTGGAACAACAAGAGCAAGTAGAAGACACAGTTCCTGGCGCAGTTGACTATAAGCACTGCCCTGCCATCAGATCCAAGCATGGACAGTGGACTTCGGCTTCTTTCATCATTTGTAAGTTTATCAAACCAAAACCATTTTTGTTGACTTTAATCAAAATTTAATCTAATTTATTGTTAAAGGGGTGGAGATGGCGGAGAGGATGGCGTATTATGGGATATCAGGAAACTTGATAAGCTATTTAACGGGGAAATTGGAGCAGTCAACGGCAATGGCGGCTTCGAGTATCAATGCCTGGAACGGGGTGGGTTGTTTGCTTACTATACTGGGGGCGGTTATTGCTGATTCTTTTGTGGGCAAGTATTATACAATCGTTGTTTCTTCCATCATTTACATCTTGGTAAGTTTTCAAGTATGATTGATTTATTGATTGATGATGAATTGGATAGTGAAAAAACAGAATTGCATGAAATATATAATTGAACTACACTGTTAGTGAATAATTTTAGGAATCACTATTGCAAAAACATTGGCTGCAAAAAAAAAAAATACAGTAAATTTTTTTCACCTTGGATATAGCATGTTATTTTGGACTTGGTGGTAATCACATGTTGCTATACATACAGCAATTTTTTTTTTTTTTTTTTTTTTTTTTTTTTTTTTTTTTTTTTTTTTTTTTTTTTTAATTTTTGGTAATGGAGTGCATTGTGTGAATATGCAGTAATATTTCCTATCCAATATTTATCTAATCTGGGTGCTTTGCTAGGGGCTGGGCTTGTTGACTTTATCAGCAACGTTGCCATCCTTTAGTTGTTTCAACCAAGATACAAGCGACGAGGTTTCTTCAGGACGTTCTCCACAGTCACAGATATTATTATTCTTTATTGCCCTTTACCTGGTGGCTGTTGGGCAAGGTGGTCACAAGCCTTGTGTTCAGGCTTTTGGGGCTGATCAGTTTGATGGAGAAGATCCTAAGGAGCGCAAAGCTAAAAGCTCTTTCTTCAACTGGTGGTATTTCGGTGTTTGCTTGGGTGGTTTGCTTGGTATCGGAGTATTGAGTTATGTTCAGGACAATCTTAGTTGGGGCCTTGGATTTGGAATTCCATGCATCATCCTGATACTTGCTCTGCTCATATTTATGTCTGGAACTATGACTTATCGCTACACTATGCAAGTTGAAGGGGAAAGTCCGTTCTCAAGGATTGGAAGAGTATTTGTTGCAGCGGCAAGAAATTGGAATGTTACACTTCCTGTGGTTGATGACAGGAGAGGAGATTTAGAAGAAACCGAACCTCATGATAGATCTCAACCATTCATATACCTAAATAAAGCTTTACTTGCACCTAGTATTGTAAAGAGAGGTGTAAAAGCTTGCAGCAAGAATGATGTTAAAGAGGCAAAGGTAGTGCTTAGGTTGTTTCCTATATGGGCAACAACATTGGTCTATGCAGTTGTCTTCTCACAGCCCAAAACTTTCTTTATCAAACAAGGCATTACATTGGATAGATCTCTCGGGTCTAGTTTTGCAATACCTGCTGCAACATTAATGTCTTTTAATGGCATCTGCATTATTTCCTTTATCCCGCTTTATGACCGTGTTCTTGTGCCAATGGCTAGAGAATTGACCGGAAAGCCTGCTGGCATATCAATGCTTCAGAGAATTGGAATCGGGTTGTTTTTATCCACCTTTACTATGATTATAGCTGCTGTCACAGAGAAAAAAAGGCTGCAGACTGCTGCAGAGCATGGGCTAATAGATTTGCCAAATGAGACAATCCCAATGAGAATTTGGTGGCTGCTTCCGCAATATGCTTCATTTGGAATTTCAGAGGCATTCACCATGATTGGCCTGCAAGAGTTTTTTTACAATCAGGTGCCTAAGGAGTTGCGTAGTGTGGGACTGTCCCTATATCTGAGTATACTTGGCTTAGGAGGCGTTTTAAGTAGCTTTCTTGTTTTATTGATCAACAAAGCAACCACTAAAGGTGGGGGAGAGAGTTGGTTTTCAGATAACTTGAATCGAGCACATCTTGACTACTTCTACTGGCTGCTTGCTGGTCTTAGTGCCTTCAGTTTAGCTCTGCTCGTGTATTTTGCAAAGTCATACGTATACAATAAAAACAAGGCTTAACTCGTATATAGAAGGTGATTATGCTTCTCATTGTTGTTATGGAAATTGTATGCTGTGAAATTGATATTTTGAGTTGTTAATCAGCTCACATACCAAGTTCACATTATACTACAAGTAGTTTATTACAGTACATACCAAAATCACATTATGTATAAACATCCTTTCATCTTAGACATCCAAATATAGTCACATCAAAAGATTCTTTTACTCTCAACGGCAGAAGACATTGAAGACCACATACATCAATTATTTATTTGAGGGACATATCACCTAAGTTGTCAAATCATATATTTGATTGGTTCTGAGCTTCTGACCTCCTCCAAGTGGAGGAATTGATGGGCAATATCCTTTATTGGTGAATTCTGTCAACCAAATACTCCCTTCGTTTCATTTTACTTGTTCCACTTTAATTTTTTTTTTTTTTTTTAAAAAGAAACAAAAAACTCACAAAGATTAGTCAAATGGAGCGAGTAAAATGAGACTTGAGAGCACTCAGCATTTTTACAACACAATAAAATTGAAAAATTATATCATTAGATGGTGTATTTTACAATTTTATTACAAAAATGACTGGCAAAGTTTAGGCTCTGCGTACATTATATGTTTTTTTAATCTGTCATTACGAAAATATCACTTAATTATCAGTCCTTTTAGTGCCTTAACTAGATACAACAGATACCTTGCTTTGATTGTCAATTTCAGATAATGCTGAACTCACTCCTTTGTACGAAGTATTAAGTTTGGTGCTGGAGCATGTGTTGGCTAGCCTCATTCGCAACCGACTTGGTAACTACCATGCCTGTTTTTTCCCTCTGCAAGTCATAATAATATACACCAAGGCGCTTTTGTGGTTTGCTTCAAATGACATTTGCCTGTGTTTTCAGATTGAGAACTTTCCTTACCAGCACAGAGGCATGGTCCATGTCCCGTCTACAATTCTTCGTGAGAAGGTCTTCCATGCTTTATACAAGGGCTAGCCTTCTTCTTTGATTAGAGTAGTAAGTCTGACTTATAATACTCAACGTATACTAGTTGCTAGTAAATTCAGCACTACTGCAACTGCAAGTTTACAGGTTTTTTAGATTGTATATATGATAAGTCATCATGGTTCTATTGTGCTTGTAAGAACCAGCCTCTAGGATAGAATTTCTTGAATTTTCGTAAAGCATATAATCAAATTCTACTTGCACTCAAAATGTGACATTTAAACCATATAAACCAAATATAAGTGCATAAATTTGGTTTAAGCACTTTTGTGTTGATCATTTTTTTTTTTTTTTTTTTTTTTTTTTTTTTTTTTTTTTTTTGATGTATGTATAGGGAGTCTTGAAAGGCGATACATGGGGGGATTATTCGGCCACTTCTCATGCTAAATTTGGTGTTTAGCTAGCTGATAATCACATTGTTATCAGTTCCTTGTTATAAGTTGTCTACCTCTTTGAGTACTATTGCATACCAATATACCACACTTACCTTTATGAATACTAGAAGGGTAGTTTACTGCTTAACATGCTGGGCTTTATTGCTTAGTCGGGTCGTTCGGATACCCACCACTATTATTGACATGGGCTTGGAATGTTAGTTTGAGAATCTCATTTTTCCCCGTCTACCCTTGAAAGGGTGTGAATATTTTTATGTCCAAGGTCATTATCTATTTATTTTGCCTATGAAAGGGTGTGAATATTATTATGTCCAAGGTCATTATCTATTTATTTTGCCTACTCCAACTCAACTGACTCTTCCCAATCTTATCATATGAAGGCCTGCTGCCAATTACAAGTACATATATAAACACGTGGAATTAGAATCACATGGGGAGTTGGGAATGTCATCAATTAGTCCGTAGCTAGCTTAATTGGTAAAGTTTTAAAATCACGGATACACTAGCCTTTGTTATGCTCACAGAAACTGACACACATACACACCGACACACGCACTGACAGAGGCAATCTCGCTCTCTGCATCTGCAACCTGCAGATTCTGAGTTGCCTGCTGGTTGGAAAGTGGTGTTTTACATTGTAAATGTCATCCTCCAACTCTAAATCCAATGCTGCTGTTGTAGACTCAGCTGAGCCTGAGCTTCTTCCTTACACTCCCCTTCTTATGGCGGAACATCAACAACAACAAGAACAAGAACAAGAACAACAACAACAACAGCAACAACAAGACACTGTCCCTGGCGCAGTTGACTATAAGCACCGTCCTGCCATCAGATCCAAGCATGGACAGTGGACTTCCGCTTCTTTCATCATCTGTAAGTTTATTAAACTACTAACATCTTTGTTGACTTTGATCAAAATTTAATCGAATTTATTGTCAAGGGGTGGAAATGGCGGAGAGGATGTCATATTATGGGATATCAGGAAATTTGATAAGCTATTTAACGGGGAAATTGCAGCAGTCAACGGCAGTAGCAGCTTCTAGTATCAATGCTTGGAGCGGAGTGGGTTGTTTACTTACAATATTGGGGGCTATTATTGCTGATTCTTTTGTGGGCAAGTATTATACCATTGTTGCTTCTTCTTTCATTTACATCTTGGTAAGTTTGCAAGTATGATTGATTATGAATTGGACATTGAAAAGGTGAATAACATAAAATTATTGAGAGTATAATATTGCATAAACTTTGACTTAAATAACTGCATATGAATATTTTGAGATTGACTGAATAATTGTAATGTTCATGGCTATATCACTATATTGTAGCTTGATTTACTTAGAAAATTCTCAGCAATTGTCTATATACGACCACAATCATATCATGAGAATCGAGTTACTACAATTCTACAATTACCTTCATTAACAGAGAATATGTTGTGTGAATATGCTGTTATATTTCAATCCGATATATATCTAATCTTGGTGGCTTAATAGGGGCTGGGCTTGATGACTTTATCAGCGATGTTAACATCCCTTAGTTGTTTCAACCAAGACACTAGCAACGAGGGAACTTCAGGATGTTCTCCCAATTCGCAGATAATATTATTCTTTGTTGCCCTCTACATGGTAGCTGTTGGGCAAGGTGGTCACAAGCCTTGTGTTCAGGCTTTCGGGGCTGATCAGTTTGATGGAGAAGATCCTAGGGAGCGCAAAGCCAAAAGCTCATTCTTTAACTGGTGGTACTTTGGAGTTTGCTTGGGTGGTTTGGTTGGTATCGGAGTCTTGAGCTATGTTCAAGACAATCTTAGTTGGAGCCTTGGATTTGGAATCCCATGCATCATAATGATAATTGCTCTGCTTATATTTATGGCTGGAACTATGATTTATCGCTACAATATGAAAGTCGAAGGGGAAAGTCCGTTCACAAGGATTGGAAGGGTATTTGTTACAGCAACAAGAAATTGGAATGCTACACTTCCTGTGGTTGCTAACAGAGGAGAGCTTGAAGAAACCGAACCTTATGATAGTTCTGAGACATTCAGATTTCTAAATAAAGCTCTACTTGCACCTGACATTGTAAAGAGAGGTGTGAAATCTTGCAGCAAGAATGATGTTGAAGAGGCAAAGGCGGTACTCAGGCTGTTTCCTATATGGGCAACAACTCTGGTCTTTGCAATCGTCTTCTCACAACCCACAACTTTCTTCACCAAACAAGGCATTACAATGGACAGATCACTCGGGTCTAATTTTGCAATACCAGCTGCAACATTAATGTCTTTTAATGGCATCTGCATAATATCCTTTATCCCAATTTATGATCGTGTTCTTGTGCCAATGGCTAGAAAATTGACCAGAAAGCCTGCTGGCATATCAATGCTTCAGAGAATTGGAATTGGGTTGTTTTTATCCATCTTTACTATGATAATAGCTGCTGTCACAGAGAAAAAAAGGCTGCAGACTGCTGTTCAGCATGGGCTAATAGATTTGCCTAATGAGACGATCCCAATGAGAATTTGGTGGCTGCTTCCACAATATGCTTTATTTGGAATCTCAGAAGTATTCACCATGATTGGCCTGCAAGAGTTTTTTTACGATCAGGTGCCAAATGAATTGCGTAGTGTTGGATTGTCTCTATATCTAAGTATAATTGGCTTAGGAGGCATTTTGAGTAGCTTTCTTGTTTCATTGATCAACAAGGCAACCAGTAGAGATGGGGGAGAGAGAGTTGGTTTTCAGATAACTTGAATCGTGCACATCTTGACTACTTCTACTGGCTGCTTGCTGGTCTTAGCGCCTTTAGTTTAGCTCTTTTCGTGTATTTTGCAAAGTCGTATGTATACAATAAAAACAAGTGTTAGCTCATGTAACAAGATGCTGATATGCTTCTCAATGTTGAACTGATAATCTGATATTGTAATCTACATGCAAAATGTTAAGACAAGGTATCAGAGACCATGGTACCAAGTTCACATTGTATACAACTAGTTTATTACAAAGTACAGTACATACCAATTCACATTTTATTTTTAACTTACTAAATCAATAAAAAAAAAAAATCAATAAAATCAATAGTTTATTTAATGACCATAATCTCTGCACTAATTTATTTAATGACCATAATATCTGCACTAGTTTATTAATGAACTTTATTAACTTATTTAAAGATCAGCTTTTTTTTTTTTTGATTTGACAGAAAGTAACAAAAGATATGGAGTAGCTTTTTAAAAAGCAATTTTAGAATCACCTTTTTATCCAAAAAAAATCCCTCAAATTCATCCAAAAAGATTTCTTGTTGGCAAAAATGGCAACTTCAGCTGAGCTTCTCCCATACACACCCCTTCTGACGGCGGAGCAACCGCAACAACCACCGCACGAAGCCACCGTCCCCGGCGTCGTTGACTACAAACACCGCCCCGCCGTCAGATCAAAACATGGACGGTGGTTATCTGCTTCTTTCATCATTTGTAAGTTGATCATGCATTCCCATTAATTCATTTCAAATGATGATTTTTTTTTGTATTAATTGAATTTATTTTTCAAAATCAAGGGGTGGAAATGACAGAGAGGATTGCATGTTTTGGGATTTCTGGGAATTTGATTAACTTTCTAACTCAGAAATTAGGACAGTCAACGGCAATGGCGGCTTCAAATGTCAGTGCTTGGGTTGGAGTTTCTTTCTTACTTACTATTTTTGGAGCTGTTGTTGCTGATTCTTTTTTGGGAAAGTATTATACTATTGTTGCTTCTTCCCTAATTTACATATTGGTTAGTCCTCTTACTTTATTATTCTAATTTTAATTAATTGCTCTTTTGATTTGTGTGTTTTAAATTAATTACTTTTTTAATTGCCCTTTTAGTTTGTGTGTGTTAAATTTTGATGGGTATTTATGATACTATAAAATTATTTGTGGGATTCTTTTAGAAGTGTGATTTCTTGTTGATTGATTTTGTGGTTATTGATGAGGAATAGGATGATTGAGAAAAAGTGAATCATATAGACTACTTTATGTTAATGACTTGGTTTCCTAGTTGGAGCAAGGATAGAATACTTAGAGAAAACAAACATCTCAAGGCAAATATTGTTGTAGTATAGTGGTATTATGTGATTTTTTGACAATATATGATGGTATGAATCGCACATAAATCAGTTTCCGTGTGAAGTGCTTGGTGGTTTTGTTTGTGTGCGGAAACTGATTTACAGTCCTTGAAGATAGTCTCCTTGGAATTCATACTTCATAGTCTAAAGTAATGTAACTACATAATTACGAAGAGTGAAGTATTTTTTATATAGTGTGTGTGAGTGATCTAGCTTTGTCAAATAAGTGTTGTTTTAAACTTGTTAGTATGCTAAGTAGTACGTAATGTATTCCGATACATCTCACCTGCATGGATTACCACTTGCCAGGGGCTAGGCTTACTGACTTTATCAGCAATGCTACCTTCTTTTGAATGTCTCAACCAAGAAAGGAGCATCAAGGGTGCTGCATGTTCGTCTCATTTGCAAATAGTAATGTTTTTTGTTGCCCTTTATTTGGTGGGTGTTGGGCAAGGTGGGCACAAGCCTTGTGTTCAAGCTTTTGGAGCTGATCAGTTTGATGGAGAAGATCCTAGGGAGCGCAAAGCCAAAAGCTCTTTCTTTAACTGGTGGTATTTTGGTGTTTGCATGGGTGCTTTCCTTGGTACTGGGGTCTTGAGCTATATTCAGGACAACCTTAGTTGGGGCCTTGGATTTGGAATTCCATGCATTCTCGTGGTAATTGCTCAGCTCATATTTTTGCTCGGAACTATGAATTATCGCTACACTATGAAGAGTGAAGGAGAAAACCCATTCAAAAGGATTGGAAGAGTGTTTGTTGCAGCAGCACGGAATTGGAATGCTTCACCTACAGTGGCTGGTGACAATGAAGAGGCACAAGAAACCAAACTCCATGATGAATCTCGTCAATTCATGTTCCTCAGCAAAGCTCTTCTTAGGCCTGAGATATCAAATACAAGTGTAAAAGCTTGCAGCATGAGTGAGGTTGAAGAAGCAAAAGCAGTACTTAGGCTGTTTCCTATATGGGCAACAATATTGGTCTATGCTATGGTCATCGTACAGCCTGGAACTTTGTTCACCAAACAAGGAATGACATTGGATAGATCAATCGGTTCTAACTTTTTCATACCAGCTGCAGCATTACAATGCGCTGTTTATATTTGTGTTTTTATCTGTATCCCGATTTATGATCGTGTGCTTGTGCCAGTTGCCAGAAGATTGACTGGTAAGCCTGCTGGGATATCAATGCTTCAGAGAGTTGGAACTGGGTTGTTCATATCCATCTTTTCTATGGTGGTTGCTGCTGTCACCGAGAAAAAAAGGCTGAAGACTGCTTTGCAACATGGGCTGATTGATAGGCCTGATGTTACAATCCCAATGAGTATTTGGTGGTTGCTTCCGCAATATGTTGTGTTCGGAATTGCAGAGGTATTTACCATGATTGGACTGCAAGAATTTTTCTATGATCAGGTTCCAAATGAATTGCGCTCTGTCGGGTTATCTCTATATTTAAGCATATTTGGTGTCGGAGGCCTTTTAAGCAGCTTCCTTGTCTATGTTATCAACAAAACAAGCAGCAGAAGTGGGGGAGAGAGTTGGTTTTCAGATAACTTGAATCACGCTCATCTTGATTACTTCTATTGGCTACTTGCTGGTCTAAGTGCCTTAGGCTTGGCCCTTTTTGTGTATTTTGCAAAATCATACATATACAATGAAAACAAAACTCGTTTATAAAAGGTGATATAATGCTTCCCCATATAGTACTGAAATTGTAATGTTAAATGTATGTTCAAGGTCTTACTAAGATTCTAGCTGGTCGAATGCAGGAATCCAGGCATCAAAGGAACATTCTGCAGAAGATTCAGAGTCTCACTGGGTCGTTCCACTGCTTCTCGTGTAGTACCTTGGGGCCGGGTCAAACAGAGCTAGGCCCTTTTGCTTCCTTGTCAAGGTCTACGAATTTGGTCAAGAAACTAATTGAAAGGAGGTTACATGTCCAAAAGGTTGTTGACATTTTGCCTCTTGTTAGATGCTTAATTCTTGTTAGTATATAAATATGGATTAGGGCACTATATGAATATTTTTCCTTTTAACTGTAAATGCAATTTCCTAGACTTGTTGATTTATTAATAAAGATTATATCAATGGTTATATAATTCATGGCATGTATACTAAATTTAGTAAGTAGAAAATAATTAAATCAAATTTGTTTGAGTGAATTATTACAGTCAGCTTCCTATACTATAGCTCTCTAATCTCCCTATGTCTTGCATTGGTATTCCCTCCATGAGTTGCGGATGACCATATGGAAGTTGTGCATTAGAAATGTCCACATACTTACAACTACAATTTTAACAACATTTGGTTTTCTTTAATTTGTTGTTAAGCTCATTAAATTAAAAGAGCATTTCCTACATACAATTTTACACCTACACTAGCTAGCCCACGTACTTCTCATGGAAGATCAGCAAGAAGACACCGTAACCGGCACCGTAGACTATAAGCATCGTCCTGCGGTCCGATCCAAGTATGGATGCTGGATATCTTCTTGCTTCCTTTTATGTAAGTTGATTTTTTTTGAAAGCATGCAATTTTTGTAATGCTATGTTTTGTATATTTTGTCAATTGTTGTAGTATAATTAAATTAATATGGAATAATTTTAAATTTTTAAAATGTGCATTGCACGGGGCTTAAACTACGTAAATATAATAATAATAACCGGTATGTATGTATTCTTGTCTGAATAAATTAAGGGGTGGAGGTGGCGGAGAGCGTAGCATATTCTGGTATATCAGGAAACTTGATCAATTTTTTGACAGAGAAAATGAGTCAGTCAACGGCAACGGCAGCTGCTAATGTCAATGCTTGGAAAGGGGTGGGTTGTTTGCTTCCCTTCTTAGGGGCTGCTATTGCTGATACATTTATGGGCAAGTATTATACCATTCTTGCTTCTTCCATCATTTATATCTTGGTTAGTACTAAAAAAACACTTGTAAACTCATTTTTATTTTGTATGTATACATGCCATTCCTGAGAAATGGTATTCTTTGTGTTAGTAAATCGTTTTTAGTTATACCTTATACGTAGATATGGACTTGAGTTAGATTCTGAGTTTGTAGATTTGTTAAGATGATGTACATGAAAATGATGAATTCTAATAACTAATCACATAATATCAGGGGCTAGGCATGCTAAGTATATCAGCAGGGCTACCTTCCCTTAGCAAGGAGAGTTCTGGACGACCACAGATTTTGCAGAAAGTGGTATTTTTTGTTGGCCTTTATCTAGTGGATGTCGCCAGAAGCGGGCACAAGCCGTGTATACAGGCTTTTGGTGCTGATCAGTTTGACGGAGCACACCCACAGGAGAGCAAAGCCAAAAGTTCTTTCTTTAACTGGTGGAGTTTTGGTATTGCTGTTGGTGCTTTGCTAGGTCTTGGATTGTTGAGTTATGTTCAGGATAACCTCAGTTGGGGCCTCGGATTTGGAGTTTCATGCATTATCATGGTAATTTCCTTTGTCATATTTTTGCTTGGAACTATGACTTATCGCTACACTCTCAAAGTTGAAGGAGAAAATCCATTCAAGAGGATTGGAAGAGTGTTTGTGAGAGCAGCCAAAAATTGGAATTCATCTGCACCTCCTGTTCTTGTAATTTGTGACGAAGAAGAGGCACAAGAACCCCAACCTCGTCAATTGAAATTCCTCGACAAAGCTTTAATTGCACCTGATGGGGAAGGAAATGGAAAAGCTTGCAGTGAGAGCGAGGTTGAAGAGGCAAAGACTGTACTTAGGCTGTTTCCCATATGGCAGTAACTTTAATCTTTGCGATTGTCTACGCCCAACATGGGACATTGTTTACCAAACAAGGTGTCACATTGGATAGAAAAATTGGGTCTAGCTTTACATTGCCAGCAGCATCCTTACAATGTGTCATGGACATCACCATTCTTATCTTAGTCCCTATATACAATTATATGATTGTGCCACTAACCAGGAAATTGATTGGAAAACCTGCTGGAATATCAATACTTCAAAGAGTTGGAATTGGGTTTTTCATAACCATTATTACAATGGTAGTAAGCGCTGTCATAGAGAACAAAAGGCTTAAAACTGCTTCGCGACATGGGCTGATTGATTCGCCTGATGCAACCATGCCAATGAGAATTTGGTGGTTGATTCCCCAACATGTCTTGTTTGGAATGACTACTGTATTTACCATGACTGGCTTGCAAGAATTTTTCTATGATCAGGTCCCAAATGAATTGGGTAGTGTTGGGCTCGCGCTATGTGCAAGTATACACGACTTAGGAGACTTTTTAAGTAGTTTCCTTGTATCATTCATCAGCAAAGCAACCAGAATAAGTAGGAAAGGTAGTTGGATTTCGGATAATTTGAATCGATCTCACCTTGATTATTTCTATTGGTTGCTTGCTGGCCTTAGCTCAGTAGAATTGATAAAAACAAGGCTCATTAAAGAAGGTATTAATGCTTCGCTCCATAAAAAACACTTCGCTCTTCGTAATTATGTATTTACGACATTACTTTAGGTAATTAGTTTCTGCACATAAACAAAACCAACAAGCAATTCACATTAAACAACTGAGATTAAACAAATTTATAAAAGAAAAAAAAAAGAATAATAATAAAAAATATTAATAATCCTACCAATGATACCCATGATAGTATGTAGATCCATTTTTGCTTAGCTTTTAAGAGAAATTATTCGAATTTTATACTAATACATTAATAAGGGGTCAAAATATCTTGTACATGCTGATAACTTTGTTGTAGGTTATGTCGATAAAAGATGAAATCTATCAGGATTTCATTGTTTAGGTAAAAAATAGGTGAAACTTTTAGGTCAATTGATTCCAATTAATTACAAGTAATCTAAAATCTAATGCGTATCAATACACATAATATATAATATATGTGTGGTTCAGTTTTACGTAATTTGTTAATTTATGAATAATTTTAATATAATTTATTTATGATATTTGAACCACTTATATAAAATGTTATATACGCCCTTGTAGCCATCATAAAAAAAAATTATCTAACAAATAAATATAAAATTGAATTTGTAGGAAAGAGTTTAAATTTGAGAGATGGAATGTTATTATCAACATTGAGTTCATACCTCTTCAACATCGTCATAATAATAATTTTCCAAATCTGTTATTTGAGAGGAAGCGGTACATGATGATATCTTAAAAGGAAATTGGCTGACAAAAGTTTTTGTAGCTCCGGTAGATGACAATGTATTTGTGACAATAGATAATTCAAGTTTCTCTACCAAAAAGTTGATTGTTAATTGCAATTTCGTATTCAAGTTTCTTCACCAAAAAGTTGATTGTTAATTACAATTTCGTTGCATTTAACTAGTGTCATACTGTGGTGTACTTTTTTTATTTTTTATGATAAAACTATCTCTATTTCAATTTTTTTTGTTCTATTTCTATATATTACAAATTTAAAATTATTATTTGTCGAATTTAACATTATTCATATTTACGACCTATTTAGATTACCTAAACATGCATATCCAAAATGTTAAATGTTAAATGTCAAATATTGCTCTATATGTCAAATAAAACTAATGGTCGTTTTCGGTGGCCGTTTTTAATGGTTTGAGAAACGAGGGCTGTTTTTGGTGACTGTAGGGGAGGGCAATCGATTTTGGGGAGGGGGAGGGAAAGAGGGGATTTTCCGGTGGCTGCCCGACTAGGATTGAGCTGTTAAGGTAGGTGAGAGAATGGTAGCGTCATGCTGCGATGGTAGGGCTGATGGTGGGGGTGGGGTGGCTGGGGTAGTTTAAGGGTTTTTTGTTTTTTTTAAATTGTTTTGGACTAATAATATGCAGATACGTGGCATTGTAGGTCCCATTAACAAATTTTATCCATGAATCGGTTAAGTAGTGGTAAAAACCATTTTTTAAAAAAATTTGTTGTGTTAAAATAAAAGTTTTTTTTTTTTCATTTTTTTCGTTTTTTATGGTGTTAAAATTCAAAATAGGGTAAAATTTATCTTAAAAAAAACTTACTTACTCCATTTCTATTTTGTTGACGCGTTCAATTTTAGTACACACATTATGAGGGGGAGAAAGAGAATAATAAACAAATGGGGTACACTAAAAAAAAAAGTATAAAACTTAGCCAATATAAAAACGCGTCAACTAATAATAAACTTTTTAAAAAGGAATATGTGTCAACTTAGCCACCTTAGTCCGACACTTTGTACTATGCCTTATTACACTATGCAATCTACAAAGTTGCCTAGGACCACTTGCGATGAGTTAGACAGAAAGTCTAGAAGCTTCCTTTGGGGTGAGCAAGATGGGCAGAAGGAAGTGCACCTCGTGGCGTGGGATAAACTGACGAAGCCCAAACGTGAAGGGGGCCTTGGATTAAGCTCGATGAGGGATGCTAATAGAGCTTTTCTAGCAAAACTTGGCTGGAGACTATTAGCCGAGCCTTCAGCTCTGTGGTCGAGAGTCTTAAGAGAAAAATACTGTGATAATCGCTGTGATTTGGATATGTTCAAGGATAAAGTGTGTGCTTCTAATGCCTGGAGGGGAATTATGAGTAGCATTGACATAGTGCGCAAAGGAGTAAATATGGCGGTGGGAAATGGAAATAAAACTTTCTTTTGGCACCATCGATGGGCTACGAAAGATCCTTTGTTAGAATATACGAGTGAGGATCCCCCAATTGAAATTCAAGATCTGACAGTTAGAGAGCTATGGGATAACAATACTGGATGGAAGTTTGAGGATTTCGCGAACTATCTCCTAGGATCAATTCTTGGACAAATTGCTTCGTTTGAACTAGTAGATGAAGAAGATTCAGTAGACGAAGTGTACTGGAATGGTACACCAAATGGAGGCTTCTCTATAAGGCCGGCTATGGAATTAATGAAGAATAATGAAGCAGCTTCTTTGGAGAGTGTTCGAGGCTGGAAGGTGATATGGAAGATTAGAGTGCCGCAAAGAATAAAATTCTTTGTTTGGCTAGCTGTTCAAGACAGGTTAATGACAAATGGGAATCGGTTCATTCGAACCTTAACTGATGACCCAAGGTGCTTTGTGTGTGGAGAGGTTGAGGAGAATACCGAACATATTGTTAGGAATTGTCCAACAGCGAAGGTTGTATGGCAGAAGATGGGTGTGGATATGCTTAAGGTTGTGAATAATATACCCTTTCGTGAGTGGATTTTGATGAATGTGGATGAAGATAACAATTATATGGGGAGTGCTTGGCCTAGAGCGTTTGCTATTACTTGTTGGTGGTTGTGGCGTTGGCGAAATGAAAGAAGCTTCAATAGAGTCCCTAATATTCCCATTGATCAGGCTGCCTTCATTTATAATCGGATTGGTATGGTACAACAAGCAATGGATCAAGAGGAGAGGTTCCATGAAGGTCGTATTAAGGGCAAGAAAGAGGTGTTTATTCGATGGTGTGCGCCTAATATTGGGTGGGTAAGATTGAATACAGATGGAGCTGCGAAAGGCAACCCAGGAAGAGCTGGAGCAGGGGGTATCATTCGAGGTAGTGGTGGAGAACTTTTTGAGGTGTTTGCTATGAATTGCGGTGTGTGTTCTTGCACTAAGGCTGAGTTACTTGCGGTGCAAAGAGGACTATCCATTGCGTGGAATGGAGGTCATAGAAGGGTGGTAATATCAGTCGATTCAGAGGTGGTTGTTCATTTGCTAGAAGGTGACACACCTTCTAGCTCTCCTTACATTCATATCATTAGAAAATGTAAAGCTCTCATCCATGGTAGGAGTTGGGAGGTTGCCATTAACCATTGCTATAGGGAAGCTAATCGAGCAACGGATTGGCTTGCGAACTATGGCATGGGGTTGGATCAGAAGATGGTCCTTTTTGAGGCGGTCCCGAAGGATCTTCGTGTTGTTTTATTGGAGGACCTTAGTGGGGTGGCGTGGGCAAGGAAGGTGCCGGAAGAGGCTGCATTCTGACGGCTGCTGTGTCCTTCCTAGTTCGATGCTTTTTTATTTGCTTTTGTTTTTCTTTCTGTCTTTTCCTGTTTCTTTTATGTTTTTTTTTTAGATTTTTTTTCTATCTTTTGTATTGGGTTTTCCCCTCTCAAAAAAAAAAAAAAAAAAAAAAAAAAAAAAAAAAAAACAACGGAGCTTTTATAGTATGTAATCATGAATCTATTGGAAATTATACATTAAAATATAATTCAAACCAACGACAAATTATAAATTAGCCTTTAAGGGGTAAAAGTTACCCTCAAACTAGAAGACCTTATCCACTTATTATAAATTTCACCAAAATTTGCTCTTTCCCAAAAATTGCATTGGACTTATTTTCTCTGATTATCTGTTATTATTGATTGTTGATATTGTGTATAAATTCCCCATTGATTGTTATAGTTCTATGCAATTAGACCCGATTTAATTGTATTAGTATGATATTCTATTAATCGAGGGATGTAATTTTAATATAATGGCTAATTTCAATAGGTAAAATTGGATTTAATATCTGTGAGAGCCTATGAAGTCTAAAATTCTATGATTAATAAATGTAAGAGCCAGTTAATCTAATAAACAAATGTGTTAATCTAATTATGGGGTACTTCCTCCGTCTCATAATACATGAGACGTTTAACTTTTTTTCACTATTTATGCATTAGATTTGATCATAATTTTTTTTACTAACATAATAAAAAATATATTATATCATAAAATATGTTTTTAGATAGGTTTTTAATATAAAGTTTCATAATACAATTTTAAAAATAACTTTCATAACTATTTAATTGTATAAAGATAAAGTCAAACTAGTGTATTGATATGTATGCAATGTTTGATTGTGTTATGTATTATGAGACAAAAGGTGTATTTTATAAAAGTATTCCGTGTATTAAAGAAAAATTAACATGAATAATCCGAACTTTTCGTGATCTTCCAATAATAAGTCGAAGTTTGATTAAAAATCTCAACTCTACTACTACCATTCTATTATTGGGTAAATGGAAATTTTAATTGGACTACCCATGCCACATAAGCAAGTTAACCTCCATCGTGCCGTTAAAATTTTTATTTATTCAATAATAGAATGGTAGTAGTAAAGTTAAGGTTTTTTCACACTTGAAAATAGTAAAAAGTTAAAAAATCATCAAAATATAAACACTAATTTATGCGTGTTTTTGTCATGAATTTCTAATTTTATATAATTTCCAAGAGTGTATTTAATGCTTATATATAGCCCTTAGGACTACATATAGCATTACTTTTTTTAATAAATCAAAATTTGACTTATTATTAGAAGATCACAAAAAGTTTAGATTACTTATGTTAATTTTTCCTAAAATTAATGCTCTAGTTAAAAATAATAATAAAAAAAAAAAAGTAATAGTCAACATTGGGTTACTCTGCTACTTGACCAAAAACAGGCAAAATTGCAAAAATGAGTATTAAATCTCCTCATCTCCTCAGTTTACCCAGGTGGTGGCTGAAGAGAGGAGAGAGAAAATGGCGGCCGCCATAACTGTAGCTTCTTCTGCAATTGACGCTCAAACTCCATTTCTACCTTTGCAAGAAGATACCGTCGATGGCGCCGTCGATTACAAAGGCTGCCCCGCAATTCGATCCAAACATGGTCGTTGGAGATCCGCTTCTTTCATCATTGGTTAGTCAATCAACAAACCCATTTCCTATTTCATCAAAATCAAATATTTATCATCTTCTTGGACGTGAATTTTACATAAATTTTCTGGGTTTTTATTGTTAATTTTGTAGGGGTGGAAGTTGCAGAGAGAATTGCTTATTATGGTATAACATCGAATTTGATTAGCTATTTAACTGGACCCTTAGGCCAGTCAACAGCTACTGCAGCAGCAAATGTCAATGCTTGGAGTGGATTTGGGTCTCTTTTCCCTGTAATTGGTGCGATTATTGCTGATTCTTTTCTGGGTCGATATCGCACCATTGTTGTAGCTTCCTTCATTTACATCTTGGTTAGTCTTTCTTTATTCTAATCTGTAGAAGTATTTGTTAGATTGATTTTTTTTTTTTACAGTTTTGTTAGATTGATTTTGGGAGCTGAGCTTTTGGGTAATATAATATAATATATAGTCATGAGTATAATTAGAGTAGTCATATAATTAATTAATTAGTTGATTTTTGTAGCAAAGTTTGTTGTGTTGAATGTTCTTATTGATTACGAGTATGAATAATAGGAAATTGTTTTATGTATGACAATATCAACTAATTTGGATTTTTTTAAAAGTAGTTAGGGGTGTAAACCTTTATTAAAGTTGATGCCTTTATGGGTATTATCACCATGATGTTATTTTCTGGATTTGGTTAGAATCTTGTTTTTATTGAGTTTTGACTTGATTTAATTAAAAGACTAAAGGACCTTTAGTGCTTTAATTAATTTGGATGTTCGTCTCCATCTTAATTGCCCACCTAAACCATGCTATGCTTTCTGTTTGTTGTAAAATAGTGTGTCATTTTGTGCGTATTAAACAAGGATACAATGGAAACAGTTTTTCACTTTTGCAAGTAAGGCCGAATATCTTTGACTTTCGTACCAAGAAGTAACAATAATCTATACTAAGACAATGTTATCCTATGCAATAGATGAATTGAATGATTTTGAACTCAGAGTTCTAGCCCTTTATTTTTGAATTATGGATGACAGGTCCAATATGGTAGACAAGTTATGGGGAATGCTTTTCTCTCTTGCATACAAGTTGATTTCGGTATTGGTTACCCCACATTTTTGTTGAGCCTTGTTTTGGGGTGTGTTGAGTGATAGTTGGCTTATATAAGTAATTGAAATCAAAAGGCTTGTGCCCATGATGATTGATGATATAGTGTTTGTTATATCCTACTAGTTAGACAAGACAAAATATATTCTTATTTGTATCACCTAGTGAGGTCAATTACATGGGTCATGTCAGAAACCTTGGATCTAAATCTGTCTGGGAAACTTGGTTGTATCATACTTTCAGCACCACCTCAATTCTTAGAAGTTGGTGGTGGGGGAGCTCCACTCAAGCCTGTTAGATCCTAGGTTAATAATTCATCAACTGCCCTACAACATTGCAACAACATAAGAGGAGATAATATTTAAATAGAATGTTTACCACTAAGAAGCATCATTGAAAAACTTCTTTATGTTGATTTCAACTGTGTTGGTCATTTTAATATGAAGTATGCGCATTAAAATAATAGATACAGATTTATCCTGGTTCGCGTATGTAAGTGGCTTTATATTCAATGCCTTTTCTGTTTATTGCTCATTTCCTGAGTTGTTTAGTGGGCTTGGCCAAATTTGACCTGTTTTGACAAAAAGCTAAACAGTTAACTTGAGGTTCAGTAGCGGTTAGGCCGGTTGCAGCCCCAACCACATGCTTTCTTTAACGCATTTCTGGCCATCCCTTCTGAACTTCAATCACTTCTGATGACCCTGATTGAAGAGGTAATCAGGCAATGCATATTGTTAACTTTTTGGCCTTCAAAGTTTTTCTGATGATAGTACATCTGCAATACACTTGCTGTCCAGTAATACAGTGTCTAAAGGATGATGCTCTTGCTTTAAATATAAGCTTTTACTTGTTATCTTCTTCCGGAGCAAGTCTATTTTTTTTAAATGTGAGAATATCACATCTTTTCACTTTCCGTCCTGAAGAGATGCAAATTCTTCTCCTTTTATTGGTAAAAGTTGTTGCTTGTTTTGTACTTGTGTGAGAGCTAATCCAATTTTTTTCATTTGATAGGGGCTGGGATTGTTAACTCTTTCAGCTGTACTGCCCTTCAACAGTGAAGCGAACAGCATGAAGACCAGAACTGGCATGTTGTCTGATTCAGTTCCTTTCCAAACAATTTCAATATTTTTCTCTCTATATCTTGTGGCCATTGGGCAATCTGGTCATAAGCCTTGTGTCCAAGCTTTTGGAGCCGACCAGTTTGATGGACAAGATCCTCAGGAGAGCAAAGCCAAAAGTTCATTCTTCAATTGGTGGTACTTGGGCATGTGTCTTGGTCCATTGCTAGTAATCTCCGTCTTAAACTACGTTCAGGATAATGTTGGTTGGGGCCTTGGATTTGGGATTCCTTGCATCATTATGACAATTGCTTTAGTGATATTTTTGCTTGGGAGTCAGACCTATAGGTATGTAATCTCAAGTGAAGAGCGAAGTGCATTTGTGAGGATTGGAAGAGTGTTTGCCACAGCAGCAAGGAATTGGCGTATAAAACAGCCAGCAATTGATGTTGAAGAAGAGGTTCAGGGATTCTTTCCTTCCCAAGGCTCTGAACAATTTCGGTAATGATATATTTCTTGCTAGTGCTACATCTTGCTATTCATGGTATTAATGTAGACTTTTTTTGGTAATTAGTCTAGCAACCATCAAAGTGATAATGAGTAGTTGAGTACAGATACTAGGGGTGTGGTTTTCTTATTTGGTCGAGGCCTTGAGGGAGAAAGTTGTGAGCTTGCACTTTTTTTATGCTTGGCTCCTCTCCTTTGCTATGTCCTAAGGCTAATCATAGGGCAAACAGTATGGTCCATTTCAGCATTGGATATTTGCCAGACACCTTTTTTTGGCCCAAAAATTCTGCCCAAATGGCTTTAAGCCAGATTAAAGTCTAAAGATGCAATTCAGCCTAGGCCAATCCCAAAACCGGCTACAATCTGTGGCATATAATTTTACTTATAATCATCCAGGGCTACTATACTTCATCAGCTCTGCAAGCCTGTTCTTTTTTTCAATCAGGGGAATAGAGGGGGAGGAGTTGGCACTATTTCATTGTGATGGGTGGTACCTGGCACCTTTTTTTGCTCTCTCTCTATTTATCTACATTTATAGATCAGCAACCCAAGTTCTATCTTAAATGGTGGTTCTGATGAAAGAGGCATTAATTCGAAATCGTTATCAATTACAGTCACTTTTGCTAGTTCATAATCCAACATGCCCTAGCACCTTCTTTTTACTAGAAATCTATGCTTATCAAGACTTTTTGTATTCTCTTAACAGGTTCTTGGACAAAGCTCTTGTTGCTACTAGTAGTTCTGATGAGGATGGTAAAGCTTGTTGTAAGAGCGAGGTGGAAGAGGCAAAGGCAGTACTGAGACTGTTCCCTATTTGGGCAACCAGCATTGTATATGCTATCGTCTTTTCACAATCCTCAACTTTTTTCACCAAACAAGGTCTTACCATGGATAGATCATTAGGGTCTGAATTTTCTGTTCCCCCTGCTTCATTGCAGTCCTTTATAAGCCTCTCTGTTGTTCTTTTTATTCCCATCTATGATCGTATTATAGTTCCTATAGCAAGAACTTATACTGGGAAACCTGCTGGATTAACAATGCTACAAAGAATAGGGACTGGGATGTTTATTTCTGCCGTCTCAATGGTAATTGCAGCTGTAGTTGAGAGGAAACGTCTTGAAACTGCTCTAGAACACGGCTTGGTTGATATGCCAAACATTACAGTCCCGATGAGCGTATGGTGGCTGGTCCCTCAGTATGTGCTATTTGGTATTTCAGATGTTTTCACTATGGTTGGCTTGCAGGAGTTTTTCTACGACCAAGTTCCTACCGAGCTGAGAAGTGTGGGTCTTTCACTCTATTTGAGTGTGTTTGGGACGGGAAGCCTTTTGAGCAGCTTCATGGTCTCCATTATCGATAAAATAACTGGCAGCAATGGGCAAGACAGTTGGTTTTCAAGCAACCTTAACCGAGGTCATCTTGATTATTTCTATTGCCTGCTTGCTGGATTCAGTGTTATTGAAATTACTCTCTTTGCGTATTTTGCAAAGTCTTACATATATAATAGGAAAATGACTATATAATAGTATGATAGTAAAACGTCTAGTTAGCAAATTGTAAGACTTAAGGGTGAGACTTTAAGTATAAGATCCTTAGTTCAAAACCTGTCACTTCTGTAATGTATCATTTAGCTTGTTATACTATATTCTCTTATGAGCTTCCGAGGAGGCCTAAAGAAAGAAAAAGGGGACGATATCGGTCACTTTCCCTGATTAAAGCTCTTTATAGTTTTTGATTACCTTGTATTCAAGATCATTACAAATGTATAGTCTCAATTTTGGTTCGGTTAATAACAGTGGAATATAGTTTTATACTTTTGTATACCTTGTTTTTGCCGTTTCTTTCCTTTAGAAAAAACATGATGATTTATGCTTCATGCCAGTGTGAATCTTGTTGGTTTTGTTTATGTGCGGAAACTGATTTACAGACCTTGAAGATAGTCTCCCTCGAATTCATACTTCATAATCTGAAGTGTTTTTTATGGAGCGAAGCATTCTAATACCTTCATTAATGAGCCTTGTTTTTGTTATATGTGTATGATTCTGCAAAATGTACGAAAAGAATCAATTCTACTGAGCTAAGGCCAGCAAGCAACTAATAGAAATAATCAAGGTGAGATCAAATTATCCGAAATTCAACTACCTTCCTTACTTCTTCTGGTCGCTTTGCTGATGAATGATACAAGGAAGCTACTTAAAAAGTCTCCTATGCCGTGTATACTTGCATATAGCGCGAGCCCAACACTACCCAATTCATTTGGGACCTGATCATAGAAAAATTCTTGCAAGCCAGTCATGGTAAATATAGTAGTCATTCCAAACAAGACATGTTGGGGAATCAACCACCAAATGCTCATTGGCGCGGTTGCATCAGGCGAATCAATCAGCCCATGTCGCGAAGCAGTTTTAAGCCTTTTGTTTTCTATAACAGTGCTTACTACCATTGTAATAATGGTTATAAAAAACCCAATTCCAACTCTTTGAAGTATACAATTGGATCAAGTTCAAATTATTGGCACAATCATATAATTGTATACAATTGGATCAA
Organism: Chenopodium album; assembly: GCF_948465745.1. Classification (NCBI taxonomy): domain Eukaryota; kingdom Viridiplantae; phylum Streptophyta; class Magnoliopsida; order Caryophyllales; family Amaranthaceae; genus Chenopodium; species Chenopodium album. The sequence goes on along the minus strand of NC_137840.1, from coordinate 77,281,696 downwards.
GTTCAAATTATTGGCACAATCATATAATTGTATACAATTGGATCAAGTTTAAATTGGATCAATTTGGGCCAACCAAAAGTTTATCATAAATACTTAAATTTATACTACGTATGTCAACATTCTTTGTACATTCAGCAAGTTGCAACACTGTCAAACACTGTACTTTTAAGCACGATCCCCTTCATCTTGAGCTGTATATATGATCTAGTTGTCCATTTCAAAAGCATGATCTTCAAATTTCTTAAATCTAGTCTGCCATAATGTACTTAGTGCCTACATGTGAACTCGACATGTCTATCTTTACACTCGGTCATACAATTTGTCAATGCGTATTTACACTTACATACTTATTTCTGTACACTCGGTGTATGATAGAATCTTACTCAAACCATCGATCACAAATAACAATGCCATCATATTATGATATTGTTTGAACTTTGACCTAAAAATAACAAATAAATATGTCTGGTTGGTAGAAATTAGTTGAATGAAGATTGAATAAGTTAATCATGTAAGTTAGTAGAACATGTATTTCTGTGACAGTAAGATATTACCTGTCATCACAAACACAATAAAGCGTTGCGCAATCATTGGTTGATACAAATTTAACATAATCTTACTATTATTGAAAATTTGAACAGAACATTCTTTTCCCTAATCTTTCATTATACTATAAAATAAAATCAAATCAAAGTATATAATCTCTTAACTTTGTAGCCGTTTTAGGTACGTAGTATAGTATATACGAAATAATAAGAATTTCTTTTGTTTTTGTCAACTATTTTATAATTGTATATATATATACGCCAATATTACAAGTCTATTAGCTGTAAACAGCGTACTGAATCATGTATAATACTTGGGCAATTCAATCAGCCTCCTCAAAAAAAGTCTTTTGAGTCATTCATTCAGTTGTCCTTTAAATTAGCAGTGATGTTTAGCTGTTCATGCTCTATGATTTTGCCACTCAAGCAATGCAATTCAAATCCTGCACAGCCTAATGCATCAAGTCATCATCTTTAAGCAAGCATCTACACAATAGTTGCACATTTATGTACATCCCTAACGAAATATAAGAGTCACGTATACTATATTGGTATGTTTAGAAAAAGATATCATATTACACGTCCTATGAACTTTGTACAGTATCATGTTTTATTTGAATTTACGTGTAAACTATGAAAGAATATAAATTTGGTTTTACTTCGCCAACAATCTATGTGGATACCTCACTTATTATCAAATTAAACCTTTTCTAACCCACAATTATTATTGTACTACTACCAGTACTTACACAATTAATACAAACTTACTTGATAAATTGGAGTTTCTTAGAATAGAAGTTAGGTTAATATATAAAAGGTAGGAATATACGTACAATAAGCTGGCTTAATTGGCACTTGCCAGCAACCTTTGATCTGTAAATTACAAGGAGCAACTCCAACACCTGGGTATCCCCTGGCCTATATATACAGACCAGGTCTACACTTATATACATTATTTTATTCAAATGATAATAATAAATTAAATCTTAGACCATCTAATTAATTATTCAATATTATTATATAATAAGTGATTATGTTGGTAATTGAACTTGAATTATATATCTAAGTAGGAAAACAAGAGAAAAAAGAATACATGTCGGCACGCATAAATTCCACTAATTCATGCAGCTTTGTACAAGATTTAGGAGCTACAAATTGAACAAAAGATTATAAATGGGAAAATATATATAATTGAAGAAATATAGGTTTTTTTTATTTTTAACGACACATCGACCTTCAATTCAATAATATATACCAAGCTAGCTTATACTTTTTTTTTTTTTTTTGAATAGCAAAAATATTTCATTAATTAAAAGTCATACGACATCTACAATAGAGATTCGACGTTAACAAATACACAAGATATTGAATCAAATAGAATTTTCCTTTATAAAAACTACGATCGTCGAGTGGATCTTGCACTGCGGAGCATCTCCCGCTTATATCGCTGAAAATTACAGCCTTGTTGGAGAGACAATCTAACGATCCGTTGTAGCCGTGAGGATGTTTTCCTTTTGATTCATCTGTTCGTATTCGAAAACTTGATAACTTTTTCACCAACAAAATAATTTCACGACAATCCATTATATCTGCTACCATAGATTCAAAACTAAGAAATTTCTCCCTCGAAAAGAGGAGATAAACCTTGTCTTTCGACGGAGTTCGAAAAACCCTTGTCTTTCGAAAGAGATCGGAAACCCTTTCTTTCGAGGGAGAAAAGTTCCTCCCAAAAGGAGGAAGCATTATTATAAACCTAAAAAAACAATAAAGAAACAAGGATTGGGGCTTTCCACCGATTAAAATCGATAGAAGCCCCTTCAAAATTCAACAATGGAGGCTAGGGTTTCGGAGAGAGAAAGGAAGCCCCTTCAAAATTCAACTTTGTTAGAAGTAAATTTTAAATAAGCTAGCTTATACTTTGATACAAAGAAACCACAATAATCTTCATTGACAGCCAAAGTTGATTAGCAATTTTTCATTATTTGTCAACTATTAAGAATAAAAATATATAGAATCATTTTTTTTTAAAGGCACATTAATTTATTTGCACAAATCAAGAATGAAAGAAATAATTGAATTTACAGCCAATTTTATATTTGAACTGGATTGTGTTACGTCATAAGATTAGGTACTATATAATGATTTACAGATATAATTGGGAGGATTCAATTAATTCATCATGATATATATATATATATATATATATATATATATATATATATATATATATATATATATATATATATATATATATAAGGTGATGAAGGTATATATATATAGTTTATTTTATTTTAGGCACTCAAAATTAATTTGCTTACCTTTCAAAGTTTTCTAAGGAGATGAGATTTGTCTTATGATTCTAGCTTAATTATGTAGAAAATTAAAAGAATAATAATGAATTCTCCAAGGAATTAATTCTCAAAATAATAAATATTCTTTACAAAAAAATAAAAAAATAAAAAATTATTCTAGTTATTTTTCTTCAATAGTTCAACTTTGTTGAAACCATGATATATATACTTTGTTGAAACCATGATATATAAAATAAGAAAATGGAATAAGCGCAAGACAATATTTATCATTCTATTTCTATGGAACTAGTGGACCAAGATATAGGGATACAGTAACATGTTAGCATGTCCAATTAAGTCTTATTGCTCCTCATTGTGTCTCTTATAGCCTACATTACACCAAGTTAAGTTATCCTTGATTTATAACAATTCGTTGTAAGTCTACTTCATATATACCGTCTCTCTTATCTTATGTACGAATAATATCTACTCCGTATAAATTAATTTTCTAGCTTATATAATTGTACGTATGTTGAAGTAAGGATAACGTATGTACATTGTACAAAGTGTCTTAATATGATTAACCCTAAGCCATAACCCATGTGTAGTTAGTGTAAAATAATGAAGGGTCCCTTTCATTAGAGGTTCATCCTTCGTAGATTTTTCGCAATTAAGGACGTACATTGCGTGCGGATATGTTTATCTTTACTAATTAGTTAGTCAAGAAATCGTGCACAATGTTACAACTTTGACGTAATTTAACCTACTATCAACTACAACTACCAAGTATATGAATATCTGTACTCCGTGGTAAGTATGGTTAAACTATCACAAAAGTAGTGAGAAAAGTTGCTTGCTTTTTAACCATTAAACTAGTGATATTATAGCGACACTCATAATTATCTTAATTACTTCCTCTAGTTTTTAAGTTGACACACTTTGACTTATGCGTTATTCACAAATTACACTTTGATTAGGTTTTGTGATTTATAACTACGATAAATTATAGTAATGTGAGGTCTTGTTTAAATCGTCTCAATGTAAATTATGTACTAAAAAGCGTGATAAAGAAAAGTGTCAAATTAAAAAACGATGATAATAGGAGTACTTTTTTTTTTTTTCTTCTCATAATTATAATAACTATATCAACTTCTAGTTTTCAAACATTCAATGTGATGTACGTGTAATTTTTGACAATTGTGACTGCTACCAAATATTGTGTATTAGGAATTCTATAATTGAAAGTGACCAGTACATTTTTTTTTTAAGATTTAGCAAGAATGAAAAGGGATGATTTGATGTGTGGAGATAATTACATATTTCGATATTAAATTAACATCAGTAATAACTCAGAGCTAATAAACTTTAGTGATCAGTACGTGTCTAAAATAATTATTAGGGATTTATAAAGAGATTCAAATAACTTGAATTAAAACCATTAGAGCAACAAAATTCTCTATTAAAATTGTTTATTTTTGTTTATTTGCTTCGCTATATTGCCTACTGCCCTACTGGTGAGTTGGGGTTTGGTTGATTGGAAACCTCCAAAGAAAGGGACCAACTTCGGGTCAGGTAGTACATTACCATATTACATAATTTCACCCATTCAACGAATTTCACGTGGTTATTAAAAAAAGTTAGGTCATGGAATAAGATATTGATTTTAATCAGACCCTTAAATTTGAGGACTAGTAGCTTACACTTACCCTTGATTGAATAATAGCTAGTTAAAATAATTTAGTTGTTAATTCTTATATTCAATAAGATGCATTCATATATTGATACATATAATAGGAAAAAAAAAAAAAACCATCAATGAATGAGTTACCTATTAGAAAAAACAGCCCTAACAAACTTGTACTTATTGTTATTGTTGAAGTAAGTTGTTTCATCAGAGGAAGACCATCCAAATTGGTCCCAAATAGTATAGATGTTCCATAGCACAATAATCCCAACTTTGGGCTCTCCGTTCCATCTCATATAACACTGAACCACATTACGACGATCATCTCTAATTTTAACATGAAACCGATATTCATATGTGGATGATGGTAACACTATCTTCCAACCAAGATCATGTAAATGATTGCCGTATTCACGTATGCAATGCACTAGCAAAATATTACTCTCATTAATGTTACTTGTATCATTCTGTTGCGCTATCTTGTTCGTGATCCTCACGTGACCTCCTGCGTTCCATATCAGATTTTGATAAAGTACACCCAAAATTAAGAGTGTAACAAATGTAAACATAAGACACATTATAATTTTTTGCATTATCTCGCTATCGCTATAACACAAGAATGACCACAACTTGTTCATCTTCACGTATTCGTCGCCATACCAAGCATACTCAGCTTCATCACTCTCAAAACTTTCTTCCACGTTAGCAACACGAACCTCAACCATTTTTAATTTTACAAAATCAAATGAGTATTTTTAAGAATATATTTCATTTTTGGTAATGCAAATTTAAAATACCCCAATTCAAGGCTTCAATTATGTTAGTTGAGTAATATTAGGGACGACATTCAAGGAAAGGGTAACAAACAGGGATTTTCCTTCTTGTTGGGTGAAAATAAAAAATCCCAAAACTATTGAAAAAAAATAACTTGGAGCTAATCTTATTTTATATCGAGAAAAAGTCAATTGTATTATCGTTACAAGTTTAGAGGCGGCGTACACAATGCATGCATGATTATCTTTTTATAGGGAAAAAATCAAAAGCTATTTATTTCAACTTTTGCTTGGCACGGATGGTTGCATCCTTTACTTTGATAATGCTGATTAAAATTTCTCTTGGATGAAAATCATGAAATTATAATATTTCTTATATCAAGCCTCTTTTTTTTTTTTTTAAGCAATTTGATAATCAAGCCTTAATCGCTTTTATTATCCCGTTGTGATTATAATAATGTTCATTGTTAAATTGAAATTTTTTTGAATGCATTGGACCTATTTTCTACATTGTAGTACATGTAAAATTGTAAACATATTGTTTACCATTAATAAGTAATAATGAATAATAATTAATTCGTATTTGGAGATATCATCTTAATTGCTCTTGGTGCTTTGTTGAATTTGAACTATATTGTAGATCGATCCTTACTTTTAAGAAATATTGCATAATTTTCACTACCCTTAATTCTCGTAAGAAAAATTCAAGTAGGCACACAAGATTATGAGACAAAGGAGTATTTTTTTTAACTTATTAAAATTCTAACTAACCCTTAATTCTCGTAACAAAAATTTTTGTTTGTTTGTTTTGCTATATATATTGCCTAGGGTTTGGTTGATTGGAAACCTCCAAAGAAAGGGACCAAAATCGGGTCAAGTACACTACCATATTACATATTGTCACCCATTTGACGAAATTAACGTGGTTATTAAAAAGGTAGGTCATGGAATAAGACATTGATTTTAATCCGATCCTTAAATTTTATGACGCGAGGACAGATAGGTATTTACAATTGCCCTTACTTAAATAATACTCCATAACATAAATGTATTCAATCATATATTGATACATAAATTATTATTAATTTATTACAAGTGCATAATAGTCAAGAGACCAAGCTAGCTAACGTGTGTAATTAAGTGTGTAACACATATAATTTACATGTTTGTTGTTTAAATTAAGATAACGTCATAACAAAAACAATATATGCACATACTATACTCAACATGAACATTGTACAACCTAACTAAGTCGGTATATAAGGCGTGTGTGACTGGCGCAGGGTATATCACAATTGTAATTTGTGACACCTTACACATCAAATTGTGATAATGTTTACGTGAAAAAGTATGGTTGCATATATTTAATATCATTTGAGGGTTAGCTAGGAAAGAGCATAAATTCAATCAGCAGCAATCCATTTTTGGGGCAAAGCAAAGAAACAAGTAGGGAATATTGAATGTGTAGTAGTTAGTTTACATATTAAATTTTCTTTCACTATCTTTTGTTAGAAGTTCTAGGGTTACAACTTAATTCAAAGAAAATAAAGATATTTTATGAAGCATTGAGAGGTCAGGGGAAGAATTGAAGTCTCGAGTCTCATTAAGATTTCACCCAAACTACTTTCCGCCACTTTAATTGCGGGTGTCTCTAACAAGTACTGTTACTTAGATGTTATATGTGCAAGTACCTCACTACATATAACGGTTCCATTGAATTGAAGATGTACAAACACTTATGAAGACCAAATTAAACCTTGTTTTTTTATTTGCGTATGTACATAACTAGAAAATGAAAGCTATCTATACTAAACCTACCTTGTTCGACTCCATGCAGGCAATGGAAAAACGAAAAAGTACAGGGTGATGATTTCCCGACATTAATGAATAGTGTCGATATCACACTTCAATTGAATGTCTATAAAGTCGTCCTTTAATTTACAATCTATATTTAAAAATCACATGTTTATGGATATTATGAATTAATGATTTTTTCTTTAAACATTTTAGACATTAGCCAATCATATTTGGTGAGGAAATATCGCCAAAGAAATCAATGCACCTCAACTTGCATGGATATTTAATACACTGAAAGTTTGAAAGTGCTCAAATATTGGCTTTAATATCCCATACAATCATAGAAAAATTGAAAATGTCAGATATTTTGAAAAGAAAGCTAGATTTCTAAATTTCTCATTAGGTGAAAGTAGAGCTGTCAGTTTCTGACCCGAACCGTTAAATCCGACTGTTTCGAACCGATCCGAAAGGAAACTGAACTGTTAAAAATCCGTTTTTTGAAAATCGAAAACCGGTCCGATCCGATTGTTTCAAACCCATAACTGAACTGAACCGAATATTTGCAAACCGTTAATAACCAAACCTGTTATCAGATCGAACCGTTATAACTCGAAACCGAGAGCAACCTGAACCGATTACGTCCGAACCCGATAGTAACCCAACCAAATTTAAACCGAAACTGGCTAAACCCGGCTAAAATCCGTTATGACCGAACCGCTTATAACCCGTTACCCGTTGTGACCGAACTGTTTACAACCCGAAACCCGGTGTGACCGAACTGTTTACAACCCGAAACCCGTTGTGACCGGACTGTTTACAACCCGTAACCCATAATAACCGAACCGTTATAATCTACAACCCGTTATGACCGAATCGTTTACAACCTGTTATGACCGAATCGTTTACAACCCGTAACTCATTATGACTGAAGTGTTTACAACATGTAAATCGTTTTGTCCAAACCTTTTACAACCCGCAACTTGAATTACCAAACAACTTCATCGTCCAATAGCCCATTACATCGAAATTCTTAACCATTCATAATGTCACAAGGCCATATCATATCTAATCTAAACCCAACTCGAAACTAAACCGTTTACACAAACTTGATACCCCTTACTAATGTCTAATTATATATAGACATGCTTAATGTATTGAATATAATAATGTTACTCTTCCCACACCTTATATTTTATGTCTTTATTAAAAAAAAAAAAATCAAAGATAGTGTACTTGGATTATTATCTATTAATTCACTATATAAAGTATCAACTAAAACATTTTTGGTCTCTCAAAAAAAAAAAAAAAAAAAAAAAAAAAAAACAAAAAAACAACTAAAGCATTTTTGGGGTTAGATGGCAATTAAAGTTACTACTTGTGAAATAATCTATGTAATGGCCATTAAGAGGGTTTTACTATATATATTTAAATATATTAACAATAACAAGTTTAATAAAATAGAAACAAACTAAGTATTTACAGACTACAACAATTTTTCAAAATTAAAATCGCACAGGATAAAGCAATAATGATATGGATAATACATTAATACCTAAAAAATACTTATATCATAACTAGGAGAAAATCAGATTATTTCATACAAGTACATATACAACCAAAAGCATCTTTTATGATGCATAAATTAAGTTTAAATTGCAACCATAGAGGAAATAGCTCAATATTAATTACAAAAGCCACCAGTAGGGGTAGATAGAAACCAAAGATCAATTAGTTTTTTAGTTATTTACTATTTAGTAATTAGTTAGTCACCATTCAAAATGCTCTATAGTACTTTTGAGCTCAACAACAAAAGGTGAACATAGCCTAAGCCTAAAATATACGGCTTTTTAATAGATACAAAATGTGACCATAATGCCATGTTGAAGTAGCAGCAGCGAACATTTGATTGTGCCCCCTGTAATTGTAAATAAAGTCTTATAAATATGAAAAAACAGCAGTTAAATATTAATAAGAACTAAAAGCAAGGACATAATAACAAAAAGAAATGAAAAAACAGCAAGTAAATATGAATAAAAACTCTGGAAAAAAAAGAGAGAAAAATTGTCTAAAAGACTACCTCAAGTAGATGATGTACAACTTTCAGTTACTTCTTCCTTACCGATTAAAAGAACATCTTCATCAATTTCGGTATCATAACCGAGACACCAGTTCTGGGTGGTAACTAACATCTCAACGTTTTTAGGAAGAAGAGCACCCCTATACTTAGTCAAAATACGACCACCCATGCTAAATGATGATTCAGAGGCAACAGATGTTATAGGAATAGCCAAAACATCCCTAGCAACTCGAGCTAATGTAGGATACCTCTCAACTTCAGATTTCCAATACTGGAGAACATCAAACTTTTCTCCCACAACCAATTTTTTCCGAGGTGTAGCCAAATAAGCATCAAGATCATCCGTTGGATTTAAAACCGAACCATCATCATCATCAATAGCACCACATAACTAACATAATGATTAAAAAGAAGCAAAAAAAAAATAACATGTTTAATAACTTTATAAATATATCAAACACGCAAAATTAATGATAAATAATAGTAAAAGTATTCACTTAACAAATAATCAAACTTGAAAAATCATTAAATTGTAAACTAAAACACAAATATTCACCTGATATATAGTTGATAGTTTAAAAGACCGACCATCGTCAGCTTTACCATCATCAAATTCATTATAGGGTCTGCTAGACTTTTGCTTTGAGCTAGAAAGAGGTGTTTGAGCAGAATAGAAAGAACACAATTCACCTAGAGCATCTTGAACCCTCTTTACCTTTCTGTTACATTCCTCTCCAACATATAGCAGGTTGAACATTTGCCTCACACGTTGAATCTTGAAACGAGGATCAAGAACAGCAGCAATTGAAAGTATCAAAGAATAATCCTCCCAATAATTCTCAAATTTGTCCAGCATCATTGATGCCATGTCGGCAAGCTTAGGTTGTTTATGCGCTTGAGTGATAGAATACTCAATGACAAGAACATTCTCAAAATACAAGTTTGCTGTGGGATATTGAGAACCAGAAAATAAAGTGGTAATATTATAAAATGGTTGCAAAAAGTCGCACACATCTTGAAGAGTATCCCACTCATCATCAGAAAGTTTATAATCAACACCCAAAAATCTATTGATATAAGATTTCAGTGCAGGTTTAGCTTGTAAAGCTTTTTGGAGCATCGTATAGGTGGCATTCCATCGAGTAACAACATCAAGACTTAATTTTCCATTAAACACACATTCAGCATCAACAACGGCTTGCTCAAACTGAGACAACCTAGAATCAAATCCATCTATATACTTGACCACTTCACGCAACTTAACAACACTTTCATCAACAAATTCTAAACCTTTCCTAACAATCAAATTCAAGACATGAGCACTACAACGTACATGAAAAAATTTGCCGTCACAAGGAAGTGGGGAACAATTCATGACATCTTTTCTAAGATAATCCACCATCAAATCCATAGAACGAGCATTATCAACAGTCATAGAGAAAGCTTTATCTTGCAAGTTCCATTCTTTAATCAGATTAAAAACAAACTTTTCTACTTCAATACCAGAATGCGGAGGATGGCAATATCTAAAATTTAAAACTTTAGACTTCAGATTCCAATCATTGTCAACATAATGAGCCGTCAAAGTAAGGTAACCGCGATTAGTGCAAGCAGTCCACAAATCATAAGTAAAACTGACCTTGCCACCAATTTTACTCAAAGTATCAAACAACATAGCTTTGTATTTATCATGCTCACGAATACAATATCTAAGAATAGTGTTCCTACTCACATGTTTCACATTCCTATTCAAGTAGGTAATCGCTTCTCTAAAAAATTCATGCTCGACAATTCGTAAAGGATATGCATGACAAATAATAGCTTTAGCCAACTTACTTAACCAAATTTTTTGATCAAAAGAAGAGATAGAATTATCAGAAACAGAACCATCTTTAGGTTTAAGCTTACATATATCATAATGATGTCTACATGTTGAAGTACCCATGACTGAGTTAGCTTTGATAACCACTCCACAATAATTACAAGTAGCATAGGTGGTGGGTTTTTTTTAGTAGTACTGTCAACTGGTGTATTATCATCATGTACCTCAGAAAGAGTAAAATGTCTCCAGACATCTGATCTTCGTCCACCTTTAGAAATGCATCCACTACCTTGTGCAACTCGTAAGATTGGGGGCGTCACAGTAGCTGGTTGGTTCTGAACTGTTTGATTTCGAGATTCCATTGTTTCAAGATATGTGTCACTCTCATCATTAGACTCCTCAAATCCACCATCCATTACTATAAAACAATTAGACAGAATAATAATTAGTAACATTAAATAAGGATTAAACAACTAGGATAGACATAAGTCATGTAAATCGAGGATTAAACAACCCAAAACAACTAGATCTGGACATATACTTCATATTTAATTCCAATGACATCGATTTTCACACTAATAATACTTAAACGTTTAGATAGGGCAAAAAAATTGATTTTTTATTATACTTTAAAGCCTTAAAAAAAGATCGAAATATACCTTGATTATGTGGAGGAGAAGAGACGTGAATCATGATATGGGCGAAATTAGTTGAGAGCTGATGAAATATACCTTAATTTTTTTTACAGAGAAATGAGCTGATGAAATGAGTGGAGAAGAAGGTCAAATTTTTTTTTTACAGAGAGAGAGGGGTGGAATACTAGGAGTGATGGAGGCAGTTTGAGGGGATGGATCGATTAGGTTAACAAGACCTTATATATGGTGGGCCTTATTGGGTCATCCTATACTAAAGTAGGATCATTTTAGGAGGGAATTTTCCCTCCATCCAAAATTTTACTACGTACTCCATCCTATACTCACTTTTTTCTTTTCATTAAAATTACTAATTTATCAACAAATTTATTTATTGATTTATTTGTGTTATATATCTAATTATTAATCTATTTAATACTCCGTATTTCTATAAAAACTAATTTAAAGTCATATTTTAATTTATTTAATAAGGAAACTATAAAAGTAACTAATAAGGAGTTCGTAAATAATAAAAAATAATTAAAAAAAGTAACTAATAAGGATATTTTTCTAAAAAAAAAAAAAGAATATAAGGAGATTATGACTAAATAACTACTAGAGCGTATTTATGATTCAACCAATTATAACCTTACTGATTCAAATTCATTAATTGATCAACTTAACATGTATAGTCATTTCTCGATTTTGACCCGATGTGATACATATTGTATGGCAGTGTGACACAACTTGATTATGACCTGAGTTAGTTCAAATGTACTAGCTTATTATATTTTCTTAAGAAACTAACTTACTATAATCAGTAAATCGCTAATTAAAACAACATATAAATACAACTGGCCTATTATCTATTACTATAAGCCTTTAACTTTACAACGTATTTATGATCCGACCAATTATAACCTTACTGATTCAAATTCATTAACTGAACAACTTAACATGTATAGTCATTTCTTGATTTTGACTCGATATGATACATATTGTATGACAGCGTGTGACACAACTCGATTATGAATTGAGTTGGTTCAAATGACTCACTTTTGCTCATTATTATATCAATCCATTTTATTAATGACTCATATAGTCATAATAGTTAACCCAATGTGTTTATGACTCGACTTGTTCTAATTTGATATCTATATATCCATTCAAACTTGTTTAAGTCTCTATTTGATTTCGAACCGATTTGAATTCATGAATGACTTAATAAACCCAATACTTTATAACTTGACTCGATTATAACATTAGTGAACTTATTTGTTTAATTTACTATGGCACTATTCAATCAACCCAATTTGCTTTGTGACCCCTATTAATTGTGAGTTTATGACTAAACCCCTTCTAACTTGCTGCCCAATTACCCTAACGTGTTTATGATTAGACCAATTACAACCTAACCCGTTCTTGTAAATTATCTAATTAACCAAACTCGATAATGATAAGAACAGATTTTAAGCCGATATTATTTATGACCCAATTTCAATTTAACCCAAAATCGATTATTTCTAGAACCAATAATGACCCTGCCCGGTTTTAGCCCAGCTATTTTGAACTGAAACCCGCTATAAACCCGAACCGATCATGACCTAAACCGATATTGACACGGCTTGATTTACCTAATTAGTTTTGAACCAAAACCTGTTTCCAAACCGACATATTTCAACCCAGACCGATTATGAACTGAACCGATAATGACCCAAACCAATTTCACCCGATCTGTTTTCAAACTGAAACCCGTTTTCAAACCGACCCAGATCAACCCAAACTGATTATGACCCGAATCGATAACAACCCGATCCGATTAAGACTCGATCTATTTTGAACCGAAACCCACTATAAACTGGAAAAACCTGTTTTCAAACCGACCCAGTTCAACCCAAACTGATTATGACTCGAACCGATTACTACCCGATCTGATTAAGACCCGATCCGAATAGAAACCGCAATAAATATAACCAAACTGAACCGACCCAATAGTTTTCAAAACCAATCCGAACCGACCCGTTGTTTATTTTAAACCGTTAAAACCCGACCCATTATAACCCGAAACCGATAAACCCAACCCAAAACTGAACCGTTTACCCGAATTGACACCCCTAGGTGAAAGAGTTTGTTGTCGTTGTAATGCCTCAATCAGTAACGTAAATAATTTAGAGTGATGCTACATTAAGTTTTGCAATTGTGCAAATATGTGCACAAACCATAAATTACACTAAGGGCCTGTTCATATTTACTTATTTTTAGTTCAGTTCAGTTCAGTTCAGTTCAGTTCAGTTCAGTTCAGCTCCAATCAGTTCAGTTCAGTTCAGCTCTTAATTTCCCTCTCTCATAAAATATTCATTTCAGCTTAGTTCAGTTAAGTTCAGTTCAGCTCCAATCAGTTCAGTTCAGTTCAGCTCAGTTCAGTAAATATGAACAGACCCTAAATACGGAGTATTCCGAAACATTAATCAAGTTTTTTTTTTTTTTTTGTTGATAAGGGCTCAATTTTTTATTTTCTGAGACTATAAATTCAATGGATATCGTAATTAACATATAACTATGAGGGATACCCAGTCAATTCCCCAGATAAACAAATTTTTGTTTACCTGGGGGTATAATTGTCTTTTTAAGTAGCAGTGGAGGGATATATGCGTCTTTTCATACACTAGTTGAGGGGTACATGTGTAATTTCCTCACCAAACAGTAAAAGCAAAAAACAAACAGTAATGGGACAGCTCACCAAAAGTAATGAATAAATGACCTTGCTTTTTCAATATATTTATAAAAAATGCCATCAGATTAACAAAAATTCGTTTATCTGGCAGATTAACTTGTATTTTCCCTATAACTATTAAGATAGAATTAAGCTTTCTGAAAACAATAGTATAAGGACTTATTTGACCAATTGACCGATAGTATAAGTATATACCAAACCTTTTTGTTTTATTTATTTCTTTCTAGTCTCTACTCAACGTATATATTGAATAAAAATTAAAAAAAAAATAAAAATAAAAATAAATAAAAATAAAAAAATTATAAATAAAGGAATTTTAAGAATAAAGAAGAAAAAGACATCCAAGAAAAAACCAGGTCTCAGCTTTGCACACACCTTTTAGTCTTTTACCACCTTTGGTCGCATGAACGATTAAAGCATTCTGACACCTCGTTTGCAAATCTTTTGTACAGGTTAAATTTAATATTCTCGTATTATAAACTTTATTATACTCCGTATTTCACAAAAATTAAATACATAAATTACTCTTAAATAAAAGGAAATCCTTTAACTTAACCAAAGTGACAGCCTGGTGTGGAAAATTTGAAGACGGAGGTATCAAAACTTGACACGTGTCCACCTCCTGAGGCTGTATCTTGGAGGTCGTGGTCAGCACGAAGTGGTCCTTATCTTTTTTCTGTGTGACAGGCATGTTACTCTGTATATCAGATTTTGTGACTCCGAATAAAATCGTTTTTTCTTTCTTTCTTTTTTATTTTTTCATTATTATTTTTAAGAAGAAAGAGAATAAAATCTACAGATATGGATTATTACTCCGTAATTACCTGCAAGCCTAATTTTAGAATTATTAATAGGGAATTAGGGAGTACACTGAACATATAATCTATTTGTTTCCTATTATAAGACATTCTTTTTTTTTTCCCCCAATTGTATCAAACTTTAACACAATTTACTTTGTGTTAGTGAAAGGCGAGGGTACACCGTACACCCTTATACATACTTTCAAATAAACATATAATCTATTTGTTTCCTATTATAAGACATTCTTCTTTTTTTTTTCCCCAATTGTATCAAACTTTAACACAATTTACTTTGTGTTAGTGAAAGGCGAGGGTACACCGTACACCCTTATACATACTTTCAAATGAAAAATGGTACATTTTAAACTAATGTAAGTGTGACATACTTTGTATTTGCTCTAATAAGAGCAGACATTGTATATGTAGTGTTTTGGTCACCAATTAACACCAGGAATTCTCTACGCATTACAAGGTTTACAACATAGCATTAAAAGATACTATGTGTGTATTAATAATCTCAAAAGTAGTTTGAGATCGATTTTGATTATCGTCATGCATAGAGTACAAACCGAGCTAAATCAAAGGATTCTCCCCTAATTAATTTGTTTGGTAAATGGATTTCTAATGTGAGTCAAATACCGCATGCTACAGCACATTTGTGACTCATGATGAGAGAAGCATGAAGCAAAATCAACGTGAATACTATTGAACAGAATCCTCATTAGATGCGTGATTAACTAGTCAAGTAATCTAATTATAATATCTGTTTAAGAAACGAATAGAATGTACTGTACCATGATCAATAATCTTATCGGTCATTCATTGGTAGTTAAATTATTTGATTATTATATTATAATTAACTGAAATAGGTAAGCGTTTAGATGTGTCAATACCTTATTGATTCTAGATGTATAATATAATTACAGGATATAACAACAAGAGTTAACAAAAGTTTGGGAAGCATTGAGTAAAGAGTAGGTTGAAGAATCAAGTTTTGATTTTTAAACATAAAGTAAATGTTATAGGTCAATTGGTGTACGTAAATATATTATAGAATTATAGACTTTATAGTAAAATGCGAAGTATAATAATATTTTTAATAAAATAGTCATCAATTGTGGCTTGAGGGATGATTATCTTTGGAATAAGTAGTTTAATTGGATTAAGATTGAATTTTTAATTTTCAACTGTTGAGATAAAGCTTGTTTAATAATCTTTGTGCTCCATATATACTACCATACGTCTGTAAGCAGTAGATCCATATGTAAGAGTTTCTTCATATGCTACTAGTAAATTGGATAATATCTAATAAGGCTAATAAAAACATTTTTTTTTTCATTAAATGGGAATTGAAAAAACACGACATGCTCCATTAATTATGAGGTATATCTCCAAGCAAATATAGTAGATAGCATATTATACCCCATATGTTTTTCAACAAAGTCGTGTGTAAAAATAGAAGGAGACACAGGTTTCTAAAGGTACGATTAAATGATTAATGAAGTCTACTATTGACCAATTTGAGCAATATTAATGATATACATAACACACTAGCACACTTCTAAATTTTATTTTTTTTTAAATAATAGTTATTGTTTTTGTTGACTAATAATACGTGATTTATTATTTAATTTTGTCATGCCAAGGGTTATTAGTTCAACAAAAAATTAAATTTAGGTTCCCACATGAACTAATGCTAATTAAAGATTTACTGATCAAACAGCTATGAGTCTATGACCCAACCACATTGAGATTTATATCATGCTAAAAGTATCCAAGTTTAGCTAGGGCCAACGATTTCTTCTTTTTCATTTCCACATCATTTAGTGTAATGTATTTATCATGTCATATTCATATGATAAGCCCAAATTAGCTTTTTTAACAAATGTTTTTACAAAGTATAAATATATTCAAAATAGATTCCAGTTTTGGAACAAAGCATCCAAAATATTGATTTGACACAACGCTATATAAAAAAGTCAAACAAACACATTGTAGGTTTGACCCAATTCAAAGTATCAAGGTCCAACCATTCAAGGATAGGATAGGGCTTGTTAAACTACTAGAATTGTATGTACTAAAAAAATTGTTCAAAGGATAGTAAAACACTACACATCATACAAAGGTCTTTCTTATGGTCTCAAACTTATCATAAATCTCAAAGCTAAGTAAATAGTATGAAATTTATAGCGGATTTGTTTTGACAACTGATTCATCACTATCTTGATTATTGAGGTGGTTTCAAAAAATCTTGATTGCATATGTGAGTGTGACTAGAGTCACTAGACTAATAACATTGAATAGGAGTAGTTTGTTGTGTCATTAAAAATAAAAAAATAAATAAAATAATAAATAAAATTGTGAAATAAAGTAAAAAATAATCGTTGTAAATAAATCAATAAAAAAAGTATAGTTGGCATGACATTTTTGTAATGATACAGAGTATTATTATTAACAGTTGTAAGCTATTTTAAATTAAAACATTATCAAGATAATAAATGTGTATTGTGTTTTTGTTTAAAAGGTATCCTCCTTTTTCGAGGCTTCCTACTAATTAGTTCTTGGCTCAATTTTAATTAATATTCGTATATTAATGGCAACGAAAATTTATCTTTATTGATATAAATGTATAAAAATAATCTATAAAAAATTTTATATACATTGCACCCAGATGTATATAAAAATTTCCCACCTTGCTTACTTCTTTAATTTTCATTACCATAACAACTACGGAGTATAATTAAGGGGGCAACGGCCAACGGGAGTACCACACAATAACCTGTTTTCTTTAGCCTAATTTCAGTTCAGTTCCTAATTTCCTTCTTTTATAAACAATTTTGTTCGGTTCAATAAATCAAAACAGGCCTTAAGTAATAAATCTAAAATGGTTAGAATACTAAATTGATTTTTCAAAAAAAAAAAAATACTAAATAACAATGTTATATACAAAAACATACACATTTAATTTGCTCTCTTTTTAACCGTGTAAAAAATTGAAAGCCACCTAAGAGAATTGATTTCTTTCCTCAGAAAAATCAGTTATTTTGGAAATTAATTCGCTAATTGCCAAATTAAATTAGTGTTAAATTACATAAAAAAATGGTTTAAGGTAAGTAAGAATAGTGTAAATAGGCTGGAAGAGAAAAAGTGGGTCCAAATTGTTAGCTGGCAATCCGTTTCTGACAGTCTGTTTTTCTTCTCCTCCAACGGTCACAACCCTTTTCGGACTTCCTCTTTACTATTAAACCCATTTCTCCCTTCTCTTCTTCTTCATTTCTCTCTTCATCTTCTCTTTCTCTCTCTCTAAATTTAAGCTTCTTTTTTCTCTCTCTAAAAAAAAAAAAACAAGAAAATATCATCATCATCATCAATGGCGGCTGAAACCAAGAAGCCGGAGGAAGTGGTGGTGCCGGAAGCCGAGAAGCCGGTTGAGAAGGAAACACCACCTCCCCCACCACCTGCTGCGGTTGCTGTTTCCGAAGCCGAAGCCGAGAAGCCGGTTGTTGAATCGGTTGAGGAATCGACAACCGAGGCTGAGCCTGAGAAGATCGCTAAACAGGACTCTTTTAAGGAAGAGACAAATGTTGCCAGCGAGCTTCCTGAGGCTCAGAGGAAGGCTCTCGAGGATTTGAAGAAACTTATTCAGGAATCCCTCGAGAAGCACGAGTTCTCTGCCCCTCCTCCCCCGCCACCCGCTAAGGTTGAGGAGAAGAAGGAGGAAGAGAAGAAGGAGGAGGAGCAAACTACTGCCGCCGCTTCTACTTCTGCTGAAGAGAAGCCCGCGGAGGAGGTTGCTCCTGCTCCCGCTGTTGAAGAGGCCTCTAAAACCGAAGAGGCCCCAGCAACAGCAACAGCACCTACAACAGAGGAGCCTGCTAAAAAGGAGGAAACCCCAAAAACAGAGGAACCTAAAAAAACAGAGGAACCCACAAAAACAGAGGAAGTACCTGTCTCTGTTCCTGCTCCCGAGGCAGCGAAGAAAGAGGAGGAAGAGAAAACAGTTGAGGACATCAAGGAAACAATTGTTGTTGAAGTAGCAACAACAGCAGCACCCGAACCAACCGCGGTCCCTGTGGAAGAGGCACCCAAGGAGGAAGCCGAAACCGCGGCACCCGAACCACCAAAGGAGCCAGAAGAGGTCTCAATTTGGGGAATTCCTCTGTTAGCCGATGAAAGAACTGATGTAATTCTCTTGAAATTTCTCAGAGCAAGAGATTTCAGAGTGAAAGATGCTTTCACCATGATCAGAAACACTGTTCGTTGGAGGAAGGAATTTGAGGTTGATACTCTCTTAGATGAAGACCTTGGAAATGACTATGAAAAGGTTGTGTTTACTCATGGAGTTGATAAACATAATCGCCCTGTTTGTTACAATGTGTTTGGTGAGTTTCAGAACAAGGAACTTTACCAGAATACTTTCTCTGATGCTGAAAAGAGGAAGAAGTTCTTGAGATGGTTGATTCAATTCCTTGAAAAAACTATCAGAACTCTTGATTTTAGTCCTCAAGGGATTAATTCTTTTGTTCTTGTTAATGATTTGAAGAATTCTCCTGGATATGGTAAGAGGGATCTTTACAAGGTTATTGACAAGTTTCTTGAGATTCTTCAGGATAACTACCCAGAATTTGCTGCTAAACAGGTATAATTTTTCATTCTTTTCTGCATTTATTTTGATTTTCATGTGATAATTTTGATCTGGGTTTGAGTAAAGGTGGAAACTTTATCATAAATTTCATGTCTTTTCATTGAATTTTGACATGGGTACTGCTCAAAATGGAATTTTGTAAAATTAATAGTCAGAATTGATTGATTGTATTAATCTGATTTTATTTATTTATTTTGATTTTGTATAGTTGTGCATCAATGTTTCATGGTGGTATTTGGCATACAACTGGATTTACTTGACTGTGTTTACACCAAGAAGCAAGAGCAAGTTTGTGTTTGCTAGTCCATCAAAGACTCCTGAAACCCTTTTCAAGTCAGTAAACTTGTCTCCTCTGTTAATGTTTTTTCTCTCTCCTCAAATTATTAAACTATTTATTGATGAATATGTTGTTTGTATGTTCTGCAAAAAAACAGGTACATAGCTCCTGAACAGGTGCCTGTTCAATTTGGTGGGCACAGTAAGTTTGGTGAACATGAATTTTCACCTGCTGATTCTGTTACTGAGGTTACTATCAAGCCTGGCACTAAACACCCAATTGAGTTTGCATTTACTGAGGTATATTTGCACCCCTGACCCCTCCCTTACTTTTTGTCCGTTTCATAACATTCTTAATATTTTCTGTTACCATACCGTGACATACATGAATTCCTTTTTGTATGTTTCATAACGTTCTTAACATTAACTGTTAGCATACCGTGACATATATAAGAGTGATCTTGTTAGATTCGTTTCAAATTAAACTGACGTGTGTAATGTGTGACGATGTAGGAAACCGAGTTGGTATGGGAGCTAAGAGTAATTGGATGGGATGTGACCTATGGTGCGGAATTCTTGCCAGCAAAGGAAGGAGGATACACACTAAATATTACAAAGCCAAAGAAAGTAACAGCAGCAGATGAGCCAGTAATTTGTGACACATTCAAGGTGACTGAGCCAGGAAAGGTGGTCATAACCATTGACAACCAAAGTTCAAAGAAGAAGAAGCTCCTTTACAGGTCTAAAGTCAAGGGTTCTCAGTGAATTACTCAGAAATATTACCATTATTCATTCAAAAAATCATAGTGACTTTTAATAAGTTCTTTATTTTAAATTTTGGGGGTTAAATT
This sequence comes from Chenopodium album, assembly GCF_948465745.1. NCBI lineage: Eukaryota > Viridiplantae > Streptophyta > Magnoliopsida > Caryophyllales > Amaranthaceae > Chenopodium > Chenopodium album. The sequence goes on along the minus strand of NC_137840.1, from coordinate 77,260,769 downwards.
TACTTTTTTTTTTTTTATATAAGGAGTTTTGGGATTTATTATTTATTTATTTGTTTCTTTTTCTTGGATTTTAATTTTAAATTTTCATGGTGTGTGTCCTTGGTCCTTGTGTTTCTCATGTTTGGAGGACATATACAGAGGAAGAAAGGGGTGCAAAAACTGTGTATTGATACTCTTTTTTGTCTGTATATTCTATTTCTATGTAAATTTTAAATTATGATTGATGAGTTGTGCTAAAATTCCAAATTTTATGGTTTTTTTTTTTGCAATTTTTTTTTTTATTGTTATTTATTTTTTGCAATTTTTTTTTTTATTGTTATTTATTTTTTTGCAATTTTTTTTTTATTGTTATTTATTTTTTTGCAATTTTTTTTTTTGATCCAAAATTTTTGCAAATTGTTTGTTGTTGTTTCATAGTTAAGGACTTTTTGTAATCTTTTGCTCCTTGAACTGATCAGACTTGGCATGTGGCCAACTTATATGTGGGGGCTGCATGTCTGAATGATTGGATCATGTGTTTGGTGAATATTTATTACTATACCCACTATTTTAGGGCTATTTTGATAATTATTCTTTTGGGATTTTTAAACCAAAACATTTATTTTGGCAATTATTTTTATAATTCCAATCTACTTTGAATCCTTGAAACTTTTGGTATGAGTATAGGGCATATTGACTAACTAGCTTTAGGGGTTCAAAATGTTGGGGAGGGAAACGTTAGTTTTGATCTCTATTTCATTATTAAAAGGAAAAACAAAGCTTATCTTTGATAATACTTTAAAATCTTAAAGGTAGTGTAGAACAAAGTACTACTGTAAGGAAAAAAATTGCATGAACAAGTTAATGAAATGTTATGAAAATATATATAATCAATATAGATAGAAGTTACAAGAGAATTAGAACCACACGATACGATAATTTAACTAATATATGAGAAAATATACATGTCTATTAGATATAAGGTGCAAAATTTTGGACCATATGAAGAGAAGATATTTTGCTAATCTTGCAAAAATGAGTGCATAATATCTTCAATTTGATTGTCACCTTTTCATTAATTAATCTAGAAACGAATCAAATACCTATAAATTTACAAAGGAAATGATAACAAGGTGTAAATGTCAAAATGAAAGTGAAAAGAATAAACTTTAGCAACTTCAACATGAACATTATGATTATAGGTGTTGTGTAGATAACATTATGAGGGACCAAACGGGTCCTAATGCTATAATAGAGACTTGAAAACCTACTAAACTAAAGTCCAAATTTCCCACTCAAAAAAATAAAAATATAATTAAAAAAGGGATAATTATCATTTAGCAGCAGTATATATGTTCTCTGGAATTTTCTTCTGAATTAATTATAAGTAGGTTTGATTTAGAAGCTTTAGAATTGATGGTTTTGATCAACTACTTTTTGAAAGATGAGACTAATTGGTACTAATAATTTGTTGATATATTATAAGTTATCATGTAGGGACAAATTATTTCATGTAATTTTCTCTGATGTATCAATCTGATGGGGATGGCAGCTCGTGCAAGCTTATCTTCTTAATCTTATGTACTTGTATAGTTGTACATTGATAAAATTTAATATTTTTTCTAACTCACAATTGGGTAAGATTATTTATCTAGTGACACTAATCGGAAAATTTTTCAATACTCAAGTTATAGATTAAAAAAAGGATATGTACGTGTTATTGTTGATGTATCGATCATACTTTGTATAATTGATTTAATTAAAGTCATTATAATCATAGCCTTTTACCACTATGTAAAAATAAGTTATTTAGTATTTTTAAAGTGGTCGAAATTTTAAAAGCATGTGGATTGATACGAGCACAACTTAAGTTAGATGGACTTTAAGACATCTTGACGGTTGTGCTTAGCTGAGGCATAACATGTCAACATGTAGGCATAAGACGTAGTCAAGTACGCCGGTTTAGCATGACAATTACCTTAGACCAACTCGTTTGGTTTATCAAAACATCTATAATGCAAATATTTCAGAAAATGAAATCTTGTTTGTACACAAACAATAATCGGATTTAGAGCACTAATTTAAGTAGGTTGCTTTTAATTATCTTGATTCATACCACAATGTGGATTTGTCAAAGGTAATACATAGTCAGTCCATCTGTCAAGCATACTTGAAAACAAAAGATAAATCAAAGTATCAAACACTTTTATTTTCCTTATCAAAATCATACACTTGTGCTTTATATTTGGGTCCTATCTCCAATATGCTTACCTTTTGAATATACCAAGTATTAAATTAATTTAGGTTGTTTAGCCTAATTTGAGTGATTAATTGCTTTTATGACATGAAATACGCTACTGATGTATTAGGGAATCCGAATAATAGAGTGTCTCATCATGTCCTAAACCATATTGATTGGCTAATCTCTAAATTAATTAATTCGTGTTTTGTCGTTACTCCTAATCAATGATACTCCCCAAACTTTGATGATTTTTAATATACAGAGGGGCCTCCCACGTTTTACCGCATGCATATTTTTTTTTTTATTTATGGTGTTTCACCCGCTTTACCCTTTAGGCTAATCAAGATTGAGGGACCGGTTAGGAGTGTTTTACCGCATGCATATTTTCATCGTCTTTTTTATTAGCATCATTTGAAGTTTTTTAATATCTAATCTGTAATATGTAAACTTTGATAGTGAATAATCTTAACTACTCAGATATATCACATGCTTAGAGCAAAAATATATATTATTGTAAAATACAAATTTAGTAAAATTTTGACCATGAATAAAGTATTTCAATAGTTGGAATGATTTGACAATAAATTGAATCCTATTTAATGATAAAGTAGTTTTGCAACTTCCTCTAAAAACAATAATGAAAGAAAAATACAGGGAGAAATTGTACAACAACACGAATTAATTGAATTAAACTTGCTTTTGACAGCTTAAATTCAGACCAAAAACATGAGTAAGGCTGATGGAGTTATGATTATAAAGCCACACTTGTTATAATTTTCTGTTACAACAACAGACATCCAATTAACTTTTTCACAATTATTTTACACATGCTCACTTTATTTTGCATAAAATTTGTTAATGTACTTTCAATTGCATGCATTTGTATGCTAATCATAACCCCGTGCTAATTAACCACCTTCAAATTAATGGATTAGTATCTCATAATTATAATTTGGGTGCCTTCAAGAATTTCTACATATCTCTAATTTTTAGCTCAATGATTTCCAAGGATTATGAGTAATAAGTACAATCGAGTGATAAAATATTGTTTTGATTTTTACACTTCGAAATTCACGTAGATATATACACTCGTATATAGATTATAAATAATAACTCCAAAAAAAATACACTCGAAAAAAAAAAGTTTTAAATGACTACAAATATATTATTAATATTTTTATTTAAGGGTTATGTATAAGCATTTTTCTAAAAATAAATACATAACTCAACATACCCTCGTAATAACATAATATGGAGTACATAATACACGGCAAATATACATGCAAAGGACAACGTCCAACACAATGAGACACACTAGTGACACTACAATAGCAAACTTAAAGCAAAAACATAAATTCTTTCAATCTTACTCCAATTTTAATGAATTTTTGTCTACGAGTTGAAGATTCTTCCAAATTTGTCTTAAACTCTATAAGTTCATGTCAAAAAATAAAAGGTTCTCCCAAATATTGTACCCAAAAACTTGATTTGATTATTTGTTTACACTCCGAATATAGCTAAAGATCCATATGTTGGGAATTAGTATAGATTAGGGACCATTTTTGGGGTCATTTGGACAACTCTATTCCACAAATCAAGTAGGATATTTTATAGTCGAAGGTACAATTTGAGTTTCATTTTCAAGTTGTGTGACACATGCATAAGCATAACTGCATTAACATAACAAGTTGATGAAGAATCCAAAGATTTATGTCTTGGACGTAACCACAGATTTATGTTTTATTCTTGTACATGATTTTTAGTCAGTCCATCCAACTGCCCATGTTCATGTTATATCGGCGCCCAACTACTTTTTAAACTAAGTCGCAATGCAATTTTCTTAATACAAGTAATTACCAACCCTGCCTAGTTCTTTACCACATATAAATTTAAGTTACGGATTTACGGTAAAACTTAGGTAAAAAGTTTTTACTTTGAGAATAAATTAGTGAAACATTTTATATCAAACCAAACGGACTGTAAGCAGTGTAAGGGGTTTTAAAACTACTAGACTAATTTTAAGACGTGGAATAGACCTGTAACAAAGGTACTTCAACCTACCATTTCACTAACACATATTGATTGGGCCAAATTTGACTAGATCTAATCACCATGTTTAAACTATCTTCATAAGCCTTATAATAAAGAAATAAAATGTACTTCAGACTAATTCAGCCTCCACTTTCCTTGGAAGAAGACCTTGTAAAGGTTAAATTTTTGTTTTTTTTACAAAAAAAAAAAAAACATTATGGAAGGCCTGTTATAGCTAGTTATACTTATACCAAGTCTTTACTGTGTGCACAAATCAACAAGCTTTGGAGTTGTGGATCCCACCAGCTAGCATTGGTAGTAAGTTTGACAAAAAAAAAAAAAAAAAAAAAAAAAAAAAAAAAAAAAAATTGAAACATCTACAATTTTCCCTAAAATGTGGAGTAGAATCCATGCACAATTGCACATAGCATGAATTAAGCTGAAGAAACTATGGAGGGTGTTTGTGAGAAATCAGGCGAAACATCCTCCTCCAAGGAAGAGTTTAGGGTGGTTATTAAACTTACAGAATACCAAAAGAAAGCTTTACATGATCTAAAAAGCCTCATTAAAAATGACCCTGGAGATGATCTGTTTTGCTCCTTTGAAGGGAGTCATGCTACAATTTGGGGAGTTCCTCTTCTTGGTCATACTAAAAGTGATTCTGTCATCCTAAAGTTCTTGAAAGCGAGGAATTTTGAGGTTTTTGATGCATATGCTATGATCATGAACACTCTTCTTTGGCGCGATGAAGTGGGCATTGAATTACTCTTACAAGACGACGTTGGAATTCATGATAACAAGAGTGTAATGTTCACTCATGGTTATGACAAAGAAGGGTACCCTGTATGGTACTTGGTTTTGGAGGATGTCTTGGTCAATAATCGTAGCCAGATTACATCGTACGATGACCAAGAAGGGCGGAAATTTTTTCGCTGGCTGATCCAGTTTACAGAGAAGAATGTCAGGAAGATTGTTTGTAGCACAAGAGGTCAAAATTCTATCTTGTTAGTCATTGATCTTAAAAGCTTAACAAGGTACGGCAACAGAGACCTGTACAAGGTCATTTACAAGTATCTCCAAATGCTGAGCGATTATTATCCAGAATTTGTGGCAAAACAGGTATCTAACAAACCCAGTTTGCTAATATTTCAGTTTTTGAATGTGCTGCATCATTGACAATTGACAAATTCTTTCTGGTTCTGCGCTTGAATTTTTTGTGTTGTTTAACAGTTGTGGATCAATGTTGCTTGGTGGTATCGGAATTATTGCCGGGTTTATTCGATGGTGTTTGATGCATGGAGCACAAACCAAGTAGTATTTTCAGGTCAAACAAAAACCATCGAGACCCTTTTCACGTCAGTAACGCCTCTTGTTCCTTAGTTTCCTTTTTGTTCAATTTCTATCCTTGCTCTACCTTATGATCTCAGTGTTTGACGCTCATAACAGATACATATCTCCTGCACAAGTGCCAGTGAAATATGGCGGTCTAAGCAGAGATAACGAGCAAGATTTTCACCAATCTAGCACTGATGATGTTAGTCCTGATGTTACCATCAATCCTTCTGCCACACAGAGACTAGAGTTCCATTTCACTAAGGTAAATGCCTGTTACATCTAGAAGTGACAAATGAGTTGTTTGGATTTAGTCATATCCAAACCTACTTAATACTGTACTGGCTACGTTTAATTTCTTACACCATCTATGAGAAACTATTTCCTACAAGAATGCCGTATTCTGATTGTTTACATGATTTGCCGCTGCAACCTGCAGCCATGTAAAGTACTCTGGGATCTTAGGATGATAAGCTGGGATGCTGTATATGAAGCAAAGTTTGAACCTGACTCTAAGGAAAGTTACACAACAGCTATATCAAGGCCACGGAAGCTTACAGCTAATGATGAACCTGTAATTTCTGAGGGTTTCAGTGTGGATGAGCCTGGAAAACTGGTACTTGCCATTTGTAATATAAGCTCAAAGAAGAAGAAGCTGCTTACTAGAGTTCGAGTTGTGTCATCTGAAATGAATACAGAGCCAGAAGCTTCTCTACGTGGTTGGTTAGTTCAGTCAGATGATGAAAGTAGTATGATTTGTTGATTGGGAATAATTTTTCCTAGGATTTCTCAAACATAACTCTACAACCATTGTCATAAAAGACCTAAACTTGGCTATTCTAAATTTCTATTGACTTAATGTTTCTTTTTCCATATCTGCTTTTTTTTCTTCCCCATCTCTCGCACTCAAACTTGCAAGGCAACATAGGCTCCGTCACAGAAAATCGAGTTTAGATAAGGGAAATTCAAGTGAAAAACAAGCCTAAGGGACTTATACAGTTATACCCCAAAAGTAGAGTAGCATCTTGCATCAGCAACAATTATTTCAGCTTAACTTTATTCCAGAAAACAAGCTTAATAGAATACTCCATATTAAATGATGTGTGTGTAGACTAGTAAGTTGGTGGCTTGGCATCATTTGATTCCTTCAAAAGACACTGTTAGTCTAATAATGTCTATATTTGTCAAGGGTATCATAATTTCGAAGAAAAGTTTTCAAATGACATAAATTGAAAGTGCCAGTACACCTAATTGAGATGTGGTTCATATCAGAAACTAACCCTTGTGATATAAATGAAATTTGAAGTACAAAAAATGTGACAGAATTACAGAAATTTAAATCGAAAATCATGTCAGAAAGAACTACTCCATAAATATAATAACCTGAAAGTGACTTAGCACCAAGGTTTTGAAGGACCATCTAATGGCAGAGAAATAACATCTGTAATTCTCACTACGTATTTATTTATACCAAGATATTCCCAGAAATTTACTTCGTAATAAAATGGATTTCTAGTTGGGCAATTACGCTTCCAAGAATTAAAAAGCATCCATAAAACAAGTATACAGATAAAATAAAACATTGAAGTTTTACGAGTTTTTACAATCATTATACACTCAACAGAAACCCTATGGTTCTATTTTCCTAATGGATCAACAAGCCAAAACCAATCAAGTGCTCTATCAGTTAGCACTTAACGTATGCTCCAAAAGGAAAGAAAATGGGTCAAAAAGTTGCAGAATGTTGAAAAAGGAAACAAAACTATAAAACAAAGATATGAACCAATGAAAATTTGAAGTGGAAACATATTGAACAAGGAAATCGACACTCATTTATAGCAATGTTGGCAATAGTCTTGAACTAGCTTAGAGCAAGATCATCATCATCAATCAGAGAAAGGCAACACTTTGTACCTGTATAGGAGTTTCTTTCTCTTGAAAGTTGGGTTGTCAACTGTGAGGACTATCTTACCAATTTCACCTACTTTGAAGCTTCCGGATATCACAGGATCATCACTTGAGGTCATCTTGGTTGACTTTTGTATAACCACAATGTAACTATTTTCAGCGCTAGGCACGAACTCGGCACTATAAGTGATGTCCCATCCCACTACTCGAAGCTCCCAAACGATGATACATTTCTACAAAATCCAATAATAGCAATTAAACTTACAAATAAATCATCACAGCAGGAAATTTGACACTAATTGAGTAGTTGTAGCAAAACCTACCTCAGAACATATGATTTCCACAAACTGCTTCGTTGCAGTTTTTAAGTTTAGGACAGTTGCAGGATCGTCCACAGTGAAATCCGGATTGCAATCACAATAATCAACACTAAGGCCACCATATTGAATAGGAACTTGCTCAGGAGATACATACCTGTTGCACCCAAAATACAAATTTTACTTTAGTATAACCATCAATTTTTCTGAAGTCTGGAGAACAGGGGGAAGAAGTGAATGGTACTGACTTGAAAAGGGTTTCAGCAGTTTTTGAGGGTCCAGCAAACACAAACTTGCTCTTTGTTCTTTGGGTCATGAATGGGCTCATCATAGTGTAGAAGGCCAAATACCACCAAGGCACATTGATGAACACCTACGAATTAATTTCGTAACACAATTTATTAGGAACCAATAATTTCTTAGTTATACTTCCTACATCCTTAAGTAGATATGTTTGAATTTTTACTTCTTACATTAGAAACAATTTCAAATGGGGAAACTTGGTAAATGAAAGGTAAGATTTAAGAAAAATAAGTCTAATTCAAGTGAGTGCCACCTCCTAAACTTAGGATGCAATATATGATATCAAGCCAACTAGCAGTCTGCCACACACCCAAAGGTAGGCTCAAAGTTCTTATGCAATTAACATGAACATCAACTAGCTCGTTCGAGTTATAATACAAATACAAGCTAACTTCATCCAAACAATAAGCATCACCAGGATCAATCAACATCTATTGTACAACATCCAAACTAACAATCATGTTAAATTGCTAACACAACATTGATACAATACTGACTACCATTTCCAAGTGTAGGCAACAACAATAACAGCAACTGAGGATTAATGATTCAAATACAATATCTATAATTTCAAGGAAATATACCTGTTTGGCAACAAATTCAGGATAATTATCTTGCAGCAAATGAAGAGCTTGTCTAGTAGCCAACCTAAGGTCTCTTTTACCAGGACCAGGAGCATTCTTCAAATCATTAACCTGAAAAATAGTATTAACACCACCAGCATCGAAATCGAGCTTTCGAATACTCTTCTCTAAGAACTGAATCCTCCATTTCAGAAACTTCTCTCTCTTCTCCTCACTTGAAAAAGTCTTGGCATACAAATCCTTATTCTGAAACTCCCCATAAACATTATAACAAACTGGGTGACCTTCCCTATCATGTCCATGCATAAACACAACTTTTTCCAAAGCATCCCCTAAATCTTCATCCACTAATTTATCAATCCCAAAATTTTCCCTCCAAATTAGGGTATTCTTAAGCATTGAAAAAGCATCATTAACCCTAAAATCTCTTGCCCTTAGAAACTTCAGTAAAATCACATCAGTTCTATCGTCTTTCAACAAGGGTATTCCCCAAATTGAAACTTCCCCATCATTTTCATCTGGGTTTTTCTCATCCTCCTCATTTAAAGCAGATTCAATAGTATTTGAAGCTGAACTAGTAGCTGATTTAGATGATTTGGGCAAAAGGGTTTTATCAGACAGAGATTGTTTGAGCTGGGTTTTAAAATCTTCAAGGGATTTTCTCTCAAAATCTGAAAGATCAGAAAGAAGATTACTTTCCACTTTAAAAGAAACAGCTGATTGAATAAAGCTGCTTTTTTTAGGTTCCTTAATCTGGGTATCCTCGGATTCAGTAATTGTTTGTGATTCTGTGTGTTCTTCAACCTGAACAGCCGTTGTTGCTACCAGTGGTTCTGGGGTTGTTTCAGATTCTACTTTCGCCGGAGATTCTTCTTCCGGCACCGGAGATTCTGATTCCTTAGGTACAGAAGTCTCTGTTTCAGCTACTTGAACCGGAGATTCTGATTCTAATATTGCCGGAGATGGGTTTTCCGGCGGAGGGGCAGTGGTGGAAGGAGGAATAGATTCTGCCATTATTGGAGAGAGAAAGTGGAGTGAATGAGGAGAGAGAAAGAGGAAAGATAGTGAATTAGTGAGTGAGAGGTAGGGAGTGAAACGGCGGCGTTTAGGGCGGAGAAAGGAGAATCCAAACTGCAGAAAAAGGGAGAAAATTAATGAGAAGACAGGACAAAAGGAGGAAGAAGAAGGGGAAATTAACACGTGGAGGACAAATTAATTGTGATTGAAATCTTTATTCTACCTTTTGATTTTTAAAAAAGGAAAAAAAAAAGTGAGAGTATTTTAGATTGTTAAGTAAAAATAAGGAAAGATGGGAATGTTGACTACAAGTCAAACTGAAAATATCATCGGATTCTTTTTGGTTTTTACTGTCTGCCCATCGTTTTTGGCCCTTTTCAACTTTTTTTTTTTTTTTATTTTTTTACAGTGTAGGAAAAGAATTTGGTGGTCATATGAGTACAACTTTGGTGGTTTGTGGCCAACTAATCCTTGATATTTCTGGCAATATATTGCTGTGTGATAGTTACAAGTCTTACAACTTACAAGTAAGCAACAAAATCGGGTATGTCGAGTTGGCCATAACAAAATAGGGAGCGGAGACAATTGTATCAAAAATACAAATTTATGGTCGATAAAAATCTCACCATTAAATCGAGTATTACTTGATAAATAACAAGATTAGTTCGCAATATAAATAACATGTATTGCTATTAGATTTATAATGAGCATTTACATGACTCGTCAAAAGATAGATTAGGTTTAGTGTTGTGGATTATTATTCAAAGCGGTTAATGAGGGTTGTGATACGTATTATATACTCTGTATGTTTTGAAATAATTACACCATTTTAGTTTATTAGCATTTTACTATTGTGTTGTTGATGTCGTCATGTATTAGACCCCGCCGTGTGATATTCACTCTCATCTAATATTTAATTACAAATAATGCACTTCACCAAATTGAAAAACATATTCCCTGTCAAAAAAAAAAAAATCCTTTTCCAATTAGACACTAAATAGAATGCCTCATTGGTGAATGTATAGTTACATACCACGCACTCAAGAGATGATATCCTAACATACACACGGTTAAATTACGTATGTGCAATATTTTACACTTTGGCTCATTTTAGGCTCTATAAGCTAGCTGACACTTATTGCAATTATTATACGTGATAAGTGGTATAACTCGTATAAGATCTCCTAGATCATGTTTGATTGGTAATCATATTATCGTTAATTAGATTAATCATGCTTTAAGATCATATTGGATCAATTTAGGGTTTATGCTTTTGGCCACAATAGTGATCCAAGTTGGGCAATCAAATTTGAAGCATGAATCACTTTTGGCAAGTACATAAATATCATGACCCAAACAAATTGGGCCATAAATCATTGAAGACAAAAACCACAAAGGCCCGAAATCACAAAAGACTGAAAATCATCTGGTACCCTTGTTTACTCTATCAATCACCCAGAAAATCCGAAGAATCATCTCAAATTCTCATCAGAAGAAGAAGACGACGACGAAAGCAAAGGAGTAGCAAATCGGCAACACCAGTATCACAATCTGCTTATTAAGACCCATCAACAAGCAAAGTTGAAGAACAATAATGGCGGAAAACAGAAAAGAATACGACTTGGATGCCAAATGGGATTCTTGTCTTGATCTATCTCTTCGCCGCTTTGTTTACTCCTCCGTTGCCGGCGCTTTTTCCGGCCTTCTTCTCTTCCGTTAGTGTCTCCTTTTCCTTTAATTTCCTGCCCCCTTTATTTATATCTATTTCAATTATACTTTATTTTGAATGAATTGTGCTAATGATGCAAATGTGCTGCGTAGTTTTATGTTTTTGATGATAATTTCTTAGATTTGTTATTGTTTGTGTTGGTTTTTTGTTGGGTAATGTGGAAATTTGGTTTTGGGTTGATGGGTTGTTCTGGGATTTCGATTTTAGGGCATTTTGTGGGGTTGCAACAGATTTTTAGGGCTTTGAAGTTGAGATTGTGTTGAAAATTGTTGAATTTTGTGGTGAAGGTGATATTAGGTCAACAGTGATGTGCAATAATCGATTGTGTTAATGGATAAGTGCAGTAATAAATTTATTGATATAGAGGAAATGGGGATTGCTGAAGATGCGGCAGTGGTCTAGTAATCTCCTATATTGATGCCGATGTTAGTGCTTCCTATCTTTGGCTGGTGTTGTGGGTTTTGCTTATGTTGTATTTCTTGTATAAATACTTAAAAATGGAAGAATTGTCTCTTAAAAGTAGGTAGGAAGTGAATATGTGATGGATGGCATTGCGGCAATTGAAGCTGTAGCATTGATTTAATATGAAGTAAAAGTGTTTGTATGTTTGTTAGTGTTCGCGTTATTTCCAGAGTCATCATGCACTATTCATTTCCCCGTTTTCCTGATGTTAAGTGACTACTAGGCATTGATATTAGATTGTGCTGTTTTTTTCAATTAGGGAGTCCTGTGACTCGTTGGGCTTCTGTGGCTTTTGGTGCTGGAGTGGGTCTTGGATCTGCATACTCGGACTGTTCTAGATTGTTTGACAGCCCCACAGCAAATTTGAGGTCTTCAAACATATCTGACTCCCCTGTTTCTCAGGTAAGTTAATCTCCTTTTGTTTGTATACTATTGTATTGAAAGCATTTACTTTGTATCTGATTGGATAATTGGAGGCAATGCAGAATAGGTTAACATTAGCTTGATCTTTATAAGGTCACAAAATCAATATTTGTTTGTATATGAAAAAACTTAAGTTGCTAAATACTTTTAGATAAATTATGTGAGCTTTCAAGAGAGAATGACTTTGATTTTCATGAGACTGATTATGCTTAGTATATGGGGTACACATTATGTGGTTAAACAAATAGACTCGAGACTATGTTTGATGGATGAGCACATATAGTTCCTGGCTGAAGTGTTGTGATAAGCGAAGATGACTTTGATACTTTTCATGGTATGGCCTTGATTGAAGAGATAGTGGGTTGGCTCTCATTTCATTGGAGTTACATAATGTAATGACAACTTTAGTTGAAAAGTGTTTGTCTATGGTATACAAGTATGTCACAGAGTAGCTGATGGGATCAACCAAATCTAGTACGATTTTTAATGTCAAATTCAGGATTCTATAGAGTAGCTGGAAAGAATTTTAGAGGATATGGACTGGGAACATTATCTCACAAGTTTTACTATGGACAGAAATGTTCTAATTTTATAGCGAATTAAAACTAAGCTTAATTGAGTAATGATTATTGTTGGCAAAGGAATGATTCTGCTAGTTGACTGACTCTATATGGATGAGTATTTATCTTGAGCTGTACCTATTCCAATATTTGCTGAAATTATCTTGGAATTGTGCGCACTATGATGTGCATGAATATATGAGATCATCAATGTAGGAAACTAGTATTATTAATGTGCTAACTGGGAGCAGTAGGATTGTGTGCTCTTAGTACAGCTCTCTCCTTCTTGATTTGTTTTTCCTGGGGTTAAAGAGGTATGAATGGTCTCATTTAATTTTGGAAGTGTCACTGCATATTAAAGACCTCTGCTAGTCAGATTTCTCCCTCTTTCATTGGTTACCTGATATGTGCTGGCTCTGAAATTTTGCTTTCTGCTATTTAATTTGATGTAGATTTGACCATTAGTGTAAGCGCGATGTAGATGTGTGAGATTCCCACTAGTCAGATGTCTCTCTTTTTCATTGTAATCTGGTATGTGATGGGTCTGAGATCTTGTCATCAGTTATTCGATCTTAGATTATTTATGTAATAGCTATGTAGATGTGAGAGACTCCCTAGGTTTCTTTGTTGGTTTTATCTATTTGGAGGCTAGTGAAGAGAGAAGCTCATTATATAAGTGAAGATGGCTCAATGCTTTTCATGCTTGGGTTTCATCTTATGAGAAACTACTCAACCTAGTGGAGCGAGTGATATCACTGATATGCTAGGGACTATAGATGAAAGATCTAAAATTTAAAATCAAGAGGGCGACTGGAAGAATTCTGGAGTTGATTGGAGTGATTAAAAAGCAAATAATATATGCTCCTTAGAAAACCTTGGCCCATGATTGATGATTCACTATGCTGTTCTTGACTCTTACTTTTGAGCAGATGCAGTTTTCAAGCTGCTCATCTGCTTCACGATGTTAGCTTTCACTTTTTTGGTTTCCTGTTTTCAAACGTTTAAGTGGTCTAAATCGAAATTTCGTGAAGGCTTTTGATCTATTTTTTAAGTTTTACCCTTGTTCTCTTCCTTTATCTCTATTTTCTAATTAATCATTGATATGTGACTTCACTTTGGACTTGTAATTTGAACTGCAGAATTAACAAAGATTCTGATTATGTTTTTGGGCAATGTACTTTGGTGTCTTTTATAGATATGAAGTAGTATACAATAGGAATTCCTCTCATAACAAGCAGCCTTATGTATATACAACTATGCCAATCCAAAATCTGCTTAGTTATTTCTCTCATAACAATCTTTGTTTTGTGAATTCATTTTTCAGATCCTTTTGAGTTTTTCAGCTCGCATATTAATTAATATATTCTCTATACAGGATGTGCAAGAGTGACTTTGAGTCGAGTTACATATGTCCGAGGAACAAGTGAGAAGGGCTTCTTACTTGAGTTCACTTTACATAACTGTTATCCTATTGTAGTGCCGAAAATTGTTTTGATGGGTCATTGTACCCTTAATGTACTGCAAAATTTTCATGAAACAATTCCTTTTTGTCTTGTAATGTTACCGTGATTTGGAGTTCCAATCAGGAGAATGGAAATTGAAAAGAAAGAAAAAATAAATTCTATAGCTAATGTGCTCAGCACATAAAATAAAATCTTTCTAGATGACACGCATTTCATATTCGTTTGGAGATCCGAGTACATGGTGCTGCCTTTTAGGGTTCATAGAACCCTTGGGTCGATGTATTCTTTTACTTCATTGATACCGTCAGATAGCTCAATACAACTATTTAAACAGTAGACAACTCAGACCTATTCTAGCAACTGATTTTGTATCCAATTTCTCATGATCATGAAAGCTTCCTCTGCGTCTGCATCTTCTTCTGGAGTTTCGGGTCTATGGACAAATCCATGTCCTCTACCTTCAAAAACAATTACTTTTGAGTTGTTCCCGATCATGTTCCCAAATTCATTGAGGATGTTAACCTGACAAAGGGGGTCATTATCCCCTGTTACAAACAGAACTGGTACCTTGATGTCCGGAGCAATAGATAGATTCATTCGTGTTCCATAGAAAGAAACACCAGTGACAAAAACAGAGTCTTGGTCTCTGGCTAGCACGTCTAGTACTCGGCCACCTCCATAACAGAATCCTATTATGCCAAGCTTTCTAGAAGAATCAGCTGCCATAAACTCATCGACCATCCATTTGGTTGCTGTTGCAATGTCTGCTGCTATCCTGCTGGGATCATGTTTGGCTAGCCACTGCTCCAATTGAGCTTGTGATTGGTCCTTGGACCATGGATCGCCACGGAAAAGATCAGGCACTAATACACTGCAGTTTCAAACACACTCGAAGTCATATAACATTTATTGTGGTGCTCTGAATTTAATAATAGAGTCCATAATCAGTTTGATATTGCAGTTCCAAACATAGTCATTTCCTCCAGTGTTTATGTTAGCATAGGCGAATAGCTAGCGATTTCACTGTCTTATTAGTTAAAACCACAGACGACACTAAGCCTCAGCACCACATGCTCCTATGACATCTATGTACATGCTACATTCAGCAATGTTGTATTGCTTAGTTTCATTCAGACAGGAAAACCAACAATAAGGAGACATACGTACTTGTAGCCGTTGCAAGCAACGCGATAGGCAAAATCTCTGGTGTAAGAATCCTCAAAGCCAAATATGTCTGTCAAGAGTAGAATGCCAGCTCCATTGTTGTTCTTGACGGCCTGGAAGAGAGAGGCACGAATTGTATCGTTGCCATCTCCTATTTCAAGTTCTGCTCCATTCACCAACTCGCATGCCTCTGCATTATCTATGTCATCTTCCACCTTAAGTTGGCTGCAACATACTACTGAGCTTGATGTCTTCTTTTGTATGAAAGATGGTACGACGCGTTTCTTGGATGCTGAATTGCATCTTTTCTGTAATCAAACTGAAGCATCACAGTTAAGAAACTGATGTTGCATGTACTTTGTTAACCAATGTTAATAGATAGAAGAAAGTTTAGTATGCCATTTAATTGGGAATTTTCGACAAAAGTGATTTACTAACCAATATTTCACTAAGTAAACTTCTTCCACCATACTTCTATTCTCATTCTTGCGAAGTTTTAAGTATATCATTTAGTTCAAACTTTAAGTTACTCCATATTAAATTTAGAAAGTGACCTATTATTTAGAAATATCCGTCTAGATAAAGGTCTAATTCGGCATGTAATTCTACTCTAAAAGCACAAATAATGCTATTGCAAGCAACTAACTTCACAAATTACAAGTGAAAAATCCACCAAATCTTGCAAAAACTCATAACAATAATCAAATTGCCATGATGTTATGTTAACTGTCACATATATATATACTTGTCTATGAATGCCAATGTTTACTCAACTTCAAGATATAAATAACATAACAAAAAAAAAAATTCCCAGTAAACATTTTAAAATTTTTCTCAATAACATAACAAAAAAAAAAAAAGAATGGGTTCATGGAACAGATACAGAGGTTAGAAGCAATGAAGAAGAAGATGATGAAGGCAAGCTTAAACGACGACACAACATAGAGAACTTGGATTTGTTGATGCTGATTATTGAAGGAAAATTAGAACAACATGGTGAAGCTAGCTCCATTTTTCTTTTTCTTTTTCTCTTTTTTTTTTTTTTTTTAATTAATTGATGAACTTCAATGTTTTGTTTTTCAGAAAAACTGAGCCTTTCATTTTGTGTACTTACAATTTGTATTTTCTTAAAAAAAATAAAATAAAAAATTGTAATAATATCTTGTGTTAAATATCAGATATTTGTTGCTCTCATGAATTGATGTCAACATCTCTTGGACCAAAGTAATAAAGTATGTATAATTGCTTTTGAAGTCATTCTTTGTTAATAAGAAGTAGGGATGGCAACGGGTCGGACTCGGAGCGGATTATGCTAAATCCGACTCCGACCCGACAGGAAGTCGGAGGTTAAATCCGACATCCGACTCCGACTCCGACATCCGACTCCGACTCCGACTCCGACCCGACTCCGAGTTTTTTTTCATTATTCAATATACTTTGAGATGTTGGGCTATTTGGGGCTTTACAACCCACACCCAATGCCACCATGACCCACACAAAAATCCACTATCTATTGGAGTCGGAGTCGGAGTCGGATAATCCGTTAAAGTCGGACATTTGTCGGAGTCGGATTTTTTGTAGGATCCGACTCCGACTCGGAGTCGGATTATTTTAACGGAGTCGAACTCGGATTACTTTTTTCTCGGACTCAAAGCGGATATTTTACCTCGGATCGGGGCGGAGTAGGGTCGGATCCGGACTAGATTGCCATCCCTAATAAGAAGCTTTGAGCTATCCAAAATGATTAAATTAGAGGAATGTTTTTCTTAAAAAAAAAAAAAAAAAAAAAAAAAAAAAAAAAAAAAAAAAAAAAAAAGAAAGAAAGAAATTAGAGGAATGTTAAACTGCATAGATAGTGAGCATACTGATTGATGAAATGATGAGTGTCTATAGATTGAAGTTAAAAACAAATAATTATATCATAATGATCTTGAGAGTGTATCATTATTTCTTTTGAAGTCATTAATGTATCGATTAATATTTTTTTATCAATAAGTGAGCCTTATATCAAAACTACACTCTATGAAATGAAAACTAAGGTATTGACTCTTTAGGAATCAAAATTTAAAGTGCTACAAGCGGGAAAGCTAATTCTTGGGCAAAATATTAAATAGTATTAGCAAAATCAAAGTGAAATCAGATTATATTATTTTCACCTTATCTTGTCTTATTTCAATATGCTCTATGCAAAGCTAATAAGAGCCTCCAAGCTTGTAAATTCAATAAGCTCACAATTCATACGAAGTATATAATGATTTAAGTTAAATTTAGAGTAATCATTTCAAATTAGCAACCTCAAAACAGATATTCAGTTATATAAAATTGATAAAATCCTTGGCGATATTATTCTCATGTGCTCCAAGTTTAAATCTGTGTTGTGGTCTCTTGTTAAGCGTGACGGCAATTGTGTCGCGCATTATCTTGCTAAGCTTATTCCGTTTGGTACCGAGCAATCTTGGGTTAATCATTGTCCCCAAGAGGTTGCCCCTTATGTACTTATGGACCGTATTGTTGCTAATTAATATATCTGAGCTTAGCTTGTTTTTAAAAAAAAAAAAAACAAAAAACAAAAAATTCAAACTTTACATATTACAAAGTATTATACATTAAGAATCAATTGATTTTGAGTTTCACGTTATTATAATTCATCAATTTTTTTTTCCAATTCTTAGGAGATGTGCTAAACAAGTTCAAAAATGTGTCATGAAAATATGATTGTATACTCAATCCCTCTCTCTTATTAGGCTAAACAAGCCCTCCAAAAAAAAAAAAGCCCTCTATAAAAAAAAAAAAAAAGGAGAACACTTAAATTGGGCCACCGCCTACAAATCAGTATTTTAATTAATTGGATTTAGACTTCAAATCACACGACGCATTAAATTGATGATTGTGATTTTACTTAGCAATGAAGGAGAGAAACCCAGAATCAAATACCAAGAAATAACTAAGAAAATTAGAAAATTTTCCATTTTAAGAGAAAATTTTGGTTGATTGACAAAGAGAAAAAATGGAGGGAGATGGTCCACCTGTCAACGATTGCTGTACGATTTGCCATGATAACTTCAGCATTCCTTGCCAGGCTAATTGCTCTCACTGGTTTTGCGGTTATTTTCTCTCTTCTTCTCTCTTTATTGATTCATAATCCTGCATTTTTATTTAGCTTAAGAAATTGATGAATGTATAATCATGTGTAGCATGAAATTAATTTGTTGATTATTGAAATTGGAAGGCTGGTTTTCTGTTCTGGGGTTTTTTTTTTCTGAATTTATGAATTTGAAAGATGGAAACTTTTCTGGGTTGCTTTGTATATGTGTATGTGAATCAATCAAAGCATAATTAAAGTTTACATCTTGCGATCTTAGGGGGTTTTAATTTATGGTAGGATGAATTGTTGAACTTGGGTGTATTGATTTTTACTAATATAGTAATATTATTATCCTTGTGAAGAAGGAAAATGTGAGAATTGATTATGGTGGAAAATGTGATTTAGCCAGATCACATTGATCACAATTGGTGCTATGGGTTTGCTTGTGAGCTTCATCTTTTGATAAATTGATGTTTGAGTGGTAATATGCTTGCTCGAATTCGACTATTTAATGCTTGTTGTGGGATTGTTGAATGTGATTTGTCTGATTGAGCAACTACAACTCTACAAGACTACAATAATGATTAGCTTGTTAAGGTTGGATTGATTGTTATTGGGATTTGTATTTTTGTAAATTGATGGCTGGGCGGTAATTTGCTCGCCCAAATTGACCTATTTTAGGGTGGTTGTGGAGTTGACTGATGTTTACGCTATTTTCGTGTCATGATGTTAGCTTTACTAGTGAAATATCCTAACCAAGGAGTGGAACTGCTTTTATGATATAACTTAGTTCATCCCATAAATGTTGAAATCTTTGCTCGAGTTTGTGGAGGGTGGTTGTACATTTTTAATTTACTTCCTTGATGCAAATTGGATGATGTTTGTAGGTTGTCTAGACCTGTTTTCATTATCTCTTTTTCAGGTTGGTATAGGCTATGTTTCCCTATCGGCCACCCTTAGTTTTGGGTTGGTTTTGTGTATATCTAGCACTTTACTAAGAGCTGGTGGGAAACACATTTGTTGTTTTGTTTAGGACCATGCTAACATGTTCATCTGATAGATCATATGCTGAAGTCCATGAGATAGATCATAAATTGTTGTATATAGTTGCAAATGATATCTGATGTATGAAATGTAAACTTCACAGATAGTTGACTCCAGTCTCACCACTTTTGGTTGAGAATTTAATCAAATCAGATTATTTTAAAAACACTTTTACCTTACAGCAAACAACTTGAGGATACGTATATATAACATGGAGTTGCTGGATATTTTGTTATTATTGTTTGGCATGTTTGCAAGCAAGTGCTATTATTGACTGATTCATGTTTTATTAACAATACAGGGGGGTGTATTTTACGAGTTTGGGATCATGCATCAGCACTGCGACCATGCTTATGTCCTTTGTGTCGCCGTCCCATTAGTTTGTTAATACCTACTGAATCTTCCCGGGAACAAAGGGCTAATCCAGAAGTTGCAAATATTATAGGGAGGATTGAACTATATAACCGTCAATATGGTGAACGATCCAGTGATCTCATGCAGGTACTTATTTTTATAAAGGTTACATTAGAGAACTTATAGCGAATCTTTAATTATGAAAGAGTATAATATATAAATTGACGTTTTGTACTCATTAGACAAGTCTTTAGGCTGGTTTGTTCATATTTTTGCATAGTGTTGAGCAGGGGCAGTAGGTATAATTGAGATGGTATGACCTGCATTTGTTTGACAGATGGAGATTTTCTGGTTCATGTATCATTTTACATGATTCATTGCTTCTTTACAAGTTTGCTGCAGATATAGTTTATTTGTCCTGTTTAAGACCTTATACCCTGAATTTTGAATTAAATCTCATGTTATTTCCTGCTGGAGTTGCATGATTGACGTTTATTGCTTTGCACTTAAGAGTGTTGCAATTTTGAGCTAAAAAACTGCTGAAATGTAGTCGTAGAACATGATTTATACTGTATGTTTGCAATTGGAGTATCCCTTGTTGGTCCTCAATAATACTAGAATACCTGACTTTGATGTAACGTATGTATAAGCTTGCATGCTAATCTCAAATTTTTGTTCCCTTTTTAAACCACAACTACGTACAAAGGAATAAAATAAAATCTGACTCCTTGTCATGGATGAATGGTGGCTTCTACTTTTGTGTTATACCTCGTATAGTTTTGGGGTGCCTATAATTTCCTTGTTCAATTAATCTCTTATAGTCTTATGTTTTATCAGAGATTGCGAGACCTTCCCTTTCTGCTTCGAAGGTTATTGCGTGATTTGATGGATCCTCAGAGATCTCTGCCATTTATAATTAGAGCTCGAATTTATTTGGCAGTTAAGTGAACTTGTCAACCCACAATATTTTTTGTTCTGTAGTGAATTGTGCATAGAGTAACCTTCAGCATTGTAATTTCAGGTGTTTTGCAGTGCCATATATGTATTGAGCCCCGTGGACATTATTCCTGAAGGTAAAATTTCTCAATTAACACGCAATTGTATGCATTGGCCGTTAAAAGGAGCAATTTGACGTGCAAATTTTTCCTTTTTCAGGAGTACTTGGGATCATTGGCCTTGTGGATGATCTGATCCTGGTACTTATCTGCTTTTTGCATGTAGCTGCCCTATATCGATCTGTTCTTGTTTTTCGTCATGGTACTCATGGAGGCTAAAGAGATTTTTCATCAGCTTTTATTGCTCAAGCCACAAAAATACAGTTGACACCATCCATTTTTGATTCATAGCTTTACAGCTCTTTTTATTTTGTCGGTGTAGTTTGTAAGATTTTTACTGTGGTTTTGAAATTGTATCAGCATCCGCGTTGCCCCTATACGTTCATATAACAAGTTCCCATTAATCACATAGTTTCAGTTTTCAACTTGTCAAATTTGTCTGTGTCTGGCTCATATGTATCATTGTACTCCTTCAGGAAGGACCGCAACAATTATCTTGGTAATTGATATAATCCAGGTGACATATTAGTACAATGTGACAACAATGTTACTTCCAGACGACAATTTTCTTGGTGGTTTACAGTCTTGCCATTCTACGCGGTTCACAAACAAATGCAATACAATTACAGATATCAAATTTGGTCCATATAGAGGCAGTCTAGGAGCATAAAAGTTACAGCAGGAACAATATTTATTAAGAATGCCAAATGTTATTTACATCATAATTTACTGAGCATTAATCGAATAACTAAATCGCCACACCCTAATTCCTTGCTACACATAATAACATTTACAATATATACAATAATTTTGGGATATGTTTAAAAAGCACTCCCCCACTATGATTTATTCTTAACAAGTTAAACATTCTTCAGCAGCTGCTCATAACATGGTCCATGTACACTGGCAGACACAACTGCCATACCAATAAGAACTTCAGCAATTTCTACTACCTTATCAGTGAGCAAAGTAGATCCCACACGCCGAAGTGCCATCTCCACCAATTGCCTACCCTTGCTTCCGGTGCCACCAAACATGGCAGCTCTTACAGCCAAGTAAACAGCTCGAGAAACATGCGAAAAGATCGCATCCCCAGATTTCAAGCTCTTAGAGAGCATGTTCTCCACCACACCCCTCTTTTCTCGCAGCTTTTCCAAGTTGATAACATGGTTAACATCATCTGGGAGCTCAATAATTGCTTTGACAATATCAGCAATACCAACATCTTCAACCTTGTCGAGCAACTCCGAAAGCTGTTTGGCAGCTTGAGAGATTATGTTCTCCATGTCTGATGGGTTAGTTACCAAGTGTTCACTAAGAAGGGCTTGTCGAAGAACCAGCATACTGCAAAGAAAGAGAGTGAATATTAGCAACCATCCAATATTACATGCAAGCAGAAGGGAAGGATAGGAAAGAAGTTACACAAACCTTGTGGAAATAACAATGATCTTCTGCAGTTGAGACTGAACTTCTCTTAGTCTAGATACATTAAGTTTCAAAGTTTCAGGCAGAGATTCTTGTACCAGACCTTCAATCTCACTCACTAACTTCAATAAACCAACCCTGAGAAACAAATCTGTCCTATCTCCTCTGCACTCCGGTTGCTCTTTACCTGAAAGTATGTAAGATCAAACAGTTTAAATGGAAATCCACCATAATTTTGACCAATTTATCTACATGTTGCTTCTCAACAATTGTGAAAGAATTTCTAAAAAAAATGCAGTATGATTTAGTACTTGACTTTAAGATAACTCTATATGGATGCCATATAATCTCTAATTAATGGACTCCTTATAAATTTGTCCGAAATTAAAAGAACGAGATGCTCATCAAATTTCCAACATCATACCAGTGGTGGGGGGTCCCAATGAGCGTATCCTCGACAACACTGAAACACTTCCCCCCGTGCGAAGAGTAGTTGGTGGTATCCCCTGAGGAGATGTCACCTGGATATCTGGCAACGTTGATAGTGAATCCAAGTATTCATCCCACTCCTGCTCCAAATTAGTGCTTGATGAAGTCATCCAACTCAATGTCAATGGTAATGAACTAGAAGCATCAAAAGGTGATCCATATCGCTTTGAAAAAGCTTTTTGTAAATAGTCCAATCCAGCAGGCCCTTGTATCATTGGCTCAATAATTCTGATACGTGCTCTGCTTATCTCTTTCTTCAGTTTCTACATGATGAAATAAAATACAACACGAACATTGCAAATAAAATGAATTAATTAAAATGTTATTGCAAGGAGATAAAGAACCTAAACAAAGACACAAAGAGCAAACAAACCTGAATCTCATTTAGGACAAAACGAAGACCCTTGACAATTGATATGGCAAAAGAAGATTTTGTACTATCTCCAGAATGCGGCGAGGCCTCATTCAGTTCTTTCAACATGTTCAGGTGAGCAGCCTTCCTCTCATCATCATTTACTGGGGCTGATAACTTTTGCAGAGTTGTCAGTGCATACTCCAGTAATTTTCCCAGGTAAGTTATGTCCAATGTTCCAGAACTTAAAACCTAGAAAGACAAAGGAGAGTCATCAACGTGTATATAATAATACAGCTATGATAAAGAGGCTCTAAACCTATATAAAAAAAATAAAATAAAAAAAACTACAAATAAGGTTATGTTTTCTCCACAATATTCTGTTAACTTATTACTTATCATAATTAAGATTAGAGTCATTAGACCGCATCAGATCAGACCATAAAAACATATACCAAACCAGACCAAAACAAAAAAATAATCTTATCTTTGTTAATTATTGTCATATATCTTTAATCCAGAATTAATCAAAAATATGAAAATTGGAATTCTATAATATACAAAACACAATAGAACGAATCAAACAAAATACCAAATAATATGAATCTAACAAAATATGAAAGCAAACAAGACCTCAGACATTTCAAATTGAAATACTTTATTTCAATTATAGAAAACATGGTCTATCTATGATGTCTAGGGGGGTGGGGTGCTAAAAACAATTAAACTACCTGTGAAAGGATATCTATATCGATCGTATCAGAAATCTCTTGTCGCCAGGCATTGGGAGACATTTCGCACAGTTCATCCCTAACTTCTGTCATGAGTTTAAGAACCCAGCTGAAGTCAGGCAGCTCCTGCTGCATAGATTCCATGATGCCATCCCAAAATGCTTTCTCCATCGCCTCTTTAATTTGAGCCTGCATGGACATATGACAGGTTCAAGATTTCACATGTGTAAGCCAATACAAGCACACGACTAATGCATCCATCAAATATTTCAAAAAGATACAAGAACAAAAGGCACCAACGCAACATGAACACACCTTGATACCACTGTCATCTTGATCATCCATGTAAAGCTTGTCGGCAAAACCATGACGATGTTCATGGACTATCTCATTTACCAAGAGTTCATTCTCAGAGACTGGCTCTTTGTCACCACTTAATTGGACATCTGCACCGCGTTCTTCTGGTACAGATGAAATCACTGCTTGGCCTGCAGTTGTATTATCATCCTTGAACAACGACCGTACCACAGCGCTTGGTCTTGCACTTCCACCAGCCATGCTGCTTGCTTCACCAGAGACTGAAGATGGTGAGCTGTCTGATGAACTAGAATAACCAGGAGATGATATATGAGCTACAGGGGATGCAAATGGACTTCCAGACTCCCTTGATGCAAAGAATTTGGATCGCACATCAGAAATAGCATTCTCCATGCGTTCAATGCCAGCATCACCACCCAAATCCTGCACTTTTGCCTTAAGAAGTATCTGATCTTCCATCACCTAGCATCATCCAAATTATTCAAGGGGACCATCAAATTATGAAATTATCATAGAATTGTATGGAATGTAAAAGATAAAGTTCTACTAATTCCTTACCTGCTTCTGAATAGCCTTCATGTCATGAGTAAGACCACTACTGTCTCCCCCAGGTGTCAGCTTACAGGTATGCATCATAGATAGCTCCATCTGGCAAGCAGCCCTCACCAAATCCTCCTCTAGTAGTCTGGCATCCTTGACCTTCCATACCACAAAGCAATACAGATACGAGCACCATGCTTTATCAAATGTCTCCAGCTGCGCCCTAAAACTTGCAAGATTTTCCCCTGATGTAAGTTTGACACAGGAACCTTCTAATATTATCCTGATCAATAACTCAAACTCCTGAATAAACTTCACAGCAGCCTCAGTAAGGGCTGTTTCATGCCCACCTTTACCACTTAGAACGGCATCTGGATGACCCAGTATCATATAGGCACAAAGAACTATCCTCACAGCATATCTTGACAATTTACTGGGGCCATGAGTTCCTTCTCCCCTAGATACAGCTCTCTTTTGTCCCCTGGTCCTGGATGCATGGCTTCCATTACGCCTGCGCACTGGACTGCTAACACGCTTCAGCAGGTGATCAATATTTTCCAACCCAAAGGAACCACTACTTCCCTGTCGGACCCTGAGACAGACTTCAAGTCGATCAACCAAAGATTTCACAACCTTTAAAGTCGTAGCTGACTCAATAAGAACTGCAAGCTGTTCGAAGGGCATCGTCTTGACTAATTTGACATTGATATTCAAATCCTCAAAAGCTTTTGCTAAAGAAAAAGTAGTTCCTCTCAATTTCACAAACCGTCTCCAGCACCTACAACCAATGCCATGGCAAAACAATACTCAGAAATTGGAAGCAGAGGAATAACATATCCAGCAAAATCTAAATCAATTGCCAATGAAAACAAGGAATTGCCATTGCATCAACAATTCACAGCATACAACCACACTCGGGAGAAAAATCAAATAGTTATGTGCCCACACTGATTGCCAAGGAAAACTTGTCCAAAAATTTTTTTAATAAAATATAGAGGACAATAATGCTTCTATAATTGCCTATGCAGCAGACAATAACTCCATCCAGCTTTTAAAGTGAGTTAGCATGATTGAACTTCACCATTATGATTTTAATATACAAATATAAGTAACCCTCAAGTTACACAATGCAGACAATGGAATATACAAGATAGAAATTGCCATCACCAATAAGCATATAAATCCATAACCAACAGCTACTACAATATAAATTCTTCACCTTGATAATTTTCTTGCAAGATTTAAAGCCTGGTCATCTGTGACATTACAATTTATGCGAGGAGAACCAGTTATACTCTTTTTCAGCCCCAAAATTTCAGCTCGTTGTCTTCTGGCCTGTCATCAGCCACATCAATTAGTTACAAATTGTAAAAGGACACCATAAACTACCAACTATAATGAATTATATTCCATCCGTCCCAAAATCATAAATGTTAGACCACATTTGGATTCAGTTGTACAAAGTTTTAAACAACTAATTGGATTCGTAGATTCCGACAACTAACAAACTATATTGAATGGCTGACAGAAGACAAACACATAATATGTAGTAGATAATATACATACCCTTTGCAGCCGATCTTCCAGTTGTTCTCTCTTTTTTTTCCTCTCCATTTCCCGCTGACTGTAAACAGAATTAGCTGCTCTCTGTACTCGTACCAACCTTGCATGTGCCTTAGACCTCTCAGCTTCCAGCAATCCTAGTCTCTTCCTCTCTGCAGCAGCACGCTTATGGTGGATAGCAGCACGCACACACTCCTTGTATTTACTTTCCTGCATCGTCCTCCGCATTAATGATTGAGCAGTCCGCTCTTTTCTTGCAGCTCTCCGCTGCCTACGAGATTTCTGGATAAGCATTCTGTTTGCCTCTGCTTGCTGAACCCGTGATTCCACTTTCATACCCAATTCATCACGTTCTTTCTCAACACGCATTTTCACCTCACTTTTAGCTGCTTGTCGTAACTCATCCAACCTAGCCAAGCGCATCTGAGCCTTTGAAAGAATGCTCAACCTACAACATCATGAAATATTAAAACATGCCACATAATTTCCATTGTAGCTGAAATTGTTTCAGTAAAAAGTCATCCAAGATTTTCAGAACAATTTAAAAAAAAAATCAGAACATATTTATAACAAGTTCAAGGAAAGAAAAAAATCTGGTAATATTATAAATATCAGGAAATTATACTTCAAATTAAAGAAAAAACATGCACACA
Source organism: Chenopodium album (assembly GCF_948465745.1). Classification (NCBI taxonomy): domain Eukaryota; kingdom Viridiplantae; phylum Streptophyta; class Magnoliopsida; order Caryophyllales; family Amaranthaceae; genus Chenopodium; species Chenopodium album. Next base: position 77,233,646 of record NC_137840.1, on the reverse strand, counting down.
GTTCCAACCCCAAACAAAACAAAAGGCAAAAAGGGCCTTATTCTAACATTAAAGGAGAGTCAAATAATTGTATACAGTAAAAATCAAGCAGCAGCACTGATTTTAAGCACCAAAGGAAACATTTTTTTTTTCTCCTCATGAAGCGCACTTGAAGTAACATATTTCCTTTTGAATAACATAAAAATCCTTTAAAATACAAGAACAGCCATGTAATCAACTCATCAGATTAAAAGAAAGAACAACTCTACATTGAAGTAATTTATCAATGTTTTTTCAATAGGAAGACAACAAAGGACCAAGCAAACACAAACCTTTTCTGCTCGGCTGCATTAAGCTTAGCTTCAAGTCTCTGACCAAGATCCAATTCTTGTGAAGATGACCATGATGGGCTCCTCTGCTTCGGCCTTGCTTTGCTTGACAAAAACTCATGGAATTGCTGCCATCAACCAAAACCAAAAAGAGCATAAGTAACTTGAGACTTTCGGAAACAATATCAGTATCCATGACATATGTAAAAATAATTGCAGACGGTTATATAGCAATTATGCAAAACACACTGACTAATGGAGATAAAAACTTCAGTTCTAACAGTATTACTGGTTCAGTGAAGAGGCTTCAAAGCATATTACTCCATCTCTCTTCAACAAACTACCAAAAACAACCCCCGATTTTCTGATCAAATCATAAAATTCCTAAAAACAATAATTATCCACATTATTTACCATAAAAAAAAATAATATAAAAAAAAAAAAAAAAACCCACATCCAACACAAATAAAACGGTGTCTTGGACATAGAATTCTAAGACAAAGCAGATAATTAAAAAGAAAGAAAGACACCTAATGCTATAACTAATAAAAAAAATTAAACTTTACATAAAATTTCCGAAACAAAATTACCAACAATTTAATAACTTTCTAATAATCAATTGTACAAAATCAACAACGTATTATTTCTTCATATCCAATCAAACAATTAATCACAAGAAATCAACCAAAATGAAAAAAAATTACGAGTAGAAAATATGAAGTGCAAAAAAATCACACTTTTATTCAACGAACCACAAAATTATGCAATCGAACACACAAACAGAGAAAAACACTACAGTATAAACCAAAACCCCGTTAATTAACCCCTGATTATTTCCCACAAATTAACAAAATATTATCAAAATCAAACTAACTTTCACTAAAATTAAAAAATAAAATTGCACATACATTCAACGTAAAAATAAGAGAACTTTCACACTAAATAACAAAAAGACATAAATTAAAACCCTAACGCAACATCAATTCAACAATTATACACTAATTTAAACTTAAATTCAACATCTCAAACACAAATAATGAAAAGGAAGACTAAAACCTGACGACGAAGATCGGCTTCTTTAAGTTTAGCGTCGATTTCTTCAGCAGTCGGAGTATTCCGACACTCAGAAAGTCGGCGACGAAGTCTCCGAGGAAGTTTCGCCGGAGAAGTCGGAGAAGAAGAACAATCATTGATCGGAAAACTCATCGCAACGCCGGAAACCGCCATATTTTCCGACGATGATTCCTTGGTATCTGACATCGACGCCATACATTCAACTACTAATTTTTTTAACCAACTTTTTTTTAAAATCACTTTCTAATTATATACTTATTACAATCAAATAATATAGATTATGATTTTTATACACCTAAATAAAGAAAGATATTAACAGATGATGAAAAATTCAACAGATAAATTGATCACACCGAAATTTTGTTGATAAATTTGGAGAGTTTGAGAGAGAAAATAAAAGTTGCGTGAAAGGAAACGTTGTAAATTTTTTATTTTCTTTTTTTTGGGCTGAAAGTTTGGTGGGCTTTGTTTTATGAAGGGAGAATTTTTTGCAGAGGAGACTAGGAGAGAGAGTCGTGTGATTAAAGGATTTTTTTTATTTTATTTATACACCGTTTGTAATACTCTTTTCGTGTCTAAATCATTACGGAGTGGCATAATTTATTGCAAGTCGTTAATAATTTTTACTACGTACGGAGTATTTAAATTCATACTTGTATTATATTAATGTTGACTCTAATTAGAATTCTAATTTCTTCTTCCGTTTCTATTTAGTTGTCGCGTTTGATTTAGACACATATATTAAGGAGAGTAGAGTGAGTGATAGATAATGAAAAAAGCAAATGGGGTATCTTGTAAATACAAGATAAAAAAATTTCTCCAAAAGAAGACGTGTCAACTAAAAAAAACTTCCTAAAAAGAAATACGTGTCAACTAAAAAGAAACGGGAGAAGTATTAATATATTAACTTGTATATTTAATTAGAAATGTCAATTATTTTAAAGCATGGGTTAACTCGATTGGGGTTAGCGGGTAAAGGGGTTTGAAGAGTCGTGTAATGAAGGGATTTGTTAGTTGGTTATTCTAATTTCTAGATAGGTCTAAAAAAGAGAAATAAAGTGGGGGAGAGATGACGTGGAAGTATGAAAAGGGGTAAAATCTGAGTATGATACTTGGTTGCAACAGGAGAGGAAGTCAGCGTCTTAATACGAGTACAAGCTAAAGTTTTGGACGATTCCTTGGCCTTTTTTCTGGGTGGATTTATACTTAATATTTTCTTCTTATCCATTAAATTTGGATCTTAGGCTACAGATTAGGCTTTCATTGTTCATGCCACATATGTTGGAGTTTGGTGAGTTCCGTTCATTGCCACATATTATTCACGTTCTCATTATACGGAGTATTGTTTATTACTCCGTATTTCTTGCACTCCGTATTATACATTTATAGATGTACTCCATATTAAGTAAATATTTTGGAATTGATATAAGGATCTTGCTAGCGAACATCCCCGGGGCTTTGGATAAGCATTTAAAATCTTATCTAAAGTGGTATTAATTTGGGAAAGCATGACAAAGTCACGCGTCGATCGGTACAATTAATGTTAGTTTTAATCTAATCTTTATACTTTTAACTAGCTTATCCAACGCCCCTGAGGCGTTCGTTAGCATTTTCCTGCTTAGTAATTAATTTGTACCAAATACAATTGATTTATTTACTTAGTACTTCGTATTATACTAATCTTTGATGATTATAAATAAATAAAAAAAAAATCAAAAAAAAAAATTACACGTAAGGATTTTTTATCTCATAAATAATAACTCTTTTGTTGCAACTAAAAATTGTTATTACTGGTTGGTAAAGAGTAGAGTCCTATCGAGCCGATCAAAAATCTTTCACATGTCTTCCACATCCTAGTTAACAGACTAGACACGTCGAAAATATAAGAGAAAGAATAAGGAAATTCCCACTCCAAAATGCCTCTAATGGGGTTTGAAAAATTAATGAAAGAAATATATTTTTTATACAAATTCGAATGGTAGAGTACCTAACTCATTGATCATTATACCTCGCCCGGATCCGCTTAGAGTAGCTTAAAAAGTAAAAAGAGATTCTAGTGGAATAAAGATTCCCAGATGTGTGCATCAAGAAAAGCTCTGAATATGCGAGAAACACACACTTGTGCACCTCTCAACATGACACTGTTGTCACATTCTAAGCCTTGTTGTTTACTCAGGAGTTTACTTCAAGCCACCACCTACTTCCCAAATTAAAATTATTAAAAATAAAAAATACAAAGTTTGAAAATTCAAACCTTTTTGATTGCTTCGTTAATATATATTTTTTTTATTTGCTGTTTATACACGATTACACCACTTTGTAAAAATAATCTAGTTGTTAAACTTAGCTGACCAAAGATAACGTTGAATTTTACGTCAAATTTATTAATACCAATCAATTTGCTAATTTGCTGTTGTTTTCCCTTGATTAAGAAAGATCTTTAGCCTTTGACTTCATGATCATCTTCCTTATTCTACAGGAATTTTTTGTTAATTTATTATAAATGATTCATTAATATAAGTAAAAATATATACGAGAACCTTTATAATTACATCACAGTTTTACACAAATTTATATGCTTCGTATTAATTACATTGTGCATCGTATTGATATATTAAAGTAATAAATAAAAAGAATAATTTGAGTTTTCCCTTGATAAGAGAAAGAATATATCCCTAGAGTGATGGGTGGGTAATACACTACAAATACGAATTTAAATTGCCATATTGTTACGTTGCCTATGTACGTGATGTAATCACCAAGTTCGATTAATATAGATGTAATCACCAAGTTCGATTAATATAATTATGATATTGATTATGTAATTTACTTTATTATAATCTCAAACGAAACTTGCTGTCAATTGCAATTGTAAATTTCACTCCCTCTTTACGTGATATTATTGATCAATAATTTAATTTTATAAATATATATATATGTGTGCATGTAATCATTTTCGTTTACGTACTTCATATAATTGTGTTGATACACAAACCTTTTTTCATAATAATAATAAATACTATGTAATAAGTAATGGATTACATGAATTGATGAAGTACATACTCCTGTTCTTATTTACTCCTTTTATTCTTATCTAAATTGCTCAATACACTCCATTGGTAAGTTAATAACTTATGTTTGTTCAAAATATATATCCATCTCTAACACGAGTGAGTAGTTATAAATTTATAATTAAGTAAGCCCTTCATTTATGAAATATTAGAGCAACTTCAATGACAAGCTAATTTGACAATTAGCTTGTCATGCCATATAAGCTTTTAAGCTAATTATTATTTTAGTTACATTTTGCTCCACTGGCTAGCTAGCTTTTAGCTTAGTAGTAGTTGTTGGATAAAAAATACATGGAAATATCTTAACGGGTGTAATGAACATTTTTATTTTGGCAGTTCAATTCCCAAGCAAATTAGCTAATAACCATTAATTGAGTTTTCTTAGTCAAGCTAATGGAGTTTTCTAGCTTCAATGGTCAAGCTAGTAACTAGGGAATTATTGAAATTGCAAGCAAGTCCCTAGCTACAACCATTATGCCTTTAATTATTTTACATAATTTATCAGTTCCAAATTATCATATCATAGACCATGCTACTCGTCAAATAACAAGTTGCCAATTCAGCACCGTTCTAATAACCTAATTGTATGTTTGTGTGAGTAAATGTTAGTTAGTAATTATTGTCAATTGTCAAAGCCACAGTTGTTTGTTAAAGGTGTTTGCCACAAATTAGTTGTTGATATTGTAAAATAAAATTTCAAATTGATTCATTCATAAAAAATAAAAATACCAAGTAAAATGAACACCAAGGTATACAGTGCATCAGGGCTATTTACTAATCTTTTTTATTTGTTGTTCATAATAAAATCTTAAAAAGAGCAAAAACATACTCCGTCAAAGGAGCAAAAAGAGCATCCCTTGGTGCATGGTGCACCTACCTACATCTATGTATGTACACCCGAATACTTGATGTATGTATATAAAAGGTGTATTAACATGCACCTACCTATATCTATGTATGTCCACCCGAATACCTTATGTATGTATATAAAAGGTGTTTGTTAATACGGAGTAATTGAATGTAATAAAGTTTGTATACTCGTATTTTGACAAACACTAACCAATACAAAACTCTAAAAGTTAGTTTTGCTGGCTTTTGTAAATCAATTTCAAAATTGAAGTTAAAAACTGCCATCCACCAATATTTTGTGAAACATTAGTACATTGCTAACCGATGATCTATTTTTCCATATATATATACATGTAAATAATTGCATTAATTAACCATAATCAATGCCTAACTACCCCTAAAACTTTATCCAATTCAATATTTTTTATGAGTACTGTATAATCTAGCTATACTATATTACTATATATACCCGGGTCCATAAGAAATGGAATAAGAAGTCATACCATCTTTGCTATCTAATACTTTTGCTTATTTATTCCTCTTAAATAAAGTTAATATAGGCCACGATTTTTTTTTTCAAATTATTTCTTCAACTAAATACAAGTATATAATAAAAGTATTTAGGATTATCATTTATTAAAAAAAAAAAAGAAAAAAAAAATTGTAATACGAAGTTAAGAATATAATTTAATGATAGACCTGGGGCATCGCCCGGGCTAAACACTAGTTAATAAGTGAAATGTAGGATCACTTTTTTTTTTTATATATACAATGGATCACATAATGTTTTGTAGTTTTGTACATTGCAAAATGCCAAACTACTTCGTAGTATATTGTAATTACATTTAGCTTAATCGATGGCCAACTTTTCTTAAATAAATTATGTGATTATTATGATAACCTTTATATAAGAGAGTAGTATGGTTAAATTTCATAGTGATACATATGGAGCCATTGAAAATGTTTTTGTAATTAGTTAATTAAGCGAGAGTGTTACTCTATTGTTTTCAGTGTAAATGAGCGAGAATATAATTATATAATGCTTAACTTGTGCTACAAAACTTAAAACTCGTATACACAAGTATGCAACAATCTCGTGTAAAAATGAATTTTTAAAAAAAAAAAACAAAAAACAAAAGTCTGCAACATTATTGTTAATAAAATCTTATAACATTGTAAATTGATAGGAGTATCGATAAAATATATTCTAATATAGTACATTCGACTCTGGTGCAGCAAGCACAAACTAGACAAACTAAATAATAAAACAACAATAAATCATAGATGTTTTTTTAAGGTAATAAGTTAAAAACAACACATAATAATTGATAGATGGCTTGATCTGATTAATTAACCTCATTGTTTAATTTGAACAATGTTCACAGTAAACTAGTCACATAGAAACATTGTCATCCATCTTTTCTCTACACTTCTTGCACCAAAGACTCTTCCGATCAACGAAATATTGCATCTCCTCCTTATTTTGCAAAACTATCCATACAGACGAACGTCGATAAAACAATACCTTACCAAATTGGGGAGACTTACGAACATGATCGTGGTGTATGTATAATTTTTCTACAGATAATCCAAGTTTCCTGAGTGAAAAAATATTGATTAGATCGTAAATTTTGTTTGTTAATCATATACATTATGCACAAAATATAACACGATAACAATTTAGTATGACATTATTGATTATTGACGGATAATTAAATACTCCTAAAAACGAGATCTTGATGAAATGAATTGAAACAATGTAGTATAGAAAATATATATATATACCAGTTGAAAAAATTGTAAAGCTGCATTTCAGTGAGGGGATGTCCATTTGAAAAGGTAACATAGATTGACCTATCCTTTGTTGGACCTCGGTCAATCGTAGGCCTCCAAGGCATTGCGTGTGGGTTCAAAGCATGACGACTTCGGTTTTGAGCCATAATGGATGAGATCTTGTGAAGAGAACGCACCCAAATGTAGGGACGATAGTAGAATTGTATTGTCTTTTAATTTTGTATGAATGAATGTGAGACAAGAGTGGTAACTTGATAGCATATTTATACTAAGGTGGAGAAGGTAATTTAAGGACTTTAGTAACAGTTAGTAAGGTATTAATGTATTATCCATAAGTGGGGTATACAACTATTATGTTACATACCTTAGCTAGCAAAATCAAAACAAGTTCCACACTTTGACCCATTTCCATACTTTTTAATTTGCATTTCCACCCCTTTAATATAGGTTTATTATTACCTTATATAAATGATTATTGTAGATTATTACCTTACATATATGATTATTATAAATTATTACCTTTAGAAATGATAGTTTAATTTATCAATGCAATTATTTCATCTCCAAGTCCAATTGATATGATAACAAATGAAAGAAAATGTGCAAGACCCTTTGACTCAATTACTTGTAGCAAAATTTAGTATCTCTTAAGTATTGATCTCTAAAACTTTGACCAATTAAATTATTTAACATCCACTAATAACAAACTTAACATAAGATTAAAATAATAAAAACACATAACGCCCCTTTTAAGTGATTTAGATTATCTCCACACTCGACACATCTATCAAATTTAAGATTTCCAAGCTTGATCCCATGAAAACCACAACAATCTAGGTTAGAACCTCGAATTAGACGAAATAAAATATCATGAACAATACTTGTTCCCATTATTAGATATTTAGGTACATGTAAAGTTTTTAACATAAAACAATTAATAAATTAGGAAAGCAATCATTTGTGTGTGTGCGTGGGTGTGTTTTTCATTTTTTAACTCACTCGTGATTATCTTCTACTTTTTTTTATAGAAAACTGGATTTTGATTTAAAAGCTTGCATCAACATAAATAATCTTATATTTACAACAAAATTTTTAATGTTTTATTTATTTATTTTTAAATGTTTTGGATAGAAATTAACCGTTTCATGATTCTAAGGAAATCTCCTATTTTTAAATGGAGGAGAATAATTTCTTATGGCACCAAGCAATTACTGTCTTCATGAAAATCAAGGGGCATAATTTGTCCAACAAATTTCATTACATCCACATCTTCAAAAAAGTTAAAACTAATACGAAATGTCATGTACTACCTTCGATTTTTTTTATTTACAACTTTGGAATATTTTATATCTTTCAAATAATACTCCAAAATTACAACTAAAAAAATTAGAGTTAGTAAAAACGTAGGCATTTTAATCGTGATAGTTTTTTTTTTTTAAAAAAAAAAAAAAAAAAAAAACAACCCCAATCTCAGTCTAAGAATACTTGGCGGGAAAAATACACACAAACAGAACCATCATCGATTCCCTAGTCTGAGCCATTCACTTCGCTTTACTTCATTCATTATCTCACTCCTCTGACCAACAACAACAACTATGGAGAAGAGAGATGAATTCTTACCCATTCAAGAATATTATGATAATCACTGCATTTCAAGTTTCCGACGAAATTCCGGTATGAGGAACTTTTTTTTAAAAAAAATCCAGAAAAATATATGATCTTTGAATTTTTTAAAGATTAGCCCTAAATTTTGTTTGTTTATATTGTTAATCCAAGGGTTTTGATACTTATTGAAAGGCATACGATGTTGAAATTGTCGAAATTGGAGGGTTTGCATTTTGCAGTCAATTACATTGATCGGGTTTAGGGGTGAGGATTTGGAAGCATGAATTGCGTGACTAATGTGATTTGGTTATTATTGTGTTTGGTTAATTGCATGCTTGTAAGGTGAATTTGGTGGGTTTTGTTTTTGATCACCAAGTGTTTGATGAAATGCCTCTTAGAGAGATACTGTTTTGTTTTGTTTGTAATGGAGTTCTGCTGTTTGTTGCAGGGTTTCTTATAGAGATCTTTTTATAGAGAATGGGCCTAGAGGTCTTGTGCTGCTGTGAATGGGACTCGAATTATGGTACGAGCCGTAATTGTTCGAATGAAATGATATTTCTTTTTTTGTTTGTTTTGTTGCTAAGATATGTTGTGTTACCATTGAAAGAGGATTGTTGCTTTTAAAGAAAGAATAACTTTTAACTTGCTCTTGAGTTTAACAAATGATCATGCCTATTTTTTGTCATTTGAAGAGAGTAATACAAGGAACTGACTGAATTAAATTGATCTAGTACTCCTTGAATATTGTATTTCTTGGTTAATATGTAGACAATTATTATCTTACTTCGGTTATCCTAATTTTCTTAACAACCAAATAGAGGGCAGATAAAAAAAATAGTTGCTGAGATTTGATATATATTGTAAATTTGTTTTCGAAATGTAGTAGTGAAGAAGTTAAAAATGTCGATTTATAAGCTTTCATCTACAATTCCAATTACGTGCCCATGAAGATAACTATGGTGCTGTATTTTGATATGTATGTGCTGTGCATATAATGCCTGTAAGGGTATATTGATTTTGTCATTGGTTCAGATACTCCCCTCTCTCCCCTTATTTATTCTAGATATTGTGGAAAAGGTAAACAATGTTCATTAAGTGTCAATCTTATCATTGTGTCATTGCTTGATTTTTTTTTTTCGGCTAGCAGTAGGGATTTATTTGTTATAATTTTACAACATAATCAATTTATTGGATTTTCTTCTAGATTGGTCTTCCGAGTGGTATGCTTTGAAAAGGGATACTGAAATTTTTTATGCTGCAACTATACGTTGCCATCAGATTATATTGATAGAACATATATTCAACAAGAAGAAAGATAAGAAAGACATTTTAGGTAGCTCATAATTTCACTTGCATTAATTTGTAGTTGGGCCCTTTGATATTTAGGATTGCAGATTGCTTAACCAATTTTAGTGGCCTTCTTCAGTTTCCAATTTTTAGCTTTTGTTCCTCATGTTACGTCATCTGTGTTTTACAACTAGAATCATCATAATATTCTCATAACATGTGCTCTGTTCTCTTTCACTAGAAAGAACAACTTATGATAGATGATCAGTTCCTTTGCTCATTATTAAAAAGATACATGTAAGCTTCTGAATGTACGCTGTACATAATCTTTCAAAGTGGCTGCAACTGGAGTATATGATTCGGCTTTGTCCTTCTATTGATCTCCTGCATATATTTTAGATTTCTGTCTAATATCTAAGATCCCTGTTGATTCTGTTTCCATCAGTGGGAAATGTCATTTTCTTGATTGGTTTTTTGACAGGTAAGCCTTTTGAGTTTTGATTCAGGAAGTTATAGTTGATAAGATAAATTTTAAGCAAAACCTCAATCATAAAATTCCAATGAGGAAGGAATCGCGAGAATATTTGAAGAGTAGGTACATATATGTTACCAGGAGCTGCAAACCTTTCATTACATTAAGGATTACAGCAGTTCTTTGTGCTTGCTTACTAATTTACTAAGCACAAACTCCAAGAAAACTCTTCCCATTGATGTGCTCCTTGCCATTTGACTCAAATTCAATGTTTTTATACAACAAAAATTTGTGGAACTCAACCTTTAACATATTTATTTTTACATAAATGACAAGTACCTTTTATGTATTTTTAAGAAATCTATCTTAACAGACAAGTTGACTAATACACACAACTGATTGATATTTTTCTTGACCTTCAAACATTAAGTATGGTTCACAAAGCCAGTTCTCTTCTAGGGCCTGGCTACTCGCCACAATAAAGTGTTACATATAAAAAAAAAAGGCGTTTACATATAAAATTGGTGAAATGGTAGTGTGCATTGGACACTTAAATTTTGTTAGGTATTGTTTTAAGCAAACTTTTTTATAAGTTTGTTGTTTGTAATACAAGTGGTATTTAAAAGGTAATTTCTTATATATTATAATCCTTTACTTTTCTTAATGAAGACGCAAAATATGATTTTCTTATTGCTGTACAATGCATGGTTTTGCTAAAGTATTGAGGATCCCTCTACTAATAACATGCATGTATTCTTGGTTTGTAATCTTGAATGATGGCATTATCTGCCAAGATGAAAAGTTCATAAACATGGGGTTTTATTGATGATGATGTACTTTGTATACAGTATCATTCTTCTGACCTAAGGAAGTTTAATTGAAATAGGCTTTTTTGATTGGATCAGAATTTTGGCTAATGTTTATGATTTGCTCTGTTTAGACATCTTGTTCCTTCTGTGTTGTCCTCCTTTTCATCTTCCCTTATAAAGAAAAAGAATTGATCATTTATTCCCTCAATTTATATATATCTCTCATTTTTCAATGCATGAAGCAGGTGGTGCAAAGATTTCCATTCTGCTCCTTCAGCTTTGGGTATGGGATATAATCTTACAAACTTGTCTCAGCTTTCTCAAAATTTGGCTTTGTCACCACTTGATATTCATCTAATGAATTATAGAAATGACAAATGATTAAATAGTGTATTTTCAGCCTTTCACCAAGTGTTGTATAAGTTCTTATATTCTTAGGGCAATTTTTTTGTTTGTTTTTAAATTTTATAGTTTGCCTGGGAAAAAAAGGGGTAGGAAAGAAAAAAGCATTTGCTGAACATTCTTCTTATAAGTTTTAGGAGACATGATACATAAGATTTGGAACAAGCATAAAATGGGAAACATGCATCAGGAGACTTAATCTATTGAATTAGAAGCTCAAGTTGATAGGTTTTCTTCTTCCCTGGAGCAAGCCCTATCAAATGCTCTGTAACAGTTATTTACTGACAGATGCTCAAGTGATGCTTATAGACTTATAGTTACTGGAATTCCGTATGGCATGGACAAACACTGATAGAGTTATATAAGCTATAGTTACACACATATGCATCAGTCACATAATTTTTTTTTTTCCCCTGCAATAATCCTTTTACATTTTGGTACTCTTCATCACATGACATACAATCACAGCATCAAAGTTGCAGAATTACAGAAAGATCCAGTGCTTGGATTCTGCAGACGATATGTGCTTAAGCCCTCTATAGTCAGCTCAAGGAAATGCTGCCTTGCGTTCTTTAAGGTAGGACATTTTGTTGATGCAACATTGTTATTCGTGCTTATTAGTGTGATTCTGTGAAGGTAACAATCTATCTTCTGAGAAGTGCGATTCTTAAGTCAGTATCCGAATGAATTATTTTTGGGTAGGAAATCTTGTTATTGTTGCTGTTAAGTAGGACTTTTTCTTTTCTTTTTTTTTTTTTTTTTAATTTTTTTAATTTTTTTTATTTAAAAAAAAGGAAATTTGTTTCTATTTTTTCATATCAAGAATCCTCTTCAAAAAATTCCTAAAAAAAAAAAAAAAAAATCCTCTTTAAAAATAGTTTTAAAAGTTGTGAATCTGTGACCTCACTCTGACCCTTTTAATAGTTTATTTTAATTAATAAATCTGTGACAGTTTATTTATTTACTTCTCAATGTTTAAATTTAATTTGAGAAATTGAGATATTATACATAAATTCTTGGATCAGATAGAAAACAGCAGATAATTTAAACAATATGGTTTTAAGTAAGGAGATAGGCGATATTGACAGTTAGAAAAGTTAACAATTAGAATATGACTCGTGTAATAAAGCTATCCAATCATAGTAATGAAGATAACTTAGATAGCATATTAGCATATTATTCTATAAGCAGCATAATGTGATGAGTGCATAGTGATTTATGAGAGCTTAATAATATTAATGTAATTTTGACCTATGACTAATTAATTTAGCAGACATCTATTAAGTGTGTCTAGTTTTAGGGGAAAAAAAATGAATTGGAGTAAAATGTAAAAGGGTGATGAATGTAATAGTGATATACGAAGTACATACGTAGTAGTATTTTGTATTGTGTATTTGTGGCGTTACATTAAATTATTGTGATACTTATATAGTTATATTTTCATATGTTAGATTATATTGTGGATCATATATGATTTTTAGCTCATTTTTACACAACAAAAATATTCGCTCAAGTGTTCAAAATACAATGGAATTTTTTGTTTATTGAAAATATATTTCAATATATGTTTTATTTTTATATGAAAATTAACTAGGTAAGTGCACTGTGCACCACATATATTCTGCAATGATTAACTGGATATTTTTTTAATGTAGACTGGTAGAGTATAATAATATCCTAACCGAGGAATCTGTCATTACTCTTCTGTCTAGCTCAGCTACTAAACACTAGTTTACTCTCCTATGGAGTTCTCATTAAATGTCACGATCACCTTGTTCATCTCTCTTCTCTCCCTCCCCTTCCTACTCTTCACTTTGTATCGCCGACGGCCCAACACTCTCCCTCCTGGTAAAATGGGTCTCCCCTTTATCGGGGAGACCCTCCAACTGATATCGGCCTTCAAATCCGATAACCCTGAGCCTTTCACAGATGAACGTGTGGGCCGTTTTGGGCCCATCTTCTTGACCCACCTGTTTGGTGAGCCCACAATCTACAGTGTTGATCCTGAGGTCAATCGTTTTATCCTTAACAATGAAGGCAAGTTATTTGAGAGTAGTTACCCAAGTATAATTGCATATTTGCATGGGGAATACTCACTGCTTTTAATGAAGGGAAATTTGCATAAGAAAATGCACTCTCTTACTGTCAATTTTACAAAATCTGCTCTTACTCGTGGCCGTCTTTTGCTTGATATGGATCGTTTGATGCTGTTTTGTATGGACTCCTGGTCTCCCAAACTTTTACTTCTGGAGGAAACTAAGAAGGCAAGTATTTCCATCTTTTTTAACACTTAATAACTTTGTGCATACGTTGCAATTTAAAATTAACAGAGAAATTACACAAAACCTGTACATGTTTAATTACGGAGATACAAACTATGCTACTCAGTTAAACTTTAATTTATTATATCTTTGCAGTTTCTGTATCCCTGAGGTTCAAAACTAGTGTATACTAAATTCCATCATATTCTTTTGTATGAATGCAGGTTACATTCGCATTAACAATAAAGCTTTTATTGAGCTATGACCCTTGTGAATGGACAGAGAACCTTAGAAAAGAATTCCTTCTTATTGTTGAAGGCTTCTGGAGCATTCCCTTGCCTTTCTTCTCTATCTCTTACAAACGAGCAGTTAAAGTACTTCCCCTAATTTTCTGATCTTAAAATCAATATTTTGCATATGATCTTCAATTGAATTTGATTTAATTCCTTGTTTGATGAATATAAGTTCATTTATGTCGATCTATGAAAAAATGTATTGAAGCTTATATTTATGAGTAGGTATATATCATCAATCATGACTTGGAAATTACTTTTCTACATCTCTAAAATTTGGACAATATCATATGTTAATTGGATGGTCACTATGTGGTTGAAGGCTAAGACAAAAGTGTTAGAAGCTTTGAAGTTGGTGGTTAAGGAGAGAAGAAGTGCTAGGGATGAAGGGGAGAGAAAGAGCGACATATTGGGGGCTATTCTGGACGAGAAGGCTGATGATGAATATTCTGATGAGATGATAGTAGATTTGCTGGTGTCTTTGATGTTGGCAGGCTTTGAGACCACCTCCTCAGCAATGACTTTAGCAGTCAAATTTTTAACTGAATCTCCACTTGCTCTTGCCCAACTCAAGGTAATCGATCTCTCTTTATTTTCTCCCCCATTAACTTAAGAAAATTTGTAGTATACTTTGTACTCATATTGTATTGACCTGAGAAAGTCACTCCAGTATGACTTTGTTTTTCTCCGTGCAATCATGTCTTATTCTACCTTACTTATGAGATTAAGGCTTGATTGATTGATTGAATTGTGTCTTCTTCTAGTAAAATTTCCCCTTATGCATGTTTGAAGTCTTTGATGGTTTTTCCTAGTATGCTCTAGACTGTTGGCAAATATTAATACATTGCATAAGAAATTAATATGCTGTAATTATACAACAGGAAGAACAAGAGAAGATCAGAGATCAGAAGGGTGATAATGAGCTATTGGTTTGGAATGATTACAAATCAATGTCATTCACTCAATGTGTAAGTCGTCTTATTTATATATGGTTACTTAGTCTAGTAACCTACTTCAAACTTGCATAAATTTGCAATACTGTATTTTAATCTTCTCTTTATTTCTATAATTTTGATAGAGTGAAGTTTTCTAACAATCTAATATAGAAACTTTAAGCTGTGTAGTATTAGGCTAACAATATTCTAATTTCTGTATATATGATTATATCTCCAGGTTATTAGTGAAACTTTGCGAATTTCTAATATCGTTGGTGCCATATTTAGGCGAACCCTATCAGATATCCAAATGAACGGTATTTCTATGAGTTTATATGTTTACTTTATCCTTATCTTTCTAGTGGAATTCCAAATATTATGTTTTGTTTAAGATGAATATTAAATACTATGCATAAGGGTGATTTTTATAATTTAGTTGTTGATTATTAAGAGACTGAAAAAGAGGTGGCATATTCCATCTCACGTATGTTACATCTCATACTATAACTTATGAGATGTAACATACGTGAGATGGAATATGCCACCTCTAGTATGCTATATTACTAGTTTCAATACACTTGTTAACAGGCTAATATGCCACCTCTAATATGCCACCTCTAGTATGCCATTTATAGGCAATTATCTTAAATCATAGTAGTTGAGTAATATATTTCTGCCTCTGGGTCAATATGTTAACAGGCTATACAATACCAAAGGGATGGAAAGTACTTGCAGCAATTAGGGGCGTACATATGAATGATGAATACTTTAAGGATGCTCAATCATTCAACCCTTGGAGATGGCAGGTTATTCATCAAAAATCCCCTGCTCTAATTGTTACCTAGATTCCCCTTTTTTTGGTTAGAATTTAATTATTTTGGTCATTTTTTTAATTTGCAATCTCCTTATTTCTTTTAATAAGATAAAAATGTATACTCTGTAGCTTATATGACCTCTAGTATGCTATATTACTAGTTTCAATACACTTGTAGTGAATGTATTATTACTTTTCAACCAGATATATAATGTGGGGGCCTTATGTTCTTGTAGTAAGTAATGATGTAACTTGTAATTAGAACTGTTAGATTAGCTGTATTCATTGCATTGATACAGATACCGAGTATTTAGATGTAAAATTTTGTTTACTACGCAGTAGATCATTAATACGAAGTTTATCTTTTTCCTGGATTGATGATGTGTTTTTTGTCATATGAACAGGGTGATGCAGAAATGACCCCTGCTAATGTTTTCATTCCATTCGGGGGAGGGCCCAGGTTGTGCCCTGGCTATGAGCTTTCTAGGGTATCAATCTCCATCTTCCTTCACCGCCTCATTACAAAATACAGGTAACATTGTGTTCATGTCTATAAATTGGCATTGGCATATACGTATTAATATCATCACCCTTGATGTCTTACATGGTTTGGTTTTTTAACAGTTGGGAGGCTGCAGAGGAGGATAAGCTAGTCTTTTTTCCCTTAACTGGAACACAGAAGCGGTATCCCATTAATGTACGCCCACGAAATCCATCTGTGTGAAGAGGAAGACAGGAGAAAAAAAGTATCATACTATAAAATGGTTTTTTCCTTTTTTTTTTTTTTTTTTTTTTTAATACAACAAGGGAAACCTGGCCTGTTATAGTCTTATGTCTAGATTATAAGAAGTCACAAAGGTCTAGCAATGCTTGACAATCAACTCTTGATTTGATTGCAAAATAAGCTTAGACTGTGTTACTCATATATCGGCTCCATAAGTAAACATAAAAGGTTCAAATACACAATATGTTTGTACTTTCCTGTCAAAAAAAAAAAAAAAAAGTTTGTACTTTGTAATATGTATATATGGGTGTATGCTATATACGTATATTCACTCTATGCAGGCTATATAAATCTCAGGGAAGGGGTAATTGGGTAAATACTGTTGTTTGTCAAGGGCTTTTTAAAGGGCTCAACATGCTGCAAACTTAACCGCGCATGTTACTATGCCAGTGCCTGCCAGTGCCTAATTTAAACAGATTGAGGATGGACAATCCTCAGTGTATATAGTTTGTCTTGGATCATCCTCTAGTGTTCCTTACTAGGAGGGTTGAAGAAATTGTGATTGATTGAGCTGCAAATCGAATAGAATATTTATATTTGATACAAAATATGGAGAATAAAGTCTATATATTTAGGTGTGTTCTATTTAAGTATTAATATGATAGTTTTTGTGTTTTTTGGTAAGAGAAGAAGGAACTATTGAACTGAAGCTTTTTACTAGTCAACTCAATCCAGATTTGCAGTTAAGGCCCCTTGAAAGTGAGGGGAAGGGTAAAGAAGTCTTCCACTCTCAAGTTACTTATAGTGGAATTTTATGGTTGCGAGATGACAATCTTTACCATTAGACTAAGTATTACTTAAGGAGAGTGTTACTTATAATGGAATTTCATGGTTGTGAGATGACTATCTTTACCACTAGACTAAGTATTACTTAAGAAGAGGGACTCTTGTGAAAGGATCTAGATTGGTAAGAACTTTAATCTTACCTTTCAAAAAAAAAAAAAAAAAAAAAAACTTTATCTGTAGGATAGTAGGAGAAAACATTAGTTATTACAAACGTATTTCCATGAATCAATGCAAATAAAAAATGTTTTGGAATTACAGAGAAATACTTAGCCTTTACCGGTATTTAACTTCTTTTGTAGAAGTTTTAATTACTCCTTTTGTAATTTTAATTAACTAAATGCGGTCATTTTTATTTTAATTGTTACAAATTTATTTTAGCAAATTATTAAGTAACGAATGTCTTCAATAACTAGATATTAAAATATTTTCTAAAATACAATTAATCGAAAAATGTATACCAAAATTACGCGTTAATTGAAATAATTAATGGTCATCTTATAAAACGTCCCATGATATCCATTAACTTTTGCCAATTAGTCAATTAGTACTTCCTCTGTTTACTTCATAGTTTTAGTCAAACACTAGCCACTACTCCACTAGGCACTAGCCCACTATATATAATGGGGAAGGGAGAAATTATGTCAAGTAAACTTGGCGGGAAAAACGAAAGCAGCCATTAAAACAACCATAATATCTTGAAGCTTGAACTACTCGCTCATTCTCTCTCCTCTTAGCAACTACAACAATGGAGAAAAGAGATGAGCCAATACCCATTGAACTAGATGAAGAAGATGATGAAATCATTCCTACTACAACCAAAGAACCCCCTAAAATCCATCGTTTAGATGAATCTGTCATCAACCGTATCGCCGCCGGTGAAGTCATCCAACGTCCAGTTTCCGCCATTAAAGAGCTCGTCGAGAACAGCCTCGATGCTCATTCTTCCTCCATTAATGTCGTTGTTAAAGATGGTGGTCTCAAACTCATTCAAGTCTCCGATGATGGTCACGGAATTAGGGTAAAATTAAACTTATCCAGAAATTTAATGATTTTGTGGCGCAATTTATGTATTGAAGATTAACCCTAATTTTGGTTTGTTTAGTTTGAGGATTTGCCGATACTTTGTGAACGGCATACGACGTCGAAATTGTCGAAATTTGAGGATTTGCAGTCGATTACATCGATGGGGTTTAGGGGTGAGGCTTTGGCAAGCATGACTTATGTTGGTCATGTGACGGTGACTACTATAACCCCAGGCCAATTGCATGGATTCAGGTAATTTTGGTGGGAATTTATTTTGAGCACAAAGTGTTTGATGAAATGCCTCTGAGAGAGAGACAGAGTTATTATTAAAGTAGGAATTGGTTCTAATGAGGGTTCATTGTTTGTTTCAGGGTGTCTTATAGAGATGGTGTTATGGAGAATGAGCCTAAACCTTGTGCTGCTGTGAAAGGGACTCAGATCATGGTACGAGCCGTAGTTACTTGGATGAGTTGAGCCTTTTTTGTTTGTTTGTGTTGTTGATCAGACTGAATGGTGGCATGCCAATGAAAGATAGTTGTTGGTAATAAAATAGATTGACTTTAATTTGCTCTTCAGTATATAAATTGAAGTATGTCCCAGTGAATTTAAACCTGCCCTTTGATGTAATCCTTTGTTGCAAATGATTATTGAGTAAATGATCAGGCATAAATTTGGCCTTTTGAAGTAAGTAATAGAAGGAACTAACAGAATTGAATTCAACTATTGTAATATGAGAGGTTTGTATTGTTTGGTTTGGTGGTTTACTTTCTTTTTCTAGTTTATCCTTATTTTTTCACCATCTTAAATGAGGCTAATTGGACAAATATGTTACAGAGATCTGATGTTTTAGGTGAGTTTGGATCTTGAATTGAACTTTTTTCCATTGAATGTAGATCGAGAATCTTTTCTATAATATGACTGCACGGAAGAAAACACTTCAGAACTCTAATGATGATTATCCAAAGATTGTTGACTTGCTAAGTCGGTTTGCAATTCATCACATAAATGTGGGCTTTTCTTGTAGAAAGGTTAGTCTTTGGTTTTAAATTCCTCCATTTCATCTACTTTATTTCTTCAGGAGCCAACCTGATATAAAACTCATTATTTGTGCTCCTTTTATTTCTAGCATGGGGCTGCAAGAGCTGATGTTCATAGTGTTGCCACATCTTCTAGAATTGATGCGATCAGAGCTGTTTATGGTGTATCTGTTGCTCGTAATCTAATAAAGATAGAAGCCTCAGATGATGATCCATCTAGCTCAGTGTTTAAGATGAAAGGTTTCATCTCCAATTCCAATTATGTGGCCAAGAAGATAACTATGGTGCTTTTTATTAATGGTATGTTCCGTGTAAATAACACCTATAATTGGGTATGATCTTTAAGTGGTCGAGATACATCCCTCACTTCCCTCTGTTCCTAAATATCGCGGAAAAGGAAATATTTTCAATTATATATTAATCTATTTACTTGTTTTTACTAAAGTGTCAGTGGTTGAAGTTAATGCTGGCAGCATGGGTGCATTTGTTTTAGCTTCAAAACATCATTGACCATTTATCGGAATATCTTTCAGATCGATTGGTTGAGTGCTCTGCTTTGAAAAGGGCTATCGAAATTGTATATGCTGCAACTTTGCCCAGAGCATCAAAACCTTTTGTATACATGTCAATTATATTACCACCTGAGCATGTTGATGTGAACATACATCCAACAAAACGTGAGGTAAGAAATAATTTTAGGTAGTTTGTAATCTTCAGATGCTTTGATTTGTTGTTGAGCCCATAGCAGTTCGTGATTGCAACCTATTTAGGTTACAAAAAATCAGCATTGTCCATCTGTTGACCTTAAGAATTTTTTTTAGATGTCTGTCTCACAAGACCCTTGTTAGTCCTGTTACCATTTTTTGGTAGATAATATTTTCTTGGTTGATTAATTGGCAGGTAAGCCTTTTGAATCAGGAAGTTATAATTGAAAAGATACAATCAGAAGTGGAACTGCAATTGACAAACTCCAATGAGACAAGAGTATTTGAAGAACAGGTAAAATATTTTGCTTCTACTACAAGAGCTTCAAATCTTTAACTTATATAGTGCATTCAACAGTTTTTTTGTCTGTTGGAAAATATGCACAATGCTGAGTTTAGTCCATGATTACAACCCCTAATGTCTCTTAAATTGCCTCTAACCTTCTTGGCATCCTTTTATCCTAATTTTACAATATCCGATTCTCTCTAGAATTCAAATTTCCATTGAATTCTGAGGGAAGTTAGCTTACTTATCTACTTAACCTGCAAAGTAGGGTTTCTTGCATTTGTTTGCAATCTCTAGTTCATATCGAAACCTTGGGATCTCAACTGTCCTTGTTAGTATGTTACAAACAATTACCTTTTAAAGAAATTTATTAAAATAACTATCTTGGGAGACAATTTGCTTAATAAGAGCTCCTATGTGAGTATACGACAATTATTTACTTTTTGTGATTTTCAAAAGTTAACTAGTTAAGTATGGCTCACAAAATCAGTACTCCAGTAGCCTCCTGTTTCTGTCTTGTTTCCACGCATAGGGCCAGGTCTAGTTTAGTAAGCCATCTTAGATTTGAAATTGTCAAAAATTGTGAAATGGTAGTGTTCATTGAGCATACAATCTTAATAGGTACTTTGTAGTTGTTTGTATAAATCGGTATATAAAAGGTATTCCCCTTTATACAATCCATCACTTATCTTAATGAAGTCGTAACAGTTTCGTAATTAATGTAGTGGTTCAATCATGACATTGGATCTCCCTTATCTTATGTAATGTGCATGCATGCATGGCTTGAATGACATCAATTGCCAAGATGGAAATTTCATAAACATTGGGATTTATTAATAAAAAAACTATATGGATCTTCTGACCTGTTGCCATGCTCATGCTTTTTCCTAAAGCTGTCAATTCGGCTAAACAAGTCGGGTTTTGGTCGGGTAAGAGTGGGTCGGGTCAACTCGGGTCGGGTCTATTCAGATTAATTCCATAACATATACGGGTTGGGTTTGGGTTGGGTCATGCTTGAGTCGGGTCATACTTCTTATCGAGTTTGGGTCAGGTTTAGGTCGGGTTAATAAGGTCAGGTTACATTCGGGTCGGGTGAACAATAGGTGGGGTTTAATTCGGGATTTCACGGGTTAAAACAGGTTAGGGTAATTCTCGGGTTCGAGTCGGGTTCAGTTCAAGTCAATAATTTGCGGGTTAAAAACAGGTCGGGTCATTCTCGAATTTATGCCGGGTTCGGTTTAAGTCAATAATTTGCGGATTATAATCAGGTTGGGTCATTCTCGGGTTCAAGTTGGTTTCGGTTCAAGTGAATAATTTGCGGGTTATAATCAGGTTAGGTCATTTTCAAGTCGGGTTATTCTTGGATTCAAGTCGAGTTATGTTCAAGTCAATAATTTGCAAGTTACAATCAGGTCGGGTCATTTCCAAGTCAGGTCAAATTCGGGTTCAACTAACTATAAATAGATAATTATCATTTTTATCAAGCTAATTATTTCCTTTGACTATAATATATATGGCAATATACTAGGGAACTATAGTCTATAATTTAGGAAGATAATTATCTCCTTTGACCATACAACAAATATATACTATATTTAACTCTTAAATTTGAGGATGATGCTCCTTTCTTTTGTCGGCCTGGACCGACTTGGTCTCCCAAGACAAAATGCTTTGATCAACAATAATAAGGTGGTCTAATTTGCATTTAAGGTGATTTGAAATCGGGTCAGGAACAATTTGGGTTGAATTTAGGTCGGATCAATAACAAGTCGTGTTTTTTCGAGTCGGGTTAGTAACACATCGGGTTTAATTTTTGGGCTGGGCAAGTAATAGGTATGGTAAAATTTAGGTCGAGTCAATAACAAGTTGGGTTGAATTTGGGTCAGGTCAATAACAAATCGGGTTGATTTCAGGTCGGGTTTGTAACAAGTTGGGTTGAATTCGGGTCGGGTTAGGAACAGGTCGGGTTGAATTCAGGTCAGGTTCGTAACAAGTTGGGTTAAATTCGGGTTTTGACGGGTTAAAACGAGTTTCGGTCAATTTCGAATCAAGTCGGGTTTGGTGCAATTTAATTAAATTGGCCGTTGTAAGCCAGTAAATCGGTGCAAGGTGCAGAACGGTAAATTGGCCATTTAAAAGCAAATTGAATGGTTCCACACACCCAGTTGGACTCTCGGGAGTATTAAAAACCATGGTAAACATTTCGACAAATTTCATTTCTAGGCGAAAATAAGTAAAAAAATTCGAAAATTGAAGGCTTAGTTTCCACGCTTTTTGAGAAATTTTGGAGGTTTCGGGGCCCGGTGTAGAAACGTATTAATATTTTAGGGGATACATCTCCGGGTCATATAATGCCGTTTGGAACCATATATGATCATTATATGTTGTCATAAATGTTCGTAGTAGGCTTGAGTTAATGAAATCTGTGTAAGTTGTAAACCGATAATTAAATTGGCTGTTTAAAGGCAAATTGGATGGTTCCACCAACCAAATTGGACTCCCGGAGGGTATCAGGGACCATGAAAAACATTTCGGCAATTTTTATTTCTGGACGAAAAAAAGTCAAAAAATTCCAAAATTGAAGACTAAAATCCACACTTTTTGAGAAATTTTAGAGGTTTCGGAGCTCGGTGTCGAAAAGTCTTCAAATTTTAGAGAATATATCTCGGGGTCATATAATGTTATTTAGAACAATATATGATCATTATTTGTTGTCATAATTTTCGTGGTAGGCTTGAGTTAATGAAATTGGTGCAATTTGTGAACCAGTAAATTAGTCGTTTAAAGGAAAATTGGATGGTTCCACCCACCTTATGGAACTTCCGGACGGTACTATGGATCATGGTAAACATTTCGGCAATTTTTATTTCCGGGCGAAAATAAAGTCAAAAATTTCAAAATTGAAGGCTAATATCCATGCTTTTTGAGAAATTTTTGAGAATTCGGGGCCCGGTGTAGATAAGTCTTGAAATTCTAAGGGATACATTTCGGGGTCATTTAATGCGGTTTGGAACCATATATGATCATTATTTGTTGTCATAAATGTTCGTGGTAAGCTTGAGTTAATGAAATCGATGCAAGTTATAAACCGGTAAATAGGCCGTTTAAAGGCAAATTGGATGGTTCCACCCAACCAATTGGACTCCCGAAGGATATAAGGGACCATGGTAAACATTTCGGCAATGATTATTTCCGGGCGAAAAAAAAGTCTAAAAATTCCAAAATTAAAGGCTAATATCCACACTTTTTGAGAAATTTTTTAGGTTTCGGAGCTTGGTATGGAAATGGCTTGAGATTCTAGGGAATACATCTCAGGGTCATCTCAGGGTCAAATTGGATGGTTCAATCCACCCAATTGGACTACCGGAGGGTATTAGGGACCATGGTAAACATTTCGACATTTTTTTTTTTTTTTTTTCTTTCCTGGCGAAAAAAAGTCAAAATTTCCAAAATTGAAGGCAATGTCTACGCTTTTTGAGAAATTTTGGAGATTTCGGGGCCTGATGTCGGAAAGTCTTAAGAATTTAGGGAATACATCTTGAGGGTCATATAATGTCGTTTGGAACCATATATGATCATTATATGTTGTCATAGATGTTAGTAGTAGGTTTGAGTTAATGAAATCGGTGTAAGTTGTAAATCGGTAAATTGGTCGTTTAAAGGCAAATTGGATGGTTCCACCCACCCAATTGGACTCCCGGATCGTATTAGTGACCATGGTAAGCATCTCGGCAATTTTTATTTCCGGGCGAAAAAAAGATAATAATTTCCAAAATTGAACTCTAATCCACGCTTTTTGAGAAATTTTGGAGGTTTCGGGGTCCGGTGTCGAAAAGTTTTGAAATTTTAGGGAATATATTTCGGGGTCATATAATGGCGTTTAAAACCATATATTATCCTTATTTATTGTCATAAATATATATAGTAGGCTTAAGTTAATGAAAACGGTGCAAGTTGTAAGTCGGTAAATCGGTGTTTTAAAGATAAATTCCAAAATTGAAGTCTAATATTTCTGGACGACAATTTTTATTTTTGAGCGACTAAAAGTCAAAAAATTCCAAAATTGAAGTCTAATATCCACGCATTTTGTGAAATTTTGAGGTTTTAGGGTTCGGTGTCGAAAAGTATTGAAATTCTAGGAAGTACATCTCAGGGTCATATAATGCCATTTGGAACTATATATGATCATTATATGTTGTTATAAATGTTCGTGGTAGGCTTGAGTAATGAAATCGATGCAAGTTGTAAACCGGTAAATTGGTCGTTTGAAGGCAAATTCGATAGTTTCACCCACCCAATTGGATGCACGGAGGATATTAGGGACCATGGTAAACATTTCGAAATTTTTTTAATTTCCGGGCAAAGTAAAAAAATTCCAAAATTAAAGGCTAATATCCACGTTTTTTTTAAAGTAATTTTAGAGGTTTCGGGGGCCTGTGTCGAAAAACCTTAAGAATTAGAGGATACATCTCGGGGTCATATAATGTCGTTTGAAACCGTATATTATCATTATATGTTTTCATAAATGTTCGTGGTAGGCTTGAGTTAATGAAATCAGTGCAAGTTGTAAATCGGTAAATTGACCGTTTAAAGGCAAATTAGATGGTTCCACCCAGGGTATTAGGGACCATGGTAAATATTTCGGTAATTTTGTTCTCGGGCGAAAAAAAGTCTAAAAATTCCAAAATTAAAGTCTAAGATCCATGCTTATTCAGAAAGTTTGGAGATTTCGAGGCCCAGTGTCAAAAAGCTTTAAAAATTTTGGATTACATCTCGAGGTCATATAATGCCGTTTGGAACAATATATGATCATTATATGTTGTCATAAATGTTCGTGGTAATCTTGAGTTGTAAACCGGTAAATAGTATGTTTAAAGGCAAATTGGATGGTTCCCCCCACGCAGTTGGACACACGGAGGATATTAGGGACTATGGTAAAAATTTCGGCAATTTTTATTTACGAGCGAAAAAACGTCAAAAATTCAAAAATGGAAGGCTAATATCCACGCTATTCGAGAAATTTTGGAGTTTTCGGGGCCCGGTGTTTAAAAGTCTCGAAATTCTAGGGAATACATCTCGGGGGTCATATAATGTCGTTTGGAACCATATGTGATCATTATTTGTTGTCATAAATGTTCGTTGTAGGCTTGATTTAATGAAATCGGTGCAAATTATAAATCGGTAAATTGGTCGTTTAAAGACAAATTGGATGGTTGCACCCACCCAATTGGACTACTGGAGGGTATTAGGGACCATGGTAAACATTTTGACCATTTTTATTTCCGAGCGAAAAAAATGTCAAAAAGTTCCTTAATTGAAGGCTAATATCCACGCTTTTTGAGAAATTTTGAGGTTTCGGGGCCCGGTGTCGAAAAACTTTGAGATTTTAGGGGATACATCTCGGGGTCATATAATACCGTTTTAAACCATAAATGATCATTATATGTTCTCATAAATGTTCTTGGTAAGCTTGGGTTAATGAAATCGGTGCAAGTTATAAACTAGTTAATTCACCATTAAAAGGCAAATTGGATGGTTACACCCACCTAATTGGACTACCTGAGGATATTAGGAACCATGGTAAATATTTCGGCAATTTTTATTTTCAGGCGAAAAAAGTCTAAAAATTCCAAAACTGAAGGCTAATATCCACGCTTTTATGGAAACTTTTGAGGTTTCGAGGCCCGGTGTCGAAAATCTTTGAGATTTAAAGAATACATCTCGGGGTCATATTATACCGTTTTAAACCATAAATGATCATTATATGTTCTCATAAATGTTTTTGGTAGGCTTGAGTTAATGAAATCGGTGCAAGTTGTAAACTAGTTGATTCACCATTTAAAGGCGAATTGGATGGTTCCACCCACCTAATTGGACTACCTGAGGGTATTAGGAACTATGGTAAATATTTCGGCAATTTTTATTTTCAGGCGAAAAAAAGTCTAAAAATACCAAAATTGAAGACTAATATCCACGCTTTTACGGAAATTTTTGAGGTTTCGAGTCCCAGTGTCGAAAAGCTTTGAGATTTTAAATAATACACCTCGGGGGTCATATTATACTGTTTTAAACCATAAATGATCATTATATGTTCTTATAAATGTTCGTGGTAGACTTGAGTTAATGAAATCGGCGCAAGTTGTAAAACAGTAGATTCACCATTTAATGACAAATTGGATTGTTCCACCCACCTAATTGGACCCCCGGAGGGTATTAGGGATAATGGTAAACATTTCGGCAATTTTTATTCACAGACGAAAAATAAAGTCCAAAAATTAAAAAATTTAAGGTTGATATCCACACTTTTTGAGAAATTTTAGAGGTTTCGAGTTCCGGTGTCGAAAATCCTTGAGATTTTAGGGGATACATCTCGGGGTTATATAATGCCGTTTGGAACCATATATGATCATTATATGTTGTCATAAATTTTGTTGGTAGGCTTGAGTTAATGAAATCGGTACAACTTTAAACCGGTAAATAGGCCGTGTAAAGGCAAATTGGATGGTTCCATCCATCCAATTGGACTACCGAAGGGTATTAGGGACCGTGATAAACATTTCACCAATATTTATTTACCGGTGAAAAAAAGTCAAAATTCCAAAATTAAAGGCTAATATCCCCTTTTTTGAGAAATTTTGGTGGTTTCGGAACCCGGTGTTGAAAAGACTTGAGATTTTAAGTTATATATCTCGAGGCCATATAATGTCGTTTGGAACCATTTATGATCATTATTTGTTGTCATAAATGTTTGTGGTAGACTTAAGTTAATGAAAACGGTGTAATTTGTAAACCGGTAAATTGGACGTTTGGAGGCAAATTGGTGGTTCCACCCACCCAATTTGACTATCGGAGGGTATTAGGGACCATGGTAAACATTTCGGCAATTTTTATTTACGGGCGAAAAAAAGTCAAAAAATTCAAAAGTTGTAGGCTAATGTCCACGTTTTTGAGAAATTTTGGAGGTTTCAAGACCCGATGTCGAAAAGACTTAAGATTTTATGGCATATATATCGGGGTCATATAATGTCGTTTAGATTCATTTATGATCATTATTTGTCGTCATAAATGTTCGTGGTAGGCTTGAGTTAATGAAATCAGTGCTAGTTGTAAACCGGTAAATTGACTGTTTAAAGACAAATTGGATGGTTCCACCGAGCCAATTGGGCTGCCGGAGGGTATTAGGGACCATGGTAAACATTTTGGCAATTTTTATTTCCGAGCGAAAAAAGTCAAAAAATTCCAAAATTGAAGACTAATATCCACGCATTTTGCGAAATTTAAAGGTTTCGGGACTCGGTGTCGAAAAGTCTTGAAATTCCAGGGAATACGTCTGGTGTCATAAAATTCCGTTTAGAACCATATATGATTATTATATGTTGTAATAAATGTTCGTGGAAGGCTTAAGTTAATGAAATCGGTGCAAGTTGTAAATGATAAATTTGTCGTTTAAAGGCAAATTGGATGGTTCTACCCACCCAACGGGATTCCTGGAGGGTATTATGGACCATGGTTAATATTTCTTCAATTTTTATTTTCGGGCGAAAAAAGTAAAAAATTTCCAAAATTGTAGGTTTTAGGGTCCGTTGTCGAAAAGCTTTAAGATTTTAGGGGATACATCTCGGGGTCATATAATGCCGTTTGGAACCATGTATGATCGTTATATGTTGTCATAAATGTTCGTGGTAGATTTGTGTTTATGAAATCGGTGCAAGTTGTTAATCAGTAAATTGGTCGTTTAAGGGAAAATTGGATGGTTCCACCTACCCAATTGGACTCTGTGAGGGTATTATGGACCATGATAAATATTTCGGCAATTTTTATTTCCGGGCAAAAAAAAATCAAAAAATTCAAAAATTTAAGGCTAATATCCACGCTTTTTTCAGAAATTTTTGGAGGTTTCGAGACACAGTGGCGAAAAGTCTTGAAATTTCAGGGGATACATCTCGGAGTTATATAATACCGTTTTAAACCATAAATGATCATTATTTGTTTTCATAAATGTTCGTAATAGGTTTTAGTTAATGAAATCGGTGCAAGTTGTAAACCTGCAAATTGGTTGTTTAAAGGCAAATTGGATGGTTCCACGTACCCAATTGGACTCTCGGGGGGCATTAGGGACTATGGTAAACATTTTGGCAATTTTTATTTCCGTGCGAAAAAAGTTTAAAAATTCCAAAATTGAAGGCTAATATCCATGTGTTTTTAGAAATTTCGAAAGTTATGGGGCCCGGTGTCGAAAAGAAATGAGATTTTAGGGGATACATCTTGGGGTCATATAATGCCGTTTAGAACCATAAATGATCATTATATGTTGTCATAAATGTTCGTGGTAAGTTTGAATTAATGAAACAGTGTAAATTGTAAAACGGTAAATTTGTCGTTTAAAGGCAGATTGGATGGTTCCACCCACCCAATTGGACTCTCGAAGGGTATTTGGGACCATGGTAAACATTTCGGCAATTTTTATATCCGAACGGTAAAATTTGGGTCGGGTTAATAACTAGTCGGGTTGAATTTGGGTCAGGTCAATAACAAGTCGGGTTGATTTCGGGTCGGGTTTGTAACAGGTTGGGTTAAATTCGGATCGGGTTAGGAACAGGTCGGGTTAAATTCAGGTTAGGTTAGTAACAAGTCGGGTTAAATTTGGGTTTTGACGGGTTAAAACGGGTTTTGGTCAATTTCGATTCAAGTTGGGTTCGGTTCAGGTCAATAATTTACGGGTTTCATTTGGGTCATGTCATCTCCAGGTCTGTTCGGGTTCGGGTCTCACATATTCGGGTCTAGGATTGGTTTCAATTCGGGTCAGTTTGGGTCAGTCGGGTTTGGGTTACCATTTTTTCGGGTTCAGATGGGTCGGTTAATAATCGGGTTTGAGTCGGTATTTCGGGTCTAGTCAACTTTTGACAACTCTACTTTTTCCAATAAAATTTAACTGGAACAGAGGTATATAAAACAATTAAGTGTTGATCATAAGAGGACCATGCTCTAGAGAAAGGCTTTTTAATCAGACTTGAATTTTTTAGCCTCTTTTGCGTTATTTAAAGCACCTTTTCTTCCATGTTGTCTTTTATTACAGTTGATAAATTATCTTCAAATAAAAGAAACTATCACTATACTCTTAATTTTTGTACTCGCTTTTTGTTTTGGATGTGTGAAGCAGGTGATGCAGTCCTCCCCTTCAATTCCTGTAGGAACAAGCAAAGATTCCCTTTCTAGTCCTCCAGCTTCTGGTATGGATAAATTATCACGATCAAATCTCAGCTTTCCTTAAAAATAACACTTGATACAGCTTATGCATCCTAGAAGCTGAAAGTTGCTCAACTTCACTAGTTTTTTTTTTCAAAAAAAAAAAAAAAAAAAAAAAAAAATCTTTAACCTTCTCTCCAGCAATTTTTGGTTTGTTGGAATAATTGAATTTTTCTTAAAGAAAAATAGAGAAAAGTGAGGCTTTTGCCCAAAAAAAAAAAAAAAAAAAAAGGTCTCTTGATAAGTCTGTAAGGAGGAGAATGACAGGATTTGAAATATATGAAGTGGTCAACATGCATCCAAAGAGACTGTAACAACATAGTCTGTAATGCCTTTGTTGATTGAGGAAGCTGAAGTAAACAGATCTTTTTCCTTGTTGCAGCAATAAGAGATGAAAGTTACTGCTTACTAGAATTTTGTGTGACCAATACTGACAGATACTCAATTGATGCAATTTGTCTTTATATATTTATTTGTGATGTTTTGATGCCCTACCCCCTGGTGCAACTGCAGCATCAAAGTCGCAGAAGGTTCCCGTGCAAAAGATGGTTAGAACTGATGCATTAGATCCAGCAGGAAGGTTGCATGCATATATGCAAGTTAAGCCTTCTACTCAGCTTGAAAGAAATGCTAGCTTGAATTCTGTAAGGTCAGACTTTCATAGATGCAACATTGTTATAATTATTAATCATCAGTCTCCTTTTTCATTGTGCTTCTTAAGTTGTCATCTTTTTGTTTTTTCTTGGTTGGTGGGTGCTGGTGGTTTTAAAAACCACACCTCAATTCCTTACTTTCAGCAGTTATAGCTTGCTCTTTGAACTGGTTTTTGCTTTCACTAGCTAGGATATTTGCTTCATACAAAGTTTGTTTAGTTGGTAATGTTGAAAAAAGAGCAAATCATATTCTAATATTTGTGACAGGTTGGAGTTTAAGAGTGTTTCTACAACTCTCCTAAGATTTCTGAATGGTGTAAATCTTGCTGACCTGCGTGTAAAGGATAGAGTCAGTTTTGGAAGTGATAGGAAAGTGAGATTAGGAGAATGCTAATGTCCAAAGCATTAAAATTTTATGGTGAAGGAAGTAGAACTCAGTATAATACCATAATTAATGTGTTCTGCTGAATAATTTAGTGAGTTTAATTTTTATGTTGTTAAATCCAGTAGATAAAAGCGCGCCTGAGCTGCAAGGTGACATGGGCCATGTGTCTTTTTTGGTCTAGGCAAGTCTGGTTTGGTGAGGCACAATGAGGCACGCCTAGTTGCACAACCTTTATTTCCCCATAAACTTTTTATTAAGTGCACCCCATTAAAGCTCTCACTTCAATGAGGTGCAGAGAAACCCCTATCTCCTTTACACAAACTCAAATTGTCAGCCAACTACTTCTCATTTGTGATATTTTTCCTCTAAGCTTCCGTATTGTAAAGTGAATTAATATGGTCTCTTTAATGCTGTCTTTGCTACTGTTCTTCTGATATTGCACCTTGTGGTAGTCTTAAGTCCTTTTTCTTTACTGATTTTTTGCACCACATAATTTTTTTTTTCCCTTCTCTTTCTAGTTTCAACTGATTTATTGCACCTCATAAGTCTTTAATTGCATTTTTGCCATATCAGAACAGGTTTGTTATTTTGTCATGGTTTTGTTTTTGTGACTATGTTATGTTGCTGCCTCATGTCATCAAGCTCTGTTCTAAGTGTTACAATCCTCAGCATGACATCTTTTGTTTTCTAGTAATTTCTTTTTTTTTTTTTTAGATCATACCCAAGACCTTATTAGCGTATTGTTTATCTCTGTTGCAAGATATTTAATTTGGTGTTAACAAGCATTTGTTTGAGTGTAGTATCTGGTGAATAACAATGTAAGAATCTCTTAGGATTGTTGTGGTTGTAATATATCTAATGATAAAGACGCAAATTGAATATTGTAGGTCTTCAATTATTAGACAAAGGAGAAATCCCAAGGAGAGTGCAGATCTTACCAGCATTCAGGAGCTTGTTGAGGAAATTGATAATAGCTCTCATTCTGGTGAGTTCTCCCCCCACCCCCTGTATGTACTGTAATATCTTTGAAGCCATTTTCAATTTAGCCATAGCTTTTCTTTTTATATTAATAATTATAGCTCATTAATTTGCATTTCTACCAGGCCTTCTTGATATTGTCAGAGGCTGCACTTATGTTGGAATGGCAGATGATGTTTTTGCATTGTTACAGTACAAGACTCATCTTTATCTGGCAAATGTAGTAAACTTGAGGTATCAATATTGGCTCTTTTACGCTCTTTACACTAAATGTTTTGGATTCATGGTAAGAATAAGCAGCTGTCTGATTGCCAATTGGCCATTCGTCTCTACATTTATCTTATACTTCTAAAGTTGACTCTGGTCTACATTGTAAAGAGAATTAGTAAGGTTAGGATAGTACTTTAAGTCTACTGCTGGTCCATCATAGGGCTCATAGAATCAAAGAATTGATGATCCTGCAATATCTGGAGTAAATTGCAGCATGCATTTTGGATGGAAAAACAACTATTGTTGGTTTTATCATCCTCCTTGCAGTCAGTTAGCCTGTTCTTTAGTTTGTGTGAGTTCCATATAAATCTAAGCATCAATTTTTACTGATCTCATCTGACTTTGTTTGCTTGTTACTTTTACCCCTTTTTCTGCCCAGCAAAGAACTCATGTATCAGCAAGTCCTGCGTCGTTTTGCTCATTTCAATGCTATACAATTGAGTGACCCTGCTCCTCTCCCTGAGTTAATAATGCTGGCACTCAAAGAGGAAGATATTGATGCAGATGACAGTGAGGATGATGATTTGAAGAAGAAAATTGCTGAGGTTATTACTTTTCCTTTGTCCACTTTTCCAAAGAAAGTCCTGTACTCTTGCTCCCCCTGCTTGAGACCTAGGCTAGTACTTTATTTAACTGCAAATTAACCTAATCAGATACCTTCATGTCCTTGATTTTTCCACATTTACATGTTATGTTTCTTATATTTATTACATCATTATCTCTGAACAAACCCATACTTTAAGTTTCCACTTACACCATTTGATAAAATGCTTTTGATGTTATTTATTTTGAATAATTGGTCTACAGATGAACACGGAGCTACTCAAGGGAAAATCCGAAATGCTGGAGGAGTATTTCTGCATTTACATAGATCCTCGAGGGAATTTGTCCAGGCTTCCTGTCATACTTGATCAGTACACACCTGACATGGATCGTGTTCCTGAATTTGTTCTTTGTCTTGGCAATGATGTATTTTTCTTGCTCATTAGCTGCAATCTTCAATTTTTTCATATAATTTCTGACTCTACTTTCATCCTGTGTGATGGCATAACCCTACTATTTATCTGTTCCTTTTCCTTTTCCTTTTCCCTAATGATACTTAGCCAGTGAGAGCATTAACTCCTCTGATTTTTACTCCTCTTCATAGGTTGACTGGGAGGATGAGAAAGTTTGCTTTCAAACAATCTCAGCTGCTCTTGCAAATTTCTATGCCATGCATCCACCTATTTTGCCAAATCCAGCAGGTGATGGCTTACAACACTATAGAAGAAAATCTCAACCTGCTGTGATTTCTATTGATGAAGATATGAACAGATCTGGTACTCAACTCATTAAAATCTTGTTTCAGTTGATAGAAGTTAAATTTAATACCTTCTTGAACAAGCTCGACTGTATGCAGAGCTTTTTGCTGAATTTAATTTCTGTTTTCTACAGCTCCTAGTGAGGTTAAGGATGATGAGATTGAACATGAACTACTTGCAGAAGCAGAGACAGCTTGGGCACAACGTGAGTGGTCTGTGCAGCACATCCTAGTTCCTGCTATGAGACTCTTTCTTAAACCCCCTAATTCAATGGCTAAAGATGGGACTTTTGTACAGGTAACAAGTGCATTCAAACTCATGTTAAGTCTTTCCCTGTTACATAAACGAGATTTTATTACTCCCTCATCCTCAAATAATAGGCCGCATTTAA
Source organism: Chenopodium album (assembly GCF_948465745.1). NCBI lineage: Eukaryota > Viridiplantae > Streptophyta > Magnoliopsida > Caryophyllales > Amaranthaceae > Chenopodium > Chenopodium album. The sequence continues at coordinate 77,199,828 of NC_137840.1, read as the reverse complement.
TTAGGGATTGTTTTTTAGGAACAGAATAATATACCATTACTGGAGACTCATTCTCTTAATGTCAAACCGAAATTGGCTGTCGAGTTTTTATAGTTAATGCCTATAAGAGTGATCTACTGATGTAGGAAACTTCACATTTTAACTTAACATAGAAAGAAGTGCCCAATTATTTTGGAATGATCGAAGATAGAAATGTGGCATATTATTAAGGACGAAGGAAGCAATAATTTTTCTTTAAATAAAAAAGGAAGCAATAATCTTATTTTTCCGGGCAATAACTATCTTTGAAAATCTACATTGTTTCTGAAATTACAGGTGGCCTCACTGGAGAAGCTTTACAGAATATTTGAAAGATGCTAACAGGTTAGACTTGAAACTCTTAGCTAAGATGAGGAAAAATGAGTGTTTGAAATATAGGGGATGTATATAAGTATGAATGAATGATAACTTTAATTAGGTGTCACCTGTCTTCTGTACATACAAATTGTCTGATGTCATCTGCAGTATGTATAAATTGCTGATTCAACAAATACTTTAGACTTTCAATGTGAAAATGTTGTAAACTTCTCCACTTATTATTCATGCTTTTTGGCCAAAAAGCAAATTTATCCTAGAAATTCCGATCTATCCTTGAGGGTAAAGTGACTATTAAGTTTATGTCAAGTCGTACAATTTTTAATGTCACCTCAATATCAGCTTAGACTATGATATTCTATTTTTTTGTTGTTGTTGTGTGAAGAAGTTACATTAGTTTGTTTGCTTCAAGTAAGAAAATTCTATGATGCGTCTTAAGAAAATTCCATTGGTTGAGATGTATGCTGTTTGTACATTAGATTATTATGGAAGTATATACTTGTACTCTGTATATGGTGACTCTGATGGTCCAAATCTCACCTCACAAAAACACAACTCTTGGTCTGGGATTATTAGGTTGTAGGTATGTTGGGTGTGTTGGGAGACGTACAGTAGAAGTATTTTTGGTGGCTATTAATAAGAAATTATGTTACAGAGCATTTTCCGTAAATATTTAGAAAGTTAAATGTAAGTTCTTTACGAGTTCAAATAGTATCATTGAGCATTGTAATGAACAAATTTCAAAATACGTAGTAATTAAAATGGTACTCCGTATTAACATGTTGTGGTTTCAACCAATTATTTTGTCTTTTCTTTTTTCTCCCTTTTCATCGCCTAATACACCCACATTTTTGTTACCTCTTCATTTCTCTCTCAACTTTGTGATATTAAATTATCCTTTAACCCTTGTGAAATATCAGGGCTACAAGCCTTCAACTATCTTATTTAGACTCTCTGCCTGCCAATGAATCACTTGTACAAAAATCGACAAATAGGAGAGTTTGGACTACATCCAACTATCTAAGTTATTAAACAAAATTGGAGTGTTTGGACAACAAGTACGGAGAATTAAACAAACTCATAACAAAATATGAAAATAGTAATAATTTAGTGATTTGGTGTTACATTTTTTGTTTGTTTGTTTATTGTAAGATACTTTTGATTTTTGTATTAATCCAACATTTTGTAACCATTCATGGATTATGGAAAAATACCTACTTTCTCATAGTAGACATTCATTATTATATTAAAAAAAAAATCGTTGGAAAATTGGTACAAAATTGTTGACGAATGAATAAATTCCAATATGTAAACCACTTTCTATTTCTGTGTGGGAGAAGATTATGCTTTTGTTTGAGAAGACTGAATTATAAGCATGCAGTTGATATATAGTCAACATCTTCAGTCACTGTTACATTTACAATTTACAGTTGAGATTTCAAACAAGTAATTGACCTTGCAAACCTATATTATTTAAATAATACATTTTGTACTATTCTCTCCTACATGTCTACATGTTTCTATATCAATATATTCATTGAAATTGAAGTTTTAACCTTCATTGTTTTATTTTAAATACTTAAATAACAACTTAACATTCTATATTCATGGCAAAATCATTCTCTCCATTATAAAAGTAACCTTAATGTAGGTTTTTGTTATTATTTCAAAATCATAAAGATATTGCTTGAAATTGTCATAAGATGATGTACTACATATGTAAATAATGTAAGAAAAGAAAATTAAAACAACCCTACAGGTTATGTATGAAAAAAAAAAAAAAGAAAAAACCCCAAAACTAATCAATTAATAATTTTAAGCGACTCATATATATATATATATATATATATATATATATATATATATATATATATATATATATATATATATATATATATATATATATATATATATATATATATAATTTTAAGCGTTATGATATGTATGAAGTACATTATGATATATAATTTTAAGCGTTATGATATGTATGAAGTACATTATGATAAAAGACAATATTATCCTTTCCCTTAAAGAATATTTTATTTAAAAATGGTGCAATTAGAGAATGAGGGATAGCTCAAGTGATTAGAGCTTTCTTTTCAATTGCAGGTGATCTTGAGATCGATTCTCATCACTTGTTCTTGTTGATCTCTAAACACCAAAAAAAAAAAAAAAAAAAATTGTGCAATTATATTAAAACGGGAGAAACATACGAAGTATATCCATACCCATTACTCCTTAAGCTATAGGCCACAACAATCAAAATGGCAAAATCCTTTGGTTATTAAAATTAAAACCTACTATTACTGTAATTATCTGTGTAAATTTATTATCATCTTCATTTACATCAGCACACACATCAATTTAGATAAGCATGACGTATGAACAACTTGCAGGTGATTAAGTAGTAAACTACTAAACTCACCTGTAAATCTGAAAAAAGAGTTTCAATTAAGAAAATCATTACGTATACATACTAATAATTAATTAATCAAATAATTGATCATCAATAGTCTAATTAATTAGGACTATTAGTTAGCCTCTAATTAAATAATAAAAGGTTAAAATAGCATAAATTCAAAGGAAAAGTTAGTAAGTCCAAAAAGGTTTTTTTTTTTTTTTTTTTTTTTTTTTTTTTGAGGAAAGTAAAGTCCAAAAAGTTTGGTAAGAGTGAATAATATTACTACTACGTTAGCGTAAGCAAATGCATGTAATTTCATCATCTTCTCTCACTCCTCTTCCCCTATAAATACTTGCTTTATCATTATTCTCATAACTTCCTACTAAATCCAAAAAATCCACTCTTTCAACAATTGTAAAAATAAAATATATATATATATAATACTCTTTTTAAATAATTTTTGGATATTAATTAGTTAGAATTGTTAATTAGGAAACAAATTTAATTTAAGAATTTGATATGGGTAAAGGAAGAAAGCCGTGTTGTGACAAAGCTGGTGTAAAAAAGGGACCGTGGTCTCAAGCTGAGGATTTTAAGCTAATCTCCTTCATTCAGAAACATGGTCATAACAATTGGCGAGCTCTTCCTAAACTTGCAGGTTTTTCTTCTCAATCATTATTCTCTTTTTATTGAAATTATTATAGTTTTTAAGACATTAAATAGTATATGTACGTGATTGTAGTTGCTTTGTTACACCTGCAATATCATATGATCGTCTTATTCAAAAGACAACAATTAAACAATAATAATCCTTAGTATATTACAAAATGCATAATTTTTACAGGTCGATAATTACTAAAGGATGCAACAGCTAGGGGGAAGAAGATATCGCAATTTATATGATCTGAACATTTAGTTGAAAGTTGCTAAGTTTATATAATTATATGTATATTTTTTTGGTGGGTACGAAAAAGTTGTTAGGTTTATGATTACTAAACATCATCATAAGTAAAATATTGTCTTAGATTCATCAAATCTTAACAATTGTTTTCACCATTTTTGGAATTTTGCAGTCTCGTAATGCTAATTAAGATCTTTAGAATGATTAAGTTTACCATATAGAATCTTAGATTATAATACAGTACTAACCATTATATCGTGTGTTTTAAATTGTTGCTTTTATTGACTTTTTTACTTAATGCACGTACATTGCCGCATGATAATGTAGAATTAGTTTTCCTTTAGTTAGCTAGTAGTGTATCTCAGTTATATCGTAATTCAAAAGGCCATAATTGATATAAAAAGCAAAACATACATCAATTAAGCTTATATGGACTTATCTATTTTAATGATATTACTACTCTATACTAAATTGTTTATGTGATGACATGAATTATGATCATAATAAATACTCCAAACAGTGCAATAGACTTTTACGATAGTTGAATTTGTCTACAAACTATGACAATGTGATTTGTCTATTCTAAATTAACAAGGTATATATTTTCGATCAAGATTGTATTTTCTAATTAGTTTTTATACATCCTTTTTTCTGTATTATGACTATCATTGTTTCATTTTGAAATATCCTTATTTATTTATAAGAAAAAAATAATTAATGATACATTAAAAATATATATTGTGATAAATCCAATACCTTGTTATTTGTTACATAATATTACTAATATCTAAATGTATAATTATATGATTATGACCAAAGTAAGATTTATGAATAGTATAGAAAGACACTATTGAACCATTACTAAAATTTAAATAAATGAAGGAAGAAAGAATTTGACTATAAACACACAAGTATATATACATGTAGATTTTTTTAGCTTTTTACTCATATGGTTTACTTTTAATCTGAGTAACAAGGGTATTACACGAGTACAAATGAAGTAGAGAGAAATCGAACAGTGAAATAAATATCATACTTATTCATACATATGTTATTCAAATAGCACTAATTAGTGATCAAAATTTATTATATTTTACACGTGAGAACCGGCCTTATGATAATTAATTTATGGTGGTGGGTTGATGATAAGTTGCTTGGTCACTTAGTCAAAGAACTTAACTAACCAATAAAATGATTGTCTTCAAAGGGACCAAAAACTTTTATAGGTAAACGAAGTCAAAGAAATTTACGAAGCAAGGCATTTTAAGTGGAGTAAAACATTCCAACCCTACGGTCTTTATCAAGGTTGTTGAGTGATTTCCCCACCCAAACTAATATAGAAAATAACTCTTCCACATACTAATTAATTAATTAATCATTCAATTAATGACATCATAAGCATAAAATAAAGAGTATGAGTTAATTTAAACCTAATCACATCAATGTTGTTATCATCTCATTTAAGTTAACTAGTTTCCTTGCTTGTCTTATTAATTATAATAATATGCCATAAATGATGATCATCCTATGTTTGTTTTTTTAGGATTAGCGCGATGTGGCAAAAGTTGTCGTTTAAGATGGGTTAATTACCTTCGACCAGATCTAAAACGCGGTGATTTCACTCCCCAAGAAGAGGAAATCATAATCAAGTTACATGAAGCGCTGGGAAACAAGTAATTGTTCAAACCTATGCATAATTTGAACCATTTTTCATGAGATTTAAATGCTAATAATATAATTTCTAAGTGATCATTAATGTTTATATTATTCAGATGGTCGAAGATAGCATCACATTTCCCGGGAAGAACTGACAATGAAATAAAAAATGTATGGAACACTCACTTAAAGAAACGCCTCAAAGAGAAACGTTCTAGCAATGATTCTCCTATATCATGTAACGCATCATCCTCGACAAATACTCCTAATGAAATTACTATTGATGGAAGCGACAACCAACATTGCTATAAACAAGTCCTCACTCAACAAACAATCACAAACAACGACACGATAGAGTATTCAAGCTCATCATCTACCTCTTCAAACTCACAAGCCTCATGTTCATCGGACCATCAAATGATCGAAAATGTGGAGCACCCTAATAAGGATGAAACAAGCGCGTGTGTGGGCAAGAACATCGAAAATAATAATTCACTAGACGAGCTATTTGAAATTCCTTACGAGCCAAACTTGGACTTATGGGACTTGTTACATGGAGACAATAATGAAGTCCAATTCAAAGATGTTGACACACCAATAATATATGAGAATGACAACAAGAATGAAAATGTAAAGCAAGGTGATGGAAGTTGGTGGTGGTTAGTATACTTGGAAAATGAACTTGGACTTGATCATCTAAATCAGTCTACACCACTACAATCTACCAACAATACTACTTCAAGTTCAAACCATGACTTAGATTTTAATTTCCTTCTAAATTCACCTAATTAGTTAATTAGTTCAACATCTTCAAGTTGATAGTATATAATATGTATATGTATAACTAATATTCAGTCAAATGTAGAAGGATTTATAATTCGTACTAAGTGATAGAGAATATCCATATAATATTCTCATCCTAGGTTTAGGATATATTTTGTATAAGATTATCTTTGATATCTGTACATATCTTATAGTTACCTAATATGATTAGATTTCTCATTGTAACCCTATAAATATTGATCAATGGAAATCACTCTACTCAAGGAGTTTTATATTATCTGACATGGTATCACAGCTTAGGTTAGATCTTGGGATCATATACAAAAATTATCACCCTGCCGGTGGGTTAGAAAATTAAACCCACCATGCTTCCGCAAACACACATATAGATTTTTTTTTTTTTTCTTTTCTCAAAGTTTTTTTTTTTAGTTTTAGAATCTTTATGTAACCTTGCGCCTCCTACCAACAGTAGCAATCGCGAAAGCCTCCTCCGTCGTTGTTGGCAATCGCATACACTACCGCCTCCCCCTACTGGCAGTAACCACATCTGCCAACCTACTCCATGTGCCGCACTCTATTTCCACCTCCCCATGACCAATAATGATTCTTACATTGCCTCATTGGTTTTTTTTTTCTTACACATAATCACATAGATTTTATTTTGGTGGTGGTATATCACAATAAGGTAACATCTCTTTTGCTATCAAGTTAGCTCCTTTAATTGTTGCAGCACTTGGAATCTTTGTGGAGTATTAATTCTTGCTACCTGGTTTCTCTTTTGAGAATTGATTAATTTCAAGCGGTGGGATTTAATCTTTTCTTGCGCAATTTTATTTGTTTTTCTTCAACTGTGATTTCACGTAGTAGTGTAGTGTCTTCTCCCCGATGATGGTTTGATCCCTTAACTTATTCTTCTCTGGATCTGCAACTTGGCCCAAGTATATGCGTGACTCTTCTCCTTCGGCCTAAAAGCGCATATCTCTACTATACGTAGGTCGTGGTTGTTGCTTCTCATCGTCATCACCAGCACATGCCTACTACTTCTCTTTTGATCATGGGTTAGTATACTATCCTTACCGTTTGATGCGTGATTCAGATCCAGTCTGAGCATCCGATTTTCTCCCGCTCTGACTGCGGGGGTGTGATAGAGAATATCCATAGAATATTTTCATCCTAGGTTTAGGATATATTTTGTATAAGATTATCTTTGATATCTGTACATATCTTATAGTTACCTAATATGATTAGGTTTCTCATTGTAACCCTATAAATATTGATCGATGGAAATCACTCTAATCAAGGAGTTTTATATTATCTGACACTAAGATTGGACCAAAATTGTTCAACTCCTCATATAATTAATGGTGTTAAATTTTTATGGTTTACACCGGCCGTTTGAATATACTCCGTATTAGAGCATGACCATACATATGCTATATGAATTTGTATAACATTTTGAGTCAAATACTAATATGTCTTTTTCGTGCTTTGCAACTACATACCCCGTACTATATAATTAAGTTAATGTCCCCTCTTGTCAAAAATTATTTTAATTACGATTGTGCTAACGGACGCCCCGGGCGTTAGATAAGAGCAAAAATTTTTGTAATCTATAAAATAACATTGATAATAATTAAAAATGCATTAAATTAGCTAATTTAATACATGGTCAACTAATTTACCTTTCAAAAAAAAAATAAATTAAAAATGCATTAAATTAGCTAACGAACGCTCCGAGGCGTTGGATAATCCTATAGAGTCAAAGTAATTTATTTATTTATTTTTTTCCTATTGCTACTTGTATGCATGGTACCAAGTAGAGCTGATCATAGGCAGGCCTAGCCTTGGCTAAAAAGGTTTGCCCATTAAATTCGTAGACAAATCCACTAGAGTATTTCAGGCAAAAAATCCACAGCGTGTTCAAACCCGCTATCTTGGTCATTTGGATTGAGCTAAATTTTAACTAAGAATAAAAATTTAGGTTGTCCAAAATTCAACACTGAACCTAACATTTTTAAAGCCGCTCTACATTTAATACTGTCTAATTCCAACAGTACTAGAAAATTTGTTAAATCTATACCTGTCTAGTATGAGATTACATATCAATCCATTTTAAATTTTAATGTAACAAACCAAACACCCCCTAAAATTTGTTAAATGTAGCAAAGAAAAAACACGGGTTTTATTAAAAGATCGGGCCGAGTCATATTTTGAACCGGGCTGCATTTGAAAACAATGATCCATTGAATAGGCTTCTTAGTTCTCTCTTCCCCTCCGTTAAGTTGACGCTTACTCCGAGTTCTCAGCTCTGAATTCTCCATTGAATAGGCTTCTTAGCTTTCTCTCTTCCATTCTACTTTTATCCTTTCCTGGGTCATTTAATTGCTCTGTTATTGTTGTGAGTATCTATGATTGCATTTGTTAGCATATAGTCAGTGTGTGTTTTTCATTATAATTATGATATTCTAAGTATCTTCTGCATGTTGCTAGATTTGGAGTTATTAATGTCTCTGATTTTTTTCCCTTTCTTGTCTCAATTCAGTTGGATGCTCCGACTCAACCATTCTTTAATGAACCTTGGATAGGTTGAGGTATGCACTTGACATCAGCTCTGCTGCATGTTAATGCTGCTGTCGCTACAACGAACTAATACTGCTGCTGCCACTCCTGGCGCTACAGCTAATACTGCTGCTGCTGCCGCCGCTGCTGCTAATGTTGCTGCCCACTACTACATGTTGCTGCTGCCAGCATTAAAGAATTATTACAATAATTTATTTAGAAAATATTTAAGCTTATACTTCGTATATATTTATATATTACTAACTTTTCTATGCACGCGATGTGAGCATTACACATTAATCAAAATAATTTATATCATTAGTTTTAAACAATATGTATATATCAAAATCTAATGAGTTAAGAACAAAGATGTATAGTCCAATATGTTGAATAGTTTAAACTAAAACACTAGATAAAAGCAACCAACCAATTGAATGATATTTAATTACGAAGTGGTAGCTATTTAACCAGTATAACCAACAATAACTTCGATCAATTCATTAATGTGGCACATGGTTATACATAAGAGAAAGATAAAAAAAATTAAAAAAAAATTAAAAAATTAAAAAAATAAAATAAAATAAAATAAAAATTTGCGAGATAGTGTAAGTAAAAGAAGAGAAGATAGCGAGGTATTTTTAATACTAAATGATTAAAGTAATTGATTAAAGTCTTAAAAGGTGGTACCAACACTAAAAATTAAATTTTTCTAAAAAAAAAAAACAAACACTATAAATTAAATTCCGTTTACATCCTTGGCTTTTCGTTGACTAGGGGTGACGTTTACAAAAAGATGTGAATTCGATCCTCTCTATGATTTGACGAGGGGTGAAAGTTCGATTTGCGGTTTGGATTATAGCCAAAACCGAATCCAATCCGAATTAATTCGGTTTTGGAAATCTCAATCCGAATCCAAACCGATTTAAGATTCAATCCAATCCAAACCAAACCAAATTATTTCGGTTTTTCAAATTAGAATCCAATCCAAACCAAAATTTGTCCCCTTCTTTAACAAGATTCAAATCCGAAACCCGAACTTCACCCAAAAAATTCCTACAATCATTTCTTGTTAACAACATTCTTTGTGAGAGAGTAAGATATTAAGAAAGGAGAATTGAAAATTAGGTTTTTTTTTCAAGTTTATATATGAAAGGTGAAAGTGGTTGGATACTTTGAAAAAAAAAATGGGCTTAACGTAATGGGTCGAAATTCGGTTTTCGATTTTTTAAAACTCCAAACCAAATCCAATCCGTAATCTATATTTTTTAATTTCTCCAAACCGATCCCATCCAAATTCTAAAAAAATTCAAACCAAATGACTAATTGATCTAATTCGGTTTGATTTTCGGTAGTTCGGTTTTAATCCGAATGTGGATTTGACAAGCACCACAAACAAAATTTTCAACCGATTCTCTTGGTGTTAGTTGGATTCTTATTTAGATTTTTGGAGTACTTTTCTAAACAAAATTTTCAACCGATTCTCTTGGTGTTAGTTGGATTCTTATTTAGATTTTTGGAGTACTTTTCTAATTATCTTAATTAAACATGTGCATTCGAGATACATTCAAAATGAAAAGAATATCTTTTCAACAAATGTGAAAGTTACCGAAATTTATTTCTTTTAATTTTTTTTTTCTTAAAGATTGGAGTTCACAAAACTGCACTACTGAAAATAAAATTTTGTCGGCAAAATTGGCTTTTTAGAAAAACACTAAATAAAGAATGTTAAGTGGGAAGAGGCCATCACGTATTCACATGTACATGAAACAAACACTGCTATAAACACCCTGACTTAACTTTTTGTCATTATCATTATAATTTGATCTGAAATTGTTTAAAATCATACAGGTTAGAGTATGGATTTGTTTTTTTTTCCCTCAAAATTTGTCTTAATAATTGATATTTCACCCTTTTTTATATTATTATTACCACACTTTTAACATAGAAAGTTTTACAATTATTACAATAATTACTGTTTAGGACGTATTCAAACTAAGTTACCGATTTGTCCTTCTTCAAACTAACTCGTTTATCTTTTTATTCATCTTCACTTTTCTAATCACTACTTGGGACTTCTAGTAAAGAACGGGAAATTCTCTGCCTCAAATAATTTGAGACATTGAAGACTCAAATGGGGGCTTTTTCATAATTTGCTCGTGGGTCCAGCTCATTTAAAAATTGGCAGTGGTATTAAATTGTGTTTAGATGGTGTCATCTAAATATCAAGAAGGAATTATATTGATACCAACAAAACATTTTTACAAATGTTGGTTCTACTGAATAAATATTTTGGTATCATGATAATACCATCTAAACTATAATTTAATACCAACGCATGTTATTAGAATCATTCATTACTCAAATTATTATAGGTAGAGAATTCATCATAAAGAACTCTCCCTTTTCTTAAAAATATTGTAGTCCATCCACTGTAAATGAAAAGTGAAGTGAACTTGTTTTTTTCCCAAAAAAGTTGAACAAAACAAGGCTTTCAATTCATAGTATATAAAGTCTTATAGTCGTAACTTGTAAGCAGAGACGAATCTTTGTTAGGGCTTGCAAATTAACAACTTCCCCTCTCTAGACGTTTTCAGGTCTTTAGATAAAAAAGATGCGTTGCCTAAAAAATCTATAAAAACACTTCATGGTATAGTGGTCATAAAATCAATTTATAGATTTAAAACTAGCAAACTCTTTATATTTGGTCTAAGATCATTTGGTCTAAGATCCACCACTGTTTGTTATTACATACTCCCTCTATCCTTTTATATTTTTGCTTAATTTGATTTTTTACGGTCTCTAAAACACGTTTTAAAACGAATATATCTCTATTTACTTTCATCCGTGTAAAAATAATAAAAATTTAATATTAATAAAATATACAATGAAATGAATCCACATGACTATATTATCTCTTATCAATTCAAGGGAATCTATGGACAAATTAAAATTTTCAAAATTTAATTCAAATATTAACTATAGGGCGAAAAAAATAAGAGACAGGGGAAGTACTCAATTACATAAACGTTCACTATTAGCCTTGTACTCTTTGTTTGATTATTTATGCTATTAAATTATTGTCATGAGATTCATGACTATATATATTTTTTGGTCTTGATAATGACTACATATATGGCTCGATCGATTCCCTTACCAAACAATCAAATTCAACTAAGTTTAATTTATTCTCTCTCTCTCTCTCTCTCTCTCTCTCTCTCTCTCTCTCTCTCTCTCTCTAAAATGGGGGCAAGTGATGAAGAAAGGAACATTAACGGGCAACAAGATGATCACCAAGAACAACAACAACAACCATCCAAATGGAAAAAGAGTATCTTCATTACCATGCCATTCATCATAGGTAAATTTATACTTGTTGTTGCATGCATGTTTTTTTTTAAATTAATGACGGATTACACTGTCATCGTGACTATATATTAACTCATCGCGAATTACACTTTCATCGTGACTATTAATTTTAATAACTAACACACTTAAAATGTTGGAATTGTGACACATACAGCAAACGAGTCATTTGAAAAGGTAGCAAGTTATGGATTATTACCAAACATGATCGTATATATGATGAAGGATTACAAGATGAGTTTAGCGAAAGGCCAAAATTTGATATACTTTTGGTCAGCTGCTACCAATTTTTTTCCTCTTATTGGTGCTTTTGTGGCTGATTCTTATCTGGGTCGATTCCTTACCATTGCTCTGGGTTCCGTCTTCAGTCTCTTGGTAATTCTATTAATATTTAATATCGAATTCTTTACTTATATTTAATTTTAGATATTATATTCATGGATATTATTCGCTATATATTTATTTAATTTTATACTCTATCTTTCTCTAATAAATTGTTTTATTTTTTTTATTCTATAAGCTATCACTAAAAGATTTTAGACATCTGGTATTGTACTCAGGCCCGTTTCTGAGATTTCAGTGGCCTGGGGAAGAAACATAAATCGGGGCCCTAATTCACATATACTATATAATTTTTTTTTTAAATTGGGTATGCAAAAATATTTTATTATGTTCAATAATATTTAAAAACATCAAATTTCATAAAACATTGAAATTACATTCTCGTAACTCTCGTTGAAGTAATTACACCAGCCGAACCATTCAAACCAAGTATCCAACCCATCCATTAGATTTTTTTTAATACAAAGAAAAATATAATTTAATACAAAGAAGAGAACTTGATGGATAAAGTCGTGTATGCACCGTTCAAAAAAAAAGTAGGGTATGCAAAGAGAATTATATATAATTAGATTAATCACGTTGAAAATTTAAGAGTAAAATGATCGTTTATTATAGTTTTCATCTTCAATTGAATTGCGAAAGAGAAGGAATTTAACTAACTGAAAATTGTAATGAAATACATTTTGAAAAATAAAATTACCAAAAATAGAGATACAATAAAAATTAATGACATTTTTTTGTTAATCAAATTCATTTGGGAAAGTGAATAAGTTGGGCAAAAAATTAGGGATGAAATACATTTACCAAAAATGTCATTTGATATTTTGGAATACTACAGTACTATTGTAGTGTTGTACATTACACACTTCTTGCTTTCTTTCTTTCTTTTTTTTTTTTGTTTTGGTTAAATGTATATATACGTAATATTATTTAGTATGAAGTATATTTATTTGGGGCCTTGTATTGTATTGAAACTGTGCTTTTTAACAAGGGGCCCAGGGCAGCCGCCCCAACTACCCTCCCCTTTCTAGTTGCTACGGCCCTGATTGTACTTCATATATATATACACACGGTAAGATATGAGGGTACCCCTTCTATCACAGGAGGGGTGGGATGAGGATCAAACCCAGGTTAATCAATGCTAGCCACTTGGTTAAAAACCTAAAACAGGCATTTTGCTTTCTTCATGAAAACAAAAGGTGTTTAAACAAGTCAAGTAAATTAAACTAGCCAACAATTAATGGTTACAAAATAAGGCCTAAAGTCAAAGTTAGTTGCTTTCTTTGTATTTAAAAAAGCAAGTTTATCTGGCAACAATTATGCTATGAGTAGTTTATTTGCATAATTTTGGCAAAATATATATATGCTCATTTTTATTCAAATTAGAAAATTTTATTTTCAAACGTACCATTTTAAGGTTACATCTAACAAAATTGATTGCCCCATCAAACTTAACTACGGAGTACTTAACATACAACATGGCAACTCCATACGAACCAAGATAGCATCACATAGGTTTATAGCTTAATAACTCCTTGAAAATGTGATTGTACAACTTATGCGTAACAAATTATATTTGAACAAGAACATTTTTCCAAAACAGTCCAAATTATTTGACAATATCGATAACCCACCAGCCAGAACTTTAAAAGAGTCATAAGATATTATCTTTTCTGCACTACGTGAATTCATATACCATGCAAAAGGAGCTAGAAATAGAGAAGTAATGAAGGGGTAATGCAAGTTTATCATCATTATAAATAAATAAACTTTTATTTAGTGGCATTTTCGTAAATAAATTAACAATTTTTTATCAAATGTGGATCCCATAAATGTTGATTTATTTACGAAAATATTATGCTAATTGAGATAGATTGGGGCTTCCTCAGGAATAAACGAGGAATGTAGCTATATATTTGGTTATGAATTACTTTGTAAATGTTATTGGGGGACAAAGCTGCTGCAAAACATGAATATGTAAAATTAGGCCATGTTGACATGTTGTGGCACATGAATCAACATTTTTGGTAAATATAAAGTATATGTCAATAAATCAAAATCAATCAATTTTATTATTATTATTATTTATTTATATTGCTATTGTTTAATTAATGTACTTGAAAGAGCATATAATCATGGGCCTTCAATTATGAGCTTAATTTCTTGGTGATCATTTGACATAGTATCAAACCAACGTGACAAGAAGGTTACTGCTGGTCCAAATTTCATACCCCTCGATTGTTGAAATAATCTTGCAATTCTAGAGTAACGACATTGGAGAACATTTAGCCTTATAACGTACCTATACATATGTGATGTATTAATTGTAAGAAATTTTCTTGATGCAGGGGATGACTCTACTCTGGCTAACAACAATGATCCCAAATGCAAAGCCACCGCCGTGCAACACCTTAGCCCATGACTGCAAATCCCCAACATCAGGGCAATATGCCATCCTAGTGTTTGCCTTTCTCATCATGTCAATTGGTGCCGGTGGAGTAAGGCCTTGTTCACTAGCTTTCGGCGCTGATCAAGTAGACCGAAGAGACAATCCCAAGAATAAAAAGACTTTGGAACTCTTTTTCAGCTGGTACTATGCATGTGGTTGCTTTTCTGTAGTAATTGCTATGACAGTAATAGTGTACATTCAAGATCACTTGGGTTGGAAAATTGGGTTCGGCATACCAATTATTCTTATGCTCTTATCGACCATCTTCCTCTTGCTTGCTACTCCTCTTTATGTGATGAATAAGGTTAAGAGTAATCTCTTTATTAGCCTTGTTAGAGTTGCAATTGCTGCTTTTCAAAACAGAAAAATCACTCTGCCACCTCCTGGATCAAATGTGCATTACTATTATCTAAAGAAAAATTCAACAATAACTTGCCCAAATGATAGATTAAGGTATGTTTCAATCTTATAAGTGTGCTTAATTAAGTTCTGTTTAATATTGTTTCAACTTTTATATGTTAACCTAGGTACTATACATAAGTATCTAATTAACCTAGTGTTTTATATATCTTAGCATCTTGCAATGTAATATTCATACTAGTTGTTAGGCCAATATAATGAGTTTTAATTTGTGCTATGGAATAAACAACTAAGCATGCTTCTATCTAATACTAGTATATCATTTTATAGGTGCTTGAATAAAGCTTGTATCATTCAAGATGTCTACCGCGACATTGGGTCTGATGGAATAGCGAAAAACCCATGGAATTTATGCACGGTAGAGGAAGTTGAAGAGCTAAAGGCTCTTATAAGAGTCCTTCCCATATGGTCGACTGGGGTCTTAATGTCCATACACGCGAACCAGAGTTCATTTGGTGTGGTCCAAGCTTTATCCATGGATAGGCACCTAGGCTCAAAGTTTGAAGTTCCAGCGGCTTCTTTTATTACGTTTCAAATCATGGTCATAGTGCTATGGATTCCTATCTATGATCGCGTACTCCTTCCCTTGGCATCAAGGATCAATGGCAAACCTATTAGCCTAAGTGTAAAGTTAAGGATGGGGATCGGACTCTTTTGTGCATTCATGTCAATGTTTGTAGCCGGAATTGTGGAAAACATACGAAGAAAACGAGCCACTAGTGAAGGGTTGGCAAATAACAATAGGCATGCAATCCTTATGTCTGCCTTTTGGCTAGTACCCCAAAATTGCTTAAGTGGCTTAGCTGAGGCCTTCAACGCGATAGGGCAAAACGAGTTTTATTACACCGAAATGCCCAAGAGCATGTCAAGCATAGCAACATGCCTCTTCGGAGTTGGGATGGGTGTTGCAGGGCTATTATCTAGTGTAATATTGAACTTGGTGAATGATATTACAACAAAAAGAGGCAAGGAAAGTTGGGTTTCAAGCAACATCAACAAAGGTCGATATGACTATTTTTATTGGCTTATTGCTGCAATATGCTTCTTCAATGTCTTGTTTTATATGTTTTGTAGTTGGTGTTATGAACCTGTTGATGAGGTGCATAAGCAGGCTGTCAATCAAACACCAACATTGGCTAGACTGGAGAATAACAGCCTGCCGGCGAACGAAGAATTGAAAGAGGGCTAGATTTATTTGTCGATATATCATATATATTATTTGTAACCTTGATTTATTATATTGATTGGAGTACAATGAGAAAATCCAAGTTTCTCCCCTAGATAAATAAGGAAAGTTTATCAAATGGCAAGTTGGTAAATAAAGAGTCTTGAAATACGTGCTACCACATTAAAAAAAATATTTTCTATCACTTTGTGGACAGTTTTATAAGTTCACAGTAATTTCACCAAATCTAACACCATTTGGTGACTGGTCCCTGCTATCTTCTTCCATTTTTGAGGCTCATAATTTTCCTCCATTTTTGAGCTCCATAATCTTCCTCTATTCATGACAAACACCCCACCCTTTAGGGTTGAACATTCTCCTTATTTCCATACTTTTTCTTAGGGTTTTCTTTGAATTCCACCATTGTTGAACGTCTTCGCCCCCGATCTTCCTCCATTGTTGAACATCTTCGCCGCCGTGTTCCTCCATGATTCACTACTACAAAAACACCCTATGGAGTCGCCCTTTTAGAGTCGCCTCAAATTAATAAGTGACGCGTAAGGTTTTAGTGTCGCCTCTTACAAAGCATGTGACACATAAGGCTAGATAAAAGACACTTAAAAATGGATAGAAAGTCATAGACGTCGCCTACACTATAAAAGGTGACACGTAAACTATACGTGTCCCGTCTTTCATTATGTGTGACTCATAAAGTATTACTTTACGAGTCGCCTATAGTCTTGTAGTGTTACAAGCGACACCTATACAAAGCAGCCTAAAACAAAAACCCTAGAACTTTTTTGTTCCTTCATCCCTTAGTCTTTCTGTTCCTTTCTCCCATAGTCCCATCGCCTCCCTCTTCCTCTCATTGACTCACCTTACTCCTCCATACTCTTTCCTCTCGATCTCTTCCCCTCTCAAACTCACCGACAACGACTACTACTTGTCTCATTTAGTGTCAGTGGTGTCCCACCACCTACTCCTCCGCCTGTACACTTCCCTCTCTCACCAAATTGATCGGCGACGTAAAGACTGAGCTCCCGTTCTCCGAGTTCTTTACTGCTTTACTTCTATTTGTTAAGGTGAATTACTAAATTAATCTTCTTATTTTTCTAATTTAATTATTAATTGCAAATATATTAAGTTATAATTTCATTATATTATTTCCAATACATATGTTGCTTTCAAATTATACGATTTTAGGAGACGATGGGGTGAGGATTTGATACTTTGATGTATATGTATGTTGAAGTGATCTGAAATGTAATTATTGAAATTGTTGGTTTGATTACTGAACACTTGTTTCGATTTTGATTTTGATTGATTTGGGAATTTATTGTGTACTCGTAAAGATTAGAGGTATTTCAAGAGTTAGGGTGAAAATTGCCGTTTAATTTAGCAATATAATTAATTTAATTTCGTCTCTTTTCGGTGAAAACGTAGCTTTTATATATCATCTTCTTAAACTTTGATTATACCCTTTGTGTCTTAATCATTATCATTAATATATTTGTTTATGCTTCTATAATTTTGGAGGTTGAAGGTTTTGTTCTATAAAACTAGCAGTATTAGTAATTGCCATATGTTATAGTCCCATTTTGCATGTCAGCTGCTGAATTAGTAACAATTTTGATTCTGTTTTTTGTAATGATACAATATTGTTGGCTGTAAATTTTACGAATCTGTTTTTGACAGTGATTTATAAATATATGTTATGGTTGAATTGTGAAGCTACTTACAGATTTTGTTTTCTTAAGTTATAGAAGAGGATATATAATTTGGGTTTGTTGATGTGTGATGTAATTGATATTGTGGAATCCCTCAAAAAGAAAAAATTTGATAATGAGGAAGCCTTAATCCACTAAATTGAAGTTTTTTCATTCCAATACTTACCCTTATTATTTTCTTCATTCAAATTCAAATATGTGTATTTTTTTTAAAAAAAAATTTTCTTCTGCAAGTTGAACTTGAACATTACAAGTTCTTGCTCTTATTATTGTCTGGGTACTTTTGTTTATTAAACTTTGTAGGTGGAGATATCACTTGTGGATGTGACTGATAAGGTGGTGGCTAAATTTCATTGTGGGTCTGCCACATTAGAAATTATTCTTGCCTTTTGGGTGCACGGTTAGTATTTTTAGCCCTTTTCACAATTTCTTGTTTATCTCCACTTGAGCATTGTATTAAAAAAAAAGTGGAGCTCTACACTGACTGTCTCTCTATCAAAGTCATGCTTGATACCATGAATTTTAATGCTCACCATCAGTTGGCTGCCACTATTAATGATATAGCCATAAGCATTAATAATCTTGAAGATGTTGAGGTGGTGCATATCAGAAGGGATCTTAATGTCATAGCCCATAAGCTTGCTGAATTTGGGAATGATATGAGCATAGGACATAAAACTTTCTTCTCTGTTCCTGAAAGTGTCAAGGATCTGTATGAAAGGGAGTTGGGGCCTCTTGCTGCTGCGGCTGTTATCTAATTTCACCAACCTCTTCTTGCTTTCTTGTCATCTCATCTATGTTCTAGGTTGGAGTATCTTATGTAATAGGATTATGTTCTGTCAGTTTGCTTTTTCAAACTCTAGTTTCAGTTTGCTGTTTTGCTTTGTTTGGGCTACCTACATCAATTTTCTTTGTAATTTTTCTGATGTAAGGATTTCCTTTTTTTAATTTATTTCCCCTTCTTGTGTTAAAAAAAACAGAGCATTGTATTATAAAATAAGCTTTGTCTTATTTCCTCCCTTTCTTCTCTTAAAAACAAATATAGGTCCATTTGGCTTTGGATTTAGTTGATGAGATATGTGAAGCAGGTTTATCTGTATCCATGGGAGCACTCAATGCCATGTGTCATGCTTGTGAGGAGAGCTGTGATTTATATTGGTATGCTTTCTCTTAAGCTGTAGTTTTTTTTGCCAGCTATGGTCATTTCATTTAATTCATTCCTAAGTTTATGTGAAGTAATGTAATGGTTGGATTAGGTAATTATATTGTTATAGTACAGAAATGTTGCTGATCTTATCATTTAAATTGTTAAACTTATGGTGAAATGTGTGGAAGAATATTATAATTTTTGGGGAAGAATATTCCATTGCTTTATTTATTCATTTAGCAGTAATGAAGTCGTATCATTAAAGGTATAATGGGTACAATTCTCTGCAATTGTTGGTGCATGATGGTTAAAGATTATTGTCACTTTGTCTTTGTTATTCTAGGATGTCTATGTTTATGTTGATATTTCTAATGTTAGTTTTATGTAAGTTTTTCCATAGAAATTTTCAAAAGCCTATTAGCTCAAATGGTAGAGCAATGTGCTATTGCACATAGATGTAGGTTCAAGTCCTACATAGGTTATAACTATAGTAGCAAGTGTGAATTTAATGAGGAAAAAGAGAAAATTAATTGTATTTTGGGCATTACTATTGAAGAATTATATTTTTCAACAATTACTTTAAGCGTCGCCTCATAAAAAGTCAGGGACTCATAAAATACACCTAACGCGTCACCTGTAATGAAAAAGGTGACTTGTAAAACAACCTAATGCATCACCAGTAATGAAAAAGGCAACTCATAAACCAACCTAACACATCACCTGTGATGAAAAAGGCGACTCATAAACCAACCTAACGCATCACGCTATAGGCGACACGTAAGGGGGTACCCTATTGTGTCGGTGCCTGTAGTGTCGCCCTTCAAGCGATGCGTAAGATGGTTTAGAGGCGACTCGATAAGGGTTTTTTGTAGTAGTGATTGTTGAAGCTTTATGTATTGTAGTTTAATAGACCAGCAATAGGTATGAAGCAGACGACATCTAACGACGTTACTTATGAGGGTAACGATGGTGCAACGGAATTTACGCATATACCCTTCAGTATTTACTGGAATTGACAACTTTACCCCTTGATAAACGTTGGTGAGAAACCCTGGCTAGCTCGAGTACAATTTAGGGAAGTGATTTTGGCACACCAAAAAGTAATTTAGGCACACTCATTATTAGAGCACAATTTTCTATGTACCTTTTACATAGAGGTATGTCAATATCAATATTAGGTTTGCCAAAATCAGCTTCTATAATTTATGAGGATAATTTTCAAAAGGAAAAATTGTCGGGAATAATCCCACCTTTGGGGCATCCTCTAAAAATAATCCCACCTTCGGATTATTTTTAAATAATCCCATCTTTATACCCAATCTACTCCCAATGGTCCCAACCGGTCAACTAAATTATTATAACAAGTTATCTGACACGTGTCGGCCTGTGATTGGTCAAAAAAATAAAAAACCACCCACCAGCCCCAGCCACCCTCCCCGCCGCCTGTTTCTGTCGGCCTTGTTGCCGGACTCCCCTGCCCCACAATGCCGACCGCCCAGACCGCCTCTCCCAGCGCTGACACCCCCCCTCCCCCGAACCACCAACCTCCCTACCACCGTCACGAAAACCCATTAAAACCAACCATCCGCCAACCCTCGAAAACCCTTTCTCCGCCCCGATCCCGGCTCCCCTCCCCTTCCCCCATTTTGATTTCGGCAGCTCTCCCCTTTCCCCATTTTGATTCCGGCAGCTCTCCCCTTCCCCCGTCCCGATTCCGGCCTTCCTCCCCTTTCCCTGGCTCGAGTTCGGCCTCCCTCACATTCCTCCGCCACGATTCCGGCCTCCGTTGTCACTCTTCCTTGCCTCGATTTCGGCCGCCCAGACCACCCACAATAGCGACGACGACGCGAGCTCCGATTTAATGGTTGCTGCAATTCGGCGATCAAGTGTTGCGGTGGCTGGGACTGGTGGAGGGGGTGGCTGGCTTACTGCTTTTTTTTTTTTTTTTAATTCAGATTTTTTTTAATTTTAAATTTTAGACAAATTGTATGGTGACACGTGTACTTTAAAACCCAAAATTATTTTTTTTTTTTACCATTTTAACAGGTAACCGATCACTTGTTGGGAGCAGATTGGGTATAAAGGTGGGATTATTTAAAAATAATCCAAAGGTGGAGTTATTTTTAGCGGACGCCCCAAAGATGGGATTATTCCCGGCAATTTTTCCTTTTCAAAAATGGTATTTACCATAGAGTGCCAAAATCCCTCATAAATTATGGAAGCTGATTTTATGGTAAATTTCATTGAGAAATTTAAAGTAGTTTCATTGATAGTCAAATTATACTATGGATATCAAACAATGAGAATTTATATACGTTGTTGTTCATGGTCCATAAAACGCTAGATGTCCATAAAATGCTAAATGGGCCAGGTCCATCATATACTTTAATAACACTAATCTTCTCCTTGTATAAGGTTTTTTTTTTTGGTGCATAGAAAGCCATAGTGGCTGATGGTAAGGGTGTTCAAAAATTGGCTCGGACCGAAAAAATGAATCGGACTGGTCCGGATTGGACCAAATTAATCGGTTCGGTCTCCGGGTCGAGAAATTTATTTTTCCGATCTTCGGTCCGGTCCAAAACCCTATAAAAACCGATATTGGACTGGATCGATTTTTTCCTTAAAATTATACATAAAACCTTTATTAATGCTTCAGATTATCCTTAACAAACTTGAAAAACAGAAAAACTATAGTCGTATGAGTTTTTTTGTACTAAACATACAAAAAAAGACGTTAAAATAGTGTTTTTCCTTAATTTTTTTTTTCAAGTTTTCCATAAAATATTTAAAATTTAATAACAATTCTAAAATCGGTCCGGACCGGGTTTTGGACCGATTTTTTCGGTCCGGTCTGGGTTTGGTCCTAGCTTAATCGGTCCGATTTTCGGTTCTTGAAATTCAATTTTTCGATCTTTGATCCGGTCTTGGACCAATGAACAGCCCTAGTTGGCTAGCTGATGGCAATCGATATTAGAATCCTCTAAAATCGGGAAGAAAACTTAACCAAGTGAGATATCCCTCGCTCTCTCTTTGTATGTAGTATTTATTGATAAACAATGAATAGAATCAATTATACAAAAATATTCTTTCGTGGTATCACGGGTTGAAATCTTGAGAATCATCAATATTTAAACAAGATATCTTTTCCTCTTTAAAAAAACGGTGTTTTTTTCACTTATAGAAGTTACGTATTCAAGGTTACTCAATCGGTCAAGGTTTACTTATAGGGATTACTTATTAAGGGGTTACTCAGTCAGTTAGAGGTTACTTAATCTGTCAGGGGTTACATATAAGGGTTACTTATGAAGAAGTAACCCCGTATACCCTAAATTGCTCATTTACTATTGAATCTCACCAAACAAAAAAGAATAAAAAAAACTTAAAAGTATAGAATATCAAACTCCTTTTGTTTCGTAATAATCGCAACAGTTTGACTTTTGTACTATTCATTTGCTTACTTTGACTATACTTTTTACCAATATATAAAAAACATATGTTGCCATGAAAACTATTTTTGGATTAGTTTATATATATATATTTTTATTATATTAACTTTTTATACTTCTTAATAATATATAATTATAAACATTAATGGTCAAAATTATGTATTGCCTTGTGTGTTAGTCAAAGTTATGGATTGACATTTGTGTCAGTTAAAGTGTTGCGATAATTATGTAATAGAATGAGTAAAAATAAATCAAAATTGAAAATTATAAGATAAATTCTCATCATGCACAAAATGGTGAATAAAGTTTGAAAGTGAAAAAGTAAAGAGAAAATGGGTTATATATATCTAGAGAGTGAAATAGGAGAGTCATATCTCTATTATATGAGCCCATCGAGAAGGCTATAGTGTTCATCTACAGTTACTTTAGTATCCTCACTCAATTTTCATTAAATATTTTTGGGTTGGGTAATTGGGTATATTAGACAACTAATCCCTAAAATTTTTGTTTGAAAAAATTAAAAAATAAGTAACCCCGAGTAACTCCCCTTATTTTATTTTTACTATAAAAAAACTGCACTTATTTATAAAAGTAACCCTATTTTCCCATTATGATATTAATGATAACCCCTTATCCGTTAAGGTAACCCCATTTGACAATTGTTGTAACCTAGTAACCCCCTTTACTTAATTAATTAATTATATGTGAAATGTTTACATCATGTGGCTAGCCACATATAATACTACCTCCATTTCATATTTTTTGCAAGTTTGGGGTATTATTTGTGAGATATAAAATATTCCAAAGTTGCAAAAAGTATGAAACGGAGGTAGTAATTTGTTTAACAATTTTCCAAGGAGTGGACTGGTGGGAATATGTTACTAATTACTACTTCCTCCGTTCTATTAATATTGCAACAATGGACTTTTTGCACTATTCATCACTCTTGTTTGACCATATAATATGAGTTATACGTTAAACAAAATATAGTCAAGTGGGATCTTGTTGGATTCGTCTCATAAAATACTTTCACAATATCAACTTTTTATAATTTTTACTCTTACACAATTATATATATTTAGCATATAAAACGTGTTTCGGGATGCGTAATTTCCTCCTTGTTGCAATATTAACAGAACGGAGGAAGTATATCTTATTTTGCGCATACGATGCGCGCGTCATAGTTAGCCAATTCCTGAGAGCTCTTTCAGTTGTTGACAACATAATGAGGGAAAATATGTAAATACATATTTTTAGAGTTATAAATATCCACACAATATTCTTTAAAGTTTTTTTTTTTTTTTTTTAAAAAAAAAAAAAAAAAAGCAATTAACGTTAATGAAGGCAAATAAGCAAATAAACATATTAGAGGATATAATTGTCCAAACATTATTCATAAGAGTTAAACTAACAAATCACACGAGGAAAAACTTAAATGCAATTAACAACATATTAATATGGACATATAGGTAAACAAATATTTTAATGATATAATTGTCCTCACACTATTAATAAGTATTTTCTAATACTTTTTAAAAGAAGAGAAGAAGATAGGATTAAATCATAAAGAATTAAAGATGTGTTATTCTCTTAATATTAATATGAAAATTATTACACACTAATTTATTTTCCCAATATGTTCTACCACTAGGCTGTAACTCCTCTAAGGCCTAACATACAAAGATATTCGAAAGCTTGGTATTACAGTTACGAATACGAGACATTGGTTTGCTTTTCCTTGCAAAAATGGACTTTAATGATGCTGCTTTAGTTAACCATGTGTTCAATGGGTATGACGGATTGCAATTGGGCCATATTGTACTTGTATTAAATTTGGATCCAAACTTTGCTTTTTAAAATTCTACTCGTATTTTTGGCAACTAAGTTTCTTTTATTACTCCCTCCGTTTTTTTTTTAAAGCTAGAGTTGGGATTGTACGCAGTTTTAAGAGGTGTAATAAAATAAGATGTGTTTAATAAAATAAGATGTTACTAGAGTGGATAAAGTAATAAAAAATTGTAAGAAAAAGATACCGGGTTATTATTTTATTGAAAAATAAAACGGTGTGAGAGGAAGTGGGGACCATTGCAGGAGTGAAAAATGATAAAATAAGACTGTAAGAGTGAGTGGGGACCAAAAATCTAGCCGTCTCCTCTCTATTTTTTCTCTCTAGGGTTTTCAAAAAAAAGTGTTTCATAGGGCGAAAATAGTCAAATTTCTCTGGAAATTTGACTATTTCTGACCCTTTTCCTTTAGTTTTTTTTTTTTTTTTTTTTTTTATGTTTTTGTTATTAAATTCAATAAATCTACACTTTTTGAAGGTAGTAAGTACCCCTATAGTGGGTTTGAGCGTAGAAAGTGCCCTATGTTGGGCTTTGTTCTAGTTTTGTTTTTGTTTTTTGAGTTTAGTATGAGACAAGTTGTTTCATGGGTAAAGATATATGCGGGATCGAAAAAGAGGTTAATCCTTCGATTACAATCAGATGAATCAGACGAAAATTTTCTTCACGACTACAACAGATCGATAGACCCCCTTGTCGAAAAAGGCTGTAAATCACAGCGATATAAAAGAGGGTATAAAGAATGTACGATTTGCAACAACGATCGTAGCTCTGCTGAAAGGAAGCTTTTATTTGATTCAATTGTCATGTATTTATTAAATTTAAATCTCTTTGTAGATGTCGTATGATTTTTTATTTATGAACCAATCTTTATTCAAAAAAAAAAGTGAGTGGGGACTATTAGTGGATAAAGATATATTATTAAATTGTAAAGGTTTCCAAAAGAGGAAGTGTAGCTTTTAAAAAATGGACGAAAATAACAAGTGTAGATTCAAAAAAAAAAAAAAAAAAAAAAAAAACGGAGTTATACGGAGTAGCAATTGGTTCATACTGTAGTACTTCCTCCTTTTTTTTAATATTAACAACACACTTTTTTACGATATTTAAGAAAAGTGGATTTCACATAATTTAAAACACTTAAAATAATGGGGTTGAGAGGTTGTTAACACTCGTAGTATACTTAAGTGAGTCATGAGGTTAAAATAAGGGTAATTTATTTATTTATTTAGTTAGTTATTTATTTATTTTTTTATTTTATTTTATTTAAAAAAAAAAAATTCCAATCATAATGTGTTGTAAGTATTGTGACATTTACATTTTAGGAAAGTGTTGCAAGTATTAAAAACGGATGAAGTAATATTAAGTGTGGATCCAAACTTTATTTGTTTTTTTTTTTTTTCCTTTTTTTGGCAACTAAGTTTGCTTCTTTATAGAAATTGAATTAATTTGCTAGTGCGTGTTCAGTGCGGCTGACTACTCCGTTTGCCCGCTTGTAAAAAGAATAGATTAATCTCTATAATAATGGTTAAGTAACATGTATTATACTGATAAAATAACCCCTTATTACTTATTATACTTATTGAACAACCTTTAAATAACAAACTAAGTCCTATAACACTGACACAATAACCCCTATACTACTATATTCTACTAACAAAGTAACCCGTATAGCCATAACAGAGTAACCCCTATACTCCTAACCGAATAATCCCATATTCCCATGGACCCAAACTTTGGTTTTTTTTTTTTTTTTTGGTGCATATTAAGTTTGCTTTTTAATAGACGTTGGACATGTTTTGCCGCTTCTTCTCACCAAGTCACTATATAAATGCTGGGCACCGCACACCATCAATATTAACTTTTCTTTCGATATTTCCAAACAAACAAAAAAGAAAAAAAAAAAAAAAACATTTTAGCTAACGAAGTACGAAGTACTTGTATATGAGAGTAACCCATCCAGGTACGTTATTGTGTTGATACAAGTTGTTCATTTGCTGGTTGTCAATTTGAGTTTTTATTTTTCTACCACCTCCATTTTATATAATTTACAATTATTAGACATTTTCTACTCACACTTTATGTCAAATCGTTACAAATAATGTGAAACAGAGATGGTATATCAAATGATTTAAATATTTTTAACCTTTTCAGTATATCTTTGCTGACAAGGGTTATGCATATCGTTTTCCAACTATTGTGATGATAATGGTTGTGATGTAGATAGTATGAATGATACGACGGAGAAAGAGGCCGGGGCGGTGGAGGAGGAGGTGGAGCGGAGGTGGGCTGCTTTACAGCGGCTGCCTACTTATACAAGCATAAGAAAAGGGTTGTTGAGGCTAGTGATTGATGATGGGAAAGTTGATATTAAGGAGATTGATCTTCAAAAGTTGGGGAAGCAAGAGAAAAAAGTTTTGATTGAATCTCTCCTCAAAGGTATTCAAGAAGATACTGAGAATTTCCTCAGAAAACTCAGAGATAGAATTGATCGGTGAGTTTTTGTTTTACTACATATTTTTATTACTCGCTTTGTCCAATGAATTTATTTGCCTCGTATTCTATTTTGGGTTGTTCCTTAAAAGAATGTTCCAATTTCTAATACTCCATATAACAACATTCCTTATTATTTACACCTCGTGCTTATACTCATAAACATGAAAAAGAGATGATTTTAATGTAGTCTTATGACTTTTGACTACCACAATTTTTTAAAATGGACCGTTGAGATTATTTATTTATTTTTATTTATTTTTAATTAATAATTTTAATTAAAAATAATTTTTTAATTATTTTAAATATATTTTTATCTGCCAGGAATTATTTTTTAATATTTTTGAAATTTTAGAAATTAAAAAATATATAAAATAATTTAAAAAATAATTTTTAATTAAAATTACTAACTAAAGATAAATAAAAAAACAAACAATCTCAACCGTCCATTTTAAAAAAATTGTGGTAATCAAAAGTCATAAAACTACATTAGAATTTTTAATGAAAAAGACATAAGTGCATTTTTGTCAATGTACATCGTTGATCACTTGATCATTAATACGTAGTATTTTCGATTACATATTATAAAAAATTATCAGTACCAAAGCAATTTGATTAAAGAAAACCTCGCAGACAATTTTACTTGTTTATAGTTACAAGATTTTTTTTAAAAGAAAGAAAACACCACAGACCCTTAAAAAGTTAAAATGTTCATTATACTTTTCTCATAATTTTTTTTTTTTTAAAAAAAAAAAAAAAGCAAATTCACGTTGAAAGTTGAAACCATGCGTATATGGCAATAAAGTGATTAAATTTTTATTTATTTATTTTTTAAATCAATGTGAATCACTCACATTGATCACAAAACTTAGGGCATGTTCTCTTCCGTTGAAATTCAGTTCAGTTCAGTTCAGTTCAGCTCTTAATTTACGTCTAATGATATTGCTAATGATATAAAGCCAGTTGAAATTCAGTTCAGTTCAGTTCAGCTCTTAATTTACGTCTAATGATATTGCTAATGATATAAAGCCAAATTTCATTCTTTTAAGCTCTTATTACGACGACGACGACAATAATAATAATAATAATAATAATAATAATAATAATAATAATAATAATAATAATAATAATAATATTAACAATAATAATAATAATCAATAAGTAATAAATAATAATAATAATAATAATAATAATAATAATAATAATAATCATCAATAAATAATAATAATAATAACAATAATAATTGAAATAATAATACTAATAATAATAATCAATAAATAATAATAATAATAATAATCAATAAATAATAATAATAATAATAATAATAATAACAATAATAATAATAATAATCAATAAATAATAATAATAATAATAATAATAATAATAGTAATAATAATAATAATAATAATCATCAATAATTAATAATAATAATAATAATATTAATAATAATAATAATAATATGTAAATTTGTATATACACATATGTATAATAATAAATAATCAAAGATCACTAATCCGTAGTTAAAAATCACTAATTAATAAGTTCAGTTCAGTTCAGTTCAGCTGAGTTCAATCAATCGGAACAGGCCCTTACAATACACTTGGGGAAAAGATTATTAAGCATTAAAATTAGAAAAATTTAACCACGTAAATAATACTCTATTATATCTTACATGTTATTCTCATTTGAAATTTAGACAATATTAACAACTTAAGAAAATCTTCTAAATTCTTTCTAATATACAAGTATAAGAAAAAGATTAGGGAAAATGGAGTTTGTTTAATTCCATCGATGAATACTTTAAAAATATCAAATTTTTATATGAATTTTTTTTTTACTAAAATGTAATTAAAGATTTTAATACTTTAAAACGTACTTCGTATGTTAAATTAAATGAAAATATGATCAAGTGGAGTACTTAATAGGAAGATTTTCAGTTTTTCACGGAATAGAGTGAGACTTGAGAAGTTGAGATTGAGTAGCCTCACCTGTATATAATTAAGGGTAGGGTCGTAGGTAACTGTCATACTTGGGAGTAATTAAGAGATGAGTGGCTTATATTAACAACTCAACAAAAAAAAATCTATAGTTTATAATAACAAACCACACATTCCGTACGAAATATTTTTCTGGCTGTTTCACCATTGGCTGCTTTATACGTAGTATTTTTCATCATTATTCTTTTTTATTGGTTTTCTGTGTGACCAAAAGCTTAAGCTGATGTTGAAATCTTAGATCGGATTATATACTTTATCACGCCCCCTCAAATGAGAGCCCGTTGGGCTTGAAATGTGGATGTGGTATGGGTCCCATTCATTCCCAACGCTAAATATTCCCACTAAAAAGTAAGAAATGAATGAGATTTGAACCTGTGATTTTTATGTCACGATGGCTCTTGATACCATGTTAAAGGACTAACTCAACGAAGAGTGATAGTTGAAGTAAGCTTTTGATTGAAGTCTAAGGCCGGTTTATATATATATCCTATCATGGAAAGATATTTAACAGTGAACAAGATTAAGTAAATTATCTTTCCATTATTTGAGTTGGCATCTTGGAATTAATGGAATGTTTGGGACCAACGGACCATCATCCATAGCTTTATTATTGCTAATTTGTAGGATTAACTTTAATCCTGTCAAAAAAAAAAAAACTTTATTCAATAGGAATTTAAAGGGAAAGTAACGCTTTAGTGCATCTATGATTGGGTTCCATGGAAAACTACTTGGATTAATCTTCACAAATCACATTGACAATTGATTTGAAGGAACGAATTGGCTAATTTAATACTGTACTCCGTAAAAGTTTGTTTCAAATAATGATTTATACACTAGTAGAAAACTCTAGATCTAGAGTTTTTATGGTCGAATTTGACCTTTAAAGCCTTAATTTCAAGCCCAAATTGGCGTTTTCAATTCATGGCGGTGGGTGGAGGTCATGGTGAGCTAGATGTTTTTTTTTTTTTTTTTTTTTTTTTTTTGTTAATTTTGATTTTAGATTTATCTTTGGTGGGGGTACGGTCGTGGTGGGTGGGGGGTCGTGGTTTGGGTGGGGTCTGGTCGTGGTTTGGTTGGGGATCTGGTTGTGTGGGTGGGGGTTGTGGTTTGGGTTAGGGTTTTGGTGGGTTTCGGTGAGGGTTTTGGTGGTGGGGGTTAGTTGGTGGTTCTGGTGGGTGAGGGGTGGTGGGGGGTCGTGGTGGGGTTGTGGGTTTCGGTGAGGGTTTGGTGGGTGGGGGTCAGTTGGGGGTTCTGATGGTGGTGGCTGCTCGTGGGGGTCGTGGTGGGTGGTGGTGCTGGACGGTGGTGTTGGTGGTCGTGGTGTTGGTGGTCGTGGTGGGTGGTGGTGTTGGACGGTGGTGTTGGTGGTCGTGGCTGGAAGTCCTGGAACATGAGTTTTTAATTTTATTTATTTTTTATTTATTTTTATTATTTGTATTTTTTTTTTTTGAGGAATATTATTTGTATTAATTTTATTAGTTGAATTAATTTTTTTTAATGTAAATGTAATATTACAACAAATAATTAATAAAAATATTAATGTTTTTATATATGTTTGGTTTATATATCAATTTATGTGGAAAAAATCCAAATTTTATTTTTATTTATTTTTATTTTTTATACCCATAATGGGCAGCGGTTTGGCGCCAAAACCGCTGCCCTTTCTCTAGTAATGGCTAATGGCAAGCCCCCTAAGCCCATGCGGTTCAAAACCGCTTGCCATTAGGGGGTTTGAACCGCTTGCCATTACGTTTATTCTACTAGTAATAAGTGACCATAATGTACTAATAATGTGATGTTTTTTGATACTTTTAATTTATGGTGCGTTAATGTTTAATTACCTACGAACTTAGTTTCTTACGGGTTTTAATACGTGTAATCTTTGACCATTAACTTATTATTCCAGAGTTTATAATAGTGAAAATTATGGAAAATTGTTGTAATTTTCAATAATTAATATATATATAGATTTTTTTACGTCATGCAATTTATACAATGATCTGGATTCTTATTGATATTTATAGGGCTGCAATTAAAATTCCAAATATTCAATTGAGATACGAGCATCTGTCCGTGGAAGGAGAAGTACGTGTAGGAAGCAGAGCCTTGCCCACTTTGCTTAATTCTTCTATGAATTTTCTAGAGGTAATAATTTTTATTGTCGTCTTGTCAGAGGACATTAGATTCAATCAACATACTTCCTCTGTTTTTTTACTTGACCTGTTTCTTTTATCACGCTTGCCAATGCAAAACTTTAACGATCAATAACTTAAATTCTCCATAAGTAAAAATTATAAAAGTTATATATTATGATAGTACTTAATGAGATGAATCCAAAAAGATCATACATGAATATATTTTTCTTTACATATTATTCACAAAAGACGGTCAAAGGAGGGGTAATGAATAGTGTAAAAGTTAAAGCGGGTCAAGTAATAAAGAACGAAGGAAGTAGATATTAGTTGTCACTTTATCCCAAACTTTAATTATAATTATTAGTACATGGACATTTTTGAGCAAGGCAAATTAAAGGCAATTTGCATGGATATGCAATCAAAGAAGAAACAATTATTAGGGAGTGTAGTAAGGTCAATATTAATTTTATGTGGGACAGGACTTTTTTTTTTTTTTTTTTTTTTTCCCAATTTAAATCAAGGCATATTGACAAGAATTTATTTATATATTTAATCATTAATTTATTTTAGTGTTTTTTTTTTTGACATAGGCCATAACAAGAATTGTCATTGGCAAGAGAATTAGACAAAAAAAATATAGACTCTTGATATCTTATAAAGTTATACTGTAGTAATAAGTTTGATGTGTTTTTGATATTGGTGCAATAGACACATTAAAAATAGCATAAATAAACCAATGTTGCAATGATCCTGTACCAGTCAATCCAATAACGAACTATCAAAAACATTATTTGTGACATACTCTGTGAATTGTTTAGCTGGTAAGAAAACTGTTTTTTTTTTTTTTTTTTTTTTTTCGACATTGGCAGACAATTCTTGGGTTGATACGACTTACCCCATCAAAGAAGAGGACCATCAAGATACTCCAAGATGTCAGTGGAATTGTTAAACCATCTAGGTGTACCTCTGTTTTGAATACTTTCTTCGTTTATTTTCGTTAATGTATCATGAAAACATACTCACTCGTGTTATAGAATGTACATAGAGAAATGATTTTGGCACACCTATCGTAAGATGTGCCTAAATCAATCAAATGTGTACCAAAATAAGTTTCCTAGTCTTTCATTTTAGTGTTTAATTTAAGAGATCAATTTTTCATAAATTTTGTTAATACAATAATCAAAGTTGCATAGTATATTATAAGTCATAAAAATCAAACTATTTCCATGCATACATAATTAAAAATATTAATGTTCGTTACTAAATTCATTGTGCATTGATGTTTAAATGTTAGGATGACATTGCTTTTGGGACCTCCAGACTCTGGAAAAACTACATTACTACAAGCACTCGCAGGGAAGCTAGATGAAGACCTTAAGGTGTTTTTAATTTTCAATCCGAAATCTTTTTATGAATACGTCACTGAGTTTTATAGTATTTCATATGTAATATTATTCTTAATAACTCCCTTAATAAATTGATAAAGTGTGGTATGGATATGTGATAAATGAAGTTCATAGGAAATTGACATCTTAACCTTAGAGCTGTGTGTATATACACAAGTAGACAAAAGTGGAAGCTAAAATAAACATTTATTACAAATGCGTGATTCTGTCGTGTATTCCTAGCTAGGAACTTCATTTCTGTATTTTTTTAAAAATTGTTTATTTATGGATGTTGGTAACAACATTATCCTATACATACTATGTAAACTACTGTCAACAGGTAACTGGAATGATAACCTACAATGGGCATGAGTTGACAGAAATAAGTCCCCATAGAACGAGTGCTTATATCAGTCAACATGATCTTCACTTTGGAGAAATGACAGTAAGGGAGACACTCGATTTTTCAGGACGATGTTTAGGGGTTGGAACTCGGTATAAGTTGTTGGAAGAGCTGTTAAGACAAGAGAAGCAATCAGGGATCACACCTGATCTTGATATCGACGTCTTCATGAAGGCCATAGCGATTCCAGGTCAAGAAAGTGGTCTAATTACTGATTATGTCCTCAAGGTTTGTAATCTTTACTGGCCTAAAGGCTTACTTTTAAAAAACTTATTTAGTTTTTAAATCTCAGTACACTAAATTAAATACCATCTTTTATCTATTAATAGTTACTAGGATTGGATATATGCGCGGATACCATGGTGGGTGATGAGATGAGGAGGGGTATCTCGGGTGGTGAGAAGAAGCGTTTAACCTTAGGTATATATGCACATTCAACTATATAATACTTATATATATCAGGGTGTACCTTCAATTACGTTTATTTTTATGATATCAAGAATGTTCCTAAATTTTATGTTACAAAAGTGCTTGATTAATTTGGGTGATTGTACTATAATGTAGGTGAAATGTTGGTTGGACCAACAAAAGTGTTCTTAATGGATGAAATTTCAACCGGGTTGGATAGCTCCACTACTTTTCGCATATGCAAGAACTTAAGAGATATAGTTCACATGTTGGATGTAACAATGATCATATCTCTTTTGCAACCGAATCCTGAGACGTATGACCTATTTGATGATATCATTCTTCTTATTGAAGGTCACATCGTTTACCAAGGTTCGTGTGAAGATGTTCTTGAGTTTTTTGATTACATGGGATTCAAGTGCCCGGAAAGAAAAGAAGTCGTCGACTTTTTGCTAGAGGTTACTTCAAAGAAAGACCAAGCACAATACTGGTCGCCTAAGAACCAGTCTTCACACAAATTTATTTCTGCTCACGAGTTTGCTCAAGCATTCAAATCTTACCGAATTGGGCAGAGACTAGCATCGGATCTTTGCATTCCTTATGAGTCTAAGTCTAAAGCAATGCAATCGGATCTTTCGAAAGAATTGTATGGTACCTCCAGTTGGAAACTATTAAAGGCATGTTTCGCAAGGGAGTGGATGTTGATGAAGAGGAATTCTTTTGTGTACATCTTCAAAACTACTCAATTAACAATCATGTCATTGATTACCATGACGGTGTTTCTAAGGACAACAATGCATCATGAAACAGTGGCCGATGGAGGGAAATACTTGGGAGCTTTATTTTTCAGTCTCATGAATATGATGTTTAATGGAATGGCTGAATTTCCTATGACAGTCCTTAGCCTTTCGGTTTTTTACAAACAAAGGGACCTTTTCTTCTACCCTGCTTGGGCTTATGCCTTGCCTGTTTGTGTCCTACGAATACCACTGTCATTCGTTGATTCTACTATTTGGACTGTCATCACTTATTATACAATTGGCTTTGCTCCAGCAATTAGTAGGTAAGGTAGACATGAGCTTTTAATTTTTTTTTCGTAAATGCATGCTTTGTTATATCATGAAAACCATGATCAATTATGTTGTGTTTAGCCAAAGTAAGTTTATGTGCAATTTTTATCAGATTTTTTTGCCATTGGCTAGCACTCTTCTGCACAAATCTGATGGCAATGTCCCTCTTTCGCTTGCTTGGTGCCGTTGGAAGGACAATGGTTATTGCTAGTACTATCTGTACCTTAACCTTGCTGTCTGTTTTTGTCCTAGGAGGATTCATTATTGCAAAAGGTAATCAATTCACCAATGCGTGCTTTCAATTTTTTGCTTTCGTTCCAAGTTCCGTATTCTTCATGGGATGTTCTACGTCGTATTTTCCTAGCATTGGGAACTTGTTATGATCTGTTGTTACCGCAATTCACATTGTGTGTGTTTTACAGATGACATTGCACCTTGGATGAAATGGGCATACTACCTTTCGCCTATGATGTACGGACAAAATGCTATAGTTATCAATGAATTTCTTGACAAACGATGGAGCACAGTAAGTGCACTTTCTGTTGCTTCCTTTTCCTTGATAAATCATTCATGATCATGTTGTTTTCCAGAGACTACCTTATAAACTTGTAATAAAGGGGTATTATTTGTGAGACATAAAAAATTCATTTGTTGCAAAAATTAGAAACGGAGGTAATAGTTGTAATGAACCACCTATAATAATGACCAATCTAATCTTTCATGTGGTACGTATGTATGATATATATACTTATTAATCTATACATGTTTTTAATTCGCAGCCTAATATGGATTCAAGAATCAATGAACAGACAATTGGCAAAGTCATACTATCCTCGAGAGGCTTTTTTAAACAACAATATTGGTTTTGGATTTGTATAGGAGCTTTATTAGGATTTTTTCTCATCTTCAACTTATTCTACATACTGTCATTGACATACTTAAATCGTAAGTCCTTGATTTCATTTTTCTTGACTTACAAAAATACGTACAATAATAATAATAATATTGTTATTGAACTTTACTAATATCAATGTTTCTTCAGCTATTAGTCATTCTAGAATCATACCCTTAGATGATGATGATGAGGTCCAAAAGAAGGTTACTCTTGTAAAGAGTAATACTAGCTCTTTCGAGAATGGTGCTTCGAAAAGAGGAATGGTTTTGCATTTTCAACCTCTTTCACTGACATTCAACCATGTAAATTACTACGTGGATACGTCTGCTGTAAGTTTGGATTTCAATTGAAAACATTTGGTTATTGAATGTTGATGTACCAGTATTAATTATATTGATGACTTAATAATCTTCAACAGGAAATGAAAGGCAAAGGTTACAATGAAGATCGTCTTCAGTTGTTAAATGATGTTAGTGGTGCTTTTAGACCAGGGATTATGACAGCACTAGTTGGTGTAAGTGGTGCGGGGAAGACCACACTGATGGATGTGCTCGCCGGAAGAAAAACTGGTGGCCATATTGAAGGAAGCATCAAGATCTCAGGGTACCCCAAAAATCAGGCAACTTTTGCTCGGATCAGTGGTTATTGTGAACAAAATGACATCCATTCACCCCACGTTACTGTCTATGAATCCCTTTTATATTCGGCTTGGCTTCGTCTTTCTGCAGAAGTGGACACTACAGCAAGAAAGGTTTATTACCTTTACACATACTTCATTAAATCATTGTCATTAAAAGATAAAAGATCCCGTTCTTTACTAACTATGGAAGTAGTTTTACATTTAATTTTAATAAACATTGTTAGCTTTAATTTCTTACCTTTCATCAACTATGCAATGAAAAATGACTTAATTTAACAATAACAGCTGTTTGTTGACGAAGTAATGGATCTGGTGGAGCTTAAGCCATTGAAGGATGCTCTAGTTGGCCTTCCCGGGGTGAACGGCCTTTCAATAGAACAAAGGAAAAGATTGACAGTAGCTGTAGAGTTAGTTGCTAATCCTTCCATAATATTTATGGATGAACCAACATCCGGACTTGATGCTAGAGCTGCGGCTATTGTTATGCGCACTGTGAGAAATACTGTGGATACTGGACGGACTGTGGTTTGCACAATTCATCAGCCAAGTATAAATATATTTGAGGCCTTCGATGAGGTATTACTTCAAATATCTTTTTTCTCTACATATAAATAATTTTTATAATGTATGTAACTTGTATATTATTATTGCAGCTCTTATTGATGAAAAGGGGAGGGCATATAATCTATGCAGGACCACTTGGTCACAACTCTTGTGAGCTAATTAAGTACTTTGAAGTATGTTATTCACTTGATGCACTTATAGTTTTAGCTCTACTCCCCTGTTTCATATAATCTTCAATGCCTAACTTCGACCATTCATTAACATCTTTTGTTAAATGTCAATTACAAAACGAAGTACTTATGTGCCATCTCTTTATCTGCTAAGTAATATAGACATCATACGAAATCCAATCATAAAACATTATCAATAGTCTTCAAACTTTGAACTTTCATGGACTATGGCTTGAGTACTGTTTTTTGTTTTTAATTTTTTTTAAATGTATGCGCCTTTTGCCTAGATGATCATTGAATGAATCAATTGTAGGCCATTCCCGGAGTGCCAAATATCAAGGACGGTTATAATCCAGCAACATGGGTGCTTGATATCACTAGTCCTGAAGTAGAGTCTCAATTGGAGGTTGATTTTGCAAATAATTATGCAAACTCCTCGCTTTATCAGTAAGTTACAAATTTAAATATCTAGATATGCATATCTATTATTTCAATAATTTATGATGAGAACTAGAGACAATACATTTTGTTAGGAGGAACCAAGAATTGATTAGAGAGCTTAGCACTCCTGCACCGAATTCTAATGATCTCCACTTCCCAACCGAATACTCTCAACCATACCTTGTTCAATTTAAGGCTTGTTTTTGGAAGCAATATTGGTCTTATTGGAGGAACTCAGAATACAATCTTGCTCGATTTGCTATGACTATTTTCATAGGCCTTGTCTTTGGTGTTTTATTCTGGAATCAAGGAGGCAAAATGTGAGTTTATTTATCTTCTTCTTAACTATTATTGATCACATTATGAAGTATCCGTACCATCCCAAGATTATTTTAGTTTAATGACGCGTATTTGTTGTCATGGAACAGATCTAAAGAGCAAGACTTGATGAATCTCCTAGGTGCCATGTATTCGGCTGTACTATTCCTTGGAGGTACTAACACTTCTGCTGTGCAAGCTGTTGTTGCTACTGAAAGGACAATATTTTATCGCGAAAAATCAGCAAGGATGTACTCGGCGCTACCCTATACGTTTGCTCAGGTAATGTAACAAAGGTGTATCACGTTAAAGTAATTTAAAACCATACTTGCTCTGGTTTGAAAGTAAGTGCACGTTGATAGTGTAATTTAACTTTTATTCGGATTTGTTTTCATATCATACAGGTTGCAATAGAGACAATTTACAATGTGATACAAACTCTTGTTTACACTCTTATCCTATATTGCATGATTGGATTTGAATGGAACATCGAGAAATTCCTATACTTCTACTTCTTCATCTTAATGTGCTTCCTTTACTTCACACTATATGGAATGATGCTCGTTTCTCTTTCACCGGGTCATCA
Organism: Chenopodium album; assembly: GCF_948465745.1. Classification (NCBI taxonomy): domain Eukaryota; kingdom Viridiplantae; phylum Streptophyta; class Magnoliopsida; order Caryophyllales; family Amaranthaceae; genus Chenopodium; species Chenopodium album. Next base: position 77,161,772 of record NC_137840.1, on the reverse strand, counting down.
AATTTCCGCCATTATAATGAATTTCTTCCTCGGCTTTTGGAACATATTTGCTGGTTTTTTGATTCCTAGACCGGTATGTCACTTCCTACTTATTATCTATTAAATGTCTAATTAACCAATTCTAGCTATCATGTTTTTTGTTTTTACTTAATTAAACATCTAGTTTATGTAATTTATCTCTTATAATCATGTTACATTGTTACAACATTATATTACATCAAAGAATAGTTAATCACTTGAAGTTACATGTTATAAATTGACTCAACATACATGACCTATATCCACATTTATTCTTGGTTTATTAAGCTTATTAAGGGAGATGTTAGGCAACAAGCATTAGGTTAACATGTATGTATTAAATAAACCCGAGTTTAGCTAATTGTGTTTAGCTTCGATCAGCACTTACCTTAATTTCTAACTTAGAGCGTTACATTTGATTTCATTGTAGCAAATACCAATTTGGTGGAGATGGTTTTACTGGGCTTCCCCAGTTTCCTTGACATTATATGGTCTCGTGACATCACAAGTTGGCGACATCGAATCTACTCTTCTTGTGCCAGGAGGTAGCAACAACATATCCGTTAAGGTTTTCCTGAAAGAATACTTTGGTTATGACTATGAATTCCTGCCTTACATTGTTGTGGCACATCTTGGTTGGGTCCTCTTCTTCGTGTTTGGATTTGCTTATGGCATGAAGTTCATGAAATTTCAAAAGAGATGAATTAAGGATGAAGTTCATGAACTCTCAAAAGAGATGAATTAAGGATTCAAAAATTTTCCTTAATTATTCTTGATTTAATAATTTTGGAGAAAATGATTTACATGTAAATGTGGGTATACTTAGTATCGTGTTGTAATCGTAAATGTAAATGGAATAAATATCACCAAGTGCCAATTAATGATGAATTAAATTAGGTATTATGTGATTGAATTAGCCATTTAGGCCTTGTTCAGTTAATTTTATTTTTGGTTAACTAATTTGCATGATTTGAAATTTTGAACTTATTTTTATTATTTGATTGTTTAGATTTAACTTTATCGTTTTTATGGCTAGATATCAAATGAAGGAATTCTAGATCAGATATCTAGCCATAAAAACGATAAAGTTAAATCTAAAAATAATAAAATTTAATCTAAACTTATTTTTGCTGATATGATCTGAAATATGCAATGAGATACTAAAATAAGGCAAATTAAATGTAGCCTTTATATATGACCATCAAATCCAATCATAGGTAGGAGCGAGCTAGTGCATATACATTATCTCATATGCATTGTATTGATCAAAGATGGATTTATTCCAAATCAAGATTTTGGTTAAAATTAAGTTGGCTCCATGTTGAGGCCTTACAGTTAATGTACCATGAGGTGCATGAATATAAGTAGGTGAGACATCGAAAGAGAAACGTTGCAAAATCATAGCTAATGTTAATTTGGCCTCTAACAAGGACAAGTTTTGGCCGATGCAAAATCGAGGACCGGTACTGAAGGGAAAATATATGGGTTGGCCTTTGGTTGCTTTAGATTTATATCTTGATGAATAATACACAATGGCAAAAGAATTTCTGTTCCTGCTGGAATCAACACGTCCTGTAACTTTGTATCCTTGTAAACTTTGCGTAAGAGCATATAAGCTGGTGTGTAAAGTCTAAGAGTTTCGTTTACAATCATAGTTACCTGCAACAAAGAGGTGCATGTACATATTTGCATTTAGTAATTTGACAAATCTAGTGTTCTTTTAAGTGGGTTCGAGTCAATTAAAAAACATTCAAATCAATCGGACCCTCATCGTCATTTAATAAAACTCGTCGCCCCTACCATTATCATTACTCCTTTATTCAATAACAGTAGAGAGGAAAAAACATTAATCGTTGCAAAATAATATGTAACGGAGGTAGTATCAATATCTCTAAGAAGAAGATAGAAAGATTAGAGAATAACGAACTTACTATTTTGAGATGGCTCAATCCTTGGAAAGTTGGGATTTCATCCTTGCCAAACAGTTGAAAAACCTCAGCCCGAGCTCGATCTTGCCAAATTTGATGTTTGCTCATCAGAATGAGTGCCCAAACAATAAGAGTAGAGGTTGTTTATGAGCCAGCTAAGTAGAAAATCTTGCATTCATCAACAACCTCGCTCTTTGGTAGTTAAACCTTTTCCTTTTTCATTTCCATGTTCTTTAATTTCTTTCATACTAGATTCTAGTAGTATGCCCAAAAGGTCATCTTTGGTGCCTACCCCTGCTTCCATCTCCTTTTTCCTCGAATCTACTATTTCTGTCAACGATTCTTCTATCTCTTTGCAAATTTCTTTTACTCGACAATTCTTCTTCGTTGGCAAAAATCTAAAAAAATTATCATCATTCATTAGAAAAAGTGGAAATAAGGTAAACAAAACAGAACATGTTCAGTAAGAGTACTACGTCATACCTCCATCCGGGGATGTAATTTGATGCTTGTGGACTAGCAATCGATAAATTGACTTGTTCTGTTTGCAATTCACATATTCTTCTCCCTTTCTCATAACTGCTGCCAAAGGCTACTCTAGAAATTATATCACCGGTCAAACTCTCAAGGTAAGGCCATACATCTATCTCTGTTGAAGTTGATCCACCTTTCGAAATCATCTCTTCCCAAGAAGTTGTCATCAAGCTACAACTCTCGTGTATTGAATGGAACATACTCTTCATTTAAAAGTAGCAGACGAAGAAAAAATTAAAAAAATCATGCACGACATTTATAATTTGTGACCAAATGATAAGAAATATAATATTATTCCTTAGGAAATACTACCCCATCTAGAATAAATTGTCACATACTATACAGTATCACTAGTTGATAAAAAAACGAAAAATCATAGCAACACGACTACAAATATACAATAGTCGATATAATATGAACAATTTACCTTCAATTTGTCCATGTAAAATGCCGGGTTGATTATTCTTCTATGTTTAACCCAAGTTTCGCCTTCAAGGCCAAACAAACCTACCATGAGTAATTGGGTAAATGGATGATTTGATTTCTGAAAATCTTCATATTTTATGAAAACATCCTTTTTTTTCTATCATTGATTTTTGAATTTGATATCATTGAGTAAACTTAACCAAAAAAAAAAAAAATTCAAGTTTTTAGTAGTTCCTTTAAAATTTGATTAACGGGCCGGGCCTTCCCAAATTTACACCAAATTATACCCATGAATATTATATGTCTATTTGGTCTTGTCTTTATAATTCTATTTTTCCTTTTCTGTTTAACATCCCAAATCGTATTAGGTGCTATTATTACCCAAATTTATAGTCAAAGAATGTCCCAAAGTATTATCAACACTTTTTGACCCTAAGATGTATCCCCAAGGGTCTCAATACTTTTTGCCACCGGCCCCAATAACCTCAAAAATTTATCAAAAATCGTGGATAATAGCCTTAAATTCTGGAATCTTTTGACCTTTTTTCGCCCGTAAATATAAATTGCAGAGATGTTTACTATGGTCTCTAATATCCTCCGGGAGTCCAATTGAGTGGGTGGAACCATCCAATTTGCCTTAAAATGGTCAATTTACCAATTCGCAATTTGCACTGATTTTGTGAACTCAAGCCTACCACAGACATTTATGACATCATTTAATGGCCATATATGGTTCCAAACGACATTATATGACCCTAAGATATATACCCAAGGGTCTCAACAGTTTTTGCCACCGGCCCCAATAACCTCAAAAATTTATCAAAAAGCGTGGATAATAGCCTTCAATTTTGGAATTTTTTGACCTTTTTTCGCCCGGAAATAAAAATTGCTGAGATGTTTACTATGTTCCCTAATATCCTCTAGGAGTCCAATTGAGTGGGTGAAACCATCCAATTTGCCATAAAACAGTCAATTTACCAATTCGCAAATCTCACCGATTTTGTGAACTCAAGCTTACCACGGACATTTATGACATCATTTAATGGTCATATATGGTTCCAATTTGCATTATATGACCCTAAGACGTATCCCCTAGGGTCTCAACACTTTTCGCCACCGGCCCTAATAACCTCAAAAATTCCTCAAAAAGCGTGGATAACTTCAATTTTGGAATTTTTTGACCTTTTTACGTTCGGAAATAAAAATTGTCGAGATGTTTACTATGGTCCCTAATATCCTCCGGGAGTCCAATTGAGTGGGTGGAACCATCCAATTTGCCTTAAAATGATCAATTTACTAATCCGCAACTTGCACCGATTTTGTGAACTCAAGCCTTCCACGGACATTTATGACATAATTTAATGGTCATATATGGTTCCAAACGGCATTATATGACCCTAAGATGTATCCCCTAGGGTCTCAACACTTTTCGCCACCGGCTCAAATAACCTTAAAAATTTCTCAAAAAGCGTGGATAATAGCCTTCAATTTTGGAATTTTTTGACCTTTTTTCGCCCGGAAATAAATTTTTTTGAGATGTTTACTATGGTCCCTAATATCATCCAGGAGTCCAATTAAGGTGGAACCATCCAATTTTCCTTAAAACGATCAATTTACCAATTCGCAACTCTCACCGATTTTGTGAACTCAAGCCTACCACGGACATTTAAGACATCATATAATGGTCATATATGGTTCCAAACGGCATTATATGACCTTAAGATGTATCCCCTAGGGTCTTAACACTTTTTCGCCACCGGGCCCCTTAACCTAAAAAATTCCTCAAAAAGCGTGGATAATAACCTTCAATTTTTGAATATTTTAACCTTTTTTTGCCAGGAAATAAAAATTTCCGAGATGTTTACCACGGTCCCTAATTCCTTCCGGGAGTCCAATTAGGTGGGTGGAACCAACCAATATTCCTTAAAACGATCAATTTACTAATCCGCAACTTGCACTGATTTTGTGAAATCAATCCTACCACAGACATTTATGACATTATATAATGGTCATATATGGTTCCAAACGGCACTATATGATCCTAAGATGTATCTCTTAGGGTATTAATACTTTTTGCCACGGGCCCCCGTAACCTCAAAAATTCCTAGAAAAGCGTGGGTAATACCCTTAAATTTTGGAATTTTTTGACCTTTTTTTGCCCGGAAATAAAAATTGCCGAGAACCCCTCTAGTTTTTTCTCTGTCACTCGCGATCTCCGACTTCTCCATCTTAATTTTACCATACGTCTACACTGTTTTAATTTGAGCAGATCTTCATTCTTCTCGAAGCTTCTCGATGATGGACGCTGCTTCCGGTGCTGATGAAAACTTGCTGATTAAACAACTCCCCTCTACTCTACTCTTCTCTCCTCCATTGTCGCTTACTCCGACTTCTCTGCTTTGAATTCTCCATTGAATAGCCTTCTTAGCTTTCTCTCTTCCATTCAAGCACCTCGTTGCAAGGTTAGCTTTCACACTTTACTTTCAATCTAATTATATAATTATTTGAGAAATTTCTCTTGGAAATATAGAAAGGGAATTCAAAGGGTCAAATATGGGCACCCAATCGGGCGAGCATTGCCCGACCGGGCGCGAGAAGAGTCGTAAAATTCTGGAGTTTCGCCGCCTGACTGGGCGTGAGAAGACGTCTGGAAAAGGGGAGTGTTCGCCCGACCAGGTGCGAGAGCAACCTAAGTTTTAGTGGGGTGCTCGCCCGACCGGGCGAGCTCCGTCCGATCGGGTGCAAGTTTGTTCGTTGAACTCCAACGGTTCCCTTGGATTCCTTTACTTGGTTAATTTCTTGTAGCCCCCCATTTAAGAGGTTGATTATGGTGTTTTAATCACCATGATTATTCGGATTTTATTTTCTTATTGATTGAAAATATTCCTGTTTGATCTTCCATCTTCTTCAATCTTCATTATAAGTTGGAGGTTAATTTTTCTAATCATAGACACAAGAAATACATATCAAACACAAGCTAAACACATACTCTATATTGGGCATAAGTTACTTGGCTCCAACCTTCCACCCAAAAGTGTCTGTGAGTGGAAGTGGTGTGTTAATCTTAGAGAATGTGTTAACGAATACAATTGAGCACCCTGGTTGCATCGGAATTTCGTTTTCAAATCAGTGAATTTGCATCACGACACACCGTACTCTTCCTATATTGCAGGATCATCTTTTCGATCTTACTTGTTACTTTTTATACTATTTGCTCTTATTTAGAACAATTTCTAGATCTTGTAATTTTGTTATTGAGTTTTGATTTTGTAATGGTTTTCCCATTTTTAGGGTGATATTATATACAAATTAGATTGCTTTTTTTTTTTGCTCTTCTTTAAGAATACTTAGTTTGCTTTTCTTTAGTTATCATATTAGGCTAGTGAAGGGAGTTTGATTTTCTTTTTTTGTTTTTTTACATGACTTTGTTGTACATGCTCAATGTTGGTGTTTGATTTATGTAAGATGATTATCCTTTATAGGCTAGTGCGAAGTGTGTTAAAGTTTTGACAATCAGCTAATTGAAGCATAATTTGATTACCAATCATGATACAAGACAGGTTTAATTGTTCTAGCGCAAGTGGTAGAAGCATTGAGGTACATTCATTTACCCAAATATTACCTAACAAGCTCAACTTGAGTTAATGGTAGTGTAAATGACCGAAAAATTGGACTAGATAAGGCCAAAACTTGATGAAATGTGCTCTATTTTGGCAATAGACAACACATGTACTCCAATGTTGGCTAATAAGTTAACATGGGTCAATGCACTAGTAGAAAATTAAGTTATGACATTTGTATCATTCGCAATAGCATTTTGTGAGAAGTTTTAGAAACTACTTTCTTCGTTTTTAAATACTTGCTTCATTTCTTTTTGTGCGGAGTGTTAGAAGAATTTGGAGAAAGTAATAAAATAGGAGGTTGTAGGGTAAGTGGAAGAATAAAAAAAAATATAAAAAACAAAAGTAGTGGATAGTATTGAGAATATGAAATTTATAAAATATGATTCATGGTGGGTCCATTAGATGAGAGAAATTAATTAAATATTGTAAAAGCTTTCTAAATAAGAAAATGAAGCAAGTATTTAAAAACGGCCAAAAAAGAAAAGTAGGGCAAATACTTTAAAATAGAGGGAGTAAATAAAACCATTTAATTTTGTATTTTAAGAAGAGGAAAGTAGAAAGAAACCAAGTACACCAAAGGTATTGATTGATCCCTCTGCTTTTATTGAACTTGATCCCACATTAGTTGCCAAAAACAAAACTGTGGAGTGTTCTTAGTATTTGTCTCAGGCTAGAGTTTTGTTTCTGTTCTACTTTTATCCTTTCCTTGGTCATGTCATGACTCTCTGTTATTGTTGTGAGTATCTATGATTGCATTTGTTAAGCATATAATACGTAGTATATTCAATGTGTGTTTTTCATTATAGTATCTTCTGCAAGTTGCTACATTTGGAGTTACTAAAATGCATTCTTTGGATAATGGATAGGTTGAGGTATGCGTTTGACATGAGCTCTGCTACATCTACTGCATGTTAGTGTTGCTGTCGCTACAACGAACTAATACTGCTGCTGCCACTCCAGTCGCTACAACTAATACTGCTGCTGCTGCCGCCACTGCTACTGATGTTGATGCTGCCATCAGTAAAGAATGAGTATATTTTTGGGGTGAAATGGTAATACTGTACAGTGCTTTTGAAGAAATTAATTTGTTTTCTTTTGGGATCAAACTGTAGTATTACAATAATTTATGGAAATTTTGACAATTACCACCTTCTGTTTAGTCCATTTTAGCAATTACCACCTTCTATTTTTTTTTTTTTTTTTTGAAAATTACCACCTTCTATTTTCAAAAACATCAAAAGTTACCACCTTACCTCTCAACTACCACATGACGTCATTTTGGGCTCATTCTTTCCCTTTCCTCCCTATTTCCCTCACATTTCTCATTCCTAACTCGATTCTCATCCCCCCCCCCCCCTTTCACTTCTTTTCCCCAAACAATAAAAAACACTTCAATTCACTCCTCCAAATCAAAATTGACGAACAATTATTGGTGGTTTGGGAGAAAAAAAGTGAAAGGGGAGATGATAATTCAAATAGGAATGAGAAATGTGAGGGAAATAGGGAGAGAATAGAAAGAATGGGCCAAAAATGACATCATGTGATAGTTGGGGGGTAAGAAGGTGGTAACTTTTGATGTTTTTGAAAGTAGAAGGTGGTAATTTTCAAAAAAAAAAAAAAAAGGTGGTAATTGCTAAAATGGACATAAGTAGTAATTGTCAAAATTTTCATAATTTATTTATGAAAATATTTAAGCTTATATGTATATACTAACTTTTCTATGCATGCAATGTGAGCATTACACATTAATTAAAATAATTTATATCATTAGTTTGAAACAATATTTATATGTCAAAATCACATGAGTCAAGAACAAAGATGTATAGTCCAATATGTTGAAAAGTTTAAACTTAAATACTAGATAAAAGCAACCAATCAATTGAATGAAAATTAGTTAGTATATATATAACCAACAATAAATTTCGATCATTTCGTTAATTAATGTAGTACATGGTTATATATAAGAGAAAGATAAAAAAGAATATGTAAAAGAAATAGTGTAACTGTGTAAGTAAAAGAAATGAAGATAGTGAGATTTTTTAACACTAAATGATTAAAGTGATTGATTACTCTCCAAAAATGCTACTCTCTTTGTGTTTTAATAAGTATTACAGTTTGACTTTTTCCACTATTCACATAATAGTTTGACTTGATTAATTTACTACTCGTAATATATATATGAAATTTTTTTATTGTATTATACATTGTTGGAATCGTTATAATGTATACTTTTATAATATCAATTTTCGTATAATTTTATTAACATATAATTTATTTAATAAATTAATGGTCAAAGTCGTGTCTCAACATATATATAAGGTCAAATTGTAACACTTATTAAAATACCGAGAAAGTTTTAACAATCAAAATTAAATTTCGTTTGCATTGTCTTGAAAGGTGCTACGGGCCAACACTCGAATTCTCTGATTTTAAAAAGGTAAAGAAAAAACATGAATTTGATCCTCGACATGATTTGACAAGCACCACAAACAAAATTTTCAACCAATTCTCTTGGTGTTAGTTGAGATTCTTATTTAGATTTTAGAGCACTTTTCTAATATTCTAATTATCTTAATTAAACATGTGCATTCGAAATACATTCAAAATGTAATGAATACCTTTCCTCAAAATATTTTTTTTTTTTTTTTTTTGAAAGTAAAATACATTGGGGAGCTTAGGTACGTCTTCTCACAAGACCGTGACCTAAACTATATATCTAGGAGCAAAAAATAAGAAAATTTACTATCCAAAAAAGGATCTATATCCTGATGAGTCGGAGTAGAGTAGCCGAGAGAGGCAACATAGTCTGTTGCCCGATTGCCTTCCCGATAGATATGTCTTGCCTGAAAATTCGTAAAAGAATCCAAAATAGCCTTGACATCCGCCATAAGAACCTGAAGTTTCCAAGGGCAGCTGAAATGACCCTGCAAAATATTAATAACAGTAAGATTATCGCCTTCAATAAAAATATCAGAAATATGAAATTTCTTAGCAAGAAGGAGGCCATTTCGAAGCGCAATGGCTTCGGCAAGGAAGGTCGAACAAGAACCTAAATTATAAGTTCGACTAGTAATATGATTTCCTAAGTGATCCCGAATGACCACACCTGCAGTAGCAGATCGAATTCTGGTAGGAAGAACCATCAAAATTAAGTTTACAAAAACCGACAGGAGGTGGAGACCATGAGTCAATAGGTGGAGTGGGAGGAGGAGGAGGCGGCGGAGGTGACACAGTTGGTAAGTGAATTGTGTCCAGAAGGGAGCGAGATTCCCATTCTTTAAACATTGAAAAAGCTCGAATAAAAATACTAGGAACAGTAGCAGTAGAGTTCTTGAAAATAACTGCGTTACGATGTTTCCAAATACTCCAAAACAAGATAGCTATCTTAGGGAGGAGTTTAGGCATATTGAATTTAAGAGAGCGAAATAAATCATGGATCTGAGTAAATTGAGGGATACGACCAAGCCACTGAAGAACAGAAGAAGAAGACCAAAGAGCCATGGAAAAGGGACAAGAGAGGAAAAGATGATTTTGAGATTCAGAATGAGTAGAACACAGTGCACAATAACTAGGGACATTAATATTACGTGAAGATAAAGTATGACGAGTAGTATAGGAAGGCTGTTATGAAGGATTTGCCAAAGGAAAATCTGGATTTTAGGTGGAATATCCAATTTCCAAATCCAACGGAATTCCCATTTAGAGGTAGGAAGGACATGAGAATGGGCTAGCCAAGTAGCAGATTTGACAGTGAACTGACCATCTTTAGAAAGACCCCAACAAGGTTCATCTGAAACAGGGGAGGAGGGAAGGGGGATTCCTCTAATAGTTTGAACTATATTATTGGGAAGAACAGTAAGCAGAAGAGGGACGTCTCAAGTATTATCATCAGTGATGAACATATCAACTGTCATATCAATATTCGCAATTTGATCGGGGTCCAAACCAAGAAGGGCAATAAGATTGGTGTGAGCACACCAAATATCAACCCAAAAAAGGATAGAAGAACCATTCCCTACCTTCCACCGTAGTCCCCTAATTAAGAGAGGGCGAATTTGGAGAATCTTTTTCCAAATCCAAGAGTCTCTAGGTTGAGTACAATAGGTAAGGAAATGAGATTTACGTAAATATTTAGCAGTGACAGATTGGACCCATAAGTTAGTTGGGTCAGACATAATCTTCCAACCAAGCTACTTCCTCAAAATAAATTGTAATGAATACCTTTACAACAACTATGAAAGTTACTGGAATTTTTTTAAATTTTTTTTAATAACTAGTTATTGAAAAAATATAACAACTAGCTAATTGTTACTTTACCGAACACTCATATCTTATAGAAAAAATATTAATTTAATATTTAACAACTAATTAATCGTTACTTTACCGAACACTCATATCTTAATTATTTGTTTTCACATCTAGCTAACAATTTATTATTGACAGCTAACATCTACCACTTAATTTAAAACTCTTTTTTTTTTCCTAAAATTTTGCTAGGCCCAATCTTAAGGAAAAGTAAAGTTGTTTTTATTCCCAAAAATGTTGAACCATACGAGGCTTTCAATTCATATATCAGTGTCTTATAGTCGTAACATGTAAGCAGAGACGAATCTTTGTTAGGGCTTGCAAATTACACTTCCCCTCTCTTCACGTTTTCAAGTCACTAGATAAAAAAATATGTGTTGCCTAAATAATCTATAAGAAAAAAAACCTTCATGGCATAGTGTTCATTAGATCAAATTTTAGATTTTAAACTAGCAGACTCTTTATTTATCTTTGGTCCAAGATCCACCACTATTTGTTACTCCTTCTTGTCTTATAATATAGGCCTTGTTCTCATCAAATTATTTTCAGTTCAGTTTAGTTCAGCTCAGCTCAGCTCAGCTTCTAATTTCCTTCTTCCATAAAATCATTTCAGTTCAGTTCAGTTCAGTTAAGCTCTAATAAGTTCAATTCAGTTAAGCTCTAATAAGTTCAGTTCAGTTAATGAGAACAGATAATGTCTTTTTGGATTTTTTCGCGAGAATTAAGAAAGTTGTAAATTCCTTGAAACTAACGATTAGAAATATATATGTACATGTGGAGCTAGAGATATAGAGAAAGAAAAAGTAGTTGAGAATAATTGAAGAGATAGAGAGCAAGTATTGACAATTGATATTAAAAGTAAAATAATAATAATAACAATAATAATAATAATAATAATAATAATAATAATAATAATAATAATAATAATAATAATAATAATAGTATAAAAAAAATACTATTCATCTAAAAAAGGGTAATAATGTCAAATAGTACAACCTTTAAATAAAAAGAGACATTATATTTTGGTTTATTTAAAAAAGAAAAGAGACATGTATTATGAGACGGAGGTATTTTTTTTTTTGTGGTGCTTAGGGAGTCACAAGGGCAGGGGTGAGAATCGATCCCATGATCTCTTGGAACCGGGAGGGAAGCTCTAACCACTTGAGCTATTCCTCACACTCATGAGACGTTGGTAATTAAGTAAGCAATTTATGCTCTTTCTATCTTTATATTTTTGCTTTGACTTTTTATAGATAGACTAGAGCGTCTTAAAAAATTTATTTATTTATTTTTGTTATAATGATTATATATGTGGCTCGATCGATTCCCTTACTACCAAACAATCAGGTTCAACTAAGTTTAATTTATTCCTTCTCTCTCAAAAATGGAGGCAAGTGATGAAGAAAGAAACATCAAAGAGCATTATGATGATCACCAAGAACAACCACCAGCACCACCATCCAAATGGAAAAAGGGTAGCTTCGTTACCATGCCATTTATCATAGGTAAATATTTGTTTTTAATGACGGATTACACTGTCATCGTGACTATTAACTGAATTACACTTTCATCGTGACTATTAATTTTGATAACTAACACACTTAAAATGTTGGAATTATGACACAGCAAACGAGTCATTTGAAAAGGTAGCAAGTTATGGATTATTACCAAACATGATCGTATATTTGATGAAGGATTACAAGATGAGTTTAGCAAAAGGCCAAAATTTGATTTACTTTTGGTCTGCTGCTACCAATTTTTTCCCTCTTATTGGCGCTTTTGTGGCTGATTCATATCTTGGTCGATTTCTTACCATTGCTCTGGGTTCCGTCTTCAGTCTCTTGGTAATTCTATTAATATTTAACATCTAGACATCGATATTCGTGGATATTGTTTGTTATATACCTATACGACTATACTCCATATGTCTCTAAATAATAGTTCTATTTTTTAAAGCTACCAGCCTATCACTAAAAAAATTTAGACATTTGAGAACTTAAAATTACTTATTGATTCAATATGACACTTATTAATTGATTAAGGAAAAGAAGAGAAATCATTCAATTCGACAATGTACAAAAGCGCCTCGTATTACCATTTATGATTGTTTCCTTGCTTATCTATATTGCCAATGAATCCCCCTCTATTTACTATTTTTTAATATGCTAAATGCAATTTTTTTTTTCTTTGGTCATCTTATCAAGTAAACTAATAGTCCATTATTGATTTCACCTGCTCCCTTCCATTATTGATTTCACCCTCTCCCTTCCACTCTTAATTAGCTTAATTCTTGGTGTTTGTTTTTTTTGAACGATATTATAAAGACTTTTTTTTTTTTTTTTTTAAAATTAACCATTACTCCCTCCTTTTTGTAATGTTATAGTCTTAAAATTTAGAGGGAATCTAAGCAAATTTATGAGATTTAATTTAATTTTACTTGATGAGTACATTATTAGTTAGATGGTCTTTTAACAATTACAAACATGACTACTTTCTTTTTTTGGGGTTTCAAAACTATGTGCCTATTTCTATTTTAATCTCCCTCTAACCTCATATGCATGTTTATATTTTTCAATCATGAGTTTTAAGGAATATTTAAGTTCCTTAAATCTCGTGAAAATTGGGAAATAAACATGTAGATAAGGGACGGAGGGAGTACTAATAATATACTCACCAATAATGCTCATATATCTACTTCTGTCTTAATTTACATAATTGTACGAGTAATAATTATAGAAAAGGTTTATTATCATTGAAATTTACAAAGTAATTATACAAACAAATGGAGTAATAATTGTAACAAAATTAATGCTAACCACTTCGTTAAAAACCTAAAACAAGCATCAGAGTTATGGAGGTAGTATAAAGAAAAAATAATAATGAGATTGAATTAAACGTTATTGTATAAAGGAGGGGAAAAAAAGGAGAGATAAGGACTAGAATATAAAATATGTAAAAACTTATTTTATTTAATTTGCTATTAAAAATTAAATAAAGAATATTGATGTTTAAAATGACGTAGACCAATCAAATTAAATGTGAATAGTGGGATAGAGGATTCATACCCTTTTCGGCCTTTTGCTTTCTTTAAGAAAACAAAAGGTGTTTAAACAAGTCAAGTAATTTTTATTTTTATTTTTATTTTATTTTTTTTTTTTTTTTTGGAAACAAACAAGTCAAGTAAATTAAACTAGCCAAGTAAGCCAACAATTAAAGGTTACAAAATACTAAAATAGGCCTAAAGTCAAAGTTAATTGCTTTCTTTGTATGTAAAAAAGCAAGTTTATCCGGCAACAATTATGCTATAATGCTATGAGTTGTTTATTTGCATAATTTTTGGCAAAATATATTCTCATTTTTATTCAAAATAGAAAATTTTATTTAATTTTCAAGCGTACTCCCCCTACCATTTTAAGGTTACATATAACATCCGTTCAAAAAAAAAAAAAAAGGTTACATATAACATAATTAATAAAAAATTGATTGCCCCATCAAAGTTGACTACGGAGTACTTAAAATACAATATGTTAACTCGATACGAACCAAGATAGCATCACACAGGTTTATTATAGCTTAATTCCACCTTGAAAATGTGATTGTATAACTTATGTGTAACAACTAACAAGTTATATTAGAACAAGAACATTTTTCCGAAACAGTCCAAATTATTGGGGGACCAAGCTGCTGCAATGCAAAACATAAATACCATTAAATAAACGATTTTTGTCTATCAAAATGATAAATTGGGGCTTCCTTAAGAATAAATGAGTAATGTAGCTATATATTTGGTTCTGAATTACTTTGTAAATGTTACTTGGTGACCAAGCTGCTACAATAATGCAAAACATAAATATGTAAAATTAGGCCAAGTTGTGGCACATGAATCAACATTTTTGGTAAATATAAAGTACGTCAATATCCCCTCAAAAAAAAAAAAAAAAAAAAAAAGTCAATAAATCAAAAGCAATCAATTTTATTACTCCCATTATTTACTTATGTTAATATTGTTGCATTAAATTAAAGAGTATATAATTACGGGCCTTCAATTACCAGCTTAATTTTTTGGTTCAATTGATGATCATTTAACATAGTATCAAAATCAACATGACAAGAAGGTTACTGTTGGTTCAAATTTCATACCCCTTGATTATTGAAATAATCTTGCATATGTGATGTGTGTTAATTGGAATTATAAGAAATTTTCTTGATGCAGGGGATGACTCTACTCTGGCTAACAACAATGATCCCAAATGCAAAGCCACCGCCGTGCAACACCTTAGCCCATGACTGCAAATCCCCAACATCAGGGCAATATGCCATCCTAGTGTTTGCCTTTCTCATCATGTCAATTGGTGCCGGTGGAGTAAGGCCTTGTTCACTAGCTTTCGGCGCTGATCAAGTAGACCGAAGAGACAATCCCAAGAATAAAAAGACTTTGGAACTCTTTTTCAGCTGGTACTATGCATGTGGTTGCTTTTCTGTAGTAATTGCTATGACAGTAATAGTGTACATTCAAGATCACTTGGGTTGGAAAATTGGGTTCGGCATACCAATTATTCTTATGCTCTTATCGACCATCTTCCTCTTGCTTGCTACTCCTCTTTATGTGATGAATAAGGTTAAGAGTAATCTCTTTATTAGCCTTGTTAGAGTTGCAATTGCTGCTTTTCAAAACAGAAAAATCACTCTGCCACCTCCTGGATCAAATGTGCATTACTATTATCTAAAGAAAAATTCAACAATAACTTGCCCAAATGATAGATTAAGGTATGTTTTGATCGAGGATACCCCAGTTTCTCATTTGTTTCTCATAATGGCATTTTTGTGAATAAATCAACAACTTTTTCATTATTGTGGGCTCCACAATTGAATAAAGTTGTTGATTTATTTACGAAAATGTGAATGTGACCATGAGAAACAGGGAATTTCCCAGTGTGTTTAATTTCTGTTCAATATTGTTATATATTTTAGTTAGGCAAATGAGTTTTAATTTGTGCTACGGAATAAACAACTAAACATGATTCTATCTAATACTTGTATCTTTTGATAGGTTCTTGAATAAAGCTTGTATCATTCAAGATGTGCACCGCAACATTGGGTCTGACGGAATAGCGAAAAACCCATGGAATATATGCACGGTAGAGGAAGTTGAAGAGCTAAAGGCTCTTATAAGAGTCCTCCCAATATGGTCGACAGGGGTCTTAATGTCCATACACGCGAACCAGAGTTCATTTGGTGTGGTCCAAGCTTTATCGATGGATAGGCACCAAGCCTCAAAGTTTGAAGTTCCAGCGGCTTCATTTATTACGTTTCAAATCATGGTCATAGTGCTATGGATTCCTATCTATGATCGCGTACTCATTCCCCTGGCATCAAGGATCAATGGCAAACCTATTAGCCTTAGTGTAAAGTTGAGAATGGGGATCGGACTGTTTTGTGCATTCATGTCAATGTTTGTAGCCGGAATTGTGGAGAACATACGAAGAAAAGGAGCCATTGGTGAAGAGTTGGCAAATAATAATAATAATAGGGATGCAATCCTTATGTCTGCCTTTTGGCTAGTACCCCAAAATTGCTTGAGTGGCTTAGCTGAGGCCTTTAACGCGATAGGGCAAAACGAGTTTTATTACACTGAAATGCCTAAGAGCATGTCAAGCATAGCAACATGCCTCTTCGGAGTTGGGATGGGTGTTGCAGGGCTACTATCTAGTGTAATATTGAACTTGGTGAATGATATTACAACAAGAGGAGGCAAGGAAAGTTGGGTTTCAAGCAACATCAACAAAGGTCGATATGACTATTTTTATTGGCTTATTGCTGCAATATGCTTCTTCAATGTCTTGTTTGATATGTTTTGTAGTTGGTGTTATGAGCCTGTTGATGAGGTGCATGAGCAGGCTGTCAATCAAACACCAACATTGGCTAGACTGGAGAATAACAGCCTGCCGACGGACAAAGAATTGAAAGAGGGCTAGATTCGTCGATGTCTTATTATATGTAACCTTGATGTATTAAAACAAGTAGATAGGAGTACAATTTAGGGAAATAATTTTGGCACACTAAAAAGGTAATTTAGGCACACGCATTATTAGAGCACCATTTTCTATGTACCTCACGTTCTCACTCTTACATGCATAGAGATATGTCAATATCAATAAGGTTTGCCAAAGTCAACTTCCATATTTCATGAGGGATTGTTTTGGAGCTTTAAATAATATACGGAGTATGAATTAAATTTTTTTTTTTTCCAAAAAAACTTCTTAGTTCATGGTATTACATTTTTTGTGACTTTTGGAGGTATTCCTAGCAGCTAACCGTTGGACATTTATTGTACTATATGGTAAAATGGTAAATATTGAGAAATTTATTATTATTATTATTTTTAGAATATCCACCCGGTTCACCAAAATTTAGCTCCGACTACATCCGGATAGCACACCAAGCTTATGGTGGGTGAGTTTTTCAACAAGAGTTTCTGCATATGGTGAGGCTCGAACCTGAGACCTCCCTCTAAGGGCATGAAGTTGCTTACTAATTGAGCCAACTCTTGTTGATAAATATTGAGAAATTTAAAGTAGTTTCATCATCGATAGTTCATACAAATACGAAAATTGAGCAACTTTGATTTGATAGATAGTTTTTTTTTAAAATTAAATATTCACGTGCAGCTGAATTGGATTACATAAACAACGTTGAATTGGATTACTTAAACAACGTTGTTGTTCATGGTCCATAACGTTGTTGTTCATGGTCCATAAAAAGCTAGATGTCCATAAAATGCTAAATGGGCCAGGTCTATCACTTACTTTAATAACACTAATCTTCTCCATTTTTTTTTATGGGTGTGGTGCGTAAAGCCACAATGGCTGATGGCAATCGCTACTAGGATCCTCTACAAAAAAAAAAAGTGAGATATCCCACGCTCTTTCTATTTATGATTTTATGTTGTATTTATTGATAGTTAATGAATTTAGATTAGAGCTATCAAAAGTTGACCCGACCCGAAATACCGACTCAAACCCGTTTATTAACCGACCCATCTGAACTCGAAAAAATGGTGACCCAAACCCGACCTGAAACCAACGCTAGACCCGAGTTGACCCGAGTAAGTGAGACCCGAACTCGAACATGAACTGACCTGGAGATGACCCGACCCGAATGTAACCCGAAAAGTATTAACCTGAATCGAACCCGACTTGAACCGAAATTGACCCAAACCCGTTTTAACCTGTCAAAACCCGAATTTAACCCGACTTGTTACTAACCTGACCTGAATTCAACCCGACACGTTCCTAACCCGACCCGAATTTAACCCAACTTGTTACAAACCCCGACCCGAAATCAACCCGACTTGTTATTGACCAAACCCAAATTCAACCCGACTTGTTATTGAATCGACCCGAATTTTACCAGACCTATTACTAACCCGACCCAAAAATTCAACCCGATCTGTTACTAGCCCGACTCGAAATTAACACGACTTGTTATTGACCCGACCTAAATTCAACCCAAATTGTACCTGACCCGATTGCAAATCACCGTAAATGCAATTTAGATCACATTATTATTGTTGATCAAAGCATTTTGTCTAGGGAGATCAAGTTGATCCAAGCCAGCAAAAGAAAGGAACATCATCCTCAAATTTAAGAGTTAAATATAGTATATATTTGTTGTATGGTCAAAGGAGATAATTATCTTCATAAATTATAAACTATAGTTTCTAGTATATTGCCATAAATATTTTAGTCAAAGGAGAAAATTAGCTTGATAAAAATGATAATTATCTACTTATATTGAATTGAACCCGAATATGACATGACTTGGAAATGACCCGAACTGATTGTAACCTGCAAATTATTGACTTGAACATAACCCGACTTGACTCCGAGAATGACCCGACTTGGAAATGACCCAACCTGATTATAACCCGCAAATTATTGACTTGAACCGAACACGACTTGAACCCGAGAATGACCCGACTTGAAAATAACACGACCTGATTATAACCAGCTAATTATTGACTTGAACTGAACCCGACCTAATTCTAACCCGCATATTATTGACTTGAACCGAACTCGAAAACTACCCTAACCCGTTTTAACCCGAATTAAAACCGACCTATTGTTCACCTGACCCGAATGTAACCCGATCAGTTATTAACACGACCTAAATCCGACCCAAACTCGATAAGAAATATGACCCAACGTAACCCGACTCAAGCATGACCCAACCCAAACCCGAACCATATAGGTAATGGAATTAATCCGAATTGACTCGACCTGAGTTGACCCGACCCACTCTTACCGACCCAAACCCAACCCGTTTACCCGAATTGACAGCTCTACCCGAAACCTCCAAAATTTCTAAAAAAACCTGGATATTAGCCTTTAATTTAGGATTTTTTTTTTACTTTTTTCACCTGAAAATAAAAATTGTTGAAATGTTTACCATGTTCCCTACTATCCTCCGGGATTCCAATTGGTTGGGTGGAACCTTCCAATTTGCCTTAAAACGACCAATTTACCGGTTTACAACTTGCACCGATTTCATTAACTCAAGCTTACCACAAACATTAATGAAAACATATAATGATCATATATGGATCCAAACGACATTATATGACCACGAGATGTATCCCCTAAAATCTTAATGCTTTTCGACACCGGGCCACAAAACATTCGAAATTTCTCAAAAAGCGTGGATATATTAGCCTTCAATTTTTGAATTTTTTGACTTTTTTTCGCCCGGAAATAAAAATTGCCGAAATGTTTACCATGGACATAAATACCCTCCGGGAGTCCAATTAGGTGGGTGGAACCATCCAATTTGCCTTTAAAACGACCAATTTACCGGTTTAAAACTTACACCGATTTCATTAATCTCAAGCCTATCACGAACATTTATGACAACAAATAATGATCATATATGGTTCCAAACGACATTATATGACCCCAAGATGTATTCCCTAGAATTTCAAAACTTTTCGACACAAGGCCCCGAAGACTCCAAAAATTCTCAAAAAGCGTGGATATAGGCTTCAATTTTTGAATATTTTGACTTTTTTTGCCCGGAAATAAAAATTGCCAAAATGTTTACCATAGTCTCTAATATCCTCCGGGACTCCAATTGGGTGGGTGGAACAATCCAATTTGCCTTTAAAGGCCAATTTACCGATTTACAACTTGCGACGATTTCATTAACTAAAGCCTACCACAAACATTTATGACAACATATAATGATCATATATGGTTCCAAACGGCATTATATGACCCAAGATGTATCCCCTAAAATCTAAAGGCTTTACTACACTGGGCCCCAAAACCTCCAAAATTTCTCGATAAGCATGGATATTAGCCTTCAATTTTGGAACTATTTTGCTTTTCTTCGCCCTGAAATAAAAATTGCCGAAATGTTTTCCCTGGTCCCCAATACCCTTCGGGAGTCCAATTGGGTGGGTGGAACAATACTATTTGTCTTTAAATGGCCAATTTATCGATTTACAACTTGCACCGATTAAATTAACTCAAGCCTACTACGAACATTTATGACAACATATAATGATCATATATGGTTCCAACGACATTATATGAACCCGAGATGTATCCCCTTAAATCTCAAAACTTTTTGACACCAGGCCTCGAAACATCCCAAATTTCTAAAACAGTGTGAATTTCAATTTTAAATTTTTTTGACTTTTTTCGTCCGGAAATAAAAATTGCCAAAATGTTTACCATGGTCCCTAATACCCTCCGGGAGTCCAATTAGGTGAACCAACCAATTTGCCTTTAAACGGCCAATTACCATTTTACAACTAGCACCAATTTCATTAACTCTAGCCTACCACGAAAATTTATGACAACATATATATATTGATCATTTATGGTTCCAAACGGCATTATATGACCCCGAAATGTATCCCTTAAAATCTCATTTCTTTTCGACACCAGCCCCGAAACCTTTGAAATTTCCCAAAAAGCATGGATATTAGCCTTCAATTTTGAATTTTTTTTTTAATTTTTAACTCCTGGAAACAAAAATTACCGAAATGTTTACCATGGTCCCTAATACCCTCTCGGAAACCAATTGGGCGGGTGGAACCATCCTATTTTCCTTTAACCGGCCAATTTACAGGTTATAACTTGTAACAATTTAATTAACTCAAGCCTACTATGAACATTTATGACAACATATAATGATCATAATTGGTTCCAAACGGCATTATATGACCCCGATATGTATCCCCTAAAATCTCAAAACTTTTCGACACCGGGCCTTGAAACATCCCAAATTTCTCAAAAAGCGTGGATATTAGTCTTCAATTTTGGAATTTTTTTACATTTTTTGCCCGGAAATAAATTGCCAAAATATTTACCATGGTCCTTAATACCTTCCGGGAGTCCAATTCGGTGGGTGCAACCATCCAATTTGCCTTTAAACGACTAATTTACCGATTTACAACTTGCACCGATTTCATTAATTCAAGTGTACTGCGAACATTTATGACAACATATAATGATCATATATGGTTCCAACGACATTATATGACCCCGAGATGTATCCCCTACAATCTTAAGGCTTTTCGACAGCGGGTCCCGATACCTCCAAAATTTCTCAAAAAGCGAGGATATTAGCCTTCAACTTTGGAAATTTTTTACTTTTTTTCGCCCGGTAATAAAAATTAATGAAATATGCTCTCTAATACCATCCGGGAGTGCCATTGTATGGGTGGAACCATCTAATTTACGTTTAAACGATAAATTTACCGATTTCAAACTTGCACTGATTTCATTAACTTAAATCTACCACGAATATTTATGACAACATATAATAATCATATATAGTTCCAAACGGCATTATATGACACCAAGATGTATTCCCTGGAATTTCAAGACTTTTCGACACCGAGTCCCGAAACCTTCAAAATTTCGCAAAATGCGTGGATATTAAGTCTTCAATTTTGAAAATTTTCAACTTTTTTTCGCTCGGAATTAAAAATTTCCAAAAAATTTTCCATGGTCCCTAATACCCTCCCGAAGTTCAATTGGCTGGGTGGAACCATCCAATTTGCCTTTAAACAACCAATTTACCGGTTTACAACTTGCACCAATTTCATTAACTCAAGCCTACCACGAACATTTATGACAAAATATAATGATCATATATGGTTCCAAACGGAATTATATGACCCCGAGATGTATCCCCTAAAATCTCAAGGTTTTTTTATACCGGACCTCGAAACCTCTAAAATTTCTCAAAAAGCGTGAATATTAGCCTTCAATTTTGGAATTTTTTTTTACTTTTTTTCACCCGAAAATAAAAGTTGTCGAATTGTTTACCATGGTCCCTAATACCTTCCAGTAGTCCAATTGGGTGGATGGAACCACCAATTTGCCTCTTAATCGCTAATTTACCGGTTTACAACTTGCACCGATTTCATTAACTCAAGCCTACCACGAACATTTATGACAACAAATAATGATCATAAACGGTTCCAAACGACATTATATGACCCCGAGATATATTCCCTAAAATCTCAAGTCTTTTTTACACCGGATCCCAAAACCTCAAAAATTTGTCAAAAAACATGGATATTAGCCTTCAATTTTGGAATTTTTTGACTTTTTTTCGCCCGTAAATAAAAATTGCTGAAATGTTTACCATGGTCCCTAATACCCTCTGGGAGTCCAATTGGATGGGTGGAATGATAGGCGTGTCGCGTACCTAACAAAAATAAACCTAACTAGACCACTACTATGTAGATGGGGAAGCAAGGGTCGATTTTCAAGAGACTATGGTTCAACTAATTAATTAGACTCAAGTAACTAATAAGCAAGTAACCAAATCAAATAATTGAGAATTAATAACTAAATATCAAGAACGACGATTAAAATAAATAATACGATAATCAAATACTAAAGACATCCAAGATCAAGCAATACCACGATTACAATTAATGCAATAGTAGTAACATATAATTCAATTGATTAAAGAGGAAAAGTAATCTCTGAATAGTACCAATGTTCTCTCCCGAGTTATCAATGGCTTCCCTAATCAAAATCAAGCCTACTTCCGCGGAATCATGTAAATTAAAGACCTTGAGCACATTACCCTAACTTCCTAATCATCCATTCAACTACTCCCCTGATAAACTTCAAACCCTTAATTGATTTATTCAAACCCGTCAAAACTCAACTCCCATTGCGATTAAAACAATGGATAATAACAATACCAATTATCCCTAATCTAGTATTGGCATAAACACAATCAATTAAGCATATCAATTGCAATTATCATTAGAGAATTTAAAGAATTAAATCAAGCATTAATCATATTCGGGTTTCGCTAGATCTTGGAATAAAGAAACTACTCACACATATTCATGAAATCAAGAATGATAATCAATAAAGAGAACATAATTAACAATAATAAAATAAAAGAAGTGAGAGAAGAAATCAATACTTGAAATTAATTATGAAATCTTGAATTTTGAAAGCAAAACCCTAGAAAATAATATGGAAGAACGTAATACCCAAAAAGTCTAAAATAATATATGAAAAAGTGATACATAAAAGACTATCTAAACCTATTTATATCCTAGCATAAAACTAGATATTTTTATTTAAATAGGACTATCAAATGCCACCAAAACGAGCTGCCATAGGTGGGTTGTGGCCGCACGAAGAAAACCGCCACAACTAGGTAGTGGAGAGGGTTGTCTTCGCCTCTCCCTTGCTCCAATATAGACGTCCACAACCAAGCTGTGGAGTAGGCTGCAAAAATGCTCCATTGATGATGCTCCATTGGTACTATAAATGCTCCATATAAAGAAATATCTCACGATCAAAATAAATTCCATGCAAATCGAGCCTTATTCCTATAAAAACAAAAACAAACAAACCGAGAAGAGCAATATCGAAATAGGAAGAATAATAGCTCAAAAATATTAGGAGAATGAAGAAAACATAATAAAACATGACCAAATATCACATATAAATCGTGTATAATATCGTGATATCATGGAACCATATAATTTGCCTTTAAACAGCCAATTTACCAGTTTACAAATTGCACCGATTTCAATAACTCAAACCTACCACGAACATTTATGATAGCATATAAGGATCATATATGGTTCCAAACGGTATTATATGACACTCAGATGTATAAACTAAAATCTCAAGACTTTGCGACATCGGGCCCGAAACCTCCAAAATTTCTCAAAAAGCGTGGACATTAGCCTTCAATTTTTGAAAATTTTGACTTTTTTCGTCAGAAAATAAAAATTGCCGAAATGTTTACCATGGTCCCTAATATCCTTCGGGAGTCCAATTGGATGGGTGAAACCATCCAATTTGCCTATAAACGGCTATTTACCGGTTTATAAATTGCACCGATTTCATTAACTCAAGCCTACCACGATCATTTCTGACAACAAATAATGATCATATATGGTTCTAAAAGACATTAAATGACCCTGAGATGTATCCCCTAAAATTTCAAAACTTTTCGACATCGGGCCCCGAATCCTCAAAAATTTCTCAAAGAGGGTGGATATTATCCTTCAATTTTGAAATTTTTGACTTTTTATCGCCCGGAAATAAAAATTGCCGAAATGTTTACCATGGTCCCTACTACCCTCCGTGAGTCCAATTTGGTTGGTGGAACCATCCAATTTCCCTTTAAACGGCCAATTTAACACTAGTAGAAAATAAGTAATGGGAAGCCCCAAATGGCAAGCGGTTTTAAAAATCCGCTTGCCATTTACCCAATTTTTTTTTAATAAACCTGTAATATTAAATGGCAAGCGGTTTTGGCGCGAACCGCTTGCCAATATATATAATGACAAGCGGTTTGGGGTTGAAACGCTTGCCATTAGATATATTGGCAAGCGGTTCAACCCCAAACCGCTTTCCATTTAGAAAAGAAAAAAAAAACCGGGATCACAAACCCTAAGCCAATAAATGCCCACACATTCTCACGGCCTCTCTCTCCTCTCTCCCCTTTCACCCCTATTACCAGTTCTCTCTCACTCCTCTAATTCACTCTCCTTTCTCCATCTCCTTCTCTTAGCTTTCTCTCTCATCTCTTTCTTTCCTTTCTCACGCCAAGACCCATTGGTGCTTGTGGGTTTTTGAGCCAATTCCGGTGGTAGTCCGGTGGGTTTTCGAGCGAATTCTGGTGGGTTTTTGAGCCAATTCGAGCCATGGGTTTTCGAGCAAATTCGTGTGGGTTTAAATCGTGGTAGTCCGGTGGTGGTGCGTGTGGGTTTTTATGGTCGAATTCGACAATAAAAACTCTAGATCTAGAGTTTTTATGGTCGAATTTGACCCATAAACCCAAATTTAAAGCCAATTTCGATTTTTTGGTGGTATTCAAGGTATTTCCTTTTTTTTTTAATCTTTTATTTTGTTTTTTCAGTGTTTTTTTTTAATTTTATTGTGATGGGTGGTTGAATCGGTTTGTTTCAGGTCAATTTGTTGTTGGTGGGGTGTCGTGGTGGGTGGTGGTGTTGGCCAGTGTTCTGGTGTTGGTGGGGGTCGTCGGTGGACGGGTGGTGGTGGGTGGTCGTGGCTGGTGAGTGTTCTGGTATTGGTGGGCCGGGGGTCGTGGCTGACGGGTGTTCTGGTATTGGTGGGGGTCGTGGTGGGTGGTTGTTCTGGTATTGGTGGGTCGTGGTGGGCCGGTGGTGTTGGTGGTCGTGGCTGGTGGTACGAAGCAACATGAGCTTGGTTTTTTTTTTTTTTTTAATAGAGCTAATTTTATTTTATTTTTTTTTTTTTTTTTTTGGTATTAGTTGTATTAATTTTATTAGTTGTATTTTTTTTTTATGTAAATGTAATATTACAACAAATGATTAATAAAAACATTAATGTTTTTACATATGTTTGGTTTGTGTATCAATTTATGTGAAAAAATCCAAATTTTTTTTTTTTTTAATTTTTATACCCATAATGGGCAGCGGTTTGGCGCCAACACCGCTGCCCTTTCTCTAGTAATGGCAAGCGGTTCTGAACCGCTTGCCATTTAAATGGCAAATGGCAAGCCCCCTAAGCCCATGCGGTTCAAAACCGCTTGCCATTACATTTATTCTACTAGTGTAATTACCGGTTTACAACTTTCACGGATTTCGTTAACTCAACCCTACTACGAACATTTATGACAATATAAAATGATCATATATGATTCCAAATGGCATTATATGACCCCAAGATATATCCCCTAAAATAATAATACTTTTCTACACCAGGCCCCAAAACCTCCAAAATTTCTCAAAAAGCGTGGATATTAGCCTTCAATTTTAAAATTTTTTGATTTTTTTTAGCCCAAAAATGAAAATTTCCGAAATGTTTACCATTGTCCCTAATACCCTCCGGGAGTCCAATTGGGTGGGTGGAACCATCCAATTTGCCTTTAAACGACCAATTTACCGGTTTACAACTTGCACCGATTTCATTAATTCAAGCCTACCACGAACATTTATGACAACAAATAATGATCATATATGGTTCCAAACGGCATTAAATGACCCCAAGATGTATCACCTAGAATTTCAAGACTTTTCGACACCGAGCCCCGAATCCTCCAAAATTTCTCAAATAGCGTGGATATTAGCCTTCAATTTTGAAATTTTTAACTTTTTATCGCCCGGAAATAAAAATTGCCGAAATTTTTACCATGGTCCTTAATACCGTCCGGGAGTCCCATTGGGTGGGTGGAACCATCTAATTTGCCTTTAAACGACCAATTTACCGGTTTATACTTGTATCGATTTCATTAACTCTAGCCTACCACGAACATTTATGACAACAAATAATAATCATATATGGTTCCAGACGGCATTATATGAGCCCGAGATGTATCCCCTAGAATTTCAAGACTTTTCGACACCGGCCCCGAAACCTCCAAAATTTCTCAAAAAGCGTGGATATGTCTTCAATTTTGGAATTTTTTTACTTCTTTCACCCGGAAATAAAAATTGCCGAAATGCTTACCATGGTCCCTACTACCCTCGGTGAGTCCAATTTGATTGGTGGAACCATCCAATTTGCCTTTAAACGACCAATTTAATTACCGGTTTACAACTTGCACGGATTTCATTAACTCAAGCCTACTACGAACATTTATGACCACATATAATAATCATATATAGTTCCAAATGACATTATATGACCCCAAGATGTATCCCCTAAAATATTAATAGTTTTCTACACCAGGCCCCGAAACCTCCAAAATTTCTCAAAAAGCGTGGATATTAGCCTTCAATTTTGAATTTTTTTGAATTTTTTTCGCCCAGAAATAAAAATTTCTGAAATGTTTACCATGGTCCCTAATATTCTCCGGAAGTCCACTTGGGTGGGTGGAACCATCCAATTTACCTTTAAACGACCAATTTACCGGTTTACAACTTGCACCGATTTCATTAACTCAAGCGTACCACAAACATTTATGACAACAAATAATGATCATATATGGTTCCAAATGGCATTATATGATCCCGAGATGTATCTCATAGAATTTCAAGACTTTTCGACAACGGGCTCCGAAACCTCCAAAATTTCTCAAAAAGTGTGGATATTAGGCTTTAATTTTGGAATTTTTTGACTTTTTTTCGCCCCGAATTAAAAATTTCCGAAATATTTACCATGGTCCCTAATACCCTCCGTGAATCTAGATGGGTGTGTGGAACCATTCAATTTTCTTTTCAACGGTCAATTTACCGGTTTACAACTTGCACCGCTTTACTGGTTTACAACGGCCAATTTAATTAACTTGCTCCGAACCCGACTTGAACCGAAATTGACCCAAACCCGTTATAACCCGTCAAAACTCGAATTTAATCCGAATTGTAACTAACCTGACCTTAATTCAACTTGACCCGTTTCTAACCTGACCCGAATTTAACCCAACCTGTTACAAAACCGACCCGAAATCAACCCGAGTTGTTATTGATCTGACCCGAATTCAATCCGACTTGTTATTAATAACCCGACCTGAATTTTACCATACCTATTACTTACCCAACCCAAAAATTTAACCCGATCAATCACTAAGCCGACTCAAAATTAACACGACTTGTTATTGACCTGACCTAAATTCAACCCAAATTGTTCCTGACTCGATTTCAAATCACCGTAAATGCAATTTAGACCACCTTATCATTGTTGATCAAACCATTTTGTCTAGGGAGACCAAGTCGGTTCAGGCCAGCAAAAGAAAGGAACATCATCCTCAAATTTAAGAGTTAAGGAGATAATTATCTTCCTAAATTATAAACTATAGTTCCCTAGTATATTGCCATATATATTATAGTCAAAGGAAATAATTAGCTTGCTAAAGTGATAATTATCTATTTATAATTAGTTGAACTCGAATATGACCTGACTTGGAAATGACCTAACCTGATCGTAACCTGCAAATTATTGACTTGAACATAAACCAACTTGAATTCGAGAATGACCCGACTTGAAATGACCCAACCTGATTATAACCCGCAAATTATTGACTTGAACCGAACCCGATTTGAACCTGAGGATGACCCGACCTGATTATAATCCGCAAATTATTGACTTGAACCGAACCCGACTCAAACTCGAGAATGACCCAACCTGATTCTAACCCGCAAATTATTGACTTGAACAGAACCTGACTCGAACCTGGGAATTACCCTAACCCGTTTTAACCCATGAAAACCCGAATTAAACCCGACCTATTGTTCACCCGACCCGAATGTAAACCGACCCAAACCCGATAAGAAGTATGACCCGACGTGACCCGACTCAAGCATGACCCAACCCAAACCCGACCCGCATAGGTTATGGAATTAATCTGAATTGTCCTGACCCGAGTTGACCTGACCCAAACCCGACCCGTTTACCCCAATTGACAGCTCTAATTTGCAATAAAAAAATTGTTAGTTAATGGATGGAATCAGTTGTACTAAAATATTCTTTTGTGGTATCACGGGTTGAAATATTATCCCCACTTAATTTTCATTTATATTGTTGGGTTGGGTATATTAGACAATTAATCTCGAAAATTTTTGTTTGAAATAATTAAAAAAAATAAGGGCTTGTTTACAAACTTATTTAAGGAGTGAACTGGTGTAAATATAATACATATCTTTTTTTTAACGTAATTTTTTTGCTATTTAAAGAGCCACAAGGACGGTTGATGAGAGTCGATCCCAAGATCTCTTAGAATATGGAGGGAAACTCCAACCACTTGAGCTATCCCCTCACTCTCTTCTTTTAACATAATTCAATCATAAATAATTAAAGATATTATTCTCTTAATTTTAATATGAAAATTATTCCACACTAATTTATTTTCCCAAAGTATTCTACCTCTAGGATCTATTGCTCTAAGCCTCTAAGGCCTAACATACAAAGTTATTCGAAGATTGGTATTAACGGTTACGAAAACGAGACATTGATTTGCTTTTCCTTACAAAAATGGACTTTAATGATGCTTTAGTTAACCATGTGTTCAATGGGTATGACAGATTGCAATTGGGCCATGTTGTATAGAATTTGGATCCAAACTTTGCTTTTTAAAATTCTACTCGTATTTTTGGCGATTAAGTAGTCCAAGTATCTTTTATTTATACGGAGTAGCAAATTTTGAAAAAATCAATCCATAATCAATTCGAAAATTAGGCTACCTGATCCGATAATCATAATATTTTGGATACCCGATCCAATAATTTGTTATCAGGTACAAGTACAGATACGGTTATTGGATACTCCTTTCGTTTATAATAATCGCAACAGTAGGGTTGACACAAAATTTTAGAAAATTTATAGGGTGGGAACCAAAAGATGAATTTTTTAATGTAAAGTGTTGGTAAGTTTAATTGTTAGTAGGAGAAAAAAATATTTTTAAAAAATAGTGTAAATGGGGTTGTTACTTGTTAGGAGAGAAAAATAATAAAATAGTTGTGGTTCCTTACCAAATAAGAAAGTGTTGTAACTATTATGAAACGAATGAAAAAAAAAAGTGTTGTGATTATTATGAAACGGAGGGAGTATCATTATTAAATTAACGGGTTAGCCGATCCGATCAGCAACTGTTTCTTTTATTTCCTACTTAAATCTATTTATCCAAATCCTAAACTCTTATAAGTACAAATTTACATTATTGGATATCATAATGGGTATCCGATTATTAATCCAAAAGTCTGGGTATCCAAACTTATTGGTTTGGTTCATGAATATCGTTTATAGTGTTATTGGTTATCGGGTAGTTGAACCGATAATGTTAACGGTTTAAGTACTGAACCATGCTCACCCCTACTTACTACACACTTTTTTTTTTTTTTTTTTTTTTTTTTTTTTTTTTTTTTTTACAACATTTAAGAAAAGAACATTTCACATAATTTAAAACACTTTAAAATTATGGGGTTGAGAGGTTGTTAATTATTGTAGTATAGTACTTAATTAAGTGGATCACGAACTTAAAATAAGGATAATAATACAATTCCAAAAAAAAAAATCAATTATAGTGTGTTGTAGTATTATGACAATTACATTTAGGAAAGTGTTACAATTATTTAAAATGGAAGAAGTAATTTTATTTTTTCCCCCTTTTTATTGGCAACTAATTAAGGGCCTGTTTTCAAACATTTATTTTCAGTTCACTTTAGTTCATCACTAATAAGTTCAGTTCAGTTTAGTTTAGCTTGACTCCTAATTTCCTTCTCTTATAAAATATTCATTTCAGTTCAGTTCAGTTCAACTCTAATAAGTTCAGTTCAGTTCAGTTCATTTCATTTCAGTTCAGCTGAGTTTAGGGCCTGTTCTCATACGTTGAAATTCAGATCAGTTCAGTTCAGCTCCTAATAATTTCCTTCTCTTAGGGTCTGTTCACATTTACTTAATTTCAGTTCAGTTCAGTTCAGTTCAGCTCAAATCAGTTCAGTTCAGCTCCAATCAGTTCAGTTCAGTTCAGCTCTTAATTTCCCTCTCTCATAAAATATTCATTTCAGCTCAATTCAGT
Source organism: Chenopodium album (assembly GCF_948465745.1). NCBI lineage: Eukaryota > Viridiplantae > Streptophyta > Magnoliopsida > Caryophyllales > Amaranthaceae > Chenopodium > Chenopodium album. The sequence goes on along the minus strand of NC_137840.1, from coordinate 77,130,943 downwards.
TCAGTTCAGTTTAGTTCAGTTCCAATCAGTTCAGTTCAGTTCAGTTCAGTTCCAATCAGTTCAGTTCAGTTCAGTTCAGTTCAGTTCAGCTCAGTAAATGTGAACAGGCCCTTATAAAATATTCATTTCAGTTCAGTTCAGTCAATGAGAACAGGCCCTTAGTCAATGAGAATATGCTCTGAGTTTGCTTCTTTATAGAAATTGAATTAATATGACAGCTCGTATTTTGTGCGGTTGACTACTCCGTGTGTCCGCTTATAAAAAGAACAGAATAACCTCTATATTAATGATAAAGTAACCAGTATTAATACTAACAAAATAAATCGTTATTACTTATTATACTTATTGAATTTCCCTTAAATAACAAACTAAGTCCTATTATACTGACACAATTACCCCTATACTACTAACTGAATAATTAAATGGATTCAAACCTTTTCATTTATTTTTATTTTTTTTTTGTAAATTTTTCTTTTGAAATTTAATTAATAGCAATTGAACTAGTTGGACAATAAGAAATACGGAGTAAAATTCTTTTTTTGCAACTAAAGGTCTATTTTGTTCAGTTTAATTCAATCCAATTAATTCAATTCTCAATTTCCTTCTCTCATAAACCATTCATTTCATATCTATCTAATTCTATTCAGTTCAGTAAATCAGAATACTCCTTAAGTTTGCTTTTTAATAGACGTCGTCGGAAATGTTTTGCCGCTTCTTCTCACTGAGCCACTATATAACTGCCGGGCACCGCATACCATCAACATTAACTTTTCCTTCGATATTTCAAATATTTAAGCTAACGAAATTCGAAGTACTTGTATAAGCTAGAGAGTAACCCATCCAGGTACGTTATTGTGTTGATCCACAAGTTGTTCATTTGCTGGTTGTCAATTGGAGTTTTTTTGTTTTTGTTTTTTTAATTTCAATATCAAGTAATTTAAATTTTTAAACTTTTTGAGTAATAGTGTCTTTGCGACAAGGGTTATGTATATTGTTTTCCAACCATTGTATTCAATTTTAACCAACTAATAAAAATACTACTATATCGAGCATTTCTACATTTCAAGTATGGAAAATAAAAGGGTTATGTATATTGTTTTCCAACCATTGTATTCAATTTTAACCAACTAATAAAAATACTACTATATCGAGCATTTCTACATTTCAAGTATGGAAAATAAAAACAGTCAGAATGTGAGTCAGTCTCATCCAAAACTTATGCTTCAAAATTTTGGTAATAATGGCTATGATGTAGATAGTATGAATGATACAACGGAGAAAGAGGCGGTGGAGGAGGAGGTGGAACGGAGGTGGGCTGCTTTACAGCGGCTGCCTACTTATACAAGCATAAGAAAAGGGTTGTTGAGGCTAGTGATTGATGATGGGAAAGTTGATATTAAGGAGATTGATCTTCAAAAGTTGGGGAAGCAAGAGAAAAAAGTTTTGATTGAATCTCTCCTCAAAGGTATTCAAGAAGATACTGAGAATTTCCTCAGAAAACTCAGAGATAGAATTGATCGGTGAGTTTTTGTTTTACTACACACTCGTATTTATTACTCGTTTTGTCTCATGAATTTATTCATATTCTATTTTGGGTTAGAATGTTCCAATTCCTAATACTCCATAAAAGGAACAACATTCCTTAATATTTACACCTTATGTCTATTTACTTATAAACGTGAAAAAAACGCTAGTACATTTTTGTCAACATACATTGTTATTGATCATTAATATTTTCGATTACATATTATAAAAATTATCAGCATCAAAGTAAGTTGAGACAAATTAAAGAAAAAATTCCTAAGCTTGATAACTCTACTTGTTTATAGTTATAAGATTTAAAAAAAAAAAAAAAAAAAAAAAAAAAAAAAAAAAAAAAAAAAAAAAAAAAAAAAAAAAACACCACTTGACCCCCAAAATGTTTATTAAACTTTTCTTATAATCATAATTTAAACTTTTATATGTCCACTTCAAAAGGCAAAGGCAAAATTACCTTAAAAGTTGAAACCATCTGTATATGGCAATAAAGTGTTTAATTTTTTATTTATTCATTTTTTAAATTAATGTAAATCACTCTCATTGATTAAAAATCTAACAATACACTCGGGAAAAGATTATCAAGCATCAAAGTTAGAAAATTTTATAACGTAATAACACTCAAATAGATCTTACAGAGTACATGTTATTCTCATTTGGAATTCAGACAATATTAACAACTTAAGAAAATCTTCTAAATTCTTTCTAGTATACGAGTATAAGAAAAATATATGGTCAAGTGGAGTTTATTAATTTTATTCAATTCCATCGACGAATACTTTCAAAATATCAATTTACTGTATGAATTTTATTTTTACTAAAATGTAATTACAGATTTTAATAATTTAATACGCACATGGACAAATACTTCGTATGTTAAATGAAAATATGATGAACAAGTGGAGTACTTAATAGGAATATTTTCATGGAATAGAGGGAGACTTGACTCTTTTGAGAAGTTGAGATTGAGTAGCCTGTATTCTGTATATGATTAACGGTAGGGTCGTAGGTAACCATCATAATTGGGAGTAACTAAGAGATGAATGGCTAATTTCTTCAAAAAAAAAAAAAAAAAAAAAAAAAAAAAAAAAAAAAGATGAGTGGCTTATATCAACAACTCAACAAAAAAAATCTATACTTGATACTAACATACATACACCGTACAAAATATTATTCTAGCTGTTTCACCATTGATTGATTTGTATTTTTCCTGTTTTTGATGAGATGATTTGTATTTTTCATCATTATTCTTTTTAATTTTTATTTTTTTTCTGGTTAAAAGGAACTAATATACTACTTCGGCTTCATATTACTTGCAACAATTAGACATTTTTTTGTCTACTTTATGTCAAATCGTCGCAAGTATTCACTTAGATAAAAGTTTATGGCACACATATGCACTAGTGCCAATTTACAAAAGTCAACCTTCACGGTCAAGGTGGTTGGTGGGTGTTTGGGCTATCTATCACCCCCTCGCTACATACTAGCCTAAGTAGCAGTTAGAGTGTACCAAATCTACTGTTAGAGTTATTACATGCCGAATTTAGAGATACTATCAGGCTGCAAAATAGTTACAAAATTACTTAAGAAATTGTCTTTGCTGAAAACACAGCTAGAGCCTAGAAGTGAGAGGTAGATCCAACACACCTTTCCTTGCTACCAAACCTGCTTCCTTGACTTCCTCCCTGCTAGCTTTGACAAGCTTTGCCCTTCTTTCCTTAAGTTCAAAGAAGTTTTCCACGGGGCCGTTTTTGAGATTTCGGGGGCCCATGGGCGAAAGAAGAAATCGGGGCCCTAATGCATGTAGTACGAAGTATTTATTTTATTTTATTTTATTAATATTGAAGAAGAAATTTTTTTATTTTTTTTTATATATGTATATATACTTTAATATGAACAAATTATCATCCTTAAGAAAAAGTTTTGAACAAATAATCTAGTTTTGACTATAGTTAAAAAAACACTTTTAATAAATTATACTCAATGGAAAAATAAATACTTCTATATACTCAAGTCTACAACTATATGGTTTGTAAAAGAAAGAAGGTATAAAAGAAGCTTTATGATCGATTTTCTCTTACGAATGAAATGGATCATTCTTCATAATCTAAAATCTAAATCCATAAATAATATTTTTTTTTTAGGAACATAGTAATAGATATTTTATTATAATATAACAATAATTTAGGCTATAGTAGTTTATATATATACTATGCAAGTAGTAATTTGTTGAACCACTGACTTATGTGTATATTAAGTACTTACAAACTTGTACCAACCACCAAGCTACAAAGGACAAGAGATACTAGTATTGATAAATTTATCTCTAAATAAACATAACTGTAATGAGGCCCTCTTTGAAGATGAGGCCCTCTCTATCCGTGGGCCCTGGGCGGGTGCCCCGGCTGCCCTGGGTCAGCGACGGGCCTGGTTTTCCATGGTACTGTTCTTTTTAATTGGTTCTCTAGTTTTTTTTTATTGGTTTTCTGTGCGACTAAAAGCTTAAGATGATGATTGAAGTCTTAGATCGAATTATGTACTCTATCATGTCCCTTCATTTGAGAGTTTGTTGGGCTTGCAATGTGGATGTGATTTGGGTCCCCTCAGCTCATACCCTGAAATATTCCACATAAAAGTAGAAGTTAAATGAAATTTAAACCCATAATTTTTGTGTCACGGTAGCACCAAGATAGTTGAAGTAAGCTTTTGGTTAAAGTCCAATATCATTTTTTATATTCTATCATGAAAAGATGCTTAACGGAGTGAATACGATTAGGTAAAGTATCCTTTCATTATTTGAGTTGGCATCTTGGCATCAATGGAATGTTTGGGAATTGGGACCAACGGACCATCATCCACAGTTTTATTATTGCTAATTTGTAAGATTTACTTTAGTCTCGTCAAAATAGGAAAGAAAACTTTAATCAATAGGAATTTAAAGGGAAAGTAACGCTTTAGTGCATCTATGATTGGGTCGCTTGGAACAATTTTCATCCCACGTAGATGATCACAAATAACAGTGACAATTGATTTGAAGGAACTAATTTAACACCGTACTCTGTAAAAGTTTATTTCGAATAATGTTTTTTTTTTTTTTTTTTTTTTTTTTTTTTTTTTTTTTTTTTTGTGTGTGTGTGTGTGTATTCTACCCGGTTAACCATTTGGGCTAATCCGGATTTGGGGATCAGTTCTGGGTGGTTAGGTTCTAGTCCCCTCCCAATTGTTGTTGCAGGGGATCGAACACAGATCTTCACTACCAAGTGTAGTCACAATCACCACTACACCAACAACCAATTGGTTCGAATAATGATTTATAAGTGACCATAATATACTAATAACGTGATTTTTTTATTTTTTTATTTTATTTTTTTAGGGTTCTAATACGTGTAATCTTTGACCATTAACTTATTATTCCAGTAACTTATTGAAAATTGTTGTTATTGTCAATGATTAAGGCCCTGTTCTCTTCACCTTAAAAAAAATAATATTAAGTAAAAATAATTTCAGTTCAGTAAAAATATAAAATTAATTTCAGTTCAGTAAAAATAATTTCAGTTCAGTAAAAATAAGTTTAGTTCAGCAAAATTTAGTTTTATTAAAGAAGAATTATAATAGAAAATTAGTAAAAATAATTTCATTTCAGCAAAAATAATTTAAGTTCAGTAAAATTAATTTAAATTCAGCAAAAATAATTTAAGTTCAGTAAAAATAATTTCAGTTCAGCAAAATTAAGGTGAAGAGAACGGGGTCTAATATGTATATTTTTGTATGTCATGCAATTTATTATGTATGCAATGATTTGGATTCTAATTGATATTTATAGGGCTGCAATTAAAATTCCAAATATTGAATTGAGATACGAGCATCTGTCCGTGGAAGGAGAAGTACATGTAGGAAGCAGAGCCTTGCCCACCTTGCTTAATTCTTCTATGAATTTTCTAGAGGTAATAATTTTTATTGTCGAGGACATTAGATTCAATCAACATAAATATTAGTTGTCACTTTGTCCCAATCTTTTACCATAATTATAATTATAAGTACAAGGGCATTTTTGAACAAGGCAAGTCATAAGGCAATTTGGATACAATTATTAGGGAGTGTAGGATCAATATTAATTTTTTGTGGGACAGAAGACTTTTCCAATTTAGACTGAGGCAGGTTAACTTTTTTTTTTTTTTTGTGGGTGGGGGTGGGGGGACATAGGCCATAAAAAGATTTGTCATTGAAAGTAAATCAGTCAAAAATTTTACTCTTGAAGTCTTGATGTATTATAAAGTTATACTGTAATAAGTTTGATGTGTTTTTAATATTGGTGCAATAGACGACACATTAAAAATAGCATAAAAAAACCAGTATTGCAATGATTCTGGTATCAGTCAATCCAATAACTTTCAAAATTAATAATTGTGACAGAAATTGTTTAATTAGCTATTGTTTTTGTTTTGAAATTTGACACTGGCAGACAATTCTTGGATTGATACGACTTACCCCGTCAAAGAAGAGGAGCATCAAGATACTCCAAGATGTCAGTGGAATTGTTAAACCATCTAGGTATATTCTTTATTTCGTTATTTTATCATATAGTCGAAATCACTTGTGTTATAGACTAAGATTTTTGGCAAACCTATCGCTAGAAACAGATGTCTATGCTACTCTCATTCTAATGTGCCCAAATCAATCAAAAGTGTACTTAAATAAGTTTCCTAGTTATTCACAGTGTTTAACTGAAGAGATCATTTTTTCATAAATTTTATTAATACAATAATTATAAACAGTAATAATCAAAGTAGTATAGTAAATTTTCCTTTAAAAAATATATATATATATTGTAGTGAATTAAAAGTCATTGTTCATAAGGTTAAATTGATGTTTATAACCACATTCACGTACATTGATGTTTAAATTGTTAGGATGACATTGCTTTTGGGACCTCCAGACTGTGGAAAAACTACATTACTACAAGCACTCGCAGGGAAGTTAGATGAAGACCTTAAGGTGCATTTAATTTTCAATCCAAAATCTTTTTATGTATATAACGAAACTTATACAATACATCACGGAGTTTTATAAAAAAATATGTGCAGTGACATATTTTTTTCTTAAAAACTCGCTTAATAAATTAATAAAGTGTGGTATGGATATGTGATAAATGAAGTTCATATACATAAGTAGACAAAAGTGGAAGCTATGTCCTTGAGGAGTTGGGTTTTCCAAGCTGTGTCCATGCTTTTTAAAAGTGTCCACGCTTTTTAACAGCTATTTTTTAATCAACTATACCCCTCTCCTAATACTTACGTTAACTTTTAGTTAACTTCAAAATAAATATTTTTTTTAAAAAAGAAAAACCCCCCAAACACCCTCTCTCCTCCACCGTTGCACCTCCAGCCGCACCACCGCGTCACCCTCCTCTCTCCTTCTCTCTCAACTCCTCGACCATAATCTCCCCCCTCTCTCCTCGTACCCCAGCAACTACTACACCTAGCCACTTGATGTGCCACCACCACCATTCTTCATGCCCTGATTTTGACCATTTTTCGAAAATTTTTGGACAAACGTCGAACAATTTCGACTAATTGAACCATATCCGTGCAGATTTTCATAGGAAAAATCAATTTAAACAAGTTTTGTGTATTTAATCTCAATCTAATTGAACCTAAATTGATGATTTAACAATTAAAATCAAATTGGGGAAAAAATTAGGGTTTTTATTGTTTTGAACCAAATTCTTTGATTTAAAATGAAAACAACAATTAACAACTTAATTTTGCAATTTGAATACAATGAAACAAAAGTCCTAAACCAATTTGTCGAAATTTCAATTTGAATTAAATTCCTCCATTGTATTCGAACACTTTCTTTAGTGGTGCACCGGGTGAAGGACCTGATGGTGGGACTGTGATGGGTGGTGGTGGGGCTATGATGGGTGATGGTAGGGGTTGCTGGAGGGGTTTGGTTCGATCACAGGTGGGGTTCGGCGGGTGGCCTGGGGTGTGTTGGTGGGTGGTGGATCGTGAGGGTTGGGTTTTAGTGGTGAGGAAATAAAAACTAACGGCAACAGCTAACGACAACTTAACGGCAGGGTTACATCGTACACACTAAAAGTACTGGGTAGAAAAAACCAATAAACATTTATTACAAATGCGTTATTATGTCATGTATTCTTAAGAATTTCATTTCTTTATTCTTTACTAGTAAAACACTGTATATTTATGGATGTTGTTAACAACATTATCTTATCTATTTAAACTACTGTGAACAGGTAACTGGAAAGATAACCTACAATGGGCATGAATTTACACAAATTAACCCCCATAGAACGAGTGCTTATATCAGTCAACATGATCTTCATTTTGGAGAAATGACAGTAAGGGAGACACTCGATTTTTCAGGACGATGTTTAGGGGTTGGAACTCGGTATGAGTTGTTGGAAGAGCTGTTAAGACAAGAGAAGCAATTAGGGATCACACCTGATCTTGATATCGACGTCTTCATGAAGGCCATAGCCATTCCAGGTCAAGAAAATGGTCTAATTACTGATTATGTCCTCAAGGTTTGTAATCTTTATGAGAAAGGCTTACTTTAATTTTAAGAACTTAATTAGTTTTTAAACTTAGTACTCTAAATTAATTACCACCTTTTAATCCATTATTAGTTACTTGGATTGGATATATGCGCGGATACCATGGTGGGTGATGAGATGAGGAGGGGTATCTCGGGTGGTGAGAAGAAGCGTTTAACCTTAGGTATATATGCAAATTCAACTATACACTTATATACATCTGGGTGTACCTTTAATTACGTTTATTTTTATGGATATCAAGAATGTTCCTAAATTTATAGTATGTGACAAAAGTGCTTGATAAATTTAGGTTATTGTACTATAATGTAGGTGAAATGTTGGTTGGACCAACAAAAGTGTTCTTAATGGATGAAATTTCAACCGGGTTGGATAGCTCCACTACTTTTCGCATATGCAAAAACTTAAGAGATATAGTTCACATGTTGGATGTAACAATGATCATATCTCTTCTGCAACCGAATCCTGAGACGTATGACCTATTTGATGATATCATTCTTCTTATTGAAGGTCACATCGTTTACCAAGGTTCGTGTGAAGATGTTCTTGAGTTTTTTGATTACATGGGATTCAAGTGCCCGGAAAGAAAAGAAGTCGTCGACTTTTTGCTAGAGGTTACTTCAAAGAAAGACCAAGCACAATACTGGTCGCCTAAGAACCAGTCTTCACACAAATTTATTTCTGCTCACGAGTTTGCTCAAGCATTCAAATCTTGCCGAATTGGGCAGAGACTAGCATCGGATCTTTTCATTCCTTATGAGTCTAAGTCTAAAGCAATGCAATCGGATCTTTCGAAAGAATTGTATGGTACCTCCAGTTGGAAACTATTAAAGGCATGTTTCGCAAGGGAGTGGATGTTGATGAAGAGAAATTCTTTTGTGTACATCTTCAAAACTACTCAATTAACAATCATGTCATTGATTACCATGACGGTGTTTCTAAGGACAACAATGCATCATGAAACAGTGGCCGATGGAGGGAAATACTTGGGAGCTTTATTTTTCAGTCTCATGAATATGATGTTTAATGGAATGGCTGAATTTCCTATGACAGTCCTTAGCCTTTCGGTTTTTTACAAACAAAGGGACCTTTTCTTCTACCCTGCTTGGGCTTATGCCTTGCCTGTTTGTGTCCTACGAATACCACTGTCATTCGTTGATTCTACTATTTGGACTGTCATCACTTATTATACAATTGGCTTTGCTCCAGCAATTAGTAGGTAAGATAGACATGAGCTTTTAATTTTTTTTCGTAAATGCATGCTTTGTTATATCATGAAAACCATGATCAATTATGTTGTGTTTAGCCAAAGTAAGTTTATGTGCAATTTTTATCAGATCTTTTTGCCATTGGCTAGCACTCTTCTGCACAAATCTGATGGCAATGTCCCTCTTTCGCTTGCTTGGTGCCGTTGGAAGGACAATGGTTATTGCTAGTACTATCTGTACCTTAACCTTGCTGTCTGTTTTTGTCCTAGGAGGATTCATTATTGCAAAAGGTAATCAATTCACCAATGCGTGCTTTCAATTTTTTGCTTTCGTTCCAAGTTCCGTATTCTTCATGGGATGTTCTACGTCGTATTTTCCTAGCATTGGGAACTTGTTATGATCTGTTGTTACCGCAATTCACATTGTGTGTGTTTTACAGATGACATTGCACCTTGGATGAAATGGGCATACTACCTTTCGCCTATGATGTACGGACAAAATGCTATAGTTATCAATGAATTTCTTGACAAACGATGGAGCACAGTAAGTGCACTTTCTGTTGCTTCCTTTTCCTTGATAAATCATTCATGATCATGTTGTTTTCCAGAGACTACCTTATAAACTTGTAATAAAGGGGTATTATTTGTGAGACATAAAAAATTCATTTGTTGCAAAAATTAGAAACGGAGGTAATAGTTGTAATGAACCACCTATAATAATGACCAATCTAATCTTTCATGTGGTACGTATGTATGATATATATACTTATTAATCTATACATGTTTTTAATTCGCAGCCTAATATGGATTCAAGAATCAATGAACAGACAATTGGCAAAGTCATACTATCCTCGAGAGGCTTTTTTAAACAACAATATTGGTTTTGGATTTGTATAGGAGCTTTATTAGGATTTTTTCTCATCTTCAACTTATTCTACATACTGTCATTGACATACTTAAATCGTAAGTCCTTGATTTCATTTTTCTTGACTTAAAAAAATACGTACAATAATAATAATAATATTGTTATTGAACTTTACTAATATCAATGTTTCTTCAGCTATTAGTCATTCTAGAATCATACCCTTAGATGATGATGATGAGGTCCAAAAGAAGGTTACTCTTGTAAAGAGTAATACTAGCTCTTTCGAGAATGGTGCTTCGAAAAGAGGAATGGTTTTGCATTTTCAACCTCTTTCACTGACATTCAACCATGTAAATTACTACGTGGATACGTCTGCTGTAAGTTTGGATTTCAATTGAAAACATTTGGTTATTGAATGTTGATGTACCTGTATTAATTATATTGATGACTTAATAATCTTCAACAGGAAATGAAAGGCAAAGGTTACAATGAAGATCGTCTTCAGTTGTTAAATGATGTTAGTGGTGCTTTTAGGCCAGGGATTATGACAGCACTAGTTGGTGTAAGTGGTGCGGGGAAGACCACACTGATGGATGTGCTCGCTGGAAGAAAAACTGGTGGCCATATTGAAGGAAGCATCAAGATCTCAGGGTACCCCAAAAATCAGGCAACTTTTGCTCGGATCAGTGGTTATTGTGAACAAAATGACATCCATTCACCCCACGTTACTGTCTATGAATCCCTTTTATATTCGGCTTGGCTTCGTCTTTCTGCAGAAGTGGACACTACAACAAGAAAGGTTTATTACCTTTACACATACTTCATTAAATTATTGTCATTAAAAGATAAAAGATCCCGTTCTTTACTAACTATGGAAGTAGTTTTACATTTAATTTTAATAAACATTGTTAGCTTTAATTTCTTACCTTTCATCAACTATGCAATGAAAAATGACTTAATTTAACAATAACAGCTGTTTGTTGACGAAGTAATGGATCTGGTGGAGCTTAAGCCATTGAAGGATGCTCTAGTTGGCCTTCCCGGGGTGAACGGCCTTTCAATAGAACAAAGGAAAAGATTGACAGTAGCTGTAGAGTTAGTTGCTAATCCTTCCATAATATTTATGGATGAACCAACATCCGGACTTGATGCTAGAGCTGCGGCTATTGTTATGCGCACTGTGAGAAATACTGTGGATACTGGACGGACTGTGGTTTGCACAATTCATCAGCCAAGTATAAATATATTTGAGGCCTTCGATGAGGTATTACTTCAAATATCTTTTTTCTCTACATATAAATAATTTTTATAATGTATGTAACTTGTATATTATTATTGCAGCTCTTATTGATGAAAAGGGGAGGGCATATAATCTATGCAGGACCACTTGGTCACAACTCTTGTGAGCTAATTAAGTACTTTGAAGTATGTTATTCACTTGATGCACTTATAGTTTTAGCTCTACTCCCCTGTTTCATATAATCTTCAATGCCTAACTTCGACCATTCATTAACATCTTTTGTTAAATGTCAATTACAAAACGAAGTACTTATGTGCCATCTCTTTATCTGCTAAGTAATATAGACATCATACGAAATCCAATCATAAAACATTATCAATAGTCTTCAAACTTTGAACTTTCATGGACTATGGCTTGAGCACTGTTTTTTGTTTTTAATTTTTTTTAAATGTATGCGCCTTTTGCCTAGATGATCATTGAATGAATCAATTGTAGGCCATTCCCGGAGTGCCAAAAATCAAGGACGGTTATAATCCAGCAACATGGGTGCTTGATATCACTAGTCCTGAAGTAGAGTCTCAATTGGAGGTTGATTTTGCAAATAATTATGCAAACTCCTCGCTTTATCAGTAAGTTACAAATTTAAATATCTAGATATGCATATCTATTATTTCAATAATTTATGATGAGAACTAGAGACAATACATTTTGTTAGGAGGAACCAAGAATTGATTAGAGAGCTTAGCACTCCTGCACCGAATTCTATTGATCTCCACTTCCCAACCAAATACTCTCAACCATACCTTGTTCAATTTAAGGCTTGTTTTTGGAAGCAATATTGGTCTTATTGGAGGAACTCAGAATACAATCTTGCTCGATTTGCTATGACTATTTTCATAGGCCTTGTCTTTGGTGTTTTATTCTGGAATCAAGGAGGCAAAATGTGAGTTTATTTATCTTCTTCTTAACTATTATTGATCACATTATGAAGTATCCGTACCATCCCAAGATTATTTTAGTTTAATGACGCGTATTTGTTGTCATGGAACAGATCTAAAGAGCAAGACTTGATGAATCTCCTAGGTGCCATGTATTCGGCTGTACTATTCCTTGGAGGTACTAACACTTCTGCTGTGCAAGCTGTTGTTGCTACTGAAAGGACAATATTTTATCGCGAAAAAGCAGCAAGGATGTACTCGGCGCTACCCTATACGTTTGCTCAGGTAATGTAACAAAGGTGTATCACGTTAAAGTAATTTAAAACCATACTTGCTCTGGTTTGAAATTAAGTGCACGTTGATAGTGTAATTTAACTTTTATTCGGATTTGTTTTCATATCATACAGGTTGCAATAGAGGCAATTTACAATGTGATACAAACTCTTGTTTACACTCTTATCCTATATTGCATGATTGGATTTGAATGGAACATCGAGAAATTCCTATACTTCTACTTCTTCATCTTAATGTGCTTCCTTTACTTCACACTATATGGAATGATGCTCGTTTCTCTTTCACCGGGTCATCAAATTTCCGCCATTATAATGAATTTCTTCCTCGGCTTTTGGAACATATTTGCTGGTTTTTTGATTCCTAGACCGGTATGTCACTTCCTACTTATTATCTATTAAATGTCTAATAAACCAATTCTAGCTATCATGTTTTTTTTTTTTACTTAATTAAACATCTAGTTTATGTAATTTATCTCTTATAATCATGTTACATTGTTACAACATTATATTACATCAAAGAATAGTTAATCACTTGAAGTTACATGTTATAAATTGACTCAACATACATGACCTATATCCACATTTATTCTTGGTTTATTAAGCTTATTAAGGGAGATGTTAGGCAACAAGCATTAGGTTAACATGTATGTATTAAATAAACCCGAGTTTAGCTAATTGTGTTTAGCTTCGATCAGCACTTACCTTAATTTCTAACTTAGAGCGTTACATTTGATTTCATTGTAGCAAATACCAATTTGGTGGAGATGGTTTTACTGGGCTTCCCCAGTTTCCTTGACATTATATGGTCTCGTGACATCACAAGTTGGCGACATCGAATCTACTCTTCTTGTGCCAGGAGGTAGCAACAACATATCCGTTAAGGTTTTCCTGAAAGAATACTTTGGTTATGACTATGAATTCCTGCCTTACATTGTTGTGGCACATCTTGGTTGGGTCCTCTTCTTCGTGTTTGGATTTGCTTATGGCATGAAGTTCATGAACTTTCAAAAGAGATGAATTAAGGATTCAAAAATTTTCCTTAATTATTCCTGATTTAATGATTTTGGAGAAAATGATTTACATGTAAATGTGGGTATACTTAGTATCGTGTTGTAATCGTAAATGTAAATGGAATAAATATCACCAAGTGCCAATTAATGATGAAGTAAATTAGGTATTATGTGATTGAATTAGCCATTTAGGCCTTGTTCAGTTAATTTTATTTTTGGTTAACTAATTTGCATGATTTGAAATTTTGAACTTATTTTTATTATTTGATTGTTTAGATTTAACTTTATCGTTTTTATGGCTAGATATCAAATGAAGGAATTCTAGATCAGATATCTAGCCATAAAAACGATAAAGTTAAATATAAAAATAATAAAATTTAATCTAAACTTATTTTTGCTGATATGATCTGAAATATGCAATGAGATACTAAAATAAGGCAAATTAAATGTAGCCTTTATATATGACCATCAAATCCAATCATAGGTAGGAGCGAGCTAGTGCATATACATTATCTCATATGCATTGTATTGATCAAAGATGGATTTATTCCAAATCTAGATTTTGGTTAAAATTAAGTTGGCTCCATGTTGAGGCCTTACAGTTAATGTACCATGAGGTGCATGAATATAAGTAGGTGAGACATCGAAAGAGAAACGTTGCAAAATCATAGCTAATGTTAATTTGGCCTCTAACAAGGACAAGTTTTGGCCGATGCAAAATCGAGGACCGGTACTGAAGGGAAAATATATGGGTTGGCCTTTGGTTGCTTTAGAAATACCTTGAGCAAATCTTTCTGGATTAAACTCTTTAGCGTCGTTACCCCATAGATTTATATCTTGATGAATAATACACAATGGCAAAAGAATTTCTGTTCCTGCTGGAATCAACACGTCCTGTAACTTTGTGTCCTTGTAAACTTTGCGTAAGAGCATATAAGCTGGTGTGTAAAGTCTAAGAGTTTCGTTTAAAATCATAGTTATCTGCAACAAAGAGGTGTATTTGCATTTAGTAATTTGACGAATCTAGTGTTCTTTTAAGTGGGTTCAAGTCAATTAAAATAACATTCAAATCAATCGGGCCCTCATCATCATTTAATAAAACTCATCGCTCCTACCATTATCATTACTCTTATATTCAATAGCATTTAATTTACTACCTCCGTTACATATTATTTGCAATGATTTGACATAAAGATGAGAGGAAAAATGTCTAATCGTTGCAAATAATATGTAACAAAGATAGTATCAATATCTCTGAGAAGAACATAGAAAGATTATAGAATAACGAACTTACTATTTTGAGATGGCTCAATCCTTGGAAAGTTGGGATTTCATCCTTGCCAAACAGTTGCAAAACCTCAGCCCGAGCTCGGTCTTGCCAAATTTGATGTTTGCTCATCAGAATGAGTGCCCAAACAATAAGAGTAGAGGTTGTTTCTGAGCCAGCTAAGTAGAAAATCTTGCATTCATCAACAACCTCTTTGGTAGTTAAACCTTTTCCCTTTTCATTTCCATGTTCTTTAATTTCTTTCATACTAGATTCTAGTAGTATGCCCAAAAGGTCATCTTTGGTGCTTGCCCCTGCTTCCATCTCCTTTTTCCTCAAATCTATTATTTCTGTCAATGATTCTTCTATCTCTTTGCAAATTTCTTTTACTCGACGATTCTTCTTCGTTGGCAAAAATCTAAAAAAATTATCATCATTCATTAGAAAAAGTGGAAATAAGGTAAACAAAACAGAACATGTTCAGTAAGAGTATTACGTCATACCTCCATCCGGGGATGTAATTTGATGCTTGTGGACTAGCAATCGATAAATTGACTTGTTCTGTTTGCAATTCACATATTCTTCTCCCTTTCTCATAACTGCTGCCAAAGGCTACTCTAGAAATTATATCACCGGTCAAACTCTCAAGGTAAGGCCATACATCTATCTCTGTTGAAGTTGATCCACCTTTCAAAATCATCTCTTCCCAAGAAGTTGTCATCAAGCTACAACTCTCGTGTATTGAATGGAACATACTCTTCATTTCAAAGTAGCAGACGAAGAAAAAATAAAAAAATCATGCACGACATTTATAATTTGTGACCAAATGATAAGAAATATAATATTATTCCTTAGGAAATACTACCCCATCTAGAATAAATTGTCACATACTATACAGTATCACTAGTTGAAAAAAAAAACGAAAAATCAAAGCAACACGACTACAAATATACAATAGTGGATATAATATGAACAATTTACCTTCAATTTGTCCATGTGAAATGCCGGGTTGATTATTCTTCTATGTTTAACCCAAGTTTCGCCTTCAAGGCCAAACAAACCTACCATGAGTAATTGGGTAAATGGATGATTTGGTTTCTGAAAATCTTCATATTTCATCAAAACATCCTTTATTTTCTCTGCATTTGTGATGATCAACCAAGGAGTCGGACCCATCCAAGCAAAACATTGTTCACCTACAGTATTATCGAATCTTCGAAAATTAACATATGATAAAACTAAAAAAGTACAATGCAATAATGTTTATAACCAAAAAAAAAAAAAAGTTAAAGTTGATTACTTTGCTTACCATAGTTTTGAATAATATGATGAATAAAACATACAATTCGAGGCAGGTGATCATCTTCCAAACTAATAGGTTTTCCCAAAGCGAGTTTTGTTTGAGTTATAATCTCCTTTACATCTCCAACAATGAATTTGTAGGGATTACCCTTAAAACCTTGCCTTCTTAGCAGCTTTTCCATATTTTTTGGCCTTAACCAAACTCCATTTACAACTTTCCACAAAATAATTAATACAATTATTACTAGAATAATTGAAATTGGGTAATTGAGTGTGGTCTCCATTCTTGTTTCTGTAGGATGAAAACTCATATGATAAAATTATACAGAGTACAAGGTATGATATATTTATCATCGCAGTGAGCCACATATTACATACTATATACATGCAATGATATCGATGGATGTATGTAGACAAGATTTAATCGCAAATTCTTACTCCCTATGTCCTTATTGATAGTCCCTTATGGTCAATTTTTAGTCCCAAATTGATAGTCCCATTTGTTTACCAAATTCCCTACAATTTGCAACAATATTTGTGTATCATGTACTCCACCAATTACCATTAATTATTACTCCATATCATTACCACAAAGCTTTAGCAATAAAATTAGATAGCTACAACTTGAGATCCGTACTATAGCGAAAGATAATTTTATACATCCGGATGTACGGTACATCCAAGGATATTTGTTTGTTCATTTGATGATAAAATGAGCAATAATCATCAAAATTAGCAAAAAACACTCTTGAATGCACCATGTACTCGGATGTATAAAACAATTTCTATATTATAGGCCTATAGCTACTCCGTTGTTAACATACGGAGTATGTATTTTATTAAGAGTATTAACTTATAATTATTTAATTAACTTGTTGATTCTATTTATTTATAAGTGAAAACATGTTGCTCCATACAAAATTTCTCTATAAATATTGCTCTTGATATCTATGTCATTATCTATGGACACGTGGAACGTCTACATGAATTTATCGAATGACAAATTTATGTCCACTAACTAAAACTATCTCCATCCCCTCAATAACAATACATTAACAAATACAAGTAACTCCAAATCTACATTTATAACGTTCCTATCAAATTGCGATGGATTTGTTTTTGTTAATTATGATGGATCGTTACATCTTACTCCGTAATTATTTTTTTTCCATTAATTAAGTAATGTCCGACTGTCTTTTACATAGCTATCAATATCGAGGTTGAGTAGTGATATCATTTTTCATCTAAGTCTGACTGTGTTTTACATATTATAGTTTAAACGTCGATTTAGTATCAATATGTAAAAGCATAATGTAAGATATTAATAGCCAAAGTAATACAATGACAAATATACATTGAAATAGTAAATTTTGTAAACGTTGCAATACGGAGTATGTGAGGAAATCTTATATAATAATGCTGATTTTTGAATTTGATATCATTGAGTAAACTTAACCCAAAAAAAAAAAAAAAAAAAAAAAAAAAAAAAAAAAAAAAAATCAAGTTTTGAGTAGTTCCTTTAAAATTTGATTAACGGGCCGGGCTTTCCCAAATTTACACCAAATTATACCCATGAATATTATATGTCTCTTTGGTCTTGTCTTTATAATTCTATTTTTCCTTTTCTGTTTAACATCCCAAATCGTATTAGGTGCTATTATTACCCAAATTTATAGTCAAAGAATGTCCCAAAGTATTAAATCATTTCCCACTTCCAGTTTTTTAAATTAAAATACCATCACCAAGTATAAAAATAGAGCTTAATTAATTAGAGTTTTTCATAACATTGTGCATATGGATCCAACTTTGTTTTTGGTCACTTCAACTTTGTTAATTGTCACCTTAATCTTGTTTATAACCAAAAAATGCTCAAACTTATTAAGCCTTCCTCCTGGAAAATATGGGTGGCCAATTTATGGAGAAACCCACGAGTATATTTCAAGCCCTGAAAAATTCATGCGTGAGAGAATGATCAAATACTCGTCAAAAATCTTTAAGACCTCAGTACTTGGGGAAAAAGTAGCCATCCTATGCGGCCCTTCCGGTCACAAATTCCTCTTCTCCAACGACGGAAAATTGCTCGAGTTTTGGATGCCACCCTCCTTGGCCTCAGCTCTTTCTGTAAGAGATATTGACAAGAATTCGTGGTCATCGAAATTAGTACAAGAACAACTTCACAAGTTCCTTAAACTCGAGTCCATGCAACATCTTGTAGCCATCATGGATTCTAAGGCGGCTCACCTTTTCGACACATTTTGGGCGCCTTATGAACAAGTCAAGGTTCAACCCTTAGCCAAAGATTTCACTTTCACACTAACTTGTTGCTTGTTTATCAATTATAGCAGTCAAGAACAAGTGAAGGAAATTGCGAAACCATTTTTCGAGCTGCACGAAGACACGATGTCTAAGTCAGTCAGTTTGCCATTCTACTCGGCTAAGAAGAGGCAGGAAGCTGTTAAGAACAAGATCACAAGTATTATTAAAGAGAGGCAATTCGAGGTAAGAAACAAAGGAAAAGAAGATGATGATGGTGGTTTTCGTGATCTATTGACTCGAGTTCTTGAGGCTTCCCATGAAAGTGGGATGATTATCGATCACAAGGTGATTGCTGGGAAGATTAACAGTCTCTTATTTGCTAGCTTTTATACTATAAGCACTGCTGTCACGTTTATAGTATACTACCTTGCGGATCATCCTCATGTCTACGACAAGGTCTTACAAGGTAAGTGCGTACATGCACTACTCAAGAAATATTTAATTTTATTTCTGGCGTGTCTAGTCAAAATAATACAGGTTATTATTAGTTGCACTGTTGAAATTTTTAGGTGTGAACTACTACAATAATTGTAATTTTTAATTACTTGTGAGAGTTGAGGGTAATATATATGACTAACATAATAAGTACGTGTTACTATTTTATAATATGTAAAGTAATTTTATAGATAGATTACTTTTTTTTTTTTATTATTATCAGGTTGGTTGTACTCACAAATTTAGGATTGTGATTGTATCGTATTGTAAATTTCGAATTTGATTGATCTGATTGGTAGAACATTTGGAGATTGCTAAATCAAAAAAGGCAGGGGAGCTGTTGAATTGGAAAGATATTCAAAAAATGAAGTACTCATGGAATGTGGCATGTGAAACTATGAGGCTACGACCACCTGCCTTGGGAAGTTTTAGGGAAGTCCTCGCGGACTTCACTTACGCAGGCTTCACAGTCCCAAAGGGCTGGAAGGTACGTACATTGTACTATAGTACCTATTGTATACATGTAACGATCTTCAAAATATTACCTCCGTTAATTATTATGTGCAACTTTGTAATATTTTATATCTCACAAATAATATCCCAAAGTTGCACATAATAATTAACTGAGGTAGTAATTCTCTTTGTACGACGTTTTTTCTTAAATCTTGTGTGATGAATTTATATTAGGTTGCTTGGAATGCATATTCGTCACACAAGGATCCCGAGTATTTCCCAAATCCGGAAGAGTTCGAGCCATCAAGATTCGAAGGGAACAATAATAATCCTATACCACCCTATGCATTTGTACCCTTCGGAGGAGGGCCTTTGATGTGTGGGGGAAAAGAGTACGCAAGAATTGAGATACTTGTTTTTCTGCACAACTTAGTCACTCGTTTCAAATTCTGGAAAGTAAATCCTTTGGAAGAAATCATTTACACCCCAATTGCAACTCCTGTTGAAGGTCTTCCAATTCGTCTAGAGAAAATTAAGTAATTACTACTTATTTATGTAAATTAGTATTATCATACGGAGTACTAATTATAATCATGCATGTGGCATGTCATATTATTGTTTAATATTTCATGTTTCTTAGCTAAGCTTGGTATTAACAAGCTACCAAGTACAAAGTATATCCTTATATAATTTCATGTATATATGCAATCAATTAATTAAGCATATATAAAACCAATAATGTATGATCCAGTGTACTTTACCTCCACCTCAATTTTTATTTATTTTTATTTTTATTTATTTATTTTTTTTTTTGTTTCGATTTTGCATATTTGTAAATAAAACTTTTACTAATAATATTTTTAGTTATGTACTTCGTGTCTTTTAAAAAATAATATTGTTAGTATAAGTAATTATTAAATCACTGCTTGGGAGCAATTGTTTTGTATATACATTGAAAAGAAATTTAATATAGTTGTAAGATTCTAAAGATAAATAACTTTTAGAGAAAAAAAGGAATACTTGTACTAGTTTTCAATCCATATAATGGAAGCACTACCTGTTTTTTAAATTACTTGTATCATATTGATTTTTTGCGCTATTGGCAAATCCCACTTTTGCAATTTTTTTTCCTTGTTATCATATGACAATAAGATGTTATTAGGTGTATCTTAATGTGTATTCTCAAAATATTATAGATATTTATCAAATATATCAATTGAACCAAAACTAACCTTTTATATACACACAGATGCATATAGAAATAGGTGCACCTAAGAGCCTGTTCCGATTGACTGAATTGGGCTGAGCTTAACTGAATTGAATTGAACTGAATATTTTATGAGATAAGGAAATTAGCAACTAAACTGAACTGAAGTTATTAGAGCTGAACTGTAAAGTGTGAACTGAACTGAAAATAATCCTAAGAGAATAAACCCTAAAGGGTGTTATTTTACTCATTTAAAGTTTTATGAGAAAAAAAAAATTATTAAATAAGCAAAAAATAATCTTGATTGATATACCTTACATCCTGATACATATCAAAATTTCATAATCGAGTGGACAGAGTATTAGCTAACGTGAGAATATTAGAGTGGGGTATATAGATGGATAACACTATTAACAATCACATATTAAATTAGACCTTCAAGTAGAACAAAAAACGAACGAATGGAGTAGAAGTTATTAATTATTTTCTATATTATTGGAAACTCAATCACGATCATTGACAAATATTTATTTTCCCTGTTTGGTTAAAGTCATTGATTAATATCAGTGATCCTTAATTTTAGTTCGTATTCTTTGAGGGATAGCTAAATAGCCATAAATTCATAATACAGTATAAAAATATCTACAGAATCTATCAATCACTTTCAGAGGAAGGGAATTTGGCCAGGGCTGGGGCCCAATTTACAAACCTTCAAATTTTGCAAGAAAAGCCCAGATTTCTTCTATGATTAAAAAGGAAAAGGTGTTTACACCTGGGTATATCAGTATATGATACGGTATACCGTATACACATGAGCATCTTATTTTCATTTTGAAAATTATTTTTTATTTAATCATTAAATAAAGAGCAAAAACTATGGCCCCATTTATTTCATTTTATTTTTGCTTAACAAAATTATTTTTATTGAAACAAATTTATATTTGCTGAACTTAACTTATTTTTACTGAATTGAAATTATTTTTGCTGAACTGAAATTATTTTTACTGATTTTATATTATTATTCTTCTTAAGAAAACTGAATTTTACTGAACTAAAATTATTTTTACTGAACTGAACTTAATTTTACTGAAATCAACTTATATTTACTGAACTGAAATTATTTTTACTTAAAATTATTTTTTAAGGTGAAGGGAACAGGTTCTAACTTTGAGTTAGTTGGGTGCACAATACACCTAGGTGTTAGTATACTATATTTCAGATAAAAAATGTTGTTAAAAATAATACTTGTACTTACGTTAGCAACATTAGTTTAATTTGGAGATTTATCTGTTTCAATGCACATTTTAAATTTTAAAATAATTATATTTCTTTATATATTTTCAAAATGTTTACTTTTTTTTATGTAATTTTAACTTAAGTAAAATAAAAGATATTTAGAAATCAGATAATATGGCCCCGTTCTCTTCACCTTAATTTTGCTGAACTGAAACTATTTTTACTGAATTGAAATTATTTTTGCTGAACTTAAATTATTTTTACTGAACTGAAATTATTTTTGCTGAACTGAAATTATTTTTACAGATTTTCTATTACTCCGTATAATTCTTCTTTAATAAAACTGAATTTTGCTGAACTGAACTTATTTTTACTGAACTGAACTTATTTTTACTGAACTGAACTTATTTTTACTTAATATTTTATTTTTTAAGGTGAAGAGAACATGGCCTATATGTATGCTAGCAATTCCTAACTTTGCAATAAAATAAAATAAAAAATAAAATTGAAATATATGAAATTAAAGCATACCAAGTCCAATTCAACATGATTATACTTGATACGTTAAAATCACAATATGTAATTAAAGAGAAGTGAAAATAAATTGTGTGATCAAAAGTACAGATTTTGCAATATTTAGGAAAAAAAAAATGGATAAATTATTTCACTACAAAGAGGGTTATACTTAATTAATGGCTTAGCTTATTGGTTGCGCTTTTTGGTAAAAACACTATAATTTACTTTTTTTGATGATGGATTGAAAGAATAGCTACCTATATTTATGCAAATAGTTTGATATGATGAGCTCTTGCCATCAACATGTATGAATGTAATTCTATATGAACATATAAGTAGCTTAAAGATTGCGTGAGACTGAGTCTTGTTTTCAATCTTAGCTTGGCATGTTCTTATTAATGCCACTAATCCAATCTTTTATCATGATTATTATCGACTTGTTTAATTTGATTATATCTTGATTTTGGTTTTTTGTTTATAGCTTAATTTTAATTTTATTAGTTAATATTCCGTATAATGTTTTAGCCTAACCTATTATAGTTAATCAATGCCATCCTTCTCGATCTTTTTTCAATTCGTAATTATGAATTTATGAATGAACTTTACTACATACGGAAATTAAACATGAGTTCTATTTGAAAGATTAATTTGAAGACAGTACATTATAATTTCATACAACTTCTTACATAAGGAAATAAAATTGCATATAGGATCACCTTAGCTAATTAAGTACACAAACCAAGTCGTACATTTTACATTTTACAACTTTGTAATTTCTTAAGAAATAGTACGAGAGCTTCCATCTAGTCACTTGTTTTTCGTGGCGTCAATGGAGTCCTTGGGAGGGCGAAGGGTTCCGAACCATTTGTCCATACAAATTGTGAAGTTACCATAATTATTTTGACAAGAAGTGTGATGAATGGTATGAAAATCTCCATCCATAAAAGGCCAACGTAGCTTAAAACCTTTACCATGTACTAAAACGCCCCACATAGCTTCCGTTAGGTAAAGCGCTAAGTGTGTGAAAAAATGGGTTGGAACCATTAAAAATGCTATTCCATGGGGAAGTTCCATTAATATTCCGTCCAAAGGATGCAACGCCCAACCTATAATAATTATAATCCATATGTAACAGTTAAATCTGTACGTTATTTAATAGAATCATATAAATATAATCATGAATATGTACAAGTATATATGTTCTTAAATTAAGAGTTAAGTAAGGTCAATTGACATATGGACTGTACGTCGTACCTGCAAAAGGGGAAAGGCTACTTTCCTTGTTGTAAGAATGATGACGGGAATGAATAAGCCTGTAGATCGGCCTTATTTCGTGCATATATCGATGAATCCAGTACGTCCAAACTTCAATGACGGCAAGATAAACAAGAGTGGAAAGAACATAAATTAATAAACCAACATCGCTTATTCGAGTATAACATCTTGTCCAGCCTGTTTCAGCAAGGTGCTCCGTTACTGTAAGAAATAAGGCACCTGATGGCATTAATTCCATTGATTCCTTTATCTGCTTCATCATCTCCTTTCTTGTAGCCACATTCTCTGTCATGTCAATAAACAAATTTCATTGTTAATATTTATTTCTCCGTTTATATATATATAAGAAGGACTTAATAATAAAAAAAAAAAAAAACGCCTTTTGGAGAGGAAGAGTAGTATTTCCAATAGTTGAGACGTAAAAGAAGAGTGGAAATAGCAAAGACAAAAACTCCGCAAATGCAATTTCGGAGCCATGACTGAAGGAAGTGAGGCAGCACATCGCGGACAAATTGTGGCAGCAACATCTCGTTATACCATGTTGATTCCTCTACCAAAAGTTTCAAGTAATTATTATTATTGTTGTTACCCATTTATTTTGAATTCCAGATAATTATTTGCTTATTTAGGTTGTGGTGAGAATTTATGTATATGATGCTCTCTTCTATTGGGTTTATCATCACATGTCACACTACTAGTATTTAAATACATTTTTGTGACAATGATATATTACATAATATAAATATATGAGATACTTCGTAGAATGGATCTATAAGTAGAGAAAAGATAGAGTAAGGATGAATGATGCTCTCTTAATGTTTTTTTTTTTTTTGGGTTACAGTACGAGTCTTGGTACAACCTGGGTAAGTCTTAGTATAAAACTAATTTATATCACTACCCTTGCAATCTTACTTTGTCTAAGAAAATTAGCACTAGGTACTGAGGGGCGCAGGGCCTGTTCATATTTACTGAACTGAATTGAAATGAATATTTTACGAGGGAAAGAAAGTAGGAGCTGAACTGAACTGAATGAAGCTGAACTGAAATTAAGCTAAATGAACAGGCCCGAAGTCATGGGGGCTAGTAGAGGTCCTAGAAACATTATTATACATACAATTAAGGTAAGAGAAGTATAACAATCGGTAGCTTAATTGGTAGATAAAAACCACATGAAGCTTTCTCTCCTACTATTTTTTACACATACCCCACATGTTATAATCTACTCTAATCTCTACCAGTATTTCCTATATTCTTATTTGAAATCTTGGCAATATTTATAAGTTAAGATTTTTTTTTTTTTTTTTTAATTACTAGCTCTCAATACATATACAACATTGAGATTTGAGAAAGTATGAGATGATAATATGATATTGAACCCTAAAAAATGTGTGTTAGAAGTCAAAGGTGGCAAGTGCCTTAGGCTTCTTGGTTGATGAAGGAGGTATTGAGGCTTATTGAGTTTTATTTGATTCATCTCAATAAATAGCCTATTACTTCTACGGTTCCACAATTATGTTCCTGTTTGGGATATTTGACTATTAAAAAATAAGAGAGATAAATTTGTCTCAATTTATAAGAACAAATATTATCATGCGGGATTTAGTTTGATTCATCACGATGAGTATATTATTATTATCTACGGAGTAACTTTTATAATATTTTCTAGTGTGAGATTAATTAAAGATATTTGCGGTCAAAGATGGGTAAAAACTTGCATTGATTTATGTAGACAGGAACATCATTTTGAAATGGAGGGAGTAACATTCAATAGATATTGTTAGTGGACCAACTCAACCAAAAGCTTAAGTTGATGGTTGATGCCCAAGAATATGTTTTATAATCTATCAGATATATTTTAATATAACTAGCAATGATTATTGCCAAAGTAATGTGTTGACAAACGTGCACAGTCAAAATATAAAGTAACTTTAGAAACGGAGCAAATACTCTTCTTGATCTTCTTTATTAATAACAAGTGTAATCATCATATCGAAACAATTGTGTACTTATATCCTCTACTTTTTTAGCTGACACATTTATTTGACATTATATACAAAATTATACGTAGTATTTAACCATCGTCAATTTCATGGGTGTTTGTGTATGATCATATGAATATGCCTTGAATGTTATTCTATTAATATCTACTAATAATAGAACTTGTGATTAAGAATTCTTAAAATGGGATGACACGTACAATCATATCCATATTTGTAATTGTGGAAATCGTTGGTTTGAGATCAACAGTTAAATACACATCATTATCTGATTACTTAATTTGATTGTTTTCAATGTGTGGTGTTGGGTCTGCTGAATGAAGAATCTAAAGGCCTAAATAATGGTGATAATAAGGATTTTGATACAGACGGTCTTGTACTGTTCTCTCCGGCGACATCGATATGTGATGAACCGATGATATGACGTAGATATTAATGCTACGAGTAGTAACATTGTATGGTTCGAAATTAAACGAATAAAATCTTATTGGAATCTATTATTTATAATTTTGTTTCTATAAAAAATTATAATAAATTAAAGTGCGATTTAGAAAGAAAAAAAATTGCTATAATAATAAGTTATTTATCTATTATATGTTGATTCAACCGTCGGTCTCCTAGCATAAAAATTCTTGCTCCGTCCAGAAACCTTATGTGCATGAGTACGCACATTTTTATTATTGTAATTATTGTAAAATCATCCATAAATTATAATTGTAAAATATCTATGTAGAATTTCAGACCTGAACGGAAATGAAAATATCTGATACCGTACGTTGTAGTGTTGAAATCATGAGCTCATGACTTTCATGAGCTAATTAACAAGGTATGTACGAAGTATATAATTGTATTGTGCGTGCTGCTATGATCTTGCGTGATTAAGGGAGCATCGGCGCAGTGTCCATTTCTACTTGAATTAATTTAGCTGCTCCCTTTAACTAAAAAAAAAAATATTTGTATTTAAATACTCGCTTCACTTTTCTTTGGCGACCGCATTAGCTAGTTCAAAATTGAACCAAAGATTTCTATCTTCATTTTGCTATATATTCCCTCCGTTTTTAAATACCTGCTCCACTTTTCTTTTACGACCGTTTTTAATTACTTGTTCCATTTCCTTATTTGGAAAGCTTTTATAATCCATAATATTTAATTCATTTTTTCTCAATTAATGGGACCCATTTTTATTACTTTTAGATTATCTCCCCTCCATTCTACCTTTCATTGACCCCATTATTTCTATATTAAATTACTTTCTCTAATTTCTCCTAAAATTTCGCGTATGGATAAATGGAGCATACATATCAAACATTTAAAAACAAAAAGGCCTCCATGATAAGTACGTGGGGCAAGTATTTAAAAACGGAGGGAGTAATTACATACATTAAGGAATATTTAACTATATCTAGGAAAGAAGAAGAAATGTTTTTGATATGTATGTTAAGAGGAGAAAGGTTTGATATGTATGTTAAGTGTTGGACTAGCTATGCAGATATATCATCACATACATTTTTGTACGGTGAATTTCTTTTTTTTTTTTTCTTTTTTTTTTTTTTTTTTCAAATTTCAGTCTTAGTCAAAAAAAAAAAAACGGTTTCTTAACCTAATTTGACACTCATTGAACCTTATTAGCGGGATATTTATTTAATAATTTTTTATAAGGTGAAAAGAACATAACCTCTTGTAAGAATTTACTACGCAATTTAAATTATCATATTAGTTATTACCTACCTACATACAAAGTAGTTTGTATATATAAATATATAGATCATATATCCTTGTAGTGAAAGTGCAACTCAAAACTAAAAAGCCAAAAGCCAATCCTACCACACGTACTATAACTTTCCTATACAAATGGCTGCTCCTGTTTGTTGTCTACCCAACGATGATCTTGCATCAAGATTAGTTCAAAAGATAGCTCAAACTGTCCAAGATCAAATACCAGAACAATTCTTGCACAAAGATGGTTTTCCTGAATCCAAAGATGTCGCCGAGTTATGGACCGATTCTCTCCTTATCGATCTTTCTCTCCTCTCTTCAGGCGACGAAGATGAAATCGCCAAGTTCCGTTCAGCTCTCTCCACCTGGGGTTGTTTCTTGGTACACACATCCTTCTTTCCCCTTTTTTTTTTTTTTTTATTTATATGTTTTAGTCCAGCTTACCAAAATTTCAGTTCAGTAAAAAATAAGTTTTAAATTTTCAAATAAAACTGGATAGATTTGTTTAATTAAAATAATTGGCGGTTTTATGATAAGGTCAAAAATCATGGAATAGAAGGCGCTTTTCTAGAAGATGTGATTGAAGTTTCAAGGAAATTCTTTTCACTTCCTTTTGAGGAGAAGATGAAATACTACACGGATGATATCTTCCAAGGGTATGACACGGATGCTGTTTTTCAAGGGTTGGATCAACTAAAGATGAATTGGAATGACAGGCTATTTCTTACAATGTACCCTAAGAGTAAAGGCAACCTCAAAGCGTGGCCTGAGAACCCCTCGAATTTCAGGTGATCCCCGTGCTATGAACTTTAGCTTTTTTACGAGCCCTTAAAAACAGAGGGAGTAAATTATTATCCAGAGTACAATTTTTATATAACATATACGTACAAATTACAAATTAATGTAACACCATGTTAGATTGTTAGTAATGTTAATTCGTTATATAGACCTATTAATACTAAATATTTTACGAAATTGTTTGTGACAGAGAAATTGTGGACGAATATACCAAGGAAATCATAAATTTGGCACAAGGTCTTTACAAAGAAGCGGCAAAGTCCCTGAACATAAAAGAAGACAGCTTCTGTTTAGAGAAAGAAGGGGTAATATTGTCAAGATTTACCCTTTACCCAAAATGTCCACGTCCTAAAAATGTGCTTGGGTCCAAGCCACATTTAGATGGCTCAATCTTCACCATAGTTTTGGCTGACCGAGAAGGCCTCGAGGTTCAAAAGGATGGTCAGTGGTTCAAGGTTCCGGTCATTCCGGGTGCCCTATTTGTCAATTTTGGTGACTTTGGTGAGGTACGTACCAACATAATAATCAAAACTAATTATTCTATTGTGCATATTATCTCTGTTACAGGTTATGTGCAACGATTAGTCATTTTCCCTATCTGTTTTATGTCAAATCGTTGCACATAACCTGTAACGGAGGTAATATATATATATATATATATATATATAGTAAGTAATTCATATAATTAATTTACTATATGTAGTACTCCGTGATAAATTAAAATTACTACGTACAATAACAATATATTGACTACGTTCACGTTCCGCAGGTATTGACTAATGGGATATACAAAAGTACAATGCATAGGGTGGTGACAAATTCTAGCAAGGATAGGTTATCAGTGACAGCATTTTGTACTATGGATGCTACGGAAGAGCTCACACCCTTAACCGAATTGGTCACACCAAATCGGCCATCTTTGTACAAGAAGTTCAAAGTGTGCGAGTATAAGGAGGGAGTTTGTTGCAAGTGTGGGCCCGGCGAAAACGCCATTGATGCAATCAAACTCGAGTTTCCATCCCTTTAACTTATTTCCTGAATCTTATATTACTTAAGCTTTAATGCCTGGTTTTCTCTTCTAGCAAGTTTGATCGGAAACTTTGTTGTATAAATAATTAAGTTGCTTTGCTTTGTAATATAGATATAAATTTATATTTTTGTACTATGTTATATATATATATATATATATATATATATATATATATATATATATATATATATATATATATATATATATATATCTTTTGTTGTTCTTTACATATATACGCGTAAATTGTACAATCTATAACATAAATGTTATGTATGTCTGAATGTAAAGAAATTCATATATTTGGTGTCATAATTTTTCGTATT
The DNA here is from genome assembly GCF_948465745.1 of Chenopodium album. Lineage (NCBI taxonomy): Eukaryota > Viridiplantae > Streptophyta > Magnoliopsida > Caryophyllales > Amaranthaceae > Chenopodium > Chenopodium album. The sequence continues at coordinate 77,101,406 of NC_137840.1, read as the reverse complement.
GTTTCTTCGAAAATAAAGTTACTATTATAGGATCTACCTACTCTCCATTTATTTGGTATTAATTATTTACAGTTGTTTAGTCAATATTTGAATTAGTTGTAATCAAATTTACTACTACCTCCGTTTTATATTATTTGCAACGATTAGACATTTTGCTTTTTTACTTTGTCAAATCGTTGCAAATAATATATAACAGAGGTAGTATATAAATACTTATATCCCCGTTAATATAGAGAAATTAAAAAGGGTAGAATTGATATCAAGACAACTTTAAAGTGACATTAGGCTAGATAATTGAACAACGAACTACTATTGGTTATATAATTTATTTATTACTACGTATTTATTTTTTGAAAGAGGTTATATAATTTTTTTCTATTATATAATTGATTTAGTGTGGAACCTACATGGCCTCGTTTGGGTTCCATTTTATATTATCTTAAAACTTAAGAGAAAAATTTATATATATACAACCTGAAATTGGGGAGTGTTAGAATCACCAGAGGGAGAATTTCCCAACAACAAGGTTCTTCAAAAACAAAGCAATGCCATTAAATAAGCGATTTTTTCCTATCAAGATGATAAATTGGGGCTTCCTTATAGAATAAATGAGTAATGTAGCTATATATTTGGTTCTGAATTACTTTGTAAATGTTACTTGGGGACCAAGCTGCTACAATGCAAAACATAAATATGTAAAATTAGGCCAAGTTGTGGCACATGAATCAAAATTTTTGGTAAATATAAAGTACGTCAATATCCCCTCAAAAAAAAAAAAAAAGTACGTCAATAAATCAAAAGCAATCAATTTTATTACTCCCATTATTTACTTGTGTTAATATTGTTCCATTAAATTAAAGAGTATATAATTACGGGCCTTTAATTACCGGCTTAATTTTTTGGTTCAATATAACGGAGTGAAATGTGAATACATGTGAAACTCATTACAACTAGTGCTAAATATTCTGATTTAAAGGTGGGGTGGATGATATGAGATTTTAATATAACATATTATAGACCTTGAAATTAGATATATTCTAACTCATGATCTTTGTGTTACATTAAACGTATTATAGACCATGAAATCAAAACTAGTTCAATAATATTAAGTACTATGTATAAAGTTTATTATAGTGTTGAATCTAATTGAACTTGGTGAAATTAACCAGATTGAAATTAATCGAGCTAAGAAATCCCTTGACCTGGAACAGAAACCTGTTTGGAACCGCAAAACCTGGAACATGTAGATCAGGTTCCGGTTCCGGGTAATAAAATTGGGAACCTGTTGCAACAGGTCCGGTTCCGAGTAATAAAATTTTGGATATGAACCTGTAGGGTACCCTGTTAATATAGGTTCCTTGTAGCGTATATAAAACCGGAACCTATCATTTAAGCCCAAATATAAAGCCCTATATTAAAATTGTATAAAAGTCGTCACCTACCTTTCTCCCTCATCTTCATTTTTCATTTTACTTTTAAAGATTTAATTAATGGTATTAATACAAGTATTTGTAATATTGTATTAAATATTCTTAACAGATAGTGTTAGTTTTTTTTTTTTTTTTTTTTTTTTTTTTTTTTTTTTTTTTTTTTTTTTTTTTTTTGAATAGCACAGTTAGTGTTAGTTTGTTATATTTTCAGTACTATATTAAAGTTGTAAGCTTTTATTGAGAACATCATTTTTTTTTTAAATTTTTATTTCTTAACAATTTATCAACTATTAAGCTTACTTTGAAACACAAGATACCCTGTTCATGAATTGGAACCTGCAGGTTCCAATTCTGGTTCCAAATTTTAATGAACTTGTTGTATCGGTTCTGGTTCCTATTTTTAGAAACTTGTTGTATCTGATTTCGGTTCTAGGCCCTGAGATTTTTACAGGTATCTTGTTACGCTCACCGCTAGCTAAGAGCTCAATTACAAATATCTGCATGGCACGACTTTTACTATGGTTCTAAAAGGGTCAAGCACTCACAAATTCTGTTCTTCTAAAAACTTGATCATATTTATTATAAAAATGCGAATTTCATATCATTTAAAGCTATAATATTTTCTTTATGCTTTATGATATGTAGTGTTATCCGACATAAAACTCATACGCCAACGGAACATATCTTAAATATATGGAGTGTATGAGTCGTAGGATTTATTATTTATCAAGTTAGGAAAAAAATATATGTCAAATTGACATTGATATACTTGAATACATATCGTTGGATCTGACAATAAAAGGTACATAAAATATCTATTACCAGTCTTATAATTTTTTTTTTTTTGAAAGCAGTCTTATATAATTAGGGCCTGTTCATATTTAATTTCAATTCAGTTCAGTTCAGCTCTTATCAATTCAGTTCAGTTTTAATCAGTTCAGTTTAGCTCCTAATTTCCCTCTCTCATAAAATATTCATTTCAGTTCAATTCAATTCAGTTCAGTTCAACTCCGATCAGTTCAGTTCAGTAAATGTGAACAGACCCTTAGTTTATGTTAAATTTTTTAAAATGGTCGTACAAAAATGTTGATAACTCATATAACTACAATCGATAAATAATAAATGTAACATAAGATTGTGACTTTTTTTTTTGTCAGAAATTGTGACATTCGTCATCCAATTGAATTATTGATATTGATTTGTTTGATGTACGTGAAGAATGATGATGACCATTTCATTACAATTTATCAAAGGAAGGAAAATATCTAAGAGCTTGTTTGATAAATGAATAATGTATTAACAGGGTAATAAAAGTACGCTAAGTAAAAAAAAAAAAAAATTAAGTTCAAAAAAGGAATATAAATAATTCTAATGAAGAATGAGATAATGATAGTGTGGTGATGAGAGGTCAAAAAAGAGAATTTTACTACTATCCTTATCAACTTTATAAAATCATCTCGAATGTAATCATCATCACTCCTATTTTATCTTTTATTACTCTCTTAATACATTACTCTCAATCCAGTTTTGACCTTATTTAATTTTGACCACACCCATTAGGCCATTAGTTAGATAATGAAGGCCAAACAACTTAGATGAAATTTCATCCTTGAATCGAATTAATTAATTCTCCATGATGAGAGTGAGGGATAACTCAAGTGGTTAGATCTTCTCTCTCGATTTCAGGAGATCGTGGGATCGATTCTCACCCCCGCCCTTATGGCTCTCTAAACACCAAAAAAAAAAAAAAATTAATACTCCATGATAACACTTTTCACTTTCAGAGTGCTTATCTATAATATTGTTCGACCTAATAAATTGTTCAACTTAAATGAAATTTCATCCTTGAATTGAATAACTCTAAATCCAACCATGACCTAGATTGTTCATTTAATTTCTCTACACGCAAGACAACCTGTCAACTATAATATTATTGTTTCCTTTACAACTATTACATACATTGATGCAAGTTATATACCCAATTCATAGTGTTACAAATCTTACAATACACTGCCAAGCTAATAAGGTAAATAATTATTCAGAGCACCAATTAAGCTAATTAGTTTGTTTGTCCTCAACTCCTCACACATCACGTGGATGTCACATTTAATAATCTAATATTCCAATTTTTTTTAAGGGAATCTAATATTCCATTTTGATAGTTACTACACATCATTTTAATACCAAAAAAAAAAAAAAAAAAAAAAATGGGTATGATTCCAAGTGAAGGCACGTATGTTTTTCGAATTAGGAGATTATTATAATTTTTATGGCTAATATAGGAAATGATAATGATAGTTATGTGTTGTATTTGAATTATTAAAGTTGATTTGTTTGATTAGTCTTGTCATGCGTGGATTCAAATATGATTTAAATGGACCATCTAATTGATACAAATACAAGTAAATGTAGGTTTTGAATGAAGATAAATAGGACATTATTATTATTATAATTATTATTATTGTGGCTAATATAGGATATGATAATGATACTTATGTCTTGTATTTGAATTATTGACGTTGATTTGTTTGATTAGCCTTCTCATGCGAAGTTAATGGTAGTGTACTATTTAATGGATACAAATATGACTATGTATGTTTTTACGGAGTAAGATAAACATGACATTACTTTCGTTGCAAACGTAGTAATTAAATATGATAATGAAACTTGCACCAAATATATATATATATATATATATGATAATGAAAGTTGCACCCACAAAAAAAAATGATAATGAAACTTGTGTCTTGTTAAGGATTTATTGGGATTGATTTGTTTGATTATCTTTGTCATGAAGTTAATGGTGTAACATTTAATATAAATGGATAAAATACGAGTATTATTTGTGTTCTTAGAATAAATGGGACACTAACGGCTTAATACATTTGTTGCTAACATAAGAAATAAAAATGATACTTGTGTTTGTGTCAATAAAAAAATAAATAAATAAAAAAGTAAAACTTGTGTCTTGTCATTGTCTTATTGAATTTAGTGGGGTTGATTTGTTTGATTACCCTTGTCATGAATTTTTTTTTTTTTTTTTTTTTTTTTTGACAAGAGCAAAGGAAAAAACAGAAAGGACTACATATAATCCGACAGGGTTAGCCGACATTTTCTTGCAATGTCATCCGCCCTTTGAACTTGATCCCTACGAACTTTTAATATTGTACATCTTTGGAACGTCAACCCAATATCCCTTATCTCTTTTAGAACCCAGGTTATCTGGATATCCTTGCCTAGATCATCTTGTCATGAATTAAAGTTTAATGGTGTACCGCTTAATTTATTCAAATGCGAGAATGTATGATTTTAGATAAAAATAAACAAAACAAGAAACTACTTTTGTTTTTAACATAAAGATGAAATGATAATTTTATTAAAAAAAAAAAAAAAAGAAAAAAAATGAAATGATAATGATACTTGTGTCTTGTTATTGAATTATTGTGGTTGATTTATTTGTTTGATTAAACTTGTCATGAAGTTGATGGTGTCACTTTTTTAAAAAAAAAATAATAAATAAAAAAAATTTGATAATGTAACATTTAATTATTGGTTAATATATGATGTATGAATGTTTGTACACCGTATAATAAACAAGACATGGATACTTTTGTTGCTAATATAAGAAATGATAATGATATTCATGTCTTGTTATTGAAATTATTGGGGTTGATTTGTTTGATTATCCTTGTCATGAAGTTAATGGTGTGATAAAAACGTGATTTATTAATTTATTTTTTTTTTTTTTCAAAAAAAGTTGATAGTGTAACATTTAAATATTTAATTATTGGTTAATATACGATGTATGTATAGTATGTTTATATACTAAACAAGACATGGATACTTTTGTCCCTAATATAAGAAATGATAATGATATTCATGTCTTGTTATTGAAATTATTGGGGTTGATTTGTTTGATTATCCTTGTCATCAAGTTAATAGCGTGATTTTAGAATAACCAAGACATTTTTTTTTTGTTTGACGCAATATATTACTTTTGTTGTTAATACGGAGTATATATAAGAAATGATAATGATACTTGTGTCTTGTTATTGAATAATTGGTGTTGAATTGATTTGTTTGAATAGCCTTGTCATCAGTGTTAATGGTAATATACACTATACAGTACTAAAAAAAATTGACCACCATAACTCCATATGGCATAAGGCTGTAAAAATGGAGGATAATGATAGATTTATTTAATGTATGGTTGGTGCACCCGGGTGCACCATGCGCATGGTGCACCCAAAAAGAACATTAGGTATATTTAAAAGAACATGGGCGAAAAAAAGAACATTATAGATATTTATAAAGAACGTGAGCATAATATGTTCTTCACGTTCTTTAAATTTGATTAATATGTTTTTTGAGTTTGAACTATATGTTCTTTATATTATACAATATGTTCTTTAATGTATGTACATTTAAAAAAAAAAAAAAAAATCAATCACCCGAGTAACTAGAAAAAAAAAAACATGTTCTTTACTGTATTATCATGTTCTTTTTGTAAAGACTTTATGTTATTTGGTTAGAGGTGATCAAAGTTAGACCGACCCGACTTGATTTTGGACGGGTTTTGGGCAAAAAATTTTCACCCCCAAATTCGGTCGGACCCGGCCCGTATATTTAAATTTTTGGGCGGGTTTGGGATTGCGTTATTATGCATTTTAGTTGATTTTTAATACTCAACACGAAAAGCCCGCACGGTCGGACCATTTTGAGCAGGTTTGGGCACAAAAACTTTAGCCCAAAACTTGGCCCGACTCGAGAAGTGAGCTGATCTTTTAACCTTGGCCCGGTCCGCCCAATGATCACCTATATCTTTGTCAAACACGAACATGTTCTTTTTTTGTCAAATATAATGTTCTTTTTCAAACACGTTTAACCACCCAAATAACTATGAAAAATAACATGTTCTTTTTGTAAAGATTTTATGTTCTTGCCAAAGACAAACATGTTCTTTTGTCAAACACAGGTATGTTCTTTTTCAAAGACTAGCATGTTCTTTTTTTTTTTGCCCATGTTCTTTAAAATATGTCTAATGTTCTTTTCGGGTGCACCATGCGCATGGTGCACCCGGGTGCACTATACTATTTTCAAGATTTATTACCTTTTCTACAACATCACTTCTTTCTAATTTTTTTTAAATAGTGCTAAACATTTAAAACTCATTTTTTTTTAAAAAAATAAATAAATTTAATTTTTTTCCCCAGCTACACCGTGCGACAAGCTAAAACACACCAAAATACTGATCAAATGACCCCTGACTAACCGAGTAACCCCTAACTGACCAGTTAACCTCTGACCGTGTAACCTCTAACCGATCAATCTAAGTAACTCATGACCACTAATCGAGTAACCCATGAGTCCATGACCGATCGAGTAACCCCTTACCAAATAACACTGGTAAGGGGGTATGACTCGTCACATATGAAACTTTATGTAGAAATTTAGTTTTAATTTTACAAATTAGAAAAATATCTCTCCTTTATGCTTCATCTCCAGTTCTCCACGGATGTTCATCAATGAAGGTCATGATAATGTCGAATGTGTGTTGCTCGATCCCAATCGTAGTTCATTTGGAGAAAGTCCATTAATTTCAATTGAAATTCCAATATCTAAAATGTTCTTCATCTTCATAATTTTCAATTGAAATTCCATTATCTAATCCGTTTTTCATCTCCATTACTTTCATTTGATATTGAACATCGAAATTCCAATCCAATGTCCCAGTCCGAATTTGTCTTCTCCAATTTGTACAGTAATTGGAAACCCCAAATTTTCCAATGACCTTAACTTCATTGATTTTGTGTCAAAAACCTGCCTTTTCGAGCCAAATATAGCGGGCTTTTGGTCCATCTATTGTTTTACAGTTGCACTGTGTATTGGTCTCCATTTCTCCAATATACACCTTTGCTTATTACTTCATTAATAATTTTTTTTTGGGTTTTTCTACATGGTACCCCCCAATTATTGCGTATTCTATATTGTGCCCTTCTAAATCCAAACTTCTACACGGTGCCCACAAGTTTAAGTAACTTTATCACTTTTAACCATTCATTAAGTTACTGTCAAACACTTTAAATTAACTACTAACTATGGTTAGCAATATATATTTTTTTCCCATTTATTTTATTAAAAACAAGGTTAATAAGATGTAATTATAACTTTATAAGATAATGTGGTTCTATTTCCCCAAATTCAAGATCTTGGTTCTATTTCCCCAAATTCAAGATCTTCCACCATTGTCAGATTCTTCTTCTCCACAATCAACATTGATAAAATGAACTCTTTTTCTCTGAACTTTCTCAATCTTCTCATCACTAATTAAAATCCAAATTCTACAACAACGAATTAGCAAACAACCTCAACCAATTTCTAATCCGCAACCTTCCCCATTAAAACCCAAAAATCTCTCTCCCGTAAAACCGTCCAATTCAGCCCCAATATTCACCGTATCGTCATTCTCCGATGTCAAATCGACTCAAATGTAATTGCAAGACACCAAAACATGCTAAATTGAAGGTGTCTTCTACGAATCACAATTTCAAGAAGGGGTGAATAACAATCCGTCATTATTTTGCTGGTTATTTTATGTGAAAGTGAATTAAGGATGAGTTAGCTTTGATTGTAGTAAGTTAAAGGATGATTAGCTTTGTTTGTTTTGTAGGTGGATTTGTGTGAACATCATCAATGAAAATTCAAATTTCTGCCAATTCTTTCTCTGTCATTTTGGTTTTCTTTGCCTAGATTATTTTACAATTCTTTCTGTCAAATTTGTGAACATCATCAATGAGTGTGAGAGGTTTGATCAGAATGGGGTTTTATTTATGTATTTTATGTCATTTAAATTTAAGTAGTAATTAACTAAGGTGGGTGGTTAACTTAACCATAAGTTAATTACAGCTAACAAAACAGCTTATGGAGGGCATATATAAAACAATACACAAAACTTGTGGGCACCGTGTAGAAGTTTGAATTTGGAAGGGCACAACATAGAAAACGCAATAATTTGAGGGTACCATGTAGAAAAACCCTTTTTTTTTTTTTTGAAAGATACTCCATTAAAAATTTTAGTTTTAAATTAAGGAAAATGTTATACATAGCCCTAAGGGCTACATATAAGCATTAAATTTACACTTGAAAATCGTAAAAAGTTAAAAAATCATCAAAATATAAACACTAATTACACTTATTTACGCGTGTTTTTGTCATGAATTCCTAATTTTATACAATTTTCAAGAGTATATTTAATGCTTATATATAGCCCTTAGGGCTACATATAACATTACCCTTAAATTAATGATGAATTCTAAAAAAGAATTGTCATTATGAAAATAATGTTTTAAGTAAATCTAACAAGATTGTGCACGATTCCTTAAAAAAAAAAAAAAAAAAAAAAAAAAAGAGAGATTGTGCACAATTTTTTTACTTATATAATTTAATTATTAAAGACAATCAGAATTTTACCATATACGGAATATATAAACAATACATGGATAGGAAACTAGGAATGCCTAATTGTATTGTATGTAGTTGCAGATATTATAATTGCTGACTACTACGTCAATTTCATATTAATTGCAACAATTTCTTCTTTATCGTTTCTAATTAATTACAATATTTTATTATTTGGTAAGAGTCCACTATATTATTCTACAAGTATTACTTATCTCTCACTATTATTAGCTTAAGTTTTTGGTTGAATTGGTACTCTAACACAATTAAATATTCATATATATCCCTACGAATATACTAATACAATAAAATCATCACTTTGGTCCCCACCCTTTATTTTTATTTTTATTTTTATTTTTAATATGAGTTAAACTTAATGTTGCGATTAATTCAAAACGGATCAGAAAGAGTATTATTTATCTTTTATGTAGTAATAATGATAAATCGTGGCCTTTAATCAAAAACTAAAAAAGTTCCATCCTCTAAAACATAGAACTTTGATCATTTGCAACCATCAAAATATGGATTCAATCTTTATGGTTGGACTATGCATAACAATTATCATAGTGATAGTCACTCAAATCATCCAAATAATTTCGAAAACCTCCTCAAAACTTGAACCACGAGGCAAAAAGGGGTGGCCTCTAATAGGAGAAACTACATCATTTGTGTCATGCCCAATGAATTTTGTAGTTGATCGGATGAGAGACCATTCTCCTGATGTCTTTCAGACCTCACTTGCTGGTGAAACAATGGCCATTTTCTGCGGCCCGACATCGAACAAATTCATCTTCTCCAATGAGTTGAAGTTGGTTAGATCTTGGCTTCCTCGCTCCATCTCCAAAGCTCTTGCTCAACAAAATGCTGACCCAAATTCCCTCTCTTACAAACTAGCAGATCAAGTATCCCATAAATTTTTGAAGCTAGATTGTATCCAACAATATGTTGGTACAATGGACTCTATGGTTAAACAACATTTGGATGAACTTTGGTTGCCTTTTGATCAAGTCAAGGTTCATCCCTTAGCAAAAGAGTTCACTTTCGAGCTCTCTTGCAGGATTTTTGTGGAGTTTTCTAACCCAAGTCCTGAATTAATTAAGCAACTTCGTGACCCCTTCTTCGAGTTCATTGAAGGGATCTTTTCAACCCCTCTTAACTTTCCTGGGATGCCTTACTACAAAGCTCTTAAAAAATCAGCACTTGTCCAGGAGAAACTTTTCGAGATCATGGAGCAGAGGAAAATCCAACTCTCTGATGTTGAGCAGCAGCAGCAGCAGCAGGACCAGGTTGTTTATGACCGCGATTTGTTAGGCCAGTTTCTTATGGCTACTGATGAGCACGGAACTTCTGTAAGAAAGGAGGACGTTGCTCGTGTTATTGTTGGGTTTATTTTTGCTAGTTTTTACACTACAAGTACTACCATTGCCTTTGTGGTCTACTTCCTCTCCAAACACCCTGACATTTATGAAAAAGTATTACAAGGTACTTACACATTTTATGTAGCAAAGCTGGTTCGTTGTTATTGTACCGTGCTTTAATTTTATGTGTCATTACTCATTTGTTGTGGTACTATATATGTAACAGAACAAATGGAGATCAAAAAAACAAAAGGAGCAGGAGATCTCCTCACTTGGGCAGATGTTCAAAAAATGAAGTACTCTTGGAATGTAATTTGTGAAACCATGAGACTTAGACCCCCGGCCACAGGCGGTTATAAGGAAGTCATAACTGATTTCACTTATTCAGGGTTTAACATCCCTAAAGGATGGAAGGTACATTGATTTTGTTAATTATTACTCTGTATAACATAACTTAAATTAATAATTTCGTCGATGATTGTTTGTTTATGTATATATATATATATAGGTACATTGGAGTGCATATTCTACAAATATGAATCCCAAGTACTTTCCTGATCCTGAAAACTTTGATCCTTCAAGATTTGAAGGGAGCGGACCTCCACCTTTCACATTTGTACCATTTGGGGGAGGACCTCGGATGTGTACCGGTAAAGAATATGCTCGAATGGAGACGCTCGTTTTTCTTCATAATTTGGTGACTAAATTCAGATTTAAGATGGTGAATCCTAATGAAAAGATTTTCTATAACCCAGATCCAGTTCCTACAGAAGGCCTCCATGTTTACCTTCAGCCTCATTCATAATTTTACATGTATGATATATATAAACGTAACATATATTTGTTCCTTTTACTTGTAAGTTGTAATTATATCCTGTATGTGTACCACAACCATGTCCTGTTAGTAATTCGGATTTTGCACGTTTAAGTTAATCAAATTGTATTGAAATTTATTTAGTGAAATGGATCAAAGGAAGTATTTCATATATGACTACATGTTATGTACCAAACTACAATATCTACACCTACCACCAATGACCTGAGCTCGGTGACCAACTTTGCGAATCAAGTAACTAAATAAGTACTAATTACTCGAATTACATAGTTAAATGAACAATAAATCAATCGAAGCCTTAATCTCATAAGTGGGGTCGGCTAAATGAACCAAATTTGATTATTTTGTATAGTCATTGATGTAAATCTTCCTCCTCCATCCCTTATAATCCTAACGTTTTCCAACCAAGTTATTTCGGTCTCCTCTTCCTCGTCTATTGAAGAAAAAAATTACAGGGACCATATCTCATGTTAATGACCCCTAGTAATAAATTCATTTCATCGATACAACTTTCTTGAATACGCCTGATGCTAACAAAGTAACAATGTAGTAGTAAATCAATACTCTGTTTATAATACTCCATTACTCTTGCTATTTTAGCTATAATATTTATATTTGAAATTTTTAACAATAGCATGGATGGCAAATGGATTAGTTGCATAAGTCTTAATTGGGTTTTTTTTCTTCTTTAATTCAAGATTAATATAGAATTTAGTTTACGCCGCCATTTTTTCCTATTCATCAAATAAGTGGAAAATGATTAATTTTTCCTTATCATCTCTCAAGGTAGTGAAGTAGGAAGAACAATAAGAAATTGATGGAGTAGTAAATTGCTTAGTTATTGATTATATTAGATTTGAATGCACCCGAATCATATTTCTTAATTTCAGAATCATATAGACCACCAAATAAAAAAAATACATAAAAAAGTAAGGAACATTTTAGGTATTTTAAATAGACATCAAACATAGATTGACATTTTCTTACAAGGTTTGGATCTCGCTTGTTGCCATCTACTGTAGTTTTGAGTTGGGCTTAAAGACGTCTCAAGGGCTTGGGTCATAGAGGCCTAACCCATATCATTACCATGAAAAAAAATTGTTCCCAATAGTGATCCAATTCAAAAGATTAGACTCAACCCAATAATGCCAATATTAAATTAGTATATACACCATTCCCACAATTTCTTGATTTATTTCTTCTCCACCCATTTCATAATTCTTATTATCACATATTTTTCTATATGTATCTCTAAAAAAATCTCAAAATTATTTGAGCTTTAGAACAAAAAATATGGAATCCATATTTGTGTATGTGCTTAATTATTATACAACCTTTCTAATACTTATTATCAGCATAATTATTTTATATTTCTCTGTTTTCAAAACAAAAATCAGTTGTTCATCTTTGTATAACATTCCTCCAGGCAAAAATGGGTGGCCAATAATAGGAGAAACCTTAGAATATGTCTCAAACAACCAAAAATTCGTATGGGATCGAATGATGAAGTATTCCCCAGATATATTCAAGACCTCGATCATAGGGGAAAAAGTTGCTGTTTTATGCGGTCCTTCTGCTAACAAATTCATCTTCTCAAATGAAACAAATCTGTTCAAATTTTGGTTGCCTCCTTCGGTTGCAGCTATTCTTTCAGTGACAAACATCGACACGAATTCATCTTCGTCTAGGTTAGTAACAGAGGAATTACACAAGTTTCTTAAGGTCGATTCGATGCAATATCTTGTGCCTATTATGGATTCTAAGGCACAACAACATTTACAATCTTTTTGGGTTCCTTTTAATGAAGTAAAAGTTCACTTACTTGCAAAGGAGTTTACTTTTGCTCTTTCTTGTTGCTTGTTTCTTGATTACCATAAGAGTGAACAAGTAAAGGGTATTTCGGAACCTTTTTACGTGTTGAACGAGGGGACCGTGGCGATGCCTATTAATTTTCCTGGCACCCTTTACTACAAAGCTCGAAAGAGGGAAGCTGAGCTTCGAAGTAAGCTTGTTGATGAGATTAGACAGAGGAAAATCGAGTTATCTCGGAAAGATCACGGTGGTTTCGACTTGTTGACTAGGGTGCTTATGGCTTCTCAAGAGAATGGGGTGATGATTGATGAGACGGTTGTTGCTGGAAGGATTATTTCTCTCTTGTTCGCTAGCTTTTTTACTACAAGCAACACTATCACTTTTGTGATAGACAACCTTGCTAAATATCCTCATGTTTATGACAAGGTTTTACAAGGTATTTTCTTGATCTAAGTCATCTTTATCCTTTTTTTTTGTAGCAAAAACAAGTCATTTGACTCGATCGCGTTCATCCAAGTCTAGTTGAGTCAACATTTGACCTAAAAAACAGTGTGTCCATATATGTTGCAAATAGTAATAAGGACTAAACTCGATTATATACTTTAATGTACTACTCAAAATTGAAGTCAAGTTTAATTAAGCGTCTTTTCATATTTACTGAACTTGCTAATACGACTATCTTGTGATTTGAAGTAATATGCATATGTGTATATATATATGTGGATTGATTGTTAGAGCAATTGGAGATTGCGCGATCAAAAGAGGCAGGGGAACTACTGACATGGAAGGATGTACAAAAAATGAAGTATTCATGGAATGCAGTATGTGAAACAATGAGACTTGAACCACCCGCCCAAGGAAGTTTTAGAGAGACCATCACTGATGTCACTTATGCTGGTTTTAACATTCCTAAGGGATGGAAGGTACGAAACCACGAACCATTCATTTATCAATAATCTAGATGTGAATGAAGCACGTAATAATTACATTTACAAGTTTCATAATTATTACTCGGTAGTCTATTCTTATACTCTTGTGTGAATTAGGTACATTGGAATAACCATTCAACAAATATGGACCCGAAAATATTTCCGGATCCAGAAAAATTCGACCCGACAAGGTTTGAAAGCAACAAAGTGCCACCCTTTGCATTTGTACCATTTGGAGCAGGGCCTAGAATGTGTACAGGGAAAGAATACACAAGAATTGAAATACTCGTATTTCTGCACAATGTGGTGACTAAATTCAAACTCCACAAAATTAATCCAAATGAAAAGGTGATTTATAACCCAAATCCATACCCGGTTGAAGGTCTTCGAATCCATATTCAGCCTCATGTAACTTAAAAATACTTCTAGATCTTGTTTGGTCGACAATATAAAATGAGGGGAAGTGGAAATTCTTGAAATTTTATAAGTTGGATAGTTGTTTATTTCATTACTCCGTAATTGGTAGTGTGTGAAGTGCATCAATTTTTAGGCCATTGTTATGGTGGTGGTGGCGTACACCAAATGTGGAGATATCATGATGAATAGAAGGCCATGATGTATTATTATAGGCCATGATGTAGAGATAGCATGATGATCTGTTCTATACTACTAATCTTCTTGTTTTACTTTCACAACCTAATGCATGATTTGACCGTTAACATCTAAATTATGTGTTAAATTTTGACTCTCTAATGCAGTTGTTACTCACAATATTATTGAAAGAAATTATAATTAATAGAATATAAAACATATTCTTGGACATCAAACATCAGGATAAGCTTTTGATTGATGACAAATTATAAGTTATTTTGTCAAGGATTTACACTCCATACTAATAGTGGACCGAAATTGTTCAATGCTTTATAATTGCCAAGGTTGGTTGTAGACATCACCAATTTATTAATTAATGGTGTCATCAAATTTAAATTTATGGTTTACACCGGACATCCATTTACATATATAAGATCGAAAAAAAAAATATTATAAGATCGAAACCATATGCTTACTTATGAATTTGTATAGCATTTTGAGTCAAATTTTATGTCTTTTTCACGTTCGTAAGTTATCAAAAAGTATTTTCACTAAGAGGGAGAGTTGTATTTTGTTGAAACCCATTGTAGCCCACTTGTGAGTGTTCCACATTGGAGAAAGAGTAGAGGTGGTTCCACTTTATAAGGTAGAGGGGTTACTCCTACTATTGCCAATTGGTTTTAGTATGGAAGCTCTTAATCCTTGTTTGTGGACCAAACTCTCCTCCTCCTTGTTCAGGTTGACTTCGATTCACCCAAGGTTGTGGTGCTCTGATCTGAAAATTATATTGTCATAACAGGCATTTTATTTTATTTTTTCTATCCAATAATTGTATATTAGTATTAATTGGTAAAAAATAGCATTATTTACTCTTTTTTTTTTTTTTTTTCAAACAGGCGACTCTATATATTTATTCTCACTTACAACACATATGAAAGATGATGAAAATGGAATAAGGAGCAAGTCCTTCATTTGGTGAGGCTGAGTTATTGTACCTTATTAGGTTAAATTATGCACTGAGTCAACCCAATTAATTTTAGAGGAAATATGCCATATGACGCTAAAACAACGTAATGACAAAAGCAGAGGATCATTGAGTTGAGGGACGGTTTGTCCCTCCATCTCCCCCAATAGTGATCTGGGTTCAAGCCTCACCCCACCCTTCTTGTGACAGGAGGGGCACCACCCCCTGTGTCTTACCGTGTAAAAAAAAAAAATGACAAAAGCAAAGTATGCACGTAGTAATGATGTATAGATTATGATTTAGCAGTATTGTCTTTTTTATAATTTATACATTGACAAATACATAACGATGAATTCATATAAATCATAGTTAGTAGCACTGTCTTTTTATAATTTATATGTTGAAAAGGGTTAAATGAGGTAACATGTGGCGTAATGGTTTGTACTGTTTTTATAAAATTGGCGTGTTAGAAATTAAAGATGCATGTGGCAATCATACAAAGGGAATGTTAAAAATGGTACAAGTAGCTGGTACATTGATAGGGTACGAGCTTGGATTTGTTGGGATATTGCATTACTAATCTCTCTCCTGCACTGCCTTCTCCACTCGCTGCCGCCACCTGAATTCCTGACCCATTGTAAGAAAAATTCTCAATTTTTATTTTTATTTATTCATAATTCAGTACTAATTTAATTTCTTGAGCTCAATCTTAAAACCCATGCAATCTTTTTATGCTAAAGCATAAAGCTCCGATCTTTATGTATCTTTGTTATGTTTTTTTTATTGTTTTTGTTTTGAAATTAATACCCCTATTATTTTGATTACTCATTTTCTTTCATATCAATGTTGTTTCATTTATGGTTGATTGTAGTAAAATTTTGTAATTAACTATTGTGTTATATTCAAAGTTCACATTTATTATGACTCTGCTTGCTAGTTGCTAGTACATAATTGTAAAATGTATGTTCATGCCAAACTCTTCTTTTACGATCTCTAAAAAAAATCTATTATTTTGCTACTAGTAGAATATAATAGTAATTCGTACATATGTTACAAAATTACAATCCAATATGTACAATATATCTATCTAAAGGGTCCTCGTTATTTCGTTTAGGGTTCATTAAATATCATTTGTATCGACTTGAATTTTGAACTATTGACGTGCTAGTGTGATTAATTAGCTATATATCTAGATTCTACGTGACAAATTTCCAATTTTGTGCTGTTATAGGTCGGCCATAAACTAATTGGTGTTTAGTACAAAAGTGACCGCGAATTTATATTATAACCTGCTTTATTTTTTGTGGACATTCTTGGTAGGAAATGTCTTCCTCTGATGAAGAAATTACGAAACTCCACAAAGTTCGGAAAACTTTAATGCAAATGTTGAATGATCGAGGCTATTTAGTAACAGATGACGAAATTAACATGACCAAACAACAGTTTATTGAGCATTTTGGTGACAACATGACCCGAGACAACCTTTTCATGATTAAGAATAAGCGATATGATACTTCTGATCAGGTAATTAATTAAACCATTCAAGTTGTTCATTAATTTCCTGGATGTTATTACCATATTCTTGTATATACTCATGTCATACTTTGGTACATGTCGAAGCTAAGTGTTATAGTTGGCCTTTGTACGATAAATGTATATGCACGTTCTGTTTATAACTTTATTGGAGTGTTACAGATTTGGCATAGGTAATTGAGATGAAATGAAGAGTCTGAGTAACACAACGTTTAACTAGTCAAATTGTCGTGCTACAGATTGTGGTTTTCTTTCTGATTCCGGAGCCAT
Source organism: Chenopodium album (assembly GCF_948465745.1). Taxonomy (NCBI): domain Eukaryota; kingdom Viridiplantae; phylum Streptophyta; class Magnoliopsida; order Caryophyllales; family Amaranthaceae; genus Chenopodium; species Chenopodium album. Next base: position 77,084,226 of record NC_137840.1, on the reverse strand, counting down.
CCAAGGACATCATAGGTATAGTCCCACTCAGGAAATGCATTGAGAGAATGCAATCTGAGAAAATATACAAGGCAATCTTGGTGACTGAACATGGTTTGACAACTGCAGCAAAGAAGGCTGTTCAATTGCCAAGTATAAGGTTAGAGGTCTTCCTGGTGAGTGATAACATACCCTCTTTTTGAAGATTACATAATTGTTGAATTATAGGGCTGAAAATTACTAGGATTCATGTGTGCAGAATTTACTGCTGTCAATTTGACCCAGTAAAATTTGTGATGCAGGATTCTGAACTGATGTATAATGTTACCGAGCACGATCTTGTTCCAGTGCATCAGGTGCTTACAGATGAGGAAAAGAAGGAAGTGCTTGAGAAGTATCATGTTAAGGAAACTCAGGTCAGTAACTTAATGCATGATCAGCTCATCCATGTTTGTAGAAAATGTCCTGTATTCGCATTTATATAAATGTATTGCTCATGTTAGTCTTTACTGTCTAGTTGATCTCTTTTATGCTTTCTGACTTCCTGTTTTCAGCTACCGAGCATGCCAGTCACTGACGCTGTTGCAAGATATTACGGCCTTCAACGTGGGCAAGTTGTGAAGATCATACGACCTAGTGATAATGCTGGTACATATGTTACATATCGATATGTTAGCTGATGTACGCTAGCTGATATATCTGAATTTTGCCCCCTGGGTTCTTCCTGAAATTTGTTACTTGATGGAAAAAGACTTGGTATGTAGATCAGTAGATGATGACTGCTAATCTAGTGGCTGCTATATGCATCAGAAACTGAGTTTTAGTGTTGAACCCAAATGTGTTATGGCCTAAGGGTGCTGATATGATTGACAAACATTAGTAAACAATCACACTGAATTGCAAAGTGCTTGGGATAAATTTAAATTACACTATGATCTTGCATTGTTTTACAAGTGCTAGCCGTCTCCAAATGCATATCGACACCGGCCTTACAATTTTGATTATTGTTGCTTACAATTCACAAATCAATACCACATACACATACACTTCTTAGTGCTTCCTTGGGAAAAACTTCCTCAGTTTGGTAGATGTTCGAACCAGTGAATGTTAAGATCGATCAACAATAGTCATATCCAAATATCCAAGAAATCTCAATGTACAACAGGAATACTAGAAGGGTTGAGAGTATTGCCAATGGACAATATCAAGCCTCATTGAAGCTTGAATGCTTGATGTGACCAAAACACCTTCCACTCCATGACCCCTAGAAGCTCGGAGGAAGGATACTTGGTAGCGATTTTAGGCTGTTGTCATGGAGGTGGTGGCGTACACCGAATGTGGAGATAGCCCAGAGTTGGAGGATAATACAGAATGATGAATAGAAAGCCATGGTGCATTATAGGGGTGAAAGTATCATGCTACATTGCTACTCTATACTAATACTTTCTCTTATAAATAATCTTCTTATTTTACTTTTGCGATTTAAAGAGTCATTCACTTATTTGACCATTAACATCTATATTATGTGCAAGATTTTGACTCTCCGATTGTATAAATACAATTGCTTACAAGTCACAATATTTTTGAAAAAATTGTATTCGTACTCAATATAGATTACTAATTTAATATTCTTTATCAAGTATTTAAACATAGTCACATCGTAAATACGTAGTTATTAATATTTATATCATTATTACTCTATATAAAATTTAATCACAATGATAAACGACAAAATGAATTTCCATCAAGGGATCGACGATCCATAATCAACTCGAATACGATTATTGGAGAAACAAAGTCCAAGCCCTTGGTGTGGGAGAACTGGGCATCTTCACAGCCCAAGAAAATAGAGATAACGAGACCATCTTCACTTAAACCCATTGTTTGTGAACTCTTCTTCCCAATTGATTTTCTGTCCCACAGAAGCCAATACGGCAACACTCTCTCTCTCTCTCCGCTCACTCAGCTAAAACTCGCAACTTTTTAGCATCTTCATCCTCCAATTCACAATTAACCACCATTTTCAATAACTCCCATCTTCAATTCTGGGAATTCTTATCATCTGAATCCAAAAAAGATGGAAAATTTAGCCCTAGTTTCATCAAACCCTGTAATGGGATTAAGCTATTCCCCAAATTATAGAACCCTTTCAACAAAACAGTGTTTTGGGCTCCCTCTTTTACCCCCTAAACCAAGTGGGTTTCTCTTAGTTTCAAAACCCAGATCAAAAACAATCTTATTTGCTTTCTCCACCCCAAATTCTAGGAGAAAATCTTCTAAGAATGAGAAGAAAGATAATGGGGCTGAATTATTTGCAAGTACTTCTGCAACTTCTCAAGAGACAACTACTTCTGTTGGTGTTAATCCACAAACTTATCCTCCACCTTCCTCTTCTCAGTTGTAAATTCTCTGATTTTTCTTATTTTTGGGTTTTTAATGCATTTTTTGCTGTTATTTTTATTTTTAGGGATTGAATTTAGCTTCAAATTATTTAATTCTAACTTGTGTTTATGTGGGTTTGTAGTGGGTCACCTTTGTTTTGGATTGGAGTTGGTGTTGGCATCTCTGCCATTTTCTCCTTTGTTTCTTCATGGACGCAGGTAAGTTTTGTTTGGTTTTAGGAATTGGCTAATTGAATTGTATGTGTGTCAATTATTTGTATAAATTGTAGGGTTTTTTGAACTGGGAGCATAAATTGTAGGATGAAAGTGATTGAGTTTGCAATCATGCAATTTATTTCGAGTTCTCAAATCCACGCTATACATTAACATCTTATCATGCTTCTTGGAATTGCCACACCTATTTAGTGAACTTTCACATAGCACAATTCTCTCTTTGAATAGTCTTATTATATTCTCTATGACTTGTTATGGCATCTACTACAATCTGCGTTTGAGCTGGTGGCTGGTGTTTATTACTTAAGATTTTTGGAGTTGTGGAGAAGACAGTTAATGCTATAACAAATTCGAAATCATGATTATAAGCAAGCTGGAAGAGTGACAAAGAAGAGATTGAGGAGAGGAAATAAAGGCCTTATATGCTTTCATGCCAACTCAATGAGCCATTTATTCTATTGAACAATTAATGGAGTGCTCTATTGAGATTTGAGAGAAAAGATTGGTCTTGAGAAAGCTAATGATAAAATGTTTAGATACATGTGGATTTTAAGTTTCAACAATGGTACTTGATGCATGTCTTCGTAATACATATCAAAATTATAAACGAGGACATGAGGTTTAGGACGAAATTGTGGACAAAATTTGGAAATGCATCTTTCTTCTTATTACAGCTGATTTGCACCCATTAGATATGGTTATATTCGTATTTCAACAGTCATAGATGCATATGGTGTGCTTACTAGTTACTACCACACTCATAGGGGGTATGCAATTAGGATTTGCTATTTGCAAATGTAATAAATCTAGTAAATTGTAAGATGGACTTGGCTCCTGGAACCATATGTTTGATCTGTGGCAGTCATAATTTAAGATCCTCTTCCACCATTCACATCTATATATTGTCCTACTGTCCTGAAATCCTAGGTTCTCCCCTTTCTCTTAGGTGTGTTAACTGTTAAATATGCATTATTAGTTTGTTATTTATTCTAGTGTTTATTTTCTGTTTCTCTCTTTCATTTTTGGTATTGCTTAAGAATTAAATTGCATAACTTAAACTTGTAGCTCTTTTTACCTTTAACTACATATTTTTTTTTTGAGAATACTTTATCTTCATAACCTCTCACATGCTTAGTTTTAAAAGGCGCAAGGCGCACCAAAGCGCAAATGGTCCTTGCAGCCTAGACGCGAGGCGCAAGGCAAAGGCGCGCACCTTTTGTATGCAAGGCGCATGTATTTATATATTTATTTCAAAATATTTTTTTACATTGATTGTACTTAATACCATTTGAAAAGATTTATAATAAATTAAATAATGATATATGTAAAGCTAAGGTAGTCTGAATTTGAAAAAATGTCCATTCTTCAATGTATTACTTAAATCTTAGTTATTTTCCTTGAGGCGCAAAGGCGCACCTTACCAAAGGCGCTTTGAGGTGCACGAGGCGCGTGCCTTCCGTAGCTGACTGAGCCTCACCTAGCTAAAGCCCGTTTCCCAGAGCCTGGGAGCGAGGCGCGCTTTTTAAAACCAAGCTTACATGTAGGATCTATATTGGATTGTCACTAGTTGTTGATGCCTAATACATTTAAACTTTGTCGTTTACAAGACCTTTTAATTGATAACTGATGTTGTTCTGCGGATTTTTTGGGCCCTGCAAAGTGCTGTCACCACTCACCAAAAATTCTGCCTTATTACTTGGCATTTAGCATTGCAGTTGTGTGTATATGTCTGGCTTATAAAAATCATTGATGCAGAGGTTTAGTATCCTGATTATTTCATGATACTATGTTTATTGCTGTTGCCTATGGATCAATTGACCTGTCTCATTTTTTTTTACTATTTCTATGCTTATGTTGTCCTGGATGATGGAAATTATAGCTTCATGTTTCTATTGCTCGCAAACCTTTTTGTTGTTGTTGTTGGGGTTTTTTTTTTTTTTTTTTTGGAACTGAACTTCTGATTCTGTCAGAAAAAAGCAATGCAAGTAGCTGTCAAGACTATGATGAATCAGATGGGCTCAAAAGACAATCAATTTAGTAATGCGGCTTTTTCTACTGGCTCACCTTTCCCATTCCCACCTCCACCTACAGCAGGCTCTAGTACTTCTGGTTTTTCTTACCAACGACCATCTACAATAGATCTGAATGCTTCTTCTGCACCCAGCCAGGCTACCTTTTCTTCTCCTGCTGCTTCTGAAGCCACTGTGTCAGTTGATGTTTCTGCTACTAAAACAGAACCTTCAGTGCCTGCAGTTGTTGAAAATGAAACTGAAACTGAAACTAAGACTGAAGGAAAAAGATCTGGTATTGTTACTTGCTTCAATTAGTGGTTCCTGACCTGACTTTTATGAATTTCAATGCAAATTTTTTTTATAAAAGCTGCGCTCTTATTTTATTCTATTTTTAAAAAAAACTTTCTGGGTTTTCTCTCGTGATTTAATGGATTTTTGAAAACCTGGCTGTGTTATTCTGCTGGCATCATGATGTCATCTTTGCAAGCTGCTACTTGGTTTTTACAAGCTGCTAATGTGATGTAACATCTTTAGTATGCTGAAAAAGTGCTTCTTCAGTACACACCATTTTATCTTAATGCTTATGAATGACAGTTGTTTCATTTTCATTGGGTGGAATCCTTTTTATATGCAGCGTTTGTAGATGTCTCTCCTGAAGAAACTTTTCAAAACACTGCATTTGAGAACTATAGTAATTCATCTTCGGCAACATCATCTGAGAATGCAAATTTTACCGAGGTAGTGATTATTGTGGATCAGCAATATGTTTGGCACAGTATTTAAAATGTGGATTTGGTACGTCTAACTTCATTATATACAGGTAGTACAAAATGGAGCTCCTTCAAATACTTCGGAGCAGGCCCAATCTACACGTAAGTCCTCAGAAGATATACATATTTTTCATACCCAAGTTAATTGACCAATAGAGAATAATTCTAGTAGAGAATGTTGCTGTTGACAATGTGGCTGCCATGCTCACTCTTGGGAAAATAAATGAGAAAATTGATTCTGCTGGAGCTTTGTTTTATTAGGTGTATAGACTGTATACTTGTGCATTGTGTTAATATGTACTAGTTTGATGAAATGAGTAGTTTGATGAAATAGATGAACAGTCAACCTTGTAAGCTTACTTCTGTTGTATGTATTTGCTAGCTGAGCGTGATTTTTTTTTTTATGTTTTTTTCCCTTCATTAAATCATGAAATGACTTTTGTAATTTTTTTTTTTATTGGCCTCCCAGCCCCAGGAAAAAATGGTTCTTTGCTATCTGTGGACACTTTGGAGAAAATGATGGAGGATCCAACTGTGCAGAAGATGGTTTTTCCGTAATGTCTCTTTCCATTGTGATCTTATAGTGTATTGGTTTAACAATCTTTATGGCCTTAAACTTAAAACTGCTGTTAGTCTCTCTCTCTCGCAACGACCCACACACCCACTTGTAACTTAGATACAAATATTATATTAGGAAATACAAGAGGAGCATATATCTCTCTCTAATCCTTAACTTTATTCTTCCATATCACCTTCTTAATATTGCTTAACAGCTCAGCACTGCTAGCTTCCAACTCACTTTGACAAGAAGCTTTGCTAACAAATCTGTTAGTAACTGTAATTGATAAGAAGTTGACTTTGTTGTCCATTTTGCGTATAAAGAAGTTATCAAGGCATTGCTTTTAAATTTAATGATTTCTACTACAAATTCCAAATCTTGTAAACAATTTGGAACTAAGAGAGAAATTCTCAATGATAATATTGGAGTATCTGTAGAGTTGAGTGGACTCCTTTCTTTCCCTTGTCATTTGAGTGTGGTATGGCATGAATGTGCTGCCTGATCTAACTTGGGCTTTCATTTTATAAGCAATGAAGTTTAAATTTGATATGCTACAATCTAGAAATGAACAACGGTAATATTTAAAATTATTTTTACATTTTTGTTGCAGACATTTGCCTGCAGAGATGAGGGATCCAGCTACCTTTAAGTGTAAGCCTTCTGATTCGCCTCCTCTTGCCTACTTTAATTCTTAACATATGGTTTTTTGTTAGATTTCATTCATTAAAATTAATGCTTTTAAGAGCAGGAATCTTCAGCATTCCAGCAAGACATGCATAATCATGAGCAACTGTGCATGACTATCACTCAAAAATACTGGTGGCAAATAGGTCGACCTGGGTCATATTTGAGTGATATGTTAGTCAAATAGCTTATCATGATAAATCAAACAATATAAGTCATACAATTATTTCAGAGCTGGGTCAAATCAAAATCGGGTTATGTAATACTTGGTGCAATTTGGTTTTGGATCAGTTACAACCTTTAGAGTTAGGTAGGCCATAAATACTTATAACAATCAAATCCTTGACAATAGGGAGCTGAATTAAGGTTCTTTGAGGTAATTGACGGTAGCAAATTTGACAAACAGTATGCACATCAGTTACATGTGATAGATATGCAGAAGATAGAAAGTAAGTCGATGGGATATGTTTTCAATATGAATGCCTTAATTGGAAGAGGTGCTTCTAGAATTTTGATTATGGATTTCTTTGTTCGCTCAAATATTATTATCAATTCGGTGAGGCTTCCCCCTTTTTTTGAGAAAATGTGACTATAGTCCAAGGTTGATTTCCAAATTCAATGTCTTGGTTTGATAAACCAAATAACCTTGAATGACATTGGAAGCTTGATTAGTAGTTTGGATCCTTGGATACAATTTTGCCTAGATTTATCATGGAAATCTTGAATATATTTCATGAGCACCATTGGTCAATCTTAAGATTTATAGTTGCTCTCAGAAGATTTTCCTAGGCGTGGTATAATCTTCAAATTGGATTTTTCATAGGTGAATTTGACCAATATCAACCTATTCCTCTATAGTATTACAAGTGTTAAACTTTTCTACTTATGTGGCTTGTCTTGGCTTTGCTTGATTGTTGATCCTTTGATAATGACTTTGGGCCTTTCTCGGTATACCAGGATTAGTCAATGGTGGTCATCCTTAATACCTTAAGAGGTTATTGATCAACCTAAATAAGCTACCCTCTTGCTTCCTTTGAGATTTGAGATTGTTTATTGGTTCTTGGGAAACTGACTAGGCATAATTATTACTCCTCTTTCCCTATTAGATTGACCCATTGCTGCCATAGGTTAATCCTTTGAGATTTGAGATTGTTTATTGGTTCTAAGTATGCTTGAGTTAATGAAATCTGTGCAAGTTGTAAACCGATAAATTGGTCGTTTAAAGGCAAATTGGATGGTTCCACCAACCCAATTGGACTCCGGACGGTATTAGTGACCATGATAAATATTTCGGCAATTTTTATTTCCGAGCAAAAAAAAGTCGATAAATTCCAAAATTAAAGGCTAATATCCACGCTTTTTGAGAAATTTTGGAGATTTCGAGGCCCGGTGTCCAAAAGCCTCGAAAATTTAAGGGATACATCTCGGGGTCATATAATGCCGTTTGGAATCATATATAATCAATATATCTTGTCAAAAATGTTCGTAGGCTTGAGTTAATGAAATCGATGAAATCGGTGCAAGTTGTATATTGATAAATTGGCCGTTTAAAGGCAAATTGGATGGTTCCATCTACCCAATTGGACTCCCGGAGAATATTAGGGACCATAGTAAACAATTCTGTAATTTTTATTTCTGAGCGAAAAAAAGTCAAAATATTCCAAAATTAAAGGCTAATATCCACACTTTTTGAGAAATTTCGGAGGTTTCAGGCTTGGTGTCGAAAAGCCTTTAGATTATAGGGGATACATCTTAGGGTCATATAATGCCGTTGGGAACCATATATGATCATTACATGTTGTAAACCGGTAAATTGGCCGCTTAATGGTAAATTGGATGGTTCCACCCACCCAAATGGACTCCCAGAGGGCATTAGAATCCATGGTAAACATTTCGGTAATTTTTTTTTCTGGGTAAAAAAAAATCAAAAAATTCATAAATTGAAGGCTATATCCTTGCTTTTTGAGAATTTTTGGACTCTTTGAGGCCCGGTGTCGAAAAGTCTTTAAATTGTAGGGGATATGTCTCGGGGTCATATAATGCCGTTTGGAATAATATATGATCATTTTTTGTTGTCATAAATGTTAGTGGTAGGCTTGAGTTAATGAAATCGGTGCAAGTTGTAAACCAGTAAATTGGTCGTTTAAAGGCAAATTGGAAGGTTCCACCCACCCAATTGGACTCTCGAAGGTATCAGGGATCATGGTAAACATTTCGTCAATTTTTATTTTTGGGCGAAAAAAATTCTAAAAATTCCCAAATTGAAGTCTTTTTGAGAAATTTTGGAAGTTTCGAGGCCCGTTGACGAAAACACTCGAGATTTTAGGGGATACATCTCAGGGTCATATAATGTTGTTTGGAACTATATATAATCATTATATGTTGTCATAAATGTTCGTGGTAGGCTTGAATTAATGAAATCGGTGCAAGATGTAAATCGGTAATGTGGCCGTTTAAAGGCAAATTGGTTGGTTCCACCTACTCAATTGGACTCCCGGAGGGTATTTGGAACCATGGTAAACATTTCGGCAATTTTTATTTCCGGACGAAAAAAAAGTCCATAAATTAAAAAATTAAAAGCTAATATCCACGTTTTTTGAGAAATTTTAGAGTCTTCGGGGCCCCGTGTCTAAAAGTTTAGAAATTCTAGGGAATACATCTCGCGGTAATATAATGTCGTTTGGGCCTATATATGATAATTATTTGTAGTCATAAGTGTTTGTGGTAGGCTTGAGTTAATGAAATCAGTACAAGTTGTAAACCAGTAAATTGGCCGTTTAAAGGCAAATTGGATGATTCCACCCACTCAATTGGACTCCCGGAGGGTATTAGGAACTATGGTAAACATTTCGTCAATTTTTATTTCCAGGCGGAAAAAAGTCTAAAAATTCCAAAATTAAAGGCTAATATCCACGCTTTTTGACAAATTTTTGAAGTTTCGGGACCCGGTGTTGAAAAGGCTTGAGATTTTAGGGGATAAATCTCGGGGTCATATAATGCCGTTTAGAACCATATATGATCATTTCATGTTATCATAAATGTTCGTGGTAGGCTTGAATTAATGAAATCGGTTTAAGTTGTAATTCGGTAAATTAGTCGTCTAAAGGCAAATTGGAAGATTCCACCCACCCAATTGGATTCCCTGAGGGTATAAGGGACCATGGTAAACATTTTGACAATTTTTATTTCCGGGCGAAAAAAGTCAAAATATTACAAAATTGAAGGCTTTCGAGGCCCGATGTCGAAAAGTCTTGAAATTCTAGTGGATATATCTCGGGGTCATATAATGCCGTTTGGAACCATATATGATCATTATTTGTTGTCATAAATGTTTGTGGTAGGCTTGAGTTAATGAAATCGGTGTAAGTTGTAAACCGGTAAATTGGTCGTTTAAAGGAAAATTGGATGGTTTCACCCACCCAGTTGGACTCCCGGAGGAAATTGGGGACCATGGTAAACATTTCGGAAATCTTTATTTTCGGGCGAAAAAAAGTAAAAAAATTCCAAAATTGAAGGTTAATATTCACACTTTTAAAAATTTTGGAGGTTTCGGGGCCTGGTGCCGAAAAGTCTCTAGATTATAGGAGATACATCTCGAGGTGATATAATGCCGTTTGGAATCATATATGATCATTACATGTTGTCATAAATGTTTGTGGTAGACTTGAGTTCATGAAATCGGTGTTAGTCGTAAACCGGTAAACTGACCGTTTAAAGGGAAATTGGATGGTTTCACCCACCCAGTTGGACTCCCGGAGGGTATGAGAGTCCATGGAAAACATTTCGGCGATTTTTATTTCCGGGCCAAAAAAAGTAAAAAAATTCATTAATTGAGGTATATCCACGTTTTTTGAGATTTTTTTTGGTCTTTGGGGCTCGTGTCGAAAAGTTTTAAAATTCTTGAGAAAACATCCCGGGGTCATATAATGTCATTTGGAACCATATATGATCATTATTTGTTGTAATAAATGTTCGTGGTAGGCTTGAATTAATGAAATCGGTGCAAATTATAAACCGGTAAATTGGTCGTTTAAAGACAAATTGGATGGTTTCACCCACCCAATTGGACTCCCGGAGGGTATTTAGGAACCTTGGTAAACATTTCGGCAATATTTATATCCGAGCGAAAAAAGTCAATAAATTCTAATATTGAAGGCTAATATCCACACTTTTTGAGAAATTTCGAATATTTCGGGGCCCGGTGTCGAATAGCGTTGAGATTTTAGGGGATACATTTCGGGGTCATATAATGCCGTTTGGAACCATATATGATCATTATATGTTGTCATAAATTAACTTGGTAGGCTTGAGTTGATGAAATTGGTGCAAGTTGTAAATCGGTAAATTGATCGTTTAAAGGCAAATTGGATGGTTTCACCTAGCCAATTGGACCCCCTTTAGGGTATTAGGGACCATAGTAAACATTTCGACAATTTTTATTTCCGGGTGAAAAAAAAGTCAAAAAATTCCAAAATTGAAGACTAATATCCACGCTTTTTGAGAAATTGTGGAAGTTTCGGGTTGAGCTTTCAATTCAGGTAAACGGGTCGGGTTTGGGTCGGTAAGTGTGGGTCGGGTCAACTCTGGTTGGGTCAATTCGGATTAATTCCATAACCTATACGGGTCGGGTTTGGTTTGGGTCATGCTTTAGTCGGGACACGTTGGGTTATACTTCTTATCGGGTTTGGGTCGGGTTAATAACAGGTGAACAATAGGTCGGGTTTAATTCGTATTTTCACGGGTTAGAACGAGTTAAGGTAATGCTTAGGTTCGAGTCGGGTTCGAGTCAGTTTCGGTTTAAGTCAAATTTGCAAGTTATAGTCAGGTCGGGTCATTCTTGGGTTTGAGTCGGGTTCGGTTCAAGTTAATAATTTGCGAATTATAATCAGGTCGGGTGATTTTCAAATCGAGTCATTCTCGGGTTCAAGTCGGGTTCGGTGCAAGTCAATAATTTGCGGGTTATAATCAGGTTGGGTCATTTTCAAGTCATGTTATTCTCGGATTCAAGTTTGCAGGTTACAATTAGGTCGGGTCATTTTCAAGTGAGGTCATGTTCGGGTTCAACTAAGTATAATTAGATAATTATTATTTTTATCAAAGCTAATTATTTCCTTTGACAATAATATATATGGCAATATACTAGTGAACTATAGTCTATAATTTAGGAAGATAATTATCTCCTTTTACCATACAACAAATATATACTATATTTTATTCTTAAATTTGAGGATGATGCTCCTTTCTTTTGCTGTCCTTGACCGACTTGGTCTCCCTAGACAAAATGCTTTTATCAACAATAATAAGGTTGTTTAAATTGCATTTAAGGTAATTTCAAATCAGGTCAGGAACAATTTGGGTTAAATTTAGGTCGGGTCAATAATAAGTCGTGTTGATTTCGAGTCGGGTTAGTAACAGATCGTGTTGAATTTTTTGGTCGGGTTAGTAATAGGTCTTGTAAAATTCAGGTCAGGTCAATAACAAGTCGGGTTGAATTTGGGAAAGGTCAATAACAAGTCGGGTTGATTTCGGGTCGGGTTTGTAACAGGTTGGGTTAAATTCGGGTCGGGTTAGGAACGGGTCGGGTTAAATTCAGGTTAGATTAGTAACAAGTCAGGTTAAATTCAGATTTTGACGGGTTAAAATGGGTTTGGGTCATCTCTAAGTTAGTTTATGTTCGGGTTCGGGTCTCACATACTCGGGTCAACTCGGGTCTAGGGTTGGTTTTAGGTCCGGTCAGGTCGGGTTTGGGTTACCATTTTTTCGGGTTCAGATGGGTCGGTTAATAATCGGGTTTGAGTCGGTATATCGGGTCGGGTCAACTTTTGACAGCTCTACCATTAATGGAAGTTTATTTTGGGACAGTGTGAGCATATGGTGATCTTCTCCTATATACTCTCCTTGTTGGTAATTCTGCAAAAAGTTACAGTAAATGCTAACTTAACTCTATTGCAGGGATGCTACAAAATCCAGTATACCGTCAACAGCTGCAAGAAATGCTGTGAGTTTCACTATTAAGCTGTCCATGTTTGCTCTATATGATTTTATCCTAAGTTTTTTAAACTGATCACAAGAATGTATGGCTTTGCTCTTTTTCTATGTTATGCCATTTTCTAAATTTATATGTACTGTATAACATATGTTTTGCATGACCACTGGATGTACTATTGTACTCTGTAAAACTTTACTTCACCAAAGTGGACATTAAAGATCTATTGGAAGGTCTGTTATAATCCCAAATTATGAGGTGCATCTATATGTTGAATTCTTGTGAAGTGCTGTACAATTAGGCTTCAGGTGCAATGTATAATGTGTTTCTACCCCCAAATTGCATCTGGTTATCTCTTTTTCCATTATCATATCAGCCATTTGTTAAAAGTTTTCAGTTTCCCAACGCACCTATGTTTACGTTTTGATTCTGAAGCTCTTTGTACTCATTGGTGTTGATAAACGGAGTATCTGCAACTGAAATTTTGATGTATAGTTTAGCCTTTAATATTATTCAGAAATTCTCTTTTTTTTTAAGCAATGAATCTTGTAAACAAAAAATTTCAGCCATTATATACAAATGTATTTAAACTACTTTTTTGAGTTATTGTCGTGGGCTTGTGGCATATCGTTTGAGTTGCTGTTCTAGTAGGCTATTACCACTATAGATCTGTCGTGTAATCTTGCTTGATTTATTTGTCCCTGGTGTAGTTATGCCACGTTAGTGGTTGTCTTCCTTCCTTTTCCCTTTTAGAGATTTAATCTTGTTTCAAGAATTAGATGCTGATCGTTATGCTTTTATCCCAGGGACAACATGGGAGGAACCCCAGAATGGGACAACCGCATGGTTGATAATCTAAAAAATTTTGATTTGAATAGTCCAGAAGTTAAGCAACAGTTTGGTGAGTTTCTATAACTTTAATTTTTAAGTGTGACATTGTATTGCCGACAGTTTCCTTTCCATTTTTTTGAATGAGGATGATTTTTCCATTAGCATATCTTTTATATAGTACTCTCTCCATCCCACTAAGATTGCCCCCATTTTCCATATGGGGGGTGAATATGAGAGGCTTTGCTCACTTTACCATCATGCAAATATTATACATCAATAACTTGAACTAGGAAGTAATTCAAAAAATTTAACCTAAACATTGTTCCTTCAACATAACCTTTATCCACTTTATCCGGTCTAAGGTCCTTAAGCCCCTTTCATGCATGTAGGATACATGCAGTCGCTTCTGAAGTAGAACACAGGATCCCCCCATTTATGCCTTTTTTTAAAGCATGCTGCATTATGCTGTTGATCACGAGTCCTCGTAGAAATCTCATATGACTTCTGAATTAGTTTTATGTTTGAAAAACATAATAATTGATGATGGTTGGACAAAAAGAAAGTATTAGGTTGATTTGAAGAGGATTCTTCTTTGATGTGACAGATGGCGTGGCTTACCATTAAGTTAGTTGTCTTCCTGGACAAATTAACATCCCTTTGTCGGATCATCAGAGTCATTAGATGTAGTGATGTACTGTGATAATTTACAATTTTGTGTACAGGTACCTGTAAAGTTGTCATGGACCCCATGTAACGAAATACATCTCTGGTTTAATTGGATACAACGTTGTTGTAAATTATTGAAATCGTGTGATTGATAAAGTATGATTACCTTTATAGCTTCTTCATCTATCTTTATTTATGGACTAATTTTCTGTGTAATCTTTGATAGACCAAATCGGCCTTACACCTGAAGAAGTTATCTCAAAAATTATGGCTAATCCTGATGTTGCCATGGCATTCCAGAACCCCCGAGTTCAACAAGCCATAATGGATGTACGTTCTTCTCATTTTACAGTCATTCTTTCTCTAGTGAACTCGTCTGACTCCTGTTGCTATTGCAGGTTTCCCAGAATCCCATGAATATCGTCAATTATCAAAACGATAAGGAGGTAATAGTAGCTAATTTAGGGAGTAATATACATTTTGTGGATTTTTAGCTTGCTATTGATGTCTTATGATCTTTAGAGCATAATCACTATTTAATATTTATAACCTATTCTGAAACTTGGGATAGTTTTAATCACCTACGTAGTATTTTGTAACCCAAAGTAGTATCCTAAGGTAGCCCTACAGCTTTGCAAAGGGAAGGCAAATTAGTGCACACAGGTTTCATTACATATACAACAAAGCCAAATGTCGATGCAAATTTTGAACCTTAAGATACGGCCTACAAAGCTAGAGTTTAACACAGCAGATTAAAATTTCAAGCAATTAAATTATTCCTTCACCTAACTAGTTTTGACAAATTCCAGTTTCCATATCATTCCAGAATAGTAGACTGCTTCCAGTTTTTGACCCCCGATTCCCTGAATGTTAAGATTAATTGAAAATTTTATAGTAAAACCTGTTTAGATTGCATGTTGTATATTAAGTTAAATCCACTTCTATAACTAGACAAGTAGCCAATAAATTTAGGTTGCTGAATTCTGAGGTAAATTTATGATGTATATTGGTAAAATTTATGTTAGGTAATGGATGTCTTCAACAAAATACAACAGCTCTTCCCAGGGACAGCAGGTCCATTCTGATAGGTTATGCACGGAAGTTTGTACTCTTTAGCTGTTGGAAGATAGATTGCTAGTTCTGCATACTTGGGCGAAAACCACAGTACGAAAGTCCTTGATATGTGATCAACAATGTGACCCGATGTCAAATATCTATGGATTTGTTGATCGAGGACTAGACCAGCCCTGTGCAAATTTTTGGTAAATTTATGAGGTAGTGTTTTATGTCTTTGGGTTATGATTTATGAATATGTAGTTGAATGATATTATAATTCTGCATTATGGAGTGATGTTATTAGTGCAAAAGTCCAATATTAGCAATAAGTATTATTACTGAAAATTGTATAGAATATTCCTGCATGATGGTAGTGAAAGTCACTACAAACAGTTAGGTTTCTGGTATTATTTCAGTATTATGAGCAGCGAGAGGTTAAATGCCATTGTGTTTGATCTTTATAAGCCAAAAAAAAACCTGGAGCATACAGAAGGAACCATTTTAGTGACGACTACATGCATTTTAATAACAAGGCAGAGGGATGCACAGCCGCATCTGCCTTGCCCAGTTTGCGGGTTTGACACTATTATGTTTCATTCTTGATGGTGCTTCTTGAAGTTGTGCCAGGATCCTCGAGCTATGACCAGAACTTCGTTTACAATGAACTGGCTTATTGCGTTTATTTTACCTGCTCTCAGCCTATTCATCATCTTCCCCCCCTTTTTTTGAAAGGCGATGTAGTAGACGTTTTGTGTGTGTGTGTGTTTAACCGAGCTTTTTGACTGACTCCTATTGTTAGTGGGAGCACTTTGAGACCATTAATGACAAGTGCTCAAGCACAAATCCAAGATTAGCTTAGCATATTGGTCCCAAACTTCCATTTTCCTTTGGTTAAGTCACTTTGTTGAGTTGTTCAATATTGGTTACTCGTTATAAGTTGGTTCTTGATAAAAAAAAATAAATAAATAAATAAAAAATGGAATAGTCAAAAGTAGAGGGATTAGAATATGATATTAATCTTCTAGATTAATGAAAGTGTATGTTAGATTCTACCAAATACTTAGGTTAATTTATACCCTTACGCAACTCTAACCAAAAGTGGAGACTTATGAGATTTCATTGTTACTATATTTAATGGCGGTCCATAAAGTAAAAAAATAATTAAAGTAAATTAGAGGAATTATAATTATTTGAATAGTTATTGGTCCCAAAAGCTAAAAAGATTCGATCACAAATATATGGTATAGATTTTTGGCGGTATACTATTCACTGTATTATTTGTATTTCCCAGCTAAGTTTTGATGTTGATTGTATTAATTTGATGTGATTTTATGTCATGTGAATATTATTACGTGTTACTTTTTTCTTTATTGATTGGTTAGCTATAGCTAGATAACAAGGTCTAAGCTTTGCTCTTTGAACATCCATGAAAATTGAAACACAATCAGAGAGAAGATATTGTGGAAGAGAATTGAAATTTTATGTATGAAGTTATATCAAGAACTAATATATTTGCTTAATGTTTGACATGTTTAAAATTGTAACTTGTAAGTTAAACCAATATTAAAATTAAAATAGTGAATCCAAAAAGGTTATCGACTTATAATCATATCTTTTAGCCATACAGTCTGACTAAAAGATTTAGGGTGTGTTTTATTTACTTAATTTTTTTTACTCTTCTTATCTTTTTGTGCTTTTTACAGAGTAGACCATCATTGAACTTGTTTTAGTTGTAAATTGAACTCGGGTGGCCCTAATTAACCCTTATTAAACTTATAAGAACTTATTATTCCCGAGCTTAACTTATCTGAACTAATAAATCCTAATTAATTTAATTTTGTTAAATAAGTAAAAATAAGGTGAAATAGACTCGAAGTAAATAAGACATCACTATATAATGCATGGCTTTACTTTAAAGCATAAATGATCACTACCAGAATGACAAATTTTGACTCAAATCTATAAACAAATAAGATAGAGAAAGACAAATCAATGAATCTTAAATGAAAGGTGATGTGGCTCCTACCCTATTAATTTGCCAACATCATTCATATAAAGGAGCTTAATTACAACCATTACCTCTAGCCTATAAGACAACAAGAATGTGAACGTGTATAGTGAGACATTTCATTGTGATGGACCCATGTAACGTGTTCATATGATGTAACAAGATTTTAATCCAACTAACTTAGATCCATATATTACTGTGAGTAAATCCGATTGAGATACTTTGAAATTAAATATCGGATTTCTTTTCGTTTAAGAGCATAAATTTAAATATAATTTGTAGGATTAATCTTTTGTTCTTGTTTACGGTAATGTTAGGTCACTTTAAAATATCTATATTAGTTTATAAAATTTCGGCCATATAAAATAAATATGATTAATATAAGGGACGGAAAAATTCTACGTACAACAATGAGACTGAATAATGAAAAAGCTGGAGAAGCTTGACATGATTATGAAAAAGTAGAATTCTTTTACTTTCAATAGCAATTACATTAACTTGTATACTTAACATTTCTGGATAAGAAAGAAATGAAAATGAAATGAGCACTATATCATCTTCAGATTATTGACTACTAAAAGAGAATTTATCCAATTTGGTTAGTGTAATTAAGTGAGCACTACATTAACTATTGTGGATTTGTGGTTATGTTTAGAGTAGTATATATCATAAAAAAAGTGATCAGTCTATTTTGGCCCAACCCCCACTTTTTAAGGTGCTCAAGAATAATTCAAGAGATTAAATTCTTGCCTTAGTAAACTTTCTATTAGATGCATTAAATCCAAAAATTATTCACTTTATATTTTTTGTCTTGATAGTCTTTTGATAACTTTTTTTTCCTTAATTGATACTCAGTATAACCCATTAATAATCCTCCTACAAAGAGTGTAGTTTGCATCGAGAAACTGGGAAATTAAGGGGCAATATTACAGGCATACTTGCTACCAAAAGAGAGATACAAAGAGTGGGAAGTGAAAATATAATACCTCGTGATAAACTTGGGAACTCATTTTGATTATAATCTCACTACTATTTGCTATGTACGTATTAAGGGAATATATTTTAAGACACGATAATAAGAGTGGACCAAGGTATGAATGAGATGGTTTCTGACACCAAGACTCCCAAGACCTTTTGAAAACCCCATGAACCATCTCGATGCATAATCTTACCAGGTCCAAAAATGTTTTACGGAAGTTAAGTTTGAAGGCTATTATACATGAAATCGGGCCACTTTTGGAGGTTTTGGGACCTAGCATTGAAAACTCACAAAATCGTAGGGGATGCATCTCGCGATCATATAATATTGTTAAGAACCATATACAACTATTAATCGGTCATGTGAAGGTTTGTGGTGGTTTTTAGCCAATGAATGGAGGTATATTGTATACATATATACTACCTCCGTTACACATTATTTGCAATGATTTGACATAAAGTAGAGAGAGAAAATGTCTAATCGTTGCAAATAATATATAACGGGGGTAGTATATACCATTTTGACTATTTAAAGACACAATGACAGGTCCAATCACTCAAATGATATCATGGGTTTCTAAGGGGTCCATAGAAAACAGTATGACCTTATTCTTCTCCGGGTCCAAAAAACTCAAAAATCGTTCAAAACTGAAGGTTATAATCCACATTTTCGGACCAAATTCAAAGATTTTTTTGGTTTAGTGTCCAAATATCATGAAATCGTTATGGACCCATCTTGTGATCATATAATGTTGTTAGGAACCATATGTGACCACTAGTTGGTCTTATAAAGGCACGTGGTTGCCTTGAGTTTCTTAAATAATGCACATACAAAAATTGCTAATTTGATGGTTTAAAGGCACGTTTTTTTTGCCAATTTTGGAAACTCTCCAAAACTAAAGTAAATGTATGAGGTGTCCCCTGAAGTCATATAGGTTGGTTTGTACCCATAAAAGACCTATTAATAGGTCTATAAAGTCCAAGACTTATTTGATTCAATTTTGTGGTTATTTTGGTAAAAACATAGTCATATGAGGTTTGATGATGAATTTGTTTTGATATATACTTTTACAATATTAACTTCTTATATGCTTTATAATTTTTACCAAAGTATAATTAAAACATAAATTGTATAAAATCTACATTATTGACATGCATGAAAACTCTAACATTGCAATGAGTAGTATATAATTTCCATTATCGTTCTAATGGAAACCTAATTCACACTCATTATAAACCTCTCAAGAGTTCTCCAAACCACCATTATTGGATCAATAATATTGCTTATGTATATAGGCCCCGTTTGGTTAAATGTAAAACATTTTCAATGGAAAATTAGTTTTCATGGAAAACATATTTTCAAGGAAAAACACAATTGCAAATTAGTTTTTCTTTGTTTGGTTGCATACAAGAAAAGTCCAAGAAAAATAAAATTAAGAGTGGAAATGTAAGGTTGAATGAGAGGGAAGTAAAAAAAAGAGGTAAGGAGGAGAGAGGAAAATGTGGCTTCCCTTGTTTTGGGAAGGAAAATGTTTTCCATCATTAAGGATGAAATTTTCCACCCTTGGAAAAATTGTTTTCCACCCCTTATCAAACCAAACAAAGGAAAATGGGAAAAAATGGAAAATTCATTTTCCATGAAAACCTTTTACATCAAACCAAACATGGCATAGTGTCATGCATGTTTGTGAATTCTATCATTATCAAGATAGTACATGTATGTTGGTCTCTCCATAAATGTATGAGGCACCCGTACGCTCGACGGTCCATATATGTATATATATATATATATATATATATGTATGTATGTATGTATGGTAATCTATATTTTAAAACACATGAAACTTATACCTAAGATAAGAAATTATATGGACGATCGAATTTGGTACATTGCATCTATGCATCAATAATTAAATGTACTAGATCGATCATATTATTTATTAAAGTGCGTGATACAACTTTCTGTACATGCACACGTTTAATAGTAAAGTAGTGATGAGCAAATATAATGTAGATTGATGTATCTTCATCTGCAGATTGTCGGCAC
Organism: Chenopodium album; assembly: GCF_948465745.1. NCBI lineage: Eukaryota > Viridiplantae > Streptophyta > Magnoliopsida > Caryophyllales > Amaranthaceae > Chenopodium > Chenopodium album. The sequence goes on along the minus strand of NC_137840.1, from coordinate 77,064,035 downwards.
TATCTTACAAACCTAAGCTGTCAAGGCATGGAGTTTTAATGGCTTATACACTGACATTGCTACTCCGTATTATAATCGCCAATATATATATAGTTTTGGACAATTATTATCGTCCGACTCTTGAACATATTATCTTGGAATATCACTTCACTAAATTAAATTCTCATGGTCATTCTCAAGACTTTAACCTATTAAGTACATTTACTTTTATTTTGAACATGTTTTGATTGGATATGTTATTTAATAGAGTATAATTATCAATTACGGGCTTTTATATGAATGGTGTGAGATCAGATAATATAAAAATTAATTATAAATTTGAACCATCCACTTAATAATAATAATAATAATAATAATTATTATTATTATTATTATTATTATTATTATTATTATTATTATTATTATTATTATTTATTTTTGTTTAGTTGATCCCTTAATCTAATATTCTTAATTCAAGAACGTGATTTTTTTTTCTATTATATAAATATTTATATTCACACAAACAAAATAAAATAAAAAAATGAATTATTAAAAGACGGCCCTCTCATGAAGAGTTACCTTTATAACCCTTTTATATGTTTTTTTTTAATTTTTTTTATATGGTAAATTTATAGATAAGACTAGATGAAGCCCGTGCGATGCACAGTTTGTTTGAATTTTTAAAAATAATTTTTTTTTATACATATATTTATGTGCTAAAATTTGTTATATATTTAGATAAAATTCTTAATATCAAAAGATAATATTTTATATTTTATTAATTTAAATTGGAAAATCTCATTCGCCAATTTTGCTTACGTGGCATTTGAATTATTTAATTATAAAAGATTTTAATAATCTCCTATTTAATTGGTTACTACTAAAATTTATAATCCTACGTGGCACACTAAGAAAATTAGATCCTATGTGGCTCTCTAAAAACTCGGGAAAAAACTCCCCTTTATATATATATATATATATATATATATTAGATTGTCAACTTCTTTTTTTTTAAATTAATTAGGCTTTCATTAGCTATGCTATATAAAAAGCTTTTGGAACTAAAGATGCTCTAACAAGTTTTTGTCGAGTAAAGCATTTATTCACGCACCAAACTAAAGAACAAATGCATCTAATTTGATCTCATTTGTGATTCTATAGATAACCTACAAATCATTTTCAAATTAATATACTTCCTCCGTTTTTTTTAGATGCAACACACCCTTTAGCGCGGTAATTAAGAAAGGTGGGATTTACATGATATAATAAATTTTAAAATAGGATGAGTGGTTGTTAGGAGTGTAATTTAGTGGGTCATGTGCTTTAAATAAGGGAAATAGCATAATTTTTCCCTAAAGTAAGTTTCCTTTTATAGTATGTTGCAAGTATTGTGACATTTTCTTTTTAGGGAAGTGTTGCAGGTAAAAGAAAACGGAGGAAGTATATAGTTAATAGATTGTATTCCTAAATATATAGATAGTTCATACATAGTACATCGTTTAGTTTGATGACAGAGGGGTACATACTTTTTACAAGCTTGTGTTTATAAAATTTAAATTTATGTTTATTTATACTCCATATTCATTTATAAAATGAAGGGGAAATAGAAGAAAATGAGGGATATTTTTTTTTAAGAAGAAGAAAATGAGGGATATAATTTTGGGAAGATGGGAAATTAATATTATTTGGAGTCATATGAGCTAAATAATCATTCTCATAAAGGTCCAAGGTTAGGCATCGAGGTGTAACTGCGGTAATAAAATATTATTGTGTCATTAGTTACCCATTATTTATACTTGTTATGGTCCCAACCAATTTTTATAAATCTTGGGTAAAGAATCAAAATTGATATGAAATCCCTAAACCCACATTTATCTCAATAAAAGAGATTTTATTTTTAAATGTTCTTAACAATACACATCACGCACAACTTTTAACCAAATTTCGTCTATATATATCTTTCAATCTCTCATCAAGAATAGAGCAAAGAATCCTCTTTTATTCCCTACCAAAATTTGGAATTTAAAAAAGGAATGACAACCTCAAAGATAGACAAAACTTTCTCACTCTACTTGACTTGATACAAACTATTTAGGGGGTCCATGTCATAATCAAAGGCCCCTTAAGATTTGTACTTCACCAAATACTAAAATTTAGGCATTATCCCATTTCATTTTGCCTACATTCTTATAATTTTCACTTCCTATATCATTACATTCATTACTTTTATTTGCTCTCTTTCTTTTTCCTTCCTTCATCTTCTCTGTCTCACTTCCATTTATACTACTATTACATTCTATCATTACATTAATAACCTCATAAACCCTTCAATTTAATTTCGTATCGTATTATAAATATATTTTTCTCTTAGTCCTCTTTCTTTTTCCGGAACATATATTTACAGAGAAAATGGTGCTCTGACTCTACTACCCTGTACTTTGAATATTCAGGTATAATTTTTTTTTTTTTTTTTTTTTTTTTTTGAATGTTAATACATGGATAAAGTACTTGATCAAGTATGGTTCATGCACTTTTTATATAATTAATTGGATTGTTAATTTATTATGATTAATAATTGGAATTATTGCTAAAAAAAAGTTGTTATAATTTGAGTAGAATATTGGGCCTGTGTTTTCCTGCAAATTAATCAAAGTAATATGGAGTAATTTAGAAAGCAAGTAGTCGTACATTTTGTGGGTTGTCAATGTTGTAATGCATGTTTTTTTGTGTAATGATTATTGTTGATTGGAATATGGTATGGCCCTTATATGAGTGGCTTCTAAGAAAGATTTCAACTTTACCTTGATTTACCCTAACCCCACATTATTATTTATTATTGACATTTTAACTGCCTAATTTGTTCATATTTTTTGCCTTGTAAATTTGTAATTATTAATTATGGTACCATTCGATGAGGTTGTACATATGATTTCACATTAAGTTGATAAAATTGTTAAGAGTTGAACGAAAAACTTAGTACACCGTATACACACCTATAATAGAGATTAGCGATAGTGGAATCCAACTTAACACTTTCAAATATCGAACCTTACATAATTACATTTAGTTTAGCATTTATGATACTTCTGAAAATTTTGTGCATAATGGACATTGGGATTAAGTTAATAGTCATCATTAAAAACATGTACAGTAGAATGATTGTGAATGGAATGTTCATCAATTTCTTTGTTTTTTCTTAAATTTATTTACTTTTTGTATGTTCACATTCATTATTAGGTACTCAAGAATGGAAGTTTACAGTCTAGCCACAAAAATGGCAACCAATTCATATCAAATTATGCTTATTTTCCTCTTATTTTGCTATTTCCCGCCAAATTTAGCATCTATAACGGCCGAAAAAACTGTTCTTCTTGAATTCAAATCCCATTTCAAAGACCCATTAAACCTCCTTACATCCTGGAATGATTCCAACTCTCCTTGTGAATTTTCTGGAGTGTCCTGTGACTTACAAACTGGGAGAGTAGATGGGATTCATCTAGAGAATGCTTCATTAGCCGGCGAGGTTTCGCCTTCTGTGTGTAGGCTACAAGGCCTTAAATTTCTTGCTCTTCCATCAAACTCCATTTCTGGGAACATTTCACCAGAGTTGAGCCAGTGCAGAAATCTCAAGGTTCTGAATTTTACCATCAATAAGTTGGTGGGTAGAATTCCTGATCTTTCTGGTCTTGGGAATTTGGAGGTTCTGGATTTGTCAGATAATTTTTTGAATGGTGAATTTCCTACTTGGGTTGGCAATATGACAGGATTAGTCTCTTTGGGTCTTGGAAATAATTTTTTCAACGAAGGGCGAATACCGGACAGTCTAGGCAATCTGAAGAACTTGACTTGGTTGTTCTTGTCCAACTGCAAGAGGGTAGGAAAAATTCCTGAATCAATTTATGGTTTGAAAGAGCTTGTTACATTTGATCTGTCAAGGAATAGGCTATCTGGGAAGTTGTCTGAATCAATTTCTGAGTTGCGAAAGTTGACAAAGATTGAGCTTTTTGCTAACAATTTGACTGGAGAAATCCCTTCAGAGTTAGCAAACCTGACTCTTCTGCAGGAATTTGATGTATCAGCTAACCATTTTTCTGGGAAGTTGCCTCCGGAGATTGTGAACCTGAAGAACCTGACAGTTTTTCAGCTGTATGAGAATGACTTTGAAGGGGAACTTCCTCGAGGTTTTGAAAATTTACGCAATCTTATAGGCTTTTCGATTTACAGGAACAGCTTTTCAGGGGAAATTCCAGCAAATTTTGGGAGATTCTCTCCATTAGTTAGTATAGACATCTCTGAAAACAATTTTACTGGTTCCTTTCCTAGGTACTTGTGTGAAAGCCAAAGCCTGCAGTTTTTGCTTGCTCTGGATAATGGGTTTTCCGGTGAAATTCCTGCTTCTTATGCTGAATGTAAATCACTTGTGAGGCTCAGAGTCAATCAGAACCGTCTGTCAGGGAAACTTCCTGATGGTATATGGGCAATGCCTAATGTAGATATAGTGGATTTCAGTAATAATGAACTTACAGGTCAGATTACTTCAGATATAGGGAATTCGACTTCCATGAGTCAGTTAATTTTGGAGAACAATAGGTTTTCTGGTGAACTTCCAGCAGAACTTGGTAAACTTACTCAACTAGAGAGGCTTTACTTGAGTAATAATTCATTTTCTGGTGTGATTCCTCCTCAACTTGGAGACTTGAAACAGCTATCATCATTACAACTGCAAGGAAATGCCCTTGTTGGTTCAATACCACGAGAGTTAGGCGAGTGCACGAGGCTTGCTGACTTCAATCTTGCAGGCAACATGATAGATGGTGAGATTCCTTCTACACTTGCTCAGATGACCTCATTGAACTCTCTCAATCTTTCAAGGAATAGGCTTAAGGGTTCAATTCCAAGCAATATAGGAAAGTTGAGATTGAGTTTGATCGATTTATCTGACAACGAGCTATCAGGAAGTGTTCCTCAGGGCTTGTTAGACGTTGGCAGCAGTGATTCCTTTCGTGGGAACAAGGGGTTGTGTGCTTACAAGAATATGAAAACCTTTGTAAATTATGGGATCGGAGTGTGCAATGGTGAAGAAATTCACAAGGGGCTGTCAAACAGACTGGTAGCAACTTTTTCTGCTCTGTCTTTCCTTGTTTTGATCTTATCCGCGCTATTGTTCTTGAACTACAGACACTACAAGGTTTCAAACTCTTGCTTCGAAGATGATCTTGAAGGCAGCAATGGCATGGAACCAAAATGGAAAGTTGAATCTTTCCACCATTTGGAATTCGATGTTGATGAAATCTGTAACTTGGAGGAAGATCATCTGATTGGAAATGGAGGGGCAGGAAAGGTTTATCGTTTGGAGCTTAAGAAGAATGGTGGAATAGTGGCTGTAAAGCAACTTTGGAAGGGAACATCTTTTAAGGCGATATCAACTGAGATGAATATCTTGGGAAATATTAGACACAAGAACATATTAAAGCTTTATGCCTGCTTATTGAGAGGAAACACAGCTTTTTTAGTCTTTGAGTACATGGAAAATGGTAACATGTTTCAAGTGCTTCACCGGGAGATCAAGGATGGGCAGCCAGAATTAGATTGGAATAAGCGCTACAACATTGCTTTAGGAGTTGCAAAGGGTCTTTGCTATCTGCATCATGACTGCTCACCTCCTATCATTCACCGAGACATAAAATCAACCAACATCTTACTCGATCTGGAATATGAGCCAAAGATTGCAGACTTTGGGGTTGCTAAAGCCACATATGATTCTGCAGAGGTGTCTGAGTTTAGCTGTTTTGCTGGTACTCATGGTTACCTTGCTCCTGGTATGTTCTTATTCTTCTGATACTCAGTAATATATCTGTGAATTCATCTATTTCTGTCTAATTTGCCTCTGAACTCTGAACTAAATCAGTTAGTAAAATGGGCCGATTTTTATTCCTGGTTTTTTGAGACTGATCCGCAAAACTTTTTGATATTCCTGCAGAACTCGCATATACATGCAAGGTCACAGAGAAGAGTGATGTATACAGTTTCGGGGTGGTACTTCTTGAATTGCTGACAGGAAAAGGACCAATCGAGGAGCTGTATGGAGAAGGAAGAGACATTGTTCATTGGGTTTTGAGAGGCCTAAATGACAAGAGCAGCGAGATTAATGTTCTTGACCCTAAGATAGTATCAGATTGCACCAAAGATGCCATGATGAAAGTCTTGAAGATTGCCACATTATGCACTACCAAGCTTCCATCTCTCCGCCCTAACATGAGAGATGTAGTTAAGATGCTAGCTGATGTTGATCCTTGTGCTTTCAGGTCTCTTGATGATTACACCGAAAAATCTCAGAAGGTTTTGCATTAGTACTTTCACTGTCTTTTATTCTCTGCTTCAAGCAACTTTATTTTATAAATACCTTCAACTACATTATTGTATACATAGGTCCAATTACTCTAAGAGATCAATTTTATACTACTAGTGAAGCCAGATTAGTATCTTAGTGCTGTAGTTTAGTTATCTGTACTGTTATGAAACGAAAACTGTATTAATGATCATGTTAGCAGAAAACTGCAATTCACAGACACTGTCGTGTAGTTACTATTGGCATGGCCTAGGCATAAAGGTGGCTAGTGCGCGTGTTAGGCTATTAATCCATCCCATCCTGCACAGACCAGGACCGGATCACATCAATCCGATTAGGCCCAAGCAGTCTGCTTAGTTCAGAATAGCCTTAAACATAAAATTTCCTCTGCTTTTATTAAAAACATAAAGTCATAACAGAATTGACAACCAGTCAACCATATAATAAGGCTAATAATAAGAGTAAAATAAAACTTAGCAACTAAACTGGCATAAACAAAGTATAATTGGAGTTCCTATAAACTGTTGACAAGTCCCGCGCAGTAGAGGTATAGGCACATTGGGGTACTTGGTCTTGCACCTTTCAAGACAGCAATCATCACCACAACTTGCTAAGCTGCATGTACCAGCGTTGGCTTGGCATGTCTTGGTTGGTGGCGGCGGTGGCGGATAAGAACTGCAGGAGTGTATGCAATAACAAGAACCAACTTCACAATGTCCTTCTCCGTCTACAAACTGCTGTTTACACCTATCTACACAATCAGACGTATGAGGGTTACACTGTCCTATATCTGTTTTGCATGTTAGAGCCTTCACCACACCTGTCATATCTCCTGCGTCAATGAATATAATTTAATTAATTATTACGGAGTGGAGTACGTACTTATTCTATCTGTTTTTTTTTACGTAAGTGCATCAATTTAATCAGACATGTTTGCCGACACATAACTTAAACAATAATACAATATCCAAAACACATCTTGATTATGAATATGTTATACATAGTATTTCTTTTTATTTATTTATTTATTTATTTATTTATTTATTTTGTCAAAATGAATATGTTAAAGGAAAAACTTAATATTGTGATAATACTATACTTATGAAGTGAAGTTATGATACATTTTTTATCTTCAAAGATCATAGTCAAAGTTTTTGAAAGTTGACTACAAAAGTCAGCATGTAACAAATACAAAGGAGTAATTACATTCAATTGTACATTGGTAAGAAATTATAAAAAGGGAGTAATATTGTGATAATATACTTTTTTTTTTTTATTATTATTGAATGGGTTGTGATAAATACTTACTTATGAGAGTTATGACTAGTAGTCTAATACACCATGTTAGAATTTTACACATAAATATTTTATACTGTGTAATTTTGAAAAAAAAAAAAAAAAAAATCAAGTCAAATTTAATTATTTTATACACCATATGGTCCAACTAATGAATTACAATCCATGAAAAAAACAAGTGGTGCAACGATGCAACCACTTAGTGATTCAATTAACGATTTAACGGGGAATTAATTAAAAACCAAACAACAGCCTTAATTGAAAAATACACAATTATAATACAAAAACAAACAGAAAATGTACTATAATATTTGTACACAACATGTAGCATAATAATAGTACAAATTGATAGGAAATGGATGAGGCAAATATATATACCTTGTATGAATAGGAAGAGGAATATGAGAGCCGATAAATGTGCGAATTGCTGAGCCATTTTATGTAAGTTTGAATGTTTGATGCAGAAATGTTAAAAAAATTAGTGAAAACTGAAAATATGTCTTCCTTTATAGTTCTTTGTTGGGTGAAAAAAAATGTCAAATAATAAATGTGGTGTATAAATGGTCAATATGAAATGAAAGATATTTCAAAATCATCACCAAGTCAAACTGCCTCATCAATTTATTTCACATAAGAAGCTGAAAAAAATTAATACTACCCCCGGTCCAAATTACTCGCAACTATTATTTATGAGACATAAAATATTCCAAAGTTGCAAGTAATTTGGATCGGAGGTAGTATTTGCCTTTTTAAACGTCACAGTTATGAAATATGGAGTACGATTCAACTATTTTTATTTTCAATTTAACCCCTTAAATTTTCCTAAAAAAAGCCCAAGTTACATTATTTTATTCATATATTGTATTTTACCAAGAAATCTCTTTAATTAATGGATTGATATAAGCAATATGTGTACTTTGTATTGATTGGTTATAATAAATAACGATTTTAATTGAATGATTTATATTCACATGGATTATGTGTGCTAACTAAACACATGTAATTGAAGTTTCATTCTAATCTTAGGGCATGTTTACATTTATTGAACTGAACTAAACTGAATTGATTTGAGCTGAACTGAAGTGATTGGAACTGAACTGAAATGATATGAACATTTTTGCAGATAGGGAAATTAGGAGTTGAACTGAACTGAACTAAAATAATTATAGCTGAATTGAACTGAAATTAAGTAAATGTGAACAGACCCTTAATTACAACAACATTCCCCAATGCCATTATTGCTTTAAAGCCTTTAATAGTTGATAATAATGACCTGACAAAGATTATCATTCTCTATTATCTTATTTTACTTTATAACCATGTAAAACCATCAACTTTAACCTTTTTTCGCCTTAAATTTACAAAGTATGGAGTAATAGCTAAGGATGTACTTCCTCTGTTCTTTTTTACTTGACCTGTTTCTTTTATCACGCTTGTCAATGCAAAACTTTAACGATCAATAACTTAAATTCTCCATAAGTAAAAATTATAAAAGTTATATATTATGATAGTACTTATTGAGACGAATCCAAAAAGATCATACATGAATATATTTTTCCTTATATATTATTCACAAAAGAAGGTTAAAGGAGGGGTGATGAATAGTGTAAAAGTCAAAGCGGATCAAGTAATAAAGAACGGAGGAAGTATGATTTAATGTGATTCGGTCATTCATTATATATTTTTATAGTCATAAACTCCGTAGACGAGCGTAGACTAGTTGATTACTACTTGTATTGCTACTCTTTTTTTTATCTTGATAATGAATGCCCTCGTGAGTAGAGAGCTCTCAAAAGTTGACCCGACCCGAAATACCGACTCAAACCCGATTATTAAACGAACCATCTGAACCCGAAAAAATGGTGACTCAAACCCGACCTGACCCGACCTAAAACCATCCCTAGACCCAAGTTGACCCGAGTATGTGACACCCGAACCCTAACATGAACTGAGCTAGAGATGACTTGACCCGAATGTAACCCGTAAATTATTGACCTGAACCGAACCCGACTTGAACCGAAATTGACCCAAACCCATTTTAACCCGTCAAAACCCGAATTTAATCCAACTTGTTACTAACCTGACCTAAATTCAACCCGACCCGATCCTAACCGACTCGAATTTAACCCAACCTGTTACAAACCCGACCCGAAATCAACCCAACTTGTTATTAACCTGACCCAAATTCAACCCGACTAGTTATTGACGTGACCCGAATTTTACCGGAGTTATTAATAACCCGACCAAAAAATTCAACTCGATCTGTTACTAACACGACTTGAAATCAACACGACTTGTTATTGACCCGTTCTAAATTAAATTCAACCCAAATTGTTCCTGACCCGATTTCAAATCACCTTAAATGCAATTTAGACCACCTTATTATTGTTGATCAAAGCATTTTGTCTAGGGAGACCAAGTCGGTCCAGGCCAGCAAAAGAAAGGAGCATCATCCTCAAATTTAAGAATTTTATATAGTATATATTTGTTGCATGGTCAAAGGAGATAATTATCTTCCTAAAATATAGACTATAGTTCCCTATTATATTGACATATATATATTATAATCAAAGAAAATAATTAGCTTGATAAAAATGATAATTATCTATTTATAGTTAGTTGAACCCGAATATGGCCTAACTTGGAAATGACTCGGTCCGACTTGATTGTAACCTAAAAATTATTGACTTGAAAATAACCCGACTTGAATCCGAGAATGACCCAACTTGCAAATGACTCAACCTGATTATATCCCGCAAATTATTGACTTGAACCGAACCCGACTTGAACCCGAAACTGACCCGACTTGAAAATGACTCGACCCGATTATAACCCACAAATTATTGACTTGAATCGAACTCGACTCAAACCCCAGAATGACCCCAAGATGACAAAATATAATGCTCATATATGGTTCCAAACAGCATTATATGACCCCAAGATGTATCCCCTAAAATCTCAATAGTTTTCGACACTGGGCCCCGAAACAACCAAAATTTCTCAAAAAGCGTAGATATTAGCCTTCAATTTTGGAATTTTTTTACTTTTTTTCACCCGGATATATAAATTGCTGAAATGTTTACCATGGTCCCTTATACCCTCCAGGAGTCCAATTGGGTGGGTGGAACCAACAAATTTGCCTTTAAAAGACCAATTTACCGATTTACAACTTGCACCGATTTCATTAATTCAAGCCTACCACGAATATTTATGACAACAAATAATGATCATATATGGTTCCAAACAACATTATAGGACACCAAGATGTATTCCCTATAATTTCAAGACTTTTCGAAACCGGGCTTCGAAGACTCCAAAAATTCTCAAAAAGGGTGGATAATACCCTTCAATTTTTGAATTTTTCGGCTTTTTTTCGTCCGTAAATAAAAATTACCGAAATGTTTACCATGGTCTAAAATACCCTCCGGGAGTCCAATTGGGTGGGTGGAACCATCCAATTTGCCTTTAAACGGCCAATTTACCGGTTTACAACTTGTGCCAATTTCATTAACTAAAACCTACCACAATTCCACAAACATTTATGACAACTTATAATGATCATACATGGTTCTAAACGGCATTATATGACCCTGAGATGTATCCCCTAAAATCTCAAAACTTTTTGACACCGGCCCTTGAAACATCCTAAATTTCTCAAAAAGCATGGATTTCAATTTTGGAATTTTTAGACTTTTTTCGCCTGGAAATAAAAATTGCCGAAAAGTTTACCATGTTAGTGGAACCATCTAATTTGCCTTTAAACGACCAATTTACCGGTTCACAACTTGCATCCGATTTCATTAACTCAAGCCTACCACGAACATTTATGACAACAAATAATGATCATATATGGTTCCAAACGGCATTATATGACCCCGAGATATATCCCCTAGAATTTCAAGACTTTTTGACACTGGGCCCGAAACCTCAAAAATTTCTCAAAAAGTGTGGATATTAGTCTTTAATTTTGGAATTTTATGAATTTTTTTTGTCTGAAAATAAAAATTGCCGAAATGTTTACCATGCACCCTAATACCCTCTAGGATTCCAATTGGGTGGGTGGAACCATCCAATTTGCCTTTAAACAGCCAATTTACCAATTTACAACTTGCACCGATTTAATCAACTCAAGCCTTCCACGAACATTTATGACGACATATAAAGATCATATATGGTTCCAAACGACATTATATGACCCCGAGATGTATTCCCTTTAATTTCAAGATTTTTCGACACCGAGCCTAGAAATCTTCAAAATTTCGCAAAATGCGGAGATAATGTCTTCAATTTTGGAATTTTTTTACTTTTTTCGCTCGGAAATAAAAATTGCCAAAATGTTTACCATGGTCCCTAATACCCTCCGAGAGTTCAATTGGGTGGGAGGAACCAACCAATTTGCCTTTAAACCGGCCAATGTACCGGTTTACAACTTCTTCGATTTCATTAACTCAAGCCTACCACGAACATTTATGATAATATATAATGATCGTATATGGTTCAAAACGTTATTATATGGCCCGAATATATATCCCCTAAAATCTCAAAACTTTTCGACACTAGGCCTCAAAACCTCCAAAATTTCTCAAAAAACGTGGATATTAGCCTTCAGTTTTGGAATTTTTGACTTTTTTTCGCCCATAAATAAAATTTGTTGAAATGTTTACCATATTTTGTATTACCCTTCGAGAGTCCAATTGGGTGGGTGGAACATATAGTGATCATATATGATTTCAAACGACATTAATTATATGGCTCCGAAATATATCTCTTAAAATCTCAAGAATTTTCGACACCAGGCCCCGAAATCTCCAAAATTTCTCAAAAAGCGTGGATATTAGCCTTCAATTTTGGAATTTTTTGACATTTTTTCGCCCGTAAATAAAAATTGTCGAAATGTTTATTATCTCTAATACCCTCCGGGAGTCCAAATGGTTGGGAGGAATCATCCAATTTGCTTTTAAACGACCAATTTACAGGTTTACAACTAGCACCGATTTCATTAACTCAATTCTACCGCGAACATTTATGACAACAAATAAATATCATATATGATTCCAAACGACATTATATGACCAAGAGATGTGTTCCCTAAAATCTTAAGTGTTTCCGAAACCGGGTCCCAAAACCTCCAAAATTTCTTAAAAAACGTTGATATTAGCCTTCAATTTTGGAATTTTTGACTTTTTTCGCCCAGAAATAAAAATTGCCGAAATGTTTAACATAGTTCTTAATACCCTCCGGGTGTCTAATTGGTTGGGTGGAACCATCCAATTTGCCTTTAAACGACCAATTTACGGGTTAACAACTTCCACCGATTTCATCAACTCAAACCTACCACGAACACTTATAACAACAAATAATGATCATATATGGTTCTAAATGACATTATATGACCCCAGATGTATTCTCTAAAATTTGAAGACTTTTCAACACCGGGCTCTGAAACCTCAAAAATTTCTCAAAATGCGTGGATATTAGACTTCAATTTTTGAATTTTTTTGACTATTTTTCGCCCGAAAATAATAATTGCCGATATGTTTACCATGGTCCCTAATACATTCCGGGAATCCAATTAGGTGGGTGGAACCATCCAATTTGCCTTTAAACGGCAAATTTACAGATTTACAACTAGCACCGATTTCATTAACTCAAGCCTTTCACGAATATTTTTGACAACATATAATGATAATATATGGTTCCAAACGGCATTATATGACCCTGAGATATATTCCCTACAATTTCAAGAATTTTCGACACCAAGTTAAGAAATCTTCAAAATTTCGCAAAATGCGAGGATATTAGTCTTTAATTTTGGAATTTTTTTACTTTTTTCGCTCGGAAATAAAAATTTCCAAATTATTTACCTTGTTCCATAATACCATCCGGGAGTTCAATTATTGAGTGGGAAAAACCATCCAATTTGCCATTAAACGACCAATATACCGGTTTACAACTTCTTCGATTTCATTAACACAAGCCTACCACGAACATTTATGACAATATATAATGATCATATATGGTTCCAAACGTTATTATATGGCCCGGAGATACATCCCCTAAAATCTCAAAACTTTTCGACACTAAGGCTCAAAATCTCCAAAATTTCTCAAAAAGCATGGATATTAGCCTTCAGTTTTGGAATTTTTGACTTTTTTTCCCCCATAAATAAAATTTGTCAAAATTCTTACCATATTTCGTAATACCCTTTGGGAGTCCAATTGGGTGGGTGGAACCATCCAATTTGCCTTTAAACAGACAATTTACCGGTTTACAACTTGCACCGATTTTATTAATTCAAGTTTACCACAAACATTTATGACAACATATAATGATCATATATGATTTCAAAAGGCATTATATGACCCCGAGATATATCTCCTATAATCTCAAGGATTTTCGACAGCGGGCCCCTAAATCTCCAAAATTTCTTAAAAAACGTGGATATTAGCCTTCAATTTTGGAATTTTTCGACATTTTTTCGCCCGTAAATAAAATTTGTCAAAACATTTATTATGGTCCCTAATACCCTCTGGGAATCCAATTGGTTGGGAGGAATCATCCAATTTGCTTTTAAACGACCAATTTACCGGTTTACAACTAGCACCGATTTCATTAACTCAAGCCTACCACAAATATTTATGACAACAAACAATTATCATATATGGTTCCAAACGACATTATATGACCCCGAGATGTGTCCCCTAAAATTTCAAGTCTTTCCGACATCGGGTGCTGAAACCTCCAAAATTTCTTAAAAAGCGTTGATATTAGCCTTAAATTTTGGAATTTTTTGACTTTTTTCGCCCAAAAATAAAAATTGCAGAAATGTTTAACATGGTCCTTAATACCCTCCGGGTGTCCAATTGGTTGGGTGGAACCATCCAATTTGCCTTTAAACGACCAATTTACGGGTTTACAACTTGCACCGATTTCATTAACTCAATCCTACCACGAACACTTATAACAACAAATAATGATCATATATGGTTCCAAATGACATTTTATGACCCCAATATGTATTCCCTAAAATTTCAAGACTTTTCAACATCGGGCCCCGAAACCTCAAAAGTTTTTCCAAAAACGTGGATACTAGATTTCAATTTTTTAATTTTTTAATTTTTTCCGCCCGAAAATAATAATTGCCGATATTTTTACCATGGTCCCTAATACACGTACACCAAGAGTCCAATTAGATGGGTGGAACAATCCAATTTGCCTTTAAACGGCAAATATACCGATTTACAACTTGCGCCGATTTCATTAACTCAAGCCTTCATATTTTTGACAACATATAATGTTCATATATGGTTCTAAACGGCATTATATGACCCCGAGATGTATTCTCTATAATATCAAGATTTTTCGACACCGAGCCCCGAACCCTTCGAAATTTCGCAAAATGCGTGGATATTAGTCTTCAATTTTGGAATTTTTTGACTTGTTATGCTCGGAAATAAAAATTGTCAAAATGTTTACCATGGTCCCTAATACCCTCCGGAAGTTCAATAGGGTGGGAGGAACCATCCAATTTTCCTTTAAACGGCCAATGTACCGGTTTACAATTTCTTCGATTTCATTAACTCAAGCCTACCACGAACATTTATGACAACATATAATGATCATATATGGTTCCAAACGTTATTATATGGCCACGAGATATTTCCTTTCAAATCTCAAAACTTTTCGACACCGGGCCTCGAAACATCCAAAATTTCTCAAAAAGCGTGGATATTAGCCTTCAGTTTTGGATTTTTTTTGACTTTTTTTCTCCCATAAATAAAAATTGTCAAAATGTTTACCATATTCCCTAATACCCTTCAGGAGTCCAATTGGGTGGGTGGAACCATTGAATAATTTGCCTTTAAACAGACAATTTCCTGGTTTACAACTTGCACCGATTTTATTAATTCAAGTTTACCACGAACATTTGTGACAACATATAATGATCATATATGGTTTCAAACAGCGTTATATGACCCCCAAGATATATCTCCTTAAATCTCAAAGCTTTTCGACACCAGACTCCGAAATCTCCAAAAATTCTCAAAAAGCATGGATATTAGCCTTAATTTTAGTTTTTTTTGCTTTTTTTGCCCGGAAATAAAAATTGCTGAAATAATTACCATGGTCCCTAATATCCTTTGGGAGTCCAATTGGGTGGGTGGAACCATCCAATTTGTCTTTAAACGGCCAATTTACCGGTTTACAACTTGCACCGATTTCATTAACTCAAGCCTACCACGAATATATATGACAACATATACTGATCATATATGGTTCCAAACGGCATTTTTTGACCCCCAGATGTATTCCCTAAAATCTCAAGACTTTGCGACACCGGGCCCCGAAACCTCCAAAATTTCTCAAAAAGCGTGGACATTAGCCTTCAATTTTGGAACTTTTTGACTTTTTTTCGCCCAGAATAAAAATTGTCGAAATGTTTATCATGGTCCCTAATACCCTCCAAGAGTTCAATTGGGTGGGTGGAACCATCCAATTTGCCTTTAAACAGTCAATTTACCGGTTTACAACTTGCACCGATTTACCGGTTTACAACGGCCAATTTAATTAACTTGTACCAAACCCGTCTTGAACCGAAATTGACCCAAACCTATTTTAACTCGACAAAACCAGGAGTCCAATTGAGTGGGTGGAACCATCCATTTAGCCATAAAACGGTCAATTTACCAATTCGCAACTCTCACCGATTTTGTGAACTCAAGCTTACCACGGACATTTATGACATCATTTAATGGTCATATATGCTTCCAAATGGCATTATATGACCCTAAGATGTATCCCCTAAGGTCTCAACACTTTTCGCCACCGGCCCCAATAACCTCTAAAATTCCTCAAAAAGCGTGGATAATAGCCTTCAATTTAGGAATTTTTTGACCTTTTTTCGCCCGGAAATAAAAATTGTCGAGATGTATGCTATGGTCCCTAATATCCTCCAAGAGTCCAATTGATTGGGTGGAACCATCCAATTTCCTTAAAACGATCAATTTACTAATCCGCAACTTGCACCGATTTTGTGAAATCAAGCCTACCACACACATTTATGACATTATATAATGGTCATATATGGTTCCAAACGGCACTACATGATCCTAAGATGTATCGCCTATGGTATTAATACTTTGTGCCACGGGGCCCCGTAACCTCAAAAAATCCTCAAAAATCATGGATAATAATCTTAAATTTTTGAATTTTTTGACCGTTTTTTGTCCGTAAATAAAAATTGCCGAATTGTTTACCATGGTCCCTAATACCCTCCGGGAGTCCAATTAGGTGGGTGGAACCATCCAATTTTCCTTAAAACAGTAAATTTACCAATTCGCAACTTGCACCGATTTTGTGAACTCAAGCCTACCACGAACATTTGTGAGATCATTTAATGGTCATATATGGTTCCAAACAGCATTATATGCCCCTAAAATGTATCTCTTTGGGTCTCAACACTTTTCGCCACCGGGTCCCGTAACCTTAAAAATTTCTCAAAAAGGGTAGATAGCCTTCAATTTTGGAATTTTTGGACTTAAAAATTGCCGATATATTTAACATGATCTTTTATATCCTCCGGGAGTCCAATTGGGTGGGTGGAACCATCCAATTTGCCTTTAAACGATCAATTTACCAATTCGCAACTTGCACTGATTTTTTGAACTCAAGCCTACCACAGACATTTAAGACATCAATAAATGGTAATATATGGTTCCAAACGTCATAATATGACCCAATAATGTATCCCATAGGATCTCAAAAATTTTCGCCACCGGGCCTAAAACGTCAAAAATTCCACAAAAAACGTAGATAATAGCCTTCAATTTTGGAATTTTTTGACTTTTTTTCGCCCGAAAATAAAAATTGTCGATATGTAAACCATGGTCCCTAATACCCTCCGGGAGTCCAATTAGGTGGGTGGAACCATCCAATTTGTCTTAAAACAGTCAATTTACCAATTCGCAACTTGCACCGATTTTGTGAAATCAAGCCTACCATGGACATTTTTGACATCATTTAATGGTCATATATGGTTCCAAACGACATTATATGACCCTAAGATGTATTCCCTAGAGTCTCAACACTTTTCGCCACCGGGCCCCGTAACCTCAAAAATTCCTCCAAAAGTGTGGATAATAGCCTTCAATTTTGGAATTTTTTGACCTTTTTTTACCCGGAAATAAAAATTGTCGAGTTGTTTACCATGGTCCCTAATACCCCCCGGGAGTCCAATTAGGTGGGTGGAACCATCCAATTTGCCTTAAAACGGTCAATTTACCAGTTGGCAACTTGCACCGATTTTGTGAACTCAAACATACCACGGACATTTATTACAATATTTAATGGTCATATATGGTTCCAAACGGAATTATATGACCCTAAAATGTATCCCCAAGGGTCTCAACACTTTTTTCCACCGGCCCAATAACCTCAAAAATTCTTCAAAAAGCGTGGATAATAGCCTTAAATTTTGGAATTTTTGGACCTTTTTTGGCCCGGGAATATTGCTGAGATGTTTACTATGATCCCTATTATAATCCGAGAGTCCAATTTAGTGGGTGGAACCATCCAATTTGCCTTAAAACGGTCAATTTACCAATTCGAGACTCTCACCGATCGATTTTGTGAACTCAAGCCTACTACAGACATTTATGACATCATTTAATAGTCATATATGATTCCAAACGGCATTATATGACCCTCAGATGTATCCTCTTGGGTCATAACACTTTTCGCCACCGGGCCAATTAACCTCAAAAAATCCTCAAAAAGTGTGGATAATAAGCCTTCATTTTTGGAAATTTTTTACCTTTTTTCGACCGGAAATAAAAATTACCGAGATATTTACCATGGTCCCTAATACCCTTTGGGAGTCCAATTAGGTGGGTGGAACCATCCAATTTGCCTTAAAACGGTCAATTTACCAGTTCACAATTTGCACCGATTTTGTAAACTGAAGCCTACTCAGACATTTATGACATCATTTAATAGTCATATATAGTTCCAAACGGCATTATATGACCCTAAGATGTATCCCCAAGGGTCTCAACACTTTTTTCCACCGGCCCCAATAACCTCAAAAATTTCTCAAAAAGCGTGGATAATAGCGCCTTCAATTTTGGAATTTTTTGACTTTTTTTCGCCCGGAAATAAAAATTGCTGAGATATTTACTGTGGTCCCTAATATCCTCCAGGAGTCCAATTGAGTGGGTGGAACCATCCAATTAGCCATAAAACGGTCAATTTACCAATTCGCAACTCTCACCGATTTTGTGAACTCAAGCTTACCACGGACATTTATGACATCATTTAATGGTCATATATGGTTCCAAATGGCATTATATGACTCTAAGATGTATCCCCTAGGGTCTCAACACTTTTCGCCACCGGCCCCAATAACCTCTAAAATTCCTCAAAGAGCGTGGATAATATCCTTCAATTTAAGAATTTTTTAACCTTTTTTCGCCCGGAAATAAAAATTGTCGAGATGTTTACTATGGTCCATAATATCCTCCGAGAGTCCAATTGATTGGGTGAAACCATCCAATTCCTTAAAACGATCAATTTACTAATCCGCAACTTGCACCGATTTTGTGAAATCAAGCCTACCACAGACATTTATGAAATTATATAATGGTCATATATGGTTCAAAACGGCACTATATGATCCTAAGATGTATCGCCTAGGGTATTAATACTTTTTGCCACGGGGCCCCGTAACCTCAAAAATTCCTCAAAAAGCATGGATAATAGTCTTAAATTTTTGATTTTTTTGACCTATTTATGCCCGTAAATTAAAATTGTCGAGTTGTTTACCATGGTCCCTAATACCCTCTGGGAGTTCAATTAGGAGGGTGGAACCATCCAATTTGCCTTAAAACAGTCAATTTACCAATTCGCATTTTGCACTGTGAACTCAAGCCTACCACGGACATTTAAGAAATCAAATAATGGTCATTTATGGTTCTAAACGGCATTATATGACCCTAAGATGTATCCCCTAGGGTCTTAACACTTTTCGCCACCAGACCCCTTTATCTCAAAAATTTCTCAAAAAACATTGATAATAGCCTTTAATTTTGGAATTTTTGACTTTTTTTTTGCCCGGAAATAAAAATTGCTGAGATGTTTACCATGGTCCCTAATACCCTCCGGAAGTCCAATTAGGTGGGTGGAACCATTTAATTTGCCTTAAAACTGTAAATTTACCAATTCGCAACTTGCACCGACTTTGTGAACTCAAGCCTACCACGGACATTTGTGAGATCATTTAATGGTCATATATGGTTCCAAACAGCATTATATGCCCCTAAAATGTATCCCTTTGGGTCTCAAAACTTTTCGCCACCGTGTTCCGTAACCTTAAAAATTCTCAAAAAGGGTAGATAGTCTTCAATTTTGGAATTTTTTTGACTTTTTTTTCGCCCGGAAGTAAAAATTGCCGAGATATTTAACATGGTCCTTAATACCCTCCGGGAGTCCAATTGGGTGGGTGGAACCATCCAATTTGCCTTTAAACGATCAATTTACCAATTCGCAACTTGCACCGATTTTTTGAACTCAAGCCTACCACATACATTTATGACATCAAGTAATGGTAATATATGGTTCCAAACGTCATTACATGACCCAATGATGTATCCCATAGGATCTCAAAAATTTTCGCCACCGGGCCTGTAACGTCAAAAATTCCTCAAAAAGCGTGGATAATAGCCTTTAATTTTGGAATTTTTTGACCTTTTTTTGCCCGAAAATAAAAATTGCCGAGTTGTTTACCATGGTATCTAATACCCTCCGGGAGTCCAATTAGGTGGGTGGAACCATCCAATTTGCCTTAAAACAGTTAATTTACCAGTTCGCAACTTGCACCGATTTTGTGAACTCAAACATACCACGGACATTTATGACAATATTTAATGATAATATATGGTTCAAAACGACATTATATGACCCTGAGATGTATTCCCTAGAGTCTCGACACTTTTCGCCACCGGGCCCCGTAAACTCAAAAATTTCTCAAAAGGCGTGGATAATAGCCTTAAATTTTGGAATTTTTGACCTTTTTTTGTCTGAAAATAAAAATTGCCGATATGTTTATTATGGTCCTTAATACCCTCCGGGAATCCAATTAGGTGGGTGGAACCATCCAATTTGCCTTAAAACGGTCAATTTACCAATTCGCAACTCTCACCGATTTTTGTGAACTCAAGCCTACCACAGACATTTAAGATATCATATAATGGTCATATATGGTTCCAAACGGCATTACATGACCCTAAGATGTATCCCCTAGGGTCTTAACACTTTTCGCCACCGGGCCACTTAACCTCAAAAATTTCTCAAAAAGCGTGGATAATAACCTTCAATTTTGAAATTTTTTGACTTTTTTTTGCCCGGAAATAAAAATTGCCGAGATGTTTATCATTGTCCCTAAAAGCCTCCGGGAGTCCAATTAGGTGGGTGGAACCATCCACTTTGCCTTAAAACAGTCAATTTACTAATTCGCAACTTGCACTGATTTTGTGAAATCAAACCTACCACGGACATTTATGACATCATTTAATGGCCATATATGGTTCCAAACGACATTATATGACACTAAGATGCATTACCTAGAGTCTCAACACTTTTCGCCACAGGGCCCCGTAACCTCAAAAATTTCTCAAAAAACGTGGATAATAGCCTTCAATTTTGGAATATTTTGATATTTTTTTGCCCGGAAATTAAAATTGTCGAGTTGTTTACCATGGTCCCTAATACCCTCCGGGAGTCCAATTAGGTGGGTGGAACCATCTAATTTGCCTTTAAACAGTCAATTTACCAGTTCGCAACTTGCACCGATTTTGTGAACTCAAACAAACCACGGACATTTATGAAAATATTTAATGGTCATATATGGTTCACAACGACATTATATGACCCTAAGATGTATTCCCTAGAGTATCAACACTTTTCGACACCGGGCCCCGTAAACTCAAAAATTCCTCAAAAAGCGTGAATAATAACCTTTAATTTTGGAATTTTTGACCTTTTTTTTGCCCGGAAATAAAAATTGCCGAGATGTTTACCATGGTCCCTAATACCCTCCGGGAATCGAATTAGGTGGGTGGAACCATCCAATTTGCCTTAAACCGGTCAATTTACCAATTCGCAACTTGTACTGATTTTGTGAACTCGAGTTTACCACAAACATTTATGACATCATTTAATGGTCATATATAGTTCCAAACGGCATTATATGACCCTAAGATGTATTCCTAAGGGTCTCAACACTTTTTTCCACCGGCCCCACTAACCTCTAAAATTTCTCAAAAAGCGTGGATAATAGCCTTCAATTTTGGAATTTTTTGACCTTTTTTCGCCCGGAAATAAAAATTGTTGAGATGTTTACTATGGTTCCTAATATCATCCGATAGTCCAATTGAGTAGGTGGAACCACCCAAATTGCCTTAAAACGGTCAATTTACCAATTCGCAACTCTCATCGATTTTGTGAACTCAAGCCTATCACGGACATTTAAGACATCATATAATGGTCATATATGGTTCCAAACTGAATTATATGACCCTAAGATGTATCCCCTAGGGTCTTAATACTTTTCGCCACCGGGCCACTTAACCACAAAAATTTCTCAAAAAGCGTGGATAATAGCCTTCAATTTTGAAATTTTTTGACATTTTTTTGCCCGAAAATAAAAATTGCCGAGATGTTTACTATGGTCCCTAATACCCTCCGGGAGTCCAATTAGGTGGGTGGAACCAACCAATTTTCCTTAAAACGGTCAATTTACCAATTCGCAACTTGCACCGATTTTGTAAACTCAAGCCTACCACAGACATTTATGACATCATTTAATAGTCATATATGTTTCCAAACTGCATTATATGACCCTAAGATGTATCCCCAAGGGTCTCAACACTTTTTTCCACCGGCCCCAATAACCTCAAAAATTCCTCAAAAACCCGAATTTAAACCGTTTTGTTACTAACCTGACTTGAATTCAACCCGGCCCGTTCCTAACCCGACCCGAATTCAACCCGACTTGTTATTGACCTGAACCAAAGTTAAACCCGACTTGTTATTGACTCAACCAAAATTTCACTAGTAGAAAAAGCCTCATTTGCGTCGCTCATTTATAGTGTATTTGCGTCGCTTCTATGAGCGACGCAACTGCTCGCGACGCAAATGACTTTTAAGTCATTTGCGTCGCTCCTAGGGGCGACGCAAATAAGAGTCATTTGCGTCGCTCCTTTATAAACAAGCGACGCAAATGACTTTTTTTTTAAACTTATTTTTTGTCATTTGCGTCGCTCCTTTATAAAAAAGCGACGCAAATGACTTTTTTAAAAAACTTATTTTTTGACATTTGCGTCACTCCTTTATAAAAGAGCGACGCAAATGACTTTTCTGATAAACTTATTTTAAGTCATTTGCGTCACTCCTTTATAAAAGAGCGACGCAAATGACTTTTCTGATAAACTTATTTTAAGTCATTTGCGTCACTCCTTTATAAAAGAGCGACGCAAATGACTTTTCTGATAAACTTATTTTAAGTCATTTGCGTCGCCCCTTTATAAACAAGCGACGCAAATGACTCTTTTGCTAAACTTTTTTTGTTATTTGCGTCGCTCCTTCATAAACAAGCGACGCAAATGACTCTTCCAATATATGCATTTTTTGTTATTTGCGTCACTTGTTTGTTTAATGAGTGACGCAAATGAGGTGAATTTTTTTTTTTTTTAATTATAATATAATAATTGCCTTGTATATGTTTGTAGTACCTGTTTTCCTAGGTATAAAGTAATATGCTAACGCTAATATAATTGAAATTAAAATGCAATATTATTGAATAATGCAAATGTAAATTTCGGCATAGTCTCCTTTGTAATTTGGCCTACCCATAAATTTGGGAATGACGGCATTATATTAACAACCTGTCCAATAATTTACATCTCAATATCATAGAAATTATACTCATCATCCCAACACCAATTAACCAAATTTCATTTCAAGCCTATAATCCAAAACAAGAGTCCAACATGCGCTAAGAACAAAACAATATTGACCTCTTCATCATTAATAAGTATAACACAAGCACCAAACCAACCAAAATGTTGGTAAATCAAATGCGTTCATTTCAAGCCTAAGAACTATAACAAAATAATCCAATAAATAATATGGAATTTGAAGCCAGCGTAATTCAATTTAGGGACAAAATCTTCATTTTCCCTAACACGATCGAACAAGTCCATAATGGAAGTCCACTTCCTTTTTCTCTTGCAAACAGTTTAAATAAAGTCACCAGTTCCTGATATCAAATACAATTAATCAATAAACAATCAGAGTTGAGAATGAAGCATCAAAGCAACAAAATAATATTCTACAATTATTTTAACAACTACATTACCTTTCCAAGAAAATACTAATAGTTGTTCCTCTAATTAAGTATACTAGCAGAGGAATAAAGGATTGATGCCAATTATTTGCAAAACCTCTTAATACAAAAACCAAGAATGGCATTTATACGATTCGATCAGGATTTTCTTAATACAAAAACCAAGAGTGACATAGCCATTGTAATCATGAACTAATGCATGACCTTATCTACTACAAAGGCACAAAGAAGATATCAATGAGATTTACCTATAAGGACCATCACCAATAAAAGCAATCCTTGCTTCTGGTAGTTCATCCATTACCCTGCTCAATTACACAAGTCAGATATTTAGGAATATCAAATTAACATACAAGATATTTATGGTGCAATAGGAAAAAGAAATATTAGAAAGAAAATCTCCTCTAGCACAAAACATTTACAGTTCACAACTCCAAATTTGCAATTTTAGCTCTTCTTAATTATTGAGACGTTAAAATCTCAGAGAAAGACAAATTAAATTACTACAGCAAACCTCGTGATTACAATAGGATGTTTCTCTCATGACCAGTGCTTAAAAAAAAGGGAATAGTTAACCCCTCTATGTTCTACACTACTACTGTGAACAAAGCAATACTCAGAGTTAAATTAAGGAAGACTCAAAGTCTCAGACTAAAATAGTAAAAATATCCAGAATATTAGAGCAAACAAACAGCATTTAAACCTTATTAACTGTACATGAGTCTTCTTTATTATCCGAATAGTGTGCTGCTGGCTGCGGGGTTTGCAAGGATAGTTCATGATTACAATTGCTATGCTAAAAAGGTTCTGCTGCCCCCCTCTGTTCTGAGACAAAATGATGCTGCTACAAGCTGGAAGAAACCGTGCCTTGGGTGTGTTAAAAGTAAACTCAGATGCTCATATTCTTGAGGGGTGTAAGGCAAGGCTAGGAGTGGTCGTTTATTTTTAACAAAACGGCCTGGTAAAATTATTTCAATACAAACACTATGTCATAGTTTATCTTTTCACGGCCAAGTATATCATGGAACATTTTTGAGCTAAAAAAAAATGGGAAAGAGCTTCTCTTAGTAGTAGCAGGGGAAAAATCAACCAGAATGAGCAGCAAAACATAAAAATTAAAAAAAAAATAATAATAATAAAAAAAAACAGTCAGATTTAAAAAACTGTAAAATGAGCAGCAAAACATAAAAGAAAATACAGTCAGATTGGAGAAAAATCAATAAAATAGTAAAATCAAAATTCACCAAATCAACTACATAAATTCACCAAAACAGAACCAAAATAGTGAAATCAACTACATAGATTCACTAAAACAGAACCAAAATTCCTTAGAATCGAGTATAAATCCTATATTTGACGAACCCTAAATTCGAATATGAACCCCAAAAAGCTGTTATTCATAAACATGCTTGTAAAACTAGAATTCGTGCAAAAAACAACAACAAAATAGGTAGATGAAACTAAGTTAATTTACAATTGAATCCAAATATCTATGTAGATTGAAGTGCATGATAAAAAAGAAAAGAGATGAAGAGGTCTTACCTTGCTTGAAATCGATTTTGCATATGCAACTTCAGCAACAATAGAGCCAAAATTCCATATTATTGAGTACAAACCCTAACTTTCAATTGTTATTTTGCTCAAATTTAATTAAGGTAATTTGCTTGATTTTTTGCAATTGAATTTCGTGGGGATTTTGGGTAGATTTTTTGCAAGAAAGTAGGGGATTTTTGCTCGGATTTGCTCGAATATACGGGGTTTTGCCTCACATTTGCTGGGATTTTTTATTAGTGGTCAAATTGG
Source organism: Chenopodium album (assembly GCF_948465745.1). Lineage (NCBI taxonomy): Eukaryota > Viridiplantae > Streptophyta > Magnoliopsida > Caryophyllales > Amaranthaceae > Chenopodium > Chenopodium album. The sequence goes on along the minus strand of NC_137840.1, from coordinate 77,038,209 downwards.
TAGGTTATGAAGACGAATTTCTCGAGGTATTACTCTTAATTCGCTGATGTTTAGGGGGTTGAACAGCAGCAAAGCAGCAATGGGGAATTCAGGGGTTTTACCGATCAATTTTTTGGGGTTTTGATGTTGAATTTCTGGGAATTTTGGGGTTAAATTTTCTAGGGTTTGGAGTATTGAAGTTCGAACAGCAGAAGGCAGCGAGAATTAATATAAGTCGTAATGGTCATTTGCGTCACTCAGTAAAGAAAGAAATGACGCAATTGACTCACAAAGGTTATTTGCGTCACTTGTCAATAAACGAGTGACGCAAATAACATTGTTATAAGCGTCGCTCCTAATTATAAAAGCGACGTAAATATAAATAAGTTGAAATATGTTTGACATTTGCGTCGCTTTATAACAAATGCCCGACGCAAATTACTTATAAGGTTGTCAAAATATCTTATTTGCGTCATTTGTTTCTATGAGTGACGCAAATAAGGCGACGCAAATGAGCATTTTTCTACTAGTGTTTTACTAGACCTATTACTTACCCGACCCAAAAATTCAACCCGATCTGTTACTAACTCGACTCGAAATTAACACGACTTGTTAAATTAAAACCCAAATTATTCCTGACCCGATTTCAAATCACCTTATATTCAATTTAGACCACCTTATCATTGTTGATTTAAGCATTTTGTCTTGGGAGATCAAGTCGGTCCAGGCCAGCAAAAGAAAGGAGCATCATCCTCAAATTTAAGAGTTAAATATAGTATATTGTATGGTCAAAGGAGATAATTATCTTCCTAAATTATAGACTATACTTCCCTAGTATATTATTGCCAAATATTTTATAGTCAAAGGAAATAATCAGCTTGATAAACAGAAAGACTTGCGTGGACCTGGTCCACAATAATGTTATTGTGGACCCGATATTTATACACACGCAACTAATATTATATTGAACATAGTGACCCTTAGTTTTGACATAGTAACCTTAATTTTAACATAGTAACTTTTTAAAACTAATATAACGTTTAATATTATTGTGAACTTAAAATACAACGTTATGACCCTAATGTTAACATATTGACCTTTATTATTCATATTAACCAGTATATAAAATATTTCGTTAAAAAAATTAACCTCTTATAGTCTATATATTACCAAAATGACTTTTATTTCAACATAGAGACCTTTTCTCAATTATAGTGACTTTTTTTTAAGTAATAAAACAAACATAGTTTCTCAAATGTTAGTGGTCCACAATAAATTAATGTGAACCAGGTCCATTTAAGAATTTGCATTGTACTTGATAAAAATGATTATTATCTATTTATAGTTAGTTGAACCCGAATATGACCTGACTTGGAAATGACTCGACCTGATTGTAACCTGCAAATTATTGACTTGAACATAACCCGACTTGAATCCGAGAATGACCCGACTTGGAAATGACCCAACCTGATTATAGCCCGCAAATTATTGACTTGAACCGAACCCGACTCAAACCCGAGAATGACCCGACCTGATTCTAACTTGCAAATTGTTGACTTTAACCGAACCCGACTCGAACCCGAGAATTACCCTAACCCGTTTTAACACGTGAAAACCCGAACTAAACCGGACCTATTGTTCACCCGACCCGAATGTAACCCGACCTGTTATTAACTAACCCGACCTAAACCCGACCCAAACCCGATAAGAAGTATGACCCGACTCAAGCATGACCCAACCCAAACCCGACCTGCATAGGTTATGGAATTAATCCGAATTGACCCGACCCGAGTTGACCCGACCTACTCTTACCGGTCCAAAACCTGACCCGTTTACCCGAATTGACAGCTCTACCTTGGAGTATTAACTTATAACGCATGCCAAAATCACAAATTAATTGATATAATTAATGTCTATTTTAATTTAATATTTCTACTTTTAGCTATCTTATCCAACGCCCACCACACCCCGGGATGTATTTAGCTTTTGCCTACTTTTTTACACGGTCACATTTTGCCTTTTGTACTATTCATTTACTCTCTTTATAAAAATTAATTACCCCCCTTTTAGTAAATGTTTTCATTTCTGTTGGATACAATTATAAGGGAGAAATTGCACTAAACAAAAAAATGCCCTTTGCTAGTTTGCTTTTATTAAAAACATAATGAATTGACAACCATAAACTACTAAATACGGAGTAGTAAAATAAAATTTAGCAATCATATTCGCATAAGCAAAGTCTTAAAGCAGTTCCCCCAACCACTTGACAAGTCCCTTGCAACTCAGGTACATCGGGGTACTTGGTCTTGCACCTTGCCAAACAACAGGCATCATCACACGATTCTATGCTGCATGTACCATCGTTTGCTTGGCATTTCTTCGGCGACGGTGGCGATGGCGGGGATGCACCGCAGGGGTAATAGCAATAACAAAGATTAATTTCACAGTGTCCTTCTCCTCCTTCGTATTGTTGTTTACACCTTGCATCACAATCAGTCTTACACTCTCCTAGACCTGCTTGGCATATATCTGCCGCCTTCAACATACCTATCATATTTCCTGCATCGATGAATATAATGATCAAGTAACGTGTATCAGGAGTTTTTCTCGTGAGGAGGGCTATTAATGGTTTTTTTTTTTCCTTACCTTTCTAGAAATGAAAAAAAAAATGAATTTAATTAATACGGAGTGGAGTACTTAGTCGGTCCCTCTTTATAAAAAAAAAAATAATTCAAAATTGAATCTTGTAAAATTCGTTTCAAAATGTGTTTTCAATTACAATATATAATTAAAAAATGATGTTAGTATTGATGAGAAGATTACACAATTATGATACAAAAACGAACGAAAATGTGTAATAATATTTGTACACAAGGAAATGGTGGTGGCAAATATACCTTGTATGAATAGGAAGAGGAATATGAAAGCCGATAAGTGTGAAAATTGCTGAGCCATCATTTAAAATTATATTATGTAACGTATGTAAGTTTAAGTAAAACATGTCATCCTTAAACGCAATTTATAAAGTTCTTTGCAGGGAGTAATAATGTCAAATAATAATTGTTGTGTATAATAGGAATTGAAAGATATTTCAAATCACCAACAATTCAATTCACATACCATAGAAGAGGATTTTATATTTATTAGCTAAGGATACCAGATTTAATGTTATTCCATGCCATTATTATCTCCATTATTATAGTTTATTTTCTTATTAAATTGCAATGTTTTGACTTTTTACACTATTTGCCTGCTCACTTGGGGAATTAGAGAAAGAAGCGGTTGTGTTGCTAAAGTGAGTCCAAACGTTCTTGAAAACTCAAAGCATTAGATCATGTGTTGCTGCTCATATCTTCACCAGGGTAGAATTTGCTATAGCTAGAAAAGTGAAAGTCCAGATTATATCTCTGTTTCTCATTAATTTGTTATAGACTGTATGAAAGATATTTCAAACTCACATGGGGACTCCTCTGCAGTAAATTGACATTGGGTATGCAAAAAAGTAGAGATAAATTAATAAAAATACATGGGAAAACAAAATTTACATGGGAAAGTTAAATTTGCACAAATATTGTTGCAAATTGGTGGGAATTTTGAGAAAAATTTAATATTAATAGTTGTTGGAAAAAACAAATGGGGTGAATATTTTGGGACTAAAATTTGTCCATAAGGAACTATCGAAAGGGGACGGAGGGAGTACGTATTAATACTTTGTATATTCTTTTTTCATATTCAATGCAATATAATGCCAAAACTTACCCTGTATTAAATCCAAAAAAAAACTTACCCTGTATTAATACTTTGTATATTCTTTTTTTAATTTGTTTTATTTGATACGACATTATCTAAAACGATTAGAGTCTATACCATTACAAATTCACAATAGTATACAATTATAACGGAATATTGAAATTTTAATACCTAGTTAACTTTCAAACAAAGGGCCCTTTATTAACATTTTGCCTAGGACCCATAAAATATATATCAGAAACGACACTGGTTCATATAATAAAATTATTTCTCTTAAGTTTAAAGATCAAAATTCATACTAATTAACATGGACAATCGCACTCACACCAAATAACGGGTGGTTCAATTGGTATAAAACATTGCACAGAAGCAGTAACTCCATGTCTCTTGTAACACTCATCTTTACAAGGAGCATCAAGTACTTTATCATGATTGCAAACAGGTGTAATCCATGGGAAATATTCCACACATTCTTTTCCTTCCACCATCATCATGTTCATGCTTGCTTTCTCTATACAAAATAATAATTTAATTAGTTTAAATTAAGTAACAATTAGCGTTATTGAAGTCGGAATTCTATTTTTAATCAAAAGTAAATATATATATATATATATATATATATATATATATATATATATATATATATATATATATATATATAGTTGCTATATACTAGTATTATTTACTAAATAAGTTTGTAAACTTATAATGTTTTCGTTATTTAAGAAAAGTATGTAAAATCGGGAAATATCGTAATTCGAACCATAAGGTCATATATGAATAATTAAATCATACTCCGTAAGATTCAATGATTTGAAAACATAGAGTGCCTAAAAGGTGAAAAATCTAAAAAGATAGTACCCTTTTATAGTTAACTCCTAAACATGTAAAACAATTTAGACAAAGTTAATAAAAAAAGAGTACAAATTTGCACAAAGTTAAGTGATTGCATTTATTTAGAAAAAGAGGGATTATTGTGTAATTTAAGTTGTATATGGTTTGTTTAGTTCCCTGTTTGAAAAAAAAAAAAAATAAAAAACTCGCATATGGTTGGAACTTGGAAGTGACAAAATAGTTTTGAGGATTGGTTAAAAAAAAGAAAAAAAAAAAAAAAAGGAAAGAATTATTACAGTGAAAACTAATTATGTTCTCAGAATCTTAGCCCGGCCTAAACTTCTCCAACATCTAATTACTCACAAACTTTTTCTGAAAAAAAAACGAAAATTCCATTTCTTAATATACACAACCTTTCTCATTTGAAGGTCAAATTTTCAAAAACTTTGACTGTAAATTGTCATCGGTATATCAGATGAAAATAAAGTGAAGCGAATTGTTTAAAAATCTTTTCAAAATATACATTCAAACTATTAGGGGGCGTTTGGTTCACGAAATATAGGTATGAGCTATGGGTTTAGAATGACTAAAACCCATACCATATGTTTGGTTGTCAAAAATATGAATTTCAAACCCATACCTCAAACCCATGAGGTATGGGGTTTAGAAACCTTGGGGGGGGTGGGTTTGGCTTATTCCATTCCCTTAGGTATCAAATAAAAGGAGAAAATAGTGAGATATTCCATTCCAGAATTAAACCAAACACATGGTATTAAGTATCAAGTTCCAACCCGATATCACTTTAACCCCATTCCTGATTCCAACCCCATACCACTCTGTGAACCAAACGCCCCCTTAGTGTTTTCTTATAATTTTTAGGGGTTTTACAAAATGCACGATTTCAAAAATATAATGATAATTGATAAACTAGTGTATTAGAAACCGTGAAAACTGATGATGCATATACCGATATACGTTATAAATAATGATTTGTTATAATACAAAAATAACAAAAATGTGCAATAATATGGTTAATACTAATATTTGTATACAATAATATAGTATGTAGCATAGCATGGAGTACAAACTGATGATAGGAAATGAAGGAGGCAAATATACCTTGTAAGAATAGAAAGAGGAATATGAGAGCCCATAAACGTGAAAATTGTTCAGCCATTTTATGTAAGCTTGATGCATATATTTTTAAAACAATATAAAAGAAAAAAAAGGTATAATAATGTGTTGAGAATATGTCTTTTTTAAACGCTTATATAGTTCTTTGCACGGTGTAAATATGGCAAATAATAAAAGTGGTATATAATTATTAGGAAATGAAAGATATTTCAAAATCCCTCCGTTTCATAATGTTAGTCTCATATACTAATTTAGGCGTTTCAAAAAAATCTACCCATATTGAATATATTTCATTTATAACTTGATTTTTTTGGAATTAATTGATTGTGGATTGATGACATGACTCCAAGTAAGGAAATCTTTACCTTAAATTATGCAATTATGACTTGTGCTTTCCTAATAAAAAAATCAAAAAAGTTAACTAAAGTAAACTAATTATGAATTATGTTATTGTACTTTAATGTCAGATTCCAAATATATTTCTTTTCTTATTTTATGTGATTGATTACATATGAGACTAACATTATGAAACGGAGGGAGTACATTCATATATGAGTAGGATATTTATAATTTAGCCAGTTCAAGGATATCTGAATTAATGTTATCAATGCCACAAATATCTCCACTGTATAGTTTATATACCATACTAGAGAGTGAAGGGTAACTCAAGTAATTAGAGTTCCCCTCTCGATTTTCGGTGATATTGAAATTGCGGTTTCAGTTCTGTAAAATTCAATAACTTTGGAGAAATATACGAACGAAAATGTGTAATAATATTTGTACACAAGGAAATGGTGGAGGCAAATATACCTTGTATGAATAGGAAGAGGAATATGAGAGCCGATAACTGTGAAAATTGTTGAGCCATCATTTAAAATTATATTATGTAACGTATGTAAGTTTAAGGGCCTATTCTCTTACGTTGAAATTCGGTTCAGTTCAGTTCAGCTCCTAATTTTCTTCTCTTATAGAATATTCATTTCAGTTCAGTTCAGTTCAGCTCAGTTCAGTCAATGAGAACAGGCCCTAAGTAAAACATGTCATCCTTAAACGTAATTTATATACTTCTTTGCAGGGAGTAATAATGTCAAATAATAATTGTTGTGTATAATAGGAATTGAAAGATATTTCAAATCACCAATAAATCAATTCACATACCATATAAGAGGATTTTATATTTATTAGCTAAGGATTTCTGATTTAATGTTATTCCATGCCATTATTATTTTTTATTTTCTTTTCAAATTGCAATATTTTGACTTTTTAAACTATTTACATATATGCTCGGGGAAGTAGAAAAGGAGGCGGTTGTGTTGCTAAAGTGAGTCCAAAAGTTCTTGAAAACTCAAAGCATTAGAGCATGTATAACTGCTCATATCTTCACTAGGGTAGAATTTGCTATAGCTAGAAAAGTGAGGGCCCGGATTACATCTCGACTTCTCATTAATTCTTTATAGACTGTATGACTTTGTCTTTTTTTGTGATATAATTTTTTTTTTTTTTGTGATAATAATAATAATAATAATAATAATAATAATAATAATAATAATAATAATAATAATAATATCGCCATCCTTTTCTAATACTAATAAAAATTGTCCTTTGTTTTTATTTAAAGCATACTAGTAAATGCATGTATTGACAACCATATACGACTAATAAGACTACTAATTATAGTAAAATAAAATCTAGCAATCATAGAAGCATGAGCAAAGTCTATAAGAAGTCCCTATAATCCCTTGACAAAACCCTTGCAACTCAGGTACATTGGGATACTTGGTCTTGCACCTAGCCAGGCAGCAGTCATCACCACAACTTTCCACGCTGCATGTACCATCATAGCCTTGGCATTTCTTCACTGGCGGTGGCGGTGGCGGTGGTGGCGGATAAGAACCGCAGGGGTAATAGCAGTTACATAAATTAAATTCACAGCGTCCTTCTCCTCCGAACTGTTGCCTACACCTTTCTACACAATCAGTCTTACACTCTCCTAAACTTGCTTGGCATCCACCTGCCTTCACCGTATCCATCACATTTCCTACGTACATTACAGAGTACATTACCGAGTAGTAGTTTTTCTCGTGAAGAGGGTCATAAATAATATTTATTCGATCATTTTGCCTATTTAAAAACAAAATTATTTCGTACTTATTGCATTGTAGAGTACGTACTTAGTTCCGATTAAGTCAATTTGACTAGACATATATGTTTGTCGAAGCCAACATATAACTTTAACCATTAATGCATTTAATTGTATACTACCTCCGTTACAGGTTATGTGCAACGATTTGACATAAAGCAAAGAGGAAAAATGTCTAATTGTTGCACAAAACCTGTAATGGAGGTAGTATTATATTTGTAAAAAAAAATTCAAAAAGTTAACACTGATAAAACTTATGACTAAACAACATGTGAAATAAATTAAGACAAAGTTAATAAAGTATACAAATAGTACACAAAGTTAAGTGATTGCATTTATTTGGAAAAACAGGGATTATTGTGTAACTTTTTTTTCTTTTGAACGGATAATTGTGTAATTAATTAACGTTGTATATGGTTTGTTTAGTTCCCTGTTGTAAAATAAAAAGTCGCATATGGTTGGAAGTGACAAAATAGTTTTGAGGATTGGTAAAAAAAAACATAAGGTGAAGTTTTCAGAATCTTAGCCCTAATTCCCTAAACATCTCCAACATCTAATTATTCACATACTTTTTCTGCAAGAAAAACGAAATTATACCTTCGTTTATTAATACATACAACCTTTCTCATTTGAAGGTCAAATTTTCAAAAACCTTTCTCATCGGTATATCATATGAAAATAAAGTCAAGCAAATTTTTTAAAAATCTTTTCAAAATTTACATTCAAACTATTAGTTTTTTCTTATAATTTTTAGGGTTTTTACAAAATGCACGATTACAAAAATATAATGTTAAACTAGTGTATTAGAAACCGTGAAAACTGATGATGCCATATACTTTATAAATTATGATTTGTTATAATACAAAAATAACAAAAATATGTAATAATATGGTTAATACTAATATTTGTATACAATAATATACAATTATGTAACATAGTATGGAGTACAAACTGATAGGAAATGAAGGGGGCAAATATACCTTGTAAGAATAGGAAGAAGAATATGAGAGCCAATAAACGTGAAAATTGTTGAGCCATTTTATGTTGATGCATATAAGAAAAAAAATTGGTATAATAATGTATTGAGAATGTCTTCTTTAAACGCAGTGTAACTTATATAGTTCTTTGCAGGGTGTAAATATGGCAAATAATAAAAGTGGCACTCCGTGTCTCAGTATATAATTATTAGGAAATATTAGGAAATGAAAGATATTTCAAAATCACCCAATAAAACTATTGTAGCTTATCAATTACATTCACATACGAGTAGGATTTTATACTTTAGCCAATTCAAGGATATCTGAATCAATGATATCAATGCCACAAATATCTCCACGTTGTATGTAGGGACCACATACAACGATTGTATGTGTAGTCTTTATTACCCACTATATAGTTTAAATACTGTACTAGAGACTAGAGAGTGAGAGATAACTCAAGTACTTAGAGTTCCTCTCTCGATTTTCGGTGATATTGGAATCCCGGTTTCAGTTCTGTAAAATTCAATAACTTTAGAGAAATATACTCTGTAATTGAAAATCATTAAAAATAATTTCAGTTCAATAAAAAATAAGGTAAAATGAACGGGGCCTTAGAGCTACATTTTTCCTTAATTTTATAGTATTCTAGTATTAATTTTAGGTCAACTTTCGATGATTGCCATGTACTCGGTAGTTATTTCTCGTAGAAGTATCCTTAAAGTGGACTAATCAAAGCATAAAGCTTTATTATTGTAGTCTTTCATTGAATGAATGAACTGATTACGTCTACATAGAAATAGTCAAATTTCATACTCTTTTGTATAATTACAGAGCACTAAACTTTACAGGAAAGAATAATAATACTAATATCTTCACCACTATATCACTCAATTATGAATTATATGAAGTATAAAAAAAAAAAAAAGAGAGAAAGAAATTATTTTGACTAAATAACTTAAGTAGGTTTCTCAAATTTGAAACAAAGATTTATACGTACTTCATTACTTGATATAACATTATAAAGTTATACATCGTTGACTTTTCTACTTTATTAAAAATGGATTAACTAAGAATTGAAGAAGAAGACACAAAAACCAGTAGTGGTTATATGATTTGAATTAAACTGACTTCATTTGGTGATTTCTCAGTTGAATGAATGACAAAATTAGGATTTATAATTCATGATTCTATAATTGCTATTGCTATTTATTTGGTACACGTTGTTATTAACTTTTATACACGTACGTCATACAATTAGGTGATCATATATTTCTTACCTTTTTCGTCAAAATATGATGGATTTCTTTCAAGGGAATTGAAATATGATGTTTGTATTCAAATCAAATTAAGTGTGAGGTACGGAGTATCTTTTAATATAGATTTCGACTATAATTTCTTCTTTTAACAATTCTCCATAATTATAGTGTCTTTAAGCTTCTTAATATTACAAAAATAATGTAATATTAAGACAAATTAGGTGTTACAAATTATAGAATATATACTTTTTAGGATTTGCTTGGGGAATAAGAACACTATTACAAAAGATTTATAGAAACAAATGATATAGAGGATTGATAATTGCTTTTAATTGTTATTACAATGTATTTATATTATAGTAAAGAGGTATCATACGGGTACATCAGGGTGTATATAACAAATTCTACTATAGAGGATGGTCAACATGATTAAAAATATTAACAATGTGTAACAATGTTTAGTAGTATAATAAAAAAAATTAAAGTAATAATAAAAATAAAAATAAAAATAAAATCATGTTAATCATGTATTACACGAGTCAACTCGCACGAGTCGTGTAGGGAAATTACGAGTTACAGACCGAGTAACTCAGATGTTGACGCGTCTGCTTTAGTCCTTTATTAGTCTACTCTTTTATGATCCATTCAAACTATGACTTAGTCATACAACTACTATTATAATTATATTTACATTCCAATCTAAATTATAATACAAACTTTTCTTTACATTATTATTCCTAACGCGTAAAATGGGTCTATAAACATACCTTAATTTTCTACATTACATTTTAAAAACCCCCTTAAATAAATTTCATTTTTTTTCAGCTCATTCTACCTTACTCTTCTTCCCTAACAATGAAACCATCATTTCTATGGCTTTCCCACTTCAATTCCAAACTTTATTCTTCATTTTAACCTTTTGCTTCCTTTGTTTTCCTCAATTCAATTCCCTTTCCTCTGTTTCCATTTCCTACACCTCTAACCAAACACTAGTTTGTGCATTAGTACCTTCATTGAACAAACAATCATTCATCAATTGTACTAGTTTCCCAACCGGAATCCGAATCCCTTTCCCTAATGTATCATACTCAAGAATTGTGGGAGGAAAGGGATTCCTTTGTGCAATGAGATCACAATCTCTTGCATCATCTAATTCAGTCATGGAATGCTGGAGGTTCTTAGATGGTGTTAATTGGACTAACATGTCACATAAAAGAATTTATCGCGGTCCGGTTTTGAGTGAAGTTGAAGCTGGGAACTCACACGTTTGTGGGATTGTAAATAGGACTAATAATATCAATTGTTGGTTGTGGGGGGATTGGAAATCTAATACCAGAGAAAGTTTTTCCAGCATTGCTGTTGGTAATGAGTTTTATTGTGGTTTAGATGGTAATAATGGTAGCATTGAATGTTCAGGGAATGATAGTAAAGTTGTGGGAAAAGAGCCTAAAAATGGGAATTATAGTGTTATTGCAGCTGGATCACAACATGCTTGTGCAATATCTTTAAATGGAGGTTTATCTTGTTGGGGAAGTGTGGTAGGAAATCAACCAGATGGTGTGTTCAAGGATTTAGCATTAGGAGATAACCGAGGCTGCGCTGTGCGTGTCAATGACACGGTTGTTTGTTGGGGGGACGACGGTTTTAGGATGCCTACGACATTGGTGGAGACGGATTTCATAGGGATTGTAGCTAAAGGGAGTGTTTTTTGTGGTGTTGTTGCTTCGAATTATTCGGTATTGTGTTGGGGGAATAGCACTCTTAATGGGAATCAGTTGGTTTTTGCTAGGGTGATGCCTGGACCTTGTACTAGTTACTGTCCATCATGTGATCCTTTGCCAGGATATGGTGACTATTGTGATTTGGGAATGATGGTGTGCCAACGTTGTGATCCGAAGGCGCCTTCATTATCTCCTTCGTCTCCAGACTCGAAGTTGGAGCCCTCAGATAATAGCAATGGTTGGACTCCTAAAATGGTTGTGTTCTTAGTAGTAGGCTGTTTAGGGTCACTTTCATTGGTAGCATCTTTGGTGTTTTTCTTGTGTAGATGTCACGGAAGTGGGGGAAGCCGGGTGCATGATTCAGGACCTATTGAGCTAGCCGAGAATCCCCAAATACCACGACGTGAGCCACAAGATCAACAAGTGGCTCCACCGGTGTTGGAAAAAAGGTTAAGCCATATGTATAGCTTGGGCAATGGAGGACACCTGGAGGAATTTTCTCTAGAGGTCTTAGTGAAAGTGACTGACAACTTTTCTCAAGAGTATAGAATCGGTATAGGTAGTTTTGGAACAGTCTACCACGCAATATTAGAAGATGGAAGAGAGGTGGCAATTAAGCGAGCAGAAGTTTCCGCCTCGAGTGCAATGGTAATCAGGCGTAAGCAAGAAGACAGGGATGTTGCATTTATGGCTGAGCTCGAGTTTCTCTCGAGGCTCAACCACAAGCACCTTGTTAGGCTACTAGGCTTTTACGAAGATGCAAATGAGAGAGTGCTTGTCTATGAGTTCATGAGTAATTGTACCCTACATGACCATATTCACAAATTTAAGGGCTCATCTCCACTTGCATCATGGCCTAATCGACTTCAGGTGGCACTTGATGCAGCTAGGGGGATCGACTATCTGCATGCCTATGCTGTGCCACCTATCATACATCGTGACATTAAACCTTCAAACATTTTGCTAGACAGTAATTGGACAGCCAAGGTATCGGATTTTGGGTTGTCATTGATGGGACCCCAAGACGGGGAGTCTCACCTATCTCTTTGGGCTGCTGGTACTTTAGGATACGTCGATCCTGAGTACTACAGACTCCACATATTGACTACAAAGAGTGATGTGTACAGTTTTGGAGTAGTACTCTTGGAATTACTTAGTGGATACAAAGCCATCCATACCAATGAAGAAGGTATGCCAAGAAATGTAGTGGATTTTGTGGTGCCATACATTATGAGGGGTGAAATCCACAGGGTGTTGGACCCAAATGTGCCGCCTCCAACACCAGTGGAAATAGAGGCAGTGCAGTTCATAGGGTACCTAGCCGTGGATTGTGTCGGCCTAGAGGGCCGAAGTCGACCATCAATGTCAGAGGTAGTAAGTTGCTTGGAAAGAGCCTTGGCGGCTTGTTTGGTTCCGCCAACACTGACCCCATCTTCGACTGGATCCTCACGATGACGATTTCCTTGGAAGCTCAAGGGTCTGTTAGAAGAGACAAGTCCAATATTTGATAGGAAGGACTTTTCAACTTTGTAAATCATATTTTTTTCAATTGTAAACTTTGTAAATTATTTCAAACGTCAACAGAATTTTTCCATCCACTACAAAGAAAAAAAGAACTTTCCTTCGGAAGTATCTCGGCCATAAAAAAAAAAAGAAGGAAATGGACAGGTGCACCTAATATATGTAGGTAGAAAATATTCAACATAAATCAATGCAATTTGCGCATACCTCATGCAAAGTTGACTTCAATCAATGATCATAAAGTCTGGATTTCCATATCAATAGTCAATAGTTCGAAAACCTTCCAGCGAGTCTTCCACACTGCTTCCCAGTAGGCTACACTAGCAAATCAGAAGTCACAATATTTTCATAAAATACATTCTATAAACTCTTCACAGTAAATAATGAAAACATATTTGAATTTAAGCACAATATATAAAAGTAATATGATGCCTCCAAATTGTACAAGTAATATGATGCCTCCAAAATGTACAATGCCATGGAGGCTTTCATTTATCAAGATATAAACTTCATTTCTGTCATATGTTTACAACAAAACTAATTTTGGCGAGTTCTTATGAAAGCTGGGCTGCTTCTATGTATACCAACCAAAAACTTTCTACAAAAGAATTACCAACAATCAAGACGATTACAAGCAGTAGGAAATAAAAATGGCTATCTAGTGACAAATAAAGGGAATCTTTGGCAAGAAGAGAGGACGGGTAGAGTACGTGTAAGCTCACTACTAGTCACATCTAGGCTGCCACAGATTCTGAAGCTGTCTTTTGCTCCACAAGATTGGAGAGGGCCTTGTCAATCTGAGCAAATACATCTTCTTTTAAAACACTACCATCAACCTGCAGAAAGCCAAAAAAACTTCCTGAATTAGTTACGATTAACACAAGGGAGCACTTGAAATATATATGATACTCAGTGCCAAAACTGAATAATTAAATATTAAATATGTAACTCACATTACAAGTCACAGTTGTTCAAATAGAGGTAACAAAATGTGTGGGTGTGTGTCTATATTACATGCACTCCATTTCAGATGTTTTTGCTGTTCCAGCTTGTTCAAATCAGGTTAATCGTATTTGAAAATTGAAACCCAGTTTCTCCCATAAAACAAAGAAACTGTCAGTTTTTGTAAGTGTACTTACTGTACCAGGAGTTTTAGTAAACTTTAATGTTACCCAACATGGGTACAGTACACATCTGTCCCAGAACACCAAATACATATTTAAGGCAGGTTGGAAAAACTCTTTTAAGGCAGATTGGAAAGATAAAGAGTGGATAAAGTATCTTGGGCACAAAACATCCCGTTACCAATTTATGAAGGAGCCGCTTCAAACCCAATATTAACTTAATTATATTAAAACCATATGTGGGTGATGTAACTCTAAATTATTAAGCAGATAGCATCTCTTGATGTGAAAATTTCAACTTTCAAAATGCTCAAATATACTGCACAGAATTTTCCCTCTGGAGTACAGCACTGTTTAATATTCAGCCAGTATAGCCAAGGAGCATCTTGAGACTTCTTACTGTATCTTGAGGTCTGAGGCTCAAAGGAGTAGGTGACAAATTGGTGGCAACATCTATATTAAGTCAACTCTAAAACGCCGATCCTCAACATTAACCATAAGCTACATTTTCAAAAACATCCATATACAAGCTAACTAAACTTAAACTGCTTCCCCGAAGAAAGGGCAAACAGAGAAGAATCTGCAAGCCCAATGTGTTTAAACAGTAGAATCCTGGAGAAAATAATACAAGGCACATAGAGGCCTATAAGTCTGTAACATCCCCTTCAAACTTTTTTATTAAACTCATTCCGTCTCAGCCCTACAAGAAGGGACCAAATGGATAGCATCAACCCTCTCAGAGTCCCTCTTTTATCCCGAAAAAATGGTGAGAGTACTAACTCGCATTTTGCCTCATAACTAATTCAACAAAACTCTAACAGACCTTTTGTTACCAACTTATTAAGAAGTTCTCATCATTTCTTTACAGTTACTCAATACCCTACCACTCTCCTTACCTGCCCACCAAGCTAAACTGAACTGGATCAAACCAGGAGTAAAAGCCGTAAAACCAGACTATAGTATGCTAAGTATTAAAAATAGGTATTATTATTTGCTAATTTCAGGCATTCCTTATTCAATTCTGCCAATGCTTGGTTGACCAAAAAAGCCTATCGCTTGCAGACAACAATCACATTCAGCATAAAGTAAACATTATTAGTAGTGATGGTAGGTGTATAAGAGGGTTTGGAAATGGATAGGAACTGTGATAATTTGGGTGAAGAGACAGGCAGTTCCCCTGTTGCAGGGTAGGCATGTTCTTATCGTACAAGGAAATAAAATTCTTTTAATAAATCATTCTGTAAGGGTAAATTAGGGACACCTTAGAAGTCTAGATGTGCTTCAACCTTTCCCTTCTGTTATTACAAAGATCTCATGAGTCATGACAAAGATGTAAAATCTATGATAATCAGATAAGAGCTCTTAAATGATCAAGTCAATGGCACCAAATGCTTCCCACAAAGAAACTCAGACGACCAAGAAAAGCAACAGCCTGATTTCAGTTTTCAACAACCATTACCATGACCTAAACTAGGACTCTTCACCTTGTGCAGACAAATAACATAAAAACAGATATAGATGTCTTACACAAACATATATCCTTGGGAAGTTCAGATCAAGGCAAGAGCAAAGTTCATTATAATATTATAGAATACTCGACCAACTCAATAAGTGAACACAAAATGACTACTTAAGAAGAATTTTCCATAGGCTTTGGAAATGGAGATGTGTAGTTTACAAGGCAGTGAAATACCGAATAAAATCAGACAAACAAATAAAGAAACATGACATGTTGCACTTTACTCAGGCATAAATGAAAGATTATGTGGGAAAACAAAAAGAAGCATAAGATAAGTAGACATGCCTTCACAATTATGTCTTCGTACATGGAAAGCACAGCCTCCACATTTTGATGATGAGTTTGCAAGGGCAATTTTACCTAAATACAATGAAAAACAAAAAAAAAACAAAAAAAAAAAAAAATTAAAGTAAAGTAAATGACAACATACGCCTACATAATGCCCTTAAAAGAAGATTAACATTATAAAAAAAAAAATAATAAAAAAAAAATAAGTGAAACATGGTCAAATATTGACTAGCTGCATACCTTCTCCTCAGTATCATCAAAGCGCTGGGTAAGCCTGGAAGCAATTTCATCACTCTCAGGAGGTGAATATGTCAGATGGTAGATTTTTCCAGTAACAGGATCTAGTCTCCGTCCAACAACCCTCTCAACAAGCAATTCTTCAGGTACCTGCATATACATTTAGAAATACCAAGTAAATCTAAAGAAGACCACAAAATGCCACAATATTTTAACAGACAAAACCAATCAAATTTCCATGGTATAATATCTATAGATCACAAGACAAAATCTCAGAATCAAAGTCAGTTAGGGCTATGGCTAGTGTAATTTGTGCGTTATGTCCAAATGGTTGCTTCCACATAGATATCAAAAAATCCAGAAAACTATTGTATCAGATTTCCCAAGTACATGACTTAAATGAGAGAAATAACGAAAGGGGGCAATTTTTTTTATTTTTTTTTATTTTTTTTTTGGGGGGAGGGGGGTCGAAAATTGGTTGAAGGTTGCTATCGAATACATCACAAAATGCTGCTCTCTCATAATACCATGGATTGTCAATTCATGTCAAGATTAATTTTTTTACTTCTATGTTCGGAAGAATTTTCAAAGAACTGAGGTTAAAGGCAATGGCTGGTTAAAGGTGGTCATGGAGGGGTCATATATGGCCAATACACTGTACTAGGCTATTAAAAACCAAAAGATAGAAAGAAAAATTGAAGTTAAATCAAGCAAGAGTTGGTAAAATACTAGCAAACTATAATGCCCCTCTTTGAGAATCTCCTTAGATATAACTGTGGTGCAAAGAATCATCTAATTGCTGGAAAACACTTAAATAATGAAGAATGATAAACAAAACCTTACTTCCAAAAGAATAAAAAGATCAGGCTGGAACCCAAAGTCTTTTAGAGCAATTGCCTGAGATAAGCTCCTTGGATATCCGTCCAAAAGCCAGCCCTTCTCCTGTGAATCAGGCTGCATCAGACGGTCTTTGACCATCTGCATAATAACAGCTAAAGTAAGGAGCTGTCAACAGATAATGCAAACATTGTGGTATAAATTTGTGCAAATTAGTACGTTACCATTACAACAATTTCATCAGGAACCAGCTGTCCTTTATCCATGTATTCCTTTGCTCGTTTTCCGTTTTCACTACCAGATGAAATCTCTGCCCGAAGCAAATCTCCAGCAGCAATATGCACCAAACCATACTGCATATATGAGGATTACCTGATTCAATTGTTTTCTTCAGGGGCAATCCCATAAAGATAATTTCAAGCAGAGAACCAAAAGATAACATAGTACATACAGCCACAAGACCCACAACAAGCGCGAGATGCATAGTACATACATAAGAAGAAAGAAGAGAAATAATACATGGAACATTAGTTATAAATTTTGACATAAGAGCACTTTCAACAGAAAATTTATCATGATAAATGAATGTTATATAGTTCACTATGTCAACAATAGCAAAACAATGAGGAACTGCCTGATTTTCAAATCAATCATCAACCATCCATCAAACTCAACACTCAAAATCAATCTTCGAAAGCGAGGCTGAGAGGGGGAGATATGTGCTTACTTTGTCAGTTATAAGCTCACATTGCGTCCCTTTGCCAGATGCCGGAGCACCGGATATCATAATCCTCAGCGGCCTTGAAGTACTAGTAGATGCCATAACCTGCCAGCAATTAGTAACACAATTAATCATCATTCTAGTAAATCCCCAAAAATCCTATATCTTTACATAATCTTCGATTTCATCTTCAATTTCCAGCAACCCTTTCTAATAAAGGATACAACATTAATACTAAAACAACATTCATGATATAATTAGGTCATCAATACTCAATAATAGTTATGAAATCTAATCATAAATTAACAAATTATTCCCAACACTCCAAAACAATCAGATTGAACATCCTAAATCCCACCCTGACCCTCCCATTATCTCCAACTAGATTCAGATTAAACTTCCTACTAAATTGCATTCCAAATTCAAAATTGATAGAAATCAACAATTGATTCACAACATTTACAGAAAATAAAAATCATAATTTAAAAAAGAAGAAATTACCACGGAATTACGATGAAGACGACGATGATGAATCCGAGTTTGGTGAGAATGATCGAATCGAAAAGACAATGAAGGATGATGATTGAAGGAAATAGAAGATAATTTAGGGGATAATGTAAGAGAAGGAGAAAGAGAAGGAGGAGGAGGAGAGAGAATGGCGGAATTAGGGTTTCCTAAAATGGAAGAATATCCAGAGAACGCCATTGTTGCGATTTGGACGTCCTCCCGACTTCTTCGTCGGCGATTCTCTCTCTCTCTCTTGTTTATTTTCTCTCTCTAAAAAAGAGTACAGAAGAAGAGTGAAGGGAGAGTGTGAGGCGTACGTGGCAGATGGGATAATCAGAAGGGCCAGCTAAACAAGTGGGCCCTTCTTTAATACTATTTCAGGCTATCTAATGTACATCGGCCCACCCTGTTTATAGGATACGCTTTGCCTCTCAAAGCAACACTCCATATACTACCTCGGTACCTCCGGTATAATTTATTTGACAAAAAATACGGAGTATTCCTTTGTTGCGAGTAATAAGAATCGGAGATAGTTTTTTTTTTTTTTTTTTTTTCTTTTGGTTTCATGGCTAAAATAAAAATTTTAAAAATGATAAAAAAAATTCTTGTTCACAAGTATTGCACAAGTAGGGGGAAGAAATCTGAAAATTTGTCCATTTTATTTGAAAGTCGACAAATTCGCCCTTTTTATTTACGAAAATAAATGTTTTATGTGAAATATACACGGCATTGTATGAAGTGAAACATAGTAAAATTGTAAGAATGGGGTGGAAAGAACCCAATTTCGTTACCTTTGGATCTTTGGGATACATTAGGTGCAAGCTGTGCAAGTGTGCAACCAAGTTTGATCTTTGTCTTTGCTAATAGCACAATGTTATTCTATTTCTCTCTAATTTGTCATGGTATCAAGAGCAGGTTAAATCTTGGGACCGCTCAAAAAAAATTTCCCCCTGCCGGTGGGTTAGAAAATTATACTCACCGGCGGGATTCATAAATTTTACCGAAAAAATTCCGCTGTGCAAATTTATTTTTTTGTGAGTTGATTCGAGCATGATTTTGCTCTTTTGGATATGAGTTTGGTTTTACTCTAAAAGACCAATAAGAGAATTGAGTGTGGTTTACGCTGAAAGACCAATAAAAGATTTGAGTGTGGTTTACTCTGAAAAACCAAGATTTGAGTGTGGTTTACTCCGAAAAACCAATAAAAGATTTGAGTGTGGTTTACTCTGAAAAACCAATAAAAGATTTGAGGGTGGTTTACTCTTGAAAAACCAATATTTGATTGGAGCTCGGTTTTGCTCTAGAAAAACCAAAAATTGTTATATTTACAGGTTCGAAAAGAATGACGTTCCTGTTTGATTGAAGACTGATGAGTTCGAAAAGATGAACGTTCTCATCATTGAAGATTTTTTTTTTGAAGGGGGCATCACAAGAGTGTGCATCTCGACTTCAACAAAGTGAAGAATTTCCAATCGCAACGTTCGTGTTACTGCCGTTACGATTGCGGGAGGGTGTTAGAGATATCGGAAAATATATGTGTGATATATTTTCTGTAGATATCATTTAAGAGAATAATATATTTAATTAGGATATTTATGTTAAGATATTATTTTGAGAATATATCTTTAAGGTTTATGGTTAGACGTAGATCTTTTAGGAAGATTGTTTTCTATCTTATGAGCTTAGGTTTTGTATAAATACTCAAGCCATTGATGAATAATAATCTAGTCATTCTATTCTCTCTCATAAATAATTTGTCACACAATGGGTTAGTTCTCATTTCATACAAAGTACTCATTGCTAGTTGAATGCTTAATGCCATAATAAAAAAATTGGAATATTTATGGTTGTATACTTATGTTTTGGATGTAATAATACAAAATCACTTTTTGTAGAAAATAACTTGACTTGCTACTTTATCTATCAAATACGATTATTACTTTTTAACTTTAATTAATAGAGTAGATTAAAACACATGGGGCTACTTTAAAGTTCAAGTACCATCAACTTTCCTTGGAGAAAGATGAGGTCAAATTGAATAAGGGAAGCGTAGCCCCAACAGGCTGCTAGCTGAGAAGACTAAAAAGATGAGAGCACTTAATTTATTAAGTTTCTATAAACGTTGATTAAAGATTTAGAATGTGTTTATTATTAGTATAATTTTTAAATTACCACCCAAAAATGTAACTATTTTCGAACTAATCACCCGTTTAATTTTTTATTTTAAATTACCAACCCTTAAATTAAATAAATGCTCAGATTACCACCCATTTTAAAAATCCGGTGGATTTTTCATTTGTAGGCCCCACCTAACATTATTTTGAACCTTTTGACTGATTTTTTTTCCCCGATTTTTCTCTTTAAAAACGCTCTCTAATCTTTTATTCACATTTCCTTCACCAAATTTTACCCAAATTTCAAAGAGAAAAATGTGAATTGAAGTTAGAAGAGCGTTTTTAAAGAGAAAAATCGGGGAAAAAAATCAGTCAAAAGGGTCGAAATAAGCATTAGGTTAGTCCAACAGACGGAAAATCCACCGGATTTTAAAAATGGGCGGTAATCTGAGCATTTATTTAATTTAAGGGGTGGTAATTTAAAAAAAAAAAAAAAAAAAAAAATTAAACGGGTGGTTAGTTCGAAAATGGTTACATATTTAGGTGGTAATTTAAAAAATTTCCTTATTTATTATTAATGTTTGTATGGCTAATTTCATACTCATATATGCTTACTACATTTTATTTTATTTCATAATCATGTTATTGACATACAAGCTAATTTTATTAGTAATTCACGAACATATACGTGTTTGTAAATGGATGTATATAGATATGTAATAATATGGTTGGCATGTCATGTCATAGATTGAATGTATTTGTGGTGATGATTTCTTCTTTAAACCTAAGATCCCTCAAATTACAAGCAAAAGTAAAGTAGGTGAAAAAAAAAACAAACTTAAGTGGATGAGATTCCAAAATCCATGAAGATCAAAGAATACACAACATATGTAATACATACATAAGTTGGTGAAGTTTTCCATTAAACTTGATTAAATTTAGTGGAATTTTATTGGAATACAGTGTGTAACTCCAAATTATGACCCACAATAATTATTCCATATATATAGTGTTGTAACCTCAAATTAAAAGTTCTTTTACAAACAACCCAAGCATCCACTAAAATACATAATAATCATTAACAATTGAGTCAGCAAGAACTACTTTTTTTTTTTTTTTTCTCCCATTATATTATATATACTATTATATTAGACAAACCAAGATACATTATCAAAGTTGAGAGATTATTTTCTCACTAAAAGCAGCAGCAGTCTGAAAGCTAACTTCTTCATACCATCAAAACTTGATCAGTACATAATATAACCATGAATTTTGATGATGATGGCCGCATTAGGACAGGTAATAACTTGCACTTCACTTATCTAATGTTTTCATTACTTCTTCTTTGCTTGTTAATTACTAACTTTTGTTTACAGAAAAATTAAAATTGTTAATTAAGTTTTAGTATAGGGAAAAGCTGGGAGGTAATTTGATATCGAGTTTTAAGAAAGGATAATATTACAGCTAATGTCTGTAGATCATCTTGCTAGGTTTGGTATGTGGCGCGTTTTTATATAGTGGAGAATATACGTTGAACTTGACTTAATTTTATTAGACTTAGAAGAAGCCATTACCAAAAAATTTCTTAAAACTTGGAAAGTAGAGCATTATGATTACGGATTACCAAATCTAATAAAATGACATTAAAGAAAGGGATTATGTCATATAAATATATAATAGAGGTCAATCTAACAAATATGAACAAATTGCTAATAAGTAATAACATTTTTTTAGGTGAGCACTTGAGCAATATTTTTTTTGTAGGTTGAGTGGTTTTTTTTTTTTTTTTCCTCTTTTTTAATGCACTCTGAGTCACTTGTGCATTGCTCACCACATTCACCTTCATAGATACTGACTAAAAACTAATAATAAAAGTAAATAAAAAAGGAAAAGAGAACAAAGAAATTAAAAATAAAGTGTAGCTAATTATTCTTGATTAGTAACTCATCTTTTCCAACTTTATAGTCTTACAAAAAGTAACACTAAATAATTTATGTACTAACAACGTTTTTTAACCACAACATTATATTTTAGCAAAGAAAATGTGATCATCTTAAACCTAAATAAAGAATATTCAGCGTATATTCTCTATCACGTTCAGTTTTAGATTTTTATTTCAACCCACTTTTTTACGGAGTAATTCAATACATTATTATTGATTAATGGTAGCACAACTTAATGCTAACAAGTAACAACTCATTGATTGAAAAAAAAAATAATAAAAAATAAAAATAAAAATAAAAACTCAAACAAGTTTACATGGACTGATTAGGTTGTACAAAGCAATGTAAGAAAGATGGAAATCTTACTAATTTCTAACATGAACAAAAAAATGTACAACTTACAGGAACTGTATGGACTGCAACAGCACACGCGGTGACAGCAGTGATAGGATCGGGTGTGCTAGCAGTGCCATGGAGTGTTGCTCAGATGGGTTGGATTTATGGTCCACTTTCTCTCTTTGGTTTTGCTGTTATTACTTACATCACTGCCCGTTTACTCTGCGACTGTTATCGGACTCCTGACCCTGTCAAGGGCCAGAGGAACCACTCTTACATGGAAGTTGTACGCGCTACCTTAGGTGATTGAATCAACATCTCACTACTATTGTATTAAAATCTTTATTAGAATGAATTATTGATTTTAAATGTTACAGGAAAAACGGAGGTGTTCATATGTGCTTTTGCTCAGTATTCCTTGCTTTGGGGAACAATTGTTGGTTACACAATCACAGCAGCAACAAGCATGTTGTGAGTGTTTTTGCATCATAATTGTGCAATAACATTTGTTTATGCCATATTATTCTTATGCTTTGTTATACATCATTGCATTAACCAAGATTCATTATTTTACATGTTTAAGGTCTGTTAAAAGAACAAACTGCTACCACACAAAAGGACCAGAAGCTGATTGTCAACCATCAAGCAACTCTTTCCTGTTAATTTTCGGGGCCATACATATTGTACTCTCTCAACTTCCTAGCCTCGAGAAGGTGACTTTCCTTTCAGTAATCGCGGCCACAATGTCACTATGTTACTCGTTTGTTGCACTATATTTATGTATAGCCAAATTCGTGTCTCATCCCGAGCTTAGAGGCAACCTAACTGGTGTTGAGATAGGGACAAATGGACTCACTTTGTCCTCTAAACTCTGGCAATCTTTTCAAGCTCTTGGGAATATTGCCTTCTCTTACACCTATGCTCAGTTGCTCATTGAGATTGAGGTATTATTGTATAATACTTACACATTTGCTCTCTTCAATTGGTTTTAACCAAGTTATGTTGAATTTTTCTGATTAAAACAGAATTTAACTGCAGGACACGTTAAAATCGCCTCCAGCAGAGAATAAAACGATGAAGAGGGCAACTTTGTACAGCATTGCATTGACTACCGCCTTTTATGTTTCCTTGGGTTGTATGGGATACCTTGCCTTTGGTAATGAGGCTCCAGGAAATGTTCTCACTGCTTTCCATGAACCCTTTTGGCTAGTTGACCTTGCCAATATTGGGGTGGTTATACATTTAACTGCAGCATTTCAGGTACGTTACGTGTACATCTCTATTTTTATGTACCAAATTGTCGTCAAAGTTATTATATATGTAGCCTATATATATCGACCTAGCAACTACTATGTTCAGGTATTTGCACAACCAATATTTGCTAGCTACGAGAAGTGGCTAGCCATGAGATGGCCAGCATCGCCGTTCATCCACAACACATACACAATACAACTCCCAGGATACAAAACATTAAGCTTCCAATTCACGCGATGCCGGCTTCTCCTAAGACCCCTAGTAGTAGTCATTACCGTGCTAACTGCCATGATGTTCCCGTTCTTTAATGCAGTGTTGGGGCTGTTAGGGTCAATTGCCTTTTTTCCTTTGACAGTTTACTTGCCAGTAAGAATGCACATGAAACAGGTTGATCTAAAGAAAGGAGGGGTCAAGTGGTTTATGCTTCAAGGGTTATGTTTGATTGCTTTGCTTGTTTCGCTCATTTCTGCAGTGGGTTCTGTTGCTGATATTATTGATCGCCTTAAGCATACCAAGATCTTTAGTGCAAATTTATAGTTGGTTCAGAATTCTTCAATTGTTCCTAGATTAAAGTGTAAATTAAATGTATATTTCGTCTCAAAATGTATTGATAAAAATCATTATAAATGAGTGCAAAAAATATTGGGTAGACGCCCACCGTGGGGCTCGAACCCACGACCACAAGGTTAAGAGCCTTGCGCTCTACCAACTGAGCTAGACGGGCTTTTGTTTAATGAGAGTTGTTTTTGTAATTTCTTTTGATGTTTTTATTCAACAGATTAAGAAACATAATCATAATTAAACAATCTGCATAATCACTTGAGTAAATTTGATGTCATCGTCAATATATTTACCACATCTAAAAATCTAAAATCTATGTTCATAAAAATCAAATAAGGGTTCATTAGGTGAAAAAAATGAGTTTAAAACTTTAAATAGATTACGAGGAGTAGTATCTCATATTGATTGATGAGATTATGCACTCGGATGCATTAAACACATATGTATTCACTCATTATCACGACATCACGTGAACCTTTGTGTTTTCATTTGTGTTGTACATAAATCTTCTTTTTAATGAACCGGATTCAAGTAATTCATCATGACATCACCGTTACCAAGTATTTGGTTAGAAAGTTTGCACTTGAAAAAAGAGATTATGTGGCTTATTATTGTTATCTTGGGACTCGGGTAATGATTTTTAGTTTTCTACCTATTTCCCTTGGCCACATCAAACAAAAAGAAAGGGAATAATAAACTTTAAGTGATGATTTTATTTTACTTTTAAACCAAACAAATGAAAAGGTAAGAGTTACATTATTCTTTTTTCCTTCTTATTTATTCTTTTCCATTCTATTTTCTGATTAATTGTTGTACTCCGTATAAAATTTAGGAGTAGATCGCTTAAATATGTGTATTGAAGGAGATCGTGTCCCATAAGGCCACAACCAATCTTTATACTGAATTAAGAAGTAGTTTGAAATATCTCTACTTTAATACAAATGGTGTAAAAAAAGATGGTCAACCAACTCACTATTTGGTAAAGGTATGATGATCATGTGAATGCACCAAATCGTGGATATGGACTACTCGTATAAACAGCCAACATTGTACAATTTGTATTCCGTATGATTTGCGTCATTCGCCAAATTGCGACTAGAACTTTCTCATATGCAAGTAGTCATCTATAAAAAGGAAACCCTGAATCTGTCTAAATCAAACACATTAATTTCAATCAATTTTATACAGTAATTCTTCACCAATTTCCTCTCCTCAAACCCTAAAAAAAAATCCCCAATTCAATTGAATTCAAATTTCGTCGATCCGATTAAACGATGAGCACCAGTAGAACGGCAACACCTACAATTTCTCAAACCCTAACCCTAGAAAGCACTCCATCTTCAAATCAACAACAACAGGCGGAAACCCTAGTTCTTCGTCTGAATCGCAAGAAGAAGGTTTCCTGGAAAGAAGGCACAATCAATAATGAATTTATGAACAAGAAAAGCTCCAAAAAATGCTGTATTTTTCACAAGGAGAAACCCTTTGATGAAGATACTAGTGATGATGAAGATGATAATGTTGCTGATAAATCGAACGCTACTGATAAACAACACCATGATCATGGTTGTTGTTCGCATGAAGCTGGTTCCAGTAGTGGCGCTAATCAATAACTTTGTGCAATTGATTTGATTAATTTGCAAATCGATTGTTCTTTTTGTCTTCGATTGTCAGGTATAGATTACTGGGGAGAAATTTTAAGATTTGTTGTTAAAATCTTCGAATTTTGAAATATAATGGGTTAATGAGAGTTGAGATGCTATTATATTGTGTATATGATTAACAATGTTTGATGATTAGGCTCTAAAGAGATGTGTTGTGAGTTTTAGTTTATGAGCTTAATTTGTTCTATTTTTTATGGTTAATGTTGTTTCTGAAGCACCTTATTGGCTGCTGCTATTTTATGAATGAAGACAATGTGGACTCTTTTTATGTAATGTTGTTGCAATGGCCAAGATTTATTGAGAAATGCAGCTTGATTTGCTATGAAATTGTATTGCATCTAATTTGTCGAGCTTGGCTCGTTCTTATACACTAGAGTTCTTATAAACTCGAGTCTGTTTACTTGTTGGAATGAAGTTTTAATGAATGTGTAATAACATGTGATCTTTAGCAACAAAGAGGTTTAGTGTATGGAGTGGAAAGAGTCCATTTATGTGGTTTAGGGGGAAGAGGGGGTTGGGTTCGAGCTTTTGGGGAGGACTTGCAGTAAAGAATTTCGTAGGGCACTGATTGAAGGTGAAGCAATCTCTTTTACAAGACTAGATGCTGAAAACTTGTGACAATTATATGGTTTTATCATATAAACTTGAATTTTGCGAAGAGATGGAGGATAAATATGAACTACATGGCATTAGCACATGGAGTTTCATGAGTTGAGTCTTAGAGATTTGCTTTGATTTCTGAAACTGTGGGTGTATTTGCTATTGGATGTTTGTCGATCTTCAAGTGCTTGTATTAGTCTAGGAGTTCATCGTATTGCTTGAAGAAAGAGGAACCATTAGCGATATCACTGTGATCTGGAGTGGACTGCTGATAAAACTTAGATGAAAAAATTTAGCTTCTTTTGTTAGCCGGGTGGCTGATTGAAGGGGACTAACCAGTGTTTCAGATAATTAAAAGTTTTGAAGGTGTACAGATATGGTTTCCGGATACAGGAACACCAGAGGCCAGAATACCTGAATTCAGAAACCATCTTTGTCAAGTTTCACGATATCCACCTAAATTCCCAGACTGGCTACCCCGAGATAGGGACCTAAGGCCCTGTATGAGTGTGTGATCTTCGTGAAAGATAGTATCATAGTCATGGAAGAAAACAGAGCTCGGTAGCAATGTGATATAACAAGGATACTTGTGTTTCTGAGTCATGGATTAATCCACCTTTTTATTACTCTACCTAGTACATTAATATTGAACCATCTGGCAATAGATTAGATTCGGAATGATGCAGTGTGCAGAATCCTGAACACAACAGTATTAGGGAAAGTAACCCGTTTTCAAATTAACCCCAATTCCCTTAATGTCAATTATAGCTAACTTACCTCAATCAAGTTCGCAAAAATGTGTACTTCCTATTAAGCAAGTACAATTTTGTACTTATAATATAGCTATCTCCCACTTCCTCGGGTTTTGAGATGAAGCCCGACTTTCTTAACAGAATCCTCCATTGTCAAATTGTCATTTACAAAATGATTTGCTACAGCCATTGAATGTCATAACAGATAACCAACATCTTACATAAAATCGACTACTCTAATAACTTGCGGCAATTTTTTTTCAAATATACACAGCAATCTTACTATTGTGTGGACTGTAACAGCATAATGCACACCATAGAACCAAATAATTAAGTGACCAAGCTGATCCAATGTGTTAAACGATAATGAACATGGTCACAATATCGAATACATAAATTTAGCAGTTACTAGTGAGCTTCTGGCCTTCTAGAACTTCAACGTGTTGGCAACTTATCAAAGTTCAACTGTAAAAGTGGGAAAAAAAACACTAATCAGAGATATAGAGATGTTTCCACACAATTACAGACGAAGAAAAGACACATTGCAGAAACATGTAAGTTGCGAATATGAATCACATATGCTTACTTTAACACAAGTGTATATTTTTTTCTACAATGATCAATTCTATGCTAGAGCTAGAGATCATACACTGGTATAGCCTAAAACAGATCTTAGAATATAACTCGTCCAGTTTTGTCAACATAAGAACATGACTACACATATCTACCCTTTGCCAAGACTTGAAGAACGAGTAAGTTCATGCAAGTTAGCCAGGATTATGAATAAAAAGACTAAGACTATTCATTATCATTACCCATGCCCCCTAGAAGGTTGAGTTATCTTAAATTTTATACTGGACAGTCATAGCAATTGAACTTGCAGAGTGCTATATCAGCTCTCAATTTTCTTATTGAAACCAAACCTAAAGCCATCAATGCTTTAGAGCTAGTTGCATGTAAGAAATTGATAGCTCTTCTGACTAACTTCATCAAATTTCAAACTTAGTCAATTAAAAAATAAAATTTATTTATTAAATTTTTTTGAAAAAAAAAAAGAAGCAAGATCCTTGTATGCACTCAATCTGCTGTAATGCTCTTTACAATGGTGCGATCAAGTTAGATTGAACTTCACAGAAGCATGAGAATTTACGAAGTATTAGATAAGCTGATGAGAAGAGAGAGAGAGAGAGAGAGAGAGGGGGGGGGGGGGCGGGGGGCAAAGAAACCACAAACTCTAGTAGTAACCATAAAGAGATTAGCCTAAAATGCATTTACCACATAGATTCAAGAGGTTCCCAGGTAGCAAGGTTATTGGCGTGAGGTATGATAGTATCATGTACCAAAACTTTTCCATGGTCCATTCTGATCTCTCTGAATTCTTCAAGCTCAAAATCATATGCAAACAATTTATCTCTTCTCTTGAATACCATTTCTTTGGTATTTAAAGCAAAACAAGATAATGAATAATACTCATTATCCACAAAACCAAACCCCTCATTATTCTCATCACCCACATTTACATGCTGCTCATTGTCCAAATTCAAAAGCTCCCCATCATCCTCGTCATCCACGTTATCATGTTCCTCGTTATCCTCATTACCATGCTCCTCATTACCCTCAATCTCCTCATTACCATGCCCTTCATCACCCACATTAACATGCTCTTCATAATCCAGATTACCATACACCACATAATCCAAACCCAAACTAGCATCAATAAGAATAGTATGTTGTTTGACCCATTTTGTTCCTTCTAACCCTTTCAAAATCCACACCTCTATGTGGTCTTTGTCCAAACCATTCACAAAACTCAAAGAACCATCCATTGCGACTAGCCTATCATACTTATCCATAGTCTTTGGAAGGTCGGTTATGAAGAAATTTTCATCATCGGCCTTCATAGAGATTATGTAATCATAACCAAAAGGACCAAGAAGCCAGTGCAAAGCTCCTACAGTTGGAATGGGTGCTTGGCCAAAATTACGAAAAATTACTCCAACTGGTCCATCAACCGCCTTCCATGATCTTGTCTGCAAGCTCAAAATCTCACAAGAAATACACCCTGATTTATCCTTGAACAAATGCACCACTTTATAAACACGCTTTGAATGGCTAAACACCAGCCCATACGACTCATCGTGAAGTTTAAAAGGAAGAGTTCCTAGAGGAAACCCTATCAACTTCCTAGTCATAGGATTCATCACAATCAATTGCCCTGGGTTTTCTTTGCTGTCAACCAAAGGCTGGTCCAAAGATGAATTTCTATACCTTCCAAGTGCTTCATGCTTAGAAGTGATCAAAACCAATCCATTGCAAGAGGATACAACTGAGCCATAACAGCTCATATTAAGGTCAAGAAGCTCGCCCTTCTCATTTTTTATCTCTAAGAAATAGATGAACTTGCTTTGACGTCTAGACCCCAAGCTGCAAGGGAAGAGACTAAAATTTTTGGATAAATTGAGTTGGGCTTCGGCATGGAAAGTGTTCGATCTTTCCCCATAAATTTTTCTGAGTATAACTGGGGTATTTTGAGCAAGAGAATTATAAGCGGAAACAAACTCAGCACAATGGATCAGCTTATACAGGCCCGTAGAACAGCAAGTGCAAGGTGCCCCTTTGCACTGGGCCCCCAATTTAAAGGGGCCCATTTTTTTATTTTTTATTCTGACTAAAAAAAGAAAAAAAAGGCTAAACTCCTTGTTTATAAGTTATAATGCCAAGCCTGAGCATACTATGCGCATATTCATTTTTTTTTGGAATATCAAGAGCAATTTAATTAACAATAAATGAGTTAGCTACATTCACGCTAATCTTCCTCATTATTTTCCCCCCTTTTCAACCTTCCATATTAATTTCTCTAATTTTCCAAATTCCTCCATAATTACATCAGTCAATTCTATGGAAAACACCAAAAATTATATTGGATATTCACCCATTTAAGGATTTTCAACGGAAAAAAAAAAAAAAAAATTAAACTCAGTCAAATTCAAACTAATTTTGTTCCATAACAATGGCAATGAGAAATCAATTTCGATCTTGCAAGCATTTTCATTTTGCAACATATATATATAGGAAAATTGTGCATTGCCTAAATTATAGATTAAAAAAAATGTATAATTTTCACATTATTAAGGGCCCCTTTTCGATTTGGAACAGGGCCCCCAAAATCATTGCTACGGCCCTGAGCTTATACCATGCCTTGCAAACACAAGTAAACCTCAAAACAGATTTAACTGGAAGTTTCAGAAAGATCTGAAATATCAAATCATTAGGTAAAGAAGGTGCCAAACAAGTTTGCAGTTTGGCAGCTCTTTCTTGCACTGTCTTAATTAAGCTCATCTGCCTCTTTTCAGTCCCACAATACCTTTCACCAATTAAAGAATTTCGTTTTGTTCTCATCTTTAGTGATTCAAGTGGTCAACCTAA
This sequence comes from Chenopodium album, assembly GCF_948465745.1. Classification (NCBI taxonomy): domain Eukaryota; kingdom Viridiplantae; phylum Streptophyta; class Magnoliopsida; order Caryophyllales; family Amaranthaceae; genus Chenopodium; species Chenopodium album. The sequence goes on along the minus strand of NC_137840.1, from coordinate 77,007,011 downwards.
TAATTATATAACAAATGCTATCAGTGAAACAACATTAATTTTACACAAATAATTCAACAAATTAGAAAACCCACATTATGTAGGTTTAACCTAATTCACACTTCAAAACTAAAAACATAAACATACAATTACAGCCTATAATAAGCAGAATTACTCAAATACCCAAAAGGGTGTTCAAATTTCCATAATTCACTGAAACCCAAATGTAATTTCAATTATTTCATACTTCTATATCACTAACTTAGTATAGAACAGATTAATATGAGGAAAGCATAATCTAATCATGAACCCATTTAAATTTTGAATATGATTAGATCTACAAAGTCGATAATCTGAAACAAACACAGAAGTTCAATACAAGAAGCTAAATTGATCAGTTTTTTTTACAATTTTTGATGGGGTAATTTGATCAGTTTAAAACCGTACATATTAACACAGAAAGACAGGAAATTTGAAACAAAAATTGAAAAATACAATGAAGAAAAAGAGTGAAACAGAGAAAGGAGAAGAATTTATTTACCAGATGCGAGAGATTGAAAGGAAAATGAAGGAAGAAGGCAATACGATGACCAGAGAGGGCTGCACAGTTGTTACACTCTTCTTTCTAAAATCTTCAATCGCACACGTTGAGGGTTTTTAAGGTTACTTTATTCCGTACCTTATTTCTGCTTATCTGATCTCACAAATAATGTCCAAAAGTTGCGAGTAATTTAGACCGGGGGTAGTAGTATTACGTATGATCTTATATTCTTATCTGATTTAATAGTTTAATTTTACCAAAAAAGTTCTTTTACTCTTCAACAAAAAAAAAAAAAGAAAAAAAAAAAAAAAAAAAAAAAAATCTTATACTCTTCTTCATAATAAAAAATTACTATACTCATATAGTCGTATTTTGTATGTAGCTATTGCGTATTTTTTTGTTATAAAAAAAAAACCAAATACTTTTATCGTAATTGATAGTTTGATTCGCTTGATTATGACTAGTAATTGATAGTTTCGTAGTTGCAACTAATAAGAATAATAAATAAATAGGAACTTATGTCAAGTTATCCATTAATGAATGGTGTATAAAAAAAATGGGCTAAAGTTATGTTGCCGGGTTTCCCCTACAATTTATATTCAAAATATCACAGGAGCAAGCCCAAGTAGATAACAATAATAAACACTTTCATGTTTAATATTCATCATATTAATTCACTTCCTCTAGTTATATGGAGTAAGATAAGAAGTCCAACTTCACAATCACAAACTTTCATGTTAATTTTAGTCTCAGTAAACCAAAGTAATCCAATGTAGCAGGCTAGTCTTATGGGATTTCAAGTTGAAGAGCAAGACATAAAACAACACCAAGTAAACAAGTTATGCTACACCGAATATCATACGAATCAGCAAAGATCGTGTTAGCACAACCCCGCATAATACAATTTTAGATCACTGAAACAAGCTTTATATCTACATACATACTTCAATCTCTTAGTACAACAACTTCCAAATATACAAGTGTTTATGTGGACTGCCATTACTATAATTAAACCACATAACCATAAAATCAAGTCATCAAGCTGATCCAAAGTTTCAAATAGATTATGAATAGATATGTGATGGAAAGGAGCATTATGAACACGGTTTGCTTAACGCATATTCAGATGTTCTCGAGTAGCTTCAGGCCTTCTTCAAGGCATGGTGCAAAAAATCTTCAGGATTAACTATAGAAGAAAAGAAATAAACCAAGTCAGGGTTTGTTGTTTCGATCTGATTCTGCAATTAAAAAGGGGATAATAATATATACACACAGCACAAACATGTAAGCAGTTAATACAGGTTCAACCTACTTAAACAAAGGTTTTTACCCCAGGGTAAGATTCATAATATAAAGAGCTTAGGCTATGCTAAAACTGTACATCAAAATACTAACAAAGCCATGATTTTTACTCAATCTGAGCTACTTATAACATTGATGATTTGGTATTGCCTAACCTAAAACAGATCTTAGATGATGAGTAATCCAGGTTAAACACCATAACAGACATGAGTCATACATCTAATCTTCAAAAGTTTAAAACTTGATAAATGAGCAAACAGCTAATTATAAAATGGCAAGTCTCATACAGAAATAGAAATACAGATATTGTAAGACTCTCCCCCATATCCTCTGGAAGATTAAGTCACCATCAAAGTTTTATGTTGGACTAGTAGAGAATTGCACTTGCTCTCAGTTAGCTAAGCGAAACTACACATGCTTTATATCTACATGGTAGATTGATCATTCATTGGACTAAAAACAAGTTTCAAAGTTTGTCAATTCTAAAGAAAAATAAGATCTTTGAATGCACTCAAGTTCTGTTGAAATGCTTTATGAAGCGTGCAATTGAGAAAGATGAAAACTTCATGGAGGCCCATTAATCTATAAGATTAATTGATAAGCAGAACTTCACAGAAGCAGAATTCTATCACTAGAAAATCAACATATGAGCGAGTAATTAGCCTGAAAAGCATTTACCTCATTGGTTCAAGAGGTTCCCATGTAGCAAGGTTATTCGAGTGGGGTATGATATTCTCATATGCTGTGATACTTTCATGGTCCATTTCAATCTCTCTGATTTCTTCAAGCTCAAAGTCGTATGCATACAATCTCTTTTTTCTCCTAAATACCATTTCTTTGGCATTCAAACCAAAAGAAGGTAAAGAGTACTCCTCGTTATCCACATAACCCAAAAGAGCATCAATGCAAATGGTGTGCTGCTTTACCCACTTTGCTCCTTCTAACCCCTTCAAGACCCACACATCTATATGGTCCATATCCAAACTGTTCACAAAGCTCAGAAAACCACCCATTTCGACTAGCCTGTCATACATACCCATGGTCATTGGAAGGTCTGTCACAGAGAATTTTTCATCATCAGCCCCCATAGAGACTATATAGTTGGAATTAGATGGACCAGGAAGCCAGTGCAAAGCTCCAAGAGCTGAAATGGGTGCCTGGCCTAATTTATTAAAAAGCGTTCCAACTGGCCCATCAACCGCTTTCCATGATCTTGTCTGCAAGCTCAAAATCTCACAAGCAATACACCCTGATTTATCCTTGAACAAATGCACCACTTTATAAACACCTTCTAAATGACTATAAACTAGCCCATATGATTCATTATGAAGTTTACTCGGAAGAGTTCCTGGAGGAAATCCTATCAATTTTCTCGTCATAGGATTCATCACAATCAACCGCCCTGGTTTTTCTTGACTGCCAACCAAAGGCTGATCCAAAAAGGAATTACTATGCTTCATAAGTCCTTCTTGCATAGAGGTGATCAAAATCAACCCATTGCAAGTGGATACAAGAGATCCGGCACAGCTAATATTGAGGTCAATTAGCTTGCCCTTCTCATTGTCAATTTCCAAGAAATGGATGAACTTGCTTTGTTTAGCCCCCGAGCTACAAGGGAACAAACAAAAGCTTTCGGCTTGATTGAGTTGGGTTTCGACATGGAATGTGGATGGTCTTTTGCTATCAACTCCCCGGAGTATGATAGGGGTGGTCTCAGCATGATTATTGTAAGCCTCAACAAACTCAGCACAATGGATCAACTTATACCATGCCTTGCAAACAGAAGTAAACCTCAAAAGAGATTTGATTGGTAATAAAAGAAAGACCTTAAACATCAAATCATTAGGTAAAAAAGGCACCCAAGAAGTTTTCATTTTAACAGCTCTTTCTTGTACCATCTTTATAAAATTCATCTGCCTCTTTTTGATCCCATAATACCTTTCCTCAATTAGGGATTTTCTTTTCATTCTCATTTTTCCTGATTTAAGTGAGAAAAAAACAATTAATTTCACAAATTAGAAAAAACCCCTTTCTATTAAAACCTACATTATAGTATAAGCTTAACCTAATTTACTATTTCTAACCCAAAAAAGCATATACATGCAATTCCAATTTTTAACTCAATTAAACCAATATTCAAAAGGGTTTTCATATTTGGCATGATAAAATGAAACCCAGATAAAATTTTAACTCAGAATTGAACAGAAGGAAATCATAGTAAAATTATGAATCCATACTATTTTGAAATTATATTAATCAATGCCATGAATGATACTATCTATACATGATATAAATAATAAAGCACAGATTATAATGATTTTTGTTACAAAAATTTAGCACATCAATGAAAAAGCAATTCATTGATCAATTTTCCCTCAAAAAAACTAATTTCAGTTAAAATGAAATCACAATAACAAGTACACAGAAAGCAAGGAACTTTGAATCAAACAACACTGAAATAGAGTAAGATTGATTACCAGTGAAGGAAATTGACAACGAAGAACAGAGGCCTGCTCTGCTTTTTTTTTTTTTTTATTTATTTATTTTTTTTTTTCTAGAAAATTGACACCAACATTTCTGTGAATTGTTATTCGCCACTGATCTTAATTTATCTCAGTTATTCGGAATCATTCACTCATACAAGTCATACTCGTACGACATTGTTTCTTTCTTTTAATTAAAGAAGAGTACTTTTATATGTTTTGTCTGTTTATGGCCAAATGTCTAGTGACAAGTGTAGTAAGCATAGTGCTAGAAATGGTAATTAAGTATTCAAGTCGGGTCATATTCGGATACGCGTAGCGGCGTAGTATTAGAAATGGTATTAAGGTATGGGGGTATGGAGAACTCATTTGAGATGGGGCATATTCGGATAAGAAGAATTTATGGTCGGATTAGTTTCACCAAACATTCAAATCAATTTTCATTTACATTACAAGTATTGTGTTATACAACAATTACTAAAATAGTCAGACTTGTGATCAAATGTTTTGCTTGTTTTGAAAGAAAGGGCATGAACGAAATGACTTTTAGGATTTATCGTTGAAATTTAGTAGCCTAAAACAACAACTTAATTTGTTAAAGAATGGACTTTACAATAGATATAACAGAGTCGGAAGATAATGGACCACTCCTATTTGCTCAAACTCGTGTATCAGTTATATGACATTGACCTATGATTGACTACAATGAAAGGTATTATATTAATCAATCCTATTGTAAATAAAAATGTGACTAACCTCTAAATCATGCCCACTATAATCATTTTTATTATTTTATTGGTAAATAAGTTGGGTGATATAATACAACCAAATTAAATTAAAGAAAGTTGACGAACCTCCACCTTAAATAACTTTAGCAATCTTTTTTTCTTTTCCCCAACTTTCTTCTTAACCTTAGCAATTTTTTTTCTTCAAAAAGAAATGGCATCTACTTTTGTGACCCCTCTTTCTTTAGTCTTTACCAACTTTGCTATCAGAAAAGATGAGCATGGTTAAAAGACACTATGCAATTATAACTATTTATATATGGTATAAGTAGTTAATCCAAACTACTCTTCTTCTTCTCTCCTCAATTTTTGAAGTTTTTCTAGTCCAAGGGCCTGTTCCGATTGACTGAACTCAGCTGAACTGAACTGAACTTATTAATTAGTGATTTTTAACTACGGATTATTGATATTTGATTATTTATTGATTATTTATTATTATACATATGTGTATATACAAATGTACATATTATTATTATTATTATTATTATTATTATTATTATTAATTATTGATGATTATTATTATTATTATTTATTGATTATTATTATTATTATTATTATTATTGTTATTATTATTATTATTATTATTATTATTATTATTTATTGATGATTATTATTATTATTTATTGATTATTATTATTAGTATTATTATTTCAATTATTATTGTTATTATTATTATTATAATTATTTATTGATGATTATTATTATTATTATTTATTACTTATTGATTATTATTATTATTGTTATTATTATTATTATTATTATTATTGTTATTGTTAATATTATTATTATTATTATTGTTGTTGTTGTTGTTGTTGTTGTTGTTGTTGTTGTTGTTGTTGTCGTCGTCGTTGTAATAAGAGCTTAAAAGAATGAAATTTGGCTTTATATCATTAGCAATATCATTAGACGTAAATAAGAGCCGAATTGAACTGAACTGAACTGAACTGAACTGAGCTGAACTGAACTGAACTGGATTTCAACGGAAGAGAACAGGCCCCAAGTGGTCATTTATTGACCAACTTGGCAATTTTGGCTCCCTAGCCTACATACACCAAACTTGTGCATAATGTACCTAGTACATAATATTAGGAAAAGAGTATATTTTGTCTTAAAAATTGTATTTTTATCCATGAGAATACCTTGAATTTTGACATTGATTGTATATAGCTAGGTTAAATTTGATTTGAAAAGAAAATGATTTAGAAAAAGTATTAGTACTCCCTCAATCCAAATAATGAAATAAGTATTCATAATTTTCTTTATGTTTTAACCTTTCAATATAAAATTTTACATCAATACTCTATTACTCTGTATTTAGTATTGTAACATTTTCTAAATCGATTACTTCCTAAGTACGGAGTAGTTTTTAATGTAACATGGTAACTTTGGTGAAGAATTGAAATTAAAATTGATAAATAATTGAAAATCTATATCTATACTTAGCATTTTAAAACAAAAACCACAACTTTTTCAAATGACACGTGGCATCATAAGTCACTCATTACCCCCATATGCCACATGTCACCTCCCTTAATATTTATATTTAAGTCTTTATGGATTCTACAACTTGCAAATTCAATTAAGAAAGTGAAGTGTTTCATTTCCATCATAATAAAATAAAGTTCAATTAATTAGTACACAACTAAACATTACATCTATTCAAAAAAAAAAAAAACAAAAAAAAAACTACGCATTAGATAAATATATGAATTATAATAAAAATTGTCTTTTCATCTCATAGACTTTAAATATAATCTTAATTAATATGTAATTTCATATCCCACAATCTTTGTGTATATATATCTAACTAAATTCCTTCGTCTTCTTTCACAGTTCTATCCTCACTCTTTTTTTTTGTTTTCCTTTTAAGTTATAGAAATAAAGCATACCATAATTAACCCAAGTAACAAACCGTGCATTGAACGGACCAAAAAGCTAGTTAAGATCAAAGTAAAGACAATTAAAACTAATATTCCCACGTGATACATGATACGAGCAAAACCATTTGATGTTAAAAATTACGAATAAAACACAAAAACTAAGAAATAATGTTGCTCACCAAAAGAGTGACTTGTTCCCTTAGATTTGGCCGAATTATTGAGTGCGTTACCAAATTTGCTGCTTCTCCCTCTTTCAATCTTCACTCTGGTAAACTAATCAACTCTCTAATCTTTTTTTTTTCATTTCTTTAACTAATTTTTGTAAGTTTTGAGATTCCAGGAAAATGTCTAATTAACTGCTGCTTCATTTTCTGATTATAAAGTCAATAACTTGCAACCCCATGTTAATTTATTTATTTATTTTAATTTAAATTTGGGATGAAGTAAATTCAGCTAAAAGTTCTTCAAATTGGGTTGATTCTGAAATCTACAATTTTTGTTTTTCTAAATTTGATTATGTTTGTAACAAATGTCAACAGCAAGTTCAATGGTGAATGAAGAGAAAATGGGTGGAAGTGATGAGCAAATTACTCGAGTTCTATTTTGTGGACAACAATTTGTTGATTCTTATAATTATACCAAAGAGTATTTGAGTAATTATCCTCATATTCAGGTAAACTTTACCTAGCAGTGCTGTTGAAATACTAAAAGCTGTAGTCTTGATTCACTGATATTGAACATTAGGAATGCATTGATTTGATATTACTGAATTTTAGTATTAGACATCAAGTTGAAAGTGAATATTGCCTCAATTTTATGTTAAAGAGTTATAGAAATCGAACCCGGGTCAAGTTAGGGTTGGTCTTGGGCAATTTGTAGTATGGGGGCTTTATTGTTCATAAGGATGAAAGGGTTTGGTTAATTGGGTTCCCTGTTTACACTCGCTAATATCTTTCTTAAATTGCGTGTTCATGTGATTAGTTGCAAGTAAAAAGAAACGGAGGAAGTACACTTTTGAACTTTGATGTTGTCCATTTTGCTTCTTGCCAACATTTTGAACTTACTTTGTGCTTATAAAAATTCAACCCTCTTAGAGATGTTTAATTGTCTAAGAAGTATCAAATATGGTTGTAATACATTTAATAAGTATCTTTATGTGACGAAGTCTCTTCATGTTGAAATTTAAATGTAGGTTGATGATGTCCCTCTAAGTGATGTGCCCAATGTGATTGGCAACTACCACATGTGCATACCGAGGATGATGCGAATAGATTCAGATATTATTTCTCGTGCAAAACAAATGAAGCTCATATTACAGTTTGGTGTTGGCTTAGAGGGTATTTCTCTGGGTTTGCTATTGTTTATGTGATTCTGATAATTCTTTGTATTTTCTTTTTTCTTCTTCAGTGATTGAAGGAGAAGATGCAGAATTTAGTGCATTCACTGACATTGTGTCTGGCTTCTATTTTGAGCAGGTGTTGATGCAGATGCAGCAACAAAACATGGAATTAAAGTTGCTAGAATTCCTGCAGATGGCACTGGAAATGCTGCTTCATGTGCAGAGATGGCAATATATCTGATGTTGGGCCTTTTACGAAAACAAGTAAGCTATTTTTGTTTATTGGTCTACAAACTTCATTATCCATAAGGAATTTTATAGTCTCGTTTCTCTGTGGATTTTTCATCTGCCAGTCTTGTAGCTAAGCTTCCCTTGCTAACATTTTGCAGAAGGAGATGGAGATTTCAATAAAGCTGAAAAAACTTGGTGAGCCTGCTGGTGGAACTTTATTTGGGAAAACTGTGAGATCCCCTTTCCCCCCACCTCCCCTTCCCTGGCTATTGCTGTGTTATTAACTGTACCAAAAATTTTGGATTTTATTGTTTACATCTTCTTTGCTTACTTCATGTATGATTCAGAACTTCTAGCCCCTCCACCCCCCCCCCCCCTTTTTTTTTTTCCTTTTTGATTTTTTTGAAAAGTTTGATAGTATCTGAACATTATCTATGTTGTTTGACTGAAAGAAGACAACTGATCGGTAATCATTAGGGCTAATATCAAAATTCAATCTTAAAGAATGATCGATTGATCTTCATGTGTCAATACAAATGGCAGTTTAAAATTCAATCATGAAGAATGATCAAGTCATCATATTTCATCTCAACAACGAGCTCAGAAATGAGTGAAAAATTGTCCCAAACCCTAGTGTGGCCAGGTGAAGCTTGTTAATAGTGTTATTAATGTAGTAGATTCATTTGTAGGTGTCGAGTCAGATGGCTGTAGTAAACAGACTCAGTGAAAAGCTTGTTTATCACTCTGGATTTAGATAAAGGTCTTTATGTCAGCAAAAGTTGTGAAGAAGATTGTTTGGTATTTACTTCCTTGTTTTAATCTAATTAGTTGATTTCTTCACTTAAATTTCCAAGCTAACATGAAGTGCGTATATGCTTAAACAGGTGTTAATTTTGGGTCTTGGGAATATTGGGCAAGAATTGGCAAAGCGGTTGAGACCATTTGATGTTAAAATCCTTGCAACAAAACGTAGTTGGACCTCTCTTCAAAAAAATGGTTTGACTGTTATTGCATTTGTGGAACTAACTACTTAGGTTTCCAATTATGCTCTTATTTTTTACGATTAGGTGTCATGTGTAAATTTTATATCTTCAGGTTCTTCGGCCCAAAATGATTGTGTTGCTGATTTAGTTGATGAGAAGGGTAGCCATGATGATATATACAAGTATGCAGGCATGGCAGACATAGTTGTTTGTTGCCTAAATATGAACCGTGAGACGGTAATGCTACTCAAATATATTGACTTGATTGTACTGTCGAATTCCATGTTGTCTAAGAGAGGTGCTGACCAAGGTGTATCTTTGCTAATGTTTAGGCTGGTATCATAAACCATTCATTCATGCAGTCCATGAAAAAGGTGTGTTTTACTTGCCTTAAATTCAAGTTGGCTAATCCTTTCCCCTTTAGCATGTCATGGTTTTCTATAGAGAAGCAAAAGATCTACAATGAGAAACTTTGAGCTCGACTAATTTTTTAAAATGTCTTGGTGTTGATTAGATCTTTTCCCCAGTGTTCATTTTGATGAAATCCAATTGTTTTGGCACTTTCACTATGTATGCAGGGGGCCTATCTGGTAAATGTTGCACGTGGAGGTCTCCTAGATTATGATGCTGTTGCACAAAGTCTCAAGTCTGGCCATTTAGGAGGCTTGGGTATTGATGTGGCTTGGACTGAGCCATTCGATCCCAGCGATCCAATTTTGCAGTTTCCAAATGTTCTAATCACACCTCATGTTGCTGGGGTTACAGAATATTCCTATAAATCCATGGCAAAGGTATGTAAATCTCGGGCTTAAGATTTTAAGATAATAATTAAAAGCAAATCAATTGTTATGAATATCCTTGGGAATTCTCTAACTTCTCATTCGATATTACCTAGTCACGCATTTACGATATACTTGCTGTGGGGATAACCTAAATTTTTTTTGTCCGAAACTAAAAATTTTCCGATGAATGAGTTAGATATTAATGGTTGTAAACTGTCAATAGAGTGTACAGTGTACAACGTTGAGTTCTTAGTGGATGGTATGATTGACGTGTATACATTCATGTCAATTGTCAAACACTGCAAGTCATTGAATGAACTACAGCTGGTGATCTGGAATCAAGTTCTGTCACATGCTAAAATCAACTGCTAAGCCTAGAATAAGGGCCTCAGGCACTGGTATCCAAGGGTCTGATGTTCATATGTTGGCTTGGATGCATATCATGTATTCATTTCATGAATTGAAAAGATGGTCCTATGAGGATCCCCTTACATGTGTTGTGATATGTTGCGGCTAGGAAAATACATAGAGATTTCACTGACTCACTATCCCAACGTTGTTGAAAGTGAGTGTAGGCCTCTTATGCATAAATTTGTGTTTCCTATCATTTCATGACCATAATTTTCAGATTTCTTGTTCTTTTGTTTTTAGAAAAAGGATAGTCTCCATTTTCTAGGCTTAACTTCAAAATAGTCATGGATATTCTGGTACTGAATCTACTGATTGAACGATGGACAAACATGCAGGTGGTTGGCGATACTGCTCTTCAACTTCACAAAGGGAGCACAACAGCTACAGGAATACAATATGTGAACTGATAAGGCTCATCATCAAGTTGCAGGTATAACCTCCTGTCCCCCTAACTTGATCAATTGTTAGGCGAGGAGGAAGAGCAAGGAGAATGATATTACTCATTTATTGTTTCACTAGAATGCAGTTAGAATTGTTGCTTGCCCTGTAGTATTTTTTGTGGATTGGTGGGGTGGTTTTTTTTGGATGCTCCCATTACTTTGTATTGAGACCTACCTATGATGTTAAACACATTATGGTCTTATAGGCAGACCTTCATTGGTGTAATCTCACTCTCTCTGGGTTATAAAAGGAATTTAAACTGGTCAGTGGATACTTGTTCTTGAATAGTGCAATAAATTAATTTTGGCAAGATTTCTGTAGAAACATTTGGCATCAATTATTAAAAAAAAAATTATAATTCTGCTAGCTTTTCAAATAAACCTTTTCATTTTATCTTTCGGAACAACATTATTTCAAATCATCCAAAATTTACAAGTTCTCCTAATTCTACTGATAAAGTACAACACAACTCAAGTAAGGATTTCCTCAAGAAATATTTTTGATTTTGAGATAACTTCTAAGATCTCCTGTAATCTTATGCACGTCATTGGTATACCAAGATGGCTCATAAGTTAGCAGGCGAATGAACACTTGTAAGGCTGCAGTATATATAGTGAGCTGAATGGAAATGCTTTGCAAGATAGCCTCCTCATTTGCTATCTAGCTTTCGCTAAAATCAGCATCTATGACATCTCCATTACCATCAGAACTGGCTCCAGTGGATTCAGTCGAATCAGCGGGTGTTCCTGCTGTAGGACCTGCCCCAGCCGCTCCTGGTTGACTGTACAAAGATTGCCCCATCTGCATTACTTCCTGGTTTACTGCAGCTATGGCATCCTTAATCTTCTGAGTAATGCCACCTTCCATAGCATCCTTAAGGTCTTTTAGTTTGATCTCAACCTTCTCCTTTACTGCTGCGGGAATTTTTTCTCCCAACTCCTTCAGCTGCTTCTCGGTTTGATACACTACAGAATCAGCTTGGTTTTTGGTGTCAATTGCATCTCTCTTCTCCTTATCCTCTTGTGCGAACTTCTCCGCCTCTTGAACCATCTTTTCCACCTGCAATAATCATTAATTCACATTAATATCATTCCAAACAGCTTTGCTGCTTAAAACCATATTTATAGTTCTAACCAATTATTTTTAGGTCAGGTCATTTTCCAGCAACTCTATTTTCAAATGTAAATCAAATATATGTCTATTTCAACACAAATAAGGACTTTTGCCTCTGTACAAAAAAAGTGATGAAATAATTAGAGGAAGTGACTCAAAAACATACCTCATCTTTAGGCAAAGTGCTAGCACCAGTTATAGTAATGTCCTGTTTCTTTCCAGTTCCTTTGTCAACAGCGGTGACAGAAAGAATTCCATTGGCATCAATGTCGAACTTAACTTCGATTTGGGGTACCCCACGCGGAGCTGGAGGTATCCCATCTAGTCGAAAGCTTCCAAGTGATTTGTTATCCCTCACAAACTCTCTTTCTCCTTGAAGTACATTAATCTCTACACTTGTCTGCCCATCTGCAGCAGTTGAGAATACTTCTGATTTGGAAGTAGGCAGTGTCGTGTTTCTTGGAATGATCTTTGTCATAACACCACCAAGTGTCTCCAACCCCAAAGACAATGGTGTTACTTCCAATAAAACTATGTCACTTACATCTCCAGCCAACACACCAGCCTGAAATTATTGACCGCCATTTGGGAAGGAAGAGTTAAACCACAACCTACACCAAAGACTCGTAAATTCAATACTGAATGAAAAACTACTTACCTGAACAGCAGCACCAAGGGCTACTACTTCATCAGGGTTGACAGTGCAATTTGGGTCTTTACTTGTCATCTTTTTCACAACATCCTGTACAGCTGGTATCCTTGTTGATCCACCAACAAGGATAACTTCGTCTATGTCTTTAATCGATAGTTGTGCGTCCTTTAAAGCAGTTTCGACGGGTGTCTTCAATCTGCATAATTTAAAGCAGCCTGTTAGTAATCAAAGCAAAGTGACACAAGTTGAGCAAATAATTACTTTAGTTTTCTGAACATTATACCTGTCGAGCAAGTCTGAACATAACTCTTCGAACTTTGCTCTTGTGAGGGTTGTGTCAATATGTTTTGGGCCGTCTTGTGTTGCAGTAATGAAAGGTAAGCTGTCAAAACACACCATTGATGATCTTAGTATAATCTGAAATGATTTCTAAAGGCACAACCTGTGTAAAAGTATGATACACTTATAATACTTGCCTAATGCTTGTCTGAGTTAAGGTCGAAAGCTCAATCTTTGCCTTCTCAGCAGCCTCAGTTAGGCGCTGAAGAGCTTGTCTGTCATTCCGAAGATCAATACCCTCATTCTTCTTGAAAGTTTCTGCTAGCCAATCTACCATTCTCTGCAGCAGCAATTACAAACAACTGTATCATTTCACTGCACAAGATCAAAGAACTAATTAAAGCTAACACATCAATAGGCGCCGATTCCTTGTTTCCTACCTTATCAAAGTCATCGCCTCCCAAATGAGTGTCACCTGATGTTGATAACACCTCGAAAACTCCATCTCCAACCTCAAGAACTGCAAAAGGTAGAAAGAGTTGCAATGTAAGACAATCTGATGTACTGCATCAAATTTACTGCAGAAGGCTGATAAATGCATAGAATTTCTCACAATCGGAGTCATTTGCTTTGAGAAACTTACCCGAAACATCAAAAGTACCACCTCCAAGATCAAAAACCAAAATCGTCTCATTATTCTTCTTCTCAAATCCATATGCTAATGAAGCAGCAGTAGGTTCATTGATAATCCTCAGAACATCTAAACCAGCAATTCTACCAGCATCCTTAGTAGCAGTCCTCTGAGAATCATTGAAATAAGCCGGTACAGTGATCACCGCCTTGTTAACACTATCATTCAAGAACCTTGATGCATCCTCCACAAGCTTCCTCAACACCTGCATTATTTTTCTCACATACACAGCATCTCATTCAGTAATTTAATTTCAAAACAATGCAACTAATACGAAAAAACCGAAAAATGAATCAGTAGTACCTGAGCAGAGATTTCCTCAGGAGAAAACAGCTTGCCAATAGCAGGACACTCAAGCTTAACATTCCCATTATCATCCTTGACAACTTTATAAGAAACTTGCTTAGACTCCTCATCAACCTCTCCCATCTTCCTCCCTACAAACCTTTTAACCGAAAAGAACGTGTTCTCCGGGTTAACCACCGCCTGTCGCTTTGCAATCTGACCCACGAGGCGATCCCCACCCTTGGTGTAAGCCACCACAGAAGGCGTGGTGCGCTGCCCTTCAACATTAGTTATGATTGTTGGTTGTCCTCCTTCCATAGCTGCCACTGCGGAGTTTGTCGTCCCTAAGTCAATCCCCACCACCTTCTCACACACCACTCGTAAACCACCGGACCTTCTAGATTGTCCTGGAATATTCCCATTTCTTCTCTTGGAGCTAACAAGTACTGAAACTCTGTTGTTCCTGAGTTTTTGTCCTAGGAAACTACTGTTGTTTTTGTTGCTGGTTTTTCCTAGGATGTTGATTTGTGCTGCTGCTGAGGTTGTTGCCATGATTATTGTACCAAGTTTCAGAAAATCTGAAAAACAGAGAATTTATCAAGTTTTTTTGATTTTTTTTTTTTTGAATTTTTTTTTTAATGGGTTAGGTGAGAGAGATAAAGATGATCAAGTTATAAAAAGGAAGTTTTGGAGGGAGAGTATTCTAGAAGGCTCTTTTGATCTCCACCGTTGGATTGGGTGGGATTGAGATGCAAGAGTTTGGTGATCGTTGGATTTGGATTTTTTAATATTATAAAATTTGTGGGTTTAATTTTCTAGTAAAGTCCAGGACTTTCTGTAAGATGGAAATGTGGTTTGTAAATGAATGTATGATGAGTTTCTGATGTTGACTGTTGATGGATGAGTCAAGAGTGTTTGTGAGTGATTAGAAGTTGGATTTTGCCATTTTGGATAAAGGAAATTGAAGGGGAAGCACCTAGAATTGGATTTTGGCTGTTTTTGGTATTGTGTCATGGGTTGCGGCCCTTTTCGGCCTTTTTCTCGAGTCGATTTTATGATTATGTGTTCAATTGATAAAACTAACTCATATTTCCGTAACTAATATATCCGTAACTAATATAGACCCAAATTGAATTAATAGGATCATCATTCCAATTATGGTCCAAGAAAATTGACCAAAACTTATTTTAATAACCCATTTGCTAACACTCCGTAACAAACATGGAGATGAAATTGAATTGAGATTACATTGATTCACACCCTTTTTTCTTTTTAGTTTGTTTATAACGTGTTTTCCTACTAAGAAATAAGAATCTTTATACTACGTAGCCACGTAGGTAGAGGTGGATAATTGAAAGCTTTCAGGTGGCTTGGAGAAAAATGAAATTCATTTACCTTTTCCTTTTTAATTTACTGTACCCAAAAAAAAAAAATATGTGATTGAAACAAACTTTCAAGTACGTATTATATATGTTCAAACAAAATAATAATAATAATAATAACGTACATGCAATTACTTGGTACCCTGTATGATACAACTTCAATACGGTACATATATTCATATAATGTTCATATCTTGCACTACACAATCATCTTCCACATTATGATAAAGAGATACTCTAACATAAAAAATAAAAAAAGCACAATTCAAATCATCTGAAAAAAGTCTTAGGCCTTGTTTGGTAAAGAGATTTTTGAAAAGCTTTTAGCTTATTGAGCATTATAAGAGGTTTCACCATCTTAATTAAAAAGTTAATTTGGATGTTTGATAAATACTTATTAAAAGAGCTTTTTAAACTCAAAAAATCTTGTATAAAAAACTTTTCAAGTTAGCTTATTAAAAATTAACTTTTTGACTATAAAATACACTAAACAACTAATAATTGTTCATCTAGTTAAATCAGCTAATATAACCTGTATTAACTTTATTTATATTTATATTTTATACAAAGTATATACAATTTTGTCACATTAGGCATTGCTAATTTGGTATGTGGAGTATGAAGTATGTACCCATGCCTCCATGCACATCCACTAGTACAAAATCTAAACCTCAACTCTAAGGTATACCAAGTGTTAGGCTACACTTCTCCCACCTGTCATTTCCATGTTCTATGCCCTCTTCACTACCACTTATGCCTAATCTCATTTTTCTCCTCTTTTTTTTTTTCCTTTTTTTTTTTTACACTCTTTCACATTCCATTAACAAACCCAACAATCCAACATTTGAGACACCAAAATTCTCCAAAAAAAAAAATTCATGCTCTAATTAATTCTAGATACAGAAACTGTATATGTCACATAAAAAGTGTACATATATAATATCATTACAAATACATAGATTATGATGGCTAATTTACAAGCTAACCATCAAATACTCAACATTTCCAGAACACTCTCAATTTCTGGTGAATCCAAGTCATTTAAACCAGTTGTAATTACAAAATCATTAGTACTAATACATAAAAATAAATGTATTATTAGAGGTGGGTTATTAAAAGTAGCATGTATTAGTAGTAGTGATAACAGCAACAGCAGTGCTCTGGTACAGCAGCGTCCACCTAGTACAGATGAAGAACTGGGGATGATGATTGATCAGACGGCTGATATTGAAATCAGAAAAAATGAAGGGTTTGATGAAAGTAAAGAGATTGATTATTTGGTGAAAGAATATGGTTGGAAAGTGAGGAGGATGAAAGAGGATAAGACTGAAATGAAGATGGTTGCTCAAGTTCAAGCTGAAGCTTTTCATGTTCCTTCTCTTTTCTTTGATGATTGGTTCTTTAGTTTCTTTCAGGTACCCTTCTTTAATTTTTATTTTAATTTTAATTTAATTTTGCGATTATAACTTACACGTGAAAACTAATGGGTTTGTATGTGGTGAGACTCTCCTCCAACGTGCACATGTCACGTGGGTTTGTCTATACTGTATAACTAAAAATCACACGTTGTTCAATGTTATTGATCATTTAGGGAATTCGGTTTTTAAAAAGTATTATACGTAGCTTTAGTGGGAAATGTAAAATGTGACGTTTTGTTATGACATTGCATTGTTTAGGAGTTGTATGATAACCATAATTTAAAATTTGATTAATTAGTCAAACTTATTAATCAATGATTAATAACAGGGTAAATTGGCGTATAATATGATGAAATGATGTTAATGTATATAGTTATTCATCCTGTCAGGCTGAAGTTCTTGCTGGACTTAATTATAGATTACGCAACTCTCCTCCGGACAGGTAATTTCTTCATCCTAATACAAACAACTAAAGAATTGAATCATTGCTTAGTCTAGATGCAGTTGGAAATTAATTGTGGATGCATTCAGCATACAATTTTGGTAACTTAACTAAGTTTCTTTGCAGTTGCACAATCAAACAGCTAATCACAATCGTCATGCATAAAATTGTAGAGGTTACAACTTACGAGTATATGTTTCTAGGTAACATAGTGACATCAATTCAGGAAAAAAAAAATAAAATTGTAATGATAAACCATTTATACTTCCCTTGAACTATTGTTATACGTTATCTGAAACTCCAAAAGCACATGGTCTCAAGTGCACCTAATAATTTATAATTTTTATGTCACTAGGCCTATTTTTGGATTCACGAGCTATGTAAAAAGAGGGGAGGGGGGGGGGGGGGGCGGGTGGATTTTGACACTTATCTTTCTTTTCTCACAAGGCGTTCTGTAACATTCAAACCAAAACCAATGATCGAACTTTTGGTGTAGTGCTTGAGGCTGATGCTACAGGATCAAACCAAAACCCATGGTCACGCCTAGTCTCATAGCCTCACTTGTAAACAAAACCAGGCCGCCTGATAGGTTGGATACACAGGCTATAAGGCCTTCCCTTAAACACTGAACCACAGGGGCCACAGCGACACCCTGACCGCAGTGTTTGTCCTGAGAGTTCTTGTTGGACATGTAACTGCTAGTTGTATATGAATATATTTCTTATTTTAATGATAAGAAAATAAAAACAGGTATGCATGTCTGGTGGCAGAGCCCGCAAAGGAGTATGATAGGGATACTTCGATGAATTCTCAGGCAGAACAAGTTCAACAGCAACTTGTAGGTGTAGTTGATGTCACTGTATTAAGAGACAACGACGTGATGCAACACCTCCAAGGAGCTCCAGAGTATCTCTATGTTTCAGGAATTGCCGTTTCCAATAACTTCAGGTTTTTGTCTTACACTTCTATGTTTGTTTTAAAACACCTTGAATTGAGCTTCATCTCTCAGTGACACTCCTAACTATGAACAATACAGTACACGAAAGTAATATATTCTTAATTACAGAAGCACCGAAATCCCTGTGTTAAAAAGCTAATTAAATCTTGTTGACAACTGCTCAAGGGCCAATTTTAGATATGTAATCATAACTATTTGATTTAAGCAAATGTTTAACCTGTTAAGTATCAGACACTTATATGAGTACAGAGTTACTAACAGGTTTATAGCATATATATATTTTCAGGAGGCAGAAAGTAGCAACTGCTCTGCTGAAAGCCTGTGAGGTAACAGCAGTGTTATGGGGGCATGAATATCTTGTGCTAAGAGCATATGAGGATGATTGGGGTGCTCGTTCGTTGTACACCAATGCTGGATATAGACTGGTGTCCACAGACCCTATTTGGGTTACTTGGATTGGGAGAAAACGTCGAATTCTCATGATCAAAAGATGCTGCTAGTGTTCGTAATTGTTCTTCTCCCTGTAAGTACATCAGCACATGCACAGCCTTATACACAATGCTTAAATTAATTAAAAGGGTCTAGTAATCTTTACTACTTGTACTTAAATTAAAGGCCCTTTGCTTGAATTTTGTAGGGATGCCTTGTTGATTGAAGGATGATGGACTTTGGGTAAAGAAGATAAGCAATGTTCTTTATTTATTTGGAGATGCTCAAGATCATGTTATGTGAACAACATGACCTCCTTTACCCAAATTTTCTTGGAGCAAAGTATTACCCAAATCGGCCAAATGGAAATTGCAATTACATGTATACTCCTATTTCCAATGTTAAATCCCATCCTTCAAAAACTACTTGGCTTATTATGATGTACATTTAATAAACACTTTCTTCATACCTTCTTAATCTACACAGTTGACTTTCACGCTTATTAATGCAAAAACTTGCTATTTTCAAGATATTACGTGATTATGTATTTTCTTATATAATATGGTCAAGGTGGCAAATATGAACTGTGCAAATGTATTTAGTATGTAGATACACAAAGATTGGAGACAATATAGGTATTAGTTAGTCTTTTCAATATAGGCCGAAGAAAGTGTTACTTGTATTTATCTTTTTTATTTTTTAAAACTCTTCATTTTTTTTGGGAAGGTTAATAGTAATCCTACCTTTGTATGAAAAATCTTTTAAATCGAAGAAATAAGGCCTCGAGCCTAGCAATGATAGTACACTCATGTACTCACTGTTTCTTGAACAATCACAAAAACAGATTATTGAGACTTTATTTTTACAGCTGCTTATACACAAAATAGTCAAGATAACAAATCATGATCTACAATCATTCGGTTCTACTTTTGATCATGTTCTTAAAAGTAATCTAAAAAATATAGTTTAACACTTTTACAGATTAAGAGACTATATCAGATTAATATGCAAAAAATCTGAAAGCAATTATAAGAAAAACATAGAGAGAGCAAAACCCGGAGCTTTGACATAGCTTTCTTTCAACAAACACATGCAAACAACCCAGAATCACACATGTAATTAGCAAAGAACATCAGATGATCTGCTACAACTAATTACAAGATTAGCTATAATATCTGCTTTATAATCATCACACTCATTTGCATTTTATTCTTTGTAATGGCCGACGACTTCCACACGTGCTACAAATATTTCCTACTATGGTCCCAACCTCAACATGCCTCTTCCCTCCTTAGCTTGATGGTTAACTTAAGATTACTTGTGAGTTGTGACGACTTTTTTTTTTTTTTCCGAACATTCAAAAATGCTACTCGTACTTATTTCTTACTCCGTACTAAGATAAATAGTAGTCCTCTGTTCATATTGAATTATACTCGTGACTTATTAATGTAAAATTTTAACTAGTTTAGTGATAGTTTTTGTTCTCTGTATTTAACTGCGGTAATTTTGAAGATTTTTTTTTTTTTTTTTGACATAAGTAATTTTGAAGATTAAGGCCGCTAATCAATTATGAAAATGATTATAAAAAAAAAAAAAAAAAAAAAAAGAAATTGAAATAGTAAAAAGATTGTATAGCCAACATATTTATGGGTTGTCAAGCAAGCATGCGCTAAATTGATACAATAATCTCTAATTTACTATGATTACTTGCGTCCATTCAACTTTACATTTTTTTTTTTTACTTTTGCATATGATTTTGATTCCTTTACAAGAAGCATCACGATGACTCCATTTGATTATTGCATGCTTTCATGTTATAAAAGTTTCACACCAATAGGACAAAGGAAGGTTCTTTTTTATTATCTTATCAACTTAGCGTAAAGACTAGAAAAATAATAAGTCATATATATATTTTTTAAGAGGGTTTTGGGTGAGACCGTTTCACGAAATTTCTAAGACTCGAGACATTACTTGACCCCGGCCCGGTTAGTTACAAGAGTTAAGAATCAAGCCGAGCTACCTCAATTTTAAATTCAACCTGTCAAGAGCTCAAGACTAAGTTTGAAAAAATGCATAATCGAGTTTCATTTAATTTTTCTCTTATGAAATTGAATAGCAGATGTCAATTATATATCAAATTAAATAGTATCTAAGAGGTGATAGTCAAACCATATATCAAATCTCATCTATATCATCTGCCGAGTGTAACTCTATTTAAAAAACATATGACCTTTCAAAAAAAAAAAAAAAAAAAAACACGACTGAAGTTAATTAAGGCCGCCCATAGTCGAAAGGCGCATAGACGCTAAGGTATGGTGCATTGGTGCAACAACTGGTCCCCTAAGGTAGGAAGGGTGTAACGCTGTAAAAATAGAAGAAGATTGAAGCGTGGATTGCGGAGGGCCAACAGCCCACATGAATGAAATTGGGTTGGCGACTTGAAGAAAAAAATAAAGCTCACTTAAAAAAGGCGGGAATCACCCAAATTCGGCGCATGGTGGTTAGTACATAAGAGATACTTAAACATTTATGATTAGCCACACTACTTTCTTCCTTAAACATGATGCTAATCATCATTATCCATTTCACTTTTATAAACCCAATACTATCACTTTCCTTTTCTCTTTACTAAAAATAATCTTCTTCCAAAGTAAACGTCTTAATTTGCATCTATCAAGTATTTTGTATATGTTATTTACCTCGGCTATGTTTTTGGAGGATCAATTAATTTTTTGTTATACATTTTTCTCTGCCATATGTCTTAAAATTAACATCAAATGGTTTTTTTTTTTTTAGGAAATATCAACTGGGGGTTTAGTTACAATGATTTGCACTTCAATAACTTTTTGATAAAGTATATAAATCGATCCAGGGGTTGAGGGGTTCAACCATCAGGGTTCACTTTTTGGTTGAGTTAGCCCTTTTAACTAAAATTATTTATTTTAAAAAAAATTACTTTCACATTAGTTTTACAAAAGACACATTAAAATAAATCAATGTATGTAAATCCAATATGTTTTAAAATTTTGTGACACCTCTAAATAATGGATTTGCATGATATAAGCAATGATTGATTTGGATTCATTTCGGCTCAAAGTTTTTTTAATTAACTCCCTTAAGGAGTGGAGAAAACATTTGTAAATTTAGAGATTAGAATAAAGTTAAATGCAACAAAATCAATGGAGATGCTTTGCGCCGTCTTGTTAAGTTAGTTAATCAAGGCCTATAAAGCTGAAATTTTAAACAACTAATTAACAAAGCAAATGAAAGGGCAATATAAATGGTTCTAATCTTATAGTAGTGTTTTAATTCATTAATTAGCTTATCTTTGCTTGATATTAGAATAAGTTATCTAGCTAGCTAGTATCAGTTAATTGCTCCATCATAATTACTACTGTATATTATAAGTCTAAATAAGAACAATCATTTAGCTATTAGAAGATTTAGAGTAGCTAATCATATTGTCATAAGAGCCAAAATCGAATTTCTAAATATATGGACCGTGTACATATACTAGAATTGTATGTACAAAGTATAACTGTATGATGATGTTACATATTAAAAATGTTAGTTGTTAGAAATATAAATGCATGTTGACTTTGCTAAGATAGTTACATTCCAACTTTATGTTACTTATCTAGTCTATGCTGTCAAGTTTAATAGTATGAATCAATAATTTGTGATGTCAAACTCAATTAGGTATAATAAAATAAGTTCAGATAAACAATACACACTCTAAAATTATATTTAACTAAAATATATTAGTAAGACAATTAATAAGGAATGAAGAAAGCATCTAATAGAGGTGTCAATTCGGATGATCGGATCGGGTCTAGTGAGGTCCAGGTCCGATTGAGTCGGATCGGATTAATTTTTAAAGTTGAGTCATATTGAATTAATGTGCCCATACGAGTCTAAATCTGAATTGGATATTTTTCGTATCAACTTCAAATTAAGTCGGGTCGGATATGATTTTGACACCTTTACTCCGTAATAGAGCATTAAAGTCATAGTGGAACCTACACTTAGGGGTTGTTTGGCAATTGGCTTTTTGCCTAGCTTTTGGCTTTTAAGTTTGGTCAAACAGCCAAAAAATATGTTTGATAGTTGGCTTTTTTGTTGGCTTTTAAGCTAGCTTTTCCGCCAAAAGCTAATAAGAGTAGCTTTTTTTATTGGCTTTTGGCTTGTTGGTCCACTTTATCACTAATAAACAGCTAACAATCATTAATAATTTTACCAAACACTTTTGAAAACAGTCAGCTTAACACAATAACTTAAAAAGCCAACTCATACAGCTAATACTTCCAGCTAGTCAAACAAGCCAACAACCAACCGTCGATTGCCAAACAACCCCTTAATATCTACTACGGAGTACAAAATAAGGATGTGCACTTTATGCAAGCAATGTAGAAAAGAGTGGCAAAAAAACAATCAATTAAATTTGATTTTTCAACATCTCACTTCTCACAACTCACAACTTCACAAGTGATCATTTTCATGGAGTTATATAAACCCCTCTCAACAAACCTCTTTTTGTCACTCCAAAAACCCTCCAAATTCCCAATTTCTCATCATCCCCTTATTCTCACAAACCCAGAAAAACCCACCAATTTCACAACAATTCCCCAAATTTAAAACCATAATTTATCAAATATGGGTAAAACTAAAAGCAACCATAGCAACCTTAAAAATGCAATCATAGCATTCTTAGCCCCTCTTCCTTCCATTTTCTTCTACATGTATTTCCTCAACCATTACTCTGATTCTGAGCATTCTCTCTCCTCCCTTTGGTCATGGTGCTACCAACACCCTTTTCTCCTTGCCAATGTCTTCTTCTTCTTCAACATCAATGTCATGTTCTGGGCTATTGGTCATCTCCAATCCAGCCACTGGGTATGATCACAACTTCTTCCCTTTTGAATTTTAGTAGTTATTTTGAAAGAATTGTTGAACTTTGATTCTGGGGTTTGTTTATATTATGTTATTTGTGAGTATAAGATGTTTAAGGGTGTGAAATTTGGTTAAATTATACAAATTTTAGGGAAATGTACTTGTTTTTTGAATTTTTTTGTGGGGTTTGATTTTGGGTGCAGATGATTGATCCATATTGGACAGTGATTCCATTGCTGCTAGCTTACTACTATGCAATTCACCCAATAGCAACTTATAATATGTGGAGGTCCAGAATTGTTATAATGTTGACATTTCTATGGAGTTTAAGGCTTTCTCATAACTATTTTCGCCGCGAAAATTGGCAATGGGGTGCTAGGGAGGACTGGCGTTTCACTGATATGCGCCAACAGTATGGCAAAAATTGGTGGTGGGTCTCCTTTTTTGCCATCTATTTTGCCCAGCAGGTATATTTCTTACTTTTCCATGTATTTTTTGATTTACTTTTAAGATGTTTATACAAAGATTAAGTTGTTCTGATGCAAAAATATGTATGTTCAAGTTGATCCTATGATTCGAGGCCGAATTTTACGTGATTCTATTTCAGTTGTATGATCTTAAGGAAAATGTGCAAGTATGATTTTGTTGTTAAATGCAGTAGATTTGAAAGCAATGTATGCTTCTTTAGAAGAGTTAAGGTTCAGCTCTCTTTATAGGGACCTATAGGAGACTAAGACCAAGAAATTTCTATATGTATTACAGATTTTTTTGATGGGATTAACCTTGCCCTACTACACCATACACACTGTTGAAGCACCATGGAGCATTTGGGATATTGTAGCCATTGCTGTGTGCTTGGCTGGTATAGTTGTTGCTTACTATGCTGACACTCAGCTCCACGAGTTTTCCACCAAAAATGCGGAGTTGAAGGCTTCTGGGAAGCCGATCTTACCCACTTTGGAGGATGGCTTGTGGAAGTACTCGCGGCATCCAAACTACTTTGGGGAGCAGCTGTGGTGGTGGGGACTTGGTATCTTTGCATGGAGCCTTGGACAAGGGTGGATATTCGTAGGAGCCTTTGTTAATACCTTGTGCTTAGCTTATGTGACTGCTCTGGTTGAGGAGAGAATGCTTAAGCAACCCTTCAGAGCTGAAGCATACCGACAATACCAAAAGACCACCTCAGTTTGGATCCCATGGTTCAAGTCATCATCCCTTGAAGAGACAAAAGATAAGACCAATTAGTATCCTTATTGGATTCCCTCGAAGTTTCACTTTGTAATTGTGTGTTCCTATCCCTCTTTGGCTCTTTCTGAGTTATATAATGATTCATGAATGTTGCTTATTTGATAAAAAGAGTTCCTTAGCTTGTGTGTTTTTTTAAGGTTTTTTCCTTAGATTTTTCCTCCTGTCTTACCAATCTAATGTATGCAATTGTATAGATCAATTGAGTTTTCTTCGTATCTCGATTTGTCCATTAAGTGCTGAACAAAAATGCAAAATCCTATCTTTCTAGTACCAGCTGTACACTTTCACACTAATACTTAAAGTGTGCTAAATCTATACAAGATAGTCTGATTAGTTAGGGGTAAGTCTAACAGCCACTAGATCTAGGATTTACTTTTAATTTCATTCCACAATACTGCATGCCTGATCAGTCTTAATTTCCTTATTGATTCCACTGACCATGTGTCATTTATTATGGGATCCTATTTAGCTTTGTACAAGAAACTAATGTAGGTCAATGCTGCAAAATTGTGGTATATTTCTACAGTATAGATCTGTACTTGAGCGACTTCTATAACTATTACTGATGTGAGCCTGATTGGCCTTTTGAGTCAGCCGATGAAGAAGCATCAGGAGAAAGTAAGTGTTAGATTATAGTATAAGATGCTCTGGGGAACCTAGTGTGCAGTGGATTAAACTTCATCAGCAAGGACTTGAGAGGGATTGATGGATTTATTTGGAAATTATATAGATGGTCACCTTTAGACCAACAAATTAAAGAGTTCTTCGAAAATTTTGTGCATGCAGTTTCCTACTGAATAAAATATAAGCGATGTCATATCTAATCAAATCTTCAACATAGGAAATCATTTGTGTCATACAGCATAACTGAGCAGGAGTTTATCTGAACATCATGCAGCCAGCATCCCTATGAAATTATTGAAGCTCTCTTATAACACGCTTGTCATCTTCGTTCTCAAATATGCATTTCAGCAAATGCTCAGCATTTGATTAGACTGATCTGCTCTTGTTTTACTGTATTACACTTTTAGAGGCCATCTAGTTGTTCAATGGCTATAACTTGAATCAGACAACAAAATCAACTACAGTATTAGAAAGATCTATTCCTGGGGTAGCCATTCAAAGTGCTGGTAACTTTGAGTTAGCTTTATTACTGTTCTACAAAGAACTAAGATTAAAATATATCTTTTTTTAGTTGCTCATTCCTATCCATCAAGGGGTAAATTCTCTCATCTGTCGAACCTTCTCTGTTTCTTTCAACAGCCTCTACAGTCTATACACTAGAAAATTTTCTCCTTCGTAGATATGTCATATTTGACTTTTGCAAAAGGTTATGTCTATTTGCCATGTTCATGACTATAAATGGGCAATAAATTCTTTAAGGCAGAAAAAGTACAAGTAATAAATCCTTTTACCATAGTAACTATTTTACACATAAATTCTTAGTTGATGTTAATGCTGTATGAGTGCTGTGTACTGGCTGACCAATGTGTTATATGATATGACATATTGTTCAGTGACTCATTCAGCATGAGGCTGCAACTCATTCTGTTGTCTTGTAATAAGAATTAGATTCTGTTCAAAATAAGAATATGCCTTGTTTTGCATCGTATTTAAAATGGCAATGAAGAAAATTACTTAACTTCTGGTAATTGTAGAGTGCCAGCCGAAAAGCATGATCACCTGTGCAGTAACTGGATTGACGAACATGAGTGACGTTGACAATCTTTGGTCTGATTTTCAACTGTGTGGTCTGTCTGGACTCTGGAGAATCAGCACAAAGGCAAGCAAATGATAATAAAAGTGTATATAAAGAATTTTTTAGTAGAAAAGCAAATGATGTGACACTATCAGTTTAACCATGTTTATCCTTTCATTTGTATGTGCTTATATACCACTGCATGTAGATCAGTCTGCTCAAGCCTTTTGTCGTAGTAAAAAACAATTGACAAAAAAGAAAGCATAAACTTCCAGATGGTAAGATGTCAGAAATGGAAGCCTGTTGTTGTCATACTGATTATTTACTTTGTGATGGCTGTTTTAAACCTTTTATTTAAAAAGATCCTTGATGAGGGAAAGAGTCATTTAGTTATAGTAACATATCGACTAACCACTGCTGCAATTTTTCTGATGCCTATTGCCTACTTCCATGAAAGGTATTTGTGTGAGCATAATTCTTGATTCATAAAAGAACATAACAGAACAAATAACAAGGTGCAGGGAATTAATGTCTTGAATTCTTGATTGTTGTTGCAGGAGAAGAGGTCTAAATGTTAAGCTCACAACTCCAATCTTATGCTATCTCTTCATCAGTGCTTTAATTGGGTGAGTAAGAAAATTATGTTCAAATACTAATTTTTGCTTCTGTTTTTCCTTCAATGTACCATTGTGTTTTTTCTTCGAGCTTGCAACTCAAATGAAGAAACATAATTGAAAAGAATAAGATGTTTACAGGGCAACACTCACCCAGTATCTGTTTCTTCTTGGAATCCAATGCACATCTGCTGCCTTTGCCACTGCCTTCTCCAACATGACTCCTGTCTTCACTTTCCTTTTAGCTGTACTACTAGGGTAGGAACTCTTAATTTTACTGTCTAGTAGGAATTTGCTGAAAGGAAAGTTACGTAACTTTTTTCAGCTTTTCTCAGGCAAGAAAGTGTGAACTTTAAAAGCACTGGCAAGATAGCTAAAGTGTTGGGTTCAATTATCTGCATCGGGGGAGTTCTTTTAATGATCCTGTACAGAGGGATTCCACTTAACAAAGCAACACACTCAAGGACTTCACTATACAATGCTAATAACTTGAGTATGTTTGGTAAGATTGACGACAAGCATAGATGGATCCTTGGATCGATTTTCCTTGTGCTCAGCATCTTATGCTGGTCTGGCTGGTTCCTTATACAATCAAGCATTGGCAAAAGATATCCATGCAAGTATACAAGCACTGCGTTGATGTCTGCTTTTGGGGCTGTTCAGTCAGCAATCTTATGCTTTGCCATCAACAGGAATATGTCCGTATGGATTTTTACTGGAAAGCTGCAGATCTTTACTGTCCTTGCTGCTGTAAGTATGGTTTGACCTTCTTTTCTTAATGTGGTAAACTAGTGAATTGTAATCTACTAGTTTTTGAATCAAAATATTGTTCTTTTTTACATTTAAATATTTGAAAATAGTAAAGCACTATCGAAGGCTAGACTAATTGTTATAACAGGGATGACTTAATGTATTTTTAGAAACCGCCTTTATGCATTTTGTAGAACCAAAGACATCATATCGGGTAGGAAGTTTTTACTTCTACGAGAATTTTGAGCAAGATAAATCATTATTGTGCAAATTGCAGGGAGTTTTAGGATCAGGGCTATGCTATGCTGGGATATCCTGGTGTGTTGAACAGAGGGGCCCAGTCTTCACATCAGCATTCATCCCTTCAATACAGATATATATATTATTAATGGATTTAGCCTTCTTTCATGAACAAATTTACCTTGGAAGGTTTGTTTCTTTCATTTTGTTTCTGAATTTCCCTAATACTAATACTTCTTTATTCCTAATATCCATTACTAGGAGTTAATGTCATATTTAACAAGGGGAACAAAGGTAGAAACCGAGTGCTTTATTTGACTATTCAAAGCTAGTTATCATGTACAAAAAGATTTTTCTTTTACTATTTTTCTAACTGAGAATTTCAGACGGGGAATATTGTATAAATTCAAAATTTCCTTTTTGTTTTACTTATTTTATTTTTTAAAAAAAAGTATTTAATCAATAGTACTCATTCCCCTCTGCTTTCTGGGATGTTAACAGTGTTATAGGATCAATTCTGACGATTTGTGGTCTCTATATTCTTCTGTGGGGTAAAAGCAGAGAAGCATCACAAGAAAACTTAATCAAGCCAGCTGAGGCAGTGCAATGCAATGAAAGTTCTGCAACTGCAATTGACATTATTCATGTCACCAGTTCTGGATGCTCCTCTTAGTTTGGTTTCACTCATCTATGCTCTGGAATTTATATAAAACTTCTCTCATTTAAACCTATGTGAGATTTTTGGTCTAATTAAAGAATACTCACTTTGAAATATCCAGCTTTGGCATACTATGGACCTTTGTCACTGCTTACTATTTTCAATTATTTAAATTAATATGAATTTTCAAGATGTTCTTCCAGAAATGCTATCCATCATAGATATCAATTTGTATCTTTATAATATTATGAGCAACATATATTGTATTAAAATGTTTAACTCTAGTGAAAAACAAAAACAAATTTTAGATATTATTCAACCCCCCTCTAGTTGTGAGAATAATTGTCATCCATGTTTGTACTCTTCCCACCTCCCCCTCTTTGCTCCTTCCTCTCCCTAGCTTTTACTTTCATCCATGTGATGCCTTGGTCACCATAGTTATATTAGCTTATAGTTAATTATTGCTAATGTTGAGCCATGGATGGAAGCCTGCTTTCCTCCTAATAGGAGAGTGATGTATAAATAATCCAGAACCACCTCACCATCTATGGTTCCAGTTATTATCATGGCAAGATAACTATTTCCTTACAGCTTTATTCTTTGAAGTGTTATATCATACTCATCTGGATCAGTATTGAGCCTAGTGTATATTCCAGTAATCCTATCTTAAAGATAATGTTTTCTGTTATAGTATTGATATAGAACTTACTTATTTACTTCTATTTAGCAAGTCATATTATTTACTGATACATGTTACAATGCTTTCTCTGACACTTTGACATATAATTTTGACAATTAATTTGGAAAATTTTATCATGTAAATTGTAAATCATCTAGGTGAAAGTATTTTGAGCACCATTATAAGATGCTCAATTGAAAGTGGTTTAATGTGGCATAAGATTGTTGGTCAGGACCAGAAAGGCCATTTTCCCTCGTTTAGCAGAAGTATGGATACATGCCATATTGCTATTAATGGCAGTGGGTTTAGCACTAGCTATACTAGCTCTCTTTACCAGACACTACTCAGTCTAGCCTAAATAAAGCAATTAATCTCATGCTAGTTCTGTGAGGCCAACAGCCATATGGCATATTGAAGCTGTATTTGTTATCCTATATTCTGCTAGTTCTCTAATTAATAATATAAGCATAGAGTCATAGACAGCATTTTGGCTACACTAACTAGCATCCAATGTACTACATAAAGTTTTTGAGGTTCTTTGGTCATTCAAAGACAATAATTCTTGTATCAGCAATAAAAACAAGTACCTGAAAGATATGTTTGTAACTTTTGTAAGGTGCCGCAGAGTGGTGATATTGGAAGTCTTAAAGAAAATTTGTGTTTCTGATATATTTACCAAATCTTACTTTTGCTAGATGTTCTACTTTCTTCAGCATGTGCACAGCTCTGTATCTGGAAACAGTATCCTCACACATATTATTCTAAGATACACTAATAGCAAGTGTAAATTTGTACATATGCTGTATAATCTTATTTAATGGCTTCTAAATGTGTTATATGATATGACATATTATTCTTGTTGGTTAATTGCACTTGAGGCTATTCCGTTTTTGGTCATTCTGCTGTCTTGTTGTTAGAATAGGATTCCGTCAAAAAGAAGGATATGCCTTGTTTTACATCACACTCTAAATGGAAATGAAGAACATCTCCTAATCTGGTAAGTATAAAGTGATTCATGATCACTCTATGAGGTTATTAGATGATGACGAAGGCGTGTGACCTTGGAAAACTTCACTGTAGTTTGAACTGTTGGGAAGGATCAACCAAAAGTTAACCAACAATAGAATATAAGTTGTGTTGATGTGAACTTCTTTCTTGAAAAAGCAGATGATGTGACATGTCTAGTTTTAGTGTTACTGTTTCTTATTTGCTATTTCTTTCCTAAATATAAGATGTTTGAGTGCTAACATTGCTGGGGTTTGATCAGTCTGGCTAACATTTGCTACAAAAGGCAACAAAGAAGGAAGGAAAAAGTGTAACCTAGCGTCCTAGCCTATGGCGGGATATCAGCAATGGAAGCCTGTTGCAGTAATATTGGCTGTTTACTTTGTGATTGCAGTATTGAACATCTTATTAAAGAAGATTCTTGACGAGGGTACAAATCAGTTGGTTATAATCACATACAGACTGACTTCTGCTTCAATATTTTTGGCACCCATTGCCTACTTCTGTGAGAGGTAAATCATCTGCAAACATTGTTTGAATTGACTTGTTATGTGCAACAAACCCTGATGTAAATAAGTCTATAGAAAACATTGGTTAAAAAATCAATGTGGGTGCTAAGGTATGTACTGTGTTTGCAGGCAAAGTGGAGTAAAGCTCACAACTTCAATCTTATGCTATACCTTCTTCAGTGCTCTCATTGGGTGAGAGAAAACAGTTGTTTCTTACATACTTGATGTTGGTTTCCCCTTCCCCTTTTGAAATAATGAAGTTTTTGTTCTTTGAGATGGCTTACTTAAACTGTGGAGAAATGGTGAATTGATGGTTGTTTTCAGGGCAACACTCACTCAGTACCTGTTTCTTCTTGGGACACAATACACATCTGCTGCATTTGCTAGTGCATTCGCTAATATGAGCCCTGTATTCACTTTCCTTTTGGCTTTACCTCTAGGGTGAGATGAAGTTTCACATTCCTAATAGCACATTTAGCACATCTCTTGTAAAAATATAATAAGTTTTAACTGCATTGAGCTTTTGCAGGCAAGAGAAAGTGAACTTGAGAAGCAAACATGGGATAGCTAAAGTGTTAGGTTCACTTACTTGCATCGGTGGAGCTATACTACTCATCCTGTACAGAGGAATTCCAGTGTCCACATATCATGCTAAGCATTTGAGTACGCCTTCTAAGTCTGTCAGCAAGGAAAAATGGATTCTTGGTTCAATTTTTCTTCTGTCAAGCGCCGTGTGTTGGTCTGGATGGTTTCTTATACAGTCAAAGATTGGCAAGAAATACCCTTTTAAATACTCGAGCACAGCCTTGATGTCATCTTTTGGCGCTGTTCAATCAGCAATTCTATGCTTTGCCATCAACAGAGACATTACAATATGGATTCTGAGGGGAAAGCTGCAAATCTTTACTGTGCTATTTGCTGTAAGTAAGAATTATTATTTGCTGCAATCATAGTTTTTAGTCTCGATATCGAAGTTAATATGCCAATATCAATCTTTAGCATAAATTAGTTAATCAGTAATTCACTATCAAAGGTCCCGCCAATTATTTCTTTTGGGATTACTTTGAAGGATTCTCAAAATCTTCCTTTATGCACCAGAGAAACACATCAATTTCCAAGATATTCTTTCCTATAAGCTAAGGTTTAAGTTGATAGCATATATATTTGTAAATAAGATTATGCTTTAAGAACATGAAGAAATCAGTTGATGTTTTTAAAAAATGCAGGGAATTTCGGGTTCAGGACTATGCTATGTTGGTATGTCATGGTGCGTTGAACAGAAGGGCCCAGTGTTTACTGCAGCATTCAGCCCTTTCATACCAATTTTTGTTACCATAATGGATTTCGCCTTCTTTCATGAACAAATTTATCTTGGAAGGTCTGTTTTCTTCGCTTTGTTACATAATTAGTACTCCTTCTGTCCCATTTGATAGTTACAATCAGGGAAGAAAGAAATAACGGATTGGTGTGATATGTTACGAGTAACTTACAACTCAAAACATACAAAAATGACATATAAATGGAACAGATCGTATGGAATTAAAATTAAAATTAAAATTTTCTAGTTGATTTGCTTTCTTTTGATCAAATTCATGCTTCTCATTTTGATTTATGTGTTGTTAACAGTGTTATAGGATCCATCATGGTCATATGTGGTCTGTATATGCTATTGTGGGGTAAAAGTAATGAAGCGCAACATAACGTCAATAGACCAGCTGAAGCAGTGGAATGCCATGGAAATTCTGCAACTGCGTTGAACGCGATCCGAGTCTCCTCCAATTCAGAATGACCCTTGTAGCTTAATTTGATGTATTTGTTCTCAAAACAATAACATTACCAAGTTCTTTGGAAATTATTAAAACCTTTTGGAACCATTGTTAAACCAATTTGTATTGTATTAGCTAAAAAAGTATAGGAACAATGCTCTTTTTCAGAAAATTGCTTAATAAAAAAAAGGAAAATTTGATAATTACCACCAACTATTATTGCCAAAATTGAAATTACCACCTCAAGTTTTTTTTTTTAATTTTACCACCTAGTTTTTTTCCAAAAGTTTTCAAATTCCCACCTTTTAGGAGACATGACATCATCAAGGGCCCACGCAACATTTTTCCCTTTCTTTTTCTCCTTCCCTCGATTTCCCTCTTTCTTCCCCTGTTCATCTACTCCCTTATTTCAGTTTCATCTCTCTCCTCTTCAATTCTCATTACTGTACTCTCACCCACCCAAATTTAATTTTAAACCCTAACATTCAACACTCAACTTTCACTCTCTCTCCTTTTCTTTCTAAAAGAACCCTTATTGCGGTACTTTCTCTGAGCAAAAGAGCAGTGTTGTGACTGAAGAAGAATTTAATGAGGGTTTGAAAAGGCAGCAGAACACTATCAGATCAACGCCTAGAAGGAAGCATATAGCAATAAAAGGGAAAGGGAAGAAAGGTAGCAAGAAAGGTAGCAAGAAAGACAGTAAGAAAGTAAGCAAGGAAGGCAGCAAGAAAGTGAGCAAGGAAGACAGTAAGAAAGTAAGCAAGGAAGGCAGCAAGAAAGTGAGCAAGGAAGACAAGAGTGGGAGGAAGCCTGTAATCTAATTTCACCACTCATACTTTGGTATTTTGGGTTGTAATGGTGTATTTTTTTTTGCACATGAACATGATCCTCGAAATGATTAATCACCACTACAATGTTAGTGTTTTCGCCCAATTACATGTTTAAATTATGTTTTTTCCTCCAATTACATGTTTAATTGTCCAATTAATCATTTCATAAACCCTACTTTTTTGAATTGAGCCAAAACCCCCAAATTGATGCTGTTAACCCTAATTAAACTACTCAATTAAGTTTGTTCTACGTTAGATTGCAACAATTGTAACCTAATTTGCGAAAATTTCGTGTTTAAAATCGAATTTTTAGATTCAATTGGAAGGATATCGTGGGAAGAAAGAGGGAAATCGAGGGAAGAGAGAGAGAAAGAGAGGGAAAATGGTTGCGTGGGCCCTTGATGACGTCATGTCTCCCAAAAGGTGGGAATTTGAAAACTTTGGGAAAAAACTAGGTGGTAAAATTAAAAAAAAAAAAAAAACTTGAGGTGGTAATTTCAATTTTGGCAACAATAGTTGGTGGTAATTATCAAATTTTCCTAAAAAAAAATAAAAAAATAAGTTTTCCCAGTTTAGCAATTCAAAAGCTACTCATTTTGAAGTGCTTTTATATTGTTCTAGTATAGATACAGAGTTTGTGTAATTAATGCATTAGCTCGGTTTTTTCCTTCTAAAAAACAAAGAATGTTTGATTTTGTTTTCATGTTAGAACGACTTATTAAGTCCATAATACTACGTATATATATTGGTTTATCGTATACATTTGTAATCTATTCCGTAATCTTTCTTGAAACTCGATATCATATATTCTTAGACTAGAGCGTAGCTTTCATTGCATAATCTAATAAGACCACATTTAAGCATATAATTACCCAGTTATCTAAAATTTTGAGAGGTATTAGTCAAAAATTCAAAACTTGAGATTAAATCCCGTCTATATTATCACCTAAATTTTCCGAATAAAGTGTATTTAAAGTCTTAACAAAGGCCCAACCGATAAATTGAGAGATAAGACAGTGGCCCATTACATTATAACCCAAACTTCTCCTACTATCGTCTTCCACTCTTCCCCGAGTCAAACTAAAACCCTAGTTAAACATCTCTCCTTCCGACCTCCGTTTTCCGACTGCCATACCTTAAACCCTCCCAAAATTCTAGAGAGAGAAAATGGCAGGGAAGAAGAGAGAGAAAGAAGCTTCCAACAATGGCGGCGAAACCAACGGAGAAGATGCTAAACCTTCAACTTCAACCTTCAAGAAGGAACAACTTCTACCTTCCATGATTAAGAACAAAGCCAAAAGGTCTGAAATTCATGCTAAGATTAAGCACGAGAAGAAGCTTGATAAGCGTAAGAAGACCAAAGCTCGTGATGCTGCTGATAAACGCGCTCTTGAACTCGGCGAAGAGGTTTTTTTCTCTCTCTTCATTCCAACCGTTTGATTTCGATTTCAAGTTCGATTTAACGGCTGAGATTGATTTTGATTTTGTGTTTTGTAGCTTCCTCCAAGGCCTATTCCTCGTACGATTGAGAATACTAGGGAAGCTGATGAGACTGTTTGCAAGCCTGATGATGAAGAGGTTTTTAATTAATTTAATGTCTTAATTTCGTTTACATTGCTTGAAATGTGGTTAAATTCTTCAGAAATTGGCTTTAATTTTTTTATGTAATGTCTCAATTTTGGTAATGTGGCTAGAAATGTGGTGGAATTGTTGAATTAATGGGTGCATTTTTTGTTGCAGTTGTTTGCGGAATTGGATACGGATGAGTTTAGTGCGGTTTTGAAAGGGCAGCGTGCTCAGAAAGTTATGATCACTACATGCCGTTTTAACTCCACTGTATGATCTTGTCCTTTCACTTGCTGTTGCTATTACATTTGCTATTGTTATCACGTTTGCGTATTTCTTTCGCTCTAGACAGTCTTAGGTTATCAATGACATGTATAGGGAAATGTGGAATGATTTATACTACCTCCGTTACAGGTTATGTGCAACGATTTGACATAAAGCAGAAAGGAAAAATGTCTAATCGTTGCACATAATGTGTAACGGAGGTAGTATTATGATCACATCAAAGCAATGAACTAGTGTAAAGAGCGCTTGTAAAAACGGAGTAAGGCTATTTGTGTTTCTGGGTGTTGTTACCTTATAATTGGTCTTAACATGATCCTTGTTGTTGCTAAGTAATTTTTAATGTGTATACTTTGAAAGGAAATTATGTTTGTGCACTAAATTCGGTGCTGTTTGTACTTTCAGTTCAGGTACCAAAATGATTTATATGCCCCTTTAAACCTTTGGTTTGAAGGCACAACTAATTCTATGTAGGTCTAGGTCAATTCTAAAGAACTGATTACTTACGTTGTGATTTCTTTCTATTCCTTTATAATGCTCCAAGCTCCAAAGGTTTGGAAATGAGTTTTAAAAACTATTATTGGAGTTCAGAAGAATTTGTCACCTTATTTGAAAAGTACTAATGGTTTATAAACTTATAAACGTGCCCCTGCACAAGTCAAGTGATGGGAAGAGTGTGGGAATGGTCTAGCCATCACAAAGGGCTGTTTGATAAGCTAATATTTATGCCTTGTCCTTTATAACTAGAGGTTGATAATGAGCAACTATGTTTTGACATAGGAAATAGTCTTTTTTTTTCCCCCTTTCATGTGGA
The DNA here is from genome assembly GCF_948465745.1 of Chenopodium album. Classification (NCBI taxonomy): domain Eukaryota; kingdom Viridiplantae; phylum Streptophyta; class Magnoliopsida; order Caryophyllales; family Amaranthaceae; genus Chenopodium; species Chenopodium album. The sequence continues at coordinate 76,970,655 of NC_137840.1, read as the reverse complement.
GATACAATTGATGATTGATAACGATGTACATGTAGCTCTAAATATTCATTGACTGTGATGATTGTATTCCCTCATTTCAATTGGTATAGCAGCTGCCTTGAGAAGTACTTCATGTACTTTGTATACTTGATGGGTGGGGGTTAAGGAGTTTAGAATAAGCATTGAAATTTATGTTCTTGGTACCTGTGTGTTGAAATACATGGAGGCAATTGCTTGTTTGGCTCCTGGCTTGCTACACGTTGGGATGTTTGAGGTGTAAAGTAGCTAGTGCTGAGCACTGCTAATGATAACGGCTTTGTTTTGATGTCGATGTGATACAATCATGTATCCATCCTTGTCAACTGCATATTTTGATGCGAAGTAGTTCCTAATATATTCTGCAATATGAATGCATATAGCCTGATTTTCATCTTATGCTGTTTGCAGAGGGGACCTGAGTTTATCAAAGAATTAGTTCAAGTTATCCCAAATTCCTCTTACCATAAGAGAGGAACCTACGACTTGAAGAAGGTTGGAATTTGTCTCCTTTACCATATAATATAGATAACAAATTATCTTTCTCATTGCCGAATATCTTATTTCCCTGTCTTTTCGTTAAACAACTTATGTAGATTGTGACTTATGCAACTAAAAAGGATTTCACTACTTTGATGGTTGTCCATACAAATAGAAGAGAACCAGGTCAGTGTCGTTTTTCTCCAATCAGCAGAAGTATATTTTAATATAGAAGATTTGATCTGGCCCTTTCCCAAATCTTGTTGTCTTTTGCTTATGTGGCTGTATGTAACGCTTTGACTGGAAAGTCATATAGCTCAACTTATGCTATCAATTTGTTTTTCTTTTTAACATCTTATAATGTTTTTCTCTGATTTGGTGACATAGATGCTCTCTTAATCATTGGCTTACCTGATGGACCAACTGCACATTTCAAGCTTTCAAAACTTAAATTACGAAAAGAGATTAAGGTTAGTCACCAGTTGTAAATTTTGTTTGTTTTGAAATGTAATACACTAATACACACTCCCTCTGTCCCTTATTTTTGTCCCCATATGACTCATAAAGCTCTCAAAAGCAAGTAGGTCATAGAGCAAACAAAAAGGGACTGAGGGAGTATTAGCTGTATTTACAAATGTTAACTAAATTTGTAACTCATTTGGATGCCCTTGGCTGCACGTCAAGATACAAGTCATACAACACAGTCAACGCACATACACCTAATTTGAGATTGACTTTTATAGTACTGAACTACTGACTTGCTCACCTGAGCTAAAAGGAAAGTATATTACTTTGTATTATGTTGTTTCACTGTTCGTAGCTTTATGTGTAATTCTGGTCTGTAACTTGTTCCTTGTAAGAGTGTCCAATCATCTTGTCGGCCATCCTGTGAATATCTTTTGTGTCTGAAATTTCTAATATTGATGGGTATAGAATTATAATTCACTTTAAGAGCCTTTAAAGAGTTTCAACTTGCCTAGATTTTATTCTGCGATAAAACATTTTTTTATAGCAATGGATTGATAGCTTGAATAGACCTGTAATGTGACTGTATTTCCTATCAAGTCTTATTGGTTAAGTAGTTGTGTATTGCTTAGTGCTCTCTTTTTTATGCTCATGAAACTATTTTTTTTTTTTGTTTTATTTGCAGAATCATGGTAATCCAACCAGTCATTGGCCTGAACTAATGCTAAATAACTTCACAACAAGGCTTGGGTGTCGTGTTGGAAGGTCTCCTTTATTTCCTATATAGTAGTAACGTGCTAATCTGTGCTTCTAGTGACCCTTTCATTTAGGTGTTATGACTGGTTTCTGACAGTTTTTCTTTCTTTTATAATTCAGAATGTTACAATCTCTCTTCCCCCAAAAACCAGAATTTCGCGGTCGTCGGGTTGTTACCTTTCACTGTCAGCGGGATTATATATTCTTTCGCCACCATAGGTACACATTGCTTGTTGCCTCTTCTACCTAGATGGTATTTTTTTACTTCATGAAGATTCTGCTGTATCAATTTCTTGTTCTTGGTATTATGCTAGGTATGTATTTGAATCCAAAGATCCAAAGAAAGTAGACTCCAAAAAGGATCCTACTGCCGAGAAGAAGGCTTCAGATTATGTCAAGCCCCGTCTGCAGGTTTGTAATTTTTTGGTTTCATTATACTTTTCCTCCTCTCTTTTTGACCCCATCTCCCCCAAATTCTACTATTTTGAAATTTCATGCTGTAGCTTGCCAAATTTTATGAACTGTATTGCTTTCCTTTGATGTTTTTTGCTCCAACGTTTTAACCACTTTTTTAAACTTTCTTGAACTTTATTCTTGGTTACCTTTTAAAACTCCCTTAGTTTTTCTTGAATGCTCTTTCGTTTGCTCACTTTACTCACCTTTCTCAAACTCTTTCAAACGATTATTTTGTTACGTCCTTTTCTTTATATCGTACGATTCCTTGTGACGGTTCATGTTAGCCGACCCTAAATCATTTTGGGACTAAGGCTTTATTGTTGTTGTTGTTGAACATAATTTAGTTGTGTTGTTGTTGAACATAATTTAGTTGTGTTATCTGGTGATCTAGATGAGGTTAATTTACCAAATGTTATTATCTTTGAACTGTTGGTTTATATTCTATGCAGGAATGCGGTCCTCGGTTTGTATTGAAGTTGAGAAGCCTGCAGCATGGCACATTTGATACTCAAGGCGGGGAATTTGAATGGACTCATAAGGTAATTTTGTTACTGCTTCTACTGTTTGAGCAGGAATAAAATGCTGTTAATATGTTCATTCTTTTTTGTGGTTAATTTGTGTATTAATTTTTTTTTTTTTTTGGCTATTTATTTTAACAGCCGGAGATGGACACCAGTCGAAGGAGATTTTTCTTGTGATTTGCCCATTGATTTGTGTGTCCAAAATTTGGCTCATAGGGTAATTGTAAAGCCTCAAATTTTGCTTAGCTTGCCAATGTATTTCAATTTTCTATTTGTTACCTTCATGAATGATATCCTGTCAATGAAAAATATGCTATTGATGAAATGACAATGAATTTTGTTTGTTTAAACATGTCTTTTTTTCATTCTTGTTGCAAAATTATCTACTACCATCCTGGAATTTGCGAGTTGCCATTGTATTGAGCAACAATAGAAGTAGTGATCTTTTTAAGAAATTGGAGACACATCAAAACTAAAACACCACTGAAACTAGCTGCTTTTGTCCAAGATCTCATTGGTGGAGGAATGATTAGCAGGTAGAAACATTCTACAGTCATTAAGATCCAACTTAAACTTTCCATAGTAAACTTCATCAACATAGTTTTCCCTTTGCTTTCTTCGGTAGTCAACCTGCCGAATATTCTGAATATCAGAGTAGCCACTACCAAAGCGGTAGTTACTGACCATCCCCTGTAGACCAGCATACCTCCCACAATTAGAGGCTGCTGCCTACAGACACAGGACAAGCACTCACCTGAGAATTTAGACCACATTAGGGCATCAAGACCTGTGTAGTAAGGCAAGATAATTGAGTCCAAGTACAGTGCTGTATGTAGGATTCCTGATATAGTTGATGCCTCAAGGAACACATACTTGAAGTCGCTGTCAGTTTCAGTGTTGAATGCGAGAGCAGAAATCCGAACCAGGTGGAGGATTGCAGGACCATTATACGACATAGGGAACACAGTGTTTACCCTGTGTCCTTTTGCCATGATGACAAGAATGATGGGTAGGAAAATAGGACCTGATGGAAGAAAGTATCTCCTTAACTGATTGAGTCGAGTAAGGGGAGTTGCCTTTCTCCCTCCTATCATCCCCACCACCATCAAAACTGTTGTTGCTAAGAACGTAATGGTGATGAAGACAATCGCCAAATTATCAACCCAAGATGGGTAATCTCCTGAATAGTTGCTGTTGCAGTAGTAGTGGTACGGACAGTTGATCGGATCTAGTGTTTCTTCCAGCTGCCATTTTGTGCACTTGAAGAAGGCCCTCTGGATATCCCCCTCCGGTATCGTAGATAGATATGCCGAATTTCTTGAGGGCAGGAGTGGATTAAACATATTTTGTTAGACCTTTGCATATTAGAGTATTGATTTATATGATTTTGCTGTGGATATAAGTTTTAACTCTAAGGGAGAGGGTGGGCCTCCCCTCGAATGGTTGAGCAGTTGTTTTTGCTGAATGAGAATTGGATGAGGATTGACCAACAGCAAAAACTTGTTGAAAAAGAACCTGTCAATTGTGAGGAAGATTATTCAAAGCTATTTTACAGACTTGAGATTGTGAAACCTTTATGATGATGGTATTATTTTACATGTATATGCTGTGAGTTGTAAGGTGAGACTCTTTCTCGAGGTTGGTTATCGCATAATCGAACTTACAAATGGATGCAGTATATGGATGAATCGTAATTTACCATTATATATAGTATTATCCGTATTATGTCTGTTATTTTCTATCGTATCATATCAGTTGTTTTCGATTAGTTCGTTGTCAAAATTTGGGGAAGACTATACAATAATTTAATAACTCTCGGGTTTGCTGAGGTTGGGTGTTTGGCTGAGTCCTTAAGAGTGCTTGCCTTTCTATGGAAGCGATGATGTTTGTTGATGATTGCAACTGATTGTTAGCTTTTGAAGTAGTTAGAAGGTGTTAATAGTATTATTGCTGCTGAATTAAGATGGATGATTAATTAATAAATTATTTTATTGATAAAGTTGCTATATAATGTATGATGGAAGATTAATGAATAAAGTATGGAGTATAATTTTATTTATTTTCATAAAGTTGTTATTTTAATATGCAAGTAGTTGATGTCAAAAAAAATATATATGCAAGTAGTTTGATGAACTTGTAATCTATACAAGAAAAATTTTGTGTTTATTGTGATCACCGGCTTGGTCAAATTGAAGGTTGCTTCAAGTAGTACTACTTGATACGGAGTATCAATTTTATTTTATTTTTAATATTTTCTTTGACGTCCTTATAATATTGCCCAGCTAACGTTATTTTGAAAAAAAAAATCTTGGAATTGTTTTTTCTGTAAAAATTATTTACGAGTATTTTGGAAGAAAATGTAATATGGGACTGCTGCCCATCACAGACATAATCTGAAGAATTGGCTTATGTGGAGTTGTGAAGAGAGGAAAACGGATAAAGGGTTATGAAAAAGGGTGATTGCTTGAAAGAATCTATCAAAAGGGTGATTACTTTGTTGAGGGAGCTTAACATAGGAGTGTTTCGGCTAAAATTAAATCTCATCTGTATCATTTTCTTTCAAACTAATTATAATAGTACGGAGTATAACAAAAACAATATGTAGAGAATTTAATATATACATATGTTTATTTTTAATGTATTTTGAAAAAGGAATCTCAATATTGCATGTCCATTACAATACAATTTATTTCTATATTGCATGTCCCTCTGAGTGAAATGAAGTGTGTAAAATATAGAGTATATAGGTCAGTGGCGTCTGAAAATTTTCAGATACTTCATTCCCTATCATTTAAAAACCCCTGTATTTTCTTATATAGGTCCGAGTGCATTTAGATCATATTCATAGCAAATTCTTAAATTAGGTGTCATATTCTTGTTCCTCAAGCATTTCTTTTGTGCTACTTTTGTCAAGTTGTATATATATTGAAAATGATCTTGTAAGATGACATGAGCTAATATGGTCATAGTTATGACAACTTGGTATTTATTACTCTCTTCAACTATTTACGACTTCTCAACTTCCCTTCCTTAACCAAGGCTTTTTATTTTCACTTCATTTCTTCTACGTACTAATGTGCAGATACTTCATTCTCTATCATTTAAAAGGCATGGTATTTTATAGTATTGGTCCAGATACATTTGGATTTTGGACCATATTCATAGCCAAGTCTTAGATTAGGTGTCATATTCTTGTTTCTCAAGCATTTCTTGTGTGCTACCTTTGTCAAGTTATTTATATATTGGAAATGCTTGGAGATTCCATAACGACGGAAGAAATAAAATAAAATAAAATTATAGCATCACTTATTCACTTCTCATCCTTGAGTTTAAAATTTAACCTACCTAATAAACAAATAAAAAAATTATAAAACTATAAGAACGAATAAATTGGTATAGATTATAAAGCATGCACACATAATGTATATTTAGAGTGTATCAATTATCGTGTTGGATCTTTCCATAACCATAATTTTTGTTACTCAAATTGCGTAGATGTTTTATAATTTTTTAAATCTTAAAAATATGAAAAGTATTGACACAAGTAATATTCTTCGCTCAAACAATGACAAAGCTTAAGTTACAAGGTTTACCTATCCTCTAAATTCCAAATGACTCCTAATTTTGACAACAAATACATTAATTGGAACTTTATTCCCAAAAAGTTACACACCATTTCTTCCCTCACCAAATAAATGTAGCCCCACTCTATTATATGGACCTCATGTAGATGATCTTATTCGTAAAGGATAGAAATATTCACCCTTTTTTTTTTTAAAAAAAAAAAAAAAAAAAAAAAAAAAAAAAAAAAAAAAAAAAAAAAACCAAAAGTCCAATTATATACCCTGAATAATACCAAAACTAGGCCAATGATGGGAGCCCCAAAGAATCTGGGGGACCCTTAATGTTTGAAGGGCATATTGACCCGTCCGAGTTGTCACATTTCTGCTTTCTCTCAATCTTCTCTTTTTCTTAGACTTTTTAGGTGGGTCTTGTTGATATTATTTGGTGGTAAAATTGTTAAAGTAAAAAAAACTTTGAATGCCAAATCCTAATATTTTTACATTGTTGATGCCTTGATGGACTTCATGTAAAAAAAGTTGTTGCAAACTTGCAATGTACTTCGTATATTCCACTATTCAATAGATACATTCATGATTTGGTTAAAATAAAATAAAAGTACTCTAGAGCTAATTTGAAACCAAATGTATGTTTGAGAATATAAGAAGTAATTAAACGAAGGGTAATGAATTTTAAATTACTATTTCTCGTATATAATTACATGGTGAGAAATTAGCTAAATACAATACATGAAATACATTGGATAATATTTTCTTTTAAATATATACGTCATTTGTTTTACTACGTATATTACTGTGACGAGTGATGAGAATCGATCCCTGGATCATATGGAACCGAGAGGGAAGCTCTAACCACTTGTACTTAATAACACAAAGTATATTATTTAGAAACATAAATCGACTACAAGCACTTGAAAAATCTAAACACAAATAAAAAGTTATAATGATCGAATTTGGATTTCATCAAAACTCAATTGCTTGATAAGGAGATTCGACACCCAACCTTTTATAAGAAAAATAATTACTTAACCATCTAAGCCACTCATAAATTATGTTATAAACATGAAAATAAATGTATGTAATTGATAATCACAAGGTCTAATTAAAATAGAATTCGGTACAACGCCCGGACTACAAACTAATTTAAATACTAAAATGGAGTCAAAGTAATTAAATCTTATCTCATCATGTGTTCTCAAATTAGTTAACCATTTTTCTATATTTTTAATATTTTTCTTCGTAAAAAAAATATATTGATCTTTAAAATTTAAAGAATCATATGAGCGAGAGATGAAAATCGATACGAGATTCTCTAAAACCGGGATAAAAGCTCTACCAAGTTATGGTATTGAACTCGTGAGAAGTGAAGATTCGATACAAAACCGCCTTTCTTCTCCAGCGGTCCATCTCTTTACTTCTCTCTCCTGCAGAAAAACAGGAGGAGAAACAGAGAAACCCCAATTAACCCAAAACCCTCTAAATTAAAAATCAAAACTTTCCATCAAAACAAATCAAACCCAGATTGTTTTTACAGTAATCTCTTTTTATAGATGATTATTATTGCAATTCAATTCAATTTCCTAATTTCCCTTTTGAGAATTTAAAGCAGAATCGCGTTGATAGACTGTGGAATCTTTGAATCACACAATTTGCTTTTTCATTCATCTAATCTTTCTCTCTCTTAAATTCTTTTTTTTTTTTTTCTTTATTGAGCTTCTGCATTTTGCGTGCTTCGTACGGTCTATCAACGCTTTCTCTGCTCTCCATTCTCCTTCAGAAATCCAAAAATCTAACACCCTTTTAAGTTTTTTAGCTTAATTTATTGTGCCATTGATTTTAATTGCTGTTATTGTTGTTGAATTTGTTGTTTTATTGTTAAATTAAGTGTGTGATTGAGTAAGTTATGGAGGAAGGACATAAGGGTTCGGATGATTCGAGGCCGAATTACTGGCTTCATGCTTGTGAGGAGGAAGATGATATCATCCCCTGTGAATTTATCGGGGATTTCGGCGATTTCGGGACTGGGAATCAGAGCGAAATTGCCAGCATTGATCCCAACTTCTTTGGTGGGATTGATCATATTCTTGATAGTATCAAGAATGGTGAAGGATTGCCTTGCAATGATGGTATGGATATTACTCCTCCTTCTAAAGATTTGCAAGTTGAGAATTTTGTTGTGAATTGTAATGTTGAGGTTCAAAGTTCATTAATTAGTGACAGCAAAATGGTTGATGCTGATAATGTTAATAGTAATTATTCTAATAATACCAATAATAATGGGAGTGTGTGTGTGAAATTGAATGGTGGTGATGGAACTAATAAGGGTGTTCTTGATCATGTTAGAACAAGTAATGGGGACTCAAAAGTGTTAAGTGATAGAGAGAGTTGTAAGGTTGATAGGGATCGAGATAGTGAGGAGAGGAGCGGAAAGAGGACTCGTGTAAGTAATGGGTTTAGAGAGGAGAGGGGGTATTCGAGTCGTGGGCAGAGTTGTGTGAGAGATTGGGAGAGTAATGGAAGGAAGAGGAATCGAGAATTTGAGGAGACTGGACGGAGGGATAGGGATAGGGATAGGGGTAGGGATAGGGATAGGGATAGGGATAGGGAAAGAGAGAGGGACAGGGATTTGGGTGGTAGGAGAAAGGATTACTATAATGGGAGGAGAGATAGCCGAGATAGGGAATGGAGAGATAGAGAGGCAAAGGGTTATTGGGAGAGGGAAAAGCCGGGGTCAAATGAAATTGTGTATCGCGTTGGTTCATATGAATCTGCCCGAAATAGAGACACAAATAAGGTGGGGTCTGAAAAGAACAAGGAATGCAGTGCAAAGATTGAGAAGAATGAGGAAAGTTTTAAGGAGAAAAGTTTGGAGGAGCGGGCACGCCATTATCAGTTGGAAGTACTTGAGCAGGCAAAGCAGAAAAATACTATTGCTTTCCTGGAGACTGGAGCCGGTAAGACTTTGATTGCTGTTTTACTTATTAAAAGCATCTGCAATAGATTGCAGCAGCAGAACAAGAAAGTGCTGGCTGTTTTCTTGGTGCCTAAGGTTCCACTAGTGTATCAGGTAAAATGTATTCCGTGGATATTTGGTTGAATATTATTGTTATGAGTTTGGAGATTAATTATGCTCCTATGAATGTATAGCAAGCAGAAGTTATACGCGACCAAACTGGATACAGTGTTGGTCATTACTGTGGTGAGATGGGTCAAGATTTCTGGGATACTCGAAGATGGCAACGCGAGTTTGAATCTAAGCAGGTATTTTTCATAATCTTCTGTTACTTTTTAGTGGAGCTTAAATTTAAAGCTTCCCTTTTTAAATCATAAAAGTTGGCAAGTGCAGAAGCAGGTTGCTGTCTCATACATGATATTCCGCTCTTGAAAATTAAATATTGTATGGTGTACTCTGTAGTAGAGTTTCAAAATAATGTTCATATAATGACTTGGATTTTCATATCAGCAACTTTGAATGTTTTAATGGTAGTTTCGGCATCTCTTTTGTCTATTATGTGCATCTTCTTGGCAAACTGTAATAATGTGGATTGAGGTTTTTTGGCTTTTGGCAAGCTATTAATTGTGAATGTTAAAACTTGTAGTTGATACATATTTGATGTATTTTTTTTCAATTCTTGGCTAATGGTAACCATTTCCTCTTTGTATCTGACGAATTTGAATGATTACTTAATCATGGAGTAATTTGTGGACTACAATAAGATTCCTTTTAATAAATAGTAGATGTTATATTTCTTGTTTTATTAAACAAGTCTTCTTAAATTGTATGATGGAGAGTAATGATAAGAATTTTGATGATTTTCCTGAACTTCTTTTTAATAAGGTAAGAAAAATAAAATATTAGGAACTTAGAAAGCCCTCCTAATGAGAACTTGATATGGATATGGACATGATCTAGTTATTCGGTTTATTCCTGTATACTAAAGCAATTAAGTCTTCAATTTATGACTGTATACAGGCTATCAGCCATAATTAGATCACTAGAAATTTTCGTTCGATTTCTATGTTTGAGTATTCAGCTTATATTTGGGTGCTCATCTGTACTTGTAATCTATACGCCTCCAGATTAAAACTAATTCTGGAAAGCAGTATCACAACTACTACAAGATATATGCCTCTTATGAATCCTTCTGCTTGTGTACTTTTTGTATATTCTTTTAGTAGTATTCAAAGGTTGTTTACCATGATTAAAATCTAAGGAATTTTCTTTCTTCAGGTTTTGGTCATGACTGCTCAGATTTTGTTAAATATTTTAAGGCATAGCATAATCAAAATGGAATGTATACATCTCCTTATTCTCGATGAGTGCCACCATGCCGTCAAGAAGCATCCATATTCTCTAGTGATGTCTGAATTTTATCATACAACTCCAAAGGAAAAAAGGCCTGCTGTTTTTGGGATGACTGCTTCCCCTGTTAACTTGAAGGGTATGTACCTGATATATAATATATATTTTTTTTTTAATTATAAAATGATTTTTGTAGCCTTTTCCCGTAATTGGGGTATGATGTACTCTTGTAGAATGTGCTGTCTAAATTCTATCTTCCATGCCACAGTTTTAGCCGCTTTATGCCTTTACAACCCTTAATTTACTTTGCCATTGTTGATGGGGCTTATTTAATTTGTTCTCTATGAGCTATACATTTTTCTGGTGATGTAGGTGTTTCCAGTCAAGTTGATTGTGCTGTCAAGATACGAAACCTAGAGACTAAGTTGGATTCCGTAGTTTGTACAATAAAAGACCGTAGAGAACTGGAGAAACATGTTCCTATGCCATCAGAAATTGTTGTGGAATATGACAAAGCAGCTTCATTGTTGTATCTGCATGAACAAATCAAACAAATGGAAGTAGCAGTTGAAGAAGCTGCACGAGCAAGTTCAAGAAAAAGCAAATGGCAGTTTATGGGAGCTAGAGATGCAGGAGCCAAGGAAGAGTTACGCCAGGTCTACGGTGTCTCTGAAAGAACTGAGAGTGATGGTGCTGCTAACTTGATTCAAAAATTAAGGGCTATCAACTATGCACTTGGTGAACTGGGACAGTGGTGTGCTTTCAAGGTTTGATATACAGCTTTGCAAATATCTGTTGGTGTTTTTATTTTTATTTTTTTTATTTTATTTATTTATTTATTTTTTTATTCTTGGTTCTTTATTTAATCACCTTTGGATTGTTTATGCTACCTGCAGGTTGCTCACAATTTTTTAGTAGCCTTACAAAGTAATGAGAGGGCAAACTACCAGCTTGATGTGAAGTTTCAAGAATCTTATTTGAGCAAGGTCGTTGCACTTTTACAGTGCCAGCTAGCAGAAGGTGCCGCTTCCAACAAGGATGCCAGCAGTACCGAAGATAATAATGATAGTGGCTGCCATCAAGATAATGGCAGTGTTGATGAGGTTGAGGAGGGAGAACTTCCTGATTGTCACGGTGAGTGTTTTACATACATTCCAGTTATCTGCAAGGTTGATCAACATTTTACCTGTTATTTATCTTTTTCCGTTTTTCTATGAACGTCCTAGATAGATTTCTAACTTGAGAGCATTTTTGGATTTTCTGGCACTGCTACAATTTTCTAGGAGCTTTCTACTCATTAGAATTTGCTAACATGACTCTGAAATACATGAGTATATTCTGATAAATGTTTTATATAAGGGTGACTCACAAAATTAAATGACTTTATTTCCTAATTTTTTTTACTGTTGATTGTTATTCCAGTTTTATTAATTTATTGATGTATTATATCATTGATACTCAGATAAGCAGTGTCAAGATAGTTATTAAAGTGCTGTGATTGTGAAAAAAGTTAGTGATGGCTTAATAATGTGTTTGATTAATTTTTATACCTTTAATTAGAATAATAATACAATTGTTTTGTTTGGTAAACCTACGTCTGTTTAGTTGTCTCTGGTGGAGAACATGTTGACATTGTCATTGGAGCTGCTGTAGCTGATGGGAAGGTCACTCCTAAGGTCCAGTCACTGGTGAAAGTACTAATGAAGTATAAGCACACTGATGACTTTCGTGCAATCATCTTTGTTGAGAGAGTTGTGGCTGCATTGGTTCTTCCAAAGGTCAGTGTACTCTGTTGTTGTTGTCACGAGTTCTGTTTCTTGATCGTGATGATTTATGACTTGTCAATTGTCATATATGTAGGTTTTTGCTGAGCTTCCATCTTTAAGTTTTATCAAGTGTGCAAGTATGATTGGACATAATAATAGTCAGGAAATGCGGACATCACAAATGCAAGATACAATAGCTCAATTCCGAGATGGCCGTGTATGTTTCTACCTTGCTTAGAGCTGAATATATTAGTTTGATAAAAGTGAATTTAAGTGATGGTCACAGTGGTACTTGATATGAAGTCAGTCTTTTTGGAGTGAAACTAGAAGAAATTCAAATTTGTATCACATAGAAAATTACCTTGATATTCCTGTTGGCATTGTTTCTAGGTGACTTTACTAGTTGCTACTAGTGTCGCTGAGGAAGGTCTTGATATCCGGCAATGTAATGTGGTGATCCGCTTTGACCTTGCAAAAACTGTTTTGGCATACATTCAATCTAGGGGCCGTGCAAGAAAGCCAGGATCAGATTATATCTTGATGGTTGAAAGGTACTTGCTTAATATTTGTATATATAAATACGAAAGCAGGGAATAGAGAGATACTCAACTCAATGTGTTTTTATCAGGGGAAACTTGTCTCATGAAGCATTTCTAAGGAATGCTAGAAATAGTGAAGAAACTTTGCGGAAAGAAGCAATTGAGAGGACTGATGTAAGTCATCTCAAGGGTACTTCAAGATTGATTTCCGCAGAAAATGCCCCAGGTTCAGTGTACCAGGTTGCTTCAACTGGTGCTACTGTGAGCTTGAATTCTGCTGTAGGCCTTATTCATTTTTACTGTTCGCAGCTACCCAGTGATAGGTACAGATTTCTTTCATCTTTAATTTATGTTGATATTGATCTCCTTTTACTAGTAAAAAAATTGATGTTTGAATGCCAATATTAATATGTTGATATCATCCATGATATAGGTACTCAATACTTCATCCAGAATTTATCATGGTAAAGCATGAGAAGCCAGATGGATCCACAGATTATTCTTGTAGGCTTCAACTACCATGTAATGCCCCTTTCGAAAAGCTTGAGGGCCCAATATGCAGTTCAATTCGTCTTGCGCAACAGGTTTGTTTAGCCTTGAAGTTTACTTTTGTATTAGTTTTTTTTTTTTTTTTTAACTGGCTCTATATTGGTGACAGCTGAATGCCTGTATTGTATTTATTTTTTGTTACGGACTTCATATGCAGGCTGTTTGCCTGGCTGCTTGTAAGAAGCTTCACGAGATGGGGGCATTTACTGACATGCTCTTGCCTGATAAGGGAAGTGGTGAAGACGGAGAAAAGATTGAGCGAAATGATGAAGGAGATCCACTTCCAGGAACAGCCAGACACAGAGAATTCTATCCTGAAGGAATTGCCTCAATCCTTAGGGTTAGTGTTTCTAGCACAGCTCACAATTTTATTTTATTTTATTTCAAAAAAAAAAAAAAAAAACTCCCTGTTTATCCCATTTTATAAACTGTATCACTTGAATTATTGATAGTGTGTAAATTATAGTAAAATTCCATGGACATGCTAAGCTAACTAGCCAAAGCAGTTATGACTATAATAGTATCCCAGAAAGTTATAATTTGACAGACTGAAGTGGAGAAAACAATGATGTAGTTTGTATAAGATTTTGAACTTTCTATGACTATGCTTCAGGGTTTTCTTTGATGCCTTTACAATAGTTACATGTCACTTTGCATTTCTCTATTTTAACCTCTATAGGTTTTGATTCTTGTTTCTGGCTGTGCAGGGGGAATGGATATTGTCTGGCAGAGATGGTTGTGATGACTCCAAATTATTTCATCTCTATATGTATGCTGTAAAATGGGAACATTTAGGGTCCGCAAAGGATCCATTCTTGACCCAAGTTTCAGATTTTTCGGTACTTTTTGGCAGTGAGCTGGATGCAGAGGTATCCCCTTGAGACTCTTTTTGGTTGCAGCATTGATTGTAGTTTCAGTTGCATTTAATAAAATTTTCTTAAATATCAGGTGTTATCGATGTCGATGGATCTCTTTATCGCTCGAACCATGAAGATTAAGGCATCTCTTGTCTTTCGGGGTTCAATAGATGTCACAGAAAGCCAGGTGCGCTTCTTTTGTTTGGATCTATAATTTCTTAATTCTTTATAATAACTTACATATATGGTCATGTGCAGCTAGCATCCCTGAAGAGTTTCCACGTGAGAATGATGAGCATCATACTTGATGTGGATGTTGAACCTTCTACAACTCCGTGGGATTCTGCAAAGGCTTATTTATTTGTCCCTATGGTTGGCGATAAATCTGTAGATCCTTTAAAAGAAATAGACTGGGATCTTGTTGATAATATAACAAGTACAGATGCGTGGAACAACCCCTTACAAAGGGCTCGGCCAGATGTTTACTTGGGAACTAATGAGCGGAGTCTGGGCGGGGATAGGAGAGAGTATGGTTTTGGGAAACTGCGTTATGGCATGGCATTTGGACAGAAATCCCATCCTACGTATGGTATCAGAGGAGCAGTTGCACAGTATGATGTAGTAAAAGCTTCTGGATTGGTTCCTGGCCGGGACTATGGTGTACAGGCCAATTTTGAACTTCCTAAAGGAAATTTGATGTTGGCTGATACCTGCATCAATGCAGAAGACTTGGTGGGGAAAATTGTGACAGCTGCTCACTCTGGAAAGAGGTTTTTTGTGGATTCTGTACGTTATGATATGACTGCAGACAATTCATTCCCTAGGAAAGAAGGTTATCTTGGTCCCTTGGAGTATAGTTCATATGCAGACTACTACAAGCAAAAGTATGGTCCATACTAAAGTCTTCACACACACCCTTCCCTCTTGTATTATGCCACACTTTAATCGCATATAAGCTCTATATCAACTTGCCTTGCCTTCTTTATCCAGTTGTTATTTTTCATTGTCTGTGATACTAATGGAGAGTTGTGATTAAATGCCACAAATGTACCTGAATTTATGCTGGGAGATGCAGAAAGCTTTACCCAATTTTGAAGGAATTCATGACTACTGTCAGGTGTTAGAGCCACCTATTACAGTAGTTTATACCTCCTATAATAAATTGGGTACCTTTTTGCTTCCCCCCAGCATAATAGAGGGTGCATTTGGTGTATTTTTTCATCTTTTGTCAATAGGTATGGAGTTGAATTGATCTATAAGAAACAACCTTTACTTAGAGGTCGTGGTGTTTCATATTGCAAGAATCTCCTTTCCCCTAGATTTGAACATTCTGAAGGTATGTTGCCTATGCTAAATACTCATTTTTCCTGTAAATTTTTGCCATGGCTTACTGGGTTTGTTGGTGCAGAATATGAGGGTGAATCTGAGGAGGCCCTTGACAAAACTTATTATGTGTATCTGCCTGCTGAATTGTGTTTTGTACATCCACTTCCTGGTGAGCTAGTTCGAGGAGCCCAAAGACTTCCATCAATAATGAGAAGGGTGGAAAGCATGTTACTTGCTATTGAACTTAAAAATATCATCAACTATCCTGTACCTGCTTCCAAGGTAATCCCTTTCCTGGCCTCCTTTGCTTTGCTTTTTTATTTTCTATCTCAAAGTTATGATTAACTTGAAGTAATTATGTGTCTGTTCTTCTAACAATTTTGCCTATTCACAGATTCTGGAAGCTTTGACTGCAGCCTCTTGTCAAGAGACATTCTGTTATGAAAGAGCTGAGCTCTTGGGAGATGCTTATTTGAAATGGGTTGTTAGTAGATTTCTTTTTCTCAAATTTCCCCAAAAACACGAGGGTCAGCTCACACGAATGAGACAACAAATGGTTAGTAATATGATATTATACCACCATGCACTTGAAAAAGGGCTTCAGTCATATATCCAAGCAGATCGCTTTGCACCGTCTAGGTGGGCTGCCCCTGGCGTTCTTCCAGTTTTTGACGAGGATGTCAAAGAAGAGGAATCATCTTTATTTGATCAGGAAAAGTCTCTTGCAAAGATGGGTCTTGAATTAGATGTTAATAATTTTGATGATGATGAAATGGAAGATGGTGAACTTGAAAGTGATTCAAGTTCGTACAGGGTCCTTTCTAGCAAGACATTGGCGGATGTTGTTGAATCACTCATTGGAGTTCATTATGTTGAAGGCGGAAAAGTTGCTGCTAATCACTTCATGAAATGGATTGGAATAGATATAGAGTTCAATCCTGAAGAAATTGAGTGTCCAAAGAGGCCAAGTACTGTTCCAGAAGGTGTTCTAAGAAGTGTGGATTTCGATGGATTAGAAGGTGCTCTAAAAATCCAATTTCGGGACAGGGCATTGTTAATTGAAGCAATTACTCATGCTTCACGTCCATCTTCTGGAGTCGCCTGCTACCAACGACTAGAGTTTGTAGGTGATGCAGTCTTGGATCATCTTATTACTAGGCACCTGTTTTTCAAGTATACAGATTTGCCCCCTGGACGTTTGACAGATTTGCGTGCTGCAGCTGTTAATAATGAAAATTTTGCGCGAGTTGCTGTCAAACACAAGCTTCATGTGCATTTACGACATGGGTCTACTGCCTTGGAGAAGCAGGTTTTTTTTTTTTCCTTTTAATTCATTTTTTTTTGCCATACTGATCTTGATACTGTTTTGTAATGGTTGTTGACCTTTTCTCAATTCTCACCTTGTAAATCTGGATTATCTTTCGCCTACTTTTGTAGATACGGGATTTTGTGAAGGAAGTTCAAAATGAATATTCAAAACCTGGATTTAATTCATTTGGCTTAGGAGATTGCAAGGCCCCAAAAGTTCTTGGTGATATTGTTGAATCAATTGCCGGAGCCATTTTTCTTGATAGCAGTCATAATACGGCAGTTGTGTGGAGAGTAAGTTTTATTCATTAACATTTTTCTTCTTCACTTAGCTTAATTTTGTTATGTAGTTGAAGTTTTAAGGTTTTGATGTTCTATTTTGGTATTTGCCTCAGGTTTTTGAGCCTTTATTGCAACCAATGGTTACTCCTGAAACACTTCCAATGCATCCCGTGAGAGAGTTGCAAGAACGATGTCAGCAGCAGGCTGAAGGTCTGGAATACAAGGCCACTCGAGATGGGAATTTAGCCACTGTTGAAGTTTATGTCGATGGTATACAGATTGGGGTGGCTCAAAATCCACAGAAAAAGATGGCACAGAAATTGGCTGCTCGTAATGCTCTGCTTGCTTTGAAGGAGAAAGAAACTGCTGAAGCCATGGATAAAGCTGAGGAGACCGAGAAAAAGAAAAAGAACAATGCACAAACATTTACAAGACAGACATTAAATGATATCTGCTTACGTAGAAATTGGCCCATGCCACTCTACAGGTAATTTTCAGTACCTTCATCCTCCAGCTTCCTCCCCCCTCTCCACACCCCCCACTCCCCCCCCCCCCCCCAAAATAAAATTAGCGGCTGAGTTTTTTTCTTTTTTTTTTTTTTTTTTTTTTTTTTTTTTTTTTTTTTTTTCTTTTTCCATATATAGATGTGTGAACGAAGGCGGCCCTGCACATGCCAAGAAGTTTACATTTGCAGTCCGTGTTAATACCACAGATAAAGGTTGGACTGGTGAATGCATTGGAGAGCCCATGCCAAGTGTTAAGAAGGCCAAAGACTCAGCTGCAGCACTTCTGTTGGAGCTTCTGAACAAATGGTATTCATAGTAGTGTTTTCTTTATTCCCTGAGCTGCATATTGCGCGGAAGCAAGAGTTATTTGCTTTCCGGTTGCTTAAGTTCTATCTTTGATTGGGTGCTTCCATGCATGACTGTTAGCTTACCTTAGGTGAACTTTAGTTGTCAAAGTGAAATAATATACAAAGTACTTACTAGGTTACATAAGATAGATAGTACTGGTTTCATTTGCATGAATGAGGTCAAAATTTGAACCTGCCCCTCAATTTGTTTGGGGCACACAAAGTATATACAAAATTTTGTAGTTTCACTCACTGGTATTGTGCTATGGAATATAGTAATATTATCCCTCAAGTGTATGGAGTTTTCCTTTCGTTTGTTGTTGATCCTTTTTTTGCTTTTGGATAAGAAAGAAAATTTGTTTAGTGATATATCTGTGGTGCATTGTACTGTATTCTTGTACATAATTAAAAGAGGTTTTTCTTTGAAAATTGAACTTAAGTAAAAATATGAAGAACTTTTAAAAACGTAATCTAGTCGAAAAAGTAGGATGTCTTAGAAACGATTCTTCTAGATTTATGTTTGCTTCAATCTTTTTCCAATTTCCAAGAGACTTGACCCAACTTGAATTCAATGTAAATTTACGCTGTTGTGGGGTAGTCTAGAATTGCATATTTGCATTATACCGCCATTCTAGAAATTGCTCAGTGTTTTGGCTGAGAGCTGAGAAATAATTGAGTATGTAGAATTTCAGCTAGTACTAGGATTTTGTTGAACAGATTTAATACAAAGTATAATAACATTGATGTGAATCATGAGATGGAGGCAGTGGTTGCTGCTTCCATTTCTTCCCGAGTGTTAAGGGTTTGATTCTCATTGCTTTACATTTTTTTACTTGTAAAAATACAGATAGCACTGATAATGCAAAACTAACCAGAATCTGGCTCTCAACAATGCTAATAAAGCAGAATTGGTTGTGAATCCAAAATTCCTAAAGTTTTACAGAAAATAAATGTCTCAGACCTCTAGTTTGAGGGAGTATATTGCCATTCTTATAGTGAATGGGAGATATATCAGATATTATCAGCTCCTACTCTAGGAAGCCTTTTAACCCAATAACAGTAAACTTTTCTAAGTTGCTAAACATTGTAGAAAAACTTATAATCTCTGAATAATGCTCAAAGAACCGGGCTTGCATATGATCTACCGCTTCAGAGTGTGCATAATATATTCACCATACAGATCCCTGCTTGCAGATGGCAAGAAAATTCGTTAACGAGGAAAAAGGGGAGAGAAAATTATTATAGACCTGATCAGCTACGGGTAAAAATATTATGGCAGGATATATATTGCTTACATTGAGTGCTGGATAGCCTCAAAGGCTGCCTCCTTAGGCAGAAAGTCGTTGACAGCAACTTCTTTGTTCTCATTCTTCTTGTCTATATTGCAGAAGTTGAGGAAACCTTAAACAGAGATAACAAACAAAAAAGAATACAGAAAATATCCAAAGAGAGTGTTTGTTTTGGTTAGTTTAAGGATACAGTCTTCAAAGAAACGGCGAATTTCTGCAAGTCTGTGGGGAGGAAGTTCCTTGATGTCTGAGTAAAACTTGTACTCAGGATCATCAGCACAAACGGCTATGATTTTGTCATCTGCTTCACCCTGCAGCATTTAGGCTAATGTTTAGGAAATTTCTGAAGTTAGAAACAGCTGAGGAATCGAGTTAAGCATAGATCGGTCTGTACCTGATCAATCATGGGCATTAATCCAATGGCCTTAATTCTCAGAAAACAGCCAGGGAGGACTGGTTCCTGTTCATATCCAATGTCAACATCAGTATAGAACTATTGACCCATGTTAATATAATTCTTATATTTCATTACTTCTACAATTTTTGTAGATGATTCTTTTTAGAATTCAGATTCACATATTTAGTATTGTGTTTTACAAAATTGCATGAGCTGTATTCATGTCTTTTTAGGCAAACTGAACTACCTGCATGAGGACCAAGACGTCAATAGGATCATTGTCATCACACAATGTGCGAGGGATGAAACCATAGTTGTGAGGATACACAACGGATGAATATAGGATACGATCAACCTGTAAAAAATTTCAGCAAGAAAATATTTATAGTTCAAAAAGTACAGAGAAAACTGAAAAATCTACATCATGTATTATAGCAGTAACGTAATTGGAATAATTGTATTACCTTTATCATTCCCGTCTTCTTGTCAAGTTCATATTTGACCTTGCTTCCTTTTGAGATCTCAATAACCTGTATATCATATACCAAACCAGGAAACAAATGTCAGATCTTTGTAGACTCTGAATGCTGACTTTAAATCTAAACTTCTAAAGCTGTGACTTTTTGGTAAATAATGAAATGTTAATCTTTTTCTGCCCCTTCAGAGACTCACAACCATCTGAAATTTGCAAGGACATAAAGCTTACACAGTTGGCGATTTGTGGTGCTTCAGGTCCTGCAACCAGAAATTTGCAGCAGCTAATTAGTTCAACTTAACACTGATTAGCTGTTACTAGATAAGTTGCATCTTTTTCAACAGTGATAGCTAGCATTTGCACATATAATACCAATGTCAAGATCATGCCATGGATGTGCCGCGACTGATCTCCTGGATAACGTGGAAAGGATTCGTTCATTCAATTTGGCAGGTCGTCGTGGTGATGGGAACACCATCTCTTCATTTTCCAATATTGTCTCTTCAGCCATCTCTGATAAACATTTAGAATGATGTTAGGACAAGTAGTAATCTTTTCATTTGTACATTAGGATGTAGATATATGTTTCTTGTCAGTAGTCTTTCATATGATATTCTAAGCAATTCTTGAGTCCTGTATGAAAATACAATTTAACTTGAAATATATATACAAATAAGGTTGGTCGTAAGCATGTAGGCAGGCTCGGTGGGGCTGCCTAGATCGCGTTTTACACAGATTGGCACAGACACGACAGGAGCTACATGACCAAACATCAATAACAGAACACTAAAGAAAGGCATCACATTGGTGTTCCATGAGCCTAACCCCCTAAGATGGATGACACGACACGATTGTTGTGATCGTGCTCTAAAGGCCGTGTCACAGCCGTGCCTAGCTATCATCTACTCTAGCAATACAAACATGCATGAGATCATCTAAATGAAACGCAACGAGTACCTGCAATCTTAACAAATTGTATAGGAGAGAATGCTAGGAGGAGGATAAAAATGATGTTAGAACAGAGATTTTAAGGAGAAAAAGAAAGAGGGAAAGAATGAAGGGTAGTTAAATTGCTTGGAAAAGTTGAATCAGATGTGGAATGACAAGAGAAATTATAGGATGCAGAAATAAGGTGGCACCTCTCATCTTCTTAAATATGACTTTGTCAAATCAATCATTTTGGCAGCTAACTTGGCATATGCTAAGTTTATTAACAAAATTATTATTATTATTATTATTATTATTATTATTATTATTATTATTGCGATTTTTAGTCTTCTGTTAATGGGTTTCCACTCTCCATCCATGCTCTGCATTACAAATTTTTCTTATTTTCTTTTCCTTCCAAGACATCCAATATACGGAGTATGTAATATTATTAGCATACTCTCTATCATTGCAAAAAAATATTCCGTAAAGATTTAAACTTTATACGGAATATGTAATAATATTAATATTAGACCCAACTTTGTATTTACACAACTTTGTACTCTGTAATATTAATAAAGTCGACTACATAAAAAAAAAATAAAAAATTCTAATTGTTTTACATATCAAAAACTAGATTCTTATTTTGTTTATTTTTTTTAAATGAACACTTGTATTTGAAGGCCTAAATAATAAGGAATACAATTAGAGCTGTCAATTGACTCAATTCAGGTAAACGGGTCGGGTCAATTTAGATTAATTTCATAACCTATGCGGGTCGGGTTTGGGTTGGGTCATGCTTGAGTCGGGTCACGTCAGGTCATACTTCTTATCCGGTTTGGATCGGGTTTAGGTCGGGTTACATTCGGGTCGGGTGAACAATAGGTTGGGTTTAATTCGAGATTTCAAGGGTTTAATTATCTCCTTTGACCATACAACAAATATATATTATATTTAACTCTTAAATTTGAGGATGATGCTCCTTTCATTTGCTGGCCTGGACCAACTTGGTCTCCCAAGACAAAATGTTTTGATCAACAATGATAATGTGGTCTAAATTGCATTTACAATGATTTGAAATCGGGTCGGGAAAATTTGGTTTGAATTCAGGTCAAGTAAATAACAAGTCGTTAATTTCGAGTTGGGTTAGTAACAGATAGGGTTGAATTTTTGGTTGGTAAGTAATATGTATGTTAAAATTCGGGTCGGATTTAATTCAGGACAGGTTCGTAACAAGTCGAGTTAAATTCGAGTTTTGACGGGTTAAAACGGATTTCGGTCAATTTCAGTTCAATTCGGGTTCGGTGCAAGTTAATTAAATTGGCCGTTGTAAACCGGTAAATAGGTGCAAGTTGTAAAACGGTAAATTAGCCATTTAAAAGCAAATTGAATGGTTCAGCACACCCAATTGGACTCCCGAATTAGTGTATTAGGGATCATGGTAAATATTTCGCCAATTTTTATATCCGGGCGAAAAAAGTCAAAAATTCCAAAATTGAAGGCTAATATCCACGCTTTTTGAGAAATTTTGGAGGTTTCGGGGCCCGGTGTCGAAAAGTCTTGAAATTCTATAGGATACATCTCGGGGTCATATATGTCGTTTGAAACCATATATGATCATGATTTGTTGTCATAAATGTTCGTGGTAGGATTGAATTAATGAAATCGGTGCAAGTTGTAAACCGGTAATTTGGTCGTTTTAAGGCAAATTGGATGGTTCCACCCATCCAATTGGACTTCCGGAGGGTATTAGGGACCATGGTAAACATTTCGGCAACTTTTATTTCCGGGCGAAAAAAAATCAAAAATTTTCAAAATTGAAGGCTAATATCCACGTTTTTTGAGAAATTTTGGTGGTTTCAGGCCCGACGTAGAAAATTATTAATATTTTAGGGGATACATCTCGGGGTCATATAATGTCGTTTGGAACTATATATGATCATTTTATGTTGTCATAAATGTTCGTAGTAGCCTTGAAATAATGAAATATGTGCAAGTAGTAAACCGGTAATTAAATTGGTCGTTTAAAGGCAAATTGAATGGTTCCACACACCCGATTCGACTCCAGGAGGATATTAGGTACCATGAAAAACATTTCGGCAATTTTTATTTCCGGCCGAAAAAAAAGTCAAAAAATTCCAAAATTTAAGACTAATATCCACACTTTTTGAGAAATTTTGGAAGTTTTGGGGTCCGGTGTCGAAAAGACTTGAAACTTTAGGGAATACATCTCGGGGTCATATAATGCTGTTTGGAACCATATATGATGATTATTTGTTGTCATAAATGTTCGTGGTAGGCTTGAGTTAATGAAATCGGTGCAAGTTGTAAACCGGTAAATTTAAAGGCAAATTGGATGGTTCCACCCACCCAATTGGACTCCCGGACAGTATTAAGGACCATGGTAAACATATCGGCAATTTTTATTTCCGGGCGAAAAAAAAGTCAAAAAAAAACTAAATTTAAGGCTAATATCAACGTTTTTTGAGAAATTTTGGAGGTTTTAGGGCCCAGTGTAAAAAAAGTCTTGAAATTCTATAAGATACATCTTGGGGTCATATAATGTCGTTTGAAACCATATATGATAATTATTTGTTGTCATAAATGTTCGTGGTAGGATTGAATTATTGATATCGATGCAAGTTATAAACCGGTAATTTGGTCATTTTTAGGCAAATTGGATGGTTCCACCCATCCAATTGGACTTCCGGAGGGTATTAGGGACCATGGTAAACATTTCAGCAACTTTTATTTCCGGACGAAAAAAAAATCAAAAAATTTCAAAATTGAAGGCTAATATCCACGCTTTTTGAAAAATTTTGGTGGTTTCGGGGCCTGGCATAAAAAAGTATTACTATTTTAAGGGATACATTTCGGGGTCATATAATGCCGTTTGGAACCATATATGATCATTATATGTTGTTATAAATGTTCGTAGTAGGCTTGAAATAATGAAATCCGTGCAAGTAATAAACCGGTAATTAAATTGGCCGTTTAAAGGCAAATAGAATGGTTCCACACACCCAATTGGACTCGCAGAGGGTATTAGGTACCTTGAAAAACATTTCGGCAATTTCTATTTCCTGCTGAAAAAAAAAGTAAAAAAATTACAAAATTTAAGACTAATATCTATTCTCGCTTTTTGAGAAATTTTGGAAGTTTTGGGGTCCGGTGTCGAAAAGACTTGAAGCTTTAGGGAATACATCTCGGGGTCATATAATGTTGTTTGGAACCATATATGATCATTATTTTTTGTCCTAAATGTTCATGGTAGGCTTGACTTAAGGAAATCGGTGCAAGTTGTAAACCGATAAATTGGTCGTTTAAAGGCAAATTGGGTGGTTTCACCCACCCAATGGGACTACTGTACGGTATTAGGGACCATGGTAAACATTTCGGAAATTTTTATTTCCGGGCGAAAAAAAAGTCAAAAATTCCAAAATTGAAGGCTAATATCCACGCTTTTTGAGAAATTTTAGAGGTTTCGGGGCCCGGAGACGAAAAGTCTTGAAATTGTATAGGATACATCTCGGGGTCATATAATGTCGTTTGGAACCATATATAAACATTATTTGTTGTCATAAATGTTCGTGGTAGGCTTGAGTTAATGAAATCGGTGCAAATTGTAAACCGGTAAATTGACCATTTAATAGCAAATTGAATGGTTCAACACACCCAATTGGACTCCCGAAGGGTATTAGGGAACATGGTAAACATTTCACCAATTCTTATTTGCTGACGAAAAAAAGTCAAAAATTCCTAAATTGAAGGCTAATATCCACATTTTTTGAGAAATTTTGGAGGTTTCGGGGCCCAGTGTCAAAAAGTCTTGAAATTCTATAGGATACATCTCGGGGTCATATAATGTAGTTTGAAACCATATATGATCATTATTTGTTGTCATAAATGTTCGTGGTAGGATTGAATTATTGAAATCGGTGCAAGTTGTAAACCGGTAATTTAGTCGTTTTAAGGCAAATTGGATGGTTCACCTATCCTATTAGACTTCCGGAGGGTATTAGGGACCATGGTAAACATTTTGACAACTTTTATTTCCGGGCAAAAAAAATAATCAAAAATTTTCAAAATTGAAGGCTATTATCCACGTTTTTTGAGAAATTTTGGTGGTTTCGGGGCCCGGCATAAAAAAGTATTTATATTTTAAGGGATACATCTCGGGGTCATATAATGCCGTTTGGAACCATATATGATCATTATATGTTGTCATAAATGTTCGTAGTAGGCTTGAAATAATGAAATCCGTGCAAGTAGTAAACCGGTAATTAAATTGGTCGTTTAAAGGCAAATTGAATGGTTCCACACACCCAATTGGACTCGCAGAGGATATTAGGTACCATGAAAAGCATTTCGGCAATGTTTATTTCCGACCGAAAAAAAGTAAAAAAATTCCAAAATTTAAGACTAATATCCACGCTTTTTGAGAAATTTTGGAAGTTTTGGGGTCCTGGAGGATTCGGGGCCCGGTGTCGAAAAGTCTTGAAATTCCAAAATTGAAGGCTAATATCCACTCTTTTTGAGAAATTTTGGTGGTTTCGGGGCCCGGCGTAGAAAAATATTAATATTTTAAGGGATACATCTCGGGGTCATATAATGCCGTTTGGAACCATATATAATCATTATATGTTGTCATAAATGTTTGTAGTTGGCTTGAAATAATGAAATCCGTGCAAGTAGTAAACCGGTAATTAAATTGGCCGTTTAAAGGCAAATTGAATGGTTCCTCACACCCGATAGGACTCGCAGAGGATATTAGGGACCATGAAAAACATTTCGGCATTATTGTTTATTTCCGGCCGAAAAAAAAGTCAAAAAATTCAAAAATTTAAGACTAATATCCTTGCTTTTTGAGAAATTTTGGAAGTTTTGGGGTCCGGTGTCGAAAAGACTTGAAGCTTTAGGGAATACATCTCGGGGTCATATAATGTTGTTTGGAACCATATATGATCATTATTTGTTGTCATAAATGTTCGTGGTAGGCTTGAGTTAATGAAATCGGTGCAAGTTGTAAACCGGTAAATTAGTCGTTGTATTTAAAGGCAAATTGGATTGGTCCACCCACCCAATAGAACTCCCGGACGGTATTAGGGAACATGGTAAACGTATCTGAAATTTTTATTTCCGGGCAAAAAAAAAGACAAAAATTTCTAAATTGAAGGCTAATATCCACGCTTTTTGAAAAATTTTGGAGGATTCGGGGCCCGGTGTAGAAAAGTCTTGAAATTCTAGGGGATACATCTCGGGGTCATATAATGTCATTTAGAACCATGTATAAACATTATTTGTTGTCATAAATGTTCGTGGTAGACTTGATTTAATGAAATCGATGCAAGTTGTAAATCGGTAAATTGGCCATTTAAAAGAAAATTGAATGGTTCAACACACCCAATTGGACTTCCGGAGGGTATTAGGGACCATGGTAAACATTTCGGCAACTTTTATTTCCGAGCGAAAAAAAAGTCAAAAATTTTGAAAATTGAAGGCTAATATCCACTCTTTTTGAGAAATTTTGGTGGTTTCGGGGCTCGACGTAGAAAAGTATAAATATTTTAGAGGATACATCTCGGGGTCATATAATGCCGTTTGGAACCATATATAATCATTATATGTTGTCATAAATGTTCGTAGTAGGCTTGAAATAATGAAATCCGTGCAAGTAGTAAACCGGTAATAAATTGGCCGTTTAAAGACAAATTGAATGGTTTCACACACCCGATAGGACTCCCGGAGGATATTAGGGACCATGAAAAACATTTCGGCAATTTTTATTTCCGGCCGAAAAAAAGTCAAAAAATTCCATAATTTAATACTAATATCCACGTTTTTTGAGAAATTTTGGAAGTTTTGGGGTCGGGTGTCGAAAAGATTTGAAATTTTAGAAAAATATATCTCGGGGGTCATATAATGCTGTTTGGAACCATATATGATCATTATTTGTTGTCATAAATGTTCGTGGTAGGCTTGAGTTAATGAAATCGGTGCAAGTTGTAAACCTGTAAATTGGTCGTTTAATTTAAAGGCAAATCGAATGGTGACACCCACTCAATGGGACTCCCGGACGGTATTAGGGACCATGGTAAACGTATCGGCAATTTTTGTTTCTAGGCAAAAAAAAAGAGAAAAATTTCTAAATTGAAGGTTAATATCCACGTTTTTTGAGAAAATTTTGGAGGATTCGGGGTCCAGTGTCGAAAAGTGTTTAATTTCTAGGGGATACATCTCGGGGTCATATAATGTCATTTGGAACCATATATAAACATTATTTGCTGTCATAAATGTTCGTGGTAGGCTTGAGTTAATGAAATCGATGTAAGTTATAAGCTGGTAAATAGGTCGTTTAAAGGCAAATTGGATGGTTCCACCTAGGCAATTGGACTTTTGAAGGATATTAGGGACCATGGTAAACATTTCGTCAATTATTATTTCCGTGCCAAAAAAAATCTAAAAATTCCAAAATGAAAGGCTAATATCCACGCTTTTTGAGAAATTCTGTAGGTTTCGGGGCCCGGTATCGAAAAGCATTGAGATTCTAGGGAATACATCTCGGGGTCATATAATGTCGTTTGGAACCATATATGATCATTATTTGTTGTCATAAATGTTCGTGGTAGTCTTGAGTTAATGAAATCGGTGCAAGTTGTAAACCGGTAAATTGGTTCTTTAAAAGCAAATTGAATGGTTCAACACACCCAATTGGACTCCCGAAGTGCATTAGGGACCATGGTAAATATTTTGCCAATTTTTATTACCGAGCGAAAAAAAGTCAAAATTTTCAAAATTGAAGGCTAATATCCACGCTTTGTGAGAAATTTTGGAGGTTTCGGGGCCCGGTGTCGAAAAGTTTTGAAATATATTAGGGGATACATCTCGGGGTCATATAATGTCGTTTGAAATCATATATGATCATTATTTGTTGTCATAAATGTTCGCGGTAGGATTGAATTAATGAAATCGGTGCAAGTTGTAAACCGGTAATTTGGTCGTTTTAAGGCAAATTGGATGGTTCCACCCATCCAATTGGACTTACGGAAGGTATTAGGGACCATGGTAAACATTTCGGCAACTTTTATTTCCGGGCGAAAAAAAAGTCAAAAATTTTGAAAATTGAAGGCTAATATCCACTCTTTTTGAGAAATTTTGGTGGTTTCGGGGCCCGGCGTAGAAAAGTATAAATATTTTAGAGGATACATCTCGGGGTCATATAATGTCGTTTGGAACCATATATAATCATTATATGTTGTCATAAATGTTCGTAGTAGGCTTGAAATAATGAAATCCGTGCAAGTAGTAAACCGGTAATAAATTGGCCGTTTAAAGACAAATTGAATGGTTCCACACTTCCACACACCCGATTGGACTCCAGGAGGATATTAGGGATCATGAAAAACATTTCGGTAATTATTATTTCTGGCCGAAAAAAAAAAGTCAAAAATTTCCAAAATTTAAGACTAATATCCACCTTTTTTGAGAAATTTTGGAAGTTTTGGGGTTTGGTGTCAAAAAGACTTGAAATTTTAGGGAATACATCTCAGGGTCATTTAATGTTGTTTGAGACCATATATGATCATTATTTGTTGTCATAAATGTTCGTGATAGGCTTGAGTTAATGAAATCGGCCGGTGCAAGTTGTAAACCGGTAAATTAGTCGTTTAATTTAAAGGCAAATTGGATGGTTCCACCCACCCATTGGAACTCTCGGACGGTATTAGGGACCATGGTAAACGTATGTATCCGCAATTTTTATTTCCGGACAAAAAAAAAATCAAAAATTTCTAAATTGAAGGCTAATATCCACGCTTTTTGTGAAATTTTGGATGATTCGGGGGCCCAGTGTCGAAAGGTCTTGAAATTCTAGCGGATACATCTTGGGGTCATATAATGTCATTTGGAACCATATATAAACATTATTTGTTGTCATAAATGTTCGTGGTAGGCTTGAGTTAATAAAATCGATGCAAGTTATAACCTGGTAAATAGGTCGTTTAAAGGCTAATTGGATGGTTCCACCCAGGCAATTGGACTTTTGAAGGATATTAGGGACCATGGTAAACATTTTGCAATTATTATTTCCGTGCGAAAAAAAGTCCAAAAATTACAAAATTAAAGGCTAATATCCACGCTTTTGAAAAATTTGTAGGATTCGGGGCCAGGTATCGAAAAGCCTTTAGATTCTAGGGAATACATCTCGGGGTCATATAATGTCGTTTTGAACCATATATGATCACTATTTGTTGTCATAAATGTTCGTGGTAGGCTTGAGTTAATGAAATCGGTGCAAGTTGTAAACTGGTAAATTAGCCGTTTAAAGGCAAATTGAATGGTTCCACCCTGCCAATTAGACTTCTAGAGGATATTAAATACCATGGTAAACATTTTTGAAATTTTTATTTCCGAGCAAAAAAAGTCAAAAAATTCCAAAATTAAAGACTGATATCCACGCATTTTGTGAAATTTTGAAGATTTCGGGACTCGAAGTCGAAAAGTCTTGAAATTCCAGGGAATGCATCTTGATATCATATAATGCTATTTGGAACCATATATAATTATTATATGTTGTCATAAATGTTCGTGGTAGGCTTGAGTTAATGAAATCGGTGCAAAGTTGTAAATCGGTAAATCGGTCGTTTAAAGGCAAATTGGATGGTTCCACCTACCCTATTGGACTCCGGGTCAGTATTATGGACCATTGTAAACATTTCGGCAATTTTTATTTTTGGGTGAAAAAAAGTCAAAAAATTCAAAAATTGAAGGCGTATATCCACGTTTTTTAAGAAATTTGGAGTATTTGGGGCCCGGTGTCTAAACGTCTTGAAATTCTATGAAATACATCTCGGGGTTATATAATGTCATTTGGAACCTTATATGATCGTTATTTGTTGTCATAAATGTTCGTGGTAGGCTTAATTTAATGAAAGCGGTGTAAGTTGTAAATCGATAAATTGGTCGTTTAAAAGCAAATTGGATGGTTCCACCCATCAATTGGACTCCCGGAGAATATTAGGGACCATGGTAAACATTTAGGCTATTTTTAATTCCCGACGAAAAAAAAGTCAAAAAATTCTGAAATTGAAGGCTAATAACCACACTTTTTGAGAAATTTCGAATATTTCAGGGCCCGGTGTCGAAAAGCATTGAGATTCTAGGGAATACATCTCGGGGTCATATAATGTCGTTTGGAACCTTATATGATCACTATTTTTTGCCATAAATGTTCGTGGTAGGCTTGAGTTAAGGAAATCGGTGCTAGTTGCAAACTAGTAAATTGTCCGTTTAAAGGCAAATTTGATGGTTCCACCCAGCCAATTGGACTCCCGGAGGGTATTAGGGACCATGGTAAACATTTTGACAATTTTTATTTCCGAGCGATAAAAGTCAAAAAATTCCAAAATTAAAGGCTAATATTCACACATTTTGCGAAATTTTGAAGGTTTCGGAACTCTGTGTCGAAAAGTCTTGAAATTCCATGAAATACATTTTGGTATCATATAATGTCGTTTGGAACCATATATGATTATTATATGTTATCATAAATGTTCGTGGTTGGCTTGAGTTAATGAAATCGATGCAAGTTGTAAATCGGTAAATATGTCTTATAAAGGTAAATTGGATGGTTCCACCCACCCAATGGGACTCCCGGAGGGTATTAGGTACCATGATAAATATTTTGTCAATTTTTATTTCCAGGCGAAAAAAAAGTAAAAAATTTTCAAAATTGAAGGCTAATATCCACGCTTTTTGAGAACTTTTGGAGGTTTCGGTGCCCGTTGTCGAAAAGCTTTAAGATATTAGGGGATACATCTCGGGGTCATATAATGTCGTTTGGAACCATATATGATCATTATATATTGTCATAAATGTCCGTGGTAGGTTTGAATTAATGAAATCGGTGCAAAGTTGTAAATCGGTGAATTGGTCGTTTAAAGGCAAATTGGATGGTTCCACCTACCCAATTGGACTCCGGGAGGGTATTATGGACCATTGTAAACATTTTGGCAATTTTTATTTGCGGGCGAAAAAAAGTCAAAAAATTCAAAAATTGAAGGCGTATATCCACGCTTTTTGAGAAATTTGGAGTATTCGGGGCACAGTGTCTAAAAGTCTTGAAATTCTATGGAATACATCTTCGGGTCATATAATGTCTTTTGGAACCATATATGATCATTATTTGTTGTCATAAATGTTCGTGGTAAGCTTGAATTAATGAAATTGGTGCAAGTTGTAAACTGGTAAATTGGTCGTTTAAAGGCAAATTGGATGGTTCCACCCACCCAATTGGACTCACAGAGGATATTTGGGACTATGGTAAATATTTCGGCAATTTTTATTTCCGGGCAAAAAAAGTCAAAAAATTCCAAACTTGAAGGCTAATATCCACGCTTTTTGAGAAATTTCGAATGTTTCAGGGCCCGGTGTCGAAAAGTATTGAGATTTTTGGAGATACATATCGGGGTCATATAATGCCGTTTGGATCCATATATGATTATTATATGTTGTCATAAATATTTGTGGTAAGCTTGAGTTAATTAAATCAGTGCAAGTTGTAAACTGGTAAATTGGTCGTTTGAAGGGCAAATTAGATTGTTCTACCCAGCCAATTGGTCTCCAGGAGGGTATTAGGGACTATGGTAAATATTTCAGCAATTTTCATTTCCGGGTCAATAAAGAAAAAAAAAAATCCAAAATTAAAGGCTAATATGCACGCTTTTTGAGAAATTTTGGAGGTTTCGGCCATACAATTATTTAGGTCGAGTAGAATATCATGTGCCCAATTATTTAAAAATACAACTTTTGATAAAATAAATTTGAAAACTCTATAATAAGCTTGGGTGATTCGTTGAATTACATTAACATTAATTCATTTTAGTTGTTGATTATCACACCCCCCCCCCCCCCCACCCCCCAAAACCCAATGCTTATGCCCAAGATCCAAACTTCGTTGTGGTCCAAACTTCAGCCTAATGGCAGTGAACTGTATAATCCAAATTCTCAACTTTGATTTGTGACATTATAATAAACAATTAAACATACTAGATCTGTTTTCTTTAGTTGGAGTGAAATGTTAGAAAAGTGCCAAATTTTGTCTTTATTAGATTTACAATTTGAGACTTTTGAGTATAGGAGGAGGAACTAAAAATGGAGGAAAGTTATGCATTTACTAATGCATAACATTGATTAAAATATTATAAAAACACATGGTAGAGAGAGAAAAGAGGAGAGAGATAGGAAGAGAGAGACATGTAGGTGGACCACACCTAT
This sequence comes from Chenopodium album, assembly GCF_948465745.1. Taxonomy (NCBI): domain Eukaryota; kingdom Viridiplantae; phylum Streptophyta; class Magnoliopsida; order Caryophyllales; family Amaranthaceae; genus Chenopodium; species Chenopodium album. Next base: position 76,938,236 of record NC_137840.1, on the reverse strand, counting down.
TTTTTAGTCGGATTGTATCACGTGATGGGGGAATACATGCTCATTGTTCCACTGAAAGTTTATATAGTACCATTGAATCCACAGTGGTACTATTTACGCATAAATTTAGTACAACTGAATGCATATATAATACTATTATGTGCACATATAGTATCACTGTATATTCAATGGTACCATTTGATCATCCAATGATATCAGAATATTTATTCGTTTGTACATATGCATAATTACATGAATACCCTTTGTTATGCATTTCTAAATGCCTAACATTCATCCCTTTAAAATTCCTCAGTATAGGAGATCATTTAGGGCAAAAGTTTACAACCTTTATCATATTCTTTTAAAACATAAAAAGAAACTTAATTTAATTTAAGTTTTGCATTGGATGTATAAACTACGAGTATCAAGTAGAGGAGATCAAATATGGACCGGCTCAATTTACGCACCATGATCTTTGGCCCTATTTACTACCTCTATTCAAGCCACTTTGGGGGGTGGTCTGTCCCAAGTTCATCATTTAGATCAATTTGTATTGACCATTCAGCTTGATGCACTCAGCCAAGTAACCGAGCTTTTTGCCACATGATGTGACCCTAACTAGTCCAATGTCAAGCCATAATGGCTGGTTCTTTCAACTCCGGCCTGTCTCCTGATCAGCTTTAGTCACAGCCTCACGGCCCTCACAGAGTCACGGGTACAACTCCAGTATAGGTAATTTGTATGGTCCTAACCAAACAAATGCACCGTTTATCATTATTGTACTTGCATGTTTTGGTGAAGAATATAGTAATATAGTCCATACATTCTATTATTCTAAAACAACATAGATGAGACCGTCTCAGAAATACTAAGGTTGTCAATGCACCATATATACATAATATCTGAAGATGTGTTACATTGCCATTACTAAATACATATACATATATAATGCTCGTTCAATAACAAAATCAAAGCAAACACTAAGCACACACAAGAAATGAAGAAATAATACACCAATTTTTTTGATGAACAATCACTCAATCAGAGTTGATCTTTAGGTCATTGTAATATGTAGCAAGAAGACTTAGATTTAAGGGACATAAATTGAATCTGGAGATATGGAAATCATCTGAAGAAGACTAGAATTTGAGAAGGTCTCCTCTATTGCTGGCCCTCTCCGACTACCACCATCGATGCTATCTCTCGTGATATGCACCAGTTCTCGAGCAACATCCACCATCCTTAGTTTTCCATCACCTCCAAACAGCAGACACCTTGTGGCAATATCAGCAACTCTATCAATCTGATCCCTCCTAAAAGGCGGTTGTTCATGGTAGTAAAGAAGAGGGTCAATTATCTCCTCTATTTTACCATCCCTAGTCTTGTACAAAGCTATTGTAGGCATATCTGGGTGCTTCGAGCCTGAGACTATCTCCAACAGAAACACCCCTAAATCATAAACCTCGCTATTATAGAGCTCTAAGCTACAGAACATCCCGAAACAGGCTACTTTGACATTAAAATCTTGGTCTAGGAAAATGCTACTAGTTTTGAGATTTTGATGTGAAACAGGAGGAGAAACTTCATGTTGCAAAAAAGCGAGTAAACTAGCTGTTTGAGCAGCAATGCTTAACCTCTTGTACCAATCAAGGCCAATTTTATCAGGTTGTTCTTTGTGCAAATGATCTTCAAGAGTTCGATTTTCAGGGAATTCGTACACCACCATAGGAGTGTAACCTGAGTCAATACAGCAACCAAATATATGAGCCAGATTCCGGTGCATAATAGTGGATAAGAGCTCAACCCGGGTCAATACTTGCATCAGGTCCTTCTCGTTCTCACATTTGACCCTTTGGACTGCAATGTGAGAACCATCCTTGAGTTTACCGGTGAAGACACTGCCACCACAACTGTCCATTACTTTCTGGCCTTCGTTGAATCCATCCGTGGCTTCGTCTAGTTCATTTAAGGTGAAAAGCCGGGTGTTACAAGATTTTCGGAATGATAATGTGCTGCGAAATTGGGGCTTGTGGGGAGACCCATACGCGGTAGATTTCACTGACCTTTTTATCAGACAAAGAAGAGCAAGGAAAGAGGCAGCGGCAAAAGCTGATGTAAGAACGCCTGCAGATTATGAAAGACAAATGTATTAGTTTCTCAATATGTCAAACAGATAGTGTTAGTTTTTGAAGTAACACTCGTTCACTACACTCTAATTGAGTAACTACCAGCTAATATTATCATCTTTTTTTTGTTGTGCCTCCCTGGTTCACAGTCTTTGCCAAATTCTTCCTTTCCATCCTTGAAGCACGCTGCGAAAACCAAATTCAACTTCAATACATAAATTACACCATCCCTTCAAGAAAGATCAAATCTTCAAAGGCCAAGTATGATTCAGAAAAACAATGAGACAGAAAAAATCATGTACTTTACACCAAAATTTCCTTTCAGACATCCATTACAGCAATAGATTCCTGCAATTCTAATCCAACCTTATTATTCTATACACATAATGCTTAAACCTTCTCCTTGATCATTGTCACAAATTTTGAAAGTTGCATCAAATATAGGCATACATGCTCTGCCAACATACAGCACATAATCATGTTAACTGATTAACATGTAACTATATGATTCTAATTATTCACCTGGAGTGGAACATCAAAAGAACAAAGCAATAACCCCACTAAACAAAAATTCTCTAATTCCCCCATAACACGACGATCCAGTCATCCAGTTACCGGAGAGGAACCTGATCCCTACTAACCATCCCTACCTCGAACACACAGGAAATGAAAATGAAACAAATACATACAATGTTCAAAGTAATATATAGGAAACAGTAGCAAGAAAAAACAAACCACGAGTATACAATGAACAATCATATAAGCTAAGCAATCAACTCACATTTCAAGCAACCAGTTCCATTGACATATCCATCACCAACAAACCCATCACCACATAAACACCTTACTCCATGCTTCACAGTAGTAGCATTCACAACATACCCATTAACATCACAAGCTTCTTTAGACAAGTTCAAAGGAATAGCCCATTCTAATTTCACCCCTCTTTTTCCAAAATTCATTCCTCTTGGAACAACCCAAGAAGAAAAACCTCTGCATTCAAACTTAGCAAACACATTAAATTCATCTCCAATATGCCATACACTATGATCAGACAATGGATAACAACAAACTGGCCCACTTCCATTCCCATTTTTGTCACAATCAGGTAAATCATTAGACTCACAATTAGCCTTACACAAAGAAGAATCTTCACAATCATATAATCCAATTACATTATCATTTGATATTCCAAAATAATCATTCCCACCAAACCCAAATGAGTTTAAATCATTGTAAGGCCGACACGTGTTAGAAAACCCTGGAAAATCAACTAAAACCCCATCAGAAAAGAATTCCAAAACCCTATAATTTTGGGAATCAATGTTTAGGAAAAGGGAAGTTGAATTAAGACAAGTTAATTGGAATGATTCTAATAATGGGGGGTTAGAAAACCCACAAGATGCATTGTTTATGTAAAATGGGAATGATACTTGAAATTTCCCACAAGTTTCATTGCAAAGTTGATGATCAAAGATTCCAACTTTACGGTTCAATTCTGATTTTTTGATAAAATTGGAAATGGGTTTTGCACCCAATTGACTAAAAGTAAGAAAGAAAGTGAAAAACAGAGTACAATGATAAATTAAAGAGGGCATTTCTTAAATTCAGCCAAACTTCCAAAGAGGAGGAAGAAGAAGAAATTGGAAGAGAGAGAAAGAATTTGAGAGTTTGATTTGCAAAATAATGAGTGAAATTGTAGGGAGTAAGAACAAGAGTTGAGAAGAAAGAGGGCATGCCATAGAGATTGATGTTTAGGAGAGGAGAGAGAAAATTGCATTGGAGTAAAACTAAAATCCTTTGAAATTAGTGAAGTGAAGACGGTTGGTCTCAGTTTCAGGCTACAAATACTATCTGGGTTTGTGCCTTAAGCCCCCTCGTTGGGTGTATTTTTTTTGGAGCTTCATAGTTCATACTACGTACTTACGGACTACTTAAATTTTTAAACTTTCGCTTAAGGTACAAGGAATGTATGAACTATGAAGCATGATCATCAAATAATCAAATGGACAATGATGCATTGATAATTTGATTATATGATCTCGAGGGCGAGAAGACCGTCATGCTATAATTAACCAATGTTATATTAGAGCATTTTTAGTGGTATATGTACACGACCTACTTATAAATTGTTTAAATTATCTAGCAAGTAGTCTATTATTGAAATGAGATATTTAGTCTAAGCTACCACAAGGATTGATTTTGATTAATTAAAAATATGTAAATTTAATAAAATATATTATACAAATTACAAGGTAATGCAGCTAACTATTTAATGGAGTAACTTAAAATAATATAAATGTTTCATGTGTCTAACGTGAATCCTTGTTGTACTGTTTACCAATAGAGTTGCTCTTACAAGATTGTTACATGCAATTTAGCAATCCTCATAATTAACCAAACATATATCATATTCTAAGTTGGATTATGTAATTAAGATTAATTATAGTTCATGGTTCCATCTTAGGTAAGAATTTGTAGTAAAAATATGCAATAGATGTAGTTGTGCAATATGTATGTTTGCATGGATCTAAGAGATTGGATGTGTTTATTACCACTTGTGAATTGAAAATCTTGGAATGATAGATGAATGTAAGATAATGGTGGGAAAAGTTGAGGTTTTAGATAGAGTATGTGACTATGACAAAATATAATTAAGCTTCATTTGCAATCCACTCCTCCACTTTTTTTCCAACAAATAATGTTGTTTGTAGTTTTGTACCTTTCTACTTCGTATAGTTTATTAGAGCAAGACTTCAATTGGCTTTGATTGGCACACAAATTAGTGAGGGAAAAGCAACTAACAAGTCATTAATTATAAATTTGATTAATAATTAGAGGATTGATTATATTACTAACCCGCCCATTAATAAATCATCAAGTGAAGTTTATATACTAGGTGGAAATTTTTTCTAATTATAAAAAAATTGAGATTGATTATAATAATATTATTAAAACTCATAGGAACAACATGTTATCGTCATGTGACACCGTTCCTACCATATGACTTGGCAACACATGAGCAATATGTATCACATTATGTGTCATAATTCATTACTCCAAAACTCTTTATATGTATAACCTTTGTACTTAATGTTTCCATATAATTTAACTTCTAAATAATTGCACATTAAGACATTAATGAATATAAACTAGCACACGTTAATCTTAAATTTATTATTATATTTTTATTCACTTTTAAATATTGTTGAACACTAACCTTTTAGATTCAATTTTAATCAAACATTCAACTTTACATTGATGCGAGGCATCGCCCGGACCAATAACTAGTTGTTATCTAAAACTTGTGCTTTCTTTCACATACACAACATAAAATTTATTACTAATAGTATGAATGTATGATGCAAACCAGAGTATTGGAGATGTTTATTACCACAACGTCCCACAGGCCTCGAAATGAGATTTATATGATCTTTGTATGTTCATTTTAATGGGAACTAATTTAGTCACCTAATTACTATTACTAGTTAAACAAACGACTAAAACTCTTATTAATGTTATGAAAAAGTAAATAAATAATAATAAAAAAAAACATTTAAGCATTGCAGATGTTGATGAAGAACGGAGGGAGTAGCATGTCAAATATAACGCGATAAAGTTGTACAGTATTATTGAAATTTGCGCCTAAGAGAACTAAGATATGATATCCATGCCAGTCTCCTAGGTCACATCTTAAATACTTTGTCCCTTTGTTTCAAAATAACCGACAAATTTGACTTTTTCAATATTCGTATATTGTACTACATTAGACCCTAACATATAAAAAATACTCTAAATTATGATTGTCAATTTTGATTGTAAGTGTATTGACACATGTGACTTTTTTCATATTCGTATATAGTACTAGCTTCATACTACATATATATTCTATCAAGCTCTTTCACGTGAAGGAGGGGCCGGTGAACGAGCTGAGATTTGAATCCGTAGCCTCTTTTTCATGCTAACTCTTAATTTTGATAATATACGTAGTATTAAAATATCAAATCAATCATAAGCTTAAATTGATGGGTGAAGCTAAAATTTTATTTATACACTCTTATGAGTCTTATCACTTTATATAATTGTGACATACGAATTATTTACGAACTCTCCTTATAAAAGCTAGTATAACTCATGTCTTGCAAATGATTATGAATTTATGATAACATACAATTTGCGCTAACTCTATACGAGTTGAAATTGGAAGTATAACAAGATCATCAGATTATGTATACGTTGTTCATTTTTCAATTTAGAAATAACGCAGTAACGCGTAGTAATAGTTAAAAAAATAGAGTACGTGACATGAGTTTAAAAAACAAGTAATATCTTAAAAAAAAAAAAAAAAAAGGGGGGGGGGGGGGGGGGTAAAGGTTTGACATTGGTTGACCCCAAAATTACCAAATTTGGCTTGGGCAGCAAGGCATTCTCTCTCCTCAAACATATGCTGTCCCAAGGCACAAATATCTATGAGAATTAACAGAGTTATTAGTAGGCCCCATTTAAGACTCACTCACAGGTTTGGATTCAGGTTCGGTTAAACTTTTTTTTAATAAAATATTAAATGAAAAATGACAAATTCGAATTTTGTGTCACTAATTTTTATTTCTACAGTAGTCCAATTCATTTTAATGTTATTGTTTGTACTTTTTTTTTTTTAACAATATATATTAATTGGTCTTACACAATTTTTTATATGTGACTGGGGTTACTAGAGTTACTCGATCAGAGATTACTTAATGGGCTTGGTCAGGGTTACTCACGGCCTATTCACATTTACGGAACTGAACTGATTGGAGATGAACTGAACTGAATATAGCTAAAATGAATATTTTATGAGAATAGGAAATTAGGAGTTGAATTGATTGGAGCTGAACTTAAATTAAGCTGAAGTGAACAGGTCCTCGATTAGTGGTTATTTGAGGGGTTCGGTCAGAGAGTACTCGAGTGTAAACTGACCATACAGTATGTCCGGGGTTACTCGAGTTATTTGACTAGATATTACTTGAGAGGTTCGATCAAGAGTTACTTGAGAGGTTTAATCAGGAGTTACTTGAGAGGTTTAATCAGGGGTTACTTAAGGGGTGGAATTACTCAATCAGAGGTTACTTGAAGGGTTCAGTCAAAGATTACTCGAGGGGTTATTTGAGGGGTCCAATTAGGGGTTACTCGGTCAAAGAATACTCGAGTGTTAGCTAGCCACACGATATGACCAGCCACATAGAAAAAGCTACATTGTTCTTAAATAAGAGAATTCTCAACCCTTCAACGTAATATAAAATTTCTTGTGTTAATAAAATGTTACTTAGGGCCTGTTCTCATATGTTTTTTTTCACTTCAATTCAGCTGAGTTCAGTCCATGGGCCTTTAATGTTTGACAATAAGAACATCACTGTTCATAAATATACAAAGTATTCATCAATCTTTTCCTCATATCTCAATATCAACTACCTCATGTCATCTTTATGAACCATTTATCCATTTTTTTTCCCGCTTTAAACTTAAAAGTTAACTATATGGAGTAAGAGAACAAGTGGTAATATAAGGAGGGAAACTTTAATCAAAGAATAGTAAGGAATACTACTCCGTAATAAACAATTACACTATTAGTTCTTGCTTGTATATTATTATACCTTTATTGTGCCATTACTACAAAATTAAATACGAAATATCACTTTAAAAGGATTTAGGGACAAATTCCAAAATTGTAGAAAATGTGTTGACGTTTTGGTTCGACTGATGCATTTCTGGTTCGGTAATGCCGAAGCTGATAAACGTCTAGTTTCCCGCTCTTCTTCAGCTTGTGTCAGAGATTACTTAATCCAGTCTTTAGAGAGAGAATTTTTAGAGAGAGAAAGTTTCTGAAGAATTTTGGGAGTATATATATACATCAACACATCCTGAAATTTCCTCACTCTTTCTTTCTCTGTTAATTTTAGCTTCTGGGTATAATATTAGCTTCTGGGTATTTTATGAAATGGCAAAGTAAGCGAAATTAACTTCAACCCAGATATAAAAATTAAATCTTTCAATTTTTTTTTCTTTTGAAGTTGTTTCTGTGAATATCTGTTCAAAACTTTTCATGGGGTATGTTGAAATTTGGGGTTTTTGTAAGGAAATTCTGGGGTTTTTCTTTGAGGGGTTGATTTTGATTGTAAATTTTCATATTTTCGCTCAATTTCTATGTTTTTCTACTGTTTCTAGGGTTTAGACCAGAGGTTTAATCAATTTTTTGATATTTCGTTTATTGGGTTTTTACCCCTTAAGATTACATTTTCTGGGATTATATTTGCTGGGCTATTCATGTAATCGAATAATTTTATATGACATTGCAAAATTATTTTAGTTATAAATATTGGGTGTTGCCTGTTTTGATAATGCGGGAGCATGTTTAAAAGTTTTCTATCGAATTATTTGGCAATGAATTTGATTAAACATTTTAACATATTTGATTTTGGGTTTTACATTTCTTAGCATTTTTGGTATTGGAGTTGTTCTACTTAGCACATTTGAGGACAGATGAAAATCTTAAAATCCCCTTTTCTAGGAGCTTGCTACATTTTAATTCCAATAACAGATATGGAGTTTGTGCACAGGAAGTTTAATCAGACCAAAGAAGATTTTCATGAACATGGAATTGATTGTTGCAATGTAGACTTTTTGCAAAAACTTTTAAAAAGGCAGTCTATCTGTCTTGTTGATGTGATGGTCTTTCAACTGACTGAATCAAATGTCATAAGCTGTGAATACGCCATGAACAATTTATTAACATGATTAGAAATTATTGTACATGTCCTGCATTTTAGCTGAGAGTTACATTCTTGTTTGTTATACAAGTTTACTGTGCAATGCTGTTTCACTGCTGCATTGTGTTGTGCTGATTGTTTGCTATGTATTTGTAATTTTCGTGTTGAGTCATTCTCTGATGTTTGTTTCTGTGTGAAATTTGGTGTTGCAGAAGTTGGATTGTTGATTGTAAAGGGATTGCTAAGAAAGTAAGGCATGCATCCTTACCTTCAGGTGTGCAGATTAAAGACTGTGGAGCAAAGCGCGAATGTCCAAAATGCCATCATTGGATTGACAATAGTGATGTAAGATTGTTATTATGATGTACTTCTTCCGTTCTTTTTAAATTGCAATGTTGGGAGTTTCTTAGAAATTTGATTTCAGTATCAAGAGTCAAGACCATTAATTATCAAGTGCATCATTCATCTTCATCTATGCCTCATTTTCGACATAGATCATGTCCTCTAGCATTGAATAAATAATTGTCGAGTGTAACTTGAATGTGAATTGTGTATTGTTTACAGTGTAATCTAAAGTCTTTATGCTATTTATCTCCTGCTCAGGTGTCATATGAATGGCCTGGTCTGCCTGCTGGTGTAAAATTTGATCCTTCGGATTCACAACTTCTTGAACATCTTGCAGCAAAAAGTGGTGCAGGAGAAGCAAAACCCCATGCATTCATCGACGAATTCATTCCAACACTTGAGATGGATAAAGGGATTTGCTACACTCATCCGCAAGATCTTCCAGGTTAGGAAGCTTTCATCAGATATAATTTGACTTAGTTCCAGGATTTGGCTCTAATAAATAGACTAGATAAAAGTGATTTATGTGTTGATCAGTGGATGGCTATTAACTGAATGCACTTTGGTCAGATTTTTGTAGAGAAAGTTTGTTAATGATGATCAAAGTGTACTTAATTGCCTTAAATTGTTTTGCAGGAGCTACTAAAGATGGAAATAGTATTCATTTCTTTCACAAAACTTCAAATGCATATGCTTCTGGCCAGCGAAAGAGGCGCAAGATTCACAATGAGCAAAATCAGGAGAACGTCCGCTGGCACAAGACTGGAAAGACCAAACCTGTGTATGACAATGGAGTTCAGAAAGGCTGCAAAAAGATTATGGTCCTTTACAAAAGCTCGGAAAAGGGATCCAAGCCTGTCAAGTCAAACTGGGTGATGCATCAGTACCATTTAGGCTCTGAAGATGATGAGAAGGATGATGCATTCGTAGTTTCAAAAATATTCTTCCAACAATCAAAGCAAACTGAAACAGAAGACAATGGTGTAGCTGCTACGGATGATTCTAATGCCGTGCTCAATCCATATTGTCCGAAGACTCCTAAGATTGTTACACCCAATCCTCCTAGAGGAAGTTCTGCCCACTGTGATGATGCTTTGGATGATAATGTGCTTGCTGCTGCTGAGGTTAGTTTCAACTGCTAGTGGTTTTGAACATTTCGAATGCCTAATTTATATTTTATATACCTGTGCTTTGACTATCTTGAATTATACAGTGAACATAGCAGATAAATGTGTTCATACCAAATTTGATCTATAAATTGAGTTTTATATACAAAGTACATGACATTAGCTTTTATGGATTTATTTCGAGTTGCTTGCAGCTAAGGGTTTTGACTTCCTTGTGATATGATGCACCATATCGTTAACTTGTGTTTATGCAGGGATTCTCCTATGAAATTATGGCATAAAAACTTATGTGAAATGTTAATGCTGCATCAGGAATTTGTTTCCTGCTAAATTTACCTTACTTTCTTTTTTCTTCAGGCTTATGCTATTTTCCATTAATCACGTCTGTCCCTTGTTGCTTATTGACACTAATGCAGGTAATTTTATTTCGTATCAGGATACAACATGTGCAAAGGTAGAATCTTATTTTACTCCATCCACTTCAAATATGGGAAATGTCGACCCTCCTGAATTGGCAGGGGAGTCTCAGGTTCAAGACCCTGGCTTGAATGACTTTGGCTTGAATGATTTTGATGAATCGTTGCTCTGCAAAGAAATATTTAGTTCTTGTGCTCCTCTCGACGACACCATGAGCTTAAATGACTTGGATGACTATTGCCAATCCTATGGCATCAGCAATTTTGATAACATACACCTAGACAGTGAGCTTCAGTTTGCAGTAAGTTTCCTGATTCATCTTATTGCTGTATATGCCTAATTTTCATCCTGATATAATATATGATCCTCCGGTTACTTACTGCAGGATTTACTGCTTGGTTCTCAAGACAGCGTTCTTAATTGGGTGGACAAGCCATGATAGAATCAGCTGGTGGATTCCCAATTTTGTAAGGACACCCCATGGCAAATATCTTCACCAATCACCATTGCTTTCTTTCAGGGTACACTAAGGGATTTCCGTCCAACGTTAGCATTCCCATCACCAATTTTTCTTTGCCGTGACACACAAATACGTATTCTTTTGAGGATTTAACACAAGTTTTTACAGTATGACGACTGGACAACTGTTGAAGCAAAGAGAGCCTTTCTAATCTTGTGTTATATTCCTCAGAAATGTTTAGCAAAGGAAAATATTGACTATTTTTTTTCAGTTACTTGTATGATTCTGTATCCTAACTTGTGACAAGGTTGTTTACTTGTTTATGCTGTTTAATGCAATCTATATGTATATACTTTTGTGTATATTATGTCTTCGTGACTACGTACTTGTGATAACCTACAATATCATGCTTTGATGATTATGGACTATGATTAGCACTTTATAGATAGTTTGATACTGGTGCATTTATAGCTCATACCACAATTCAGGTTAGCATAATAATGAGTAATGACATGTTACGTTATGAGCTCGCTCGCATTCGAAGGTAAGGATTTGATAGCTTGATCAATGCATTCTTGTCCAGTTAAATTTGGATTTTGGACATATTTTGGCCTTAGAATATACCATTGTTTTTAGATCTTATAAAAATGGAAACTACCCTACGGCACAGTCATGGCCAACTACTGGTACAAATGTACAATACTTTCATTTGTAGCTTTGTATGAATTCTGCTGAAGCTTCTTTTGTTTTGTATTGGTTGTTTGAGACAATCATACCCCATTTATTTGGAGATGTTGAGGTACTTCCTCTCTGCAAATTCTTTTCTGCCTTTCTTCTATCTTTTTTTTTTTTTTTTTTTTTTACAAAATCTTCTATCTTTTATGGAGTAAGTTCAATTTTAAAATCTCTACGAATATTTTAAGAACATAAAAAATATTAAGATTTTGTGTATGTTACAACAAAAGCTATTTATTTGTTTGTACGTGTTTGTGCCTATTGAGTATATGAAATTTTTGTTGCTAGCTTATTGTGAATATTCATAGGATATAATATGTAGAGTACATGACAATATCCTTGGTCATTAAGTTATTCGGAGTAAATTAAATTGAATATTTTTTTTTAGAACAAATTAAATTGAATATAGATAAACTATAAGCTTACAATAAAACTTCTCAAATAAAAAATAAAAGAAAAAAAAAACTCGGTATACGCTAACTAATTAATATGGATCAACTACTTGTATCAAATATTTTATGTCATCCTATCTATAGAGTAATTACTACTACGAAGTATAATTCTTAAATATACTAGAATTTTGATAACTATGACACTTACCATTAATTTATTAGGCATTTTCTATTTAAAAAATAAAAAATTATTCTGCATTTTCCCATAAACAAATCATAAGCATCCTAATAATTTACTCAAATAAATATTAAAATAAGCTGTTGGTGTAGTCGTTATTAGGATTGCACTTAGTAGAGAGGACCACGTGTTCAATACTATGCAACAACAATTAGAAGATGACTGGAATCTAACCACTCGAAACTGAAGTCTCGAATCCGGATCAACTCGAAACACCGTAAAGGAAAAAAAAGGAAATCTTAACAGATTCACCCCCAAAGTGGCAATAATAAGATAAGAAAGTTCATATCTTTATCTCACCTATATATTCACCTTGAGTCCATGACCAAATAAAATTAATCTTTTTTTTTTTTTTTTTTTTTTTTTCTTTTTTTTTTTTTGAGAGCGACCAAGTAAATTTAATCTTTGAAGAAAACAATTTAATTATTTTTTAAAATTTAAATAAACCCACATAAAAAAAAATAATCTTGGTTTCTAAAAAGCAATCACACAATACTAGTTAAACTCAACTTCCAGGTCTTCCCTGTACGCTATCCATCTCTTCTCTCTCTGTGTTTGCAGAAATTACCAACAAACACCTTTTCCTCCTTTTTCTCTCTCCTCCTTTTCAGCATGCTATCTTCTTCTTCTTTCTTTTACCACGATAAATTTCATTCTTTTTCTATTAAATTTCCCAACTAAATAAAAGAGGGGGAAATCAATCCTAAATCAATCAAATTTAAACCCAAAAAAATTAAAAAAATCAAAGTACCCAGTTCAGTCGTACGAAAAATCCAGTGAAGAGAATAATAATTTCTGTGTTTTTAAACAAATGGGGTTTTTGATTGATCACTGATCTCAAAAGGGTAATCGGATAATAAAATACCCAGAAAAAAAAAAAGGATGGATTTTGATGCAGGAACTTCAAGGTGTCGTATTGTTGGGGATTATATAATCGGGCCTAAAATTGGGTCGGGTTCATTTGCAGTGGTTTGGAAGTCAAAACATCGTCATCTGGGTACTGAATTTGCAATCAAAGAGATTGATAAGAAGCATTTTAATGATAATTTGAGGAAGGAGATTTCTATTCTTAGAAACATTACTCATCCTAATATAATTCGCCTTTTTGAAGCCATTGAGGTATTTTATTCGATTAATTATTATTATCGTGGTTTTTTATAAATTAAAGGGTTGTTTTTTTTTTTTTTCTGATGATTTTTTTTTTTTTTTCATGGGTTTTTATAGACAGAGGAAAGGATATACTTGGTATTGGAGTATTGCGATGGTGGTGACCTTGGAGCTTACATTCATAGGCATGGTAGAGTTACTGAAGATTTTGCTAGGCACTTCATCAAACAGCTGGGTAAATTTTTATTTTTTAAAAAATGAATTGATTTAGTGATTAATTTCTTATTTATCTTTAATAATTAATTATTGTATACTAGTATTCTGCTATTGTAGTCATTATTGTTTGGTATACTAATTTTGGGATGTGGGTCAGTTTCTACAAGAACTTAAATTTGGTTAGAATTTTAATTGCTTATACTCATATATGGAGTAAAATAGTAAATGTATAATGTATGATTTATATAGTCAGTGTTGAAATTGCTAATCAACTTAATTTAGTTATGTGAATTATGATGCTTTTTGGCCTGGGCTTTGGATTGGGATGAGTAGTTACTAGAAAAGAACAGGTATTAATTGAAATTGATGTGCAGCAGATTGGGAGAAGGCAAATGCTTTTATAAGACAGGTTATAACACGATTCAAATCGCCGTATATCTTATGGAAAATTAACTTTTATTGGCTTTATACAATCAAAATCACCTGGTTTCTGTAAAGATTACCTGTATAAGCTACCCATTTCCCTTATAGTGATCTTGATCTTATAGAACAAGTGTTTTATTCAAGATCAATATGTGGTATTGCTACTTGCCTGCGATCTTGTTTACAATGAAATAAAATAACCGGGTGCATTGTTTTTTCTTAATTTTTTATTTTTACCCTCATTATGAAACCTTGGTTGCTTATTCAGCTGCAGGATTGCAAGTGCTTCGTGAGAACAATCTTATTCATAGAGACCTAAAACCCCAGGTACTATGTTCTTAGGATCTTTATCCAACAATGTCAATTATATCCTTGTCAAAAAATAATACAGTGTACTACTATCCAACCATCCATGCTCTAAAAATAATTTGCAATGGCAAAATTTGGGGAAGTTAAAATTTTATGTACAGTACTATGAAACATTCATATTGCCTGTTGATGTTGTGGCTCCGATATTTTCTGATAATATACGCCTTTGCTCGTTTATAAGTCCTAAGTGGTCTGATACTGAGATTAGAATTATTTTGAACTTGCAGAACTTATTGTTATCTGGTAGGGAGGCAAATCCGTTGCTGAAGATAGGTGACTTTGGCTTTGCTAGGTAGGATGTTTGCTGTCACATCTCTTCCTCTTCTTCTTCTTCTTCTTCTATTCTATTATTCTGTGCTTTTTTTATTTGGTAACTATGCACTTAAAACTGGCTTCATCCCACTTTAGTCCTATTCCTTGTAATTATATGATGGTTATCTACTTCGGCAACGAAGTTCTCAATGAATGCTCATGTATCATTCTAAGTTCTAACGGCTTCTTTCTGACATTATCTGTATTGTACTCCTTCCAACCTTTTGTGTTTTATCCATCAGTGTCATTTCATTTTAAAAACAACTTTTCTTATGCTTGGGCTCAGCCTTACTCGTTACTACTATCTTGCTACACTAACTGAAAAATTTGCTAATAATCATCGATATTATTCCATCCATTCCTTAAGTTTGTCATGTATTTGATTTTGGGATGTTCTAAAGTTTTTGCAAAGTTCTTTTCTTCTCTTTTTCGGATACTCCCCAAGTTCTGTCCATTCCTGTGATGTCTGACTTTCTGAGTAGGCAGATTGAATGTGTTTAAGTGTTATTTCAAGTGGTAGTTCGTGGAATCTAATGGCTTAGGTTCCTATAGTTATCTGCCTTGTTTGGCACATTATTTCTAGAATCACTAATTTTAAGAAACTGTTTGTCTTGTAGATATTTGACTCAACAAGGCTTGGCTGATACACTTTGTGGTTCACCATTGTATATGGCGCCTGAGATCATTCAGAATCAGAAATATGATGCTAAAGTATGCAAGTGAATCTAATGCTCTTAAGTTAGGGAATCGTTTGGCGTATTAATACTCACGTAATGGTCTTGTTTTCCAGGCTGACTTATGGAGTGTTGGAGCAATTTGTTATCAGCTGGTGATTGGAAAACCACCATTTGATGGAAATAGTCAGCTGCAGGTCTTTCTGCTTTACTTTTATGCATATTCTGTAATGTTAACTATTGACTGGGGTGTATAAGTTATGACTTTGAACTTTTCTGTTGTGTACAGCTTTTCCAAAATATTTTGAGATCGACTGAACTGCGATTTCCAGAGGGTGCCCTGCAGGTCCTGCATCCTGACTATGTGGAGTTCTGCAGAAGCCTTTTGCGTAAAAATCCAGGTACCTTTGTGCGCAACTAACCTTATTGGTAAAGCTATATCTGATGTGGCATCCATTTTGATTCCATAAATAGCGTTTTGTTCCTAAAAGTAACTGGGATAAACACAGAATTTTTTTTGACTAAAGGTAGGAGTTGTTGTATTAGCACAAAGCAATTGGCATGTCGGCTTTGCCGACCAGAAGTGAAAATCTTCTTTATGGATGCTATATGAACTTGTCATTTAAAAGTATATCTGTAGGACTTGTGAAGAAGAGAGATGAATATATGGCTTCCACATACCTGTAGGGAATTTACATATTACTGGTCCTTGGTGTGTGTCCTCTCTGCTTTGTTGTTGGTATTGTTTGGATATGGACACTGCAGAAGCAAGAGCACTTCATTTAGGTTCCATGATGAAAGGTTAGGGGTTATGGAGTGTATGCAAGATTAGGGAGACTACTTTTGTGTTGAAGTGCTGTCTGGGTGACAAAGAAGTTGGTTATTAGGCATTTTATGAGGCTGAAAAATCACTGGATAGCTACAGTGCCCTCTCATTATCTAAAGTTGTTTTCTTGATGCAGTTTCCTCTGTGGAGGTGGGATTCTATTGGGTTGCAGTGTTGTCTTCCAAATTTTAACGATAATGGTATTTGAAGAAATATATCTTATTGCTACCCGAAAACTATTGATTTACTATTTAGCTTATGTGTTGGTCAGCTTGAGTTTTGATCGAATAGGTTACCTCTTTGTTGGATTTCCTGGAAATCATAGGCTTATTGGTGTGACAATTCATGGCATTAGGGTACTCAAATATTTGGAGAAGTTCAGATACATTATTTATAAATTGAGGAATATGACAGATTAATATCTGTAATAGTATATCTGGACTATACGGCTGACCTACACCATTACGAAGATATAAGATGTTATCTTAAAATCTGGAATTAGATCATTCTATTGGAAGAAATGGATATCAGACACTCTATTAATTGACCAGTTTTGAATTTGATACCTCCATTGCTAATGTCTACTTGTGTTTGCTTATGGATGTGATCTTTTGGAGTAATTAGCTTGACATTAATCTATAACATATTGTGTGCTCTCATTTATTTTAAGCTGGCAAAGGTCTTTGAGTTGTAAATGTAACCCTATTCTTGGATACTTTTTCTTATGTTACTTTGGTACTTAAGAGTATATGGGTACAAAAATGTTCAAGGCAATTGAATTGTCGGGTACATAGATACTTAGTGTTCAAGGCTTGAATTATTGGACACAAGGACATGCTTTTCATGAAACATATTCCTGATTATAGAAGACATTTTGCATGTGCCTTTCCACTTCACTAATATGCACACTCACACTCACTCACATTTAGCTCTTGTAAATTCTAATATTAGGCCCATTTATAGCATTATGCTGCATGCTTTTCCCTTCCTGACCTTTCTTTTAACAAATTCTATAAATTTGTGGTTTAAGATAATTGATGTATCGGTAAACTTTTCATATTCTTGTCAAAATATTAAGTCATGTTTGACGAACTGAAGAGTGAAAGTGACACACTCTTTAACCTTTATTTGAGTTGCATGCCAAACCACAACATGGGATAAGCAATAAAAGCAGATAGTTTTCCTGTTTTGATAAATGGTTTGAAATGCTATTAGTGGGCTTGGCATGCATGTTCCTAGCTCCTCTCTAGATTTTAAACTTAATTTTTTTTTTTTAATTAGCAGCAGGCTAAACCATTATCTAATCCCAATTGGGATGATTCCCAATTGGAAGAAAAGGCTCTTTGTATTTGTATACCATTTAATCTAATTATTATATTGAGGCTTCATTAGTGAGAAATACTCTCTTTATTGGTAAGGAGTCTAAGGACTAAAAAATATTTATCTGTTGGAAATGTCTCCATATATTTAATATGTTGTAGTGTTGTACCCTTGAAGAAAGTATGGTGTAAATAAAAATGTATTCATCTTCTTTTTAATTTATTTATTTATTATTATTTTTTTATATCCATATTATTTGGAAAGTTGGATTTTGTTTAGGGAAGCAGGGGGAGTTGAGGAAGAAATATTACTCATAGTTAGTTTTGTTGGTTTGTGCTTGCAGTTGAACGCCTAACATTTGAGGAGTTCTTTAATCACAAATTCTTGATGGGCCCCAGGTAGTTTCTAATGTGAATCTTTAATCCCTTTATAATATTATCAAATAAGTACATCTCAGAACTAGGTTCTGGGGAAATTCACATGTATGCAGCCTTATCCCTACTAGTAAAAAACATTCGAGAAGCTATCTAATTTTTATTGATCTATTTCATTTACAATTGGCTGCATAAGATGCTAATGTCTGTTCATTGGATAATTAGTTGTGTAATTGTCTTATCATATGCAGGATCGAAGTCAATGCAGAATTGTCTTCTCAGATCTCTCAAATTGAATCTCTGAATATAACTGATGATCAGGGTCCTCAATTGCATCATGAAGATGAAAAGCTGTCTGAGGAGAAAATAAATCAGAGTTCTGTATACAGTGAGAAAAGAGAATTAGAGAAAGGTCATTTTGGTACATCTCGTGTCAGAAGTGTCTATGGGGTTGTGCCTGATATTACTACTGACAAAAGTAGGCACTCTGATGAGTATGGCTCTCAATCACTAAGTCAGACTCGAGGTCAGTTTATAAAGATTGCTCAGTTTACTTTCCTTGTTTTTCAGTTAGTTGACTATCTTGCTTCTGTGCCCAGTTGCTTATTCATTGGATTCTATCGAAGGAGAGTATGTTCTAGTTCATTCTAATTTTGCTTCAATGGAAATCCTCACTTCTTCTCTGGGAACTTCCCTGAAAAAAGGTTCAGCTACTAAAGCTTGCAACTTAGCACCAACATATAATGACAAGCAATTGCCTACCATGCCAGAGATGAACGAACTGACTCCCAAACTTGTTGGTGGCTCTGATAATACTTTACAGAGTGAAATGAATTCATTAACTGCAAGTGGTCCACCTTCCATATTACGGGAAGCACAGGACCTACCCATACTACATCCTTCAACGAGGTTGCAACTTATACACCAGTATGTGTGTGTTCTATCAGATCTTGCACGAGAGAAGGTAAGCTTCAGGCTGTTCACTCATCAATCATGTCTTGTAGCTTGATTAAATATGCTTATCTTTTTGGCATTTACTTTGGACTCAAGTGACAGTAAGTGGATGTTGACGGGGCATCACTGTGGACATTTTTATTCTGATTAAAGGGACTCAAATTATATATTCTGCTTTAACCATAAAAAGAGAAAATGTTTGTAAAGGAATACTTTTGTGATTCTTGAATGTATCTGATTTTTTTAGCCGCTTATTGCAGTTAAATGCAGGCTTCTTTTTGGAATCATTTTCTGTTGAATTGGTTGTTTTGGCTCTATGGAATAAAGCATTACGAAATTGTAACTCTTGGCTGCTGCAAAGTGATCTTTCCCAGAGCTCTTCTGCAAATGAATCTGGCAAGGGAGCAGAGTGTTCTTCCTCAAAAGCAAAAGACACTATAGACTTCACGAATCCTTCATCAGTGGCTGTCTGGGCTGAGCAAGGCTTTATTGATGCATATGATGGAACAGAGAAGCTGTCCAAGTATTTACAGGATGTAGATGGTAAGATGGCCTAGATTTTGTAATGCAATTTTCTATTCACAAATTAAGTGTTTCTATATCAACTCCAAGGGTACATCAGCATTATTAATTCTCCCCCTTCTTGTTCTGGTGTGTATGTGTGTTTCAGGCGCTGCTGAGATGCCTGATGCTATGGAGGTTATATATCAGACTGCTATTGCTGCTGGGAAAGATGGAGCTGTAAGCACACATATCTTATAAATGTTTAATTTTCAACCCTTTGTTTCCTTGTTATTTAAGATGAGATGATGCACTGATGCTTGTTTCTTGTATTATTTATTACAGGCAGATGAATTTGTTGGGAATCGAGATAGCGCTGCAGTGTTGTACTCCAGAGCTCTGCTTTTGTTTTCATTCATTGTCACGGAAGCTCCATCGTTGCCACTGAGTCCTCCATTTTCCTTAGCTCCGGACTGTAAGCGGCGGATCCTTAAATATATTAAGAGCTTGGAGTATCATCTGAGTCACTTCCAGATGTCCCAGCCTTCTGTGAAGCAGCTGCCAGGCTTCGGTCATAAGTAAATACAAGAAACTGTACAGAATTTCGTAGAATAACATTTGATGGTGGCTGACTGCTAACATGATTCCCAAAAGCCATGACAAGGCCGGCTGTGGAGTAAAAAAGAAAAAATGGCAATACCTTACACAAGAGATGACAAATTTTTGCTATGTGCTTGATTAAGATTAAAATACAGACTTCTTTGTAATTAGAGTAAATCCTAGGAGACCATGTACATATGACTGTATTCTTTATCTGGATTGTAAATATCAGCACTTCAGCAGTGTTACGTGTACAGAATATTTCCATGAAAGTATGGATGTTTTTGAATTTGCGATGTGGTAGAGGGTTGCTGTTGACTTGCCTTGGTGGTATGACGCGTCTGTGTGTACTACCTGCATAATGATCAAGTAGTGAGAAAATCCCTCTGAAGCTATCATATGTTGTTTTTAACTATATGGCATAATTTAGAACTATGCTTCATATAAATAAGCATAGACTGCCCAAACTGAAACTTGTTAATCACTGGTACCAACAAGATACTTCCGCTACTTCGTAATATATTGGCATATTGCAGATGGTATTGCCAGGAATGTTGGGACTGCGCAGTTCTTGTCAATGTCACTTACCATTACATCATAATACTGGGCCACTGAAGCAACAGAATGTATGATAACATGAAGAGCAGCAGAACAGGTTTATTTTTAATTTGAGATCCAGAGTTTATGAGAATAATGATTTTAAGTCTATTCATGGAGATTGCAAGCATCCGAGGAAGTCTGAGAAATGAAATAGAGCAATGTAGTCTATTATAGTACAAACACGAAAGGTCTCGTGAACTTTTTAGGACTGAAATAAAGCTAAATGAAATAAAGAAACTGATAACTGGGGGGGACTTGTAGTGAGCAAGGTTTCCCTTACAGAAAATGCCTGCGTCATTAGACATCAAGTTGAAGCCTCCCCATCAAGGCGCAATCTCTTTGAACATTTTTCTTGCTCCGGAGCGCTGGAGTTCATCACCCTGCTGCTCTCTCTGGCCTCCACAGAACACCTCTTGTATGGCTTAAAACCTGTTCTGTTTGTCTTCAGCTTCCCTTGTTCATGACTATATGTCAGCAGCCCATCTTTGCAATTGTCCTCTTCTCGTAATTTGATTTTTTCTACGCCTTGATTGCTGGAGCAAGATTCCCATGCATTGCTGTTGAGGTCCAATTGTGATGCATTATTGCTTTCCTCAGCAGTTTGCCTAAACTCTTCAACAAACCCATTCATTTCTTGGCTCTTACCAGTAAAATTTAGTGGTGGTGAAAAGCTCTGGGGCAAAACCTCTCTAGAAAAAAGTGCTTGAAATGCCAGCCGCCCCTGGTATTTAAATTACACAACATAAGTTAACAAATAAACAAATTCTATCATTCGGTTAGGTAATCTTGAGAGAGAGAGAGAGAGAGAGATGCAATTACCCCCTCGGAAACCTCCTTCCAGGAATCATATATGTTGCCAATGATTCGATTGCGGCGACTACTAGGTTCACTGGTAGGACGACTTACATCAGGCTCGTTGGCTTCTTCTTTTTCTTTATCAACTTTTTCCAAAGCATCAGTTTCAATGTCGCTGCCTGAAGGTGTGTTAGAACCACAAGATGAGCGATCCACCTGTTTCTTGCTCTTCCCCTTGCTTGTGTCATTTTGCTCACTTAAGTCAGGGACATCCTTCTCGTTATTGTCGGCTGCCACTCCAATATCCATTTTTTCACTAATAATGTTACCCGAATCAGACGAAGATGTCGTTGAGGATTTGGATGCTGAATGTTGTGGCTTTAAAGCTACAGACGATTCCTGGTTAGGTTGCTGAACTTGTGATCCAGGAGTTTGGAAATTGTTCTCTTCCTTTTCTTCATTAACAGGTGGAGTTTGGCCAAAATTAGCTAATGGAGCAGTTGCTGAGGCAGGAGGAAAAGAATAGCCACCATGTAATGGAGCACACAATGGCAGCAGTCCATGTGCTGCCCACCAAGCAGTAGCAGCTGCTACTGTAGCAGCGGCAATTGCTGCTACACTAGGAGCCGAGTTCATTGGACGAGGAGGGAAACCTCCATTGGAGCCTGCAGGAGAATTGGCTGAATTTCCTACATTTGGACAGGGCCAAAATGAAGCTGCAAAACTTGCTGCAGCATGTGCAGCTGGATTCTGAACAAGAGCAGAAACAATCATGCTTGAAAAAGTTGAGGACATCTGCAGAAACGAATAATTTTCCTGGCTGTTAGGAAACGGACTAAATGGAGGATGGGAATTTGGAAACATTTGGTGATTAGTGGATTTTGAAGTGCTAGTTTGGCTTTCTACAGCAGCTGAAACAGTAGGATTGCTAAAAAATGCAGGCTGGCCCAGGATCCCCATTGGATGAAATGCAGGTTCTTGATATGATACATCTGAAGAAAAACCCTGACTGCATGACGCCAGGTTTCCATCAAGAATCTGAACAGGAGCATGTCTGGGAAATGTTTTAGCTGCATTTGTTTCATTTTCTGGCATAGACCAACACTATCAGATTCTTATTTAAGCATCAGCAATGATCCTTATGTTGGTTGAGTTGAAATTGAAATCTCACCTGAGTCATTCTGAATCATCTCCACAACATCAGATTTATCGGGCTCATGACTTGTGTTATGTCCATCAGCAACATTAAGATCTCTTGTTTCATTGTCGGCTAGTGGTTTCCTTATCGGCACAAACTCCTTGAAGTTGGATAACTTTCTAGCTGTTCCCATGGCTGTGGCAGATAGTTCATTAGAAGATGCTCCCAAGGCAGATGGTGCTTTTTGGAAAATTGTAAATGCTTCAGTGCACTTGTCACCACCACTGATCTCTTTAGGGCTTGATTCTCCATCATCACCACCAGGTTCCTGAAGATAATTAATTACTTAGTGTATTAAAAAGACAGCTAGTGTATCAAGACTGGAAAGTGTAGGATAAACCATACCTCAGGGAATTGCTCTTTTTCTAAATCTACAGCTTCTTCTGCATTGTGTATAGAGCCTGGTATTTGCTTCCCATCCTTTGCTCTTACCTGTGTGTTAGGGGAACTTATAGCACCAGTCTTGCGAGGATAAGGGTTGCTTGGTTTCCTTTTAGGGCGTGGAGGAGGAATTTCTATATCAATTGCTTGCCCTATCGGAACACCTTTAACAAGAGCCTCCTTTTCCAACTGAAAGCATTAAAACATAACATATCAGATAAAGAACAAATCTAATCATCAATTGAACTTTAAAAGGCAATGTAGAACATTCTGACTCCAGAGTATCCCTCTAAGCAAAAGTATCATAAATATCATATATGTTTCATGATTTTCCAAATTTGCCATTTTTTCAGATATAGATATTTCACAAAATTCAAAACATTTTCAAAACGAAGGCATTCATCTAAATAAAAGGCAATGTGGAAGATTCACAGTCCAAAGTACCCACTCAGGAATAGTAAATGTCTAAAATCTTTTCCAAGTTGACCCAAAAGTATATGCCTATTTCAAATTATTTTATAAAACAGAGACATTATTTTGGGACTGAAAATCAGAATTGAAACATGATCTATCGCAGGAACTTACACCTTGATGAATGAAAGGATGCAAGTTTTTAAGAAGTCCCATTTCATAAAAGCTTTAAGGGAAACCAAAAAAGAATTAATTAATATAGAAAATGAAAGCCATAGTTGCCTTTGCACCAAACAAATGTTGCATTCAGATATATTCCAGATATGCAGTTATGTTAAATAATCTACTGAAGTTTGAGACATTAAAGTTGACTTGAATGAGTTAAATCACAGTAAGGTCATATCTGATATTGGCAAAGATAATGCAATACAGATACTAGTATGGACTATGGAATTAAACTGCTTTCAATACGAAATTCGGAATCCCTTATCAGTGGCCCTGGCCATAGAATATTTTTCAGACACTCAAGACTCAAAGGCTCTGACGGACAAATCATGTCAAATTGCCAAACAATATGACGATGCCTATTGCCTAGTACAGAACTCACAGACATCACCGAACTACAACAGACCGGTTGTGGGTGAGATGCATGTTGCATTCTTGCATTTTATTATACCTACCAACTCAATAGATGATACAAGTTTTTCATCCACCTCAGGCATTTCTGAGTATGATCTAGCTGACTTAAGGACATTCTGCAATTTATCTTATCCTTTTCCTTTTTCTCTGCAGGCCTAATTCAACAAGTAAATTCTTCATGATCTTCTAAACTATGACTATTAACTCACAGCTTAGGAGCTATAATGCAATCTAATTCAAATAGGGTTCTATATCTGCTTATCAATAATCTTCATACTGATTGTCAGTTTTGTAACAAGAGAAACAAATTTCTCCTAAGATCCTTAATTCCTACTTTCATTCCAGTGTGGTATCTAATGCAATATCAGGGATGAGCATCAAAAAAGTAATGTCAATTTTCCGTAGGAAATTTGTGGGGAAAAGAAGGTGAGCACCACTATGAGAAAGGTAATCATGAAGCTTGTCTTCTTTGTTTGAGCTATACCATAATGAATAAAGGGGACTGGTTTGTCCAAGCAATAAGAGCTCGGCCAAACCAGCCCCCTTAATGACTTGTAGTGGGAAACTGTTATCTATATGTAGAAGACCTTTTTGCTAAATACCAACAGATATAAGCCTATGTTACATGGACTCAGGAATGGGTATCGGACACAAACACATGTCCAAGTGTGTGATCCGGAAAATTACAAAATTTTAGGACACGGGGACTCTGTCCATATTTGGATATTGTTACGGATTTACGGGGACACATCAATACGTCACTTAAATTTATATAAATAAATTGAATATACAAAAGCTTTAATTTGTAATTACGTCTACTCCTATTTTTTTTTTATAAAAAAAAAATTCCTCGGAAAATTCTCCTAATAAATGACAATCTTCTTCTCTCCATCTTCTCTATATCAATGGTAGACTTCGAACAAGATATGTTTTTCTGTCAAGTTTCTCCTCTTTTTTTACTCTCCACTCTTATTGGAAGTGTTCGAGTGCACAGAGAAGGGTCGGACACACCAGTGTCCGTGTCCGTGTCCGTGTCATGTCGACAAGACACTTTGCGATTTTCTCCAATTAACATAGATATAAACTATATCAACCTTGTTATGATTAAAAACAACACAAATAGTCCCCTAGTTTAAACTTATAACCTTCAACCTAAACAAAATAAGGCATAAGCAAAGCATATGTGAATTCACCATAACTGTATCTTATCTACAGCCAAAAAATCAGTTTCATACCAATCTGGACAGAGCTTCATCATTCCTTATACATGAACAAATTTCATATTTATCAACAGGCTAATTGAAGCCACTCTCCATAATAAATACAAAGGAGGAAAGAATGAAAACAGAAACAAAATATTGATGATTAACGCCTATTTTCAAAGCAATATAGGAAGACACTACAAGCGCGCGCGCACACACACACACACTGCTATAGACTCAATACTCAGAGAACACAGTCACCCAATAACACACAGAAAATAGAGGAAAGCTGAGATATTTTGATTGAAAATGGCAAATTACGACTACAATTGAAAGATGGCTAAAGCTACATCCTTGAGGGACTACTACACTACACTACACTACTACTACTACACTGCTACTACACTACTTCTACACTACTTACTATTTTCACCAATAACAACCTGCCTTCTTCTTACTCTTCCCTCTCTATTTTATACTAGGGACTATTAACCTAGCAAACTAATATTACTAAAATACCCATATTACCCCCCCCCCCTCTTAGGTTAGTCTATCACACACACACACACACACACACACACACACACACAAAAAAACATACATCCTTATTTTTCTGGCAAGACTACAGACTATCTGGAAAACATTGCTTAAAGCAATATAAATTGAAACTTGGCTTCATAAGGTTCCTAAAGAGGACAAAAATCTATAATGACATCAGTGCCCCATTGGCCCAACCCCTTTCCTCAAAGTCTCTAGCTTCAAAAATGTCAATAACCTGTTTCCAAGTCTTTGAGAATCAATTTCAAGACCACAAAATCCTAGCAATAGTTACCATCAATGCCAGTAGGCTAGCATAGGGATTATGTGTGAGATAAAAGGGGGAAAAAAAGGGAGATTTGCACTTCTGTTTCTATATAAGATATTGTATCTTTTGTATATACCCTTGTGAATCATATGTAAACCAGTAATGAAGGACACTCTGCCTTACCTTATTTAGAATTGTTTGCCATTTAATAGCAGATCAAAGATATTCTACATCATACAACATTCTGCAGAAAATATGTACTTCTAGATCTTCAAGCAGATCAATGTATTAAAACCAGTCAAATGATCGCTGAAATCAAAACATGGCTTCTAACTTGAGATTCACAGCTATGGTCCTCAGAGATGACATATTCACAAAATAGTGCCATGCCAGGCTACTGACATGTCCCACAAAACTAGACACATAGGGGACGGTGTTCCTAATATCCTTAACCAAACAGTTTGTCTTGGTAAATTATTTGGAAGCTTTTAAGGTCGAATCCATGAGAAATAAGATCAAACAATTGATTATTCTCACAAACAAATATATTTCTAACACCTCAGTTACTTATGAGAATCAAGAGAGGAAATTTGCAGATCATTCCAACGAAAAAGATATTAGATCTACGCACCTTAATTGAATTTTTTAATGTACTAGGAAAGCTCATATTTTAGTTCTAGATCATTGGGCCATTGGCAAAGAAGCCAAGAAATAAATCATCATCCTAGTTCACTTAGACTAAGAATCAAAGTAATTATACCCTTTTTCTGCATATAAATCCATCATCCCAATTCATATAGCTCATATCCATTATGGTTTCCAGTCTTTCCACAAATACCACAATTTTACTAGTAATCCATTTATTTCCCTTTTAGATAATCCTTTATACACAGTCACATAGATAAATGCATGTACTCGCCTGTGCACACATAAAGGGTTGCAAGATATGGGAAGACTAAGATGTGTGACATGTTGACAAACAACATAAAACATAATAAGTTCTATTCTAGAACCACCATCAAACCTCCATAAAAAAAAGAAAAAAAAAAGGAATCATGAATAATCTCAAGTTCGTGAAAGAAACCCCAAAAATGAAAATAAGAAAGAAGCAAATGTAGATCTAGAATTTCGAAAAAAAAAGCATCTTACACAGGGAGAATATCCTTCAACTCATAATTGGAAGAAAAGGAATCATGATTTTGGCCCTGTTTTCTCTTTCTTTTTTTTTTTTTTTTCTGGGAAAAATATAAATACTTTTCAAGAACACAGTATTCTACACATTAGTTATATTGGCTACTTAAGTTTGGAAAAAAAAAGGAGGGGGGGGGGGGGGGGGGGTTGTCCCTCTTCCATTATTTTGTTACAGGTCCCCCTCATCACCAGCCTAAGTTGAATGCACTTGTTACCTTGTTACTGAGTGGAGTACTAGTACTCTATAACAGGTTAGATGGTGCCTACACACTTTATTCTAGCAGCAACCCTCAATCCAGACCATAGAGTGAACTGTAGTAAGGGAATATTAAGGAGGTAATAGGTCGTAACATCTGGGTCTTTTTGAGGACCAACCATCTGCAACTCTGTCCCTACTTGAGAAAACACCCTAATAGTGGTCTACTACGTGGTGGTCGAAGCTGTTATGCCCACCACTTAGCTAAAAGATCAGAGAGTATATTATCCAATCTCCACGACTCCACGTTTTGTTCTCATAAAAAGGTATCTCAGAATATTCTTGAAACTATTAGTCCCTCAATTCATAGTGATTGTCCTATAATAAGAATAGCTATATGGTGAGATGCATAAATGCTTCATGATATAATACAGTCAATAAAATATACCAAAATGGATGGTAGGACAATCACTGGGAAATGTGGTGTTGAAACCTTCCAGTAGATTATATAAATCTATGTTGCTGAAACAAAGGGATCACACACAGGTGGATACCCCAAATGCCAGCTTTAGGTTTCAACATTACAAGATATGCACTTAAGGAGAATAATACCAGTCACAAAAAACATCATAAAACTTAAGATAAGCCTATGACACTCACATAAATACATAATAACAATTTTCTTAAAAAAAGAATCCAATGGAGCCAAAAGACTTCTTCTTTGGCTTTAATTTAAATGCCGTGAGTTAAGTTTATACCAAATTTGATCCTTTCAATTACAACTCATACCCAAAAAAAAAAAAAAAAAAAAAAAAAAAAAAAAAGGTACACAGAATGATTTGGTTATAGAGCTTGGTGTTTGACTACCTATGATGATCAAGAGAGTGAGAAATTGTATTTTTGGGTGCAAAGAGAGTTTGCTTATACACCCTTTGTTTTTTGATCTTCTGATTTGGTTTTTGCGTATTCTGATTTCATCTCTAAAATTATTCTGTATACTGATCATAGATTCAAAATTCTCTTGCCAATATATGATGGAAATAATAGTTTTTATGGAAGTCCCCCTCCCTCCCACAAACAATACCTAGAGTGATTTCAGGCTCCTTAATCTCTAGCATGCTCAACATGACAAGGTAATTGACATTATCAGGCACAACATTGGAAGAATGATTTTTCCCAGATACTAGCAAAAGAAGTTAAAACTTTAACCAAAGTATGAGACGAAAGATACCGATGGACCTTTGAAAAGAACTTCTGTGCATGACTTCTTATCTGGACAGCGGTCTTTGTCCCAATATGTTCTGCACACCACCAAACAGAAAAAAGGAAAAGAGAAGAGAAGGAGCAGCTCTTCAAGTAAGATATAATATATAAAAAAGATTGCACTACAAGCCCGTTTGGTGAGACAAAGAACAGAGCTGAATGGATATGGGGGCAAATAAGTCACATTTCCACTGTTTGGCCAACACTAAATCAGAATTTAATTCAATTTATAAAACGTTTTAATGGCGCAACTAAATCAAAGGCATTAGTTTGTGTAGAGCATGTGTCTTCAATGGTTGCAACGCTCACATAAATCTCGTATCTTCCCTTATTCTACACCAATCAATATCTTGAATATTGAAGGATCAGAAGAAGGAACAGAATACTGCCCGTTTCAGATTTAGCAGAATGGTAAACAAAAAAATTTGGTGCGAGCCAAACAACAAAATTGACAAAATCATTCCAATTCAATTCTATTCAAATACTATACTCAAAATCCTCATTTGTGAGCATGCCAAGCGGACTGATATGCTCTTTGGTAATAATAAACAATTAATTGATTGAACTTAGATATCATTCTCTGCCCCCACCTCACCCTCAATTTGATTTTATATCGAATATTACTCATTTACTATTAGTAAGTAACATTATCATCCACTTGGTATTTCAGTAGATGTCCTACTGAAAGACTAATCTCATAGACATAGATATGGAAACTCAACAACAATTTTTAAAAGAAAAAGTTAAAAGCAAAATAAAAACCTTCAATCCGCTGCCAAGCTCGACCATAGAGTTTCAAGGCCTCCAGAAACCTATTGTGCTCCTCTTCTGTCCATCGCTCTCGTTGCTTGGTGATTGTGTAAGGCTTTCGAGTCTTCAAAATAGAAATAAAAAATAAATATATTAGTTAGCATTCTTAGCAAGGTATAAGATTCTTCCCACTCCAGACCACATAACACCCCTTCTGGTCCAAATTACAAGTCAATATTCTGAATTCCATTTGAATCAAAGCACAAATAAATCAAGACAATTCCTTTAAATCTAAAATAATAAGTCGATTCAGCAAAAATAAGCTGACTAATATGTAATTCAATTCACCCAAATTTTTGATCCAAAATATAAGTCCATTTTACCAATTACTATTATCCAATCATCAAAGAATTTAGGCAAACTTTATTTATTCATTATACAAGTAATTTTTTTTCATCTGGTCGAACAGTCGATTAACACAAAATAATTTATCCAAATTATAAGTCAATTTAAACAAATCAAGCCAATTAAGTTAACCTCGTTTGATCCAAAATAATAAGTCCTTTCTATAAACTCAATACAATACAATCACTACTCAAATACAGTCTAAACAATAATAAAGCTCTTAAAAAAATAAGTGTAAAAAACCTTGAACTAGTAAAATAAGTAAAAGTAAGAAAATATAGAAGCACCTTAACGATCGGTTCTTCGCCGGAAGAATAATTGTCCATTAAACGGACACGAAGAGCAGCAAGCTGCTTCAGATCCTCTCAAAAAACAAGCAAATGATAATAAATAGCTTCTTCTCCTTCTTCTTATCTAGTCATCTTTCCCCAAAACCCATAATCGTAGTAGTAATAGTAGTAGCAGTAGT
Organism: Chenopodium album; assembly: GCF_948465745.1. Taxonomy (NCBI): domain Eukaryota; kingdom Viridiplantae; phylum Streptophyta; class Magnoliopsida; order Caryophyllales; family Amaranthaceae; genus Chenopodium; species Chenopodium album. The sequence goes on along the minus strand of NC_137840.1, from coordinate 76,907,690 downwards.
ATTACTATACCTCAATTCTACTGCACAAACACAAACAATTTCCAAACAACAACAACAAACATATTCAAAGATAATCCGCCTTTTAGCATTTCCCAAACCAAATTCAACACAGCATCATCATATCATATCATATAATATATTACTTGTAGTATATAATTTATAAGTTATAACTAATTCTCACTAATTAACAAATAAATAAATAAATAAATAAAATTCTAATAAAAAAAACCAGACTTCCCTCCTTTTCCCCCATTTTCTCTTCTTATTAGTTTTTATTTTCCTTACAATCACAAATTCACAAAATCCTCACCGAAACAATCGTGTCCTCGCAAATCTGCACAATCCAAAAATTTCCAAAAAAAAAAAAAAAAATCAATACAATTTTCCAGATTCAAAATCATAATTCAACCAAAAAAAAAAAAGAAAACTAAAATTAAAAGTTACCTTAAGAAGACACAATAACAGATGTTATCTGGTCATGATGAAGAACAAAGTTCACCCCATTGATTTTCAGTAAAAAAAAAAACAATAACAAAACCGATCAAAATTTGAAGTGGAGGAAATTTCTAGAAACCAAAGTAGAGCTAGAAAAAATGGCGGAAATAGAAAGAATTGAGCTAAGTTAGGTAGGAGAGAGAAAGTAAGAGTCGAAGAAGTTTTAGTGAGTGAAACAAAAATTCAGAGAAAATGAAGAAGAAGAAGAAGAAGATGATGATGAGCAAAGGAAGCTGAATTTATTTTTTGTTTTTCCTTTATTTTTGGGGGTTTTTTTGTATTTATTAATTAATTAAATTTCCAAGTTGGAGAGAGAAGGATGCCAAATTGAAGGAAGAGAAACCAGGAGTTTGTGAGAGGAAATATGAGCCACGAAAAACACTTGTGGATTTGAATGAATTTTCATTTTTAAAAAAGAAAATAAAATAGAAATAGGTGATGAAGGGCGTAGGATGGTGACAAGTGGCAGTGAGTTAGTGGATGATGTAGAGACCTACCGGTGCACTTTTTGGTGTATTTTAATGTTAATTTAGAAAAAGAAAAAGTGGGAAAAAAATAAAGAGGGATAAAATGAGCGCCACAAACTCGGAGAAGAGCGAGTTGAGGTGAGTCAGAGTAAGATGGAAAAAGCGAGTTGACACGAAGGCAGTGGGGCCTACTAATGGGGGCTGCTGTGGCGCATGTGGTAAGAAATAGTTGATGGAAAAAGCACACCCTTGGATTCGCCCAATGTGGCAAAAGTGTTTGCTACGTGGCGTCTGTATATCAGATCTTGCCATTTGAGGAATTTTTCTACACTCGGAGAAAGGGGTCGACGTTTTACCTACATGCCTTCTTCCTCGAATTTACTTCACTCCTTCGCACCTTCTCTCCCCTTCCATTTTACTCCGTACTCCGTAGTTTCTTTGTTTCGTATTAAGGGTGTTTTTTATCCACCTAATTTTTACTTATCTAAACTAAATTTATTTTAGTTATATATTAAACTTAGACAATCTTTATTAGAATTTATTTTCCTAATCTGAACTTATATGAAATTAATCAAATTATATAAGTGAAAATAGAGCGAACAGAACAATCATCGATACAAAGGGAGCGAACAGAACAATCATCGATACAAAGGGCATGTTCTCTTCAGCTTAATTTCAGTTCAATTTAGTTTAGCTCTAATCAGTTCAGTTCAACTCAGCTTTAAATTTCCTTCTCTCGTAGAAAATTCAATTCAGCTCCATTCAGTTCAACTCTTAATTTCCTTCTCTCATAAAATATTCATTTCAGCTCCGTTCAGTTCAGCTCTTAATTTCCTTCTTTCATAAAATATTCATTTCAACTCATTTCAGTTCAGCTTAGCTCAAATCAATTCAGTTCGATTTAATTCATTTTAACTCAGTTCCGTAAATGTGAATAAGCCCAAAGTATGATTAAATGTTTAACTGGTATTAACAAAAAATTAATGTTCAATTTTTTTTTGTACTAATGTCTAATTATACTCTGTGTTTAACAAGATCATATAATTTTATAAATACAATTGTAAAAATTATAAATAAAAAAAAATATAGTCAATAATGCAAAAGTTTTTAACTGTCAATCGCATATTTTCATGGAACATACATTATGAGTATTATTTTGAAATTGGGAATGGTGGGCCATGCCGTGAAAAAAAAAATAAAATTGGGCCAAACCATAATAATAAAAATAAGGAAAAATAATTTTAAAAACAATAAAAATAAGTATTATAAAATTAAAAATAATAAAAATGAACCATCATAATAAAAAAGAACTATAAATAATATAAATAAAATAATAAGAATAATGGTTGGCATGCGGCCCGACACGACTTGGCCCACTAGGCACATGGGCCGTGTCGTGGCCTGGGGTATGTCATTTGACGGTCCTCCATCACCTAGGCCTGACACGATACGACACAACTCATCTCCTAGCACAATGAGGCACGACCCGACGCGGCACAATACCCGGCTCTAACTACAACTAATTTTTGAAATTGATACTTCGTATGTTATTGTACCTATTTATATGTCCGTTATAGTTCCAAACCAATTCAGTTTAGTTTATGGCCCTCTTAAAGCACCCCGACCTCATCCAATATAGTTTTGGAATTATTACTCAAAACTAAATGAAATCATGTACTCTCTATCGAAGTATTATTTTTGATAAATTTTCAACTTCTTATAAACATCGAAGAAGCACTTTTTCAAATACATCATGACACTGCGAATAACCATTTAAGTGGTTTGAGCCATCCACTTTGCATCTCAACTATCAACTAACTTGTGAAGCCAATTACAACTTACAAATTAATCACACCTCACCATGGACTTGTATACAAATAGTGTGACTGACTAATGAGTGTATGTGGTTTTAATTTACCCTCGAGATAAAATACTTTAAACGTTTTTTTTTTTTTTTTTGTCAAGAAAGTTCTCACTTTTTATAGTACTTTAAATTTGGTTGGTTTTGTTGGGTATCATCATAAGATAATTATTGTACTCGTAATATTTTAAAGGGAAATTTTTGGCAAAATTGAAAAACTTTCATGCAGTAAGGTTATTTTCTTTAGAATATTTTTTAAGGTAAAGAGATTTCCCTTACAAGTTGGGGAAAAATTCAGAAATTAGGGATCCTACATGCTTAAGGTGAGAATCGAACCCCTCTCATGAGTGGAAGATCGAAAGGAGAGCCTTCAACTAGTTAGACTAACCTTGATTCTCAAAATATAATTCTTTATAAACTAATTAGACAACCCAAATACTTTTCAATACATTGTCTGTTTTATGACATCACTTGTGCTTTAGCTTTAACATTTTCGATTGAGTTTATAATATGTACATCACTCATTATCTAGGTTATACCGTGCCAATATTTTTTGCTAACCACTCAAAAATGTTTCACACTAATAAGGTAACTACAACATAGTTGTTCTAGAAATTTGTAAATTTAATCCTTATTTATACCGGCCAAGCTAACTAAACTAGTGGATGTCACCCATCTATAAAACTAGTAGTACAATAAGTGGGTAGTCCAAAAAAAAAAGAAAAAAAAAAAAAAGAAAAACTAGTGGATGACAGAAAATCTAGAGTTTCCAAAGTTTCTTTTTGACAACTTTCTACAATGTTAGCTTTTGAAAAAGGTTTCATGCAAGCATTTAATTAGGCCATTAAGTCATACATCCATAAACAATATACAGTTGAAGTTGAAGTCCAAGTCCAAGACAATTGACTTTAAAGCCCAACAAACTTTCATTCATTCATATGAGATGGGCCTTGGTTAACCGGGCTTCATTTAGATTGGCCCACAATATATTTCCAAACTTTCACTTCAGTTGAACCAAATGATATCATAGTGAAAAAATATGTAAGAGACCAATAAGTGCTCATTTTGTTAAGGAAAATATTCCAAATTTTGAAAAAAAATGTAAAGCTATATTTGATTTCATTTTAGTGGTATAAAACGAAATTTTTCTTTCAAGCTAACTCAATTTCTAAGAAATGATCCTAAGTACGTATAACTATATCTACTACGTAATATATTTATCTGGGTAGTACAATGAGCGCATCTTTCGCCGGAGTGTATATATATAAACTTTAGACTAAATTATAAATAAAGAGAAGTAGGGCAAATAATAAGTTGCACATGAAGCTAAGACTTCCTGAATGTGTTGCATCATCTCCACCTAACAATGATATGTTATACAATAAGTCAATAATGTACATACAAGATACGAATAATATTTTTGTGACAATAATTTTTGGATATAGTCTTATCAGAGAACACGAGTAAGTTATGATTATAAGATTTTATGATAAACTTGGCGTTTATACTCATGTACTACCACAATCTACTATTTAGTTTACTTTATTTTGAGTACGTGCAGTGTTATCTAGCATATGTTTTTAGTAACCAAGTTACTCTGTAGTACTTAGCATTGTATGCAGTCTAAATATGGCAAAATTTAGGTAACAATAATAGATATATACTAGGTACATGAATTATTTTAAATTTTACAGAGTAATAACTTGTACGTACATGAATTATTGAATTTATGTTTTCGAACTTACAATAGTTGTACACATTTAATTATTTTGACAAACGGTGTAATAATAATTGACGAATGGCATCACCAAAAAAACCTCCAATAGAAAGTGCGAGTATAAGAAAGCGCATGTGATCCTTGTTGATTGTTATATATCAATTTCATCCACTATACTACGTAAGTTATAAGACCCACTAACAGAGTTAGCAAATCTCTGCACAAAAAAGATGGGTGACAATAATTGGGCTACTTCTATGCCTAAAGATGGAGAAAATGAAGACCAAGATAACTTTGGATACGCATTGCAGATTGTTGATTCAATTGCATTTCCTATGGTAATATACTTGTACTTATATACTAGAAGATTATACTTGACTTTTTTTTAGTCACGGAAGAACAAATAGAGACACAAAGAGTAATATTGTACGTATACACATAATTTATTTATGTGGTCATTCTATTATTATTGTTACCAGGTAATGAATGCAATCATTGAGCTAGATGTTCTAGGAATAATAGCAAGGGCAGGTCCTGGCAGGCAGCTAATGTCATCAGAAATCGCGGCGAGCCTGCCGGGAGTTGAAGACCCTAAGGCAGCTGCATCGATGTTGGAGAGGATGTTGTGGCTGTTGGCAACCTACAATGTTGTAAGTTGCACGGTGGTTGAGGATAAAGATGGTGGTGTAAAGAAGAGATTTGGGTTAGCAGCAGTGGCTAAGTACTTTGTTGCGGACAATGATGGTGTTTCATTGGCTCCTCTAATGAGGTTGAGTCAGGATAAGGTCTTTGTTGATTCCTGGTGAGTTCTGTCTTCATTCATCCAGATTTTTCCTTTGGAAATTATTCAAAGTGTTTTTTGTTTTGCTTTTTTTTTTCTTTCTTTTTAGAAAAATTTACTGTAGCTCAATCATACCATCATGGGCTATTGGGCTGTCATACTACGACGTACAGAATATGGTTTGCTTCAAATAATTTTAGGTCTTGTGTCTAGTTCAATAAAATTAATTTCAGTTCACTAAAAATAATTTGGTTCAGCTAAAATAATTTCGGTTCAGTAAATATAATTTAAGTTCAGTAAAAATTAGTAAACTTAATGAAAAAATATAATTAAAAAAATTAGTAAAAATAATTTCAGTTCAATAAAATTGATTTTGGGCAGTAAAAATAATTTCAATTCAGCAAAAATAAGATGAAGTGAACGGGTCTCAGTTCAATTCAGTAAATGTGAAGAGACCCTAAATATACAACCTTGGTTTCTTATTATCTGTAACAAAAGGATATTATTTGTGAGACATAAAAAATCCGTTTGTTGCGCATACTAAGAAACGGAGATAGAAATATATATGTATATATACGTATATAAAAAAAAAACCCTCCAATTCAATGTTAATACAAGTAAAACTAAATACTTTAATGACTAGACAACTACAATGGATAAACGTGGCATGGTACTGTGCTAAACCAAAGTGTCAAAAGGAGTAATATACAAGTTCGTTGCTTTGGGTCCGACCCATAATGATAAAAACCTAGCCCACATTATAATTGCATTTTCAAGGCCCAACAAGTCAAGGCTCTTAACGATCCTTATAAATCCAGATGTTAATCTGAAACCTCCAAAATTTCTCAAAAAACGTGGATATTAGCCTTTAATTTTAGAATTTTTTTTTCTTTTTTTCACCTGGAAATAAAAATTGTCGAAATGTTTACCATAGTCCCTAATACCCTCCGGCAGTCCGATCGGCTGGGTGGAACCATCCAATTTGCCTTTAAACGACCAATTTACCGGTTTAAAACTTGCAATGATTTCATAAACTCAAGCTTACTACGAACATTTATGACAACATATAATGATCATATATGGATCCAAACGGCATTATGTGACCCCGAAATATATCCCTTATAATTTCAAGACTTTTCGACACCAGGTCCCAAAACCTCCAAAATTTCTCAAAAAGTGTGGATATTAACCTACAATTTTGGAATTTTTTAAGTTTTTTTTGCTCGGAAATAAAAATTGCCGAAAAGTTTACCATGGTCCCTATTACCCCCAGGAAGTCCAATTGGTTGGGTGAAACTATCCAATTTGTCTTTAAACGCCCAATTTACCGATTTACAACTTGCAACGATTTCATTAATTCAAGCCTACCATGAACATTTATGACAACATATAATGATCATATATGGTTTCAAACAGCATTATATGACTCCGAGATGCATCCCCTAAAATCTCAAACCTTTTCGACACCGAGCCCCGAAACCTCCAAAATTTCTCAAAAAACGTGGATATTAGCCTTTAATTTTGGAATTTTTTTGACTTTTTTCGCCCGTAAATAAAATTTGTTGAAATGTTTACCATGGTCCCTAATACCCCCTTGGAGTCCAATTGGGTGGGTGGAACCATCTAATTTGCCTTTAAACGGTCAATCTACCGATTTACAACTTGCACCGATTTCATTAATTCAAGCCTACCACGAATATTTATGACAACATACAATGATCATATATAGTTATAAATGGCATTTGTATGACCCCGAGATGTATCTCCTAAAATCTCAAGCCTTTTTGACACCCGACCCTGAAACCTCAAAAAATTTTCAAAAAACGTGGATATTAGCCTTCAATTTTAATTAGAATTTTTTGACTTTTTTTCGCCCGGAAATAAAATTGTCGAAATGTTTACCATGGTCCCTAATACCCTCCGATAGTCCAATTGGGTGGGTGGAACCATCCAATTTGCCTTTAAACGGCCAATTTACCGGTTTACAACTTGCACCGATTTCATTAAGTCAAGCCTACCAGTCTACCACGAACCTTTATAACAACAAATAATGATCATATATGATTCCAAACGGCATTATATGACCCCGATATGTATCCCTTAGAATTTCAAGACTTTTCGACACTGGGCTCTGAAACCTCCAAAATTTCTCAAAAAGCGTGGATATTAGCCTTCAATTGTGGAATATTTTGACTTTTTTTTCGCTCGGAAATAAAAAATTGCCGAAATGTTTACCATGGTCCCTAATAACCTTCGGGAGTCCAATTGGGTGTGTGGAACCATTCAATTTGCTTTTAAACGGTCAATTTACCGGTTTACAACTTGCACCGATTTCATTAATTCAAGCCTACCACGAAAATTTATGACAACATATAATGATCATGTATAGTTTCAAACGGCATTATATGACTACGAGATTCATCCCTTAAAATCTCAAACCTTTTCGACACCGAGCCCCGAAACCTCCAAAATTTCTCAAAAAGCGTGGATATTAGCCTTTAATTTTGGAATTTTTTGACTTTTTTTCGCCCGGAAATAAAATTTTTCGAAATGTTTACCATGGTCCCTATTACCCTCCGGGAGTCCAATTGGGTGGGTGGAACCATCTAATTTGCCTTTAAACGACCAAATTACCGGTTTACAACTTGTACCGATTTCGTTAATTCAAGCCTACCACGAACATTTATGACAACAAATAATGATCATATATGGTTCCAAACGGCATTATATGACCCCGAGATGTATCCCTTTGAATTTTAAGACTTTTCGACACCGGGCTCTGAAACCTCCAAAATTTCTCAAAAAGCGTGGATATTAGCCTTCAATTTTGGAAGATTTTGACTTTTTTTTGCTCGGAAATAAAAATTTCCGAAATGTTTACCATGGTCCATAATAACCTCCGGGAGTCCAATTGGGTGTGTGGAACCATTCAATTTGCTTTTAAACGGCCAATTTACCGGTTTACAACTTGCATCGATTTCATTAATTCAAGCCTACCACGAACATTTATGACAACATATAATGATCATATATGGTTTCATACGGCATTATATGACTCCGAGATGCATCCCCTTAAATCTCAAACCTTTTCGACACCGAGCCCCGAAACCTCTAAAATTTCTCAAAAAGCGTGGATATTAGCCTTTAATTTTGGAATTTTTTGACTTTTTTTTCGCCCGTAAAAAAAATTTGTCGAAATGTTTACCATGGTCCCTAAAACCGAATATGACATGACTTGGAAATGACCCGACCTAATTATAACCTGCAAATTATTGACTTGAACATAACTCGACTTGAATCCGAGAATGACCTGATTTGGAAATGACCTGACCTGATTATAATCCGCAAATTATTGACTTGAACCGAACCCGAAAATGAACCGACCTTATTTTAACTCGCAAATTATTGACTTGACTTGACTTGAATCTAACCCGACTCAAACCCGAGAATTACCCTAACCCGTTTTAACCCGTGAAATCCCGAATTAAACCCGACCTATAGTTCACCCGACCTGTTATTAACCCGACCTAAACCTGACCCAAATCCGATAAGAAATATGACCCGACGTGACCCGACTCAAGCATGACCCAACCCAAACCCGACCTGCATAGGTTATGGAATTAATCTGAATTGACCCGATCCGAGTTGACTCAACCCACTCTTACCCGACCCAAACCCGATCTGTTTTCCCGAATTGACAACTCTAGATGTTAGCATCGTGTTGAATTTTTTGTTTTATCATTAGATGGAAACCAATGTTACTTACATACGAATACGACAATACGAGTATATGGACTGTACTTAACTTTTTTTTTTTTTTTTTTTTTTTGGACAGGTGGGCTCTATATATGTACTTATGTAGTTAATGGAGCATTTATGTAAAAATAAATCAATTAAAAATAATTAATTTGATTTATAAACATACAGAAAATACAAATAACCCTTAATTCAATAATTCATCAAGCAAAAAAGTCTATAGCCTAAATGATTCAAAGTATTCAAACTTTAACCTAGAGGATAGTTGACTAGAATATTTCCAACACTCCTAATCAATCACCTAATTGGCTAATTGCTTGGCCAAGTTGGAATTGCTTTGCTCTTTTTTGCAAGATTTACATAATCTAGATATGCACATCCTTTATTCATGCATATAGAAACTCATAATAGAGAGGATCATAAATAATTTAGAAAAATTACATACCGTGATGAATATAACAATCCTACTTTACATGAATATATACACTGAAATAATTGGAAGGGGTGCTACAAGACATAGATACCCCAAATATGCAATTGTTCCAGAAGGGGGGAAAAATCGATTAAAAAGTTGTCAAAGTTCAACACTTTCTTTAGACTCCTAATAGAAAACGTCGCCCACGTTTTAATTGGCTCAAATTAAAGCCACCTAATAGTACCACCATATAAAAGTCGGTAATGTCAATGTGACAATGTGTGCTGTCTAAGTAGTTACTCATGTTGGTTGGTGTCCTTGGTGATTTGGTGTATTATTGTAGTTGGTCAAACTTATCCTATAAACATTGTGAGACTTGTCACATAACAAGGCACACGTACACTAGTTTAGTTTGTCACTTACTCCTATAACTTCAACTCCCATGTACTCCGTACCATGTTGTTCTTATAAATTATACTACTTCCGTTAAATATTATGTGTAACTTTGAATCTCACAAATAATACCCTAAAGTCGTACATAACATTTAACGGAGATAGTATTTAATGTCTTTACTATAACGCATTTTTGGGACTGACATATTTATAAGTAAACTTTATATGATTTCAAATCAACTTTTATGACTCAAGTGACATATCCAACATCCATTTCACATTTATATACAGATTTTAAAATTGACCTAAAATCGTGTATAGTAATCTTCACTTTTTCAGACTTGAAAATGATATACGACCAAGTCCTAAAATATTTGAAAGTGGTCTAGTTTCACGTTTAAGCTTCAATTTAGCTTATTGTGAACATTTTTAGGCTCGAAAATGTTAGGCATTGAGATGCTTTCCATAATTTGCAAGGAACCCTAGAAGACCTATTTGGTGGCCAAAATTAACCATCTAATCCACCTTGACCCAGACTTTGCATCCTACCTTGGCCTTGCCATGCATGTCTCCCAACCCTAGACTCAAGGTCATGTGAATGTCATGTATTGCCTAGCAAAAATGTTCTCAAGATACTTTATACATTATATGAGTTTTTTTTTTTTTTTAAATGATGAGGTGTTATTGCCCATGCCTTGTGCTCGATCTAAAGGAGTAATTAAAATAGATCATAGAATTATAGTACTTATTCTGTTGTACATGATTATTATTTTTAATTATCTCATAGTTGATTTGAGCTTTTAATACTGTAATATATAGTGTACACTACGTTTGGTCCTTTAATAATTCAAAGTGGCCGGCCCCGTTAGCTCACCAACCCCATCCAAATACTCATTGTCATTGGACTTAAACTAATCTTAACTCAATTATTAAAGCCTTTAACACAAGAGAGTCAAAATTTAATAACGCCTAATTTCTTTGAACGTAGTATACCAATTATTTTTAGATACTCAATTCATTCAAGCTAGGTAGATACCAATCTTTAACTAGCATCGTGCTACTTAGTTATAAAGATAGAACAAACAACAAACTAATTGATCAATGCGTATGTCTATTAGCAAATAATGAAATAAGTTATCAGTATTACAATTTTAATAAAAATTGTAAGAGTTATATATGGTAATGCCAAATACATGACACATTGACACAAACACTATTATTAGTGCTCAAAATAGACCAAACTTATTAATTAGAGAAGAGTTATGTATGGTAATGCCAAATTCAAAGCATCTCAAGAAAAAGAGGAAATAACATGGGAAGTTCGTGCATAAGATTAGGACCAAAAGAGGGTGTGCAGTGTGGCCTTAATAATGGTTGGTTGGCGCAAAGGGGTTGGTGGAAAAGGAGATTGATGCATTTCTGTACTAACACTTACACTACTAGTCATCATATCATAGTTATTAAAATAGTCATCAATTATTAAAATAGTCATCAATATTTGACCTTTTTTTTGACAACGAAAAGAATACAAGAAAAAATACGGTAGTAGGTAAAACTTACTTTTCTTATTTTCATATTGTTAAGATCATATGATATCATATATTCATGCTATCCATAAAACACAATTATATGGTGTGTGATCATGTGTGTCACGTATTTGCACTTGCAACTAATCTTATTGGACTTAGTCAGTTAGTCGGTTTTGATTTTATCAACTTTTGATTACTAACCCTTAATTGACAATACTTATCACGGATTATTTTATTTATAGTATATGATATTCCTACGACTCTTATATAAGCAAAACCAACCGTGTCTACCTTTGTTACATACACGATCAAACTACTACGTAAAACATATATAGAAATCCTACAATACTACTAGACACAATAATTTGTAACAAGAAAAAACATGGCCCCTTCAAAAGCCACCGAACTCGATATCCAAATCCAAAAGCCATTGAGTTTAGATGAAGAAGAGGAAGCTAATTATTCATATGGAATTCAAATTTCTAATGCTTGTGCCCTTCCTATGGTCCTCAATGCGGCCATTGAGATCGGGGTGCTTCAAATCATTAGTGATAAAGCAGGTCTCGACGGGCTATTGCCCGTTGAGATAGCTGCTCAGGTTCATGCTAGGAACCCTGAGGCACCCGCCATGTTGGATAGGATGCTTAGGCTATTGTCCACGTATTCTTTAGTTAGTTGTACCACGGTCACCACCGCCGATGGTGGTGTTGAAAGGCGTTACAAGCCTACGTCTATGACTAAGGTCTATGTTCCTGATGAAGACGGTGTTTCATTGGCTCCTAACTTGAAGTTATTTACCGATAAGGTCTTTCTTGAAAGCTGGTTAGTTGCCATTTTCCTTTTTTATATCTTCTTATTATTCTTATTTACTAATGAGAAAACATTATTAGGATAAGTGTTTATCTTAGAGAAATTTTGCATAAATCCTTGCATATATGCCGCATTATTAGTATGAGGGATTGAGGGTCTAGCTAGAAGTTATCTTTATAAGGAGCCAAAAAGTACAGATATTCTTAAAAAAAAATAGATTAAAATAACACTTATGAGTTATTATGAACTATTATTAAAATATATAGATCATATTAATCTATAATAACTTCCAAATGTAACCATGTCCAAAGTAGCAAATATACTTTCTTCTTTCTTTCTATTTGAATATTTTGTTAGATTAAATAGTTAAAGTATATCATAATTCAATGAACAAGAAAGGATGGAGTAATAATTATTGTTAACGATATGTGTAATTCAGTTATAAAAGCATTTTGAACTTTGACATTTAAATATTGTACGGAGTATTATAGATTTATATACCTTTATTCATTGTTTAAGTACCATTACGGATACAATAATATAATAATAATAATAATATCGACTTATCAAGTTCACCTAACTAATTGATGCCTCTTTAAAAATAATCACTCAAAACATGAGGGAATCATGACCTACCCATGACCCTTAATTTCCTCTTCCTTAGCTTAAATGTCTTACCAATTTACCATTCGTTTGTCTTCTTGTAAGATAATTATAAACTTGCCTGTCCAAAAAAAAAAAAAGAAGAAGAAGAATTATAAACATGAGTATTTTTTATACACAACAATCTCGACATAAAAAATTGATTTTACAAACAAATACGTACTCCTTACTTCATATATAACTACAAAAGGCAACACCATTATTCATTTTATTCCTATAGCTTTACCTTCATTAAGACCTAATCTTAATGAAATTTCCTTAGCTTATAGATATATATTGATAGAGTATAAAACATATTCCTGGGCCTCAACTATCAGCTTAAGCTTTTGGTTGAGATGGTCAACTAACATGGTATCAGAGCCAGCGTGACATATAGGTCACGGGTTCGAATCTCATCCACCCCCCACTTTCAAGTGGAATATTAAGCGCTGGGTATGAGGAGGGCCCATGCTGCATCCACACTTCATGCCCAAACGGGCTCTCGTGTGAGGGGGCGTGATAGAGTATAAAACATATTCCTGGGCCTCAACTATCAGCTTAAGCTTTTGGTTGAGATGGTATTAAGGAAGACCTACAATTAAATGAATTAAATTGGCCACTATTTAAATTTTATTATTTTTTCCACTTGAATAATTTCTATTCTCCGACAATTCAAACGTCAAAGAGAAAAGTTTTACGCAACGTGATTGCTCAAGATCAACCACTCAATATAAATTAGTTTGGCCCATACATCATATTCATATATATCCCTATTACGTTTGTCTTTTACGCATTATACTCCGTATATATGTAAATCTTTTTTGTTTAACCTTTTTTTTTTTTTTTTGTTTTTTTGTTTTTTTTTTTTTTTTTTTTAAAGATGATGCAACGAAAATTACACACTACAATAATTAGGTGGCTTCGGTTAGTTGTTCACCAGCCTAATCCGTATTCTGTATTATTAATTCACAATTATGAACCTTGACAATTGAAACTTTGAAAGAGATGGGCCGCATACATTATACACATTGGAATTTTGTTACATCATGGGACAATTAAAGCCGATATAATTAGTATCGTACATTTGTAAGTAATATCTAAAAGATGACATGTGTGTGTATGCAGAGTCTTGTACTACTTTTAGCGGATTCTGATTTATAATATTCCTGTCTAACGTTTTCCTAAAAAAAAAAAAAAAATAGGGGCAAGCTTAAAGATTCAGTATTAGAAGGAGGAATAGCATTCAACATGGTGCATGGGATGCATGCATTTGAGTACCCAGGTGTGGATGCAAGGTTCAATGAAGTGTTCAACAAGGCTATGGCTCAATCAATTATGTTTGTGAAGAAGATTTTCAAGAAGTACAAAGGTTTGGAGAACTCCAATGTCCACAAACTCGTCGACGTTGGTGGAGGTCTTGGCCACTCTGTTGCTTTCATTACATCTCAATACCCTTCCATCAAAGGCATCAACTTCGATTTGCCTCATGTCATCAAAGATGCCCCTCCATACCCTGGTATATCACCATACATTGCTATGCATGAAGTATACTATTTTCTTAATATTTTTGTACCTCAACTTTCAAGAACATAAACTTATTTATATGGTAATAATATGTACGTACTTTTTAATTTGTAGGTGTGGAGCATATTGGTGGAGATATGTTTGAAAGTGTGCCTGAAGGAGATGCAATCTTTCTTAAGGTAAGACTATCACAATCATATTCATGTACTTTAATTAAGTGTTAATTGAGTTATGAAATCTTAGATTTCCGAGGTGGTACTTAAATTAGACTTGGAATCGAATCACATCCATCTACATCAATAATTCACTATTACTTATCCCTTTTCTTTATGGGTCATAACTTCTATTCAGTTAATTTTGATTAGTAAAAAATAATGTTCTACATCTTTATAATACTGGTGAATAGAAACAATCAGTCTCGATCATTAACAATGTGTATCTTAATAAGATATGAATGAAGAATGAAACTGATCGACATTAATATAATGTATAATTTTTGTACGTGTAGTGGATCCTTCATGATTGGAGCGATGAACGTTGCTTGATATTGTTGAAGAATTGCTACAAGGCCTTGCCAAAGGACGGGAAGGTGATCGTGGCGGAGGCAATTATCACGGATGACCCAGAGAAGACAACTTTTGCACGAGCCATAAGCCAAGTAGACTTGTTGATGATGTCACAAAATCCAGGAGGGAAAGAGAGGAGCAAGAGGGAATTCGAAGCCCTAGCCAAAGGAGCTGGATTTACATGCTTCAACTTCCAGTATACTACGCAGGGTTTTTGGATTATGGAATTCTACAAGTGATTTTCTGAATTTGCTACGCGAACATTATTCTAAGGGATCGGGTATTATTAATATGTAACATTCGTTGTGATATTAATTAGTCTCATTTCATCAACTAGTTGAAGAAATGTCAAAATAATTAAGTACGTGCATTTGTATTTATTTATTACCTAAGAAATCTTTGTATACTTTTGTGTTGAAAAATCTTTTACAAGAGTTAATTTGTATCTCGATCTTGACATAAGTATAACTTTCATCATAATTTATTCAGTTACTTATTATATACTAGCAATGTCATTTCAATTTAACAACATATGTATAATAAAGTGGTAAAGTAATTCCTTTCAATTTGTTCAAAAAACGTAAATCCTTTCAAAAAAAAAAGAAAAATGGTAAATAATTAAATCAAGGATACATGCACACCTCTTCTTTCATTAAATTAAGGTTACCATGAGGTTTTATGTAACATGCTAGTGAGCGACTGAGCGTGTATGATTTCAAACGACATTATATGACCCCAGGATCGATGCATTCCCTATCATATCATCACTTGTGTTTTAGACATTGGATCATGAAATCTACGGTCTACTATGGAAATTATTTGATTTCGTGTACAGCCATATGAAAGTCAAAGACGCTATTCTAAATTGTCAAAAATAGTTGTTTTTTTTTTTGAAGGACGGATGTTTAATTTTTATGCCGCCTTTCACGTGGACCTGTCAATTTTTGGCCCGACTCCCGTTTATGTGGGTCTTGAACAAATTTTATTTACTCATAACCCGATTTTATTTAACCCGTAAATTTACGAGTAAAACCCGACCCGCCGACTCGATTTTATGGGTTTCTTTTTTAAAATTAACATTTATTAGAAAATTAATATCTAGTTTATTGATTAAGTTGTTCTAAATCCGTTGAATTTGCCCGAATCTAAAACTTTGAGTTAGGGTTGAGCATTTCTTGAGCCCGTGACCCGAAATGACCTGACCTGAATAACCAATGACCCAAATTCATGGCCCAAAATGACCCAATCTAAATGATCGGCGACCCGAAGTGGTCCGACCCGAACCACCCGATTGACAATTCAACTCTCATGTACATCAAAAAGGTAAAAGGGAAATTTCCTTGGACGATCAACCTTTACTTACCAACCCACTACCATGTCAAATGCGGAGTACTGCACTAACATCAAGTGGTGACAATAAGTGACAACTAACATTAAGTAGTGACAACTAACATGTCTGCCTTAATAATTGGCTAGACTACTTTATAAAGTCTTATTGATCGACCAATTGGAGTAGCACTATAAATACTCCATAATTCCTCCTAATATTCCTTACACCAATATTCAATTCCACAAAACAAACATATACACTTACTTACAAGTGGATTTTCCAACACAAAAATTAAAGATGGCTAACGAACTCAACGGGCAAACCAAAAATATGTACACTACTCTTACCAACGGGTCCCTAAACGGTGACCACTCGAACCACGAAGCGAAAGAGGATGAAGAGTCCTACGCTTACGCCGCTCAAATTCTAAACTCATGTGTCCTTCCCATGGTCTTGAATGCCACCATTGACTTGGGGGTGCTCCAGATCATCCAGGATGAGGCGTGCTCTAGCAGGCTATCACCCGCCGAGTTGGCATCCAAGATCAAGGCCACAAATCCTGAAGCTCCAACCATGTTAGATCGGATGTTGAGGGTCCTAGCCACTTACTCTGTGGTTAGTTGCACGGCCGTGCCCACCGCGGATGGTGGGGTCCAAAGGCGGTATGGTCCCGCGCCTGTGACTAAGTTCTTTGTGCCTGATCAAGATGGGGTGTCATTGGCACCTATGTTGAACTTAGTTATTGACAAGGTCTTCCTTCAAAGCTGGTTAGTTCTATTGCATACTCTTAATATGGACCACTTACATTATATGCATGCCATTCATTTTGCATGATTTGCGTGACTTTATTTTTATTCAATTTTCTTAGCACAAACTATATCAAATTAAGATTAGACAATTTTCATTATGAGATAGCTGTTGTGATGATGCTTCTATTAATTTTTAATTGAAATATTTTGAGTTTTGAAACTATTTCACAATTTTCTTTAATAGTCTTTTGTAATTATATCTTCAAAATACATATATATATATATATATATATATATATATATATATATATATATATATATATATATATACATATTAACAATAAATTTTACATGATAATTAAAAATACTCCATACATTGACATACTTGAATAAATAAATGTGTATGTCATTTAAGGAATAATTGAAATACTCCGTAACACACTAAAAAAAATGATGATTAGGTGCTCTTTTAAGCAAAAAGATCCAGAGATAGTGGAGTAAGCAGGAAAGTAGAAAGTAATTAATTATAAGATAAGTTGGTCATCAATCCACAACACGCGTAGTACGTAATTAACCAATAATACAATTAAGTCAGTCAGCCTTCTTAATCATCTCACAAACATTCAAATAAATCCACTAATAGTGAGTAATTTAGTACTAGTAGTAGTACTGTAGTAGGACTAAGAATAGTATTACACACTTCCAATTAATGGCCTAATTGTCCAAACGACTGCGAAAGATAAGTCCTTGTCGTCTAACATAACCACTTGATCAATTTCTTCCATATGTCTTTTCCAATTTCCCCTCTAATAATTGTGGATACCAATTAGAAAATTATAGGACTAATGTATTTTTTTTTTCCCATTCAAAAAGACGTTCCAAACACGCTGCTATCACTAAATTATTTTTGTAAAAAAAAATTATACATAGGGTCTGTTCACTTCAGCTTAATTTCATTTCACTTTAGTTTAGTTCAGTTCAGCAACTTTAATCAGTTCAGCTTCAATAAATTAAGTTCGGTTCAGTTTAGCTCAGCTTAGTTCAGTTCAGCTCCAATAAGTTAAGTTTAGTTGAGTTCAATAAATGTAAACAGACCTATAACTGTTAAGCCTGTGAGTTGTCTAGATTAAACAATCTTATCGTTTAATAAAAAACATGCTACTTGCCTACTAGTAAATGATAATGGTTGCTTAATGTTTTTGAATGCTTAATAAACATTTTTGCTTTTCGCTTTTTATACATAGTCAATCACTAGGTTAGATCCCGTGTCATGCACGGTAATTTCAATATTTATCATTAGTTTAATACATTAATACAATTATTTTACTATTAAAAAATAATATAAAATTGCAAAATAGGATGAAAGTTCTATAATTACAATTTTTTTAAATCATTAAAGAAAACGAAGGAAGAAATGCATGCACGACTAATAAAAATAACTATGGATTACATTACAAAGTTATAGATAAGATTACATTATTGTATATTATGACTTTGTTCCCGTCATAAAATAAATAAATAAATAAATCTTTGTTGAATGCGTAAAAATGAATTTACTTGCCAGATAGAAAAGAAATATTATTGTAAAGTAAGTATTAAATTAAATACTTCTCTAAGAAGCTTTGAAAAAAAAATAAATATTTGGAGGGAAAAATTTTAACCAGGTTATGACAAGTGTCATTTCTGGTTTCGCCTTTAGTATAGGTAATATTAGGATCACGTTATTTAACATTAATTTAAACCTTTTTTTGGTAATTTTTGTAGGAGTAAATTGAAAGAGACGGTGTTAGAAGGAGGGATCCCATTCAACAAGGTACATGGAATGCATGCATTTGAATACCCAAGTGTGGATCCAAAGTTTAATGACATTTTCAACAAAGCAATGTATGATCAAACAACATATACCATCAAGCTAATACTTGACAAGTACAAGGGCTTTGAAAACATCCAACAACTTGTTGATGTTGGTGGAGGTCTTGGCCATAGTATTCATGCCATTACATCTAAATATCCCTCTACTAAGGGTATCAACTTCGATTTACCTCATGTTATCGAACATGCCCCTTCGTTGCCTGGTAAGGAAATTACATATAAACTAGTGTAAAATCTTAACTTATTTACTTTGTATATGTTTAGATTAGTCCAGTTCTTTAATGTTTCATAAATAATATCCCTTTGTTGCAACTAAAAAAAATTGAGGTACTATGTTCGATCGAATTAAATAAGGCGGGGTGGTAGGGAAAGTTTTCAAGGGACATTTTAAATAAAATTTCAATGATATCATTAATCTATTTTTAGGGTAATACACTTGAAACATTGACTCAATTTTTAATTATCTTTAATTTTCAGGTATAGAGCATGTTGGTGGAGATATGTTTGAAAGTGTTCCTAAGGGAGATGCAATCTTCATGAAGGTAAATAATAAATTTGTTGTCACATTCATTTGTTACATACATTAGGTTTATGTATTATTTCCAATGGATAAGTAAAATTGTAATCTATGTTACAGTGGATCTTGCATGACTGGAGTGATGACCGTTGCCTAACGTTGTTGAAGAACTGCCACAAGGCCTTGCCGGACAATGGTAAGGTCATCGTCGTGGAGACAAACATCACGGATGAGCCAGAGACGACAGCCCTAGCAAGAGCCATTAGCCAGTTGGATGTAAGCATGATGACACAGAATCCAGGAGGAAAAGAGAGGACTAGGAGAGAGTTTGAGGCCCTTGCTAAGGCAACTGGTTTTGCTGGTGTCAAGTTTGTTTGTTATGTCTCTAACTTTTGGGTTATGGAATTTCACAAATGATTTCAGAAATCTGATTGGAATTTAACAAAAAAAAAAAAGGATAATAATATCAAGTATGTAAGCATTTCTTATTAATGCAATGAGATAATGGAAAGTGTAAGTGTTTGAGGATCATAGAATCTATATAATTTAAGAGCATTTGTGTTTTTTAGTGATTCTCTTATTCAAGGTTTTTGTAATTGTATCATGGGTTGGTATAAGTGTATAACTTATCTAGCTCCGCCACTGCTTGAGTGCTCAATCTAGGTTGTATTTGTGTTCCCATGATACATATCAATAAAATGGTAAAAGGCATGAAGTTGGCGAAATAAACTTTGTAAAATCATGATCCATTCATTACTCAAGAAAATAGCATGGAATATTATTGGTATTATGTGATGCTCAAAGCAAAGGGTTTAAGAAGAATATAGGTACAAGAGTGCGTGTGTCTTATGATCCGAGGGAGCGAGAGAGGGTAAATTACAAGAGTTTACTTAATGTTAGAGGAATATGAGTACAAAAGAGTAGTAGGATTTTCCATTTCAAATGCAAAAAAAAAATTGCAGAATCTCTGTTCAACTCTCTTGGGCATACATCCCCAAATTTCCTGCTAACTTTTCTTCTTGTTGATATTCTTTTAGCTACTTCCAATTATTTCCTTGTATGCGTTCTTGATTTGTTGTAGCAAAGCTTCCCTGAAACATAGTGTAAATGATTGAATACGATTGGTACAAGATTGTAGGAGTGCTAATATAATTTGATCTAAACAGAAATTTACCGGTCAGGCTTGAAGACTAAATTCCGGTATGCAAACCACTGCATAATTATACAAAAAATAAAATGCTCAATTTAGAATTAACATGATTTTAGTATAATAATAACATTGTAATCATATGAAAGTAATTAATTGATGAATTTTGAGAGTACCCCAGTGTAACCAATGCCTACAAGCTCAAAAATGCCAGGGAACAAAGGAAGTCTGTCAATTGCCTGCAAAATAGCAAGTTATTTACCCATCTGTTAGTATGTTTTATAGTACTATTATTCCATATTAACTAAGAATGTAGTCAGTCATTACACTTATTTCATGCATTCATACCAAAAATGACTTAAAACATAGTTTCAGACCTTTCAGTAATAAAAAAAAGCTTCATAACAAATGGATCATTCTAATACTTTTTCCATCTTGTTTTTTAATACCCTAGTTAGCCATGGGTGCACCTAGTATCATCCAGTTCGAGTCTAAGTTATAAATATTCATTGTAACATAATAAGTCGTATCTCAACATATATTAGCTAGTCACCTCTCAATCATATAACAAGTCACTGAAGATTAGTTGGTCGCACCACTAAAATACTTCGTATACACTATACAGGTTCAAGCCGAGCAACAAATCACTCTTTCGATAAATGAGTAGAGATAGAAATGACTCACAGAGATCATGCCAGCAGAACCCCAGAGAGCAACACCACCAGCTACAGCTAGTGAGCTCACTGCATACTTGTCTTCAACTTTGTCCCACTGTAACAATTCATGCACCCATAAAATGTATTGCAAATGTTACTACTTGTAAAATCATATTAATTATAATTGAATAGAATAAAAGAGAATTAAAAATCATACAGCATTTTGGATAGTTTTCAAAAGCTCTGTTGTGTCAACTGCTGCAGGAACTTCTTCTTCAGCAGTCGATGTTGTTGGGGTTACTGCTGCGGGTGCTACTGCTGCTGCTGGCGCGTCCCCAGTTGCCATGGCAACAACATTCCTAGCAATCTTTCGGCCTATATTTACACCAATATATATTTCATTGATATTCGTTGTATAATCTAAGACACCAAATGTATGTAAAAGTAAATTAAAAAAGGTCAAATGCCTAATTTCTAGCCAGGAAAAGAAGGGTACAACTTGTTAATACTGTGTTAAATAAGTGATCATTCTTATTCTCAAACATAAGTCACTTAATCTGTTAGAAGACCAGCTCAACCAAAAGCTTAAGCTGATGGTCTGATATATCCTATCTCTAACATAATCATATAGGTTAGGTCAGATACCTTAAGTCCAAATAATGAATAGTACTCATGATCAACCATGTGTCCTGTACTTGCTTGCTTTCACTAAGTAGTTAGGTAAGGCGATTGGTTCCCATGTTTTAATCGGCTATCATTCTAGGATTAAGGCTTTGTTAATGTTGTTGTACCAATTGTTTGAATGCGTTTGAAAATTTTAACAATTATAGCAAACTATTTAGAGAGTATGCAGGACACAAATAAAACAACTGGCAATTATAATCTAGTGATATGCTACTACTGTAGTTTGTACAATTGTTAATGTTACCGTGCCACTAGACACTAATGAAGTATGTACATATATAATGATATAAGAAAATGTTCAAACTAGTAAAATTGATTAAAAAACAAAAAAAGGAGTGACATACAGTAAGAAGTAGTCTTGGAGATGCGGTTTTGGGAGTGGACAGGCAGCGGAGGGAGGGTAGGAAGGGATACGCATTGCGGCGAGGCGGAAGCCGATTGGCGATGAGTGGCCTTAGCGTCAACAAGGGCGGAGGAAGAAGAAAGTGAGAGTGCATTGGTTGTGGAGGTTGCCATTTTTAACTAATTATACACTCCTACACCTTGTAACTTACTAATAGAAATAAATTTTTAAAAATCTTATGTAATGTTAGGCCACACAAAGTAGTGTTAATAAGTGGGAAAATGTGGAAGGAAGAAAACAAATGAATATTAATAGTGTTGATTAAATTTCCATCAAAAATCTAAAGTGTCTGGTGTTAAAAATTAGTGTTTGATGATTTTTAGAGTGAAAGGTGGAGATGCATTTTGTTTACAATACAAAGAATGGTAGAGAGCCACTCAAATGGCAAAGTAGTAATCTGGATAATGCTGACATGGATTTTTGGATAGGAGATTTATGGTGCATAATCTGGTAAGTAGTTTACAGTTGGACACTTGTAATTGGCTGAATACACCTTCGAAGATTTTGTGCTACACTTAATGAATTAATGTCTCCATCTATTTAAGGTTTATGCTTTTTTTTTTTTTGGTGGATTTTAGTGCTAAGATGTTAGAAGTCATTTAATTTGCCATAATTGAAATTTTTTTATGAAATACTATCTCAATAGCTAGTTTGTGTCGATCATCTTTATTAAGCCTGAGTTTGGTTTGGAAGTATGGTTTATCATGATGGTTGAAGCTTGTGACGTAAGATTGGATTTTATATTCTATTACTTCTATACTAAATAATAGCTAGCTTGTATTCTCACATCTAACATATCTAATTGTCTACTCACATATCTACCCTGACAACTAGGTGAATCAGCTAGTATAACAACTAATTTTTCCAAACATGTCCTAAGTATGCATAAACGGAGGCCAAGGGGCTAAAGATTTCACTTTCAGTTGTGTTAAAATGCTTCCCTATTTTGGACTGAAAACATAATGATGATATGAATATATATGATCACCTATGAAAGGTTTTAAAGCCCACTTCCAAATTTCTTAGGCCAAAGTTGGGCCCTTTTGATCCAGGCCCTATATTTATTTCTGTGCTAATACTTTAACATTTTAATATTGATATGTTTGGGCTTTACAAGTTTACTGGCTTGACTACTTCGTATAGGATGAGAAATGTTATGATAGTCTTAGTTTTTCGTTAACTTCTAAGAAGAAATCCTAACAAGTGGGTGAACTCGACTTGATGGAAATCCAAGTACTCATATCTAGTATTCTTGAGAGTGAGCTAGTAAAGGATTAAAGTTTTCTTCTCGATTCTAAGTAATTTTAGGATTACTTTTTATCACTCGCCCTTAAAAAAAAACCATGTAACCCGTACTGATGTACGCCATTTGGTGGTATGGAGAAGCTATGATAGGAAAATGGGACAAAATCAAAGTAAGTGATTACGAAACAAATGAGAAGGACCTCACAATGCCTAAGGTAAAAAAAGGTGATAGATTGACTGCTCTATGGAAAACTCTAATTTTGTTAATTTCAATTATGTAAAAGATACTTTAGATAAAAGAAGAGGGGTCGCAGAATTCTAGATTTGTAAAAGGTGAAAATGGTCCTAGGCTGTTGAGTTGTAGACATAGACATTGAACAAGTAATTAACAAATTTCGAGGTGAAATATTTGGGACTAGTTTTTTTTTTTTTTTGGGCAATAATTTGGGGCTATTTTTATTTTAGAGGTGATAAAAAATCGGGCCGGGCTGAGCTTTAACACAAATCTCGTGCCCAAACCCGTAAAAAGGTAGCGGGCTTGTCGGGCGAGCCAAGTTCGGGGTTTTTAACTAAAAATGCGTTTTTATGCTTGTCCAAACCCGTCCTATTTTCGGGCTGGGCTAGCGGATCAAGCTAATGTTGATCACCTCTATTTTATTTACAGTAAAAATTACTAACGATGAATTTTTTATATTTATTTATTTATATTAATTGTTTTGCAAGATAATTAATTGGGCCTTATGTTGGATCCCAAAGTCCAACGTTAATCTCACCCAAAGAAAAAAATAAAACATCTATTGTGATAGTGGCGATAATTCAAATCCACATTCTTACTTGACTAAAAATATCATAACTTTGTGTTTCCCAAAAAAAAAAATCATAAATTTAGATTTAATATTCTGCCCTCAAATAATATGAGGTTGGGTTGTTTGGACTTTGAAGTAAGTTAACCCTAGTTTATTTTAATAATAATAAAAAAAGGCTAACCCTAATTTTTTCTATAGTCAATATAACTCCATAATAATCTCATTCTTCATCCTATCACCTATTTTATGGTCACCACTAGTTGTGTATTTCCACATTATAGAACAACTTTTACCCTCTCTATGTTTTAATAAGTGTTACACTTCCTTTCATGTTCATCATTAGTTTGTATTTCTGTATCATAGAGTAACTTTTACAAGTAACTCAAGACTAGTTCAAATGTTCATCATCAATAAATATTTGAATTTTATCAACTTATACTCCTTGTAATAATGTTACCGTTATTCTTCAAAGTCAAGCTTTCAATTATTGATACATACATGAAAGAGAATAAATAATTGAGATATCTCAATTATTTGTGAATACAAGTACAAAACTTTTAATGCTAATATCAGGACTCTGAGAAGAAAGTTCATGAAAAAAAAAAAAAAAGTCAAAGGAGACATACACTCCCTCATAATTATAAATTTATTACTTATATATATTAGATTATACTCATTTTGAATATTATCAAGTTACTCCATATTATAGACTAGAAGACACTTTACAACACTGGACATGATCCTAAATCACACGTCTAGCTT
Organism: Chenopodium album; assembly: GCF_948465745.1. NCBI lineage: Eukaryota > Viridiplantae > Streptophyta > Magnoliopsida > Caryophyllales > Amaranthaceae > Chenopodium > Chenopodium album. The sequence goes on along the minus strand of NC_137840.1, from coordinate 76,882,563 downwards.
ATTGAATATTTTAGACAAAAATTGAGATGATATTAGATTTCTAGATCAGCTAATTGATCGCTATAAATAATTACTTTTGTTTGCTAGTTAAATTAATTTTTCTAACTAATTCTCTATACCGTAAGATTAATTGATTAAAATATTAAGCGATATTATTATTTCCACCATAATTCCAAGTGTAAAATGTAATACTGTAAAAACAAAAAAAAAAATTTAAAAAAAAAAAAAAAAAAAAAAAAAAAAAAAAAAAAAAAGGTTTAGCAATACAAGTATATTGATTGATTTATTTTTATTTTTTAGAAAGAATTTTGAGTTGTTTGACCTGTAGCTTTTATTCAATCTGAGAACTGGTATAGACAGTGCAGAAGATATGATTTTGAGCAACAAAGTCAACAGTGGTACGCTTCCATGAACTCATGTATCAAGCGTGCGTTCAATGTCCTAGGAAAATTTCTGGTATACTGAATATACCATGCTACTTTGTACATTCGCTCCATTAATTGCTTATTAAATACTTCCTCTGTTCTTTTTAGTTGACACGTTTCTTTAGTCATGTTTGTCAATGCACTTATTCAATCATTAATAAGCAAAAATTATGAAAACTTAATATCATAAAAGTATATAACGTGACGAATCAATCAAGATTCTACGTGACTATAATTTTAATTACGTATAAAGCACAAAACACGGTCAAAGAGAGATGTGTGCATAGTGCTGAAGTCAAAACGTGTCAACTAAAAAAAACGAAGGTAGTACGAACGAAGTACTATGGAGTATTTATCACTTGTAAGAGAAATCACTAAGCTACTTTATATACTCCGTAGTTATATAGTGTGTGTAATAGACTGATCAATAAAAATAATTCTCGTTGTCACTATTAATCATATTTAGAGCTGTCAATTCGGGTAAACGGGTCGGTTTGGGTCAGGTCAATTCAGATTAATTCCATAACCTATGCGGGTCGGGTTTGGGTTGGGTCATGCTTGAGTCGGGTCACGTTGGGTCATACTTCTTATCGACTTTGGGTCGGGTTTAGGTCGGGTTAATAACAGGTCGGGTTACATTCGGGTCCGGTGAACAATAGGTCGAGTTTAATTTGGGAATTCACGGGTTAAAACGGATTAGGGTAATTCTCGGATTCGGTTCAAGTCAATAATTTGCGGGTTAGAATCAGGTCAGGACATTCTCGGGTTTGAGTCGGGTTCGGTTCAAGTCAATAATTTGCAAATTATAATTGGGTTGGGTCATTTTCAAGTCGGGTCATTCTCGGGTCAAGTCGGGTTTGGTTCAAGTCAATAATTTGCGGGTTATAATCAGGTTAGGTCATTTTCAAGTCGGGTCATTCTCGAATTCAAGTCGGGTTATGTTCAAGTCAATAATTTGCAGGTTACAATCAGGTTGGGTCATTTCCAAGCCAGGTCATAGACGGGTTCAACTAACTATAAATAAATAATTATCATTTTTATCAAGCTAGTTATTTCCTTCCCACTATAATATATATGGCAATATAATAGGGAACTATAGTCTATAATTTAGGAAGATAATTATCTCCTTTGACCATACAACAAAATATATACTATATTTAACTCTTAAATTTGAGGATGATGCTCCTTTCTTTTGCTGGCCTGGACCGACTTGGTCTCCCAAGACAAAATGCTTTGATCAACAATAATAATGTGGTCTAAATTTCATTTAAGGTGATTTGAAATCAGGTCAGGAACAATTTGGGTTGAATTTAGGTCGGGTTAATAACAAGTGTTAATTTCGAGTCGGGTTAGTAACAGACCGGGTTTAATTTTTAGGTTGGGTAAGTAATAGGTATGGCAAAATTGGGGTCGGTTTAATAACAAGTCGGGTTGAATTTGGGTCAGATCAATAACAAGTCGGGTTGATTTCGGGTCGGGTTTGTAATAGGTTGGGTTAAGTTTGGGTCGGGTTGAATTCAGGTTAGGTTCATAACAAGTTGGGTTAAATTCGGGTTTTGACAGGTTAAAATAAGTTTCGGTCAATTTCGGTTCAAGTAGGGTTCGGTGCAAGTTAATTAAATTGGCCGTTGTAAGCCGGTAAATCGGTGCAAGTTGTAAACCGGTAAATTGGCCGTTTAAAAGCAAATTGAATGGTTCCACTCACCCAATTGAACTCCCGGAGGATATTAGGGACCATGGTAAACATTTCGGCAATTTTTATTTCCGGGCGAAAAAAAGTAAAAAAAAAATTCCAAAATTGAAGGCTAATATCCATGCTTTTTGAGAAATTTTGGAGGTTTCGGAGCCCGGTGTCGAAAAGTGTTGAAATTATAAGGGATACATATCGGGGTCATATAATGTCGTTTGAAACCATATATGATAATTATTTGTTTTCATAAATGTTCGTGGTAAGCTTAAATTAATGAAATCGGTGCAAAGTTGTAAACCGTTAATTTGGTCGTTTAAAGGCAATTTGGATACTTCCAACCACCCAATTGGACTCCCGGAGGGTATTAGGGACCGTGGTAAACATTTTGAGAAATTTTTATTACCGGACAAAATAAAAATCAAAAAATTTCAAAATTGAAGACTTTTATATCCACGTTTTTTGAGAATTTTTTGGAGGTTTCGGGGCACGGTGTAGAAAAGTATTAATATTTTAGGGGATACATCTCGGGGTCATATAATGCTATTTGGAACCATATATGATCATTATTTGTTGCCATAAATTTTCATGGTAGGCTTGAGTTAATGAAATCGATGCAAGTTGTAAACCGGTAAATTGGTTGTTTAAAGGTGAATTGGATGGTTCTACCCAACCAATTGGAATCCAAGAGGGTATTAGGAACCATGGTAAATATTTTGGCAATTTTTATTTCCGGGCAAAAAAAAGTCAAAAAATTCCAAAATTGAAGGCTAATATCCACGTTTTTTGTGGAATTTTTGAAGTTACGGGTCAGGTGGCGAAAAGTTTTAATACCCTATGAGATACATCATTGGGTCATGTAATGCCGTTAGGAACCATATATGACCATTAATTGATTTCATAAATGTCTGTGGTAGGCTTGAGTTCACAAAATCGATGCAAATTGCGGATTCGCAAATTGATTATTTTATGGCAAATTGGATGGTTCCACCCACCTCATTGGACTCCGAGAGGGTATTAAGGACCATGGTAAACATATCGGAAATTTTTATTTTCGGGAGAAAAAAAAGTCAAAAAATTCCAAAATTGTAGGCTATTATCCACGCTTTTTGAGAAAATTTTTGAGGTTCAGGGGCCTAGTAGCGAAAAGTGTCAAGACCCTAGGGGATATATCTTAGGGTCATATAATGCCGTTGAGAACCATATATGACCATTATATGATGTCTTAAATGTCTGTGGTAGGCTTGAGTTCACAAAATCAGTGAGAGTTGCAAATTGGTAAATTGATCGTTTTAAGGCAAAATTGGATGGTTCCACCCACTCAATTGGACTCCCGGAGGGTATTAGGGACCATAATAAACAACTCGGCAATTTTTATTTTCGGGCGAAAAAAGGTCAAAAAATTCCAAAATGGAAGACTATTATCCACGGTTTTTGAGGAATTTTTGAGGTTATTGGGCCCGGTGGCGAAAAGTGTTGAGACCGTAGGAGATACATCTTAGGGTCATATAATGCCGTTTGGAACCATATATGACCTTTAAATGATGTCTTAAATGTCAGTGGTAGGCTTGAGTTTAGAAAAATCAGTGAGAGTTGCGAATTGGTAAATTGATCGTTTTAAGGAAAATTGGATGGTTCCACCCACCTAATTGGACTCCCGGAGGGTATTAGGGACCATGGTAAACATCTCGGCGATTTTTATTTCCGGGACAAAGGTCAAAAAATTCCAAAATAGAAGGCTATTATCCACGCTTTTTGAGGACATTTAGAGGTTAAGGGGCCCTGTAACACTCCCAAATTTCCTTTTACGGAAATACCAGTATAATACGTATAATTATACCGTAGAGATAGACTTGGGCGTGTTAGCGCCGCGTGATTACGCAAGGCTACTCAAAATACTTAACTCAATAACAAAAACTTGCAGTGGAAACTCAACTTTCTTTTATTAATACTTATGAAAATAGCTTAGTAACATTGTTATGAGTACTCTAAATAAAGACAAGACCAACATTCCTAAACTAGGTGAAGCAAATCCCGGGACTCCCATATGTTCATTCATGACTCCACCTGAAAATAGTCAACACTGCTTACCATTACAGTAAACAGGGCGAACCTAAACAAATATGAAATACAGATTAGCAAAATATGCTAAGTACGATAAGTGCAAGATAATGTAAACTCAATTTATTTGCAAACATGGTTTTAAAACCGATTCCAATAAATAATCCACTAATTCCAAAACTCATGATTCAAAACCAATTCCAATGATTCAACATTCAAAATAATTTATAAACCAATTCCTTTAAAAATCCAATTCCTTTTTGAACCAATTTCTTTAAATCCAATTTCTCACCCAAGTGTGCACACCCCCCAAGCTAGTCTCCTTATATAACAAGGCTATTCTTGAGGAAAGACCCGGTCATACAAAGTCCAAGGCCTTATCCATAAACCAAATCCGCATAGTGGGATTACCAACCTGCTTATAAAGCATTAATAATAATAATAATAATAATAATAATAATAATAATAATAATAATAATAATAATAATAATAATAATAATAATAATAATAATAATAATAATAATAATAATAATAATAATAATAATAATAATAATAATAATAATAATAATAATAATAATAATAATAATAATAATAATAATAATAATAATAATAATAATAATAATAATAATAATAATAATAATAATAATAATAAAATAATAATAATAATTCAATGGTTCAATAAATCCTTTTAAGATCCAACAAATCCAATATAATTCAAACTCCTTTTTGATAAGTCCACATACTTTCAAAATCAAAACATTTTAAATAAATACTTGAGAATAAAATCTCATATTAATAGCTTTCCAAAATCAATAACTCTTCCTTGAAAAACCTTTTATTTAATTCAACAAACCTTTTAAAAATCAAATCATTTATTTAAACACGATAAGTAATTCAAACCATTTAAAACATGATTTAAAAACTAAAATACTTTTATCAATACCTCCAAACATGATTTATTTCAAAATCATAATTCAAATCAATTTAATTCAATCACCAATTAAATCAAATAAAACATGTTATTCAAACCAATCACTTTCAAAGGTATCTAGCCACCTAACGTACCTTGATCCTTGCTTAGCTATACACACCAAAAGAACCTCAAGAATCTTGGTCGAACACACCCTACAAATAAATATAACATTAATCAATATAAGGTTAACAAATAATTAAAAACCCCCAACTATATGTACATGAACCTTTTAATTAATTTCTCATAAACATCATAAAAATATGATTTTATATAATTAAAACTACTCATAATAATTTTTATAAATCACCCATAATAAAAATAATAATAATTGAATAAGAGAAGAGAAGAATAAAAGATAAGAAACCAAGGAAAAGAGAAGAATTTGATTTGCGTAGGAAATAATAGGCAGAACTTGCAGAGGCTATAACTCCTTTGATATAGCTCGGAATTGGGTGATTCTTGAGCCTAACCTCAAGGACTTTTCTAGAGGAACAACTTTCTGTGAAACATTCATACCACAAAAACTGAGAAGAAGTGCCCGAAAATCGGCTTCAAAGATAAACGGGATGATTTGTGTAAAATTGAGGAGAAGAAAAGAAGAGAATTGGTGTGAAGAATGTGAGAGGTATGAAGGGGTATTTATAGGCTAGGGTGTAGAAAAGATAGAGTTTAAGGTGTGATATGATTACTAGAAAATGTGATAAGTTTTTGGGGTTGTTAAGGTACTTGAATCAAATTAAGTCTAGATTAATAGTTGGGTTAAAAGATAAGAAAATTTAAATGGATATACATATGGTTGGTAGGGGTGAAAGTAATTCGGATTAAAACCGAACCGAACCGAAAACTAAACCGAATTAGTAATTCGGTTTGGATTTTTTAAAAATTCGGATTGGAAAAATTAAAAAATATGGATTACGGATTGGATTCGGTTTGGGGTTTAAAAAAACCAAAATCCGAATTACAAACCAAATTTCGACTCAATACTTTAAGCCCATTTTATTTTTCAAATTATCCAACCACTTTCCCCTTTCATACATAAACTTAAAAAAAGAACCTAATTATTCTCAATTCTCCTTTCTCAATATCTTACTCTCTCACAAAGAATATAGTTAACAAGAAATGATTGTAGGAATTTTCAGGGTGAAGTTCGAGTTTCGGATTTGAATGTTGCAAAAGAAGGGAACAAATTTCGGTTTGGATTGGATTCTAATTTGAAAAACCGAATTAATTCGGTTTGGATTGGATTGGATTGAATCTAAATTCGGTTTGGATTCGGATTGAGATTTCCGAAACCGAATTAATTCGGATTGGATTCGGTTTTGACTATAATCCAAACCGCAAACCGAAATTTCACCCCTAATGGTTGGGAGAAGAAAGATAGGAACAAAATGAGATAATGAAGAAGAAAATTAGAGGATAATTTAAAATATAATAATTAACAAACTAAAGTGATAACAATCAATAAAATAATTGAATAAATAAATATTTTAGATAATATCAAAATTAGTTAAATACATAATGTATATTAAATATTTCTCTTGAAATAGTTAGTAAAATATGGACCGACCTTAAAAAGATAATTAAACCTATATTATTAATTTAGAAATCCGAAAATAATTAATTATTCAAATGATTAAATACTTATATTTGGCGCTAAAATTCAAATATTATTTTGGCCCCAAATAATGAAATTACTAAAATACCTTTTTTATAAAATAATTCTTAATTAATTAATTATAAAATACGTATGAAAATACGGGGTATTACAGGCCCGGTGGCGAAAAGTGTTAAGACCCTAGGGGATACATCTTAGGGTCATATAATGCCATTTGGAACCATATATGACCATTATATGATGTCTTAAATGTCCGTGGTAGGCTTGAGTTCACAAAATCGTTGAGAGTTTCGAATTGGTAAATTGACCGTTTTAAGGCAAATTTGATGGTTGCACCCACTCAATTGGACTCCCGGAGGATATTAGAGACCATAATAAACATCTCGACAATTTTTATTTCCGGGCGAAAAAAGGTCAAAAAAAATTTCAAAATTGAAGGCTATTATCCACGGTTTTTGAGTAATTTTTGAGGTTATTGGGGCCGGTGGCGAAAAGTGTTGAAACACTAGGGGATAAATCTTAGGGTCATATAATGCCGTTTGGAACCATATATGAACATTAAATGATGTCATAAATTTCAGTGGTAGGCTTGAGTTCACAAAATCGGTGCAAGTTGTGAATTGTTAAATTGACCGTTTAAAAACAAACTGAATGGTTCCACCCATCTAATTGGACTCCCGGAGGGTTTTAGGGACCATGGTAAACATATCGACAATTTTTATTTCCGGGCAAAAAAAGGTAAAAAAAATTCAAAAATTGAAGGATATTATCCACGCTTTTTGAGGAATTTTTTAGGTTACGGGGCCCGGTGGGGAAAAGTAAGGAGACTCTAGGGAATACATCTTAGGGTCATATAATGCCGTTTGGAACCATATATGACCATTAAATGATGTCATTAATGCCCGTGGTAAACTTGAGTTCACAAAATCAGTGCAAGTTGCCAATTGGTTGATTAACTGTTTTAAGGCAAATTGGATAGTTCAACCCACCTAATTGCACTCCCGGGGGGTATTAGGGACCATGGTAAACATCTCAGCAATTTTTTATTCCGGGCGAAAAATGTCAAAAAATTCCAAAATTGAAGGCTATTATCCACGTTTTTTGTGGAATTTTTGACGTTACGGGCCCGGTGGCGAAAAGTTTTGACACCCTATGGGATACATCATTGGGTCATGTAATGCCGTTTAGAACCATATATGACCATTAATTGATGTCATAAATGTCCGTGGTAGGCTTGAGTTCACAAAATCGGTGCAAGTTGCGGATTCGTAAATTGATTGTTTCAAGGCAAATTGGATGGTTCTACCCACCTAATTGGACTCCCGGAGGGTATTAGGGATCAGGGTAACCATCTCGGTAATTTTTATTTCCGGGCAAAAAAAGGTCAAAAATTCTAAAATTGAAGGCTATTATCCACGCTTTTTGAGAAAATTTTGAGGTTAAGGGGTCCGGTGGAGAAAAGTGTTAAGACCCTAGGGGATACATTTTATGGTTATATAATTCCTTTTGGAACCATATATGACCATTATATGATGACTTAAATGTCCGTGGTAGGCTTGAGTTCACATAATCGGTGAGAGTTGCGAATTAGTAAATTGATCGTTTTAAGGCGAATTGGATGGTTCCACCCACTCAATTGGACTCCCGGAGGATATTAGGGACCATGGTAAGCATCTCGACAATTTTTGATTCCGGGCGAAAAAAGGTAAAAAAATTCCAAAATTGAAGGTTATTATCCACTTTTTTGTGGAATTCTTGGCATTACGGGTCCGATGGCGAAAAGTTTTGAGACCTTAGGGGATACATCATTGGATCATATAGTGCCATTTGGAACCATATATGACCATTAATTGATGTCATAAATGTCCGTGGTAGACTTGAGTTCACAAAAACGGTGCAAGTTGCGAATTGGTAAATTGACCGTTTTAAGGCAAATTGGATGGTTTTACCCACCTAATTGGACTCGCAGAGGGTATTAGGGACTATGGTAAACATCCCGACAATTTTTATTTCCGGGCAAAAAAATATCAAAAAATTCCAAAATTGAAGGCTATTATCCACGCTTTTTGAGGAATTTTTTGAGGTTACTGGCCCGGTTTCGAAAAGTGTTGAGACTTAAGGGAATACATCTTAGGGTCATATAATGCTGTTTGGAACCATATATGACCATTAAATGATGTCATAAATGTCTGTGGTAGGCTTGAGTTCACAAAATCGGTGCAAGTTGCGAATTGGTTAATTGACTGTTTTAAGGCAAATCGGATGGTTCCACCCATCTCATTGGAATCCCGTAGGGTATTAGGGATTATGGTAAACATCTCAGCAATTTTTTATTCCGGGAGAAAAAAGTCAAAAAATTCCAAAATTGAAGGCTATTATCCACGTTTTTTGTGGAATTTTTGACGTTAAGGGCCCGGTGGCGAAAAGTTTTGAGACCCTATGGGATACATCATTTGGTCATGTAATGCCGTTTGTAACCATATATGACCATTAATTGACGTCATAAAGGTCCGTGGTAGGCTTGAGTTCACAAAATCAGTGCAAGTTGCGAATTGGTAAATTGATCGTTGTAAGGTGTAGACACCCATTTGTGTCTCCCCAAAACCAAACCTAGTGATGAGTACCTTTCACGTTGAATCATAATCGAATGAAACGAAAGTGTGGAAAGGTCTAGTGTTGCGGAAAGTTTTATTTCTTTTCTTTTCTCTTCTCCCTGTTTTTGAAAACTTTATTTTTAAGAAAACAGCCAATCCAGTTTGGTTGGTCCATAATATGGGTCCAATAGTGGTGTAGTTGGATGGGGCTTGCAAAGACCTTTCCAACGATATATTATAAGCCCAATTCCGATGAATATTGAGGAACTTATGGCCAATTTACTAAACTGGGCCCGGTTTGAGTTTTAAGTACGGCCCAATGATCTAGGGGAGGGCCTAATATGATTTATCATTCCTAATGTAATTAGGAATGGTTTTGGTCTTCTAGAACATTCTAGAAGGTTTTATCATTTTTAATTCAATTAGGATTCTTCAGAGTTTTAATTAGATCAAATAGCATTTTCGACCGAAATTATATTATTTTATCTTCCAGTACGGTAAAATTATCAGATTTTCGAAAACGCGTTAAAATCCGGTTTGGCGTCCAACCCCAGGCCTTGGCGCCTGGAATCAAGATTAGCGCCAGACGCCAGAATTGGCGCCTGGCGCTAGCCACAGTTCCTGGCGCCAATGAGCTAGGTCTGGCGCCAAGGTGGATTTGTGGTCTTCATACTCTGTTTTGATAAATTATCTTTTTTGGATGATTTTCTCTATAAATATCGTATCAAAAACTCCGTTTTCATTCACGAATTCTCCTTATTCTTAAGTCTTCATCAACTATCTTCATCATCTACATCTATCATTCACCAATTCTCTCTATTCTTAAGTCTTAACCAACTCTCATCAAGATTTTCTTGATTATTCTTTCTCTCTCTCTTTTCTAAACTAGCCTTTTCTCAAATACAAAATTCCGCATTCACAAGATCTAGAAACACCTAGCCATATTCGAAATTGCCTTCGCCCTAGACGTGAAAGGTTTTAATTTCTGAGGGTTTGGTCCCAAATCTCTATTTAAATTATTTAATTTAATTGTTTTGATTATTATTTTCCTTGAAGTTACTAACGTGTGTATTTTGTTATTAGAAAGAGGTACGAGGCATCCAAGTAAGTACTTTAATTGTTTTAATTGATATTATGATGTAGATATCATGTTTATATTGTTATTATGATATTCCTAGTATCATGTCTAGGGTATTTTTAAATATGATTGTTATGATGCCTTTTATTCTCTTCCTAATATTTATTCATTGTTAGTATCATGTTAGGGTTAAAGATTTGATTTTTATTGCTTAGTGACATGCTAGGGTTTGTTATTAATCTTGTTAGTATCATGCCTAGGATCTTGCTATGCTTTAACATGATTATGATTGTTATTATTATTATTATAATTATTATTCATGATATTGATTATTTATTATGTTGCTTGATGATTTATTTATTTATTGCTTGATCGCCTTTTTATGCATGTTTAAAGGGAATTGGTACTTGCAATAATGCTTAATAAGATAATTAATAATCTTGTTTAGGGTTAATTGTGATTATAATTTCAAGTGATCTCCAATAATAGTTTATTTGTGCATTAAATTCAACCAACATAGATTAAACAGGTTTAGGGTTAATCCTATTAATTGTATGTTAGTCAGAAAGCGCACATGAATACGAGCAGAATAAAGTAGAGGCCTATTATTAGGGCAGGTTCAATCTCTTTTAGGTTGGATTTGTACCTTCATCCCCGAACCCTTATTTGGTTCATGACCTTATGGAGTTGACGATCTCTTGGATCGTTAAGGGGTGTAACCTTCACCTCGTGATGGTTTACAAGTTCCTTAAAAACTTGTTGGCGACTCTTTTGCTCTATCTTCTTCCCTTTTGGACGCCACCGTACTTTAGTGTATGATCACAGTGGGGTTCAAGCTAGTGGGATTTTAAAGGCTTGAAACTATTCCCTACATAAGGCAAATAGGATGGTCCACCCACCCAATTGGAATCCCGGAGTGTATTAAGGACCATGTTAAACATCTCGGCAATTTTTATTTTCCGGTGAAAAAAAAGTCAAAAAATTCCAAAATTGAAGGCTATTATCCACGCTTTTTGAGGAATTTTTGAGGTTAAAGGGCCCGTTGGTGAAAAGTGTTAAGACCCTAGGTGATACATCTTAGGGTAATATAATGCCGTTTGGAACCATATATGACCATTATATGATGTCTTAAATGTCCGTGGTAGGCTTGAGTTCACAAAATCGGTGAGAGTTGTGAATTGGTAAATTGATCGTTTTAAGGCAAATTGGATGGTTCCACCCACTCGATTGGACTCCAGGAGGATATTAAGGACTATAGTAAACATCTCGGCAATTTTTATTTCCGGGCGAAAAAAGGTCAAAAAATTTCAAAATTGAAGTTTATTATCTACATTTTTTGAGGAATTTTTGAGGTTACGGTGCCCGGTGGCGAAAAGTGTTGAGACCGTAGGGGATACATCTTAGGGTCATATAATGCCGTTTGGAACCATATATGACCATTAAATAATGTCATTAATGTCTGTGGTAGGCTTGAGTTCACAAAATAGGTGCAAGTTGCGAATTGGTTGATTGATTGTTTTAAGGCAAATTGGATTATTCTACCCACCTAATTGGACTCTTGGAGGGTATTAGGGACCATGGTAAATATCTCAGCAATTTTTTATTCCGGGCGAAAAAAGTAAAAAAATTCCAAAATTGAAGGCTATTATCCACGTTTTTGTGGAATTTTTGACGTAACGGGCCTGGTGGCGAAAGGTTTTGACACCCTATGGGATTCATCATTGGGTCATGTAAATATGTAATTCCATTTGGAACCATATATGACCATTAATTGATATCATATATGTCCGTGGTGAACTTGAGTTCACAAAATCGGTGCAAGTTGTGGATTCGTAAATTGATTGTTTTAAGGCAAATTGGATGGTTCCACCCACCTAATTGGACTCCCGGAGGGTATTAGGGACCATGGTAAACATCTCGACAATTTTTATTTCCGGGCGAAAAAAGTCAAAAAATTTCAAAATTGAAGTCTATTATCCACGCTTTTTGAGGAAATTTTGAGGTTAAGGGCCCCGGTGGCGAAAAGTGTTAAGACCCTAGGGTATACATCTTAGTTTCATATAATGCCGTTTGGAACCATATATGACCATTATATGATGTCATAAATGTCAGTGGTAGACGTGAGTTCACAAAATCAGTGCAAGTTGCGAATTGGTAAATTGACCGTTTTAAGGCAAATTGGACGGTTCCACCCACCTAAATGGACTCCCGGAGGATATTAGGTATCATGGTAAACATCTCGGCAATTTTTATTTCAGGGCAAAAAAAAGGTCAAAAAATTCCAAAATTGAAGGCTATTATCCACGTTTTTTGAGGAATTTTTTGAAGTTACGGGGCCCGGTGGCTAAAAATGTTGAGACTTGAGGGAATACATCTTAGGGTCATATAATTCCGTTTGGAACCATATATGACCATTAAATGATGTCATAAATGTCCGTGGTAGGCTTGAGTTCACAAAATCGGTGCAAGTTGCGAATTGGTTAATTGATTGTTTTAAGGCAAATTGGATGGTTCCACCCACCTAATTGGACTCCCGGAGGGTATTAGGGACCATGGTAATCATCTTAACAAATTTTTATTCCAGGCGAAAAAAGTCAAAATATTCCAAAATTGAAGGCTATTATCCACGTTTTTTGTGGAATTTTTGACATTAAGGGTTGTAGACATCTACTTTTAGCCTCCTGTCCCGACAGGAAGTGCAATAACGATAAATAAAACCATCTTCATGTTGGATCAAAGTAAAGAATGCTTATGGACAACTGGTTAAGCCACAAAACACAAAAGACTAGCCCAGATAAAAGAACAAGGCCAACACAACGTCCAAATTAACTAAACCTGATCATAATTAGGTTTAAGCCCGTGCTTAAAACCCAATAATGACGGATTTAGGAGCGTCTAGGTTATAATAAATGCTGCCGCGGAAAATATCGCGCGCATCTCACAAAGTCGCGCTGCAGTCGCGCGCAACTAATTAAGTTGCGCGCGGCAGGTCGCGCAACTTTCTGAGATGCGCTCGCGTAAGATTCAAAATATTAAAATATTGGAAAATCGAATCTTACCATAGATCTACGCGCAAGACAAATAGTTGCGCGCGTATACCGCGCGCGACCTATTCACTTGCGCGCGACAGCATCGCGCAACCTACTCAGTTCCGCGCGACACCTGCTGCGACACAATGCTCGAAACCCTAAACCTAATCATTCCCTATAAATAAGACCCTAATCCGAGGCTTCAAGACACAGAAAATTAACCTAAACGCTGGCAGAATACTTGTGAACTTGTGCATCCAAACCCTCTTGTCCTAAACACTCACCCTTTTCGATATTGTGTTACTACGGTGGAGGTTCCCCAACAAGAAGGAGTCCATAAGTGTTCTAAACGGAGATCTAGCAAAGAGAAGTGGTAAATTCCCGAGCACTTAGTTAAATCACCATTATTTTTATTGTTTAAAAGAACTTTAATTAATTAATTAGTGTTGTTTGACCGCCTTAAAATAATAAATTAATTGATTTCACATAGTATTCTTTCGTTAATCAAGATTAGAATTGAATAAAATAATTGTTGGTTGATCACCTAAGTCAAGGCGAATATTGTTTATTTTATTGTTCTTTTCACGAATTTGATTAAATAAGAATAACGACCTTACGATGTAATTCCTATGTGAATTAATGTGTGTAAATAAAATCAATTAACATAGTTTTTAGGTATCACGTTGCATATATTGTTTGGCAATGAAATTGTGCAAAGGAAGAGCTAGTAGAGGTCGCACTAGGGATAGGATCGCGATTCCCCTCTAAAGGGAACGTTATCTTAGTACCCTCGCTCCCGAACTCATTTCTGGTTTTCTAGACCAATTTGGGCATGGGTAAACTTATGATTCATGCTAAATATCCCTTGAACTCTACTTGGGAGAAAGGCATGAACGAGGTTTATGGGTTTTTCACTAGTAGAAAAAAGTGGTTTGGCAGCGGTTCAAACCCGGTCTAAGGCACCGGTTTGAACCGCTGCCTATGTGGGGGGGTGCCAAATACCCCCTTTATAGCACCGGTTCAAAACCGGTGCCATATATCCAATTAGGCACCTGTTAACCGGTGCCAAAAATGTAAGAAAATATTTATTTCATTGGTTTTGGCACCGGTTAACCGGTGCCAAAACTGCCCAAAATATTTTTTTTTTTTTTGTTGCCTTTAAATCAACTAAAATAAATTAGACCATCAAAATATAAATTAGAACAAGTGCAAAAGATAATGAAATGGAGTATATCAATATATTAAACTGTTATTGTACAATACAAAAAAAAAATAAAAAAATACAAATTGATATTGAAAAATACAAATAAAAATTACAACATCAAAAACAATATTCCAAAATCAAAGTCTTGAATCGTTGTGCATCAATTAACACCTGCATCAATTAAAACCCATAAATCAATAAAACTCACAAAAAAAATGCAAAAAAAAAAAAACTAGAAAACTCATGTACGAACTCAAAAATCAAAATAATTTACTGTAATAAATAAATAACCAAACAAAACGCAAAAAAATCGAAACACAATTAACCACAAAATTTTCGAAATCAATTAAAGTGAAAATTTTCGAAATCAATTAAACTCAGAACCCAGAAAATCAATTTCGAAAATCAATTAAACGAAAAAAAAAATTCAAAATCAATTTCGAAATCAATTAAACTCAGAACCCAGAAAAATCAATTAAAATTATTCCCAAAATTTTCGAAATCAATTAAACTCAGAACCCAGAAAAATCAATTAAAATTATTCCCAAAATTTTCGAAATCAATTAAACTCATAACCCAGAAAAATCAATTAAAATTATTCCCAAAATTTTCGAAATCAATTAAAACTCAAAACCCAGAAAAATCAATTTCGAAAATCAATTAAACGCAAAAAAAATTCAAAATCATCCCAGAAAATTCAAAAATCAATTAAACCCCATCAATTTCGAACAATATTACAACAATCAAACCAAAAAAAATCAAGGCATTTACCAAAAATAATCAAACCCAGAAACCCTTACCTCGAATATTAAACCCAGAAACATGCAGGTGGCGGCGGTGGTTAGTAGCGGTGGTACGGTGGGCAAAAGACAGAAGGGAGAAGAAAGGTCGGAGAAGAGGGGGGAAAGAAGAGGAGAGCGAGATCAGACAGAGAAGGATCGATTTGGCTTCTTCGATCCGGAATTCCCAACAAATCCTTGACATCAACCATCTGTCGAGAAAAGGTAGTTTACTACTTAAAAGTTAGAGTAAGGAAGCACTGTATCTGAGGTGTGCGCGTTGTGGTCGGAGAGATCGAGAAGGAAGATGATAGAGAAGAGAGGAGAGAGAAGGAGGAGAGAGGCAGCTGAATGAAGCTGAGTTAGTTCTCTAGGGTTAGGAATACAATTATAATATAAGGAGAGATACGTTGACCGGTTTTTTTTTTAAAAAAATCTAACAAGGGCACCGGTTCAATTGGCACCGGTTCAAACCGGTGCCTTTTTTATTTATGGCACCGGTTCAGGCTGGACCGGTGCTTTTTCTCTTTTGGAAAAAACCCGCCCAATTCTAGACCGGTTTTGGGCACCGGTTTAGGCTGAACCGGTGCCATATGGGGGGTGCCTAATGCTTTTTTTCTACTAGTGTTTCCTAAAACTCATTGGCGACTCATACTTGTTTCTTACAAAAAAGCATATATGATAAAATCACCTCTAATTCAAAGGTCTCCCAAACAGTCAAGAATTCAAATCCTAATCCACCATAACAAGTGTAAAGTCCTAGGCTTTAAGGGGCCATGGGCATCTAAGGAGAAGGATACCCTACGATGGGAACACCCTCCTTACAAGGGCCCGGTGGCGAAAAGTTTTGAGACCCTATAGGATACATCATTGGGTCATGTAATGTCGTTTGTAACCATATATGACCATTAATTGATGTCATAAATGTCTGTGGTAGGCTTGAGTTCACAAAATCGGTGCAAGTTGCGAATTGGTAAATTGATGTTTTTAAGGCAAATAGGATGGTTCCACCCACCCAATTGGACTCCCGGAGGGCATTAGGGACCATGTTAAACATCTCGGCAATTTTTATTTTCCGGTGAAAAAAAAGTCAAAAAAATCCAAAATTGAAGGCTATTATTCACGCTTTTTGAGGAATTTTAGAGGTTAAGGGACCCGGTGGCGAAAAGTGTTAAGACCCTAGGGGATATATCTTAGGGTCATATAATGCCGTTTGGAACCATATATGACCATTATATGATGTCTTAAATGTCCGTGGTAGGCTTGAATTCACAAAATCGGTGAGAGTTGTGAATTGGTAAATTGATCGTTTTACGGCAAATTGGATGGTTCCACCCACTCGATTGGACTCCCGGAGGATATTAGGGACCATAGTAAACATCTCGACAATTTTTTTTTCGAGCGAAAAAAGGTCAAAAAATTTCAAAATTGAAGGATATTATCCACGCTTTTTGAGGAATTTTAGAGGTAATTGGGGCCGGTGGCGAAAAGTGTTGAGACCCTAGGAGATACATCTTAGGGTAATATAATGTCGTTTGGAACCATATATGACCATTAAATGATGTCATAAATGTCAGTGGTAGGCTTGAGTTCACAAAATCGGTGCAAGTTGTGAATTGGTATATTGACCGTTTTAAGGCAAATTGGATGGTTTCACCCACCTAATTGGACTCCCGGAGGGTATTAGGGACCATGGTAAACATCTCGACAATTTTTATTTCCGGACAAAAAAGTAAAAAAAATAAAAAATTGAAGGCTATTATCCACGCTTTTTGAGGAATTTTTGAGGTTACGGGGCCCGATGGCGAAAAGTGTTGAGACTCTAGGGAATACATCTTAGGGTCATATAATGCCGTTTGGAACCATATATGACCATTAAATGATGTAATTAATGTCCGTGGTAGGCTTGAGTTTACAAAATCGGTACAAGTTGCGAATTGGTTGATTGACTGTTTTAAGGCAGATTGGATGGTTCCACCCACCTAATTGGACTCCCGGGGGGTATTAGGGACCATGGTAAACATCTCAGCAATTTTTTATTCCGGGCGAAAAATGTCAAAAAAATCCAAAATTGAAGGCTATCCACGCTTTTTGAGGAATTTTTGAGGTTACGAGCTCTGTGGCGAAAAGTGTTGAGACCCTAAGGGATACATTTTAGGGTCATATAATTCCGTTTGGAACCATATATGACTATTAAATGATGTTATAAATGTCCGTGGTAGGCTTGAGTTCACAAAATCGGTGCAAGTTGCGAATTGGTAAATTGACCGTTTTAAGGGAAATTGGATTATTCCACCCACCCAATTGGAATCGCGGAGGGTATTAGGTACTATGGTAAACATTGTATGAGGGTTTTCAATCTGATTTTGTGAACTGCGCAATCGAGGTATTAGGAGGGGATGAAGGGTGGAGGATGGAGTGAATATATAACCTTATGGAAGATGACCTTGATGAGTTATCTGCTAGAAGATTAGAGGACCTAGAACTCACGTTTTTAAGCCAAATATGAAAAAACCCTCTGCTTCTCCTATTTATTTAAGCATGAATATATACAGTACAATAGTGGAAGCAATAATATCCTAAACTAACTAGGAGACCTAGTTTACAGGCTTTACATCTGACTCCTAACCCAAATTAAACTAGGAAATACAACTTTATCACACACATAAACTGCATGCAGGTGAATTAGACTACTTTGACACTTATTCGGACCTACTTAAGCTTACACTCATGGACTCCAAACTACGCTTATAACTAAATTACATCGCAAATAATCGTTCTAAACTAAAATAACATAACTGCAACTTGAATTAGAGTATTAGACCACTCGATTGTGGCCGAAAACTGGGCAGCAAGCATGTCTACTCAAACTAATCCTCATCACATACCATTTCACATATACATGTACACTCATCATTCACAATTGAAATGGACATAAGCATTTTCACATAGATCTTAACCTTATAGTCACATAATTTATCCTCGAAAAATCTAGCTCTTTCTTTGCAGTCTTCCGCAGTGATACCAGTTCTATCAATTTTCGAGCAAAAGAGCACAGCAAATTCCCTCCAAAATGGATTCTTGAAAGATCTGCCAATCGATCTCTCACGCTCTAGATGAAGAGAGAGAAAGTGTACTGACAGAAGAACCCTAAGAACAATTGATCCATGTGTACCAACCAACTATTGGAAGCAATCCCTATATCGAAGATTAATGAACTTCTGGGTTGGCAATATGAACAACCCTCCATACTTTTCTTTTTATTTTCCTTTTTCTATAATTTGCATGACTTACATCAATAACAAAAATGAGAAAGAAGAAATCCAAATTCTTCTAACCTTACTACATACATACATACATACATACATACATACACACACACATACAATTGGACTACCAGGGGGTTTCAAAGATCATGGTAAACATTTCGGAAATTTTTATTTCCAGGCGAAAAGAGTCAAAAAATTCCAAAATTGAAGGATAATATCCACGCTTTTTGAGAAATTTTGGAGGTTTCGGGGCCCGGTGTCGAAAAGCCATTAGATTTTATGGGATACATCTAGGGGTTATATAATGCCGTTTGGAACCATATATGATCATTATATGTTGTCATAAATATTCGTGGTAGGCTTGAATTAATGAAATCGGTGCAAGTTGTAAGTCGGTAGATTGGCCGTTTAAAGGTAAATTGGATGGTTCCACCCATCCAATTGGACTCCCAGGGGGTATTAGGGATCATGGTAAACATTTCGGCAATTTTTATTTCCGGGCGAAAAAAGTCAAAAAATTCCAAAATTGAAGGCTAATATCCACGCGTTTTTAGAAATCTGAGATGTTTCGAGGCCCGGTGTCGAAAAGTTTTGAAATTTAAGGGGATACATCTCGGGGTCATATAATGTCGTTTGGAACCATATATGATCATTACATGTTGTCATAAATGTTCGTTGTAGGCTTGAGTTAATTTAATTAGTGAAAATTTTAAACCGGTAAATTGGTTGTTTAAAGGAAAATAGGGTGATTTCACCCACCCAATTGGACTCCCGGAGGATATTAGGGACCATGGTAAAAATTTCGACAATTTTCATTTCCAGAAGAAAAAAGTCAAAAAATTCCAAAACCGAAGGCTAATATCCACGTTTTTTGTGAAATTTTGGAGGTTTAGGGGGCCGGTGTCGAAAAGTCATAAGATTTTAGGGGATACTTCTCGGGGTCATATAATGTCGTTTGGAACCATAAATGATCATTATATGTTGTCATAAATATTTGTGGTAGGCTTGTGTTAATGAAATCGGCACAAATTGTAAACCGGTAAATTGGTCGTTTAAAGGCAAATTGGATGGTTCCACCCACCCAATTGGACTCCCCGAGGATATTTGGGAACATGGTAAACATTTCGGCAATTTTTATATGCGGTGAAAAAAAGTAAAAAAATTCAAAATTTGAAGGCTAATATACACGTTTTTTGAGAAATTTCGAATGTTTTGGGGCCCGGTGTCAAAAACCATTGAGATTTTAGGGGATACATCTCGGGGTCATATAATGCCGTTTGATCCATATATAATAATTATATGTTATTATAAATGTTCGTGGTAAGCTTGAGTTAATGAAATCGGTGTAAGTTGTAAACCGGTAAATGGTCGTTTAAAGCCAAATTGGATGGTTCCACCCAGTGGACCCCGGAGGGTATCAGGGACCATGGTAAAAATTTCGGCAATTTTTATTTTCGGGTGAAAAAAAGAAAAAAAATTCCAAATTTGAAGGCTAATATCCACGCTTTTTGAGAAATTTTTGAGATTTCGGGTAGAGCTGTCAATTCAGGTAAACTGGTCGGGTTTGGGTCGATAAGAATGGGTCAGGTGAACTCGGGTCGGGTCAATTCGGATTAATTCCATAACTTATGCGGGTTGGTTTTGGGTTGGATCATGTTTGAGTCGGGTCAAGTCGAGTCATACTTCTTATCGGGTTTGGGTCAGGTTTTGGTCGGGTTTATAACAAGTCAGGTTACATTCGGCTTGGGTGAACAATCAGGCGAGTTTAATTTGGGGTTTCTCGGGTTAAAACGGGTTAGGGTAATTTTCGGGTTCGAGTCTGGTTCGATTCAAGTCAATAATTTGCGGGTTAGAATCAGGTCGGGTTATTCTCGGGTTTGAGTCGGGTTTGGTTCAAGTCAATAATTTGCGGGTTATAATCAGGTCGGGTCATTCTCGGGTTCAAGACGGGTTTGGTTCAAGTCAATATTTTGCGTGTTATAATCAGGTTGGGTCATTTCCAAGTCGGGTCATTCTCGGAGTCGAGTCGGGTTATGTTCAAGCCAATAATTTGCACGTTACAATCAGGTGGGGTCATTTCAAGTCAGGTCATATTCGAGTTCAACTAACTATAAATATATAATTACGGAGTATTATTTTTTATCAAGCTAATTATTTCCTTTGACTATAATATATATGGCAATATACTTGGGAATTATAGTTTATAATTTAGGAAGATAATTATCTCCTTTGGCCATACAACAAATATATACTATATTTAACTCTTAAATTTGAGGATGATGCTCCTTTCTTTTACTGGTCTGGATCGACTTGGTCTCCCTAGACAAATGATTTGATCAACAATAATAAGGTGGTCTAAATTATATTTAAGGTGATTTGAAATCGGGTTGGGAACATTTTGGGTTGAATTTAGGTCGGGTCAATAACAAGTCGTACGTGTTGATTTCGAGTTGGGTTAGTAACTGGGTTTAATTTTTGGGTCGGGTTAGTAATAGGTCTGGTAAAATTCGGGTCGGGTCAATAACAAGTCGAGTTGAATTTGGGTCAGGTCAATAATAAGTCGGGTTGATTTCGGGTCGTGTTTGTAACAAGTTGGGTTAAATTCAGGTCGGGTTAGGAACAGGTCGGGTTGAATTTAGGTCAGGTTAGTAACAAGTCGGATTGAATTCGGGTTTTGATGGGTTAAAACTTGTATGGGTCAATTTCGGTTCAAGTCGGGTTTGGTTCAGGTCTATAATTTACGGGTTACATTCGGGTCGGGTCATCTCCAGGTCAGTTCATGTTCGGATTGGGTCTCACATACTCGGGTCAACTCGGGTATAGGGTTGGTTTCATGTCGTGTCAGGTTATGTTTGGGTCACCATTTATCGGGTTCAGATGGGTCGGTTAATAATCCGGTTTGAGTCGGTATTTCGGATCGGGTCAACTTTTGACGGCTCTAGTCATATTGTCAATATCATCTTTCATCATTTTGTGTACGAAGTATTATCTGTTTAATTAATCTTCCTAATGTGATCATCTACTAGTTCAGTGTATGACATTATGCTGAATACATATTATACCTTGTCATTTTACTAGTAGGGAATTGTATCAAGATCCGACTTGAGGTATAGTAGTCATTTATTGATTGCACACGCCTTTGTTCTTTGCAATCATAATTTGGAACTAGAGGAATGACACTGAGGTGTAGATAGCTACACAATTCTTATGTAATGCATAAGAGATATGGAGCATTATTAAAGATATAGTAGAAATGATCCTTTTAACAAACGAACATATTTTATTAATGAGATGCCAGAAGATCATATGATTCTCTATTTGTACAAAATCTTCTGACAGAAAGATTAGCTAATTAATTTATCGATATTACATTAATCTAAGATAAAGTAACTAGCCTTTTTGAGATCATATGTTGATGCAAGTAAAATAATCCGGATTAATAATCATAATAATAGAGATTTTAAGTTAAAACCAAACTTTGAGAAGAGAAGACTCCCTAGAAAATGGAGTGTTTAATCTTGAAAGAAGAGAATTAATTAGGACAAATATTCCCTAAATTTTACTGCGGTCAAGGTTGTAGTTTTGTAGAGATTACTAGAATTATGTCGGCTCTTATTTAGAGATAGATGCTGTTTTTGTTGTTGCCAAGCGTTTGGGACTTTCTACAGCATTACTACTTTATACTCCGTACCAGCTACTGTATACTACATTACTACTTGTATGTACTATAGAACGTATACATATTGTATTTGAATAAAAAGTCATATACATTCGGATATAAAATACATCTAATTGTATTTTTTGCTCTTTTGATAATTGATATAAAGGTATTAAATCATCATACAAGTGAAACATACCCTTAGGTGCATCCGTACACCTACTTGCAAGTGTACACAAAAATCTATAGTACTTAGAAAGCAACAAAAAATACAAGGCTAACTAGCTTCAAATGATAGTTGCGCACAAATTTGTGAAAATAGTTTACTTGAGGAATCAGGAATATAATGATATTCATGTTTGTTAACAAATACGGAGTACTCCGTATTGTTATAAACCCATAATTTTTTTTTTTTTGAAATAAACGCGTTATTATAAACCCATATTGTAAAGCAGTGATTGTAAATTCAAAAGAAGACAACCTGTTCATAAACCGTAAAGACAAAGACCATACAAATTGACTAAACACAAGATCAACATTCACAGTCCTTAAGCAAACACTAGCAGTCCTTAAACATTATTACGGGATACTTCGTAAGAGACATCATTTACACATATACACCTTGATCATTATTTACACAATTTGTCAATATAGAGAGTTTAGAGAGAATAGAGTAGTGTAGTTTGTATTAGCATATGCACAAGTATATATACAACCTAGAGAGATTAGGGCTCGTAACCTAACATCGGCATACCATGTCAATATAGAGAGTTTAAAGAGAATAGAGTAGTGTAGTTTGTATTAGCATATGCACAAGTATATATACAACCTAGAGAGATTAGGGCTCGTAACCTATACATATTATATAGCCTTAACACAATTATCGCAAAAACCTCTAGTGAAACCATTTCATTTCGCAAAAACCTTTGGTGAAACTATTTTATTTAAAAACTCAACTTTAAGTTTAGCACTCATCAATTATTTTAATTTAGAGTAAAATTAACAGAAATACTTGTAGTAATTCAAAATCAAAATAATTTTTTTTTTTTTCCATGCTGTAAATAAAGGAGGGTTAAAATCTGACAAGATGTGGTGTGGTTCACTGTAACATGCACATGGGGATGGCTGCTGTGTTTGTTTCTGAATCTCCATATTTCTGACAATTTTTATAATTTCTCTTTCTTCTTCTTTTTTTTTTTTTCACTCCTTTGACTTCCAATCCCATCAGAACCTTGCTTTCCTTGACCATTTTTATTTTGACTCTCTCCCTCATTTTATTTATTTATTTGTAACGCTCCAAAAATTATAAAGATCAACATGCATGCATATGCAAATGCAATGCATTTCTCATTTTCTCCATCCCCTTTAATTATTTTGGGAATATGAAAACTTTACTTTTTAATAATTTTGTACTACGGACTACTGAATAGTCATGTTGATTGATAATAGCTGGGTAAAAAAGATGACATTGTTAATGTTTAATAACACAAAAGTAACCTTAATCAGAGTTTGAGGGTACAGGACTGTTTTTTAGCACAACTATAGTAATTTTATGTGCATTCACATTTAAATATGTGTGTAATCCTTTTTATACTTGAACTTATTTCGTTTGATTGATGTACCAATGCGGCAATGCCAACACAACTTATTTCATTTGATAATTTGATTGATTAATCTATACGTAGTACTACCTCTGTTTTTTTTTTTTAGTTGCAATTTTAGGGTATTAGTTGAGAGATTTAAAATATTTTAAAGTTGCAACTAAAAAAAATCGGAGGTAGTATTTTTTAAAAAAAAAAAGAAAAAAAAAAGTGTAACTATCTTATAAAACTAAAAGCTTGATTTTAAGTAAACTATTGTTACTTTTCTTTCCATTCAAATTTTATTTTTACATTACCTTGTGTTACAAAAATTCAAATGGCCTTAAAAAAAGCCAAGACCTCTGTGAAATGGACATATACAGAGCAATGGTCCACAAGAAGATGGACCATATGGGCTGGGCCAAGTGGATTTCAACTTGGGCTCAAAGCATTTACACAAGCAAGCTCAACGTAAAATTAGTACGATTACTTACACAAAAGAAAAGGACTGTACGATATTGTAGGGTCAACACCAAAAAGAAGGGAAAAAAATAAAGTGAGAATAGAGATCAAGGGAAAAGTCCAAAAAAAATTGAATATCATTTATTTATTTTATTTATTTTCTTTTGAGTTCGAAATTATAATTTCCAATTCCAAAAAATTGATGCCTTTTGAGGGAGACAAGCATAAGGACCATTCTAGAATGATGAAACTAGAAAAAAAAAGCTTTACCTCTCAAAAGTCAATATAAAAAGAGATGCATCATTCCCTTTGTAATCATGAGATTAGAAGAGAAATCAAACCTTTCAGCAAATCTTACATGGGACCCTCTTAATCCATCTACACTATATACAACAAATTAAGAGAAATTTTATCTAATTAAATATCACAAGAAAAAAAAAATGGTATTTCCATTTAAACCTAAATCATAAGGTAACCCAAAAAAAAAAAAACAAAGAACATCATTTACTACTTAACAACATGGATGCAAATTGTTTATCATCTAATCATCTAAACTAACTATATTCCAAAATATTCACACTAAAAAGGGAAAAAAAAAAAAAAAAAAATCACTTGACTTAGTTTAGCTGAGGGCCGCTGATCAAGCTGAATATTTGATGCACTGCTCTGGCTACATCATCTGCTGTCCCTAGTTTACAATCGTCTTCTATCTGCAATTTTTTGGGGAAAAGAAGATATCGTCAACTGTATATTTTTCCAATTTCTGTTTAGTTATATAAGCTAATTTATTATTCGTATCAAAGACATAGCCAACATGATATATTGCATTATAACTATGTTACAAAATACTATGAAAACACAAGCAAAACACCAGTCCTGTATGTATACAAACTACTGTATCATTTTGCTAACAAGTCCGGCTAATTGGCTAACAATAAGTCAAGAGCAGCAAAGTCAATCCTCTAACACACAAACTCGGCCTGAAGGTGTTTTTCATCAATCATCATACGATCTTCTTACCATTATACGGAGTACATTTTAATTCTTCTTTTTCACATAAACCAAACAAAACTAATTAAGTACGAAGTAACATTAATTAGAATGACTAATTCTAAAATTATAGCACATCGACAAGACATAGAATAAGACACAATATAAGACAGAAGATCTAAACTAAATATCTAAGCCATTCAAACCAACATGCAGATAAAATCCTCAACCATGACCATACATGATAAATGTACATTAATGTACATAAGGGCCACATATATATATCACAAAAACAATCCAAAATTTTGATATTGTATAACAAAAAAACATACTTGTATTAAATTAAAAGAGACAAATATAATATAATGTAAATGTAATGTACGTACCTTGAGATTAAAAGAGTAGTGTACTAGGGTATGCAAAGAAGTAATGTTGAGATGAAGAACAGTGAGCCTTAATTCTTCAAATGCAACAATTGCTTTAATGAGTTGACCTTGTCTTCTTTGACATTTGATTTTTAAGTTGACATGATTTTGAATTACAACCACTTCTATTTCTGCTATTCCTGTCTTCTTTTCTGCACTGAATTCCTCATTACTTTTCCTTAGACTTCCTTCTCCTGATTCCCCATTCCCATTCCCTTTCCCTTTCCCTTTCCCGTCTTCCGGGGATGGGAATGAAGGCGATGCCATGAACATGTTACCATTATTGCTTAGATTGTTCAAATTAGAAGAGGATGATGTAGAGGATGGACTGACTGAAACGTCGCCGTTTTCTTCAATTTGCCTCAGTTTCTTTTGTGCTTGGAGAGATTGTAGCATTTGTTCCAATTCCTTTACAAAATCTATTGCTCCTCCTATGATTGATGCT
Source organism: Chenopodium album (assembly GCF_948465745.1). NCBI lineage: Eukaryota > Viridiplantae > Streptophyta > Magnoliopsida > Caryophyllales > Amaranthaceae > Chenopodium > Chenopodium album. The sequence continues at coordinate 76,856,289 of NC_137840.1, read as the reverse complement.
TGGTCCCCCTGCATTTCATTTTATAAAAAAAGGTTCATAATTAATCAGTATAAATGTACAATTACTTTAATAACATTACAAATTGTTACACTCCATCCCTTAAAAAGAAAACAAATTTACACTAGTTATATGCTAGTAGTCTAGTGTACTACTAATCAATTTTTCCTTTTGCTCTATATCTCGTTAAAGATACATAAGTGCCTTATCAGACCGGAACCCCACAGATAAACACAAGTACAAAGAATGGTGAGTTTTAGACAAATCAAACAAGAAGTTCATAATTCACATAGATTCAATAATAAAAAAAACCCCAAAACTAAAGAAAAACACACAAAAAAAAAAAAAAAAAAACAAGGACAAAGGATAAACTAACCCTTTGAACATAGGAAGGAGGCATGAGAGAACGAAGGGCATTAAGATGTTCATTCATTTGGCGACGGCGGTTGCGCTCAACAGCAATGTGAGTCATTCTTTGAGTCTCAACCTCTTGTTTGTTCTTCGCCGGCCTCGTCGCTCTCTTCCTCTTTCTCTTCTCCTTCACCGGCGCCGGTGCAGTAGTCCTTGTTTTCAAGAAGTGTGTTTTCTTAGTAGATCTACCATTACATTTCTCAACTTTTTCTCCAATTTCAGTTGTCTCAGATTTCACCCCAGGAGAGTGTTGTATGTCCATAATAATCATACCATCATTACTAATACTATCATTACCACCAACATTAATACCATGATTATGATTATTATGGAAATGATGATTGGTATTGGTAGTAACACAACTCTCAACTAGCTGATGTTGTAGTCTTAGGAGAAACTGGAAATTTGTTGGTTCAAAATGATGAATTAATGGTTGTTGTTGCTGTTGCTGTTGTTCAACAGTTTGAAGCATTTGTAAAAATGGCACCTTATCTTCTAAACTTGGAAAATAACTTGCACCACCTCCTTCAGAATAATAATTATATGGATCTTCATATTTCATACTTGCTGCTGTTGTTGTTGTACTGCTTATAAATTCCTCTAACCAATTACCCACTTCCATATCTTCTGCAATCAACTGCAAAAAAATAAAAAATAGAAAATAAAATTATGGAAGAAATAAATAAGGTTGTCATAGAATGGAATTAATAGGGAATAAAAAAAGAGCAGAGAATTTCCATATTCTAGGAAGATATAATAACACTTGTAATTAACAAGCAATAAATGCAAAAGAGGAGTAAATGCAACAAGGTCTACATCTATAACTATCAAAATGAAAAAAAGAAAAGAAAAAAAAAGGTGTATAGTGTATAAAATAAGTAGTAAAAAAACAGTAATAAAATGTACTAAAAAGAGCAAAAAGGGAAGAAATTATGGAAGAAAAAAACATACACAGGGATTAATGGGACCTTGGAGCTTCTCCATTATAGCCAAAGTTGTGGGTTTGGTGAAACTCCAAAGTACAATTTTGCAATAAATAACAAATCCTTTCTTTTGATGATTGATAAATTTTCTCTCTCTAACTTGAGTTTCTCTCTCTAAAAAAAACTGATTTTGGTATTTGGGGGGTGCAGTGCTGTGCTGTGCAGTGGAGCTGTGGAGTGCAGTGGAGTAGAGTGGATGGTTATTTCTAGAAAAGCAGCATATATTCTTGACTAGTATAATGCCATAATAATAAATGTTACCTTCCCAATATAGTAGTATAAAGTTTTTAGTATTATTTTATTTTAATTTTGCATAGGAATTTTAAAGAAAGAAGAAAATATTTATTAATTAGAGAATGAGAAAGGAAGAAGATGATAATGGTGAAGAAGATATATTTGGGGAGTTCTGAAAGATTTGGTGAAGAGAGAGAAGGAAGAAGAAGATGAAGAAGAAGAAGAGGAGAAAGGTAGAGTTGTCTGATCTGCAAAAAGAAGGTCCCCCCATTTAAACATTATTGGCGTGGCAGATTTGTCCACCACCGGGGACACTCTCTCTTGTGGGGACACTCTTTCTCTCTCTATTTTCTCTCTCTAAACTCTAGGGCTTTTTCCTAGTCTCTCCATTACCGGTAATCGTTCTAATTTGGTCGACATCTATAATTACTTTACGGTGAAAAGAACCGAGCTTAAGGCCTATTCTGATTTACTGAACCGAATTGAACTGAATCGAGTTGCATTAAATTATTTATGGGAGAAGGAAAATAGGCTTTTGATTGACTTTTGGCTTTTTCATTTAGTCAAACATCCAAAAGCCGGCTTTTAAGCCAAAATGAAAAAGCTACCTGGAGTAGCTTTTGAATTTTGACTTTTGGCTACCTAAGTTATTAATAATATCTAACAACCAATTTTACCAAACATATTTTTTGGCTAATAAAAAGTCAAATAGCTAATAAAAAAAGTCAATACAAACAACCAGTCAAATCAGTCAATTAAATTAGCCGACAGCCAGCAGTCAATTGCCACACAAGACCTAAGCTGAAGAAAACAGGTCCTTAATTATCATATCAATAAAAGATAAGTACTGACTTTATTCATGTACGGAGTATAAACAACCTATAGGTGCTTAATGTACTTGTTATAAGCTGCCATTGCATTTCATAAGCTTAATCTCTAATTGCGTGTAGATTGGACGCCTTCTGTACTTTTCTATAGATAATTTAATGGAGTATTTTCTTTTGCATTTTCGCTTTTACAGTAGTATTTGATTAATTTGTTATATAGTACTAATAGTAGTTTCCTCCTTTGCCCAAATGCTCAGCAATTTGCTATTTTCTTGCTATAGTCCACTTTATCTACAGGTGATGAATTACTCATACATCATTTTCTCTATTTAGACCGTTCATAACCATATTCTTATAGATTTTGTACATACACCTCTCTTTCTAATGCAAATCATATCTACAATGCACCTCTACCTAAAATGCTTGCTACATTTTGTTTTAACAAAAATTGATCACTAAAGTTAGTTAAAGTAATACGGAGTATTAAGTGAACAATATATAAATCAAATATTCACAATAAAATAAAGAAGAAATTTAAAATTCAGGAAGACGTCTATGATTCTAAATTTCTATGCATCACTCTATTGCAAGAGGTCATTGTGTTAGTTAGGATCAAATCTCATTTATAAGGGGGTGGACTTGAGATAAGACTATTCATAGGAACGAACCAAAAATCATCCATGTCTAACAAAAATATCAACTATCTTAATTAAGCCTTCATGATTAGCATGAAGATTGCATAACATAGTCAAAAACAAATGAGGGTAATTAAAACTTCAAGTTAGAAACAAACAATTGTAGTGAAATACACTCTCTCTAAAATTTCCTTTTGCATGTAATGTGTTATATTCTATCAAGTAGAGTTTGGTTTTTGATATCAACAGCCAAAAACAGGAAAATTAGTTTTTGATAGCAATAATTCATACCAATCAAATTTGCATGAACAAAGCTGCAAATCACTATTTGTCAAGTACTTCCCCAATTTCAAACTAATTGCAATAATTTGCTTTTTACACAATTTATTTACAGTATATAAACTTAAATGTCACTTACTGCAATTATAAAAATGAAGGATTCAATCAAGTGATTTTGAACAGTAAAAGATGCCAATATACAGTGAATATCCATCAATTATGAGAACCCTTTTCATACAAAATTGGACTTTTACATCAATAATTTAACTTGAATTTGTTGCCATTCTTGGTAATAAGGGTGAAAAAAAGGGGTAAGAGCCAAAGTATACAAATATACAAGGAGTGAGCTAGTATAAAAAAATATACTAGTAAATAAAAACAAGAAGAAGATGGGACCTTAAAAGCTTGGATTAATGGGTGCCACGAATGAATGAACAAGATAAATAGAATAGATAGATAAAATGTCTATAAACTCAAGACTAGTAGTCGTTGAAGATCGAAGAAGAAAGACAAACATCTACTGTAAATAGTGTTTTGGCATGTTACTGTACACTTTCGTGTAGATCCCGATACTAGGTACAATCAAATCACTTGTGTACTTTTTTTTTTTTCTGAAATTTTAATTATTAGTGTTTTTTTTTTTAAATTTGAAAATAATTATAGAATTTTTACATCTTTCAAATGATATTTTGTTTAATTTTTTTTAAAAGAAAATGAAAAGATTTAAATTCCAAAAATAACATTTAAAACCAAGTTTGTATATGATAATTTATGAAAATTGTACATTAAAAACAAGCTCGTATATGATAATTTATGAAAATTGTATTAAAGCCAAGCTCATATTACAAATAATTCATGAAATATGTACATCAAACTCACGCTCCATATGTGATAATGTTTTTTTTTATATATACATTATCATCAAAATCAAGTCCAAATTTTAGTCAAATACTTATACATACAAAAGATTAGGTAAGATCGAAAAAAAAAATTAAATTCATATTGTTACAATTTATTCAGAGTATAAGTGGGAGGATTTTTTTAAAAAAAATAAAAAAAAAATTGGAAAAGTATTTAAGATGATGAGACTTGCTTCCTTACTTTTCCAAAAAAATCTTATCCAGGATTAATTTATTAAAGCCGGCCAAAGTTTGACCTTGTTATGCAAGAGAATTATAGAACAAACAAGACCTCACACAAAGGGTATTGACCTTTAAGAAAGTCAACTAATAAAGACTCTGACCAATAAACTTAAAAAGAAAATTAAGGAAAACTGGTGTTAAATCAAATAGTATTTGGCACTATTACAGTGACAAACCCAAGCACTTTCAAAGCTGATCTTTTTTATGCCCGAAGTATCTCGACAGGAAAATCCATTATTATGAAAACTACTTTTCAAGATAAAGAAAAAAGAAACAGGGAACCAATACAGAGTTTTGCCTTAAAAATAATCAAAATATAAACATTTCCACCTTCAATTCCATTTATGGAGTATAATATCCACTGACATGATTACTAAATTTGAATTATCTAACTCTAATCCAAAGTAAAACTAGAAACAACATGATCCAATTTTGACTCAAATCAAACGTGACATGTCAAAATAAGTAATAAACATACGTAATAAGCTACTTTAATTAACAATAGACCCCGGAAAAAATTAACAGAAGAGAAATGACCAAGAGAGACTCGAGGAATACAACCTAAATAACCCATTTGCCACTTATGGCAGCAATCAACAAATAATCAAACCAAAGATGACATAATAGCACTACAATTAATCAATCCAATTCAAAAATGAAAACAGCAATCTTGGATTCTGATAATAAAGCCTAATAAAGACAAATCTTTTCTAAAAGGACACAATTTTATTGATAAATTTGTTCTTTATCATAATTGCTCCAAAAACTCAGTTACTATCAACCGGCCACCCCACCAGTAACTGCTGCATGTTGCAGGAAAACACATACATTAGGCAGTATCAATATCTTGTAAGGCAGGTCTTAAATTTCTTCCACTCATCCCTTTCTTCTTGATAACTACTATCCTAGTTTAAGCACCTCCTACTTCTTACATCCAACTAAACAACCTTATTAGTTATTACCTCTTACACCCTAAAACTCGTCCCTATCACATTGGCAGTCAAAGTCGGTGAGCAAGTGTCCGCGTATGTTATCCGGCAGATGGATAAATTTCTGGTAGCATTAGTAAGATAATGACCTCAAGAACAAAGGTTACAAAAAAACAGATGCCAAATTCTAGGCACTGTAACAAAGTTTAAAAATATTATCTTGGAAACTAAAAGAATCTCATTTGTTCCCTTCATTCTCTAGAATATCAGCCAACCATAACTATGATACATTACGTTGTGGCTATGTGAGCTTCATGTTAGTAAATGAGTAAGAAATACAATCAAAATAATGGCATAAATTTTCTAGAAATGCAGAATAAAGTAGTCAGTAATAATTATTCCTTCACTAGTTCCATAACTTAGGTCAGCCCAAAAGAGGATACTCTTAAATTTAAAGACTAGGTAGGTGGTGGGATGTTAATCAGAGGTCAAGGGGCATGTCCGAAGCCAATCTTTGTCAAGTCAGACAGGGGGCCAAGGGCTGATAATAAGAACTACTATTAACTGCCCTACTAAAGCAGGCAAGTATTTCTATTAGAGCTAATCTGTAAGAGTTTGAACTTTGGACCTACCATGGGAAGGGTAACACATTATATGTAAGATATGTTTTTTTCCCTCTTCCCCCATTTGTTTCATTGACAATGACACTAAAATGTCCATCTACCACAGATTAATACAAGCAAGTAACAATACAACTAAAGCGTGATATTATAACACAAGTCATTACGAAGTATATCTTGAAGAGAGAGAGAGAGAGAGAGGGAGAGGGGGGGGGGGGGTAACATATCTTATCCTCTAACCAAGAAGGTGTGACTTCTGGTGTCTCCGTTGGGTTCTTATCCTCTTTCTTCTGGTTGAGAATCAGCATGCTTTTGCTGTACAATGAACAACGACAAGAATGAGCCAATGTACGAAGAAATAGAATTAGCCCTTCAATAAGCACAGGCTTATCGAAATGAAAATATAACATCTCATTTTGCCGAGATAAGGACAGGATTGAGTGCATGTTATCAGAAGTACTAATACAAGTATACAAATACAATGCTCACACTAAGTTACATGAAAAGATAAAAGGATTCCACTATTCAAACATAGATCATAACACAAATTAGTGAAAAACAGAATATTAATTTCAATTAAGAACATTAAAAAAAAAAAGGATTCTATTTATTTTTTTAAAAAAAAGATTCCATTTCTGGTCATAGAGCTCAACACAAATTGACGTGTTCCAAATCCTAATAGTAATATTAATTGAAACAGAACAAATACGTACTGTAAATTGGTTGAGAATGATTTTTAATGAGGAAACTCAAGCTCATTGATGGTATCTCCTGGATTTTGATTTATCACATGGAACAACGCCAGCAGATCTGCCACCATCAAACTACCATCCAAAAATAATAACATAAGAAAAGAGATCATTAACTGTGACTGGTAACTGAATGAGAGGTACCTGATGAGGAGCGGATTTAAATCCATAACCATCAGACTAGCTGCTGTAGGTCCCAAGGATCTACGGGTATGATGCAAGTGAAAGCAGCATATACAGTTGACTCTTTTCCCGCCTTCCCGGCTGTCTGCAGCTTCAATTCAGTATAAAAAAAAATACTGAGGGAATACCAGATTGAAAGGAAAGACTGAAGCTATACTACCAAAGTAGATCACAGAGGACAGAGTGGACATCAGAAAAAAAAGGAGTTTCTCATTCATTTGTTAAACTTCCACAATGAGGTATCCACCCAAGAAATAGGGAGGATTGTATGTCTAGCAATAGCATGTACAATAGCCAAAAGACTTGGCAGATTTTACTGCTCCCTAGAAAAAGGCTACATGTTGCTAAACGGCTAATTTAAAATGCCAAATTAAAACTATTAATTGACAGGGTAGCTAAGAACTCTGAGATCCTCAATGAACAAGTTAACGTTCTATTTGTATAGTAACGTGGCTGATGTTGTACTCCTTCCTTATGTATTCTACCACTTTGTCCAGCACCAAGTCTGCATCTGCTTCTGGTGTAACTTTCACATGGCAAGCCAGCAAAATCTTCCCCACAGTAATGGCCCATATATGAAGCTCGTGAACAGCCACTACTTCTTCCATCTCCAGCAATCCTGTTTGCAGCTTAGTTGCATCAATCTCCCTAGGAGTGCTTTCCATCAAGACTTCAAGTATATCTCTCAACATTTTGATAGTTGTCCATAGAACAACAATTGAAAATACAAGAGTGCATATCAGATCAACTATCTTCCATTCGGGCTTGTACCAAATGATTCCTCCTCCAATCATTACACCAACACTCTGGATAGAATCACCAAGAACATGCAGATAAGCACCTTGAACATTTATATTCCTCTTCTTCTTCTTCTTCCCACTACCTTCTTTCTGGTTGTGCTCATTGTGAACATGTGAATTCTCCAGAAGCGGCTCAGCATGATTATCTTCATGAGCATGGTTATGTTCTGCTTCTGTATGCTGATGACGAGGACTTGCAGTCACTATCACTCCGTGGCTATGAGTATGACTATGACTGCGCTCCAGATGCTCGCTCCCATGCCCGTGCCCATTATCATGATCATGTCCGTGACTATGACCGTGTCCATGACCGTGTCCATGCCCATGACCATGGTCATGACCCAATACAAGAGCCATTATTATGTTCACTACCAGACCAAAGGCAGAAACAACAAACATCAAAAAGCCATTAACCTCACCAGTCTCATGTATGATCCTGACAACAGCTTCATAAACCAATATACCAGCAAGAAGCCATATAAGTTGAATGGACACCAGGGCACCCAAAATTTCTATCCTCAGAAACCCATAAGACTGACGAGGAGTAGCTTCCCAGCCTGAAGCCCACAAAGAGAACAAGGAAATAGCAAAAGCTGCAACATCTGAGAGCAAATGAGCAGCATCGGTTAGAATGGAGAGACTGTTGGCTTTGATCCCACCAATAACTTCTACGGTCATAAATATGACACAAAGAACGACAGCAATAAGAAGCTTCCGCATGGAAGCTGATCTTTCTGCAGCATCTGCTGAGCTTGTTCCAGCATTTTCAAATTCACAATGTACTTCCCCACAGAACTTATTTCCTCCTCCAAATCGTCTCTTTTCAAGAACAGGATCCCTTTGGACTTCAACAATGTGGCTATCGTGACAATTATTTGGTTCCATCTACATAAAATAAAAGATCAGAAATCAATAAAAATTAAAGACAGTCTTATTGACATATTTGAAAATTGAAATAATAATAACAATCAAGTACTTATAATCTACTCATATCAACCTTTCCAAAGTATTCCACCATATCCTATATAAGAATTTTTTTTTTTTTTGGTGAAATACATAAGAATTATCAGACCACAGAAGTTGATATTTAATAACTATGGAGAAAAAAAATCATATGTAACAGCCATGAGCAATCCAGATAGCATGAAGAACAAAAGGATTCAGAATTTCAGCCCTATTGTCTCAGACTATCCAAGATGAGACAGAAGTAATCACACATTTAAATTACAACACACGTAAATTACAATACTTAAACTAGTTGTATCTTCTGCCTATAGGAGCCATCAAATGAATTCAGTAATGGACTGTGAATGGCACACGAATAATTGCATTATAACGAGGGTGGTGCGCACAAATTTGTCAAGGGAAAACAGTAGCAAGAAAGCATTCCAGGAAACAAACAGCTCGGTAGTGCAATGATGCGTCACAAATATGGTGAGTTGATGATTCATTCTAGATCAACTTTTGAGAAGAACAACAGTTATGATTGTTGTGAGCTACTCCGTACTTATGAAAGCATAAAGAAAAAATATTTCCATGATATCTAAAAAACTAAATAAGCCGATAAGAACAAAAATTCATATTCAAAGCATCGAAAGTCGCATGAACTACTTAGAGATATACACCACAAAAGAAACTCATCAAACATCTATTTTAAGCCTTTCCTCAAAGTTGTCCTGAAACTGATTCTGCTTTTTCGAATGGTATCTAAATATGCTTATTTCATTAGCTCTTTGAGACATAAAATACAGCACAAATAAACTAAATCAGCATTTTGTATTTATATTCATAATATCTGCAGGATAAAAATAGAATTCAAATACATTCCTAAGAACGCATCTTAGAAACAAACAGAACAATCCAGACCTCATAATCAACAAATTTGATACAACAAAGCAGATTGTGTGCTAGCATGATTTGTTCATTTATTCTGACCACAAAAACTGAGGAACAATCATTCCAAGCAAGAAAAACATGCCACATGAAATAAAATTTGCAGATATAAAATTTCCTATATGAAATAACTTATCAGTGCAATATTATTCAAAACTTCATCACTTGATAATTGTCCACTTAACCACTTTCCTCTAATTCCTTCTTACAAATTTTGTTATTATACATAACCAAACAGTGACGTTATCACACATTCACACTCTAATGTACGAGTGCATAAAGCATTTATTTTTTAAAATTGACCATATAAAAATTCAAATGATTGACGCAAAATTTCAGACATAATCAAGGAATAAACAATACTCCCAGCGAGTAGACGAAGAAATGTTCATCTAACCTAGTTAAAAGATCATGATAGGGTTAAGCATGGCAAGGGAGGTCACAGAAAGCACATGGTTCTTCCTCATTCAGAAAGGAGACATCAAAAAAAGGAGGTGGTTCATGGTCCCGGAAAGAAATAACTGACACCCATGGTTAAGCTGAGCAAATAATCTGTTTCCGCTGAAACTTTTAAGCTTAAACAGGTAGGACATTTCCCTCTTAGAGTTTCTTCTCTCTCGCCCAAAAGAATATCAATAATACAGTACCAAAGTATTTCTATCCAAGACCAACCGTAAATACCATACTTAAGAGAGAAAAATTATCCACATAACTGCCCAAAGATATTTAACCCCTACAAATTTTAAATTCCAATGGCCAAAAAGAAAGCTGCAATGCTTATCCAAATTCAAAATCCTACTTTAAGAAACCCATAATCCCATCCTGACTTAAAACTCATACTCTTAAAAAGAATATTTCTACATTGCACATAGAACATTGCCCCTACAACCAAGACTCGACACTAAATTGCGCCTTAGTCCCAAAATGATTTAGGGTCGACTAACATGAATCGTCATAAGGAATCGTATGATATTAAAAAAAAAAAAAATCATTTGAAGAGTTTGAAATAAGGTGAGTAAAGTGAGCAAACGAAAGAGCATTTAACAAAAATTAAGAAGTGCGTCAAGAGCGTCAAAAATAAACCACGAAGTAATGTTAATATCCACTACAGAGAACAAAATTAGATTAAATCGCACTAAGAAGTACACATAAACCAACCACAATTATAAAAGTACAACCAACATAATCAAGGATAATGAACTATTGGAAATACCAAATAGATTCTAAGTTGCTTTGTCAAAGTCATTACAAACAAAATTAAGATCAATTTATACAATCTTAAAGCTAGATAAAATCATACAAGAACACAACTTCCATTGAATTCTCAAAACTAAACCATTAAAACTTAAACTAGTAGCATATAAAATGTGAGCAATACCTTGGTACAATTGTCTTCAAGAGTCTACTAAACAAACCAAGCAATGGCAAAAAGAATCCAAGAGGACGAATTCTGAAGAAAAAACAAATACAGGCAGTATCAAAATATCAGATCAAATATTATAGAGCATACTTATAAAAAGAATAAGAATTACGCTCAAACGACAAAAAAGAAAGGAAATACATAAATTCAATACTCAAGACACAGACTAATTACTTAAAGAGAAGCCAAAAGGGCTAAGCAGCCCCGATAATGCTACTATGTGCGTGTGCGTGTGCATGGCAGTGCATCTGATCGATTGATACAAATGACTGGTAAAATTAAGAGCTACATCATGAATCTATCTATGAAAAAGGTTTAGAATAATAAGAGGTGGAGGGTATAAGAGAAATGATAATATTTACAGCTTTTGGAGATATGTAAAGCAACTTTAATGGCATAATGCATAGATACCCCTTATCTTAACAGATAAAAGGGGAATCCCAATTAATAATTCTAGACAATTGGAAGATTCCCACATTCAAATGATTAGGCAACTAATTGACAATAACAATGAATTAATCATATTATTACTACCCAATAATATCCTTCGAAAATTCCAGAATAATCAAAAGAATTAATTACAACAACACCAATTGAATTAAACAAATCTACAGCAAAAACCCAGAAACGCAATTAAAACAGAGCAATAACAAAAATAAATAAATAAAATTAACAATACCGAAAAATCAAACCACAAACCTAGAAATAACACTTAACTAGCAAAAACCCAGAATTAAGAATCTCGACATAATCCGATGAGCCAATTAAACAGATATCCAAGAGATAAAATCTGAAAACATAATTAATAAAGGGAAGAAATGAAGAATGAAACGATAAGGACTTGTAAAACAAATAATAAAACATGCCCAACACTAAGTACAGGAATTATTCAATACAGCAGGTATTAACTGAATTTTCAACGATTTAAACATGACAATAATTATAAACAAACAATAATTGAATTCGTAAACGCATTAACTACAAACAAAAAATTAATTAAATATTTTCCAGAAAATAAATTTCAGGGGAAAATTATAAAATTAAAAACTTACAGAGAAGATGAATATTTAAAATTTGATGTTTGATGGTGGAGCCTTGAGAGAGAAGAACCCAGATTTCGTGTTCTGGCCTTCTGGGTTAAAAAAAACTCAAGATTCCGTAATTGCAATAATAATATACTGAGGAAAAAAAAAAAACAAAATTTGCAATAATTTAAACAAAATTTAAAGCCTAGGTAAAAGTGACCGAGTCACCGACCCACTGAGTCAGAGATATCAATGCACATTAACTGTTTGATAAATTGCCAATGAGAGAAAACCTATTTCGAACTTTTATTAATGGGCCTTGTGATATTTTCTTCTTTTATTTTTTTTGTAATATTTTTTTTTTTTTTTACTTTTTGGTTGAGATATAAAGTTTAAGTTGGACACTTGGACTAATAGGATGTGGCCATTTCACTGTTTATTATTTTGTTGTTTATATATTCGTACCAATTTAGCTTGTGCTAAAATGAGATGGCCAAATAGGGATGTTTTGGTGAGTTGTCTTATCTAATGATTCAAGGTTTGTACCCGACTTCTATGATTTTCTCCATGATTTTGGGTCGGGTTTAAATACCTAATAATGTAAATAAATTTGATTTGTACTTTACGGTTAGATTTAGAAGTTTACACTTTTCATATTGTGGAATTACTAAAAATCAATGCATCATATGCTGGGCTCTATATATTTGTGCGTGGTTATTGAGTTTCATTGAGATTTAAGGGTATGATATATTATTATAATATAGGGTCTGTTCATATTTACTGAACTGAACTGAACTGAACTGAACCGAACTGAACTGATTGGAGCTGAACTGAACTGAACTGATTGGAGCTGAACTGAACTGAACTGAACTAAGCTAAAATGAATATTTTATGAGAGAGGGAAATTAAGAGCTGAACTGAACTGAACTGAACTGAACTGATTGGAGCTGAACTGAACTGAACTGAACTGAACTGATTGGAGCTGAACTGAACTGAAAATAAGTAAATATGAACAGGCCCATAGAAAATAATATCATATGGGATTCTATGAGTATTATAGTAGGTAATAAGATTAAGGTAGATAGATTTTATTAGGAGATATAGTAATTAGGAATCTTGTAATATTAGAAGTTTTTTTTTTTGGTACACACAAGGGGCTAGCCCCAAAAGAATAAGAAAGCTAAAACTACAAAGAAAGGAAAAACAAAAAACTGAAAGCAAAATAAAAAAGAAACTAACAGCCTACAACAAGGCTACTGAGGCACCATATAAGTCAATGTGCTTTATTCGGAACCATCCTACTTCTCGAAACTCCCCTTAAATCCTCTAATTAAACGGACTAAGGTCCATCGGGAAAGCATCAAAGATGATTAACTTTGAATTAGCCCATACAAATTAGTTGGAACACAAATTTGTGTGATTGATTAAAGATAAATTTGTGTGATTGATTAAAGATAAATAAAGTGCAACTAATATTGGTTTGTACAAGATAAATTAACGGTGTAAAAATTATTATTAGTTCGTACAAATTAGCTTTACTATTAAAATCTCTGTCACTTTTGAATCCTTGACATATATTGACAATAGATTGACACTATGGGGTTATAGAAAAGTGTAACCTCACAAAACAAAGAAATTATTCCCACTAAGACCATGATAAGCATGTATATATATCACAATCACATGAAAGATGATAGATTGATGTCATTATGAAGATATTGTTGATCATATAATATTATAATAACACAGTAATTGACCACATATTCATACCCCAATAAGCCCATAGCTCACTTTCCTACTTTGCCCTTATATCTTTAGTGAACCTCATTGGTTGGGCCTCAAAATCTCAATTCAAGTGTACTTATTTTGTTCTTGGTTGGGCCAAAAACTCACAATAATGTAGCTTTTTATAGACCAATGAGGCCAGATGGCCCAGATGTGCAAGGAAAAGTATTGCGAGGGCTTGGTCCGTATATATGAAACTAAACTACGGAGTACCTTTTAAGGCTTTAATCGGTTTGAAAACAGTTATACTCCCGTTAATTGAATCTAGTCATATCAATTTATAATTTTTTCTTATTCCGTAATAAGTTGGTAAGATACGATTTTATGTATCAGACTATCAGGTATCATTTGAAATTTTGTGACTTAACAAATTAGCATTTCTTATGTCATAGTTACAAATTTACTTGAAATTGTAACTAAACAAATTATTATTCCTTATGTCACGAGTTGGTAAGATACGGTTCTATACGTAGTATAAGAAATCGAGGCAAAAATATGAAATTTTTATATACTATGTATTAATTTTGGATGACAACAATTATAAATACATATCCTAATGTCTTTATTATTTTTAGAATAATTGACTCATCTTTTAGCAATATCGTAGCGAATTAGCTAGTATAGGTTAATTTCAATGGTAGAAACTAGTCCATACACAAAGTTTTAACATGATTTAAAGAATTGTACATAATAATATTAATATTTGTGTATTAAATTCAACGGGGGAATAAGGTGTCAATAATTTGCACCAGTATTAAATCAAATTAATTTGATTTACACTTATACTATTCATACATCATACCTAAAGAAACTTGCATAACTATTATTTAATTAGGAATAAAGTGAGAAATATAAGCATCTTATTCTAGGGCCTAAGACGAATTACCAATGAATTTCCAAGCTAAAGTTTTCTGGATTAGTTCCTTTTTCTTTTTCTTCCTTTTTTATGTTTTTTTGAGGTGCATATATATGCTCTTTTTGACAAAAAGTGATCACTCAGAAGCTTTATCAAATTTAAAGGATTCGTTTAACCAATCTAAACTGGGTTACTAAACCTTTCTAACTGTAAAAGGAGACATTTAGATTTATTTGTTAAACAACAACGTCTATGGAGAACATGTAAATGTACCAATACGACAATACCATATATATATAACGCATGTATAAACAATAAGAGAATAAAATTAGTATTTAGTATGAGTATGTATATATAATACACGCATAAACGTTACAGTAACAAGTAAAACTTATATTTGAACTTAAAAATTGAACTAGAAGTTCATTTAACTAGCGAAAAGTACATATTTTCCATCCAAAAAATATCCTTTAATGAAGTTGGGCAATTTTGGCATATAGATAGGAAAAGTTTGACGAGAAGCAGAACCAAAAAGACGAAGTTGGGCTTATTGAGTAGGAGTGATATTAAGAAGATAGGTACATACGTAAGTGTACACTTGTTGAACGTGTGCGCAAGTAGTGTCAATGAATGATAAAAAATGAGGCCACTTTTATATAAACTCCAAAATTAGTTGCTCGACATTCGGTTCATTGAAAACTTTGCTTGTCCACATCTACTATGCACCGTTTAATTATTTCTGAAATTGTGTGATATGATAATATGATATGATGCTATTCATTAATACTCACCACCTCATCTGCAGTCACTCCCATACTCCCATCATTATCACTATCCAACTTATTTTGTTTACTTGCTTTTACTTGGGGTACGTTTTATTCCAATATTTCAAACCATATTAAACTTTTATCCCAACCGTAAATTACATATTCATAAAAGATGATGAAAAATGTTGATTAATAGATAAATTAATACAATATTGTATTTTTCTTAAGCATAAAGATTCAAAATTGAAAAGGTGTAGTATTTTGTTAAAATGGAAGATTGGGTAATTATATAATATTCATTAACAGTTTAACACTCAAGCGAAATTTAAAGTTTGGAATGATAAATATATGAGGCAAACCAGGTCGATCAGTCTGATTGGCAAAATTTTGTCAATCAGTTGTCCTTGTGGGCCCAGGTTGTACCTGATATTGTTTTTTTATTCAATTGTCATACTCTTGCTAACTGACGGATATTATTGCCGTTAATGTGGGCCAACCGAAGTCGCAATACACGGCGTTACAAACAATGCAAACGGCAACTTTTAGCTTTTAATTCCAAATACGCGTTTCTTTGCTTTCCTCCATTGTCATCCCCTTTGTAAGAGGATTTCACTTCAAATCTGATTAAAAGCTTAGCCGATCAGATCTTAATTCACTCCAAATACGCGTTTCTTTGCTTTCCTCCATTGTCATCCCCAATTGTTCACCACAACATTGCAATGCAGATGTAGAGTTGTACTTACAGTGATTCCACCTGGGTAGCATATTCTTCACTCGATATTGAAGTGTTGAGATCCCCACTAGCAATTTGAATGCGAAATTCAATTTACTTCCTCTTCAGAAGAACCGAAATGAAATTACTTCCTTCAGAAGAACCCATTTTGATTTTTAGTTTTGATATCATTGGAGAAGATGAAAATAGGTCATGATGCAATTGGGGCAATTTGAGATTTGGGAAAGTGAAACACATTAACAGTCGCACTTTCCGTTATGTGTTTGAAACAGTCAACCGTTAGTCAGCAATTGAGGTTACCGTTTTTACAAAAATTTACCATCCACGTAAATTTACACATATACCCCAACCCATGTGTAGTATTTACTGAAATTGCCAGCTGATGTGCAAAACAAGACAATCAGGCTGATTGTCTTGTATTTCCTCTAAATATATAAGTATTTAGATGAAAAATATCACAAATTCAACACCTTACATAAATTGCCGGAGATAATAAAGCATCAATATTTTTCTTTACAATTACTGTTGCACTATTGAGTTTTAGCCAAGAAAATACTTATTACATAAACCTATGTAAAACCTTAAACTTGCACTCCTCTAATAGATTTTCCCCTTTTTCTTCTTGCATGGCCTTCACATAGTGTAGTAATTATAATACTAATCCACTCAAGAAACACAAGAATTAAGAAGCAAAATTAAAATAAATGTAATCAAATATCAACATAACAAGGAGGATTTCTAAGCAAAGGTACTTGACCATTGGGATTGCTACCACCACCATTCTTAAACCCTAACATAACATCACATCTTACATAAACCCTACTATGTCCACTCTTAAACCACCCTGCTTTATACCTCACTCTTCCCATCAACACCCAACTCAACCCGACCACCCCATACGCCTCATCGGCCGCTAACCCCTCCACCACCTCGGGCGGTGTAGCCACCGCGGCACCACCACCGATCACCGGAGACATCATCACGGTGCTCCTTCTACGCTGGTGCAACGGAGGGAGGGGAGCCGGCGGTGTAATGGGGTGGTTCCGGTAGTGAACCGCCACGGTAAGGCGGTCATAGTGGATGGCGGTACGTTTACTAGGGTTACGAGTGAGGATAGTGAGCTGAACGGAGGTGGTGATGAATGTCGCCGGCGGGGAGGTGGTGTTGAGGGAGTACACGGCGGCGGAGACGGCGGTAAACTGGGGTTTCGCCGGGCGGTAGAGCAGCCATAATATTAAGACGGTTATGCCTATGAGTATTAATAAGGCGGTGATCACAGCACATAGTAGACGTCCACTTTTGTTGTCGTCGTCGTCATCGTCATCGTCGTCGCTACGGTTGTGTTTAGGTGGGGCCCGGGATTTAGGAGGAGGTGAGGTGGGGAGGAAGATTTGTTGAGGTGGTTGAAGAGGTGGTTGAGGTGGTGGTTGTGAAAGTTGTTGAGGTGGTTGCAAAGGTTGCTGAGGTGGCATTGGAGATTGAGGTTGAGGTTGAGGTTGCGGCGGAGGGGTGGCGGAAGGGGTGGGGCGTTTTTGGGAAGGAGGGTGAGAGCCACCAGGAGAGAATAATTGCTTTGGTGGTTGAAGAGGTTGTTGTGGGGTGGCAGGTGGATGTTGGTGATGGGTTACTACATTAGGGTAAGGTGGTTGGTGATCGTCATAGTCGTCATCATCGTCGTCGTCTTCATCGTCCATCTTAGGAAGGTGGTGATGGCGGGGTGGCTCTTCTCCCGGATACATGTAGGTAGGGAGATGAGGAGGGATGAAGGGGAGGGAGTGTGGAAGCAAAGGAGGAAGTTAAAAGTTATTATTATTAGTGTAGGGAATAGTGAGTGTGTGTGTGTGTGTTAAACTCAAGTTGGCATATGCATGCTTTATATGGGTGGAATATTAAAGTTTGCTTTGCTCAATAATTTGGTTATTAAGTAGCTACTTGTATTCGATAACTAAGATCATTTTGAAATTTGTATTTTCACAATTTATGTTTTACAAAACTTTATCTAATTTTCTAGTTTCATAATTTATCCCAAGACTTCCAACATAGTACTCTAGTTGATTTAAAGTTGTAAAAAAATATTTATATAGATGTACAATATAAAGTCAAAATATTGTACTCGTAATAAATTACGGAGTATTATTAAACGAATCCTTTTTCTTCATTTTTTACTCTCTTTGTCACAAATTAATTGTAATATTGTCATTTTGTTTCTAATTTTTCTCATATCAATTATAAAAGTATTTTATCCTGATTTAAATTAAGTGGAATAGAGGAAGTTGGGAGTAATTCCTCTTGCTCTTCTCTCTATTGATTATTGAGACAATTGACTAAGTAACCCTCAAGTCCTCAACTAGTTTTCCATTTACTTCAAACCTAATGTTTTACCTTAAAATCAACCAAACAAACACTTTTTCAAAAAAAGAATGAAACATCAACTTTAGTTTCATACTTGTATATTAGAATATTAGATTATGATATACTATCTCCGTTGACTATTATGTGCAACTTTAAAATATTTTATATCTAAAAAATAATACACCAAGGTTGCACATAATAACTAACGGAGATAGTAATTAAAAATACTAATATTAATGTTACACTAATATAAAAATTAGTTTTAGTTTAATACAGAGTACTACAATATTATTATGCCCCCATCATTTTCTTCATTTTTTAAAAGGGATATAGCAAAGGATGAGCACCGACAATTGAATGGAGACTCATCTGCATGAAAAGTAACACGTGGCTGCATTTTTGCATTCCAATTCTCACTAGGTAGTGTCCATGCGCCAAATCACTGTAACCTTAGTCGCTACTTCCTCCGTTTCTTATTTTTAGTCCCATTAAAAGGAAGTTAAAAAAAAATGGTTAGATGGAGTCGATGATAGAAAAAGTTCGTGAGATTGATGTAGTGATTGTGAAAATAAAAATCGTACAATTAAAAGTATAATGGAGCAAATTTAAAGAGGCGAACTAAAAAAATAAGACGGAGATAAGAAATAGTTTGTATCTAACAGAGTACAAGTGATAATAGTCAATTGCTCTTCTTTTTTTTTTTTTTTTTTGGGAGGGTTCGATTGCTCTATTACTCTAAGATGTTAATTATCTAATAGCTAGTCATATTATAAGTAAATGAATAAATTGCATAATGGATAATACAAGTAAATAATTAAATGAATAACCTAACTCCATTATTATTAACAAAGAAAGATTGTAGAGGAGTTCAAGATCTACTGCCATATATAATCCTACTTTGAAATTTAATTCCTCCAATTTTAATTTTAAGAGTCTAATAAGCATATGATGAAACGAATTATGAAGTTGAAAGTTATACAGATTGGTGGCGGCCGTCTAATTGCAAAATTAAACAAACAGTACATAAGCATCAGGGAATCCCCCCAAACACACTAATATTAGTCGGTTGGTTGACAATTAATCTTGGCATGGTATGAGAATATATGCTTAATTGACTATCTACTCATGTTTATAGTACAAACTACTAAAGCATTATTTTTAATCCTTCTTTTCTTCTATTTTTATATTTCAATGTTCCCCATTTTACAGTTATTTGGGTATCTATCTATTTTCTCATCTCTTGCTTTTAACCAGAATATCAATTTTCTTTTCTTTATTCAATCATAAATAAATATTAGTTATAGTCATGATTTAAAGTCCATATAATAGTTCATTGTTCTGATTGGTTTTTTTTTTTTTTTTTTAGAGCTACAATGAGAATCGATCCCAAGATCTCTTAAAAATAGGAGGGGAGCTCTAATCGTTTGAGCAAATACTCGCTCTTTATTTGTTGTGACTGTGAGGTTAGAGGGTGGCATATATAGTGCATACAAAATTAAAAAGTAAAATCCAAGTCCTTCAAAATGGCATAATTAAGGAGAACTCGTACTTAATAGGCTATTCGTCCTTCACAATGGGCAAGTTTAGGCAGTAATCGTACTTGATAGGCGGATTCGTAACCAAATAACTCAACATTTCGAAAAAAAACGTCCAGCTATCCCTGAACTCATGGATGTGTAATCAGTAAGACAGTATTCCCGAACCCAAGATGCTAACAGCAAGGTTCAAATAATGTATACATCAGCAATAAGTATGAAGGCTATCACTAGGTGAAAAAAGGCAATAGGCAGCGGTTCAAACCCGATCTAAGGCACCGGTTTGAACCGCTGCCTATGTGAGGGGTGCCAAAAACTTGGGTTTTGGCACCGGTTCAAAACCGGTGCCATAGGGTGTAATAGGCACCGGTTAACCGGTGCCATAGGGTGAAATAGGCACCGGTTAACCATTATAATTATTCAAAATTGCTAAACTAAAATGGTTACTAATCTCTAACCATTATACCAAACCAAAATTCAACTAATTAAGTAACAAGGCTAATATTCTCTACTTCATTCAAAATTACACATCAAAACAAATTAAATTAACCATTAAAACATACTAATATCCAACTAAATGAGTAACAAAGTTACTAATTTCTAATATTTTCACAATTTCCCAATAAAAAAAAAAAAAAAAAACAATTATTGAAACAAATTGAAGTAAAATTATATTCTAACCTAAATTTTAATTTGCCTAACAATTCTTCAACATGCAAAACAAATTAATATAAGTTCATAAATGGGAAATTATTGAGAATAAATAAAAAAAAATTATACCTAAAACACTTAAATTGAGATTTTAGTGGTCAGTGGTGCGGTGGTGCGGCGGCAACCTTCAGCAGGGCGGTGGTGCGGCGGCAACCTTCAGCAGGGCGGTGGTGCGGCGTCGAAGAGATGAGGTCGGCGTGGAGGGGGTTGAGCTGAGGGGAGAAACACCACGGCAGGGGAGAAGAGAATGCCAGGGGAGAAAGAGAAGGCCAGGGGTGGCGGCGGTGATGGTGGCCGGCGACTGTTGCGGCAAGAGTGCAGGTGAGGTGAGGGGTTTCGTAGGTGAGGTGAGGGGTTTAGAGAATGGAACAGTGAAGAAGAGAACGAGAATGGAACAGCGAAAATGAAAGAAAGAGAAAGAGAATGAAGAAAGAAAGACGCGGTTTTTTTATTGTTTGAATTAGGCACCGGTTCATTTGGCACCGGTTCAAACCGGTGCCTTTTACAATTTTGGCACCGGTTTGAGTTGAACCGGTGCCTTTTCCCTTTGTTTAAAAACCCGCCCAATTTTGGGCCGATTTTTGGCACCGGTTTGGGCTGAACCGGTGCCATATGGGGGGGTGCCAAATGCAATTTTTCTACTAGTGTATATAACACCAAAATCGTGCAAATAAAGGGTGAAGGCCATGTACATATTACAAATTTACAAGACAATTTTCGTTCTTATAGTTGATCAGATAAAGAATGCATGTAATACAGGTATGTATATAATATATAGAATCAGAAGCTCGTGAAGATAAACAAATGCTTACATATTAGACCATTTTAAGCTACCACAACCTAACTTTTTCCATGTTCCTAAATTGCTACAAGCTACAGGTATCCGCATCATCAACAATTTCTAGAGAACTGGTTTCTTTCATTTGATCTTTGTTTTCCTTCCACTCGATATAAATGGATGAAAAAAGAGAAGAGAAACAAGAGTTTGTTAAAAAAAAAATGAAAAAAAAAAAAAAACTATAGTTTATCAGTAGCTACCACTTGATCACTTGGGACTTGGCGAACAAACTGTCCTTTCACCCTAGGCCGCTGCTCTGCTAGTTTTTTCCTGCTTTGATACCGCACCTGCATTTAATCAAATACTTGGTGAGATGATCCACAAATCGACATTAAAGATCAAGACATGTAAACATTTTGGCTTATGGTAATCTAGAGGTGCACACAAATAGTTCAGGTCAAGTTCATATACCACAAATATTTGTCACCTGAAGTTTGCTCACCTTTTTCTCAAAGCATCGGTTTTTCCGTTTTTGTAGGAACTTAGCTAGAGCTGCTTCTCTTTCTGCAGAATGAAGACCCATTTTTAACTTGAACTGATCATGTACTAAGGGCTTACATCCTTCAGTCTCCTCAACAAGGCTCGATTCCTTCATGCCAGGGGCAGTGGCATTAACATCAGTAATCTCAGATGCACTTCCATGTGCACTGAGATTTTGTTGATTACCAAAATCATTACACTGAGTGATACTGCCACTTGGATCCACGACTTGTGAGCTGCTGTACCCAGATTGATCAGCTGATTCCTTAGCTTTAAGCTCGTCCCCAGCTTGGCCACACCCTTGAATAGAGCTATGAGTCCCTGGGTCAGAGAATTTTGAAGGACTAGTCATAAGAGGTGACTCCTCTCTTTGCAATGCCGAGTTCGGACTTCTTGCTGTTGGACGTGTGTATGGATTAAATATTGGCTGGAATACAGCACCATAGCTAGCCCAAACACCACTATCAAATGCAAGTCCTGGTAGGGGAACAGGCCCAATTTGATGGTGAGGGGAAACTGGGTCACAAATTGCAGATTGAGGAGCAAGGATGTTGGGTTTGTTTTCCAAATCGCTGCTGCAAGGCTTAGGCCACAGTAGAGAATCAGCAGTACCTTTGATTTTTGGCAGTTCATCACCTGATGACGGGACAGAGGTCCGAGGCTTCTTGATACTGCTATACCTGCAGAAAAAGATAGCTCTACTTGATTAGGTTCACAGCAAGTAATGCCAAAAAACAGTCATAAATGCTACACGCCTACAACAGTATCATGCACCAGTTATATAACCACACTACTATTAATACGGAAGCCTGAACATCAGCAAAAGACAAATGAATACAAACCTCCACAACTGGAAATATATGAGAAAAATAGCATCCACTCCCCTTGGCCCTTTCCCTCCAAAATAATAAACCACACACAAAGCATGTATCCACTGCCCCACTCATGCTTATATTGTAAGTAATTCTGATGCTTATATTGATATCACAAAACTTGCATTAATCTAAATCGACAGTCAACTCACATCCTTAATTAGTTCCCTAAATCCATAACAATTTCCTCATCAGGGGTTGCCAAAATCCATTAGAATCCTTAACCCTCAATTTTATTGACCATATCTCCTTGGGATACGAGAGTTTCCTATTTTTCACAATTGAATCAGTATAACATGAACTGTAAGGGGAAGGGGGGGGGGGGGGGGGGAGCATGAAAGAGTAACTTACCATGAGAAGGCCGAGGCATTAGAATGATTCAGTATTTGCCTCTCATGTACCTCTTTGGTTTCTGAATTGAGAGGTCTTTTTAAAGAAAGTTCTAGTGCAGGAGTAGAATTGTGTTTGTTAAACTCTCCATTGACACTCTTTTCCCTTGCTGCGCCTTCTTGTTCCTTTATTCTCCCAATCAAGTCAACAGCTTCAATTGAAGGTTGAGGAAGATCATGGCCAGCGATTTTAGCTCTATATGTGTGATTTCCTGGGCCTTTGCCTCCATCATCAGTTGCTATACCAGCACAGGATCCATCTTCAACTCTTGGAGAAGTTGAAAAATTAACTTCTTTTGATAGTTGAACATTAGATCCTAATTTATCTGTATTGTCTGCAACAAAATGATGATGAGATGCTGATGTCAGCAAGCCATATAGGATCCTGATCAGTGATCTAAGATCTGCCACAAATAAACATACCATCTATGACATTGGTATGTAAGGACAATCCCTCCTCCAATTTGACATCCTTGGCCTGATGTTTATCTTCTCTGCCGCTGACTTCAGTTTCTTCTCCATGTTTCATCCGTAAGAGACACTGCAAAATTATCATGAATACATGCTTAGCTTCTGTGGAACACATTGTATCTGGAAACGATGCAAAATTGCAACCTCTTTGTAAAACTAATTTGAGCTGGGATTGACATTTCCGCAAGATTGGCCTCACTCACAAATAGTCGGACTCGGGTTTTTTTTAAAACAGATTAAATAGTGATGGTGTGCAACATGTGCGTAGAATATTGCAGACATAACTGATTGCATGGAAGCTAATGTAAAGGTGGCAAATGGGTCTTTGGGATTGGCTTGAGTGAATTCAGTTCAGGGCATTTGGTGAATGAGTCCATTGGTTCGCATTGTATCCAGCCATAATCTATTTCAAATATATTTGATGAAAAAAAATCTTTTTAAGCCATATGAGCTTTAGGTGGGTATTACTGTTTCAGTTATGATTTGGGTAAGCTCGGATTTCATCCTTCATACCAGAACCAATTCAGCAATACTAAAATAACAAAAAGGATCAGCAGTGTAGCAAGCATGTGTTGACACTCACTTGGGCATCAGTAGCTTTTTCACTGAAGTCGCTACTTCTCCAGCTGGAAGAGACATTATCACCAGAGTGATTGGTTGCTTGATTGTTCTCAAATGGGGCTTCAGCTTTATGTTGTCCAATTGTTAAATTTTGAGGATTATTCCCACCGTTGTTCTGTGAAAGGAAAGAGCAATAAAATATCAGAAACAGCACTAGAAAGTTGAAAAAATTCAACAAAAAAAGGTATGGAAGGTAAGATGATACAGCAAGCCTCTTCCAGACATGGCGCCACAGGTTTTTCAGTTCATTTTTCCTGACAGGCTTTACAAGAAAGTCAGCTGCACCCTTTAATAAGCATTTTAACACCATACTTATTGAATCCTGTGATGACATAACTGCATGATCATTAATTAAAGGTTATTTGCTGGAGTGAGGGAAAATTCCAACAAAAGAACAAAATTAATTGAGCTCATGAGACACACTTATGACAGGAATATTTTTGCAGTCATCGTGTTCCATGATTAATGTGAGAAGAGCATATCCAGATATTGATGGCAAATCCAGTTCAGTTAATATGAGGTCTATGCTATTGTGCCGGCGCTTGAGGATTTCCCAAGCCTTCAATCCATCTGAAATAGCAGCAACTGCAAAATAAAAAAGAATAAGAGCCCATTTGCTTCAAAATATTCAGCTGGTGCAATCAGAAAAATAGTATAAAGGTTGAATGAAACATGATGGCAAAGAGTAAAAGGGAAAAATAAAATCTCAGCATATAACACAAGTTTTTAAGCTTGAAAATACGAGGAAGGTGGAGAAAGGGGGACAGATAAAAGATGTACGGATATAGTACTAAGCTGCATCGCTTCAATATCAGCTAACTCCAAGGGAGTTTGGTGCCCACATAAAATGCTCTTATTACATTCACTTTAAAAATGATTGTTTTGAACGTGTTTTTTTAACTTCAAAGCAAACCTTGTGTTCATATAGATCTAGCAACTAGCGATTGAGCAACCACACACCAAATCAACAAAATGCAATCTAGCCACGTACTACTACTACTACTACTACGTAAAGATTCCACGTACTAAAACCACTACGTAAACATGCAGCCACCACCTACTACTAGTCTACTACTACGTAAAGAGTTCACATACTAATACTACGTAATAATTGTTACGAATACACTACATAAAGCTTTCATCACTTCTATGTAAGTATGTAACAATTCCATTGCTACTAACTAATACACTGTAGTCCAAAACTACTGCTACTACCAGGATACTAGCATACAAAAGCTTTTTAAAGTAAAACTCAATCTCCAACATTCAACAAAAAGGTTTAACAAAATATATAGGAATCTTAAAGCACTAGATTCAGAAGCATCTAAAATCCAGTCACTAAAGTTCAGTCTACAATCTTAAATCCTGGTACCATCTCTATTTCAAGCATCACTGAGCAAAAAAATATCCTAACATAAACAATTGAGAACTTGCAAACATCAGAATGTTGCTCACAAACTCCACAAACCTAACCATTCCTCACCCCCAGTTTGTGGAAGAGAGGTCAACATAATGGACCACCCAATAGTCTCTTATCATGGTCAGATGAGATAACCGTACCGAATGTCCGGGGCTACTCCTCTTATTGTCAAATGTCAATTGGTTTTGAATTTTTGAAATGTAGATCTCAGTTTGACTCCCACCATTTTCATAAACAGATTACCCCATTTTCACTAATCCATAATCATTCAAAAATTAAACAAATCAGCAATCTAATAAATTAACAATTTTTTCACAGAATTGAAACTTCACCAGCTAAATTTCACAACATCAAAACTCAATTACATCCAATGCTAAACTTCAACTCAACCTACAAGTCATTTTCATCAAATTCTATAAATATCTCATAGTAATTAACCATTCTAACTATCCCATCACCAAAAAATTACCATCCTTTCAAAAATCACATGAAAAAACAATCAATTCAATAAACCCAACAAAATTCAATCTAAACTACAAAAATCAATTCAATTAATTAATTTATACCTTTGTAATTATACTTGCGAAGGAGGGCACCAATAATATGACGAGTAGAATCATCAGCTTCAACAAGAAGAACTCTGAGCACCATTCTTGGCATTATATTCTCCCATTTCAAATTTTCAGACCCATTTTCTCTCTCCTCTTCTTCTTCTTCGACCTCCATTACTACCACATCCATGTCTTCCTCCAATTTACCCCCACTAAATTTAAATGCAAAAATCAATTAAAAATAAAAATAAATAAATTTAACCACCCCCTTTATCTTCTACAAAATACCCACAAAACCTAATCATAAACCCTTGATTCTCCATTCTACAAACCCAGCTAATTTTTCACTTTTCTTCTTTCTTTCACTGTACATTGACCCATCATCTTCTTCGTCTTCTTTTTTTAATAATTAATTTCCTTTTTTGGAAAAATTCTCGAAATATCTAGTGGGTAATAAACGATCTTTGTTCAGCTAAATGATGTAAATTTTTGTAAAAACAAAAAATAGAGAAGTTTTAGAGAGTTGTAGTTTGAAGTTTGAAGAAGAAGAAAGGAAGAGACTTTAAATTTGAGCCGCAAAAACCGCAGAAAATATCTGATGAGAAGAGGAGAGAGAATATGAGACAGAAATCAAAAGCGGGGCCGCCATTGGTTTCTGGTTGGTTGATGCTGAGCTGTCTTATTCCTGATCACTAGTTTTCTTCTCTATCGCACATGCTTTCATTTTATTTTTATCTTTTTTTTATTTTTTATAAGCGTACGAATTACTGAGTGAAGGTTTTTTGATCTTCTTATGACTATAAATGATGTATTGATTTGCACTATATGACCCTTATGTCACTCTTGTTACACGTAACATTATTAGTAGATCGCGTGGTAATTTACGTGGAAGTGAGATTACCATTCATATATAAGGTAAAGTTAAGTTAACGATTTAGACAATATAATAGTTGTGAGGATTGAATTGATTCTTAAGATTGGAATATAATTTTCTTATTACTAGACTATTACTATGCTTTGTTTGTTGATTTACAAATGAAATTACTAGAAATGCAAGTGTAGGGTACCAATGAATATTAGAGAAATAAGTAATTAATTTGATACGGTTATTGATTGGATTACCATATGATTATATACAACGAGAGTACTTTAGTTCAATAAATTTGATATGTTTCAATATAAGGTTATAGGAGGACTCACCTACAATGATTTAAGGGTTTATTAATTACGATTTTACTTTACTGGTAGTTGGTTAATTAATTTATTTGTCTAGTTAAATAAATTAAATAGTAGATACTTTAACAACACTTTAAATTAACTCTTTTACCAAACATTAAAATAGCTTATCGTAATAATTGCTCAAATAGCTCTTTTATAAAGTTAGATGAACATCTTTCAACTTATTGAACTCCGATAAGGGTCTGTTTTCTTGAGCTTAATTTCAGTTCAGTTCAGATTCAATTAGTTCAGTTCAATTCAATTCATTTTAGCTCCAACTAGTTCAGTTTAATTCACTTCAATTTAATAAATCAAAACGGGCTTTAAGTTATTTATATCATCTAAATTTCAAAACAACAAAAAGATTTTGGTATGGTATTCAAGCCATCTAATTGCTACTATAAAAAAATCTCAACAATCATCACTAATTTACTATCATATAGAGTCATTACATGTCAAATATTTAGCAACCGAAGGAGTATATACTTTGAATATATTAACATATTTAAGTTTTGTGCCCGTGCGATATCCGGGTTGTTTATTTAATTTTAAGATAAATTTTTAATTTATATGTCAAATTTCAAAACATATCATTGATACAAAATTAGTTAGAAATTGATGTGTTTTTGTGATGATTTAAACTATACAGTCAGCATGTAATGACTAATAATAATAACATTGGTGAAAAACATTTCTTGACCCGTAACCTTTAATAATGACCATGTCCGAAATGACTCGTGACTCGACTCGATTGACAGGTCTACACACAATAACAAAATTATATTAGATTGTAAAGTATATTGTTTTAATTGATTATAATATATTATAAATAATGGATGTGGTGCATTTTGAGCTAATTCCTTCGCTCCAAAAAAAATACTATGATACAAAAAATAAATTTATATGATAATTTATGAGTGTTTTTTTTTATAATAAAATTATAATTTAATTTGTACATATGAAATATTGGTACTTTATCGAAAATAAAACTCTAAATTAACAATTTTATCCTAAAATTCTATCCAAATTTGATTGAAAATAAAATTCTAAACTAACTTTTTTATCCTACAAATTGAATTCTATATAACTCTATCCTACGTGGCACGACACTTGGCGAAAATTAGAACGCCAAGTATCGCTGCCTCGTCGCCTGTCTAAAAATTTAGCTTTATATATTAGTTATATGATATGATATTACTCCATAGTAGATTAGATGTGTCAGTCAATTTATTGTGACTAAACAGTGTAGTGCGAAGCTGAGTCCGGTGAAAATGTGAGATCTTTCGGTCCATCATTTTTATGAACCCATAAATATACTGCCGTATCTTAAAAAGGATGGTGTAATATTTGTTGGGCTCAGCATTGAGGCACGTGTCATGCAAGATTGGTAGCTCGGGCCCAGAGTAGGATATTTTTTTTCTCGCACATGGTTACGTCAACCAAGGTACTTGCTTCTTTGGCCATGATTGTGACACGTGTTGGGCTATTTTTTTCAATCATTTGATTTAATTAGTGGTTCTCATTTGTCTGACCTTAAGGCGCGGTTTTTTTAAATCTTTTTTCCCTTTAATGTTTTAAATTGAAATGGACGAGGGAAGACCGAAGAAATCTCATGACTAATCCCTTTTTTAACTCCGTAGCATACTTGTTTTTTTTACTTGTAAGTTGTAATTAAGGCTTGTTCTCCTACGTTGAAATTCAGTTCACTTCAGTTCAGTTCAGCTTAGCTCAGCTCAGCTCAGCCCAGTTCAGTTCAGCTCAATTCAGTTCAGCTCAGTTCAGCTCAGCTTCTAATTTCCTTTTCTTATAAAATATTCATTTCAGTTCAGTTCAGTTCAGCTCAGTTCAGTCAATGAGAACAGGTCTTTACTCTCTTCGTTTTTAAATACTTACTACATTTCTCCATAAGCAGAGTTTTAAGAGAAATTAGATAAAGTAATAAAATATAGAGCTAGTGGAGTAGGTGAAAGAATAAAAAAATTTATAAAAAGCAAAACTAGTGGAGAGAATTAGACGAGAGAAAATAAGAAATTAATAAAATATGATTTATATTGAGCTCACTAGGTGAAAAAAATAAATTAAATATTGTAATAGCCTTCTAAATAAGGAAATGGAGCAAATATTTAAAAACGGCCGGAAAAAAAAAAAAAAAAAAAAAAAAAAAAAAAAAAAGAAAAAAGTGGAGCAATTATTTAAAAATGGACAGGGCCTGAACAAAACTGTTTATGATAATAAAAAAAAATTAGAATTTAAACTAAAGTGAATTGAAATTAAGCTGAAAAAAACATGACTTTACTCTTAAGCTGAAAGTGAGAATTTTAATTTGATGAATTGCAGTTGCCTATAGGAAATAAGTTCCCATATCAAACAAACAATATCTCATTAATGTGCACAAACTTTTCTCACTCTCACGTTTGTTTCTTTTGTTTTTTATTTTTATTTTTTTAATTTTATTTATTTAAGTTATAAATAATAGTTATAATTTTCTCTATACATTAAAATAATTATTTTTAAGGTCCTTAACTATTATGGAGAATTTATTATTTTTTTTCTAATTACTTGGTATTGGAAGTGTGTAAATTATTCTAAAGTGGAAGGAGCAATTTAAAATATTATAACTTGTAAATATTATAACAAAATATTCTAAAGTGGAAAAATGTAAACTAATAATCCCACCTTTACTCCATCTTCCATAAACAATCCCACATTTTGAAATTCCATAAACAATCCCACCTTTGACGGGGGTCTTCCACTAACAATCCATAACCGGTTAAATTATTTTGGTAACCGGTTTTACTAGGTTATGAGACACGTGTGGACTTTTAGTTGGTTTATTCTATTTTTTATAATTAAAAAAAAAAAAAAAACAAAACAAAACCCCTAACCCCCGCCATTGTTATCGGGGCTAGCCCCACCCCCGCCCCCGCCCCTCCATATCACTGTCGCAGCCGCCTCCCTTCCTCGGCAACCCAACCTAGGCATCCGACTTAATCTCAACTTCTCAATGATCTCTTCGTATCTTCTTCTTCTCCTTCACTAACTTGAGGAAGGTGGCTGGGGTCGAGTTTTTCGAGGCTAGGGTTTGGGTTTTCAGGGATGGGTCAGGTTTTTAGGGGCTGGGGATGGAGTTTTCAGGCTTCAAAGCCTAAAATCGACCCTTGATATTTCTTTTAAATTATTTTTGGGGCTAATTTAGGGGCTGAATTGTGGGTGTGAATTGATGTTGCAGCTATTGAATTGGAGGTCCGGCGGTTGTAAGTGGGCTGCATTGGTGGCGCGTTGATGCGGCGTTGTGAGGTGGGTTAGGCGGTGGTTTACCGGCTGTTGCAGAAGCTGGTTGCTTGTTGTGAGCTTCTGTTGCGAATTTGTTGTGAGAAAGGTGCGTGAGTCGTGGCTGGTGCGATGGCTGTTGGCTGCAGTAGTAGCGCGACTGCTTTCGGTTGCCGCTGGTGGTGAAGTGGGAGAAGGGCAACAACATGTTGTTGGTGCTAGGTGAGGTGTCAATGTGGTGAGCAGGTAGGCTGGTATGGTGAGTGAAGGAGCTGCGTGGGTGGAATGGTGGTGGACTGGTGGTCCAAGGAGAAAGACTAAGAAAAAAAATTATTAACCGGTTTAACAGGTTGTAGGTCAAAAGAATCATTAGTGGAAGATCCCTGTTAAAGGTGGGATTGTTTCTGAAATTTCAAAAGGTGGGATTATTTATGGAAGACGGGGTAAAGGTGGGATTATTAGTTTACAATTTTCCTAATTTTTAACGACAAAAAAAAAAAATCGAAATTAAATGTTGATGGGAAAATAATGAGGAATTAAGGGGAGTTGTATATATATATATATTTTTTTTTTTTGAGGAAAAGGGGAGTTGGAATGTCATCCCACACAATATTTATTAAGGAAAAAAAATTAGGCAAATCAATTAGTCAATTGAACTCTAAAATATTTTGAAGAAAAATGTACTTTTTTTTTTTTGAAAGAAAGAAAAATGTACTTTGTATATTTTAGTTTCATTACTCCGTTTGAGACAAAAAAAAAAAAAAAAAAAAAGAAAAGTTTCCGTATCATGTCTTGGATTGAACACAATATCTAGTGCTTGTAGGAAAATTTATTAAATATTTAATTTTCAGTGATTTAATAATAAGTGGGTCCATAGCTCAGTGGTAGAGCATTTGACTGCAGATCAAGAGGTCACCGGTTCGAACCCGGTTGGGCCCTGTTTTGTTTTTTAATTTTGTTAAACGTGATTTAACTCATACTAAAAAACATGTTTGATAGGAAACATAAAATCTCTCCTTCCTTTTTTTCATCGTCTTGCCTTTTGATCTACTTCTTCCTCTAATCTATTTGTTGTCATTCGAATGTAGACTCACTCTTCACTCTTGATTAATGATCAACATAATTTGCTTGAGCTCAACTTTTAGGTGGAAGGAAATGATAATTCGGTCATCACTTGACCATGAAAGACGTTGAAGCAATTGGTAATTGCAATGATTTGATTTTGTTGGAATAAGATGTGGTCTTACGTTGTGAGAATCGGGGGGCGGGGGACTAGTGCATGGCTAATATTGTCCTAACAACTATCCTAAGAGTGTGATATATCGATAGATAGGAAAAATCAGGTGAAAAGTCAATAGTCCGTATAATTGTGTACGTTTGCATTTCGATCATAACTCCCACTAAAAGCACTTTGAGGTGGGATTTCCAAAGGACCTAACTCACTACCCCATTTCGGGTGTATATACGAGAGATCCATACTGAACTAATAAGACCCTTATCATTACCAACAAGAAAAGAGGGTGATGCTTTATAAATTATAATTTATTCATTGTAAATATTGTTGTTGTTAGCCTGTATTCAATTTTTTGAGCCACAAAGCTTAGAGTTGGTGGGGAGCTTACCTTGTGACTTTAAGATCACGAGTTCGAGCCCCACCAACTACAAAATGCTTGGGAGTAAGGAGATTTTCTTAACTCCTCCCTCTACTCTCAAGCGATGACCTGCGAAATTGGGCTGGCTAAACATGTGAAAGGTGCCGCTTCAGTAGGATCCTTCATCTTGGTTTTTTTAAAAAAAAAAATTGAGCCAAAAATTTACGGAGCAGGAGAAATCTAGGTATAGTACAAGTACATATTAAGTTGTTAATACATAAAAATATTACAAATATCATCAATTGGGGATGTAGCTCAGATGGTAGAGCGCTCGCTTAGCATGCGAGAGGTACGGGGATCGATACCCCGCATCTCCATTTATCTTTTTTCTCTTTAATTTTTTTTCCCTATTTTGTATTTTATTTTTTTCTTTGCCCCTAAACTAAAATAAACTCTTCAATAGTTCTACTATTGATTTCATCTACTTCGTATGATCTATCAGTCAATAATTCATCAATCTTTGATCTTCAATTTCATCTTCTGTTATGATTTCATCTTCAATTTCAATCGTATGAACTACCATAACAATAATAAACCTTTAATTTTTTCTACATGGCTAATTATTCACCCACCTCACAATCTCCGCCGGCGACGGAGGAACTCGACCTCGACTCATTTCTCCGGCGACACAACGCCGCCTCCTCCGACGAAGACGACGGCGGAGACAATCGAAATTCCGACATTCTTCATCGCTCAATCGATGACATCCTCAACGATTCCTCTTCCGATTCTGATCACGACGCAATTTCGGTATCTTCTTCTGTTTCTCAAACTAAAACCCTAAATTCCGACAATAAACACTTGAATTCGACGCAAAGTAAGTATTGTTTAATTCAAAGGTTAAAATCTGATGAATTTGCTGGAAGTTCTAGTAGAAGACCGCCGATTCCGACGCAAAATGTGGACGCAATTTCGGTATCTTCTTCTGTTTCTCAAACTAAAACCCTAAATTCCGACAATAAACACTTGAATTCGACGCAAAGTAAGTATTGTTTAATTCAAAGGTTAAAATCTGATGAATTTGCTGGAAGTTCTAGTAGAAGACCGCCGATTCCGACGCAAAATGTGGACGCAATTTCGGTATCTTCTTCTGTTTCTCAAACTAAAACCCTAAATTCCGACAATAAACACTTGAATTCGACGCAAAGTAAGTATTGTTTAATTCAAAGGTTAAAATCTGATGAATTTGCTGGAAGTTCTAGTAGAAGACCGCCGATTCCGACGCAAAATGTGCGGAATTCGTCGATTTTCGGCGGTGGAGTTAGTAGGAAGCCTGGGGCGGCGTTTGCTGCTGCTGCTGCGGCATCGAGGAATGTTCGGATGCCTCGTGCTGCGGTGATTAAGTCGAGGAGAGCTTTGAGTGTGAGTTTGGAGGGGAAGGTGTCGGATGGAGATGAATTGTTAGGGTTTGTTAGGGATGATGTGAAATCCGAGGGTGGTGATGGTGATGACAATGTAAGTGAGGTTGTTGGAGGAGTGATTGAGGAGAGGGAGGATGGTGATGAGTCTGGCACTGTGATGGATGTTGGAAATGGGGAGATGATTGCTTCACTGGAGAAGCAAGAAGTTTCGGAATTCGAGGATTCGAGTGTCGAACAGGTGATTGAAAAGAGAGAGGATGATGAAAAGGTAGGCAGTGAATTAGAGAAGGATGGGGAGTTAGTGTCTTGTTCTGAGAAGAATGATGATATTCATGAGTGTTGGGGTGTGGAGAGGGAAGATAGTGTGGAGTTTGGGGAGAAGAGAATTCGGCATTCGTTAGATGATGAAGGGGAAGAAAGGAATGAGGAGAAGAATGTGGTTGGTTTGCATGAGAATTCTGTTGATGAGGGAGGTGGTTTGTCTTTAGAAGTTGAGAATGAGAATAAAGAAGAGCAGGATTTTGGGTTTGGGGTGCAGCAAGTACAGGAAAGTGAGAAGAGTGTGGTTTTAAATAGTGATGAATTTGGTTCTGGAAGAAATGAGGGCTCTGTAAGTGACGAGGTTAAGGAGCTTGGGCTTGCTGAGGATAGGATTGCTGAACTAGAGAGCGAGTTTGATAGTACAAAGACAGAGGAGAAATTGCTTCCTGTTAAGAAGCAACTAGAATTAGCAGAAGAACTTGAGATAAAACAAGCTTCTACGGGTCAGGATTGGGAGGAAGGGGCTGCTGCGCAGCCTATGAGGTTGGAAGGTGTGCGCAGAGGTTCGACTGTTCTGGGATATTTTGATGTAAATGCTGATAATCCAATTAGTCGAGCTATTAAATCTCAAGCATTTATTCGTGATTATGGTACCTCACAGGTCATTGCAGTGCATCTCAATTACATTGCTTTGGGGATGTCTAAGGGTGTCGTCGTTGTTGTGCCAAGTAAATATTCTGCACATCTTCCTGATAACATGGATCCAAAGGTTCCTGCTTTATCTTTCACCTCAGTGTTAATTTATTACATGTCTCAAAGTTTTACCTTGAGGGATGCCTGCTTACTTTTTGTTTCTGTTACCTGTATTATGCTCTGATGATCTATGAATTTGTTATGATCTATGCACCTTGTTTAGTTTATTTTGAGTGTGATACATTTTTTTTTGTTGGCTTACCCTGCAATATGATAAATTTGCTTGTAATTTGTTAATGAATATTTGATTTCATACTTGGGTTCATTTAGTGCTCTGATCATACTTCTTTCATTGATTTGAGAAATTTAATGACCTAATTACCTATTTCACGAAGGAATCCTTTTGGCTAACATCCTATCCTATATTGTATTAACTTTTTCAGATGTTGTTGCTTGGTGCACATGCTGACCGATCCCAAGTTCCTGTAACTTCTATTTGTTTCAATCAGCAAGGGGATCTTCTTTTAGCAGGGTATGGTGATGGTCTTATTACATTGTGGAATATACCTAGGGGAACTGTAGCTAGGGTTGTCACTGGAGAGCATGCCGCACCTGTGGTACATACACTATTTCTGGCGCAGGATTTTCAAGTGACTCGCCAATTTAAAGCCGTTACTGGTGATTGTAAAGGATATGTTCAGCTACATGAATTCTCCTATATGCCAATAATTGGGGTGACAGTCAAAACACTGGTGAGCACTTTTTTTTTAAGCATATGTATTTGTTCTGAAAGTGCCTTGCAATATTTGATTGTGAAATTAGTTCTTGAAAACTGAGGCACATTATTGTGTCTTCTTGACTTGATGGACAATTGACATTTATGCTGTTGCTGAAACAGTGTCTTCTTGATGGTCAAAGGACAGGCACAGTGTTGTGTGCCTCACCACTTCTACCTGATGAATTTACTTTCTCAGGCAATACCACAGGCTCAGGAAGCAGCATAGGTGGTGTCATGGGTGGTGTAGGGGGAGCAGCCCCTTGGAAATTCTTCAATGAAGGTTCCTCCTTGTCTGAAGAAGGTGTGGTCATCTTTGTCACCCATCAGACTGCTCTGGTGGTATGAAGTCCTCATATAGCTGGACAAATTCCGTGTACTATTTATTCATACATTCATGCTTGCATTACTTTTTGTTCCTTTTCCATTATGTTGAAGTGATGAGTATGGGATGCAGGTGAGACTTAAACCTAGCTTGGAAGTCTATGCACAACTTTCTAGGCCAGAAGGCGTTCGGGAGGGTTCTATGCCATACACTGCTTGGAAATGTACCACAAAGTCACGGGGTTCCTCCACAGGTATGCAAAGATGTCTTTTTTACTATTGTGTGACAGGTGGTTAATATGTTACATTATTGCAGAAAATGTGAATCCTGAAGCATTGGAGAGGATCTCACTGCTTGCTATAGCATGGGACCGGAAGGTTCAAGTTGCCAAGCTAATAAGGTCAGAACTGAAAGATTCTGAAAAGCCAGAACTTAAAGAAAGTGGAAAGTGGACACTTAGAGTGTGTGGAAAGTGGACTCTTGAGAGCGCAGCTGTAGGTTTGGCATGGCTTGATGATCAGGTACATGTCTCTCCTCATTCAGAAGGCTTTATTTATTTATTTATAAACAATAAATAAGAACATTTTAGGCATGTTTTTTTTAGTTCATTCTTTGTTGTTGGAGGCATATATATAAGTGGAGTACTGGCCGTGGAAGTTGCCGGAAATATGACTTTTTTTCTGGCACAGATGTTGGTGATTCTTACATTGACTGGTCAACTTTGCTTGTATACAAGAGATGGGACCTTGATCCACCAAACTAGTTATGCTAGCGATGAAACTGGAGGAGATGATCTTATTTCATTTAACACGTATTTTACCAATGTGTTTGGCAACCCTGAGAAAGCGTATCACAATTGTCTAGCAGTCAGAGGAGCATCTATCTATATACTTGCACCCAGGCATGTTGTTGTTTCTCGCCTTCTTTTATGGCGAGAACGTATTGAGGTGTTGCGCAATGCAGGAGACTGGATGGGTGCCTTTAACATGGCTATGACATTATATGATGGTCAGGCTCATGGTGTTATTGACCTTCCCAGAGACTTGGACGCTATACAGGAAGCTATTATGCCCTATCTGGTGGAGTTGCTCTTTTCATATGTAGATGAGGTTTTCTCCTATATTTCAGTTGCCTGCTTCAACCAGATTGACAAAGAAGAAGAGGCGGATAATTCTCTCACAAATGGCAATACTGCATCTTCTGAAATAAAAGAGCAATTTACCCGTGTTGGTGGAGTAGCAGTTGAATTCTGTGTTCATATTAGAAGGACTGACATTCTTTTTGATGAAATATACTCAAAATTTGTAGCAGTTCAGCATAGAGGTATGTTGACACCATGTTTTTTTTTGGATATATTCTGCAATGTGTTCCAAAGCTTCTTGTTGATGACTGTTCATTGTAATGCTATGCTGCTACATGAAATGTACTTCATGCACAAATAACGTTCATGTTTGCTTTTATTGTTGAACTTTGACTACTTGTGAAAAGAAAAATGATACACATGAAATATATATATTAATGTAATCCGATTAATAATCAAATACTACTTTTATAGTAAGTTTTTCATAATAATTTTACTTAAGAATTCCGGAAATAAAATGTGGTCAAGCTCAATGTAGGAGATGGAACACAACAGTTTTTTGTGGGCGGAACAGCTGGAAATTTTAGGCTTTCTTGCAATAGACATTTTTTCTTTGTTTGCTAGTTTTTGATATTGTGCATACAGGTAGTCGTAAGTTGTAAAATATCCTAGAGTTTGTTTTGGAGACTCGGAGATTTGTTTCTTGTTCCTGATGTAGTTTGCTGCTTTGCTGAATCGCAATATTATATTCGTTTACTTCTTCCTTTCTCACCTCTGTAAAAGAGAAAACAAAATGTGATACAAGATTACAAGTTCAATGTTTAAACTGGCCTGGATAGTAGTATTTTGACATTTGCTGTTTTCTTTTTCATTTTCTTTATGAAGATACATTTTTGGAGCTTCTGGAACCCTACATATTGAAGGATATGCTTGGATCACTGCCTCCTGAGGTATTCCTAATCCCAAATTTAAATACCTTTTCATACTTAGTTTTTTAAAATTGCCTTTCCTTGAGAAAAAGAATAATAATCTTGATTGATCTTTGTTCCCTTCCTTAGATTATGCAAGCACTAGTAGAGCATTACAACAGCAAAGGATGGCTGCAGCGAGTGGAGCAATGTGTTCTTCACATGGATATTTCATCCTTGGATTTTAATCAGGTCATATACATCTTCTATATTGCAGATAGTTGAAGCAGTTAACTTCATTTGGTAGCTTATGTTGTCACAAACCAGATCTTGTACTGATTTGAATTGCAAAAAATTTAGGTTGTGAGGCTATGTAGAGAGAATGGTTTGTATGGTGCCCTGATATACCTTTTCAACAAAGGGCTAGATGATTTCAAGACTCCTTTGGAAGAATTATTGAATGTGTTAAGAAATCATAAAAGAGATGCTGCTACTGCTGCTGTTGGGTGTGTAGCTTGGAGATGCATTCCCTTGATTTTGTTATACGTTTTGAGTATTATCTATCATTAATTAGATTATAAAATGCAGGTACCGAATGCTAGTTTATCTGAAGTACTGCTTTTTGGGCCTTGCTTTTCCACCAGGTATATATTGGTTGATTATCTGCAGGGTTGTCATAAAGATGTACTGAAGAAGATTGGGCATTGCTGTTTACTCATGTGATTATCATGGTCATTGTGATTATCGATTTTGTTGCTTCATAATAATTTCAATCTTCATGCACGGGGTTTCTTTAAAAACTAAAAACACATTTTAATTACAACTAGTGTGTGGCCTGGGTGATGCACTGGGTTTTACTTTGAATATCAATAATTATTATTTGAGCTATATAATATAAACTATATAACTAAAATAAAAGTGTACACTAATAACTATGAAACTAAGTGCTCTCAAATTGATGTTAAATACAGTGTATCTAGTATATTATAATTGAATATGAAACATAATTACAAGATAGCAAAGATTGTAAAAACATTAATTTATTTTCTTATTGGTCGTGTTCAAACCTTATACTCCGTAATAAATATTTTTGTTGCCATTAAAACATGTTTATAGTATAATGGATGATGTGTCATACAATACATGTGAAAGGTGATGTGGCATACATCTAATACATGTGAAGGCCTGAAAGGTGCAGTGTGGCACATATTCTGTTTTAGGAACGCTTTTTAATAGATAAGTATAGATTTCCTTCCCGCACTTCTCATTGGACTTAATGAATTTATGTTTCACTGGGATGATTGTCTCAGGATGGAGTATTGTTTCAAGGAATACATCATCCAAATAATGACCACTGGCACTCTTCTTTTTTGTCTATTCAATGGGATACTTTGTGATACTGTCTGAATATGTTTTCGGTATTGACAAAATACTATGATAGCTTCATTGTTTATGATTTCTCACACAGTTGATATTCATTGCTGCTAAAGAAAAGAATGGTTTATGTTTATGTTAGACTTCACTTGTTTTTTCTCATTTCTCATTGCTGTCATGTAAGGTTTCACTCCGTGTATGGCTGTCACTTCAGCTATTGCATCCAGACTCTGCTGAATAAATGATATTGATTTCCTAATATTCAGAGATAAAATTAATGACAGATATAGGGTAACAAAACATGGGATATTTTATAATAATCTTCTCTTGTTAATATATTTAGTTTAACAGTTGACA
The DNA here is from genome assembly GCF_948465745.1 of Chenopodium album. Classification (NCBI taxonomy): domain Eukaryota; kingdom Viridiplantae; phylum Streptophyta; class Magnoliopsida; order Caryophyllales; family Amaranthaceae; genus Chenopodium; species Chenopodium album. The sequence continues at coordinate 76,816,506 of NC_137840.1, read as the reverse complement.
TCCTCAAGAAATTTCTGGGGAATTTCCAACAATCTTGTGATGATTTAAAGTTTCTTCTCCCCATTTGGCTCTTTTTATAATTTTCTTGTGATCACATGACTTCAACCGTGTATCATGAAATATATCTGTGTCTGTTATGCAGGACATGGAAAACTCCCTTCTGAGCGGCTCCCTTCTCTTAGGATGGAGCTTTTGCAATTTCTGCTGCAGGATTCTGGTGGCCCAAAGTCACAGACAGGCGCTAGCTTAACTTCAACTGGAGCTTTCCTGAACTTGCATTATCTACTAGAGTTGGATACAGAGGCTACATTAGATGTTTTAAGAATGTCGTTTCTGGAGGATGGGCAATCCAGGCTTGATAATTCTCTGCCTAACTATTCAGATGCTACTGATGACAATCCGATTGAAAATGAATTAATTGCTGGTGATCAGGATATGTTGGTTCAGAAAATTGTTGATGCTCTAGTTATTGTTCTTGATGTAGATATTTCTCAGTCACTCAGATCTACGGGCAATGATGATGCTAGCATGGTTGTATGGCCTTCAAAGAAAGATATAGGTTTTCTCATTGAGTTTGTGGCTAGTTATGTTGCATCTAAAAGAGCTAATGTATCAAAGAGTGTGTTGAGCCAAATATTGGAATACCTCACTTCAGAGAATCATCTTGCACTTGATGACTGTGAACAGAAACATGAATCTAAAAAAAGAAGGGAGAAAAAAGTACTTGCTCTGTTGGCCGCAGTTCCTCAAACAGAGTGGAATGCATCCTATGTCCTGCACCTGTGTGAAAAAGCTCAATTTTACCAGGTGTGTATACGCTTTGTGTTCTTTTATGTGGTTTCTTAGTAAAAAAAGAAACATGCTTGACATTTGAAATTACACAATATAGCTGTATAGTGCTGACTATCTTCCCTATTTCAGGTTTGTGGCTTAATCCACACCATCAGACACAATTATCTTGCTGCTTTGGATTGCTATATGAAAGATGTGGATGAACCAGTGCACGCATTTTCATTTATTGATGGTATATTACTGCAGCTCAGTGAAACTGAGTCTGCTGCTTTCCAATCATCAGTCATTTCTCGGATTTCAGAGCTAGTCACTTTGAGCAGGTAGATCTTATAATGGAATCCTAAAGTTTATCTCACTTTGTTTTGTGGAGCATGTGAAATGTTTTGATGTTGTGGAATTAAACAACCATTTGTTTGTTCTTTAGCTGAAAAAAGAAATTTTGTTTGTTTACTTATTGTTTTTTGATCTGGCATTTTCAGAGAATGCACATTTTGCTTGGTGATTTATCACTTGAACAAAGAAAGGGGACATATTCTCTCTAATCTTCAATCAACCCCAAGAAGCCTTTTCCTTTATCTTAAGACTCTTTTTGAGGTTTATCATTCAGGCACCCTCAACTTTTCTTGTATAGAGGGGGATGGTATCTTTGATGGTCCCTGGGGCAGACAAAATGATGGGAATATTACTCTGGATGCTTATCTAGAAAGAATTTCTGAATTTCCGAAAATAATACAAAATAACCCCGTTGAAGTGAATGATGATATCGTTGAACTATACCTCGAGGTGAGTCTGTTCACACATCCTTCCTCTTTATTTTATTTATTTATATATATATTTTTTGGTTGGAGGGTTGGGGGTGTGAATGGAATATATGGATTAAAAAAACGGTTGCTTGCTTGCTTGCTGTGGCCTGTGGGCCTTAATGTTACACTTACTATTTTCTGCTCTTCAATCTGTTGTACTTACTCTTATAAGGTTCCTTGACGTGAGTTATCTGCTACAATTTTTTTTGCAATTACTAGGATTCTTCAGTAACATAAATATCTAACTCAAATTTGGCTAACATTACTAAGTATCATATGCTACCCAACTATTGCCACATTTTTTTCTCTGCATCTACAGACTGTTCTTTGTATTGTAGCTACCTTCAGCACAAAGTGTTTTGGCTCCCATAAGTATTTAAAAATGGAGGGAGTATATTAAATTCTTATTTAACCAGATTGTGTTTTTTTTTCTTCCCTACAGCTGTTATGTCAGTATGAACCTGATTCAGTTCTCAAGTTCCTAGATACTTTTGAAAATTATAGAGTTGATCGCTGTTTGTTGTTGTGCCAAAGATATGAAATCGTTGATGCTGCTTCGTTTTTATTAGAAAGGGTCGGTGATGTTGGAAGTGCTCTTCTGCTTACCCTCTCTGGACTCAATGATAAATTCATCATGCTTGGTACGGCAGTGGGAAATACAATTTCAGACATGGATGTAGGCAAATATATACATAAGGATTGCTTTGCTGCTGCTTTGGGGTTGAAAGAGGTGGTTAGATTTTGTATTTTCTATATAAAAATGTTCTTAATGTTGTTTATTGCATCAGATAATAAATTAATAATGTGATATCTATTTCCTTGCAGGTACAAGACATTAAAAAAGTACTACATTCATGTATTGGCCTTTGCCAACGCAACTCACCTCGTTTGAATCCGGAAGAGTCTGAATCGCTTTGGTTCCATGTGCTAGACTCGTAAGTTCTGTATCCTTTTGTCTATTAACAGCTCATAATTGTTTGGTTCCTTGGATGCTTTTTTTCCCCTTGAAAGTTGATTGTTGTGGAAGTCATTTTGTCCTTCCTGTTGACATGACTGAACTGTACAGCAAGTAAGATTAGGTAATTTTTTATTATCGCACGACAAAAATAATAACATGGCACTAAATAAGTGTATATTGCAACTTATATTAGTGCATCTAGGTCTATTTCCAATTTGCTTCAGTATCTCAGTAAAACAATACTTCGTAAAAGAAAAGATAAGGATTTCCCCTCTGGATTTTAACTATTCCCTTGCCAGATGAGGAAAAAAAAATTACATTAGGTGATGCATGTAAATGACTAAATGGTTTTAAAATAAGTGAATTGGGACATCTCAATTCTCAAATAACACTGATCAATATGCGACGGGTAAGGGCAGCTTAGCCATTGCAGAGATAGTATAATTAATTTAAAATTTAGATCTGTGAAAAGATATTGAGAGCAAGTTGCAAACAATTAACATATATCAATAGTCAAAAGCAATAGCATGTTATGCCTCAGTTGAGTAAGAATTGGATCTGAATTTTGTTTGCATGAATTAATAGATTAGGAGAAACAGGATGAAAAGAGAAATTTACAGATTATGTTGTATGGTGGAGCTTAGTGGTCTGGGAGGCGGAGGAAAGAGATAGTGCACTTAGAAGTATCTATTATTTTGGATTTTTAATTTTTTTTTTTTTGGCGGAGGGGCGTTCAGTAGTAGATGGGTTTGTTGAGAAGAAAAATGAGATAATTATTGCAATTAGTAATTGTGTTAAGTAATTGATGGTACAAATGCGATTCTTTGTTTTTTAGGGGAGATGATAAAATAAAGAAATACTTGTAAGATTTAAAAAAAAAATGAAATGATCCTTATATTTCTGAAGAAGCTTCACATGCTATCTGCTAGGCGGTAACTATTTATATTTGCTCTCAGGTTTTGTAGACCCTTACTTATTTTTCAAGGTAACTCTGAAAATGGCATTGCAACTCAGTCTTCAAACTTTAAAGATGACTTGGAGGCCAATTCCATCTCATGGACGATTTACAGGACTCAGAAATGTGCTCCTGTTCTGAAGAGAATATTTTCTGAATTTGTCAAGGAAATTGTTGAGGGAATGATAGGATATGTTCGCCTTCCATCTATCATGGAAAAACTCCTGTCAGATAATGGAAGCCAGGAATTTGGTGATTTTAAGCTGACCATATTAGGAATGCTGGGAACATACAGCTTTGAGAGGAGGATTCTGGTAAGTACATTTTGCCATTTGAAGTTTAATTCTTGGTTGTTGAATTCCTATTTATGTGGCTGTATTAAAGACATTTACTTTCAGAATTCAGATTATTGAAAGTAGTAAGAGTATTTAGAATTTTGAATTGTTAGGCATAAATTTTGTGTGAGACTGTTAACGATTGATTCTTAGAGTTTCAGGTGTTGAATGGTATGTTAATAAATCCTCATCGTTTATTAGGTGGCCTAGTAGATAAGGATTCATTTTTACTACTGACCTAGTGACCTATGGGGATCTAGCACCTCGAGTGGAGATAGCTAGCCCACTTACATCTCTGTCAGCTTAAAACATCTATTTTTTTTCCTTTCTCTCTCTTTTTTTTTTTTTAAATGTTTAAGGATGCTTAATTTAATTCTATTACAGCATCACCTGTGCCTGCTGTCCTTGTTTACACTAGCTTGAAAAGCATGAACTTCTGGGGCCATTATGCTTCTACCATTTATTTTTTTTGTTGGGGGAGGGGGGGGGGGAGTAATAAACACACGTGACTTGATTCCAGTTCTGACTTCTCTTTCAATTCACTTTTCACCTATATTATAATGCTTTCAGGATACCGCCAAATGCTTGATAGAGGATGATACATTCTATACTATGAGTTTACTCAAGAAAGGTGCTTCAAAGGGTTATGCCCCTCGAAGTCTTCAGTGCTCTATATGTAATTGCTCCTTCAAGAGCTCTTCAAATTCTGGAATCCGGGTGTTCAATTGTGGTCATGCAACCCATATACAATGTGATGTTCAGGAGAATGCTACAAGTAGTCAAAGTTCCTCTGGTGGATGTCCAATATGCGTGCATAAAAAAAAGATTCGGAAAGCAAAAGGTAAGATGGCAGAACTAGGTTTAGTGAGTGCTTCACCATCTACATCCCGACGAGCGCAGGGCACAAGTATTCTTCACCCTCGTGAACTGGATGTATTTGAAAACTCCACTGGCCCTCAAACTTCAAGAGTACGTATTTTGTGTATTTTCTACCTCTTTAAGTTTTTTCTGTTCTATTTCTGTATGATAAGCTATCAAAATTTGATTGGAGCTATCTTTTGTGACCAGTTGGCAGTTGTCATGAATCTTACCTTGCAATTGCACAATAAGAACCAAAACAAATCAATGTTCCTGTAACAATTACACCTGTCATGTAATTGGTCCTGTGCCCATGCAAGGATCATTAATAAACCTCACTTAAGAGTTCCACAATCATTTCACTTGTGTTTTTTCTGGCATGAAATATAATGCCTTCAAAAAAAAATTATGATGTATTTACCTACTTGAGACTGTATATCTTGAACAGACAAATTCATCCCCCTTTTTTGGGTCTTAGTTTAATTCCTATCAGGCTATAGTTAGCTGATCAAAAAGAATTTACTGCTATAGAAGTAATAGAACTCATCCTCACATAAATCATTCTCATCCATGTTTCTGTTACCTCTTCATCCATTGCATTTCAAGACTTACATCCTCTTCTTATCTAGAAGATAGCCCCTCCCAAGATTTCCAATCCCAGCTACACCTTTAATAGCTGTTATGATCCTTCTCATCTCATCTTCTCTAGAATTTCTACAACATAATTACTTTTTAACTTCAAAGTATTTATTACTCATTTAAATTTACACTTAAATCATTCTCATCTAGGTTTATGTTACCTCTATTCCCGAAGCATTGTCTATAACAGCAGCTTATCTGTTTAGCATTGATTTTGCTCATTTTGAGTCGTTCACCGGCACTCCAAATTATCTTATCCTGTCTTGCTATACTGCAGTTTGAGATCTTGAATAGTCTTCAGAAGAACCAGAGATTGGTTACTTATGATACCGTGCCCCAGCTGAGGTTAGCACCTCCATCTGTTTACCACGAAAAAGTAAACAAAAGAAATCATTTTACAGCAGGGGGAAGTAGAGAAGGCTTGATGGATTCTGAAAAGCCTAGTAGAAATAAGCAACTCCGAGATCTCAAAGTAAAAGGCTCGTCAGTTAGGTTCCCTCTCAAATCAAAAATATTTGGTAAGTTTATTGTTTATTCCTCCGTATCATGTTTATTGGCTATTTACGCTGCTAATGCATGGTAAGAACATGCTGCAGGCAAGGAGAAGACTCGTGTCAACTAACCATGCTGCTAGTGTTGGGATCAAGCTCGGTACATTTCACTGGTCATATTGAATATTTATTAACATTTTCACATATTAGTATCCACCTTCTGATTAACTCATTTTTGTTTCAATATCGTACAGAGTAGAGACATCAAGCCCCCTGTCCTTGTAATCAATTGTATCCCTGTATATAGCTATTCAAGTTAGGTAGACTAATAAACCATATTTGGGAATGAATTCATTGTAATATCTTCTTAGTGTTGATTTTCTAATACATTAATTTTTGGCAAAATTTTCACTTTTGCATTTTATTTTATTGCTAGTACTCGAAATTCTCTTCACTTCTGCATTTGCAACCTTGATTTCTGATGAATTTTATATGCTGCAATCAGCTTTTGACCTGTCAATCTTGTCGAGCAGGTTCTGCATGTTTGACCTCAATCCCCTTTCTACTTGCAATTACAGCCTATTTCAGCATGTGAACGTATGAGCCTGAAGTCGAATTCTTGCTGTCTCAATGTCAAATTTGGCTAAAACACTACTTGTATAGTTGTATGGTTACGTAAAACTGTGGAAGAACTCTTTCGTTTCAGCAAAAATAAGTTCAATGTCACCGCAGCTTCATTGCCTATAATCTCTACCATTAAGATCTGTAATTCTGTAAACATTAAGTCTAAACCATATACGGGGTAATAAATTCAGTTAATGATCACATACTTCACGGGTTTCGCAATAACTAAAATCGGTATACAAGCAAATACCACATCAAACAATTTAAAATTCCCAAATTGTGCTTTATTGGTGAGGTAAGTAGAGAAGACACAGACATTTTTGAAATGGATTGCCTTCTGGAACTAAATTAAAGAGCAAAAATGTCTACTCGTATAAAACAAGCTTAAATGCATCATGAAATCACAGTAACATAACGGAGCCACCATAATATGAAAGGGCCAAAAATCACTAGATTACTTTGTATTCAAAAGATGACTCCACATAATAGTAACAATAGCAAAATCTCAACATGTCTGATCTCCCAACGTACACAAATAAAAGAAAATTAACAATAGATCTCTTGAAAATTGTAACTAATGTCATCATACTAATTAACTACGACAACGAAAAAAGACAGGTGCCTTGCAGCTTAGTCGAACAAGCTGAATCCCATGTCATCATCACTCTCTTCCTTGGGTTCCTCCTGCAAGGATAAAATATCAAAAATATTAGCCAAAATTCTAGAAGCAACACCACAAAGGAAAAAACTAACAGAACAACAATACATGAAGTATATACCTTCTTCTCTTCCTTCTTCTCTTCAGCGGCAGGGGCAGCTGCAGCACCACCTGCAACGGCTGCAGCAGGGGCAGCACCTCCACCAGCACCTACATTCATGATAAGATCCTCAATGCTCCTCTTCTCAACTAGCTTGGCAAACAAATTTGGCCAGAAAGACTCGCATTCAATGCCAGCTGCTTTAACAAGAGTGGCAATCTTCTCAGCCTGCAAACAAAACATAATTCCCATGAGCACATGTAGCTAGCTTATACATGAACGCACAAAGCTGCTTGACCAAAAAAATTATCAAAAATTGCCAAGAACATTTTACAAGGCTGAAGGTAATAGATAAGCCAACATTGCATAATTCTTCAATACAAGTACCAGTTTAAATTAATTTCAATAATGTAGGATAAAAAGATAAATATCTAAGGTAAATTGTACAACACCAAACAGAGAAATTGCACTTCCAACTTAAAATAAACAATCGATTAAACCGCTAAAATCCTCCAAGTTCCAACCAACGATAGTCCAAACTCCAAATATTATATCAGATTAACAGCTAGAGTAATCAATTATGGGGAGAACTGGGGAATAGTACTCTTGCAGAGTATAAATGAATTAGCACACTAAAGAATAGATTATTGATAATTCAGTGAAACCATTACCAGTATCCTATCTTCGATATCTTAAGAGACGCACTTAGCTGACAAACTGTTAAGGCTTTGGAAAGTTCCTAATACTTATAATAGATAGGTAATAAAATCGATATAACCTAAATGCTAAAACCTAATACAACACTTTCTTAATACATACAAAGGTAGATTAAATCTTAAAATTATATTCCAGCTTATAAGCAACCAGTTAAAGCTCTTGCAGTATAAGAAGATCCAAACAGATCAGAATGTATAAAAAAAAATCTCAAATTAACGAGCAAAACAAGAACATACGAATACCTAACCATTATTAGATACAAAATCATCAAACCAAAACACAGGTATAATACAATCAGCAAATTGCAAAAAATTCCAATTAAAATAGCAACAAAATCATCGAAAATCAAATCAAAGTCTTCCAGAATTTGAATCTAAAAATTATTATATACATAACACGATGAATTGCGATCGTAAAGCATTGTCAAAATAACAAAATCAAATCGAAAATAAATAAAGGAGCAGAACATTACAGTGACGGCGACTTCGTCGTCGTGGAGGATAAGAGCGGCGTAAGTGCAAGCGAGTTCTCCGACCGACATTGTTAATTGAGTTTTGTAACGAAAAACACAAAAATCTCTGCAAAAACAATTTCCAGAAAAAGAAACAAAAATATGAATAAGAAGATCAATCAAAGAAACTGGAGATTAAATTGAAGAAGAGAAGAAAGAGAATTACCAAAGGAAGAAGATGAATGTTCCTGCTTGCACGCGGCTACAATGGAGAGCAACTAGGGTTTTGAAGCAAAAAGAAGTAACTGGCTATTTATAAGATGATTTCTCAGGGTTTTGAAGCTTTTATGCGGTAGGTCTTCTTTTGTGTTGTGGACTTTTTAAAGGGCCTTAACAAACCAGAGCCCATTAAACGATGTTTAGGCCCATTAAAATCTTCGATGACACGGTTTTTTTTTTTTAAGAAAAAAAAAATACTAATATATGGAAGTCTATCCATTAATCCAATTAAGTTTTATTATGGAAACATATTAAACAGAATAATTGGATGTTCTGACCATGATAAATTTTGGTTAAGCATAGGAGTATAGGACTATAGGAGTATAATCTGTATCACCGTATGACATGTTGCTTTTTAACTCAATAAACATTTTATTAATTAATCGGTATAATGAGCTATTTGAAAGATTTTGCGAGTATTTGAGTGACTAAATAATTTATTTATTTATTTTTTTGCAAAAGAGGATAAACCAATAAAAGAAAGTGACTAAATAATTTATAATAGCTCTTATCAGTAAGGTGAGTTAGGAAACCTAATGTGCATCCATGTTGTTACGGAGTACAACATTTTATGGGTAATGAGATATAATTATACATTGGTACCCATATGTCCAATTTCCATTCAAAAGCTATACTTGTTGAGTTGTTGCTATCCAGTCACAAGGTTGAAAATGTTATTGAAGATAGGATGAGGTATAGTTAAAAATTAAAAAAAAAAAAAAAAAAAAAACATTTCCACCTTGCCCAAAATCACTTTAATGTCTTTAAGTACATCTTTGAAGGATCTACATTACAATGTAGAGAAAATGCTTTAGGTTAAAGATTTGGGCGCTTCAAGAAGGATCAAAGCAACTCCTTCTATAGGATAACATCTTTCTTTGATTAGTTCAATTAGTTGGAATTCACTTCACAACAGCATATGTTGAGCAGAAGTTAGATCCTTTGTTTTGTCACTTGTATAAAGAGACAAATCCAAGGTCGAAATTCATGGCTAATTTAGAGCATAACACTATTCTGTCGTATTGTTTCAACTCCTGTAATGTTTATTTTATAAAAATCACTTAAAACATATAAACACAAAGAGCGCGCACACACACATACAATATCAGTTGAAAATGGCTGGCTTTAAACACCAGAGAGTCGCTTATTAGGCACTTAGTTCACACAAGATGAGCTAAAGATAAACTCTTGGTTATATTGCTTCGCAGATCATTAAAAATACAGGAATTTGATGGTGGAAATTCATGTAAAAAATGCTATTGTATGCATCACTCTATCTTTTGTCTACTATATCTGACACATTTTCCTGAATCATGAGGGCAGGAAGATAGTTAATGCTATTAAGAATAAACTAGTTTAACTTTTGATTACAAACATTTAACCCTTACAATTTGATTTCTTTCGAAACAAATTAGTAAAACAACATCAGCATGATACATCTCAAAAATTTGATATTATTTATTCATAAGATCATGGGACTGAAAAGTTTGCCACTACAACGAAATCCATTTAAAAAGTTAAGTCAGAAAACAAAGTTAAAATGTAAACTCAAATTCCTAAAGGCATAAAATCGAGTATAGTGTACAATGGCAAGGTTCAACAACCTAGCATATTAGAAGTGCTAGCTCTCTAATGCAGGCAAAGGTTGTCAGTGACAACACTTACGACCTGCCTACGATACAACTAGGATACCTAAACTACATTACATGGCTACAAAGTCACCATGATATCCAAGTACAAAACAACGCTACATATCATTTGCCACAACAATGCTTCATAACTACATTACTACAGGTACATTACTTTCTGAGATGGTAAGCTGAAAGTAGAGCGATTTTCACCATCCTTTTTCCCATCTCCTGATGAGAATCACCAAAGTTAATCCATAGTAATGCAGGCCCTGTTGTTAGGCAGAAAAAGGTTCAGAGCAACATACAATAGCTATGTTAATATGCAAATTAGATGGTGGATACTTCAGATAGTATAACGTCAAAGAAAACAGAATTCAACTACCTATGCATCATTAGTTCCAAAATAAAAAATTACCTATGCATCATTAAATCATTTATTAAGCATGTTTATAAATTAACAGAGTTTCTCAAATATAGCAAGACTCATTTATCAGGAGCACTTGTCCAGTTGGCCTTGATCATTTTGCAACCCATGACTTGCAGAAAAGCAGCTTTTATGCCTGTCTACGACAGATATAGTACCAAGCTCTTATTTCAAGTCTTTTACGCCAGTCTGCTTCTATTGTAAACATGTGTACTCTCAAGATACTGCAGAAGCTGAGCTAGGGTTTCTTGGACATTATATGAACATTTAGAAAGTTGTAATGCATGTCACACCGTTAACTAGGCTTTGTTGTTTGCATAGAAATAACATTACTTTTATCATCCATTAATTGATCCATACCTATTACTAATTCTACTACTCTGACATTCTATTTAGCAGTCTACAATACTCAGTAATATGAATAAGATGATCTTTCTATTTAGCAGCCTACAATACTCAGTAATATGAATAAGATGATCTATTTGATCATCAAATTATATGTAATATACCATTTAATAGCACTGTAGGTATTTTACCTTGAATATGAGGCATTTGTCTAGAGCGGAGAAGCAGACTTTGACCTAGATCAACAAGAGAAGGAAAGAAGTTTAAAAATAAAACAATGTTTTATTATAATATGCTGATTATCTAGGATCAAAAATGAAATACAGTACCTAGTTGGCTGTGCAGGGGATGCAGACCTAGATCTTGGAGCAGGTCTGGTTACATATATAATCATGTCATTCTTTGTAGACACCAAACAATGAACTTGATAAGCAATCAAGGGTGCCAAAATATATCTGAATCGCCAAAATATCATTAGAATGTTACCTTGGGCTCTTTCCTACACTCTTGCTTCTATCTCGGATAGGGCTCCTGCTTCTATCTCGGATAGGGGTCCTGCTTCTACTTCTGCTTCTGCTCCTTTGTGGACTACCCTCATAAGCTTTTATCTGTCAAGTGGGTTTCAGAAAATAGGGAATGAAGAAAATGAATAGTGTAAAGATTCAACTATGCCTTACAGAATTAAATCAGCTCCTATAGACAAACATCCTTCATGTCAGATTAAAAGAGGCATGTGCCTAAGTGGCTACACTTGTGTTTTCTCCTGATCACATCAAAATCCACAATACATGTCCCAACCTCTCTAAGGGTAATGCAGGCATAGTAAAATGAAAGCAATAACAGTCAAAAGGACATACAGTCATTGGTTATAATTTTAACAAAGAAAATTCCCAAACCAATAGGCCTAAAACCAAGACAAGACATTTGCTATTGACAGCAATGTGTTATAATGGCCTGATGGCAAATAACTATTTCGAAAATTAATCATTAAAATCTGTAATTACAACTATAGTAATGGAAATTTACCCGAATGTAAGATTTTGAGAAAGGATTACGAAATTCAGTGTCATCTAGCTTCCGGATCTGTGTAAAATTTACCAGTGTTAAGATAGAATATCAAGACTTTATTACCATTGACTATCAGAAATTCGGAGTACTCTTGATACTTACAGCATATTGCATGTCCTCGTAATTAGTGTAGTCAACCATTCCCATCATACCTGCAACAATATTATTATTTCACAAATGATAGTTATCAATGAAACCTACACCTCAGCAAGCACTGATTTTGGAATAATTGCTTGTTGAAGAACATAAGGATCAAATTACACATGATAGACTCATTAGAACAAATAATTTTTTTGACTGAAGCACACTTCATACAGACAGCAAATTTGAGCATAACTTTCAGAATTCGTGGAGAAAAACTTAAGTAGACTCAAAGTGAGCAAGAGCATAACTATAGGTAATGTAATTCCTGACATTCTCTCACCTTTAAATATAGCAAAGCTATTCTATAAATCTTTTCAGGTAGGTTAAGGAGGGATTAAAATAATGTAAAGAGAAATAAAATAAAATAACGTATCATGCCTCAAGTCTAGACAGGAAATAAAATCATGATAAGATTTACACATTACATTTTACTCAGTGATCCATCGTCAAAATATATAGAAAGTAAGATCAAGTTGTCCATTAGATGGAACTTCAGGGGTTACCCTAAATCTTTAAGAAAAAGACAACACTGAAGGATAAACTAGAAAAAGATATAGCATACCTTCACCATCACGGAAAACTTGGGCAAAGCAGACATCCCCAGCCTTACGCATATGGTCCTACAAGACAAAATAACAGTGAGAATCTTTGACACCAGAGCAATTAGACTTTGGTGAAAAGAAAAAGAAAAAAAAGTCAATTTACACACCTTTAGATCCTGCCATGAAGCTGAAGGTGGCAGTCCACGCACAATTACTACATAAATAAGAACACGTATTAAACAACCCACGCAGGAGAGAAATAAGTAAGGTTCAAAGATGTGGCAAACAAGTTTTTGGACAACACTAAACTTTACGCTTGACCACATTACCAATGCTTTTTTATATCCTCACTAAAAGTCCAAGCTATGCTGCTATCACTTCTAAACAACCCCCCCCCCCCCCAAATCCCCAAAAGAAAGTATAGAAAGCAAAAGGTCAGTATCCAAATTATTTGGTGTACCTCGAAACTCAGAGCGACGGGAAGCACCAAACTGCCCACCTCCACCCCCACCACCTGCACCTACAGCACCACCACCACCACGTCGGCCAACAGGGGACCTGCCTCTACCTCCATGAGCCAACTCAACCTGAATAGTGAACTACTTAGGCCTGAACATATTGAAAACGTAGCAGCAAGTAAAGATGTATATTAGGTGGCATGTACCCTCAGAAGACAACCGTCAAAGTTATAGCCATCACGACCCCTAATTGCTTCTTGAGCATCCCTAGGATCCTCAAACTGTACGAAAGAAAACAAAAGAATAAGAAACTGCAGAATAGCAAGCTAAGGATACATCTGGGATATTGATCTGAATGCTAACACTGGGCAGGCCTCCAATAGGCCAAGGCGTAAGCCCTTTATTAATTCCTGACCCTGGCTATCAGCTCAACGATGAATGTACGTGAAAATGAAGGGTATACCTCCACAAATGAATAGCCTGGAGGGCGTGGCGGAAGCTTCATTTCGATATCAACGATACGACCATACTGCAGTAAGAGGAAAACAAATCTTAAGAATTCAGTATATATTTATAAAAAAAAAAAAAAAAAAAAAAAAAAAAAAAAAGCAAAGCAGATTGGTGCACAACTGCACATCAATGAAAAATACAGTATTTCTTAAAAGTAATTAAGTTTTGTTTGGGTTGGCAGTTTGGCACTGCACTTGACATGCTAGAATTCCATGCTACGAAGTACAATTAAGAGTAACAACTAATAAAATGAGATAACCACAATAGAATTTGCAAAATCTTGCACACATATGAACACAGATACAAAAAGCCAAAAATAACCTGGCAGTGTCCCATTCTCCATGTGCAATATATGGAAATTAATTCAATGAGATTAATAATAGTCACTAGCAGAATAGTCAACAGAGATCTAAACAGCATCAAGGTTTATCATTGAGATATATACTGATTTAGACATTTGACTAGGATAGGAGATGCTGCACTCATATCATTGCAGCAAGAGGTGCATTATCCCTCAGAATGTTAAACTTCATGCAAGAACTAGTCCATTATAACCTTTCTGGTTAATATGAGAATTATAAATCTCCAAACTAAAGGTTGTTGAATTTATATACAAAGATTACACGAGAATACTACCATAAGTTCAAAATATCTGAACATATTTGAGTTGAAGATGAAAACAGAACCTTGTAAAACAGATCTTCAAGCTCCCATTCCTTTACATCCAGGGGAAGATTGCCAACATAAATTGTGCGGGAGGCACGGCCAGCCATCACTGTAATGCGTCTATTTAGCAGCAATTTCTCTACATACAACATAAATGCTTATCAATGAGGGCATAAGAGGACATTAAACACCGATCAACTAAAAAAAAAAGTTTCTTCATAAAGTAGCTTCAACAAAACAGCACAGAAAAGCAAAAGCCCAAACTGTGAAGCGGACCATGAGAGCAATTCTTGACGTGGTGCTACACAACTTTCACCATTTAATCTTCCAAAATGCTCCAGGATTAATATTAAATCATATAAAAATGAAACCCCATACTCTTCCTGATTTTTGCAGAGGCAAAGAAGACCATCTAAGCATGAGCAACAATCTCCATTACCAAGAAATCCAGAAAAGTACACAGAACTCTCCCTCTCTTTTTCTACATCCCTACATATCTTGCTCCTATTCGTCCAAGCTCTTTTCATCTATCATGAGGAAAGCTTGAGTCATCAAATGTGACAATACGGAGAATAGTTCATGCATTTATCATCAGTTATTAAATACTTCATTATCAACCACAGAGAAAAATGATGTATAGCTCCACGTCATTTTCTTGTGAATATTGTTTTGTGACCGGATGCAGATTTAGATCAGGAGGCAAACACCAAATACAAGGGACTCAAGATTCATAAGTTATTGTATACAGTTGATAGTAAATTCAATTTTGCAAGGTTTATGGTCATTTGCAATGTCACTTAGTAGTTAATGAATACCAGCATCAGCATAAGAATCAACCCAGTGCCTCTAAAGAGGCTCCTGTCCAAGGCAAAGTAAAGGGTCAGCTTAAACAGCCTTACCAAAGTAGTCAATGACCCATTAGCATAATGGTAAAATAGAAAGTTAAAAATAGTTCTGAAGATGACTATAATTAATGTTGCTTAGACACAAGATAGAAAAGAAAAGAGTTGATGAAAGAAGAAGTTCAAAAAACCAACAAATAACCTTCAGCAATAGAGACACAATGTGCATTAGGAATTTTATTCATTAAAAATAATGTGTGAATGTTAAGGTGCTTCAAACATAATCTGAATTGAGATTAATGATCCTTAATGAAATTCCAGTTTCTCATAAGTAAGCATGCTTTATCAAAGCTGCTTAAGTTTGAGCTTTATAGGGAATATGCATAACAATAGTGTATATTTTACCATAAACAAAGTAAAGGTGGAATTATTCTCATTAACACAATTTAGAATTCAATAGCAGCAAAACTTCATTGTGATGACTGCAAGACATTCTTACAATGAGAGCATTAAAGTGTTCATGAGTAAGAGAATATCCTTAAGTAGCAAAAGCCCTAAAATCCTAGCTTCCTAGTCTAGTACTCTAGTCAGCTTAAAATTTGTGATCAACTCATGAACCTCGTCGATAAGTAACAAATTACATGTTTTATGATGATACTTTTTCACAAAAAAAGCAAGCAATATCTAACACAACAAAGCTTATCTGCAACAGTACAAGAATGATAGCATGAAATTTGTATTCACAAAGTTGTCAACTGTCACCATCTTTTGTTGAAGATATCCATATCCACTAGCACACGAATAATAATAAATCGAAACTTTGAATTGGCTATAGCCATTGTCACCTTCAAAATGCTCCCAGGATTTGAGCCCATACCCCAACTCAACAGTAATACTCTAATACATATGAAGTGCAAAAAAAAATATATGTAGCAAACAAACAATTCCAAACCACAAAATAAAATGAAAAAATGGATAAAAAGTACAATCCATCCAAAAAACTACCTTAAAATTGAACGAACAAGCCAATGTCGGATCTATAAATCAACTCATTTCTGGGAAATTAATCCCTTAAACAGGAATATCGTTGACTGCTTAGTAACTTAATCAAAACAAAGGCCTACAAACTCAACATTCCACGCATTTACCAATTCAATTTCTGGGTAAAATTACTACTACAACCAAATTCAAAACCCATATGAACAACTTCTAATTTCTTCCCGAGTTTTATCACATACAGACATACAGTTAACGCTAATCTGTAAACCCCAGAAATTAAAAATCAGGAATCACCCACCATTGCACTGATATACCAAGACTAAATACTGGCAGTAAACAAAAAATAACTCACAAATTTAAACTTCAATTAAGATAAACAACTACAAAAACAAAATAAATAACAAATAAAAGACAATAAAAAGATCTGGGTGATGAAATTACTTGTTAATGAGGTAAAAAGCGAAGTTGAAAAATCAGCTGAGTATGCAAAATCTTCGTCTTGTTCAAGTGTTCTGGGTATTGCAGCTTAAAGCAGAACAGAGAGAATAGAGGTTTAAAGAAAAAGGGAAAAAGGCCAGGTAAAATCTTCAGTCTATTGTGTACCCTAAAACTGAAAAATGAAAATGAAATTAAATCGTGCGACACATAATTAATGAAAAGATGATAAATTTATTATTTTCAAAAAAAAAAAAAAAAAAAAAAAAAAAAATGGGGATTGGATACTTTGGTGGAGGTTTGAAGTTAAGTAGTGATGAAACGTGGCAATAGCCAATAAGCTGTTGGTTTTAGTAAAGGAGAGGAACTTCAATACTTTTGGAATTCTACTCGTCGCTTTATGTCTCGAGATGGGAGTTTTTTTTTTTTTTTTTTTTTTTTTTTTTTTTTTTTTTTTTTTTTTTTTTTTTGGTTTTTCAAACTTGACCGTGGGGTTAAAGTGTTAGACTATTAGAGGTCTTAACGTTTGAAGAAGACTTCGACTGTATTACTTGTAGTCGGAAGGGGAAAGACTACACATACAATGATTGTATGTGGACCCCCCACATACAACTATTGTTGGGTGCATTTGATTGGTTTGCATTTTTATGTCCACTTTTTCCATTTAGTTTCTTCCTATTTTTTACTCTTATTTTTTCCCTCCCTTTTGAAAATTTGATGTGGCATGCATATAATGGTATTGTATGTGGGCTACTACATACAACCATTGTATGTGTAGCATCACTCGGAAGGGAGTGCTAATGTAGTGTTATGAATTTGAATAGTTATAACAAAGTACGGAGTACTAAAATACTAGAAGTCACATGTAAAGGAGAGAAAGGAAGAAAGAGAAAGATGCGTGGGACCACTTCTAATTGCGGCTATTTCATCAAATGCTACTGAGCACTTTGGAAATTCACCAAATGTCATCCAACTTTTTAAAATTCACCAAATGTCACTCACAAACAGTACAATGACATGGCGTGCCATTAATGAGGTTTGGACGTTAACAGTCCATTATTGGGAAATGACCAGTATGCCCTGTGTTGGGGTTAATGGCGCGTTAAACCTCATTGACTCTCTGACTTCTTCAAGTTTGATATAAAAAAAAGTCATCTCATTCTTCTTCTCTGTTCTTCGAGCTTTCACCATTATTCAAACCCTGAAATCCATAATCAAACAAGAAGCTTTCTTCAACACCTTAACCAAACATTCCTAAAAATTGAAGCTTTTTTCGCTATTGAAGTTGTTGGGCGAACCAGAACAGCGCTGACAAGTAGGGGAGGAAGTTGAAGCTAAAAACACTTGAATTTGACTTTGGGGTGTTGGAGATAGCAAACAAGGTAATATTCTCACTTTCGATCTTGTTTTCGCGTTTTGAATTTGACAGTTTTTGCGAGAATTGAGTTAGGGTTAAGGTTTTTTGAAATGTTCATGTTAAATGTGATTACTTGACTTGACTGTGTGAAATAATCTTAAATTTCAAGTTAAAAATGTTATTTGTTGTGTAATTGATTTGGTATTGTTATGGTTTTTTATTGTGAAGTCTTTAAATTACATTTTTTTGCGATTTTTGTATTGGCATTGTTGGTAATGATTTGGTCTGTTATGATGTGTGGTGTGTTGATATGAATCTCGTGTGTTGTTGTTCAGTGAAGTAATATGTCTGTAATTTTTTATTGATAAGATGAGTAGAGTGTGGCTTGATGTTCATTACAGAGATCAGGGGTTTGATGTCCTGGTTGATGATACTGACAGAACAAGTCTAATGGACTTGTATGAGTTTATGTTTGAGGACTCTGTGTAAGAAAAATGTGATCCTTCCTAAATACTACTTTAGTTTGTATGTAATGCCACCTAGGACTAATAGGAAGTTGGAGTTGTGTGGGGATAGGGACATGTTGAGAATGTGGGATTGGTTTCAAGGTAAGGAAACAGTAGTAGGGGTGTAAATGAGCCGATACGTTTGTGAACTACTCGCGAACAAGCTCGGTCAAAACTCGTTTGTTAAGCTAACAAACAAGCTTGAACAAAAATCTTAAGCTCGTCAAATAGGTGAACAAAGCTCGAATAACATCATGTTCGACTCGGTGATGTTCATGAACAACTCGTTTAAGTCAATTTATAAGTTTTTCCACGCCCAATTAAAATTCAAAAATTTATATATCTTTTATTCATACATATTTGTAAAAAGTATTAATTATTTCATTATGTAAAAGCATGAAAACTCCGTCATTACCTTATTCTATAGAAAGAATATAAAAATCTTTATAAAATATTAAATGGATGTGTTAAAATTTGAAAGAAACCATTTTTTAATGATAAATAAATTAAGGCTCGTTTATTTAATCAAGCCCGATTTAGACCCGTTCAAGCTCGAACTTAAACTCGAAATGCAAACGAGTACGTTTGTGAACAAAGCTTGAACAAGCCAAATTCTTAACGAGCCTAGCTAGCTCGAACAAGATTTTAAAAAGCTCGTTCAAGCTCGAGATAGTTCGAACACGAATGTTCCTTATCAAGCTTAGCTCGAACAGACTAAAACTCGGCTCGGCCCGGATTGTTTGCAGCCCTAAACAGTAGTAATTTTTTTAGAGGAGAAAGAAAGTCTTGGGCAGGTGTTTAAGGATGCTCTGGCTAATTGGGATAAAAAGGTAAAGGCCTTGGCTGAGAAGGCTAGATTAGAACAGGAAAAGGCCCAGGAGTTAGGAGGGACATGAACATTATAGTACACAAACCCATGCACAACAGCTTCCCTCAAATAACTCACATCTATCCTATCCTGTACCACATCCCTCCTCCAATAACACAATCCACCACACCAGCAAAGCAAATGTTTTGTTTGTGACACCCTTTTGGGAACAAAAGCACCCCCAACTCTGAACTTTATATTAATTAAACCATCTTGGTTGTTGGCCATTTATCTACTCAATAAACATATGCAGAAGAAGTCAAAATAAGCCATCATCTATTGACCCAATTACACAGTCAATTTTACTACTTTAATCAATAAAACCAAACATATTTTACCAACTAAACAAACTTCAGTCAACAAAACCAAGGACAAAAGAGTGAACATACATGTCAACAAAATCAATGAATCACAGTCGTAAACAATAAACTAATTGCACTAATGCATAGTTCAATTAAGTAAATTCTATTTTAATTAGAAAATCGCACGGTACACTAAGTAATTCACACCCAATTTCACTTTATTATTTAGGGTTCCTAATTTTTTTCCCAAAATACCCTAGAATACTAATGAAAATAGCATAATTAACTTCAAAAGATGCTTAAAATAACTTTAAAAGATTCGAAAGGTACCTCTTTTAATTTGGAATCTTGCTGCTATTTCTGTCAGATTCCACGAAGAAATCCAAGCTTTTTTGTTGTTGATAATGGCTGACGCCCACTCGCTGACTTGTTTCGCTCCACTTCTGACACCTCCCTATGCAACTCAAATTCACTACCACACAATTCAAATATTATATTAGAGTTGATGATGTATATGTAGATTTCGCTTAAATTTGACATTATATTGGTTAGAGATAATTATTGTATTTTATAAAAGTTTATTAATATTTATGGTCTTCACATTAAAAAAAAAAATTGGGGTACATGTGGTGGCATTATAGGAATTTGCTAATTAATTTTTTTTTTTTAAAAAAAACACACAATTCGTAACTGGAGTTAGGCCACGCCAGTTACAAGTAATACTCTATTTGTAACCGACATAACTTAATGCCAGTTACAAATAGTATGCTTTCTAACTTGGAAAATAGACTATTTGTAACTGGCGTTAGGATAAGCCAGTTACAAATAGTATATTATTTGTAACTAACATTAGCCGGTTACGAATAATTTTCATTAGTTGTAACGGCGGCATTCGCAACCAACAATGCCAGTTACAAAAAGTAAATTTCGCCAGTTACAAATAGCAGTTTTTCTACTAGTAATTGTTAGAGTTTAATTCTTGATAAGTAGTTGAAGGTATAAAGAGAGAATTGATTGAATGAAGGAGGAGTAGTTGGGTATTGAATGAAGAAGAGAGAGAATCGAATTGAAGAGGATGAAAATTGGATGGTAAACTGTTATGTGGGCCCTTTTCAAATTTTCCGTCATAGTTTCCGTTATCTGGTGGTGAAACCAACATTTAATTTTTTTCAGTGGTGTTATAATATAAATTTGAAAATTTCTGGTGTTAAAAACAAAATTCTGTGATTTTGTAGGTGTTATTTTCTAAAATTTCCTAATAATCATTATGTGTTAATATGAAATATGTACAAAAAAAATATATATGATTTTTGTAAATGATTTGCTTATGAAATTAAAATATTTTTTTTAAAAAAAAAAGAAAAAAATAACTAAGGACACACCAGGAGATGACACGTGTCATCGCTGGTGTGTCTTTTAGTATATACTATTGATGATTGATTTCGCCTCAAATATTCATGATCATATGTCAAATTATATATTTTTCAATTAAAAATTTTAATTGACAACCATTAAATGCGAAATGTTTACCAAAAAAAAAATCATAAAACGTATACTTTCAAAGTTTCAAGTATAGTTTTACTCTAATCTATATATATCTTATAATATCATATCACTGATATATAAAGTATGTCTCGCAGCCAGACTACGTGTAACGCCCCGTATTTTCGAACCATTACTTTATGTGTGTTTCAACCTATAAAGCCTAATTTCAAATTTTAATCTCAATTTCTAAATTTGAAATGTTAATTTAATTATTAAGACTGTTCTTTGTTTTAAAGGCCATCCCAACCTTTTTAGACCCTAATTATAGTATTTTGACAGAACGTTTGAAAGTTATTATTTAAAAAGGTTCTATAATTGATTTTTAATCATTTCAAATTGTATTTGACTTGTCTGAATTGATATTAGCTAGCCTTACAGGGTGATTCCTTAAGCTTAAGCATCAATTTAGTAAGTGCTACTAAATTATATGTAATTTTAATATTTAACATATTCCAATTGATACGGGTCATCATGGGTGATTCCTTGACTGAGGTACCAATCTAATAGGTATAAAATGATTTTTAGAGTTTTAAAAACGTTTTATGCGCAATCGCATCAATATCGATAAATAAAGTTGTATTGGGTGATTCCGTCAACTTGTTTATCAAATTGAATTGTTTATAAACTATTCTTTAATTATTTTATTTATTGTACTCATTATAATGTCCTTTTGTTAATTATAAGGTCATTATAAATGAATAATATTACTGATTTCACATTTCGTCTTTTATGTCGCTTTTCAGTACTTATGAACTTTATATATATATATTTTCTTTATTGTGATTTAAATGATTATTTTCATTATTATTATCGATATTATATTTCATTGAGATATAAATAATACAATCTATATTATCATTTTTGCATGCGTTTTAAATAAAATGCCTTTTGTTACTTTAATTTCCTTTCCTAGTCTAGTTTTGGGTCAACTAGCATTTATATATTGGTCGAGTTTTTCCTCAAAGATTTCATGACTATATAGATTAAGATAGACTTGTTTATTAGCTT
Organism: Chenopodium album; assembly: GCF_948465745.1. Taxonomy (NCBI): domain Eukaryota; kingdom Viridiplantae; phylum Streptophyta; class Magnoliopsida; order Caryophyllales; family Amaranthaceae; genus Chenopodium; species Chenopodium album. Next base: position 76,794,196 of record NC_137840.1, on the reverse strand, counting down.
CCTTAAACCCATTCTTAAGCTAATGTAATCATTTAATCAAGCCCTAAAGAAAATCCTTGAACCTAGGTATTATGAGGCTTGTTTATGCGCTTCATTTAAGCCCAATTTAGGCTGATTTACACAACAGGTTTGAGGGATATATGGCTGATCATTTTACCCTAAGTAACCTCCTCTAATCAATGATAATAATACCTAATTATGGCTGCCCAACTCCTCTCCTTCTCTTATAACGTACAAAACAAGGCTAACTTTTATCAGTTTTCTCCACCCAAAAGATGCAGCAACTCACTTCTCTTCTCCCCATCTTTTTTTTGTGGGATTCAAGGTGGGAATAAAAGGGAAATCAAAGACTAACTACTGCCATAAACTCTGCAAAATTCGTGCTCCATTTCCCCTATAAAAACAATACGGAAACGAAGCAAGGCACAAGGCTACTTGGGTGGGTGTTGTTCGTATTGGTTGCTGCTGTTTGTGCGTGGTTTATCCCTTTCTTTGAGTTTCGATTGCCTATACATCAAGAGGTAACTAGCACTATTCCAAGCTTTAGAAATCATGGCTAGGATAGGTTAAGGCTAGGTGCAAATTAGAGTTGATTAGATTAGAAATTGTTGTAGTTTATCTCATGGTTGTTTGCTGTTTTGTGTGTGAGGAATGAGGGTATTATATTCATGTTTATTTCTGGTTTTTATGTTGTTTAATCATGCCTAGGAGTACTGTATATATATAGGTTTGGTACCATATATTATTGTCGTGTTTTGTGGTGGTTTTCAAGCGTTAATTTTACTCTAATGTTCACGAATTTGCTGCTCTAATTGCTGTAATTGTTCAGTGGGTTTACAGCCTCATTTGGTCTTGATTAAGTTTGTTTTTTAATGCTAAAATGGAATAGCACCATGTTAGGTTTATCCCTAAGATTATTTATCATGTTTTTGGTAAGTTTGGGTGTGAATATTTGCCCAAACGTGAGCATAGGTGCTGCTGCCATTCAACTTGAGGGGAGTATGATTTGAGTGTGTTTAAGTGATGCATTGCCTAATTTTTATGCCTAATATTGTGCCTGTCCTGAGCTATTATGTTTTTATATTATGTATGTTTATGGGCTAAGATTAATTATGGGTTTTAAGGTTGGTTTCGGTGAAATTGTTGTGCATTGTACTGCTGTAATTCTAATTAGGGGATGCTGCATTGTCATGTAGTTTTTAGTATGTTAAAAGCATGAATTTAATCATATCTTGTGTGTATATATTGCCTATTGTGGATTAATATGTCCTAGTTTTATTTTATCATTTTGGCATGCTTTGGGTGTGTTCATGAAGCATTTAAGATGTCGTATATTGGCTACCATTTTTGGGTGTTAAGTGAATTGTCGACGTCGTTGTGCTTTAAAGTAGAATAACACTGTTTTTAGCACCGCTTCGCCGAGGGTTGTGTACGGAGTGTATTGTGATATTTTATTATAATTAGCTTCGTACCCAAATCCAGACAATAAGAGTGACACCTTGTTATGATATATAAATGATTTTTTGTACACTTTGAAGAATTTCGAAGTTAAACTCTTTTGAAGGATTTTTGTTGAAATTTGGTCTTAGAAGTAAAGACCTGCAGTATTTTAAGTTGGGGTTGATGATCCCTAAATGTGTTTGGATAATTTTGAAGAATTATTTTTACTGCTTTATTTGATTCGTGAGTGTAAGACAACCATTGGGCTGCGGAATTCAATGGTTGGAACATGCCAACATCTTGGGCTGCGGAATTCGAGATGTAATTTTCTAGGTTAATTGTTGTCGTCCGGAACTACTCGGGCTGCGGAATTCGAGTAGGAAAACTGGGAGTTTGGCCATTCTCAGACGCAGACGGCTGCGGAATCGTCTGTAGGTTCGCCGTGACAAACCTTTGATGGTGGGCTGCGGAATTCACTGCACCGGCGTTCATATTTTATATGCTTGCCTCACTATGGATCAGTTTCCGAAAAGTTAAGTTCTCTATTTCAAAATTTTTACTACTTTCAGAAGGTCTTCTTAAGTCAAGTCAAGAATTTTCTAAATCTATTTAAAGAACCTTTATAAGTGTTAATTATTGTTTTTATGAGTTTATTGCTTATGCTTTGGGTTATATTTATTCTTACTCTGTAATCATATGGTAATATATTCATTTTCTTTAATATACATGTCTGTTTTGTATTGTATTGTGTAGAATTGTATAAACTTATGGCTTAACTTTCATTAATTGGGGTAAAACATATATATACAACTCTTATCCCTAGAGTTACCTTAATTAGGTTACTAGAAATAAGGAAACAATATAAAAGATAGAAATAAATATATCTTCCCAAAATATATCCTCAATACTCCCCCTCAAGTTGGAGCACTAGGATCAAAAGTGCCCAACTTGGACAAAATACCATCAAACTGTGACTTCCCAAGAGCCTTCGTGAAGATGTCGGCCAATTGAGTAGTCGTATGAACATACGATGGGGAAATTAAGCCGTCTATAATAGCATCCCGCACAAAATGACAATCTACTTCAATATGTTTGGTCCTTTCATGGAAGACCGGATTCTTTGCAATGTGCAAAGCAGATTGACTGTCACAAAATAACTTGATTGCCTTAGGATGATGGACACCCAAACTTAGCAACAAACCCTTAAGCCACTTGAGCTCACAAGTAGCTGCATACATAGACCTGTACTCGACATCACAAGATGAAGTCGCCACTGTTGGTTGCTTTTTAGTCTTCCAAGAGATAGGAGAATGACCTAAAAATATCAACCAACCTATGATAGAACGACGGGTGAGAGGACACGCCGCCCAATCCACATCACACCAACCTTCCAAAGTAAGATCACTAGAAGCACTCAACAAAATACCCTGACCCGGGGTGCCTTTCAAATAACGAACGACTCGAAGAGCTGCTTCCCAATGCTCAATGCGTGGCTCTTTCATAAACTGAGACAAAATATGTACGGAGTATGCTAGATCTGGTCTAGTGACCCCTAGATAAATCAAACGACCAACCAACCTACGATATGCCTCCGGATCCTCAAGAAACGCACCTGTGGCACGACCGAGCTTGTGGTTTTGCTCCATGGGAAAACCACTCGGCTTTGCCCCTAACAAACCTGCTTCAGAAATGATATCTAACGTATATTTTCGTTGACACAAAAATAAACCTGAAGCACTACGAGCAACTTCTATGCCCAAAAAATATTTCAAAGGACCTAGATCCTTCATTTTGAAACAATCACTAAGATAAGCCTTGAAACCAACTAGTGCAGCGGAATGATTACCAGAAATTATAAGATCATCAACATATACTAAGACATTAATCTGAATGGTGCCTTTAGTATACGTAAAAAGGGAATAATCAGAGTAAGATTGAATGAAACCATACCCTTTCAAAGCTGCAGTTAGCTTTGCAAACCAACACCTCGGTGCTTGCTTCAACCCATACAAGGACTTGTCCAAGAGGCATACTAATGTAGGATCCTCACTTTCAAACCCGGGAGGTAACTTCATGTATACCTCCTCATCAAGATCACCATGCAAGAAAGCATTATGCACATCCATTTGATGAAGTTCCCAATTCTTTGATGATGCAATTGCAAGAAAGGCCCGAACCGTTGTCATCTTTGCAACTGGAGCAAATGTTTCACCATAATCTATGCCTTCCTGCTGATGATTACCAAAAACAACTAGCCGAGATTTAAGTCGTTCAATATCACCATTAGACAAATATTTTGTCTTAAACACCCATTGACTCCCTAGTGCACGTTTACCGGGGGGAAGATGCGTTAAGGTCCATGTACCATTATCTTCCAAAGCTCTTATCTCCTCTTGCATAGATTTCCTCCATCCTTCATGTGTCATGGCCTCTTTAAAAGATTTCGGATCATGACCACCAACAATAGCTGCCAGAAACTTACAATAATTCACAGAAAACTTGTCACAATTTATATAATGTGCTAAAGGATACGGAGTACCTGAAGGAGTGTTGGAAGACGGAGTGGAGAGAGCCGGATTGTTAGCAAAAACGGAGTGAGTCACAAAATCTCGATGTCGAACATTCGGAAATTTTTCTCGGAACCCGCGCCCCAAGGGAGCAGCTGCCCCTGCATTACTATCATCCACAGTGGCCGAAGACTGTTGTTGGCTGGCAGCCTCATCAACCAGCAACACGGGCTGCTGCACAGGTCGTGAAATAGAAGCGGCCTCGTGCTGCTGATCTGCTGGCAGCCCCGCGCCCGCGGGCTCTTCCTGCGGGGTGGCAGTAGCCTGCTGATGCTGGGCTGCTGTCGTTCCCGCGCCCGCGGGTGTCACCTGCGGGTCTGACCCCGTGCCACCCCCATTGTCACACACTCGCACACTAGGCACCTCACCAATGTAAGGGTCCTCAAACTCAACAAAATCATCATGAACATCAAAACCCGAATCAAACATATGTGGTGCAATATTAACATCTTCCGGAGTAGCAAAAGGGAACACATCTTCAACAAATTTAACATCCCTTGACACAAAGAACACCTTAGACTCAAGATCATACAAACGCCACCCTTTCTTCCCAAAGGGATAGCCCACAAAAACACACTTTCGACTTCTACTAGCAAACTTATCCCCATTAGTTTTCTGATTATGTGCAAAACATAAACACCCAAAAGTACGTATGGCATCAAACATAGGGGGTTTATCAAAGAGAATTTCGAATGGGGTTTTATTTTGTAGCAACGGAGTGGGAGTACGATTAATTAGGTGAGCCGCGGCAAGAACACACTCACCCCAAAAATAAATGGGTAATTTGGCTTGAAATCTCAAAGCTCTCCCAACAGACAAAATGTGTTTATGTTTTCTCTCAACTCTCCCGTTTTTTTGCGGAGTACCCACACACGAGGTTTGGAAAATAATTCCCGTAGTATCAAAAAAATCACGCAAACAATTAAACTCTGTACCATTATCACTTTGCACAATTTTTATGGTTTGAGAAAATTGTCTATCTACCATGGCAACAAACATCAAAAACATACGGAAAACCTCTGTTTTATCATTCAATAAATAAATCCAAACAGCTCTAGAATAATCATCAACTATTGTCAAAAAATAACGAGCTCCGCATGAGGAAACATGTCTATACGGGCCCCACAAATCACAATGAATTTTCTCAAAAATTCTAGATGATTTATTATCACTCAAAGGGAAACTATTTCTAGGATGTTTAGCACGCATACATACTTCACACCCTTTATCTAAACAAGCTTTATTACTAACTGTGGGAAGCAACTTAACTACTTTCTCGGAAGGATGACCCATACGACGATGCCACAACTCCAACTCTGAATTTTCAACACTCACAAGATGCACCGAATCCGTTTTGCTAAAGTAATACAATCCGTCCCTCCTAGTTCCCGTTCCAATCAGCTCCTTCGTTTGGTCCTGTATAGCACAAATATAAGAGCTAAATTGGACAGTACAATTAAGATCGTCATTGAGTTGCGAAACAGAAATCAAATTACAACTCAAATTAGGAACATAGAGTACTCCGGTGAGAGTAATCTTGTTCGATAAACAAACAGAGCCAATAAGAGAAGCCGACAATGTGTCTCCATTGGGCAAACCAACCGGACATTCGAAGCTTTTTGTATCAAAAAGCCAATGTTTTTCTCCGGTCACGTGATGAGTAGCTCCTGTGTCAATAATCCAAGAGGTATCATCGAACTTACCACTCAACTGATTATCCAAAATTGTAGCATTACCCATCAATCCAGTAATCGCTTTCCACTGTTCACTTGAGAATAGACGACCCGAGGCAAAAGAGGTCGAGTCATCCGAGCTTGAACCACCACCAACAACCGCGTTGGCCTTCACCGGGCCTCCGCGACCACGGCCAGCAGAAGGCTGCCCCCCCTGGCTGCTAGCAGCCCCTTCCGGCCACCCATGCTTATCATAGCACCGAGACTCTTCATGCCCACGCTTTTTACAAAAATTGCAAACCTTATCGGACCAACAGCGCGAGGTATCGTGTCCCACTTTCTTGCATTTTTCACAAACCGGTGGTGGTCGGTCAGAGCCGCCACCACGACCCCTTCCGGCTCCGGTTCGCACAGCAAAGCCGAGAGCAGGAGCGTCCTCCTTCTGCCGAGAAATACTCCGAACCTTCTCCTCTTGAGACACCTGCTGAAACGCCCTAAGCAAGGAGGGCAGGAGATCCTGAGATAGCAAATTAGATCGAACAGGGGCATAGTACTCGGAATACAAACCGAGCAAAAACTGTTGGAGACGATCTCCATCACGCCGATCAGCATGCTGGCGGCCTACACTACACGTACACTTCCCACAAGTACAAGTAATTAAAGGTTCCAATTTATCAAGCTCATCCCACAACACTGCTAATTTGCTATAATACACAGCCACTGTCATAGATTTTGTTTGCTCACACCGATTAATATCCGATTTTAATTGTTGTATTCTTGGACCATTAACTAAACAAAATATTTCATGTAAATCATCCCACAATTGCTTAGCATTATCATATTGAGAAAGCATTGATTTTACCTCGGGATCGATGGTGTTCATGAGCCAAGAAACGAGCATACAATGAATTGTAACCCAATCATCCTTCGTGCACGGCGGTGAGAAGGAGGTGATTGTACCGTCAAGGAAACCGAACTTCCTCCGGGACGACAAGGAAATCCGTACAGCGTGAGACCACTCATGAAAATTGTCAAGCTTTAAACGTTGTGAGGTAATGTAATCCCCAGGCCGATCTTGCGGTCCAAGGTAAAACGGTGAATTTAGCTCAATTTTGGTGGGAGGAGATGGAGGTTCGTCGGACATGATCGAACTCACGGAAAAGAAAACAGAGAAAAAAAATTTAACCTTGCTCCGATACCATGTAGAATTGTATAAACTTACGACTTAACTTTCATTAATTGGGGTAAAACATATATATACAACTCTTATCCCTAGAGTTACCTTAATTAGGTTACTAGAAATAAGGAAACAATATAAAAGATAGAAATAAATATATCTTCCCAAAATATATCCTCAATATATTGTAATCATGTTGCATGTTTTGACTTGTATTCCTATCTATGTATCTTATCATGTTTATCTTGAGTATATTGTGAAGTAGTTGTTTATCTTGTCTACATGTTGTATTGTTTTTATGTATGCTTCTATGCTTTACACTATGCTTAGCTTTGTGTTTCTACAAGTTTTGAGAGAACTGCTAGTTACTCCCCACTGATTGTGGAACCTAAATGTTATTTGCAGGTGAAGAGTAGCGTTTGTTGAGTCTGGGTTGAGAGCAGAGTGTTTAGGTTGTTCCCAAGTAGTTTTATCGATTATTCTTTAATTTGATGTCTTTACCTCTCTTTATGAGATAGTCGAATTTGAGGTTGTTCTGCCTCGTTAAAAGTTTTCTTTGATCATTTGAGATTTCTTTCTCTTCATAATTTTTGTTTCAGTTATTTATTTATTTTGTTTAGTTTTAGTAACCCTTAGAGTGACATTCTGTCTTGACGTTATTTCCACTAATGTTTCGCCTTCTATTTTAGACGGGGTGTTACACTACGTGTCGAGCCACATAGGCAATAAATAGGTATTATTGTGACACATAGGATGCTAAATAAGCGAATTTTAGATAAATTTTTTAAGATAGAAATGTTGTATAGTGTTTTATTATTGATATACTTCTAATATTTCATGTATACAAAATTAATTATAACTTTTAATAAATCATATCATTTCATATAACTAGTATATATAAAGCTAAACTTTTAGCAAGGTCACGAGACAGCGACACTTGGCATTCCAACTTTTCGCCAAGTGTCGTGCCACGTTGGATATATCTATATAGACTTCGTAGGATAAAAAAATTAGTATAAAGTTTTATTTTCAATCAAATTTAGATAGAGTTTTAGGATTAAATTCTTAGTTTAGAGTTTTATTTTCGATAAAATACCACTATTATTTCATATGTACAAGTTGAATTATAATTTTATTTTTAAAAAATATTATATTATAACACTCACTAATTATTATATAAATCTATTTTTTATATCACAATATTGTTTGGAGCGAAAGAAGTAGTTCATCTAATCTATTAAAATAATATACTTCACAATATAATACTTTGTATGATTCTATGACTGTATGTAGATCAATCAATTGGGTCGGGCCACTTTAAGTTACGAGTCAAGAAATGTTCAACCCTATCCCAAAGTTTTGGGTTCGGGTAACACACTAATTAAGCTTAGAACAATTTGATTTACTTAATTTTTTTTATTTCTTTTTGCTAATTTATAGAAATTTCTAATATTTCATGCTTACTTTGTTTTGTTTTTTTTTTTAAATGTATTAATCAAATAATGTTCACCAATATTATTATTAGACATTTACATGCCTACTACAAAGTTTAAATCGTTTCAAAAGCACATCAATTGTTAGCTAATTTTGCATCAATGATATATTTTAAAATTTGACACATTGATCAAAACTTTATCTTAAAATTTAATAAACAACGAACCCGAGCATTGCACGGGGCACAAAACTAGTAACTAATATATAAAGCTAAACTTTTAGATAGGCCATGAGACAGCGACACTTGACATTCCAGCTATTCACCAAGTGTCGTCGTGCCACGTAGGTAGAAATTAATTATAACCTTAACTGTTTTGCCCTTACTTAAGTCACATTCATTGAATTTAAATATTTTTACTAATTGAGACTTATTTTTAACAATTCTCTATTATTTTTTTAAAATAAATTCAATAACAAATGGATCTTGCTTTAAAGAACTTTTTAAAACGAATTTATTTTGGAAATAGAATGTAGTTATAAGATATTTAATAAAAGTTAGGATTAATTATGTATAAAAGAATTTATTTTGGAAATAGAATCCAGTTATAAGATATTTATTACTCCCCCGCCTCTTTATTAATGTCCACTTCCTATCATTTATTACTCACATAATAGAGAGAAAGTGGACATTAATAAAGAGACGGAGGAAGTAAAGTTAGGATTAATTAATAATTATGTATATATATGATAATTAGAAGTATATCGATAATAAAACTCTTTGTCACAATAAGTCAATAATACCAATTTGTCGCCTGCTTTATTTATTAGTGACATGGGACAATTGACCATATTGGTATAAAAGTTAACACCCTTATGACTGATTGGTATAAAAGTTATTGTCGGCGACATATTGGTATAAAAATTAACATGTGACGACATATTGGTATAAAAGTCAACAAATTGCGACATTTACCCCTATTTTCTCGTCGGAGGATATGCGTATGATACACGCGCTTAATTTTAGTACTTTTTTTCTACTTTTTATATTAATTTAAAAAAATTATGAAGTAAAAATCCAAAAAAAAAAAAAAAAGTTGAAAGCCCAAAAGTGATGAGAAAGAAGCTAGGAGAAAACGAATAGGAAAGCTTGAGCAAAGGGATATAAGCTTGAATGTATTGAGGGCGTTGGTCATTGAAGCATCACAAGGGTAGATTCTTCTTTTTTTTTTTAAAAAAAAAAAACACTCATATATATATTTTTTCTTATTATATTGTTGATTTACAAAGTTGTGGGTATAATTAAACAAATGAAGTAATAATGAAAGTTAGCGTCTACTAGTAATTATTGGTTTTGAAATTAAATAACTAATATTGAGATTTTGTTTATTGTTTATTAGTTCTTTGGGATCATTTTATCGTTTGATTGATTTATCAAAGTTATTGTATTGGAAGGGAAGAGGGAAAAATTATTATTTGGTGCTGAATAAGTATATTATGATAATAAATAAGATTGCAAAAGTAATTAAAACAAAATTTCGAAGTATACAACACGCTATTTCATCCGAAGAAAAAATAGGGGTAAATGTCACAATTTGTTAATTTATATACCAATATGTCGCCACATGTTAATTTTTATACCAATATGTCGCCAGCAATAACTTATATACCAATATGTCATAAGGGTGTTAACTTATATACCAATATGGTCAATTGGCCTAGTGACATGATATTGTATTTTTTTAGTGATATGATATGATTATGACATTTGCTTTACATAAAAAATTAAACTAAACTTTCTAATTAAAATATAAATTTGTTTATTATAGCTACTTGTATATATATCTACATGTGGTAATTTTTTAAAATACTTGAACGAGATTTAACCTAGTTATTTAGTTAAAGATAAGCTCCTCCGATCCATTATGTATATGTACTAGACATACAACTGATTGGTGTCATATTATAAAAAGTTTCCGAAATTAAGACGCTTACTATACTGTAGGTGATTAAAATAGCGACCATACAAATTACATAGGTGTGAACATCAAGCACTAATTAGAGTTTAGAGGTGTATGCATACTGTCATACATAACAACAGGATCACTACATAATACAAGTAATAACTGAATAGACTTTGGAATATCTTATTTCATCAAATAAAGGGAGTACATATATCAAACAACAAGCACCTCTAAATCCTCAAATTATACAAACTATTCCATATTATTATTATTATTATTATTATTATTATTATTATTATTATTATTATTATTATTATTATTATTATTATTATTAATCCATAAAATCCTAAATATTACAGAGTAGAACTATTTGCGGCTTTCTTCTTAGTTTTGTATTTAATGAGGCTCATATCCCCTTTCACATCCTTGACATATTCCAACTTGTGGCCGTTGACAGTAATTGGTTTTTCAAAACGCCCGCAATTAGTTTCGGACGCTGCTGTGTGAATTTCTTGAGATATATTATCCCACGCATTCTCATAGCTTATCATTTTATTCCTAAATTCTGGTGTAATTGCTTGATTCTCAATGGCAGTTTCAATAAACTTGAAACGTGCCGCTTCAGACACGAATTGGGTAGCTCTTAAAAAGAACTTAGCCACCACTTTATTTTGTACAGATTTTTGGCCAGCAATGGCTTCAACGTCACCATATAGGCTTTCAAATGTTAATTCAATTGTCGCTCTATTGGTGCCCGAAATTGATGGTCGCTCAAGATCAGAATAACTGCTACTAAAAGAAAAGGTTACTGTTGTTGCTGCATTAGGAAATAGCTCCTTAGCTTCAGTTGCTTTAATATCCTTAAACACATTGGCTCGGATTTTTCCATCGTAACTGTCTTGATACCCTAAAATATACCCATTTGTGACATTTACTCCCAAGGTGATCTCTTTGCTGTCAGTTTTGAGCTTCACCCACACGTACTTCACACCTATTGCTGGATTACTTGGCGTTGTCTGTATCTCACATGTTTTCACCGAGCTAGCGAGTTGATTTCGCACTTGGGTTAAGAAGTCTGAGTAGTCGGTTTCATAAAATTCAAATGTGACAGTATTGAAACTCGCTGTTGGATGAATAAAAAAGGACGCCATAATCATGCACCACCAGATGCATTTTGCGGCTCTTGACAACTCCATGATTAGCTCTTTTGGTGTTAGATGTAAGAAATGTATTTTCGAGTGTTATTTTTTTCTGTGTGTGTGCAAAATGCTTTTACATACAACGTAGTAATAAAACAACTGAATAGGCTGACCTATATATACAAGCATAAAATGCAAGCTACAATGACATATATGAACTATATGTTGCAAGCCATAATTAGAAAAGGAACAAGGAAGGATCATCTTGTCAGATAGTGGAGCACTAGTCATTCATTTGAAACTATCATCACTACGTTACTTCTCATAATAGGGGAATATTATTATATTATCTATAATTAGGGATCATAATATTGTTATAGTGGACTAATTTACTATTTTGGTAACCCCATTGTAGGACTTCTTTAATTAATTCTTAATTACTCGCTTATAATAGGGGAATCTTATAATATTATCTAGAATTAGGGATCATAATATTGTTATAGTGGACTAATTTATTATTTTGGTAAGCTCATTTGTATGGAAGACCTTCTTTAATGAATTTTTACTCGCTCATAATAGGGGAATATTATATTCACAATACTTTGAGTGCATGCAACAACATACGATATGTAACCTGAGAATCCACCTCCTTTTCAACTATCGATATGTGTCGAAAATGACGATGAAGGTGAGAGAATGTGTAGGTTTTTTTAGGAAACAAATTAAGTTGTGAGTGATGGTGGTTGATGAGTTGGAGATTGAGTGCTGCATGCCATTGTTGGTAATCTAATCATTGATTAATTTGTAATTTCGCACGGTTTCATTCCGCCAATTTTGAGTTTAGAATTTGTGACAGTGTGACACTAACAAATAGTTTTATCATGAAGTTAGCATCGTAGGCCATGAGTAGATTGAATACACGAAAACATTTGACAATAATACTTGGCCACTTAAGGCATATTTTAAAGAGTTGGAAAAAATAATTAAATTGAACTAGACTAAATTAAATAGAGTTGTAGTGAACTAAAATATAATTATTAGTAACAATCACTACTAGAAAACAACTATTTCCGACGAACACTTAAATCCGTCGGAAACACTAAATTTTCCGACGGATTTTCATTCCGTTGGGTATTTCCGACAAATTCATTAAATCCGTCGGAAAATCCGTCGAAAATTTCCTACGTATCGTAAATCCGTCAAAAAATAGGTACTTTACAATGGATTTAAAATTCGTCTGAATTTCCAACGGGAAAATCCGTTGAAAAGTAATTAAATTTCCGACGGAATTGAAATCCGTCGGAAAGCATTACTTTCCGACGGATTTGTCCGTCGGAACCATTATAATATTTTTTTTATAACACCCTTAACCCTAAGGGCATAATGTATGGGCGCCGCTTCTTTCCTCCTCTTATCCTTCGTCTTTCTCCTATTCTCCTCTCCATCGTCTTTCTCTTTCCTCTCTCTCCTTCGTCTTTCTCTTTCCTCTTTCTCGTCTTTCTCTTTCCCTCCTTCTCCTTCGTCTTTTCTATCTCCTCTCCTCTTTCCCTTTGTTCTTTCTTTTTTTTCGCGCAATATTGGTGATTTCACGGTCAAATTGGTGACATTTGCATAATTCCGTCAAAAACGATGGTTTCTATGGTGAAATCGAAGGTTTTGAGGTCAAATTCGACCCTAAAAAGTTTAGTTAAAGATAAGCTCCTCCGATCCATTATGTATATGTACTAGGCATACAACTGATTGGTGTCATATTACCAAAAGTTTCCGAAATTAAGACGCTTACTATACTGTAGGTGATTAAAATAGCGACCATACAAATTACATAGGTGTGAACATCAAGCACTAATTAGAGTTTAGAGGTGTATGCATACTGTCATACATAACAACAGGATCACTACATAATACAAGTAATAACTGAATAGACTTTGGAATATCTTATTTCATCAAATAAAGGGAGTACATATATCAAACAACAAGCACCTCTAAATCCTCAAATTATACAAACTATTCCATAATATGTTAATTTGTATGACATTTATAATAGCAGCATAGCAAACTCTGAATTACTCAGTAAATTACTAAGTTGTTGCCTCAGATTCCAACTTCCCTTTACTCTCATCACCAAAGCACTCGATCCAACACTACAAGGACTGGTTTTATCAACAAACACAAAACACTAAACTGCACTAGTAAAGTTGTTGAAGAGGCAATGTAGGACGGACTGAGCTCAATTGTTTCCTGCTTCAACCTCCTCAGCATTCTTATCCTTGATCGAAACCAGGCTTTCCATGTATGCAAAAGCTCCTGCACACCATGTATGCTGAAATGCAAGATCCTTTATCTCTTGTGTGTCGGGATCTAATAAACCTAGCCCACCATCATGGCACTGTAGTAGAAGTTTATTGTCCATCGAATGACCAAGAGGACGCCAAACATCAGGAAACGGCCCGACACTTAATTTCTTGGTCCAACACCCTTCTTTCAATGTCCATACATCAAAATTCTTCTCACTCTCATGGAGAGACATAAATGCAAGAGAATCATCATACATTCCAAGACACTTGGAGCTTGGTTGTGCATAGTCTGGAACATCCATTTCTTCGAATGTATCAATAGCCAAGTCAAAAGAAATGATCACTTCATCCCTAGAATCATATGATCCAAACCAATAGCAACATCCATTCACATAAATATAGCACGTATTGACTTCCAAATTATAAGGCCTACGCAAATCTCCACAATATTTCCACAAATTAGTCCTTAACGAGTAGACAAGGACCGATATAGGGTCATTGAGATAGGAGTCTTCCTCATTCAAAGTATTCCAATAACCTTTAACAACCACCACTTTATAGTCTCTAGTGATAGGGTCTAACCCGAAACCATAAACTTCATAATTTTCATAAGTGAGATTAGCCGGAAGATCAGGCCTCGATATTATCGTAGGTAAGGGCCTAAACTCATTGATGGCCGGATTCCACAAAGCGCGCTCTCTACGGCAACAGTGAAACATATAATAGATGCCATCACAAGGGCCACACACATAAGAGTTAGACTTGGGCATGTAAGCCAATACTTCATCAGCTAAAACTCGCGGAGTTTCATCAACTAACAACTCATACACCTCATGTTCAGCATAAGGTATAGGAAACTGAACAAGGAGACAACTTCGCCCAGTATCATTGTTGCTATAATAGTAGTTTTTCAGATGTTTGGAAGCAAAAGCAGGACTTGAAATAATAAAACACCATGATTTGCAAACACTTTTAAACTGTAGCAGATCTTTGACTGGCAACCGCGAGAGAATCTCAACAATGAGATTTTCAGGCAAATGGTCTAGCTTCTCAATTGCAATTGACATTGATCTCTCATTTTCTTTAGCGAGTCTGGAAATTCACCCAAAAACATATATATATAAATAAATAAAACACTCATCATAATTCAAAGTAACTGGATTGTTGACCCAACAAAATTAAAAGAAAAAAAATTAAAGTTGGGATTGCCACAACAAAATTAAGAAATAAAGATAGAACCTTTCTTTGAGTAAACGATTCAAACTAGTGGTTGGATCATTTTTATACAATGTGTAACGTTGGAGAGAGAGCGCCATTGCTATGTGCTGCAGCAACCAACTGAAACAAGAAACACGTACACTGATTAGTTACAAGGAATGAAAAGGGGTGACTAATGATCTGATGACATATATAGACAAGAAAAGGTTAATTTAATTAGCTGACAATAAAATTAAACAACGATTCGATGATGCTTTCTATTGACAAATTAATAAACGCAATCAATTCCAACCAATTATCTATTTATAAAATCACTCTACTCAATTGAACCAACAGCATCAAATCTGCAACTCTAAGAAACTACTCGAAATCCAATTTCAGGCCATTCTTATTCATAATCAAATCAAATTGATCAATTGACAGAAATAAAATTGATAACAATCTAAAGAAACCGTTGCCCACTAATAATGTCACATTAAAAGACGTACAGATTAAAAAAAAATAATAAAAAATCAGATCTTGCTCATCAAAAACTTCAGATTCATCATCAACCTTACCTAAAAACGAGTGGTGAGGGACAAGCGGTGGTGAGGCCGTAAGGGAGGAGCGGTGGCTGAGTGAGAAAAGGGGGAAAAAACTAGAGACCGCAACTAAGAAACTAATTTAGGGAAAGAGTGAGGAAGGCTGAAAGAGACAAATGGGAGTTTGGATTGTGGGAATGGGAGTTTGGGAATTAAAAGGTGGGAATGAGATTGAGAATTAATTGATTTTTTAATTTTTAATTTTTATTTATTATTTTTTTATTTTTTAATTTTTTTTTTTGAAACAGAGAATTAATTTATTAAAATACATGAAAAATATGTCAATACTTTGTTTGGATAGTGGGTGGGAATATATAGGGAATAAATAACTAACAATTTTACAATTATACCTTTACTAAAATTATTATTTCATTCTTTTCATTAATGGCAAAAATGTCATTTTCCCCCTATTCTTATTCTCATCCATTTATTACATACCCTCCCTAGTGAATATGCGAATTCAAGTTTAAAATTACTCGATTTTTTTTTCATCCCTGCAGAAGAAAATGATTTCATTAATGAAAGATAGTCAAACGACACTTACAAACAATTCCTAGGAAATCTAAAATTCCATTACAAGTACAAATCACATAT
Source organism: Chenopodium album (assembly GCF_948465745.1). Lineage (NCBI taxonomy): Eukaryota > Viridiplantae > Streptophyta > Magnoliopsida > Caryophyllales > Amaranthaceae > Chenopodium > Chenopodium album. The sequence continues at coordinate 76,778,118 of NC_137840.1, read as the reverse complement.
ATTAGAACTAGTTACATCGCAAATTCAATCAATGATTGCCTTAAAAAAAATCTTCACCAGAAACAATACAATCTGTGAGTTAGCACTAATTCGACTTGAGATCCACGGATGAATAATTATTTGGGTGAAAAAACTCATGTAGCCTTCTAGATGTTTTTGAAGATTGTGAAATCCTAAATCTTCAAACTTTAATTGGCAGATGAAGAAACACATAAATTAAACCTAGAATAAACACTATCATAGAGATGGGATCCATTTATTGAAAGCAATTGAAAGGTTTTTTGGGGCTTAATTACCACCATTAAAAACACTGGTGAAGCCCCTCCAAAAATTTACAATTGAGACTAGGAGAAAAGAGACCGGAGAAAAGGAGAAGAGTGAAGAAAACCTTCAAAAAAGCTATAAAAAAAAAATCTAACAATAGAGGCTAAAAAAACTCGGAGAAACCTGGAGAGAACCCAAGGAGAATACCTAAAGGGAATCCATTTATATTTACAAAAACTTTTTAAGCTCTGGATTACTTCTAATTTTTATGCTCTTGATTACTTCTAATTATATAATGCATCGCCAGAGTCCAAATTAGTTAGAGTTTAAAAATCTAATTATAATTCAATTATCAAATTTTTGTTGTTTATTATAGGGCAAAAAAAATTAAAATCTATAAACAAATAGAAAAATTGTTTTAGTTTGAAAGAAGGCGTTATAGCCTTGAAGAACAGGGCTTTTGTCCAATTAGTGGTCATTTTAAACTCTATTAATTAGGATGGGCTTAATATATAGGCGTAATTTGAGGTTTCAGGCATATGACAAAACTTTAAAGATTGAGCCCAACAGTTGAAATATTGTATCTCAAATTAGGACCAAAAAACAACAGTTGGACTTATTGGTTGGGCCTAAAAAGTGTTGATTCTTGCCTTTTGATTTTGATAAAAAATTTCTTTGGTAAGACAAATGGGGGGTTATTGTTCCATTCCAAGATTTATAAAGGACGGATTCTAAGGAAGTATATCCCAAACTAATTAAGGAATGGGATAAGAGTTTTTTTTTTTTTTTACTCGACTAATTAGAACTTAGAAACTATTTCCTCCACATAATATATTTGAGTTTGTGTTTTTTCACAGTATTTAAAAAATAGGACGAGAAAGTGGACTTACTATAATATATCTCTCAACTGTTGGCGTTGTAAACAACTATTAAAATTACGAAAACAAAATGAATACATTTTTTTTTTTAAACCAACAAAATGAATAAATGTGTATACTACTATATCGGTTGTGTCTATCAAGAATTAAAAATCAGATCTTTACCGAGCTGGATTCCATCCTTGAAGACATTCTAGCTCTTAGCTGTAGCTTTAATTCCATTTCTTTGTTCATGTAAAACGTGAAGGCAACATGGTTGCACAATCTTTTAGCTAGGTTCTTCCCTTTTGGTGATAAGCAAATCTGGGTTAGTCATAGCCCCCCGATATTGCACCTTATGTATTGATGGATAAGCTTGCTTTGAATGAATTATATGCCCGGTTGTTCTCAAAAAAAAAAAAAAAAAAAAAAAAAAAAAAAACTTTAAATAGATTTTTAATCCCCTAGTGAATTAGAAAATCTAGCTCCATTCAAAATTTCAAAGGTGTCTTATTTGTGAAATTATAAGATAGAACGTACAAATTAAAATAAAAGGAACATGATGAATATTGAATAATAATGATATGGTAACGTTTAAAAAGCAAAGAAAATGGCTAGTATCTCACATGTTAGCTGACCAAAATTCAAATGATGGCAAACGGTTATACATTTGGATGAAGTGAAACTTAAGAAATTTGGTATGAGCTACAGCTAGCTTTGCTATTTGTAGTGCTTAAAAAGGAACTCAGTCAAGTTGGTGGAATCCTTACCAATTCAATTTTGAGTGCAATCGTGCCAATTACCCGCAATCATAGCCATTGATAAAAAAATTTAAAACAACTTGTAAAAATAGTAGTAATATTAGCAATTAGCAAACTGCCAAAAATTATGCATCTAATTTTCGTATAAATTTGTAATGACATACTTTATCATTTGACATTCGATACTAGATGTGTCGGATTTTGATACTTTGACACGAGCTTGTAAAAAAAGTTATACATGAATTGTGTATATTGTGTTGTGATACTACTATATGCTTAGGATTCTTACATACCATACCTTTACTTTCCCTTTTTACACTAGAAACCTCTTTGTCAAGTGTGGTAGGAATCCTATGGAATCATGACCATTACATATGATGTAGACTTGCATGCTCAACTTATAATTAGAGATCGATCATCACTGAAAATTTTACATTTAATTTTAAAGATCCCTTGGATACCAATTTCATTCTACAGGTAGCTCCTTAAAAAGGAGACAAAGACTAGACCAAAGTCATACATGAAGACAGATTAATTATCCTACACAGCAACAAGAAAAAAGGAAGTCGAGTTTTACAGCCAAAAAGGGGTTTCATGTACTTGTATAGTTTGTTCGTAAATGAGAATCTCATATAATTAACATCTTTTATCTTTTATATTTAACTTTGTAATCTTCTTCTTCAATTAAAATTGCTTTAGGGCATCAGGGTTAAAGATGAGAACAAAACATGGGTGTAATGAGTAAATCTCAACTAACTTTTGAAAAAAATCAAATAGGAAAGAACGATAATATTACTCGTACATACTATGAAATATGTCAATCATATGCTAATGCGACGAAATGTATATTAACTATGAATAATACAAATTAGATTTGAACGAATAAAAGAATTGCTACAAGAATTTAAAGTAGACAAACCATCCAAGCTGGTCCTTTTTTTTTTTCAATTAACAATACAATTGGATCAATCAAGGACTTAAATGGCCCTACATTGGTTACCCTGACTATTTGGCAAGGAGTTTGAGCCCTATCTCCCCCTCCCAATTTCACCTATAAATAAAATAATTAAAACCAACAAATTCTTGGCTCAAAAGTCATAAAACCAACCTTTTGAACCAACTATTAAAAATTCTGCTCCTACCATATGAACAAGATTATGCCCTAGAGATGCTGTATGCATTCCATGGCATATATAGGAGTATCCAAGGTTGAAACCAATGCCAATATGTGATTCCAACCTTATAAAAATATGCTTAAAAAAAATAAATTAACCAATATAATTTCCTCCTAACCATCCTTCCTAATGTTCCTAAATGACTCCTACAACTAACTATATTTCTTAAAATGAAACATGTATGATAACGGAATGCTGACGTGTAACAATACTAGCTATTGATCGGTAGAGTGATCGCGCACAATGGTGTTAGATGATCAAAATCCGATCATACATTCTTGAAGCTCTTGCTGTCGCACATATCATGACTAATGGCGAAATGTGTTAGTGTTTATAACATTGGACAACTGCTAGGTAGATGAGATTTGTTCAGTAGTTGCTCCAGTGGTTATGGCTTGAGGATGACCTGTAGATACAACTGGTACCCCTACGGTTGTTGTCACACCTGCACCCAATATTATAAGTTGAGATATTACTCGGTACTACCTTTCCTATACCAACATAAAATAATTATTATGAAGTTAAAAGTTATGAAAATAATTAGTTAGGATTGAATAATAAGGGGTTAAATATCCATACTGCCCATACTTAAGTTGAATTAGTCATTAGGGATGTTAATGTTGCCATATGTTCTTATTTTACCGATCTAGGTACTTTAGAGAATGAAATAGACTTTTTCAAAAGATGAAAAAAATGACCTAAGCTTAATATTCGGGACCAAAGTAAAAACTAAGCCAACATTGACCATTTAGGCAGGGCATAAACATCATTTCATATGGTACAAAGGACCATTGTCATACTCCATGTATTTTTAGCGCTCTAAAGTACAGAATGCACAACAAATGATGTGGAGCCACCTAAATTTCCAAACATAACCATTTGACCGGTAGTTCCATGTGGCAAGCCACATCATTTTTTACCACAATAGAAATTGAAAAAATCAAAAGAGAATGAAAATGGATGAAGGCAAACAACATACTGGTAATAATTAAAATCTTAATCAATCCCAAAAATAAGGTCGACTGCCTATGAAAGATGTAAAAATGATAAAAAAAATATTTACATACGTACCTGCAGAAGTAGTAGTCGTTGGCAAAGCCATAGTTGAAGAGGGAAGTGATAAGATCCCGGCGGAGTTGAGATGCCGGGGTAATATAGGGTATTGTTGTACCATCTGAGGATATTGGACTCCAAAACCATGACCTTGGCTACTTTGGGCATATGGTCCATAATATGGGTAATAATTGGGAAAGTACCCTATTGCCCCCGAACCACCTCCTGTTGCTGCTGCTCCTCCTCTGGTTGTTGGGTAGTAAGGTGTAAATTGTTGTCCATATACACCATAGTAATTCTGTGACTCAAAAGATTACATTAAAATTTGACAAATAAAATAAAAGTGAAAGAAATTACATACAATAGAACAATGCATGCAGCTAGTACTACTTACCATATGATGGTACATTGTATCATGTGCATACCCAGTGAATCTGCAAATAATCAATGACAAAAAAACAAAGTGAAACATATTGGATTAGTAAATTTTGAAATTTGATCTAGGACAACAAATTTAAACCACCACATATCATATGTAATCGTTGTACATTACAATAAATCACTAAGTTGTTCAAGTTATTTCTAAATGCCAGCTAAATATTGTGCAATTCATTGTATATCGTAGTTCCGTACTATAGTAAAATACTTGTACTTAGTAAATGTGGGATTTTTGAATAAGTAAATGTGGATTTTTGAATAACATGTGGAATCGTAGACAGTTGAAGGTTTGCTAGAAATTATACTCGTATAATGTAAAAATGAAAAGAAAAATTGAATTAGACAGACTCCAATAATGGTAACTTTAAAGAAAACAGCATTTGCCCATTCACATCAATTCCTCTCTCTGTGAAGCAACACTTTGCCAGCCATTATGCAGTCAAATACAGTAGTTTGGGTCTTTGACCAATCTTTATTTTTTAATTAAAAAAAAAAAAATTGCATGCCAGGGTATTTTTATTGGCTCCAACATCAGTACCATTGAGGTATCTGGAAATGGGGGCCGTGATATTTTTATTTTGATCATTTATTCATCCAATAACAAGCTCACCCCTCAAATGAGTATAACACCTATTTCAATATATACAATGCAGCTACTATACAATTACAAGTAACTTATTTTTGTTAATTATTCTCTTCGTTCCATTAAGATTTTCATGTTTAATAAAAACGGATGTCCTATTAATCTATTAAGAATTCCGTGGAAAGATAATTAGAAGCATAAAACTATTAAGTAATTAACATAATAACTCACCCATAAGCTGAATAAGGGTAGGGCGGTTGAGCAGAAGGCTGATGAAAGTATGGTGATGAAGATGAACCTGGATATGCAGGTGCATTCAATAAACCTGATGATGGTCTAAACCTTCCTCCTCCTGCAACTGTATTCGACGAATTCAAACCAAACCAAACCGGAAATGAAATAGAAATTAATTAAACTAAAGTAAAATTCTTACAAATTTCTTGCATGCATGTTCTAAAATCTAAATAAAAAACCAAAAGGTTCAGTTAATCTAATCATGATCATTATATCATCACATGGAATTATGTTAATCATGTTTAACAAAAAGTCAAATACTGTACAATGCAATAGTAACAGTCTTAAACAGTCAAATTCTTCAACGTTTACTTCCTAGAATTCTATTATTATGCAAACATTCTCATACTGTATAATACTGTTAAGTACATGTACGAAGCACATGTATTGTGGTCCAAAATCATATGATGGCCTTTTTCTATGCAGTTAAGTTTGCATTGAAATTGGTCAAAATCATCCAACCAAACCCAAACCCACTTCAAATTTAGAGAGAGAAAATTATATCGTTACAAATATAAAAAAAATGCAAACCATGTTGAGGAGTTGGTGGGCGATTCTTCTGAGCACCAAGAGAAGCAAGGTTGCAATTGGCTCTTCTTCCATCAATAACCGGTGATGGATTTTGACAAGCCCTAAACGCAGCTTCTGGCTCTTTAAACGTCACCTAAAATTAAACAAACACAATCATATTTCTATCATATACAAATAAAACAATCTATTGCTTATTAGTTATTACCCTAACCCTGGGTTCAGTTCGGATTTAGTTGTCACATCTCTAGTTGAAATTACAGAAATTAAGAGAATGAATGGTTGAAAGAAAAAGGGGAATCTTACAAAGCCATAGCCTTTAGATCTTCCAGTAGACTTATCAGTGATGACGACTGCTTCCAAGATCTCACCAAATTGGTCGAAGTATTTTCTCATGGTTTCTCTTTGAGTTTCCCAAGCTAAACCACCCACGAATATTTTTGTATAAGTTGTATCATTATTCATCCATTGCGAACCTCCTCCGTAATAATTATTATTATTATAATTTCCTCCCATCATATGAAATTGCCTTTGCTGCTGTTGTTGTTGTTGTCGAGACATAATAACAATTCAAACAAAACCCTTGAAAAATATAATTAAATAAATATAGAGCGAGGTGGGTTGATGCTACCGATTATTGTTATGAGAATCACGATTGAGATTCCATAGAAACGATGAAGTAATTGAAGTTGTTAATGACAAAATCATTACTGTGTGTAGTATTAGTTGAAGGAGGAGACTAAAAAAGAGGGTTAGAGAGGACAAGAGAAAGAGAGAAAAATAGAAGAGGGATAATAAAAGAGTATTTATATAAGGAAATATAAAATATGGACAGAGAGAGATGCGGAGGGGGTACGGGTAGGGGTAGGGGGTGCGCGCACTATGGTGTTATTGAGATAATGCCTGGCTGGAAATTGAATAACTGTTCAAGACGAGAAAGCTACTAATGAGATGGGATTATGGGTTGGGATCCCACAACAATTGGGGTTCACCTTCAGCCTAAAGAGTGTTTGTCTATTCATATCTTTTAGGGCTCTTCTATATAAATCCGACTCATTTTTTTTAATGAGTATGGTATTTTTATAGTTGAACGGACTTTTTAAATATTCATTTTATACGGGTAGTTCGATTTATATGGTAAATTGTTACTGCATATTTATTACTATATATTTACAATTGATTCGAAGTACTTAAGAATAGTTTTTTTTTTTTATAGGAGTTTTAGAATTTTTGATAAAAAAAAGTATAGGAGTATATTGGAAAGAAATTTTAAAAAATAAAAATCATATTGAATAAAGTATATTTTTGTTAAATTTAGGGTTTATATGGAAATTTTTTTAACTCGTGTTTATCTCTAGCCTATTTGCCAATATAGTGAATTACAATAGAATCTTTGCTATCTTCATACTTCATATGTACGGACTATGGAGTATTTTAAATGGCTAGTTTCGTACATTAATGTATGAAGTATGAATATGAAAGGGAAAAAAAATTATCTAGCTTGTCAAGAGAAGGGACACAAAGTACAACTTCTAGAGGGTATCCAATAAGATTACAAAGTGTACACTACTCATACATGTGAAATACGGAGTACATCACACTCAATTTAGTAATATGAACAAACAAGTGGAATAATATGTGGAGAAAATATTTTTCTTTCTAAGATAACGACAAACTTAAGAACTTTTTAAAGATAGAGTTGAAGTCTAGGTAATCAATAAAGGCTTGTTCGCATTGACTGAACTGAGCTAAACTGAACTTATTAGAGCTGAACTGAATTGAATATTTTATAAGAAAAGGAAATTAAGAGCTGATCGAATTGAACTAAATTTATTAGAGCTGAACTGAACTTATTAGAGCTGAAATGAACTAAATTGAAAATAATTATACGAGAACATGCCCTAACTATGTTATTCTTCATACAATCATAAATATTTGGAGAATTAATGATAGTTGTATCACTTATATATATGAGAACCGGTGATATGAAGCCACTCAATCGAGAATTGTCTTATACAAGTACTATCTTTTTTATTTCGAAAACAGTCTTGTACTATCTAATTACGAAGTAGTCGCATAATTAAGTTTAAAGAAGTCCTCTTCATATTTGCTTTTATCAACAATCTAAACCCCAACTTTTTGTACAAATTTATAGACCACGAAAGCTGCGTAAAGGGTAATGAGGGGTCTTTTGCTTCGCTGTATTCAAACTTCACCCCTAATTTTTATTTTTTTTTATGTAATTTTTAATGTCCAATAGTTTACAATATGATCTGTTAATGCTTTATATATATATATATGGTTATTACTTATTAGTAATATTACGTAGGGAATACTAATTAAAAAATCACTCCCATTAGGCCATTATACAATAATCACTCCCATTATAAATTATAAATATAATTATAATAAAATAAAAGCACAAATAATGAATACCTTAATTAAGCATTCTAAGTATGTTTATGATGCAGCACAGCAGTGGGAGGTTCCATTAACGGAAAAAGCACAAGAGAGATGGGTCAGGTTAAGTTGGTATACGATACTGTATTTATTTGACAATTGATACTCTGATAATTTAATTCCGGTCGACATAAAAGTTTTTGGAGGTGGGATCCCATCCCATATAACAAAAAATTAGGAAGAATAATGTCATCTAATTATCCAGATAGATTTATGTGGTACAACTAATGTTTTTATGGCTTATTTACGCACAATTGCTCATCAGATCCAAATCTAGGGTTAAGGAGTATACCCTATTGTGAACTTTTTACGGAATAACAGTTAAGTATCGTAAAGTGAGAGATGACTATAATAACCATTAGAGCTAAAATATACGCATACTATATACTATACATCGTACATTTTTTTTTTTGTTGTTGTTGTTGTTGTGAGACTTCGTACAAATTTATAGCAACATGTAGTTACTGATGGAGTTCAGATCAAAAAGCAAATTTCCAAAGCATGACCAGATCGAATTTTATGCCTTAGTTTCTTGATAACATATTTTATGCCTTAGTTTCTTAATAACATACGGTGTATGTAGCTTAGCTTCGTTAGTATAATTTTGTTGCATGTAAGATAGATGCATAGATTTATGATCAGTCTATTTATTAAAATGTAATGGACAACTGTTTTTATTTATAATCAAAAGCAAGTTGCGAAGGTGGAATTGTCATATCAGTGGATAGGATGCGCACAATTCACTGGTTGGTTCTCAACTTGGGCAATTCATCAACATTTATTAATTTTCATTTCTATTGAATGACTATATAAATACCTGTGAGATCACTTCTTTTACGTTAAATATGAGTTTGGGCCGAACCCGCAAACCAAAAGAGAAAGTTCACTTCACAAATCCAAATGAGATTTCAACCCAAAACCATATGGCAGTAGGAGAAGTAGCCTCTTAGTCTTATAAAGTGTTTTAACTCTCTCTTCTTTTATCAACGTGAGACTCTTACATGTGTTATTTAGTAGGATATACTTCAACATTTTACTATACTTAAAAGAAAAAAAATTGCAAAGATAAGGACACTACTAAACTATCATTTATGCAGTTGTATTTTATGGGAGCTTATGTACTTCGTTTTGTTTTTTTGTTGAAAGGAAACTTATGTAACATACTAATATGATTGGACTAATATAAACAAGGTATGCAAACGTGAACAGACATAGATACAAACACAAAGGCCCACACACATGTTGCCATGCATCATTCATAGTCATTTTCAAAATTCGAATTTAGTAAATAAAAAGTTTAAATATTTTAAACTACAATACAATCAAAATTCATCCCCACTTAATTATATACAAAGTGTGTTAGTATGTACTACAAAAACTAATCTTAGTAAAAATGAATTAAATACATTAAAAAAGAAAAAAGAAAAAAGAAACAGTAAATAAAATTATAAGAATAATGAAGTGGTCAAATGAGAAGAGAAGAATGAGATTTACCAGTAATTAAAAAAAAAAAAAAAAAAAAAAAAAGAAGAAACGCCAGGTAGTAAAAACCAGGAATCATGACTGTCACTACCCACAAATAACGGTATTGCACTGTCTATTGTCTACTACAGTACTGTTAGTATCTGTATGACTCTGATAGATCGGTCAAACCTTAACCTTTTGAATTTTTTCTTCGTAAAATACATAAAATTCCAGGTCCTTTTTTCATCTTTTCATTTCTTATTTTACTCGTATTTTATTTTTTCTCTTAACTGATTTTCCATTCTTTGTCGGCTGTATTGGCGGCTAATTGGCCTGCGGCTAGGCTGCATACTTCATGTCTTAAGGAGTCTTACACTCAATTATTAGTATAGTCGGTATTTGTTAGGGCATGTTTATATTTACTGAATTGAGTTGAACTGAACTGATTGGAGCTTAACTGAACTGAACTGAGCTGAAATGAATATTTTATGAGAGAGGGAAATTAGGAGCTAAACGACCTGAACTGAACTGAACTGGAATTAAGTAAATATGAATAAGCCCTCAATCCTTCGTAGTACTTCCGACGGTGGAAGTACTCTTGGGAAAAATAGCTCACAGGTTACTTGCAAGAATGATCCATCCACGACCTCCTCGTCCAAAGTCACCACGATAAATTATTAGAAATGATCGTATTCATTTTAATCTATACTCTGTAGTTTTATTTAATCTAACATACAGTAAATAAAAACATACACTAAATAATGTTGTAATGCTAAGTGTTATTCTAGTCAACTATTCTTTGCAAAAAAATCTAGGAAATTGTAAAAAAAAAAAAAAAAAAAAAAAAAAATCACTTTTGTAATTCATTCAAATAAAAAAGATATCGAGTAGAAATTAGTAGAACCGGAAAAAAAAGTGTTAGTTACTCCGTAATCCGATTAGGCCAAATAATTATAATATATTACGGACTACGGATTTTATATATGAATATATGAATGAGTATTACTACTTAAATTAAATGCCTATATCGGCTTCAAGTTTTTAATTTTGATGGGCACATCTGATATCGGTCTCGATCTACTGCATGAAATTAAATAATGAATCAAAACAAAGTGTAGGTCTATAGACATCACACATTTTACTTGATTTGAAGTACTTTGCAGCTTGTTAGCCAGGCGTATATTCTCTTTGATACTAGGGATGGTACTACGAGTACTTAATAAATATAGCCTTGATTGACCAATATGATGACCACTATGAAAAAGTATATGTGCGTTTTGTGTTTCATATTATGAGACGATATTTATTAAATAAATATACATGATCATGAGCAGCTATGTATTTCACATCTAGGATTCTAGGTTGAATTCTAAAGACTAGCTAGGTAAATGCGTTTATACTTTCTAAATAAATTTTGACTTTTGTTCTTTTAAATGAGTTTAATTACAATTTCATTTAAATTAGTAGCATACCCTAGTAGGTAATGATTCTCGACCTTGATTTTGAATTACATGTTATTCTGATGAATGCACGACATGATGTATAAGCCCGTATTCTTGAAAACAAGTTATATTTTAAATCAAAGTATAACACACTCCATACACGGGAATATAAGAAAAGAGGAAATAAAACTCCTAAATGGAGAGCTTATAATGAAGTCAAATTATTAGTGTTTCACATAAGCACAAACCCTTAATTAAATTACTAATATTTTCGTTAGTTAAATTATTTGTGTCCGAGGTGACATAACTTAAGATCGCCTTTTAGTGATTGCATGATGGTCAGACATACGAACAACGGAACAAATGTATTTGGGGTGCATTATTATTAATTAGCAAACCAAGCAACTACTTGAGATTTTCATTTCTCAATGTTTATTGTTAGTACTAATTCCTGACAATATGATAATGTTGATTAGGAAGTTTAATGTACGACTATTTTTCGTATTATGCTCATCTTTTCATGATTTACTTTTTAAGACGTTATTTGATCATCTTTATATAGATGCGCATGCATTCATAAAAAGGCATAATTATTGGTTTTTAATACTGAAAAGTTAGTATAAAATAAAGGATTCATCAGTCATAGTCCGTACTTAGAACAGAAGAAATATAAATCATACAAGAGTTTAGTACAGTAATTATTATTATTAATTTAGTTAATTCTATTTATGAGTTTTGACAGTGGAAAACGGTTGTTCTGTTAGATTATGGTTATAGGTAGTTACGTAGTAGTATGCTCAAGATCAGTATTTTCACTCTCACACTCTTAACACTTTTTATAAAAAAAAAATAAATACTCAAGAAAAAAAGAGTAGTAAAAACACTTTTTAAATGACCATGAGCGTGTAATGAGGCTAGGATATAAAAGTATGATAATAAAATAACGATAATGAGAATGGATTTTGGTGTAGCTAGGTAGATAAGTTTGTAACATATACGAAGTACTTTGTATTGTACATCATGCATCTGACAATTTATATCAATAATGCAATCTCATCCCAACTTTATGTTATCTTAATGAAATAATGTTAATAATTGTATTTAATATTTACCCTAATAGCTAAATGGTTTAAAAACATGTTCTTTATTACGTGATTCACGTTATACTTTGTATTTGCATATATTTTTCGCAATAATCTTACACATGCAACATATATGACAATGATAAAATTGGGGATGATATATGACGATTCCCCCTGCTTTTGATACAAAGCTCTGTCTAGAATATATACAGTCTGCTCTAAAGCTGAGAAAAAGAGTGTTACCTAGGAACTAGAGAAGCATTAATTACAAAATAAACTGGCTGTACGTTACTAATAGGAAATAGTTATCTCTTAAACTTCCTATACTCCCTCTCAAGTGGGAGTGTGAGGATCACGAACACCCAACTTGGACATAAGAAAGTAAAATTGATCAGTCCCTAGTGCCTTAGTGAAGATGTCAGCTAGTTGAAGAGAAGTCCGTATATGAGCTGTACTAATAACCCCGGCAACCAAGAGCTCTCGAACAAAATGACAATCGATCTCAATGTGCTTAGTTCGTTCGTGAAAAACAGGGTTTGCAGCAATGTGGAGTGCAGCTTGGTTGTCACAAAACAAGCGAACTGGTTGACGATGAAAAACACCTAAGCATGAGAGGAAGGAGCGTAACCATTTGACCTCGGCACAAGTAAAAGCCATGGAACGGTACTCTGCTTCCGCCGAAGAACGGGACACGGTTGCTTGCTTCTTTGTCTTCCACGAAATAGGAGAAGTGCCGAGGGTGAGAAAATAGCCCGAAATTGAACGACGTGAAATAGGGCAACTCGCCCAATCGGAGTCACAATAAGCATATAGTTGCAAATCATTGTCTGAACTAAGGAACACACCTTGACCAGGATGAGTTTTAAGGTATCGCAAGACTCGAATTGCTGCCTCGTAATGTTCTTGCAGTGGAGATTGCATAAATTGAGATAGAATGTGGACAGAATAAGAGATGTCTGGGCGAGTGATGGTGAGATAAATGAGGCGGCCAATGATACGTCGATATTTGGCAAGATCTTGATACAGAGGACCTGAAGCAAGAGCCAACTTATGATTCTGAGGTAATGGAGTATCTACTGGTTTGCAAGACCCTAAACCAGTTTCAGCAAGAATGTCAAGCGTATATTTGCGTTGAGACAAAAACATTCCTTCCGAAGATCGAGCACATTCAATACCCAAAAAATACTTAAGAGGACCCAAGTCTTTTAGCTTAAAACAATCATTCAAATACCGCTTAAAAGACGAGCAAAGAGCTGAGTTGTTACCAGCTACCAAAATATCATCGACATAGACCAAAACAGTGAGAATATCATCAACAATAGTGAGAAAGTAGTGAGAACCTGTAGAACAAGATTTTGTATATGGACCCCAAAGATCACAATGAATCAAACCAAAAAGTTCCGAATTTTTATTATCACTAATAGGAAAAATAGTACGAGTTTGTTTTGCTCGATAACAAACATCACAAGCATCCAACATTTTCTTAATTTTGCTATTTCTACAAGAACTAGAAATAAGAGACATAGTCTGACTAGAAGGATGTCCAAGCCTTTGATGAAGGAGCAAAGTAGTATCAGCAGTAGTCACACAAACACGAGCCTCTTGTGCCACAGACTTGAAATAATACACCCCATTTCTAAGCTCACCCATTCCAATCGACGTCCTCGTATTGCAATCCTGAATCACACACAATTTGTCAGTAAAAGTCACAACACAGGGAGATTCAACAGCTAATTTTCCCACAGAAATAAGATTGCATTTGATATTTGGGACATATAAGACATTGTGGAGTACTATTTCTGTACTCAAATGAACACTCCCTTGCTTTATTGCATTTGTCTGCATTCCATTTGGCAAGTTCACAGGTTGATGAGTTAAATCAACACAATCAAATAAAAATTCCAATGTCCTTGTCATGTGGTGGGAGGCCCCACTATGTAGTACCCAAATACCATTATCAAACATTTTCTTACCATTCATAGTTGATGCAGAGGGTGAATCAAGGAGATGGAGTATGCGTTGCACTTGGTCTGGAGTAAAAGCAGGAGCTAAAGAAGAGGGTGCTGCTACATTGGACGCTGATGCAGCATTTGCCGTTGGTAGAGTGTTAGCCTTGTTGTTTCTTGGCTGTCCTCGACCTCCCCCTCGACTACGACTGCCCCATCGACCACGTCCACGACCACGAGTGCTTGTTGGGTAACCAAGACGCTCAAAGCAATGGTCATAGTCATGACCGATTTTGTCACAATAAGTACAAGTAAGAGGAGCTAGAGGTGGTTGTGATAAGGGTGCAAACCTTGGTTGAGTAGTAGCCACACCAGGTGTTGGAGATTGCACAGCAAAGCTCAAAATATCATTCTTATCATCCCGACCTCGAATAATATTTTTGTGTCTCTCCTCTTGTGTGACTAAGGAGAAGGCACGGTTAAGTACAGGAAAAGGATCCATCCCTAAAATCTGAGTTCGAATACTACGAAATTCCTCATCATCTAAACCCATAAGAAAATCATGAGTTTTGTCACGCTCGACCCTAAGTCGAATCTTAGTAGCAGCAGCACAACTACAACCACAAGTTATATCTTCAACACCATATAAAGCATCCCAAAGAGACTTGAATTTATTGTAGTAATTGACAACAGTCAAGCCTTTTTGACGAAGTGTATGATACTCAGTTTTCAGTTGATGAATACGAGGGCCATTCATGACAGCATAACGTTCCTTGATATCATTCCACATATCAATTGCTATTTTATGACCAACAACACTAGGTTGGATAGAGACGTCAATAGAATTAAACAACCAGCCACATATAGTCGAATTATTTGAACGCCAAGCAATAAATTCATGTGATGTTTCATCAATTGGTTTAGCAATTTCACCATTAATAAAACCTTGTTTGTTCTTACCCTCTAATCCATTCATGACTGCCAAAGCCCACACATCATAATTATCTCCATTCAAAATATACTTGGTAATAGACATACCTGTGCCTTCAGAAGGATGAAGATAATAAATTGAAGAGGGGTCATGAATTAGCATTGGTGCCTTCACATTTGTCTCGCCTCCCGTCATTGTGAGAAAAAAAATGAAATAAAAACTCTTGTGTGAAAAAGGTTGAACAGAAGGAACCTAGAAATTCAATATGTGAAGAAAAAGAAAAAAAAAATTGAGGGTAGAAAAATTGGATCTTAAACCCTAGGCTTTGATACCATGATAAAATTGGGGATGATATATGACGATTCCCCCTGCTTTTGATACAAAGCTCTGTCTAGAATATATACAGTCTGCTCTAAAGCTGAGAAAAAGAGTGTTACCTAGGAACTAGAGAAGCATTAATTACAAAATAAACTGGTTGTACGTTACTAATAGGAAATAGTTATCTCTTAAACTTCCTATAGACAACAAATTTAATGTGAGGTGCTTTTGGTTCGAAATTAAGATGAAGCTAAGTATAATTAACTAAATAAAAAATAATGCAACATATGTAACAAATTGAATAATAGCATGCATGATTATGACAAATCACTTATGAAGTCTCAACCTAGAAAAGCACGTACTAGTCGCGAAGACACATTAAATATAGATGTAACCGGTTGTACATAAAGGGATGTTTTACCAAAACGACTAGTTTAACAAAAGTATTTACCAAAATAGCTAATTATAAATTTTAATTCCCAAACTAGCTAATTTATTAGGAAAAATTGCTCCCATTAATCTGAACTTTGCCTCGTCCGCCCAAATTAATCCCAACTTTCGTTTATTATCTATCACTCCCAACTTTAGGGGGTATTAATTTCTATTGCACCCAACCGGTCATCTAACCTGATATAGCAAGTCACCAGACACGTGTCCTCACGTGATAGGTCCAAAAATTTTTTTTTAAAAAAGAAAAATAAAATAAAAACAAAAATTTAAAAAAAAATAAAAAAATTACCAAACCCAGCCCCCCCACCCCTATCCCGGTAAACACCCCTCCCCCACCCCCACCCCGCCAGAAAATTGCCCCCACCCCCAAAAAACTCTCCACCGCTGCCGGAAAACGACGCCCACCACTCCCCCACCCTGAAAAACCCACCTAATCTTCCCCATCCCTGTTCTCGTTGCACCTATTATTAGCAATCACCACCGCAATCAACCCTTCTCACGGCCACCGCACCACCTCTGCTCCCAGCCATCATCACCAAAATCACCACAAATCGCGCGCAGCAGCCCCAATTAGAAACCCACTGCTTCACCATGACCCGCAACCGCCCTCAACAAGTGTTCGACAATTCGAACAGAGCAGCCCATGTTCGTCGCGAGCGCGGCCTCTGCCACCGTGGGGGTTCCTTTCCTTTCCCCTACTTTGGTGCGCGAGAGAAGAGAGATGGTGGGGGCATGGGGCTGTTGCTTTGGGTGGCCGGTGCTCCGGGGGAAGGGGGTGGCTGGCTGCGGGCTGCCGTTGGGTATTGGGTGGTTTAGTATAGTTTTTTTTTTCATTTTTTTTTTGTTTTGTTTTTTTTTTTTTATTTACTTTTGAACCAATCAGGTTGCGACACGTGTGCAACTAATGACAAGTCAGCAAAATTGACCTCTTCAACCGGTTCCAAGTCATTTGGGTGCAATAAAAATTAATACCCCCTAAAGTTGGGAGTGATAGATAATAAACGAAAGTTGGGATTAATTTGGGCGGACGAGGCAAAGTTCAGATTAATGGGAGCAATTTTTCCAATTTATTAACTTGGAATGAATTTATCTATTTCTTATTTCCTTTGAACCGGTTTAGTTCTTTTTTTTTTTTTAATTTTTTAACTTTGTTTTTTTGGTTTTATTTTTATTTACTTAAAGATTTTTGTAAGTTGAAAATTTAAGCAATATACAAAACTACTAAGAACGTAAACAATCGCAGACTCGCAGAACCCTAATTTCGATCAAAAAATAAAATAAAATAAATTAAAAGCACTAATTTTTCATCTTGATCATATCAATCACAAAAAATTGGAATTTCAAGTAGTATTGTTCTATCAAAACTACCGCAAATTTATACGACGATAAGAAATTTTAAGGTATTGCTATCTTTTTCATGTCTATTAATTTTATATTCTTTTTTAATGTCGGCTAGTATGAATATTTTTTGTTTAATGTGTATGATAAATCAAACTTACATAAATTTATTTCTATCTTTATGTGATAAAAAAAATAGTTGTATTTTTTTTTCTTTTGTTGATTGGAAGTTTGGATCATTTTTTTGAGTGGTTGTTTATGTTGTGTAACGTTTTTTAAAAATTGAGAATTGTTGCATATATATTAGGTTGATTGTTATTGTTCAAATTAATGGGATATTTTAAACCGTGGCCTTAGAATTTAAACAAAACCAAAAAAAAAAACTAATTCTTTTTAAATAATACCAAAAAAAAAAACATAAAGTGAATTGAACGGGTTCAAAAGAATATAAAAAATAAATAATATCCTTTCAAATCAATAAATTTAGCTAGCTTGGGAATTAAATTTTATAATTAGCCGTTTTGGTAAATACTTTTGTCAAATTAACCATTTTGATAAAAGATCCTACATAAAGTGTATGTATTTATTGTACTCCGTAGTTGGTATTATAGAATAATTTAGGAAGATATATAATGGTTGATGGAGCTGAGAGAGAAGTGATAATGCACATGCAAGACTGCAAAGGTGAGAAGGAGAAATTAAAAATAAAAAAAGGGGGAAAGAAGAAGGCAGAGGCAGAGCACGCCCCCACACTTATTATAGAGTGACAATGGAAGGAAGAAGCAAGAGAAGGATACAGTAAGTAAGAGGCAACAAAGCCAAACACGACAGATACGTCAGTTGCCTTTGCACATGCACTTTGCCAGTTTCGCTGCCCCAATTTTCCTTCTATTTAGTGCCTCTTTTCCTAATGCCCTTCTTCTTTCTCTTTGTTTAACTTATTGCGATCTGAGTCTCCCTATTAAACAACCTCCATCATTTCTTCCTTCGTTTTCACATTCGATTATGGTCAATTAGGGTATATGTAAGGTACTACTCTATTTACAAGCAAGAGGGCGAATAACTTATACAAAATATGTACATCGTACCTACTACCTCCGTTACAGGTTATGTGCAATGATTTGACATAAAATAGAGAGGGAAAATGTCAAATCGTTGCACATAAACTGTAGCGGAGGTAGTATTATATTATATTATAATTTACGTGGCATTTTTAATTACATTTGTGAATTTGTGCAAGTGATCGGGATTAATAATATGATAACACTTGTATATGTATGATAAATTGCTCCAAATGCTTAATAATGTATTGTTTATACATGTATGGATTGCTTTAAGCGTAAGTGAGTGTGTGGAGACTGGAGAGGAAAGGTGGTGGGGAAGTGAAGCAATCGAAGGAAGTGGAAATTTCGTGGCTTTAATCAATTCAACCATGAATCATGTACTTCTTAAGCCAATCAGGAAAGCGTATTTCATAATTCCCATTTTTTTTTTTTTTTTTTATTAAAGCTGTACCCTCGGTAATAAAACCGAATTTGAGGAATTAAATATGCTTCATTATAATTTTACTGTCAATTAATTCAAACTCTTGAATTAAACCTTTATTTTTTAAAATTTAATACTTAACATTGACGTTGTTGTCCGCTCTGCTTACGTTACCAGGCATGCATTCCACTGAATGGCATGAGGGTCAAACAAGGATAATACTCCGTAAGATTAATTTTTTGAATAACAAAAATTTAGAATTAAAAGAACTGAAATAATGATTTTCTTACAATTTTTATTTTCTATTCCTGTACGAAACTCTTCCTTTCAATGTTTTTATTTTAACAAAAATAATTTTAATTTAACAAAAACAATCTATTTTAACAAATATTTTTAATTTAACAAAAACATATAATGTCATAGACACTACTGAGTACTGACTACTCTACTATGTATATTTTGAAAATAGTATAGTGCACCCGGGTGCACCATGCGCATGGTGCACCCGGAAAGAACATTAAGCATATTTTAAAGAACATGAAAAAAAAAAAGAACATGCTAGTATTTGAAAAAGAACATACATGTGTTTGACAAAAGAACATGTTTGTGTTTGACAAGAACGTGACATTACAAAGAACATAAAGTCTGTACAAAAAGAACATGTTATTTTTCATGGTTACTTGGGTGGTTGAACGTGTTTGAAAAAGAACATTATATTTGACAAAAAAGAACATGTTCGTGTTTGACAAAGATATAGGTGATCATTGGATGGACCGGGGCAAGGTTAAAAAATCAGCTCACTTCTCGAGTCGGGCCAAGTTTTGGGCTGAAGTTTTTGTGCCCAAACCTGCCCAAAATGGTCCGGCCGTGCGGGCTTTTCGGGTTGAGTTAAAAAAATCAACTAAAATAATGCATAAAAACGCAATCCCAAACTCGCCCAAAAATTTAAATTTACGGGCTGGGTCCGACCCGATTTGGGGGCAAAAAAATTCTGCCCAAAACCCGTCCAAAATCAAGTCGGGTCAGTCTAACTTTGATCACCTCTAGCCAAAGAACATAAAGGCTTTACAAAAAGAACATGATAATACAGTAAAGAACATGTTCTTTTTTCTAGTTACTCGGGTGAATTTTTTTATTTTTTTTTTAAATGTACATACATTAAAGAACATATTGTATAATATAAAGAACATATATTTCAAACTCAAAGAACATAATAATCAAATTTAAAGAACATATTATGTTCATGTTCTTTATAAATATCTATAATGTTCTTTTTTTCGCCCATGTTCTTTTAAATATACCTAATGTTCTTTCCGGGTGCACCATGCGCATGGTGCACCCGGGTGCACCAACCATACATTATGTATATTTTAATCTCAAAAATAAGGGAGTTTAATTGTGATGGGTAATTTGTTTCAATGGGTTACACGAATGGATGAGGGGCACAAGCGGCCCGCTATGTGGAGCCACAAAGCCCTACAGTAGTCCATTTAGCGCCAATCAATTATTGAATCTACTTCTTTATAGCTCTAGAACATATAATGGCGTAGGGGTGTAACATAATCTGTTGTACGATTGATTTCTCCATATATAATATGAGAGTTAATAAAATCGTCTTTTCAATATATAAGACGAGAGGAAATAAAATTGACTTCTTGATATATAAGACAGGAGGAAATTAAACCAAAGCGAGGGAAAAGATCTTTTATATCACCCATAAGAAGTTGGCATAACTCTATAATCTTTACTTTATTTTATGAGCTTAATAAGTTAATACAAAGTGTAACATCAACTGATAATATGATTACCCTATCAGTTCTCAATGGATAAAGCAGTATTTCCTTCATTTCTTTATAGTTACAACACTTCTCTAAAATGAAAATGTCACTATTGCAACACACAATAAAAGGAAGATTTCTATGGTGAAAATCGTATAATTACCTTTATTTAAATCTCATGGGCCACTTGATTATACTCCTAACAAGAGTAACAACCTCTTAATCTCATTTTAAGTGTATTATATTATGTGCGATCCACTTTTCTTAAATAACGTGATAAAGTGTTTGTTGCAACAATTAAAAAAATGGAGGAAGTATTGTGTAAAAATAGTGTACAAATGTCAAAAGGATCAAAGATTTTTTGTTAATTCTAGCAATAAAAAATCATGGACCGTAGGCTATTTACAAACCCAAAGATTGGCCTTTTATTAGGTGGGCTTTATTGTCCATTTTAAAAACCCACTCTTTTTCGTCTTCTTCAATCTCCCAACAGTTTTCGTTTTTCCACTGTAATAAACCCTAACCAAATCAAATCAAATCAAATCAAACCAAACCCAGAAATCAATTTCTCCATCCTCCATTTTCAAAGCTCAAAAGAAGAAAAATGCGTTCAGTAATCACCAGAATCCCATCAAAATACCTAGTCAAACGCTTCATTCCATCAATTTCTCTCTCAACCCACTCTCTTTCTACATCAACTGAATCCAAACCCCAGAAATTAGATCGAATCGCAAATGAGCTGCTTTCCCTCAATCCCGTTGAACTTCACGATTACTCTATTCTGTTTGGGATGAAGATGGGCCTTAAGAATGCTGGGTTAGCTGGAATTTCAGCTGGGCCAAGCTCATCTGGGTCAGCCCAGCCCAGTGCAGAGGCTGAGACCAAGGAGAAGACGATCTTCGATGTGAAATTGGAGAAGTTTGATGCAGGGGCGAAGTTAAAGGTGATTAAAGAGGTGAGAAGTTTTACAGAATTGGGGTTGAAGGAAGCAAAAGATTTGGTTGAGAAAACACCTGCATTTGTGAAGAAAGGGGTTACTAAGGAAGAAGGTGAAGCTATTATTGAGAAATTGAAGGCGCTTGGTGCTACTGTCGTTTTGGAATGATTTTGATTTTGTAAGTTTTAATCATTGTAGAATTATTATCGTTATTGTTTATTTTATACAGTATGATGATATGAAAATGGTGATTTTTTTTATTGTCATCATAAATTGAGTTGAAGATTGTTACATGTTGCATTGCATAAATAAGCAATTGAAGTTTTATGATTCTTTGTTGGATGTTTTATTTCAATGTGTGAATGCGCATTTCGAACTTTATATGCTCGTTGTTGGATTTCTTATTTCGCCAATTGTTGCCATATTATTTGAAAGTGCTCGTAGTTGTAACTCTTGTAAGACTTGTAACTGAGGAAATGAACTTAGGATTAGCTTATGGAAAAGAATTTGGCTAGCAAATACAAATAACTGAATAAGTTGTAGTAGCATGTTGTTTTGCGTCCTATTTATGGTTGGACTACTGTGTGAGGCTTATTGGAAGTGTGTTGAGAGCAAGCATGGATGCTGGCAAAATGGATGTTAGACGCTCATTTCATCTCGTGTCCTAGACTCCTAGTCCTGATAGACTGATACTGATGATCCCTTGTATGTGAATAAAAGATTGTTCTTTGATGATTATTATATGGACTAAGGGAGCAGTTGAGATGGTCTATCTGGTTGTACTCGTTCAAGGAAAGATATGGTCCAGTTGCATGGTATTAGGGTTGTTTTAAAAAGGTTCGCTTGATAATGTCTTGAATGTTTAGGATGATTTATACTGAGTGTATATTGGAGCAAAGACAGGTGTTAATATTCTGTGCAATATGAAATCCAGCATTTTTGAAGCCAAATCTTCATCCACCTATGTACATTAAGGAATGTGCTGTAGTTCGTACACCTAAAATAATTGACACGTTCATTATTTTTAAATGTTAGCATCAAACCCTCCAACATTGGGAATTTGGGATTATTTTTTGTCATTTGGATTTTGGAGGATGAAGGCTGGGACAAGTTAGTGTGGATTGTTAAAGCTATGTTTCTTGGACTTGTAGATAATAATTGGATATAAATTCAGATTCAAGAGTTTTACTTTAAATAAGTCTCCATTGGTTTTCTTGATGTATTTAAAATGGGTATGCTGCTGTCTTCTGACATGAAATGTACAAAGTATTCGATTACTGCCAGCTCAAACTCTTCTGTTAGGTAATTCAGTACCAACTACCAAGTATATTAACTGAATGCTTACTGAGTTCTCCAGCTTGTTGTTGGAGTTTGGGTACTCTTGAAATGCCATGGAAACACCATGATACAATAGTATTTGCTTGAGTCTGGGAAACACCATGATACAATAGTAACTCAAACATTATTGGTTTGTCAAACTTTATTAGAGAGTCTTGGATTACTTTAATTTTTGAAAGATTTTCCTCTTTCACCTTGCATACACATACCTGGCATGACTTAGTTATTTTAGCTGGTCACATGAATTGGTGCCTTGACGCTTCTTGGAGTAAACGTGTGCTTCCAAAGCCAACTTTGGATGTAGAATTGTTTCTATTAAAGAAGAATCATGGCAAAGTCAAATTGCAAACTACCACTCTTGTAATCCTTTGTGTTCTTTTTTTTTTTTTTTTCTAGGTGTAGGTTGCAAAATTTATAGAAAAGTGCATATCATGATTTATCTATCCCACCCTTGAGTCACGTAATTGGGAATTAGACAATGCTTGTGAGTTTTTAGCCTAATTCCTTTTGTTCTGTAGGAGTTGGGCAAAAATTCCAATAAAGTATTACATCCTGTTAGCAACATAACATTCCCTTATCTATCCCACCCCTGAGTCATATAATTGGGAATTAGTCAATGCTTGTGAGTTTTATGCCTAATTCCTTTTGTTCTGTAGGAGTTGGGCAAAAATTCCAATAAAGTATTACATCCTGTTAGCAACATAACATTCCCTTATAATCTTGTAGGTTGTGATTTTGATTCCTAAGGTACCATCCCCAACCTATGTTACCTGAAATGAGGTAGTCGTGACAACCATGGGTACATCTCCAAGACTCCAAGTATTAAACTTGGCTGGTTTACAAAAAGAGCCCTCATTATAGAGAAGGAAGGAAGTGCCAAGTGTTCATACCTACGAGAATTGTTGAGTTATAGTAACACACCCAAACTTGTGCTGTTAAATGGGTTCACTTGAGGAATTCCCCTTCCCCCTTTTCAGGAGATATATATATTATCGGTGTGCACACTATTGCAGTTGGTTCATACTGCCCTTCATGAACGAACCAAACATATTGAGGTTAGACTGCCATTTCATCAAAGACAAGGTTCTAGAGGGTCTGTTACAGATTTGCTTGTTTCTCATAATTAGTTACTTGAAGTAGGGAATCTACCTTCACAATCCTTCCCCCGCTTTTTATTACTATTGATTCTCAGCTTGGATCGATATCTGGTGTATAAATTAGAATGTTGACTTTTGTATCTTATAAAGTAATAGTTGGGACAACATGTTTAGGATGTTTCCTGTACAAATAAAGATATTCTTCCCCTTTTTGGAGTACTACATTGAAAATTTCATAATGAGAAATTTTTCTGAGCTGAAGATGCCAGTAGTGAAAGTTAGAAGTTCTTTACTATGCATATTATCATAATTTTCAATATAAAGACTTGTTAGAAACCTTATGATTTTTGCTCCCTTTGCTTGCATTGGCAAATGTGTCAATGCTTGTAACTTTTAAAGTTCCTAGAACATAACTCAGTTGGATGGAACTTCATAACCACTCTTTATATAACAGTAGATCAGGCTAGTAAAAAATTCGAATTCTTTTGCTACAGCATGGATACATGTTTTTTCTTCTGTTCGCTCATGATTATGTGTGAGAATAATTAGACAGTGTATTTTAAATGAGTTAGATCCCCTGGTTGTGGGTATAGAGGGTTCCTTGTTCTATAGTCAATAAGTTCATGCACTGCTGGTTCATGTAAGAAAATAATGGTGCTTAAGAGGCCATGTTGTCTGTTTTTGTTAATGCCCTGTTTTTCTGCTAAGAGGTCTTCTTGTCTTTTGCAGTTTTATTCTCACGCTTTATGATACAAGTGTGGACTGATGCATACTTCTGCTGGTCTCTCTTGGCCTCCCATCTTCCCATCCCTTTTTGATTTCTCAAACCATTATTTGCTTTCAATAGATCTGTTCAGATTCAGATGCCAACACTTTGCCAGACAATTTAGTCTTTGGCCACTTTCATGTTCCATAGTAGTCTTTGTGCTGATTATAATAATATCAATCATTGACCTTAGCCCTCCTCTACATGTACCTTTTTCTTATTGATTCTTAGAGTAAACGTTGGATATATGTTGTTGCTTTGTCACAATTCTTGTGTGTGAAACTGTAGAGTTTAGAGACTGGAACTCGGCTTTATGTGCCTACTTATCTCTTATAAAGCTAAGCTGTACATCGATCAAACTCTCACCCGAGATTACAAAACTTGCACACAGCTTCGTGCAGTTGTCGAGCAGGAAGTTTTTTTACAGAAGTCATTACTGTTGCTTCTTTTCTTCCAAAATACTCTTTCTAATTATTTGAATTGGAAGCATGAAACATTCCTTGATACTGAATACGTTGTTGATTGGCTATGAGTTCGAAGTCTATAGTTAGAGATGTGTCTAGCATATGTCATTTTCAGAATAAGAGATGTTGGATGAGAGCATATAACATTTCCTTTGCATATAAAAGAGCTTTATATTTTGGACACGGCAAAATGGGATCCACATTCGACAGTTCCACACTGACACTTCGCACGAGTTGGAAACTTCATAGATGATAGCTATTGCTGACCCTGATAATCTCATAAAACATATATACGGAGTCTGGAAAAGGCCTTTTTAGTGGCTTTTTCAGCGAATTAGAGATGTTTAGTCAATTTTGTACCAATGTGTTCATGCTGATTGTTAATACCGTAGTAGTTGGTACCACCCATGCGTTATTAATCTCTGTCTTTTGACCGTTATCTTCTCCTTATTTGACTCACCTGTACCTTCAAGCCGTCAACCTCAACATTCTATTACTCAATCTTATTTCGGTTAGTTATTTTCGTATTTGATCGATATTTTTGAAGTCCTTTGTTTAATATTTGAATGGGCTAAAATATTTCCATCTCTCGTAACATACGAAATGGCAGAGTACTTCGTATCATTTTCGATACACCCGAATATCCGATTGCATGATTTGTAACAATTCTTGTATAAGTTTAATTTTAACTTCACTAAAAAACCTTTGACAAGTCTAAATGCAAAGGATGAGACCTCTTTAAAGGGGTGTTCTTGTACGAAGAAGTAGGTGTCAAGCAAAACATCCACTAACATAAAATTATACAGTAAAAAACATCTGCACGAATGCGGAATGAGTGAATCAACTTTGTTGGGCAGCTAATAAATGGTACAGTAGCAATTTTAGTCACCAAAAGCGAATGTACCTAGAAATAGGTAGTCCATGTCTCAATTGTATGAATGAGATCATCCCACAATTATTGTACTACTTAATTACCCATTATAATAATCAAAATGATAGATTGAGGGGGCCTGATAAATATTTGATCCCAAGTAAAGTGGTTCCATATACCACTTCAACGCCATATAATATATATTTGGATGATCAACATGCAAGGAAGTCGTTCCAACTTAATTGTAAATCTCTTGTTAAAAGCCTTAAAAAGGCATTAATGACCAAGAGATATCTTCCATTTGGAGCATAACCCAATTCTAATCTAAATTAATTAGTTTTTATATGCATTAGCTGAGAATATGAGATTATCATTTAACCAACATAGAAAAAGAAGTGGGCCCAAAAACCAAACATCACTCAATGGGCCACAATGGCTAATGGACAAGACCTATAATTATAAATTACTAATATACGATCTTAATTTTGTTTGCCAAAGCAAAGGATTCTTGTGTCGGCCAGCTAATTACTCATTTTAGTATTTAACTCTAAAACCTTTCTCATTTCCTCCTTTCATTTTCATCCTACAACACTTTCATACACATTTTTCTCACCCCAAAAAAAAAATGGGAAATTGCGCGTGTGCAATCAAAGATTACTACACCAACACCACCACCTCAACACCAGTTTATCACCACCGTCGACAACGTCGTCTCGAGGCCGAAGCCACGAAGACAACAGAGCAAAAAACTATGATTAAGGTTGTTACAACAACAGGTGGAATCATGGAATTGTATTCACCAATTACAGTTGAACAAATAACCTCAGAGTTTCCAAACCACGGAATATTCCTTAACCCGAACCCTGCCTCCAACCCTCCTATGTTACACAATGACAACCTCTGCCCCGGTCAACTTTACTACCTCCTCCCTCTTAACCTCCCCTCCTCTGTCCCGACAGAGACCGACACAAGTAACTATAACATATCGACACCGTACAGAATGTCCGTCGATACGACGGGTACAAGAGTAGTGTACAAGAATCAACCAGACACGGATGTTGTCCCAAGGAATGATAACGGTTCCGGTGTTTGGAAGGTAAGGTTGGTTATAAACCCGGAGCATTTGTCTGAGATTTTGTCACAGGATAATAAAACTCAGCAATTGATCGAAAGTGTTAGGACCGTTGCTAAGTGTGGCAGTGGGAATGCAACCAATGGTGGTGCTAAAACGTCGTCGTCACTGTCGTTGTCGTCGTCTGCCGGGAGTTCAAGCACCCCTAATAATTCCGATCAGTGTAGTGTGTCTAGTTGAATTTTATACATGACATGATCTCTAATTTTAATTGTTTCATACTATTATGTAAGACGTCTGTCGATGTCAAATGGTTAGATGTTAGGAAAATTAATACATACAACATTACTACTATTAATTTTGTAGTAATTATTATTTAATTTGATTTATGGATTTACATGTACTTTTAAAAAGGATTTTTTTATACAATTGAAAGCGTAGAAGAATCATGGCGAGTTCTTATGATATTGATATTGTATTTTGTATAGGTATGTGACAATTAAATTCAAAAGAGAAAAATTAATGTGTCGTTATTTATAGTGGTTTATTTATATATTATAGGGTTATTTTATATGGATTGCTAATGTAAAATCTGATAAATTGATAATGATGTCTCATTAGATGGTAGATGAAACTTTAAAATGTATGTAAAATTCTAATACTTACCTCAAAATAATAGGTATTCTAGTGTTTGGGTTCCATATAGTTTTAACCTTTATATGCTCAATATGTAAAAATTTAATTTTTTTTTAATATAATTTTGTCATTTTAGTTGACAAATTTGAGTATGTGGATACCATGGAGTATAAAAGTAAAAAGAACTACTAGCATTATTGAAAATCAAGGGGATTAGGGGACAAATATAAAAAAGCAAATTGTATTATCAGAAAAGATAGTACTATGTATGTGATGATTGTGATCAGTAAAAAGATTGCAATAATTAAAATTACCTAAAGTGCACGATCACAATCAATATTGTTTTATACATTTAATCCAAGATTACACAACTATGGGGATAATATTCTTTCTGTTTTTATGTGGATATATTACCTCAATTATATTATAATGAAATAAATAATAATCAACAAGATCCTCTGTATATAATAATCCAATTTCAATTTAATCCAACATATATGAATTTGGGAAATTTTAATTGTAGCAAAATAAAATAAATAATAATCAACAAGATCCTATGTATATAATAATCCAATTTCAATTTAATCCTACGTATATGAATTTGTGAAATTTTAATTGTATGCTACGAGTAACAATTTTTAGTTTTTAACATTGGTTATTCAATTATCTGTTATCGTACAGAGTTTTGTATCCTTACAAAAATGAATTTAGGGCCCAATTAACAAAATTAATAAACAAATTATCACATATTAAGGGGTTGTCGTGTAGTCTTTTAAAACATATACACAATACATTAAATTGGTAATTTGTGTCGTGCATAGGATATAAGAATCTTTACAAAATACCTGTAATAGGAAAGAAATTTAGATACATAAATTAAGAAAGAGTCGTCTACCGAAAAAAAAAAGACTACTCTACACAAAATTATGGATCATTCCTACGTCTTGAGCTCATAACTAATGTCAAGTCAAGCTTCAAAAGTGAAACAAATTTCAATGTCATAATTAATTATGATTGATTGTTAGGTTTATCATCATGAACTAAACCCTTTTCAAAATCTTTTATTAGTAACACTTTAGAAGTTAATTAATTGGGATGGAGCTAATTATACTAATCAACTGCATATCTACTCAGTAAAATTTAATGGTAATGATTCTAAAGAGTCAATTGTTAGAAATTACAAACAAAATGATCAACCCAATTAGCAAGTACTATTTCTTGTATACTTGTTCATAGTTAGAGATAAAGCTAAATACAAACTTAAATTAATTTTTTTTTGTTTTTTTTTTTTTGAAGGGGACTTAAATTAAATTAAATTGCTTTTAATTAGTTTTGCTGTCATACATATATTCCACTAAACTAGATAAAATTAGTATAAGATCCTTATCCCTATACGGGTTGTAGGGGTTAGTTAATCAATTAGGGGCCGTTTGGTTCGTCTAGGGGAATCGGAATGGAATGAACAAAGGGAATGTAGGAGAATGGAATGAAACCCTTTCCAACTAGTATGTTGTTTGTTTTCAAAAAACATAGGGAATCACCACCACCACCGCACAACCCCCTTTCTTCACTTTTCCAGCCACCACGAGCCACCCCACCGCCCAGCCACAACCTCGACGGGAATCTTCATCCCTCGGCGCACCTCCCCCTCCCCTCGCCGTCCCTCCCCTCCCCGGAAAATCGTCCACCACCCACGCAAAAATCCCGGAAAATTGTCCACCACCCACGCAACAACCCTAGAAACACTATCCCTCCCCCGAAAAACGTCGGCCGACCTTCCCCATATCCTCAAAACCCTAGCGGGCTAGTCGGCCGGCGTTTTTCGGAGGAGGGATAGTGTTTCTAGGTTGTTGCGTGGGTGGTGGACGATTTTCCGGGGAGAGGAGGTATTTTTGAGGGGAGAGGTGGGGGAGGTGCACGGTCTCCGGCGAGATGTGGGGGGAAGCGCGGCGAGCTCTGGCGATGAGACTGGGTCAGCAGCGAGGTGGTTGGGCAACTTCCGGCAAGTAGACGGTGGTGGGTATGGTGGCTAGGGAATGGGAAAGTCTAGGGGGGTGGGGAATCAATGTAGACTAAAAATGGGTGAACTCAAAAATAAAAATGGGTAAAGGGAATAAAAAAAGTGACAAACAAACAACAACAAAGGGAATGATATCAGTTCATTCCGATTCCCTTTGATTATTAACCCCAACCAAACGGCCTCTTAGTGTTACTATGTATAAGGGTTATTTCGTTAGTGTTATAGGAGTTATTTTGGTATTATAATAGGGTGTACTCATAAAAATTACCTTTTCTTTTAAAAGCACCTACATGGTGTAGCCAGCCGGCAGCCACACACAAGACGCATTGTTAATTTTGTGAAGTACTCCCTCCGTTTTTAAATACTTGGTCCACTTTCCTTTTCCGGCCGTTTTTAAATACTTGCTCCATTTCATTTTATGGAAAACTTTTACAATATTTAATTCATTTCTCACAATTAGTGGACCCAACACAATAGTCTCTCTCCTTCTATTCCTCCACTACTTTTGCTTTTTACAATTTTTTATTTTCTCAACTACCCCACTACCTCCATATTTTATCATTTTTTAAAGATAATTCATATAATGTACATTATTGACATTAATCACATTATTAATATTCCCGTGCAGCTCCAATTTCATCAGAAAAATAAATCCGAAAAATTAAATTACAGTAATACGGAAGTGAGTAGTGAATATCGACTATCGAGTTCTATGAAGAAATAATCAGATATTCAAAATTAATCAATTGGTTTCGAAGAACCAATTATACTTCTCTCTGTCAATCACCATTCGCATTAGCGAGGAATTATGAAATTAGGGTTTATGGATTTCGATTATTATTAACTTGCTTCACATGGAATACAAATGTAGGAAAAATTCAAAGCTTTGGGCATTGTTATGGAGAGAGAAAATGTAGATATCTATAGAAACAAGGAGAGAACAACGAAGAGGAAAGAGGTGAACAATTTTCATCAAAGATTACTTTTTTTTTTTTTTTTTTTTAATTTGGATTTTTTTTGTGATAATTTTCTTACAGATTTTTGGTGGGTGTTGTATAAATTTGTAGATTTTAGAGAAGAAGAGAATTGTAAATGGGTTGATCAAAGCAGCTTCTTTCCTGAAAGACCCTCTTGCTTCTTTTCCTGAATTCCTCCATTATAATCAACAAGGTGACCATTCATCTCTCCATATTTTGTTCTAATAATTTAATCAAATTGTTTGAATAAGTTTAGTAATAAAATGTAGATGAAATTTAAGGATTACTGAAAGAATTAATTTGCTGTTTGTTATTGATTGCTGAACATTGTAGTTGAATTGCATGAAGACAATACAAGAGGTGGAAATTGACTAGAATATACTTGGTATATTTTTGATAGCTTAGATAGTTTTGAGATGCATTTTAATTGAATAACTCAATGTGTTAGTGAATACTAGAAGGCTAGAAGCAATAGGATGTATGGATGATTTTAAATACCAAATCGAGTGAACTTCATGTGTTGATCTTGTAGTTACTTGGCTTGGAGTTATGCATTCGCTCACGAATAATATTGGTTTGATCCAGGAGGGGATGTATCAAATTTTAGATAGTATATAATATAATGTTTGAATATTGATGAAGTTGGATTGGTGTTGGTTACACTGGATGCTAGTATTTTCCAAGGGTATAATTTCGAGGGATTCTTAATGAGATGGATATTGTTTCAGCTTTGGAGTTATAAAAAGATTACTGTATTTGTGATTCTTATGAATGTGGATGTATTAGGGTTTTCCATGGGGCTTAAGACCCTAGACTAGCTATTATTACAGAGGTTTTGTAGTGAGTGTAGTTTGGATAGTGAGGGTAGAAACTTACTGAAATATATAACTTTCAGAACAAGAACAGGAGTTTTCTGTTTTCAAATTGCAAATGACCTGAAAACTGTTACCTAATAATAACTACAGAAAGTGAGGCATTGTTTGAACTTCAGGATTTGTTTAACTCTGGTATAAATTGAGGCAATTTCTTCTACCTTTCTGCCGCTGAAATTTGTGTTTCTTAGTGAAGGGAATGATTGAATGAGGGTTCATCACATTACTGCTTGCTATGTAGTATTGCTGTGAATCAACAATCAAAACCCCATTCCATGCCTGATTCTATATCCAAAAATCTGTCCTTTATATGGAATTTACGATAAAAAAAACTTCAGCTATGCTTGTGCTGTGTTACGGCATGACTTATCCTCCAAACAATAGAGATTAAGGTTTGAGGAGTGAGGACTAATTGTAGGAGTTTATTTATTTATTTTTGTGGTGATTCACTAAGATGGATTTTTGGATGAATTAGTGGATGAATTTTTGTATTAGACATCAATCTTGCTAACATAAAAGGATCCTGGATATGCAAATCTGACTTTTCATCCATGGAATGAATGGGTTGGTTAGGTATTACAGTCCTGCATAACCCTTTGTTTTTCTGTAGGTAGCCTGCATGATCTCTGTTTTTCTGCTTTATTTATGGTTTCTGATTTTGTTAATTTAGTGATATGAATGCTAGAGTAACACTCATTTCGCTTGGAAGAAATAGCTTTTTATGTGTTGGGCTGTTTACATAATTAAGTAAAATATTTCTGCACAATGGAGCAATTAATTAAGCACATTGTTTAAAGATACTTAAGATGTACTTCGTAAGCTGAGGGTGACTAGAGCTTATGAAAAAAATGCACGTCATAACACCAAAAAAAATTCACATCGTGAGTTGTCCCTCTTTGGAGAAGAGAAGAGATAATAATAACTGACTTATAAGCTCGAGTAATTACGATTGCCTATTTTTTTGGGGTAGCTCCTCTTATGCTTAAAAGTGGATAGCTCTACTTCTCCTTGATGGGTGCGGCCCAGGCCCATTTAAATAAGTCAACAAGGGGAGATAGAGAAGTTAAATAAAATCATCATCTTTTTTTCGGATAACACACATCAAAGTTGGAAAAATCATACTTGCTACAACTGCAATGTTTAAATTGTATATCCTAACACATCAGCACATTTATGGTTTTGATGTCTATGTTTGGTAGAATAATTATTTTTGAGAGGTTCCAGAGCGTAGTCTTGTTAAAATGAGATCATTGTCTGTTTATTAGTGCTGTTGAACAATTCATGTGAAATCTATATATACTGAAGAATTAGATGTTTCTTGGAAGTAGATTT
Organism: Chenopodium album; assembly: GCF_948465745.1. NCBI lineage: Eukaryota > Viridiplantae > Streptophyta > Magnoliopsida > Caryophyllales > Amaranthaceae > Chenopodium > Chenopodium album. The sequence goes on along the minus strand of NC_137840.1, from coordinate 76,745,089 downwards.
TGAGATTAGCTTTAGATTATTATGGAGCAAATTGTCAACTTTACTTTTGATTCTCATCGGTGTCTTCATATCTATATCTATAAGGTCTCTGTTTATGCTTGGAGGGAGCACGTGGGACCAAGTTATCTCGATCCTTGAAGCAGTATGCTCAGAAATTGGTAAAGGTAATCACCATAATATATCTATGGCACTTCTTTTCTGCTTACTGTGTTGCAGTGTCTTGTATTTATTTCGGCATTACATAATCACATGATATAAGGTGTAGACTCCTTTTGCTTTCTTATGTTATCCCCTCATTTTGCTTGTTAGGAAAATAAATAATCCTGCTAGATTTCAGCCATGACCTTATATTAACACTCAAGTGTGCCTTCGTATTACCTATTCATGTCATATTAAAGACATTATGTGAATAAATGACAAGGAAGTAGGCTAAAGCTGCACTATAAATGTTACTATTCTGTACAGAATATTGTGCACAAAATATGATTTTTTTTTAAAACTTTTATGCAGCAAAACATGGAGCAATATTATGGAACTGAATGGGCCAAAGAAGAAAAGGTGAAATGTAGAGAAATGGTTGCTCCAGAGGCACGTTACATTTTTGTTTATGAAGTTCCAACTGTGCTTAGCAATACTAAGAAGAGATTGATGCCTACAAATGAGCACAAGGGTGATGTTGTTGGATTTGTGCACTATCGTTTTATAATGGAGGAGGAGCTTCCAGTTCTCTATGTATATGAGTTGCAACTTGAGCAACGCATACAAGGCAAAGGACTTGGGAAGCTATTGATGCAACTTCTAGAGCTTATTGCTCATAAGGTGGTTTATTTACTTCCAAGTTCCATCTTCTATTTCTGACTGTTAATTTAATTATAATATTATGAGAATAACGAATATGAAGTACTACGTAAATATTAAACTTTAAATATCAAAGGAAGTATGCATATACTAGCTCAAGCAGCTAAAAGTGCGAGTCTATTTGCTGCCCTGTGCACAATGGTGTAGGAAGTAAGAATTTGAAATGACATACGAAGTATATCTCAATAAACTTAAGGTTTTGTGAAGCTTACTTACATATGTACTTGAGTGATTTATGCACTTTTCTGGGTTTCCAGATCTTGAACTATACTGTTTTGGGGTTTCTGCTGAATGTTGGATGGTTTTGTCTATATATTTAACGAATCCAGTATGATCTATTGGGTAATTAATCATGTAATATTGGTTTGCTAAGATAACCTTTCATCTATCTTTTTCACTTGTGCAGAATTGTATGGCTGCTTTAATGCTTACAGTTCAAAAGGCAAACTTGTCAGCTATGTTTTTCTACACTAGTAAACTAGGGTAAGTTTTGTACGCTGATTGTTTGGTATGTTTGACAGTTTATGTAAATGTGATTAATGTTTAATGACCCCAAATAACCTGTCAACCTGTGATTTTTTTTTACAACAGATTGTATCTTAGTGACCTCCACCAACATAATATTATATCTATATTACTAGAAATGCTGAGGCTAATTACTGTAAAAAGGAGTTAATGCAAGACGGGTTTAATTGTTTATTTAATTTTCTAAGCTTATATAAAGGAAATTCTCTAGTAACAGGATTTCAAGTTTGCAACTGTGGATTTAAAAAAAAATGGCTATAGGTCCTGTTCCTTGGCAAAAATCGGCAAAAATATAATTTAATTGCCTTTCCTATTTTTTTCCCGGACCTGCCAATAAGAAAGATGTTCACTTCATATAATATCTGATATATGTATTTGGTAACAGGGGAAGGGGTCAGATTTATCTTGATGGAAGAAAGAGTATATTTGTTATCGAATTCCTAATAGAATATATAAAGACAAAAAATTCTCTCACCTGACCACACACCAATCTTTACTTGGTTTGAGAATAATTTTGTCACTTTGCCACATGTTAGTTTTATACTTATATACAGTTTATCTTTACTCAATGAACAATTAATGAAAAACCACAGGAAGCTATACTAAAAGTTATTCATTAATTTTGGGAAATTTAAATTGTAAGAAGTTATAATTGCTGGAAAGTCAGGCTTCTCACAATATTTTGGAAATTGCTTATCTGACTGGCTAATGCCTCAAGACAAGTGGAGCTTCCTGTGGTCAGTCAAACAGTTTTTAGGCTTTTTTTTATGGAAGTGTAACATCTAGCGGCCCTTTGGTGAAAAAATTGAAACTTAGAAACAAGGAGCATGTTGAGCTAGATATCTGCTGGAGTGCTGGTGCAAGCCAACAAAGAGTATATATATTTTTTTATTGTGAGATTTTTGTTCCTTAAAATGTGTATTCCACGTCTTGATTTTCTTACAAATTATCATTGCAGGTATTGTATATCACGTATTTCCCCATCAAGAGTTGATCCAGTGGTATGGCTACTGATTTTTCGCCTAACTCCTGTAAATCTATTACAAGAATTATGGTTTCAAAAAAAAAAAAATCTATTACAAGAGTTAGCTGTTTAATTAATCCTGGTTAAGACTTAAAGCTAGTACCTCCTTACTATGTTTTTTGCAGGTAGGATTGGGAAAGAGTTATGAGATCCTTTGTAAAGCATTTGATCAGGAAGCTAAAAACAAATTGGAGGTATTTTTAGTACCAAACTGAATTCTTTCTTGTTAGCATGTCATTAAGCAACCACCTTCCTACAGGCTACCAAACTCCAATTACAAGAGTAAAAAACTGATTGATCTTGTTGACGTATTTTCATAGGGGCGTGTGTTTCTATAGTGTCTCTTTTTGTTGCTTGTCTCTTTCTTCTTTACTGTGACTTTTAACCTACACTTTTTGTTAATTTCATGCATGACCATGCTGCATAGAGCATTATATTGTAGTTTTAGGCTTCTGGAAGCTTTCAGTGACAAGTAGTTGGAGTTGAAATAATCAGCTCAAGACTGTTTAAAGATTTGATAACACTATAATAGTTGCCTCCAGTGCAAGTAAACATGTTTGATCTGACTTGTAAAATCTTACTGATAAGCTTTTAGTGTATTGGTGTTGCCCGAGTAGCAGTCGGTGCCAACCCAAAATCTGATATGGCATGTAACCTTGCTATCCCTAAACATAATTCTGCCTTTGTTAATCTTGTCATTTTGTCCATATGTCTTAAATTTTTTATCTGTATACCTGATGGATTAAGATTTAAGTGGATTTTCATGATTTTGACCTTCTTTTACTTGTCATTTGGACATTTGGTGGTGGGGAAAGTTCCTTTACTTGAGTGGAGTAAATAGGACCCTTGTATGTTTGTCGGAAAATTTCTTTTGTATGGGACTACGGGTTGGTTCTATTATCCCATACTCCAGCTTCCCAATTGTACACAGCCTTGTTGGCTGTAAAGCTCAAAATATTCAACCTTAATGAGACAGTGACATTGGTAAAATAAAAAAAAAGACTGTAAAGTGTTTAAAGTATGGTTAGCATGGTATCAAATTATCGATTCTTACCCACTATCGCAAAGAACTTCTAGATGTACACCTCGACGATCTTGTAGAGTTGCTACATTTAGCCACAGGCTGATTATCTTTGGCTAGACAAACAGGCTTGCCTCAGTATAAACGCTAAACTGTCTGGTAATTTATGCCCCATCTATTCTGATTTTTTTTTGGGCCCGGGGGGGGGGGGGGGGGGGGAGGAGATGTGGTCTGATCAATTATAATTGTCGTACAGAGTATTATTCAATATCCCTTTAGCTTGCTCTAAGAAACTCAGTAGCATTGACTGCATGCAATGCATCTTTTAAGTATTGAACTTACGCTTCTTTTGAGTATTTGAACGAAATAACTGACCAACTGACTACAGGACCCTCAGTGTACTTCCCACATTTTAGTATTTCACCTATTTGAACCTTATACAGTTTCTTTTTGGTAAAAATAGCTGTTTTTTTTTTCCTAATGTGTCATTTGTAGATGTTGATCATGTTTAGGTTTCTTTATATCTCTCTTTGAGCTCATCAATGATATCTAGCCTTCTGGTGCAGTAATCTGATATGGATACTTGATATTTCTTAGCAAGAGAGGCGGCAGTGACACTTGCTAGCAAGCAAGTGCACGGGGTAGTCATAAACTTGAATTGAAGGTTTGAAGCTTCAGATGTTGAGCCACTTGTTCCAATGAATCGAGTAATTATTGTTATTGGGGATCATACTCGATTACTCGGTTTTGAATGATCGTACAAAAAGGGATAGTAGTCATTCCTATACTTATGCTGTATATCCTTTATAACCTGTTATAATCATATTGATTTCTCTGTAGTCTATTGCTGCACAGGTAATTAAGGTTAATGTCATTTTCAAATTATAATTAGTGATAATGGAATTATGAATTATGTGTTCTCATGCTATTGGATACAACGTTGTTTGAAGGTACGTGGCGTATACTGTTTTGGTTATGGTATTAACAAGGCTTGTTGTGTTTGAAGATTTTTTTTTGAAATTTTTGGAGTCTAAAAGTAATAATATACCCTTTTTATTTTAAAAATAGGTAGTATTTGATGGTTTATTTTTCAAAAGTGGTTTATTAAAATTTCATAACCATCATTTGCTATATTCTTTACATACGGAATATTTACTATGCTATCATATTGTTCTTGTCATGTAAAAATAAGTTTAAAGAAAAATAAGTTTCGATAAGGATTTAAAAGTTTAATTCCGAGTACATAAATAAATTAATAAAGATTAGATAGTGTAAGAAAATTCGTATCAGACAAATGTATGGAGTACAAACAAGAAGAAACTTGGAGCTTGAAATTTGAAAGTGACTACCTAATGACCTACACAGTATTGTTAAGGATGGAGGAAGCAGTATATTAGTGATTAATTACAATTTGAAGATTAATGACGAGGGCCCACGTCAAATATATAGAATCTTGAATTTGTTTATAGCTACAGATTTTGTTGTTGAATGAATATTACAACATTTATCAAAATATAACAGAAATGTTATTTGAAAACAAAACTTAAATGACACATTACTCTTTTTTCCATCGTATTATCATGAAGTAGAAGGAGGTTGTTACATGTCTATGTAATGCAAACATGCATTATCTACGTTATTACATAAATAAACGTATAATTATGAAGAATTGTACGATTCATTAATAATTAACGGGAAATACTATATGTAGATCGACAAAAAGAATAAATTTGGCTCACTAGATTCTTCTTTCTAACTTATTATGAAGTTGGAATGCGATATAATCGATCATTTTCTATACTGTTTCTAGTTTGTTGCATGATTTCTTGCAAAATTGGGAATGTTATGTATTTATCTGAAGACAAATATAAAATGGCTCATTAAATACTTCTTTCTAACTTATTATTATTATGAAATTGAATAATGTTATAGCTAAATGATGAATCATTATCGCAAGATATAGAATGGCTGCATACAATTAATCAGTGTATATACATTCTTTTTGCGTGGTTGATTTGATGTACGAGTCGCAATCTCTTTAGACATTAGAGTAATACTGATATGATATTCATACGTAGACTATATATGTAGTGCTATTGATATTCATACTTTAAGACTACGTAGTACTATTTGATATTCATACTTGACTATATATTATGTAGTACGAGTAACGAAGTATATATTATTATACTACCTCCGATTTCTTATTACTAGCAATAAAGAAATATATTATATCTCACAAAGTCACAAATAATACCCTTTGTTGCGAGTAATAAGAACCGGAGGTAGTACGAATTATTTGACATGAAAGACTGATGTTCATATTGACACTAACAAGAAAAACATGTAAGATTAATTATGGTATGAAAGCAATAAGAAAAAATCAACTTGTGAGATTTTCACCAAAAACAAGTTGATTATTAAGAAATAGTGAACATTATATTGTTGCTACCGCCATGGAAGATTTTATGCTTTAATCTTATGCCTTACGTTCAGCATGATTAAACTGAAGAAAAAAATAAAAAAATTGATGATAATATAGGCTTGTGATTTGCCCGAAAGATTAGGTGCAAATAATAATCTTGTGAAAAATTTAGCAGTAGAGAGCTTTAGTGGTTAATCAGTCGATTATCAGGCTAAACAGAAACCATGAGAAGCAAATTTCTTTAGCAAAAGGGGGCATGCTATGATTATAATTGTGACCACAAAAAGTTCTTCATTAACTAGATGTGTATGTCTAATACGAGTACTGTTTTAGTGTTTCCAGAAAAAGTGATTAATGTAATTGACTGCCAATTTTTCTGATAAAAAAAAAGACTTGTAATGTGTACAGTCTTATTACATTATTTATGTCTTTCAAAGATTAAACACTTTATTGGTTTCATCTTTCTACATTTTAGTTAAGGAGCTTTAAATATCATCCACTCACACTTTTAGCTTAAATATAAACATGGCTGAAAAGCTAACCTTTTTATCTGAGTATTCTTGGTAAGGCTCTGTAAGGTTCCCTCATTTCTTTTTTTTTTTTTTTTTTTTTTTTTTTTTTAATATATTGGCAAGCTAATTAGCTAAGGTTCCCTCTAATGACTCTAACTCCGTTAAATGTTATGTGCAACTTTGGAATATTTTATATCTCACAAATAATACCCCAAAGTTGCAAATAACATTTAACGGAGGTAGTACATATTATAAGTTTAGATGACAGTCTTATAATGATAGAGTATATAACATATTTCTGGGTCTCAACCATCAGTTTAAGCTTTTGGTTGAAATGGTCCACTAACATGGTATCAGAGCCAGCGTGACACAAAGGTCACGGGTTCTTACCTTTTAGGCTTTTGGTTGAGATGGTCCACTAACATGATATCAAATTGTCCACTAACTCTATCATATAATGAAAAGTGATTATTTTCCTCATCAAATAATTATTGGTAATCGTGAAAATGATGAAATTAAATTACAAATTACAGATTGAGTAAAAATAGTAATCCTATCGATTCATCAATTTATAACTTGCAAGCTCATTCTTTTTTAAGAAGTGGTAACTATTCTATTCATGATTGGTAACCCAAGCTAATTAGTAGCCCTAAATCCTCTCCGTTCATTTTTGTCAATCATATTCTTACCTTTTAGGCTTTTATCACCTTATATCCTAACCGCATACCTTTCATCTCAGTTTCTACAACTTGATCCACTTGATTCTTATACTTATTCCTCCATTTCAAATTAAATGACACAGTTTGACTTTGTGCATTATATATTCACATAACTAACTTTGACTTCGTTTTGTGATTTCGTATGAAAACAAACATAGTTATGTGAGATCTTATTGTTAGATTCATCTCAATATCTATTTTTTAAATATCAAATTTATTTTTATAATATGTAGTCAAAGATATTTGCATTATAAAAAAATATGTGTTGACAAACTTGCCTAAATTAATGAAAATGAAACGTGTCATCTAATATGAAACGGAAGAAGTATTACTTATGATTTTAATTCCAAGTTTCCAACTCTCTTAATTAATTTTTTTACACCCACTTACTATAATAATAATAATTATAATTAAAAAAAAACCGAACTTTCAAGCTAGAACAAAGAGAATATGCATTATTAGTATCCTCATTTGAATTGATCAGACATCAATTAGCTCATTGCTTATCACAAAACCCCATCTATTTTCATGCAAGCGTATTCAAAATTCTCGTCTATAACATAATAACACTCCATATATCATATATGCCATTAACAAATATAAACATGTAATAACACGCAATATCTGATCTAATAGTTTGTGTTAACTGTCGGTCGATTTGTACTCTATAGGTAAGAATAAATAGCTTAACGGCTGCACTAATATTAGCGCAAACGTAATAAGAAAGAATTGAAACGCAAAAGAATCAAACAAGTAAAGTAGTGAAAGATGCCATGCATATTATTTTCATGTTTCATGTGTGCAAGCATTAAGCATAGCATAGCTAATAGCTAGACTAGACACTGCACCCAGTAGATAGGCAGTCCCATTTTATACCATCAACCTCAAACTTTCCATATTAAAGATAAAGTTGATTTCCATTCCTATACAGCTAGGAGCAACTTGTAACCATTTTTACATGCATTTTTTTCATAATATGGAAAATAGATGTACGTGGTTCGATCAACATGATCTACTCCATGGGGCAAGGATATGAATATTTTCTTACTAGTTTACATGGAGGAACGAACAACTAAGAGTGAATGAAGTAGAGGAGATACAATTATCTCCCTAACGCAAACTCTATCTCATAAGTGTACTTACAACTTGACTTGAATTGGCTTTACTTGCCCCTTGATTCTACCCTTTGATTTTACAAATAATTGAGAAAACTATGAAAATAGGTGACAATTTCCGGAAAAAAAAAAAAAAAAAAAAAAAAAAAAAAAAAAAGAGAGAGAGAGAGAGAATGAAAATAGAATTTTTTTTTTTTTATGTTAGCCTATATTCAAAAACTTCCAGTTTCAAACTATTTCTTGTCAAAATGAGCTTTAAAATAGACATTGGAGAGTTATTGAAACAAGCTTTCACCAGGAAGCCTATGATCCAAAATATTTGCATACATATATCGAGAAAAATATATAAGTGTTTTTAGATTTAGTCCTTTGGCCTATTCCTTAATTTTAAACTACAATTTACAAAATTTATCTATCGTATGTAATTAATATAAACATGGAAGAAATATGAAATTGTCACATACTCACATTGCAATTCTAAATTATAAACAAAAGAAAGCATCTCCTTTTAAAAATTACCATTGACATAAAAAATTATTTTTTTTAAAAAAAAATGAAGAAGTATGACCCCACAATATATCTTGAATGAAAGCAAAATGGCTCCCAACCCATCATCTCCTTGTTGTTGCGGTAGTTGCGGTAAGAGAAAAGGTAATTGGAACTTTAGAGAGACCCCACAATTCACAATTCATAATTCATATTCACAAAAGAAAAGGCCTCTCTTTCCCAAGATATCATAAGGTTGCTAGTCACCGTTACGATAGCGCCCTTCGTCCTACATTCTTGTTTCCACAACGTCCTTTTGTGGTCCCTTTTTTTTCCCTATATGTTTTCATCCTTTTTAGTTTTTCCATTTTTTTTCTTATTCTAACCACTAATTTGTTAAATGTTTTAAACTTTTTATACTGTACTAACATGCGTCTAATACTTGCTCATCAGTTTCATATATTTTCTTTGCCTAATGATATTTTTTTTCCACTCAAGTATTGTTTGGTATACATGCAAAGTCTTAATAAAAATGCATGAAAATTACGTATTTTTGAGAAATAAAGATTTTATTATTTAAGGTGATATCAACAAGTAAAGTGAAACGTCCTTAAAAATTCCATTCTTCAAATAACTTAGAACTTCTCAGGGAATTTCATTTTCTTATCCCTATTCAAATAGTTTCGCTCACTTCCTATAGTAGTAAAACACACGAGAGATGCAAATTCAATGGAAATATAATTTCCTAACACCTAAATTAACAATATAATAGGAAGATAGAAATCGACTAAAAATACAAGAATATCTCCTAGCAAATACTTCCTCCGTTCTATGAATATTGCAACAATGGACTTTTTGCACTATTCATCACTCTTGTTTGACCATATAATATGAGTTATATGTTAAGCAAAATATAGCCAAGTGGGATCTTGTTGGATTCATCTCATATATAATACTTTCACAATATCAACTTTTTATAATTTTTACTCTTACACAATTATAGATATTTAACATATAAAATGTGTTTTGGGATGCGTAATTTCCTCCTTGTTGCAATATTAACAAGAAGTATTCCATAAGACAATTCCCAAAAATATATTATTTGATATTATCTCAATAGTTACGCACATGTGGTTTATTTGGGCCAAGAAAATATAATAAAATAACAAATTGAGATGACATCGACACTGCAGATCGGGAAAAAAAAAAAGGTTGAAGCATGATAAATAGGCAACTTATTTTAGGGCATAATAATAATATGGCATCAAAAAAAGGAATCCAAAACGAGAATCGTCCAACAGTTGCAACAAGCCAACAAGTAGTTGTAGCAGTGTAGAGTGTAACTGTTAAGTGTGTTGTATCTCTTTTTTCAACATTTTGTGTAAAGCGTTTGGTGTTGGTGGCCCTTTCTGGAAGGAATCCACCAGCAAAATTTTAAAACAAATAACCATGTCTAAAATCTTCGTTCGATTGTGTCAAAAAAAAAAAAAAAAAAAAAAAAAAATCTTCATTCTTTGGTGTTCATATTTCATATTTTCCTACTAATTGTCACTTCATCTATTTCGTAATATAAGTTTATTGAATGTTTTCACTGTATTTAATTTCATACCTCACTTAACGAGGGTAATATATACGAGCAAGCGATGGTATAGTCAAAGCGAGGTATATATATAACCATTCATTGAGGCTAGTTTAACAATACTTTACATGTAAAGATTTCATTTTTATATATGTAAAAATGTGTAGTCAAAATTCATAATCCAAAAAGTAGATAGTGTAAAAAGTCAAAATAAATTGTGAAACAAAGTATTGGTAGCAAGTTTTTTTTTTTTTTTTTTTTTTTTTTTTTTTTTTTTTTTTTTTTTTTTTTTTTTCACTAGAGGTAGTATGTAACTATGTATACAGTATTTTTTTTATCTATAAATGAATAATGTGATCTCTTTATTACTTGCGTGGACCTGGTCCATAATAATATTATTGTGGACCCGAGGTCTATACACACGCAACTGACATTATTTTGAATATAGTGACCATTATTTTTAACATAGTAACCTTATTTTTAACATAGTAACCTTTATTAAAACTACTACAACGTTTAATAATATTGTGAACTTGAAATACGACGCTATTACCCTAATTTTAGCATAGTGGCCTTTATTATTCATATTGATCAGTATATAAAATATTTCATTACAAAAATAACCACTTAGGCCTATATATTACCAAAATGATTTTTATTTCAACATAGTGACCTTTTTTTAAAATTATAGTGACCCTTTTTTTTGTTAATAAAACAACCATACTTTCTCTAATGTTAGTGGTCCACAATAAATTAGTGTGAACCAGGTCCATTTAAGAATTTACTTTGATAAAATTGATTATTTGAGCATATTAACGGAAAATTGTACTCCGTATTTAATAAAATAAATAGTTATTAGATTTTGACAAATTTATACCTCTAAAATCATAAAAACTCTAATCTTCACTCATTACTCCTTATATATTACGAATGAAGTACTTAATTCTCTATTTCAAATTCTTCGTTGAGTGACTTTGTTTAATCTTTCTTTTAAATAAGCCTATACATATGAAGTTATTTACTTTCTCAAAACATTTAGATATATGATTTGTGTATGTTATGTATATATTCATTTTTTTTCACAACTAAACGTGTAATATGTCTGATGAGATACCAATAATTACCATTTACCAAGTTAATTGTAATAACATACACTTCAATTTAGTGGACACGCAATGAACTCAATGGAAAAAGTTGAACCATATTAACCCACTTATATTATCAACTTAAAATAATATTATAATAGTGTATTACATGCCTGAAATCATGCATGTTCGTTATTGCTATAGAGTGACAATATAAGTTACTCTTGCTCTTGGCTTAAATTGGTTAATCCATTATCTGTGTTCATACATGTGATTTCCAAGGTCAGAGTGGTGAGATAATATTAAGGCCCACAATTCAACTACAATTGAGAATAATTTGATAATTTCATATAGTACATGAAAATTGAAAATAATAGGGCGGCAGCTACCGTACCTTGCATGTCATAATCTTTTTGATCAGATTATCAATCCTATAAAATATATTCTTGAACTTTAACCATTAGCTTAAGATTTTGGTTGATTTGGTCCTCTAATAACAAAGCCAATAATGGTGAACTATGACATGCTTTTTACTTGATTTTTTTTTTTTTAACCGTCTTGATTTTTATTTATTAAAACCTATTTGAACTAATTTTGAACTTTCATGCTATAGTTTATCTTAGTAGCTAGTAAATCAAATTAAATAACCCTGATTAACATTTATCTAAAAAAAAAAATTAACTCTTTTTCGTGGAATCATTTTTTTGAGCAGTCGAGCTTATTAACTATTGTATTTGAATATATTGTTCCTAAAAATGTGGAAAAAGGCTTTATTGTTAATATATTTAAAATGTTCTATAGCTAGATATGTCATTTATTATTATTATTGAATTCTATTAATACAAAGTATATATTTATATACTAAATCCGTTAATTTTTAATTACAATAAAAAGGTATTATTTGCGAGATTTTTTTTTTTTTTTTTTTTTATTTTTTTTTTGCAACTAAAAATTAATAGAGGTAGTATATAATAAAGTTAATTAGTTTAATTAAACCGTACAAAGAGACGAAGAGGTTAGTATTACTGCTTGTAGTCAAAAGCGCACAGATGATGAATAATATGGTTGTATTTTCGCATAGCATGGTAAGACAAAGTTGATATTTTATTAGATAAAAGATGACTTTCATAATTGATTCATAGTTTATAAAGTGACATTATATTCTATGTCTCATGCTACCATACTGTGCTAGCATTACTTCCCTCTTGAATAATTAATATATCTATTTTGATAATAATATGTATACATAATCTTAAATTTTGGATTCATTATAATAGACAAATTACTAACTTAGATCAGCTTTTATTTTATACATTATACAACATATATACTTGTACTGTTTTTCTATAGTAATAACCTAGGATATCAAATTTTTTGTCCATATATCATAATTATATCATATAATTAAATATATTGTGAATACATTTGCAACATATGGAACTAAGTAAATAGTAAAGTGGTTAGCTAGTAACTGTAGTACATTTTGGACTTTATATTATATAATGCCCTAGCTACCTTTTCACATATAAATAATAGACCTTTCTATGCCCCAGTTCGGGTACCACAAAGGTTGACATTAATCATTCTATCAACCCTTCAACCTCCTTTCCTATTTTTTTGTCTCCCTTTATTTTCTCTCTTCTTCTCTCTATAATCATCCCATAAACATTAATTAGTGCTGCAATCTTAATCATCAAAACAAATCTTAATCTTCAATTTTTATTAGTTTCTTATGATAGAATCCTTTGTTTTTTTTTTTTTAGAAAATAATAAAAATTCTTTTATGTACTTTTTTTTTTAGCTGGGCCACTATTCTAGCAATAATAAGTATTCTTGCTAGGTAATGCGAACGAAAATGAACATATCTGTAAATGGAGAATCAAGGGTACCTCCGGGTTTTCGATTTCATCCGACTGAAGAAGAACTCTTGCAATATTATCTAAGGAAGAAGGTTGCTAGTGAGAAGATTGACTTGGATGTCATTCTTGAAGTTGATCTCAACAAGCTTGAACCTTGGGATATTCAAGGTATGTAATTAAATTTCGCCTTCATTCTCTAATAATTAAGCACGTATGAATTTTTGTACGCATGCGCATATGTTATTTAATTAAATTAGTACGAATATTGTTGGTCCGCTGATATAAGCCTTTGTTGTATAGTCCATATCGGAAAAAGATGTGAAATAATTATGTTCTTTGTTTCTTTTAGAAAAATGCAAGATAGGAACTACACCACAGAATGATTGGTACTTCTTTAGTCACAAAGACAAGAAGTACCCTACAGGGACAAGGACTAACCGGGCCACAGCGGCGGGGTTTTGGAAGGCTACTGGCCGTGATAAGGTGATATACAGCAACTCTAGAAGGATTGGGATGAGGAAGACGCTTGTTTTCTACAAAGGAAGAGCTCCTCATGGTCAGAAATCTGATTGGATTATGCATGAATATAGACTTGATGAAAGCACCAACAATAACAATGACACCCATGTAAGATTATATATACTTGTATTACTCTTTTTAGTATAATTTCTGTTTTTGTTTACATAAGCCTATTTCATAGTTTATGCTCAATATAGAATTTGAGTGCAATATCTTATCCTCTATACATTTTTTTTTACATAAATCACAATTTTTTTAAAAAAAAAATTTAACAAAGGAAAGTGTTTATTTAGGTAGCTATATATTGAGCTAGCTATGTAGTCATCTATGAAGTATAGGTTTTATTTTTCTAAGTCAAAACGGAATAAAGTATCCAAAGGCGCTGTTTATTGATGTTTATGTGACTATAATAGTATGGTTAGAGAATGAACCACAACCTAATTTCTCTTATAATCATTGATTATTTACTTATTCTCCTTCTTCTTCTGTACTTTTTTTGAATATTTATTTATTTCTATTCAATTGATTTGGATCATTTCGAGTTATTATATTTTTTATTTAAATAATCTTTTATTTAATGATCTTATAAAAAAAAAATTATTATATTTCTACGCACTATGTATTTAGTTTTATTCCTCTTTATAGCTACGTTCTTTTTATGAATGAAAAGATTAAAAAGTGTGTGTCTAGCTATTTGTGAATTGGACAAGTTTTGATAAAAGATCCAAATTAAATGGGAGCAACAAATAGATATTTCTTGTCACCACCTTTTTTGTAAAGAAATATTTACAACATAATAATTTTTGAATTGAAAATTTGAATGTGCTATTATATTAATGACTTGTATGTGAATATTCTATTTTTTTAAGCAATAAATATAATAATTAATGATTAATAATACATATTTTTTTGTTTTTGTTTTTGGTATGAAGGTTACAAGTCTGAGAAGTGGAGATTTTATACAAGAAGAAGGGTGGGTGGTTTGTAGAGTGTTCAAGAAGAAAAACCACCTGAAAGACCTAGACAGTCCAATCAAGACATCATCATCTTCCATGGCATTAGAATCACACTCATCAATAAGCATGCTTGATTCACCAAGTGATCATGATCAACACGATCGCGATGATCAAGGGGCCTTAGAGCAAATATTTCAATACATGGGGGGCAAATCTCAAAAGATGAACAATAATAATATTACAAAATCATCCTCATCCCAAAATCAACTTGAAAGGTTCATGAAACTCCCAAGCCTTGAGAGCCCAAACAATAATAGCACCACCACCACAACAACCCTATACTACCAAACCCTACCCGAAAACGACCTCGTTTCGATGACCAAACCGGAGACCGATCCCATCTACACCGGACTAAGTGACTGGGCCACCCTAGACAAACTTGTTGCAACACACTTGAATGGTCAAACCATATACTCACCCTTGTCAAATGATCATGAACATGAGCTGGATCAATTACCACCGTTGAGATCATCATCATCAACATCATCATCAGGAGATCACCATAATAAGATATACCATGCAACACTGGAAAACTATGGCGGCAGCAACGAGATAGATCATCTATGGAATTTCGCAACAACAAGAACAACAACAACATCATCATCATCTTTGGGGTTTGACCCATTATGCCACGTGTCGGACAGTGGTATATAACAGAAAAAAAACATGCTTGGAGCTGTCCTAGGAATGATTAACTAGTATTATTAAATATCATGGCGTTAGTTGTTAAAGTCAGAAAGGGTTATCATAAGGGTAATTATTATGTGGTTTAATTTTACAGTAATTTTGCATATATACCAATAATAAAGTGCAGTGACGTACGGCTTGCATAACATTTCTAGTGAGATTATTAAAATGGATGGTCATCGATCATATATGATTCTTGTTTATAGTGTTTCATTTCATATTATTATATATACCTGTGAAAATATATATATAAATCAATTTATCTTTTTGGGTTTCTAATTATGTTGTCTTCCATTATTATTCTAATTATATTGATGTTCCTATCTTAATTGGCTAAGCTAGCATGCATGAAACTTTTTTTTGTTTCTATAAACTTTTATACATCCATACATGTAATTCTGACGTGGCGATTATCATTGACTATGTATAGAGGACATATCTTATCATTATGACTTTGATATCGAACCGGTAATTTTATTTAGATATGTTCAGATAAATTTGTTAAGTAGGATCAGATTGATAAGTCCAACTGACAATCAAATGAATTGAATAAGACGCTACTTTGAATAGCTAGAAATTTAGTGAAAATGCAAAATAAAACTTATATGGGAAGGAGAGAGAGAGAGGACGGGGGATATATAAAGCTATACGCAATTTCCTAAAGAGGACAGTAATTAGTGAAAAGAAAGCTTTATATGTTTTTGAAGAGCAAACTCATAACGTTCAAAAGCTAAGCTAGTCAAAATCACTGTGAAAGTGCAATGAAAAAAAGAGTACGTACTATCATCATAAAAACCTTCAAGTAGCTAACCTAGCTAGCTTGCAAGTGAGGTGTAAATAATATTCTTGTTTGCGTCTATTTAATTAAAAATGTTGTTTGATTAAAGCATGCCCTTATTAAAAGTAATTACCGTTAAAATTCTATATTATACTCTTATAGTATGGCCTTTTACTAGGTTGCTCAAAACGGGATTATATATATAAATTAATTATAGGATTAAAGTAGCTAGGTCTTGTCTAACATAGTCTATCTATTATTGTAAGCTAAATTCCATATGACCGTATGTAATTTTGGATATTTTTATAATAAGTTGCAATTCTAAAATTCCGAATTTAATAATTGTTTGAAGATGATATTTCGTTTAATTATTTTGTGGGTGGATAAGGCAATATGACATTTCAAGTACTCGTAAGTTGTGACTTGTGAAACTTTACTACTCCATTTAAAGAATTACCATAACATCTGATTATCACATTATTAGTATTAAAAATTACAATCAAGAATCAACACCACTCAATCACGCACTCATCATCTTTACCTCATCTCTATTTTGTCTCTTTGCAGCATTTACATGCACGTATTTCTTATTAAGAGTATATTATCTCGTCTTTATTGACCTTTTGTTGTCATTAGTACGTCTTAATCCTTATAAATAATCGTCGTATATGCAATAAGAATATACTTGTATATTATTTGATATTTGACAATAACTAACACTCGTATAATGATTTAATCTTATTTTCTTTTCGGCAGATCGAATTATTAATTATAGTTTGATATTATGATATGTACTATGTATTAGCAAATCACATACGACCCCAATTAATGATGGGTCAATTTTTCAAAAGAAGCAAATAAAACAAAAGGGATCAAATATTTCACTGTCTTAATTAAGATAACTTAGTCAATGAGGGTGTGGAGAGAAAAACAGATTTCTATATTGCATTTTTGAGAGTTCACACTATAGTCATAAGATGTAAAATCGTACTTCCAATGAATGAAACAGTAAATTGATGAAGGGACATTTGCTTAATATTTTAAAATTTTCGGGTCGATTCCTTAAAAAGAAATACTACGTACATTATCCTTTCTTTTATTATCGTACTATAGGGGTTGAACACAAATGTTTTGATAGTGGAAAGAAGAATGAGAGAGAGATATATAAATGCAAAGTGGCCTTGTGATTGTACATATACTAAAAAGTCAAGTGTTGTTAAGTAAAGGTATATTAAGTATTTGTGGTGTCAACATAGATATTGATTTTCTTAAAATGTGGTACAATATTTGGTTTTTTAAAACGGCAAATATTACAATATTAAAAAGACCGAGAAAGTATAATACAAAGTAACGTAAATAATACGGAGTACATGCCTGTTCTCTTCAGCTTAATTTCAGTTCAGTTCAAGCTCCAATAAGTTCAGTTCAGTTCAGTTCCTAATTTCTTTCTCTCATAAACAGTTCAGTTCAGTTCAGCTCCAATAAGTTCAGTTCATTTCCTAATTTCTTTTTCTCATAAACAATTCAGTTCAATTCAGCTCAGTTCAGTAAATTAGAACATGCCCTAAGTGACTCATCATACATTTGTACAAGATATTTCTTATCATGTAAAAAAGTTACTGTCCATTTCAAATTGATTTTTATTTATGCTACCATTATTATTGATGAGCCACTTATAATTAGAAACGGACATAGTAAAATTGGTAAGGTACTGAATTGAAGTAATTTTTATAACTAAGGGCTTGTTTGGTTGACATAATAAAACATGGCACCAAGCGGCAAAACGACATGAGTTTTATGTATAACGTAATGGAATTAAATTGATTAAGATTTCATGAATTAAGGATTATTATAGTATAAAATTCATGCAAAACGACATGATATTAATAACGTAATGGAATTAAATTGATAAAGATTTCACGAATTAATAGATTATTATAGTATAAAATTCATGGAATACTATAATAAGTTACAGGAACTAAATGAAAATGACAAAATGGGATGGGGGGAAAGCCGACAAGCATTTCCGGTACAAACTGAAAGGAAGTAACAAAGTTGGCTAGCAAGTCGTTGTTTGAAGGGAGTCCACAGATTTGAAAGGCCATCATGCTCCCTAAACCTCAAGTGGTTGTTGCCAAAGACCTTCTCTTTGCTTTGTTTTTCTCCTTTTATTTTTTGACCCACGTACTATTTTATTCATGTCGATTATTCCCTCTAGTCCTCTGCAGACCCACATACGTACTATTATTCCTTCTAATCCTTTCTCTACTACTCTCTAGTGTATGTGATGTGTGGTATCTGTTTCACAAAAATTGTACTACGGAGTACTTATACTTTGACTTTTGTACTATTTAAATACAATATAAGTTTTTCAGGGAAAATGATTTTGGCATACCGTAAGTTGATTTTGGTACACCATATATGAGAGCAAAATTTTTTATGCTCTTCTCAGTTCTGACATGAGGGTTTGCCAAAATCAATTAAGAATATACCAAAATCAATTTCCGTTTTTTAGGTATCAACATGGCTTTTAGGTTAAATATGACCCCATTGAAAACTGGCTACGCAAGAGCAACAATCAATTGATGTCATAAACAAAAGCTTATCATGCACTAATTTGACAAGAAATTTCTGCAAAATAATTAAGAACCATATCTCTTTATTTCCGTGCGTATGATGTGATTAAAAGGTTAGACATATCCAGTGAGTTGTTGCTCTTTTACTAAATTTTATCGTTGTTTAAACCTCTTTTTCTTCAAGGGTTGCTTTCATCGTGTCTTTCTTTGGGTATCTTACTACCTTTATACTGTTTATAGAAGTTGTGCTGAGACAATTCTTTCTCTTTTGATCTGAGATGACCCGCTCACAAAATATGACCTCAAGAGTCAAGATATTACTACCATTAATGATTTTTTTCGATATCCTCTAGTAAAATTTATGGAGTAATAGAAAAAATAGTTAATAACCACCTCTCCAAATACCTAAAATTGATTTTACCACCTTTTTTTTTTTTTTAAATTTTTAAATAAACATCTCTTAGGGTATGCTCTTTTCAGCTTAATTTCAGTTCAGCTCCAATCAGTCAGTTCAACTTCAATTAGTTCAGTTCAGTTGCTAATTTCCTTACCTCATAAACAATTCAGTTCAGTTCAGTTCCTAATTTCCTTACCTCATAAACAATTCAGTTCAGTTCAGTTCCTAATTTCCTTACCTCATAAACAATTCAGTTCAGTTCCTAATTTCCTTACCTCATAAACAATTCAGTTCATTTCAATTCAGCTCCAATCAGTTCAGTAAATCAGAACAGGCATATAGTAAAAAATTTAGAAATCACTGTCTCTTTAAATTTATTTATTTATTTTTTTCTAAATAAAAACATTGATTTTATTTCCAAAACTTGGTCTATTAAGGTTTTGAGGATCAATTAGGTCTTTTAGGTTCAATATAAGGTCAGATTTGAAAAAAAAAAGTATTAAAAATGCCTCGTTTTGCTTGTTGAAAATTACCTCGATTTTCGGTACTTTTTTTTGGGTGTCTTGACCTCAACCAACCCAAAAAAAAAAAAAAAAAGTGACCCCCAAATCATAAAAGACCAAGCATTGACACGAAAATTGATAACTTTTAGTAGAGAGGTGACAATTTCTAAATTTTTTACTTTAAGGAGTGATAATTTTAAATAAATAAAAAAAAAAAAAAAAAAAAAAAAAAAAAAAAAAAAAAAAAACAACAAAAAAGAGGTGGTAAAATCAATTTTAGGTTATTTGAGAGGTGGTTATTTACCATTTTTTCAAATTAAAAACTCTTTGCACATTTTCTCAAAAAAAAAAAAAAAAACTCATATTGCACATTTGGTCATGAATCTCATATATGACAAATATGGGTCATGTTTGACTTTTGCCGTCAATTGTTAGACTATCAATCATATTAGAGTAGAAAGTATAAATTTATTAAGCGATGAAGCTAAGGGTGCGTTCTATTCATTGAAGTTATCTGAACCAAACTTATTAAACCTAATTAATCTTGTTTTTTGTTTGTCAAAAAAAAAAAAAAATATAATCTTGATTTTCATCACCTTATATTTTTACCTAGTTACACCTTATAAGACCTGAACTTATTTAAAAGGTCAAAAGATTTCACCCTGATTGGATAAAGCTTCTATGTGAGAATCTCTTATCAATTCTGAAACTTATTGCATAAAAGTCATTATGCTTAGTTATAGTCAAATCGAAAGTAGCACTTATTTTGTAGAGACGTCTATAATACTAGAAAACGAAGTAAAAGTGCATGCACAATAACAGCAATTACAATTCTTCTTCTTTGTCTGAAATTAGAAAAATGTGATATCCTCTCTTTCTCGGTTCCACTAGGCGCTAGGTACAAAATACAAATATACAGCTTGTGTTTTAGTTCCCAAATATGTTATATCACGTTGGGCTTCATATTTTACATTTACACCGTAGTTACAATTATTACCTGAAAAAAGGCATTTTATTTTTTACTCCATTTGACCTTTAACCATTTCCAAAATACTTTCAAAAATATATATAACTTCATTTCTATTAGGATAAAAGTTATAAAAAAATTTAAAGTTAATACAATAAACAGTAATGAGACGAACCTAATAAGACCCTACATGACTATACTATCTCTTGTTGATTATTAACAATGGTGCAAAAAATGGGGACAAACAAAGTTTTAGTCTAACTATAAGACTCCAGATGGGTTGAGAAAACTTAATTTTTCCTTACAATAAACTTCCTTCATTTTTTTTAATTGCATTATTTTAACTTTTAAATTATTCGCCTAAATTAATGTCTCTCCGTTTTAAAATAACTGACATGTTGAATTTTTTTATTTACTATTTATGTTTAATTTTGACTATATTTTTATATTGATATAATAAAAATGTATTTTAACATATATGTTGTTAAATTGGTATTAATGTATATATAAATAATTATTATTAATGTTTAATTATATAAAATTTAAGTCAAAATTGTGCATCGACATGTATGTAAAGTTTAACTGTATCAATTATTATGGGACAAAGGGAGTGCTTCATAACAAAATAATTATGCAGATCTTGTTAGATACATCATTTCTTTATCAGTAGAAATTTTAAAGCTGTGCTCCATAAATAGTTGAAATTCTGTACTAATGTAATTATGTAAATGGTCAACTAGATTAATTGGTTAAAACTTGATGGGTGATATTCAAAACCTTAAGTCAAATTTCGTCTATGCTACGGGCCATGCGATTCTCTTACACCATTTTTTTTTTTAAAAAGTTGGGCCTAATATTAGGGCTGAAGACTTTTAGCGAACTACACAATCGTAAATTAAGGGCCATTTTGACTTTTGAGTCCAACATTAACTCGCGAGCCATTTTTGCATTTGTCATAATCTGCTAAATCAAACCCTTCAACTTCAACTTTCAACTTCAACTTCAAATTCGACTTCGAGAGCAAACGACCAAAAGCGACGCCGTTTTTGCTACTACCCCTAATTTTCTTCGCTCAACTCACAGCTTATTCTGGGTGAATTCTTCATACCCTGGCATTTTTTATAACTTCAACCTTTCAATTGTCTTCTTTAATTTCATTTTTTGGTAATTTTTATAGTGAAAATATTACTTTAGGTTTAATATTGATCACAAATTATGCTTAATTATCTTGTGTTTTTCTTGATTGCATGATTGTTCCTCAAAAACTAATTTTTTAGTAATGCATTATTGAGATGTTTTTCCCGCCTCAATTTGCAATTTAAATCGTATAGGGTTTGGCTAAAATGTGCAAAATCACTTGCAAGGAGTAATCAATTTCAATTGAGAAATTTGTCATAACCTGCTAAATCAAACCCTAATTTTTAGCTGGATATTACGAAGTAGCCAATTTTTTTATTTTTGTGTGGCCCTTTTCAACTTTTTTTGTAGGTTTTAATTTGGCAGTTTATTAGACTAGTTGTTTGGTGACTAACATGTTAATCGTACTTGTATTTCCTGTAAGAATTTAGGCTGTGAGTTACCAACTAGTCTTATAGAAAATCATCGGTTGTCCGAGGAACGACGTAGGAGGTATTAAGATGAGGCATTATGAGAGAATATGCTTAATGTTGGGTTCAATGATGTGCATTTTAGCGATGTTTGCTATAAGTGACATAGCTACATCAAGTCACTTGGTAGATAACTCACTACTAATAGACTAAATTTGAAAGTGATGAGATGGATTCCACTATCACTAATCTCTAATAAAGGTGTGTGCACCCGGATTATTATAAGATGTGATCATACGTGATGTTTAGGTTAAATATGGAAAGGGTTGTGCACATTATGTGAGAAATGGATTGAGTAATCTATGAACTCATATACACTTGAGAGAATAGATATTATATATGATGCATTGATATTGTGATCATGTCCTTACACTTGATTTTTGGATACATAAATTAGCTCTGCTTTGTACACAGAGAAGGAGTACTAAGAAAATGACCACCTCTGCTTAGAACACGATCAACATTGAGATTCAGGAGCACAGAGTTGTCTTTAGAATGAGCTAAGAGTTCTATTGTAAAATGTGGTTATCTGTATGAAAGTCGTTGCATTTTAAAGTAGTCGAGTGAAGCAATCTAAATGTATTATGTAATGGATGTAGCTAGGTGAGACTTCAAAAATCAGTATTTTCTGTTGGTATATAAGGGACAATTAAGAGGTCGGTCAGTAGAGGTATGATTTGGTTGATTCAGCTGTACTCGCTGATGTTGAACTTTGTTTTGTTGCTTTTGCATTGAGTCTGGGAAGAGAAATTTTGAGCTTTGTTTCATGTTATGTTACAATCCAGGTGGGAATTAGGGATGTGTTATTGTAATGTGGTCCTCTAGAATACATTATTGTTGGAAAATTACGAGGCAACTTTTTATGTTCATTTAGAGGCCTTATGCATCTACCCATGCATGAGGCCATGAGGGTATTTAATTGTTTACAGCAATGTTGACTTTATATTGATTCTGACTTAATTTTGTTTCTGTCTTTAATATTGACTACAACAACCTATGATATCTAGACAAGATATATTTTACATTAAAATTTATTTTATCATCTTTTTGTGTTGGGGGAGAACCAAGCTTGTGATTGACTGATTGTTGTACAAGAGCAGTGTATGTGACCAAACCACAATGAAAAGTGTTGACATTGCGTTATTATGCTAGCACCTGCTGGGTTATGTATGTTCTCATATAATTTATGAAAAATATCCTCAGATTCTGCTGTAGTATTTTTTTTTTTTTTTTTTTGGTTTTGTTGATATTAGTGTCTTACCAAGTTAATATCTTGAATTTTTTGGACAATTTATGAATCGAAGTTTCTAATGTGTTCTACAATGCAGCTGGATCACTTTTGTTCAGCATCGTGAAGCTACTCTCCAATCTCTTTTTATCTTAAGATTATGATTGCCTCATTCCTCAAGGTTAAATTCAATTTTGTTTTCCATCTTGCAACTCTGCTCTGAGCTAACTGTTTTCTATCTTGTTAATACACTCAATTTACATCTTGCAGATCCTAATTAGGCAAGTTCTTCCCACCTTATGGATCTTGTATGTATGACAGCTCTTATCTCTGGGAAATCAATTTTTACAATGAAGTATACAGAAGGCCCTCCCCAACTCTACACTAAACAGGATATATGAGTATGTGCTTGCTGCACAGTTTCTCAGAACCAGTCCTTGTATTGTTCCATTTCTTGAATTTTAAAAGATGTGCATCTCTTATCTAAGTTCCTGATCAGGAAAAACCCTATATTCAGACATGGAACACTGGCCCAGAGAACCTTTAAACTTGGTCCGTGAAAGTTCTTTTTCTATAAAGCAGTAAAGCACATTTGAATAATTGGAAAATTATGTGCGCTATAGCTTGACATAATTCAGAGCTTTGGCTGGCACCGGAAGAGGCAGAGGCGGCAACTTTATTCTGAAACCTAAGAGTACTGTAAGTTTTTTCTCTTAGAAATAAGCATCTCCATCTATTATGTGTTCTTAAGTCTTTGTCTGTGTGACTAAAGTGTTATTTGCAAGAGTAAAGAATTTTTACATTCATGAAATTCAAGATTGTGGTTCAAGACTAGAAATATAATCATGTAATTGTAAATGATTGAAATTGATCTTGCTGCGTATGGTGGATTGGTGGTTGGATGTTGCAGTGATTGATCTTGGCTTAGCAAAAAAGATAGGAAAAGCTGATATTCACTAAAAAGTTTGATGTACAAGATTGCATGTGCTCAGATTTTAGTAGGGAAAGCTTGGAGGCTTGGATATGTTAGCCTCGTATTATTATTGTAAAAGAGGAAACAAAGAAAGCTTCAATAGATTGGCAAAGTTTTAAGCCCTTAAAAAGTACCATTGCAGCATACGTTAGGTGCTCCTTAATATCTACTATCTCCATCTCTGGAAGTGTTCTCCATTCCCGTAATGTGACTCTAATAGGAGTTCTATTGAGTTAGTTTGTGATTTTGTTCTTTAGTGTGTTAGTTATGTGATAAAGACAGTAGAGATCGTGTTATAACTGTTATCAATAAAAGGAATTGAGACAATCTTTTAAAAACAATCCAAAATGAAATTAAGGGCATATTTTTTTAGCAATTGAGAGAGTATTCCGTAGAAACTATATAATACGGAGTATTTCATATAGGACTTGTGACAAATCGTACACTATAATGATGCTAGAACTTAGATATGACTCATATGAGTGCTAGATTCACTCTTACCTGAAGATGCAAGAATACGGCCGTGACTCATGAGTGTCCAAAGTTACTCGTTACGGGCAAGGAAGCCAAGGAGGTACCGAGGTATATTAGTGCTATTTTATTTATTTATTTTAATCAAAATTGAAGTGTCTAATTGTCCGTACCCATGACATGAAGAGACAGAACACTTATGAGTTATGATTTGGACAAACTTAAATGAACTGTATTTTCTTTTCAACCTTTGAAGAGGAGTTTTACTCTACAAGGACTAGTACTTCATGCATATCTTAGACCCAAAGATTTTACTGGCTGGCCCTCTTAATTCATTGCACCCGACCCACCACTGCAGATTTGTATTAATAACTTACTACATTTGTTAGTGGCATCAAATCATGAATTTGTATTATTCATAATTGATGGATAGGATATATTACCTTAATGATAAGGGGAGCAACCAAGAGGTATTTGAGGACAAGATGTAGGTAGTTCTTATATTAATGGAAACTTAGGACAGTTGTTCCCAATTATGAATTTTGTATAACATTAATGACTGATTCATACAGATAAGATCATATTAGATGCTACTTAACAAAAGTTTTACTGTAAAAGATAATCTAAAACAAGTATCTCCACATGTATACTTTGTATTTTTAATTGATACATCTTCATTTCTACGGAGTAGTTGTCGCACTTGTCGATATTAATGTTGGTAAGGATGACGGAAAGGTTAGGGAGAAAAGGTAGCTTAAAGTAGAATGTTAACTTAAATAACTTTGAGCTAAGCAATCTTTATAGGGCAATGTTAACATTAATAAGTTACTGAAAGAGTAAAATTTTGGGGAAAGTAAAGAAGGGAAAATGGAGCCCGTATTTTCCGGTTAAAAAACTAGTGCCTTCATAGTTGCATTAACATTGATGTAAAACATAAGATTGGGAGAGAGAGTGAGGTGAAGGTGATATATTATTAAACTTGGCATATAGCATGAGCTCAGAATGATTTCACTGCATTATTACCCTGCAACCCAGAACCCAACCTGGAGAATCTTAAATACTTTTGACCAGTCATTCTTGCTCTGCTATTGAAAGCCACCCATTAACATTTTTATATTTTGTAACTTACAATTAGTTAGAGTAATTAAATAGCTGCTTCATTTTTTAGTGTTTCTGTTTTTAAGTGGAGAAAATGCCAACAGTGATACAGCTGCTGCCAAGTTTATAAGTACAGGAGTACTTGGAGTGTTATTTGTCATGAAATAAGTCTTACAAAACTTGGGACAGCTTGCCAACATGCAACGCTCTTGAATGACCCCGCACCCCTAAGCCTAGGGCCTCTCTTATTATTCATGTAGCCATGTGTGGTTTTTGTGACTCTAAATTTAAGTGTTTTGTGGGTGTAATTTTGCCTTACTTCCCCCCCTGATCCACTACACGTGATTCCATGAGAGGAGTCACCAGAATTGGAGAGACACTTTTTAGCTTTTTTCCCACTCCTCATCAATTCTTCTTATTGGGTTTTGGTATACTGTAAGTCTGTAACCCGTATACGCAGTATTTCTTAATATAGCTCTCCGTATTACTTTTGGAGTATCTAATTACTTCACGCATCGATTAGTGTATTAATGCTTAATACTTAAGTACTTTTTTGTTTAGAAGAAATTAATACTTAAGTACTTATTAGTTATTATATGTAATCGTGTTTATATATATGAGTAATCTTTAGAGCTAGATTAGCATCTTCATAGGTAAAGCTGGAAGCTGATTAAAAAAGGATACCCACTAGTGCAACTGTCTTGATTCCTGTGCATGTCATCTCTTCCCTGTTTATAGTTTTTTTTTACCCAGTTTACCCTTCTCTCTTCTCTTATGATCTGTTATTATTCTCTCTCTCTCATTTCACTCTCAAAGCTTTCAAAATTCTCGATTTTATCAGTTATCAGTGAGCTTGCTCTCTATAAGTCGCTACCTTCAATGCCTGCCTTTATTTATTCTCATTATCCTTTTCCCCAGAATAAGAAACTTAACTTAATTAATTAAAGAAAGAGATCTGTAGTACTTTTTCTGTATTATTGTTGCTGACTACTCTAGAATCTAGATTTTAATAATTTATGAAATAAAAACTTTGTGTTATGATTATTATTGTTATTATTATAGTAGTTGCAAGTAAATGACGCATCCTCTGACACCCACCACGCTTATGCCCACTAAAAACCTCTCACCTTTCCCAGTGAATTATTTTTTTTGGTATTCAACTCTCATTTAGTCTTTCTTTCCCTCCTACAGTCATAATTTGAGTAGCTCCTGTTTCCCTCCCATCTTTTTCTTATTTGCATTTATTAATTATCAAACCAAACCTCATTCACCAAATATTAGCTGCTGTAGAAAGATCTGATATATATAGGCTTTGTCTTGTAGTAGCATCCCACATAACATTCTTTTACTAGCCAAATATTGATGGAATATGCTGTAGAATAGGGGGGTGGGGTAAAAATATAAACATTTTGGGTGGGTTTTAAGATTTGAATGAATGTAATGATCCATGGGAAAGAAAGGGGGTAGTTCTTGGTTGACTGCTGTTAAGAGAGCTTTTAGATCTCCTACTAAAGAAAGTCATGACAAAGTTAGGAATTGCAGAAGAAAAGAAGATCATCATGATACTCCCCTATCAGAGGACCAAGATGATGAAAAGGTTTTTTCCCCCCTTAATTAGCTGTTCAAATAAGTGAAAAAAGTTTGAATCTTTCCTGTAAATTAATTTGTGGGTTGTAATGGGTTTTTTTTTTTTTTTTTTTCCATGTGGTTTATTAGAAGAAAGAGAAAAGGAGATGGCTTTTCAAGAAGGCAACAAATCAACAAGAATCACCATCTACTAAAGCTGTGCAGCAGAGCCCACATGTAAAGAGTAGTAATGGTAGTAGTGGTGTTGGTGGTCCTGTTGTTTCTGCAGCCACAGGAAGTGATGTGTCTGAGCAGAGGCACGCTATTGCGGTGGCAGTGGCTACAGCGGCTGCTGCTGATGCCGCTGTCGCCACCGCACATGCTGCAATGGAGGCGGCAAGGCTTACAAATTCATTGCCAACAAATGCTAACTACCTTAGAGAACATTCTGCAGCTGTTCTCATTCAGACTGCCTTCAGAGGATATTTGGTAAGCACTGCTTTTCTTGTATAACAGAACGAAAAGACTTGACAAAAACATGGTTTATTGATTGATTTTATTGGGTTTGGGAATGAAAGGCTAGGAGGGCGCTCAGAGCACTGAAAGGATTGGTAAAGTTGCAAGCTTTAGTTAGAGGGCATAATGTTAGAAAGCAAGCCAAGATGACATTGAAATGCATGCAAGCTCTGGTTAGAGTTCAAGCCCGGGTTCTTGATCAACGCTTGAGATTATCTCATGAAGGTAGCAGAAAATCTACTTTCAGTGATACCACAAGTGTTGTTGAATCGCGCTATCTCCAGGATATAGCAGAAAGAAGATCACTTGTAAGCCTCAATTAATTCCCCTGGTTTTCTCCCTAATTTCCTTTCGTCTAATTGATGTATTAATTGGATTGGATTGTTAAATGTAACAGTCACATTCAAGAGAACCAAGTAGTTTAGCAGATGATTGGGACGAAAGGCCGCATACCATTGAGGAAGTCAAAGCCATGTTGCAGAGTAGAAAAGATGCTGCTCTCAGACGAGAGAAGAACCTTTCCCAAGCTTTCTCTCAGCAGGTAGTTCTCCTTCAATATCTCTCTCTCTGTTCTTATGCACGCGCGTGTTTGGGTGTTATTGAGCTTATTTGTGTGCCATATGATTTGATTTGGGCAAGAAGATGTGGAGAAGCGATAGGAGTTCAGTGGGAGAAGAAGAGCTAGAGGAGAAACCCAGATGGCTAGACAGATGGATGGCCTCTAAACAATGGGATTCCAGCATTGCCCCTTCCCCTGCTGTTAGAGCCAGAGCTTCAACTGATCATAGAGACTCGATCAAAACTGTTGAAATTGACACTGCACAACCTTACTCTTACTTAGCTCCTAACTTCAGAAGATCAGTAACTTCAACATCAGCAAGCCATTACCATGCTCAGCACCATAATCAACGCCCATCCTCGCCTCTCCACAGTCGAGCTCATCACAACCAATCCCAGTCACAACATCATTACCACCAGCATCAACATCCACCATCCACCACTCCCTCTCCATCCCGGGCGCGGCCTATTCAAGTCCGTTCCGCTAGCCCACGGTGCATTAGAGAAGAGAGGAGCTACAGCAGTCAAGTGTCTCAAACACCAAGTTTAAGATCAAATTACTTTTATAATGGCAGCATCCAGCCTAATCACAAAGGAGCTGCCACCAGTGCTACCACAAGCAATAGCAGTGGTGGACCCAAGCCCAATTACATGGCAGCCACAGAGTCCGCTAAGGCACGACTCCGGTCTCAAAGTGCTCCCAGGCATCGGCCCTCGACACCAGAGCGAGACCGACCTGGAACCGGGTCCGGGGTCAAGAAGAGGCTGTCATTCCCCAATCCTGACCCATACAGTGGGATGGGGTATGGAAACTACAACTTGAGGAGCCCAAGTTTTAAGAGTGTGAATGGTGTTCAATTGGGGATGATGGAGCAACAATCAATCTACTCATCTTGTTGTACGGATAGCCTTGGGGGTGAGATATCCCCATCTTCAACCAGTGATCTTAGAAGGTGGTTGAGATAATTTGATTCTTCATTGATTGTTTTAGGTGGTGTTTAATTTGCTGCTAACTTTGTTTGACAGTAAAAATCAGGTGAGAAGGAAAGTTTCATTTATTTTTTCTGATCTGCGAATCCAATGATTTGATATTGGTAGTTGGTTCATAAATGTTTCTGTTTGTAGCTGTAGTTTGTATCTGAGTTACCGGGGTTGGTTTTTTTTTTTTCATTTAATTGTGTATTAATTATCCATGTAATCATATAATTTGTGACATTCTAATCGAGTAATTTTACTTGTTTTCTTTTTGTCCTGATGTTATTTGCATTATATGAAATGTAATTTACTTTTATGTGGATTTTTCAAAGCCAGATTTTTTTAGCTCATTTCCAGCGGAGCATAAGGGGACTCTCTGTGCTCTTTGTCCTTCTCTACAATGGTGGGGGACTGGGGGTTCTTATGTCCCCTTCTATACATGCCATTATGCCAATTACATTTATTGAAAGAATTCCAAGAGAGGTCTTTGGTTTGTTTATGATAAGATTATAACGCTCATCCACTAGGCAAGCTGACAAATACCCTATTACTCGATACAAGCTTGAACCTAAAACATAACGCGTGTAGTTTTGGAATAAGGTTACATCATTTAAATTCGAATAAATATTGATGTAATCCAAACTAATTGGCATAAATCTAAAAACGCCTAGAACCAAAACCGAACTGTGATTTTAGCAAAAGAACAAACAGAGAAATACAAACTGCATATGTTAGACTAATCCGTTGGCAAAGCCTTGATGCATCAGGGAGTTAAGATTGTAAATCCTTGAAAAAGGAAGATTGCTAGTCATTTTGGAGAGAAATTCAGTAAAAGATTCTAAGTGCTACATGGTTGATATATGTAGAGTTGTTACAGAAAGTAAAAAAAAGGCTACCAAGAATGAAAAAGGACCCAAATATGTGCAAAGTTACGAGTCAAATAAAACATAAATCTTTTGGTTTCACTGAAAATAATGAAAGACTTGTACAGAAATTGATAAAATTCAACCAACATCACTGACCAGCTACTACTACACGACTACTAGGCACTGAATATCATCATCATCATGAAAAATAATCTTTTACGTAGCAGACAGAATCTTCATATTATGTCATTTGCTTAAAATTGACAAATGTTCCTACTAAAAATGTTTCTATTCCGAGACAATCATCGTCCAAATTGAAAAATCATTTAGCAAATGTGGAGCATTATTAATTCAAACTTAACAAACATCTTACTCTTAATTACATCAGAATCCGTTTTGCGAAATTTAAGGTATCCATGTCATGGAATCTTTGGATGTAATGTAACCCACTTTTTGCAGAGGTTGACTGCAGGATTCTTGGATACAGCAGAGATTCAAGTAATCAGAATTTGCGTTATTCAAGCCTTGAGTAGGCTCCGCCCATTTTAGAGATTACAAGCCATGGAAGATGGGCTTTTCGCCACCGGGCTCCTTAACCTAAAAAATTCCTCAAAAAGCGTGGATAATAGCGTTCAATTTTGGAATTTTTTGACTTTTTTTCGCCAGGAAATAAAAATTGCCGAGATATTTACCATGGTCCCAAATACCCTCCGGGAGTCCAATTAGGTGGGTGGAACCATCCAATTTGCCTTAAAACAATCAATTTACCAATCCGCAACTTGCACCAATTTTGTGAAGTCAAGCCTACCACAAACATTTATGACATCATTTAATGGTCATATATGGTTCCAAACGGCATTATATGACCCTAAGATGTATCCCCTAGGGTCTCAACACTTTTCGCCACCGGGCCCTGTAACTTCAAAAATTTCTCATAAAGCGTGGATAATAGCCTTCAATTTTGGAATTTTTTGACTTTTTTTTCGCCCGGAAATAAAAATTTCCGAGATGTTTACCATGATCCCTAATACCCTCCGGGATTCCAATTAGGTGGGTGGAACCATCCAATTTGCCTTAAATCAGTCAATTCACCAATTCGCAACTTGCACCGATTTTGTGAACTCAAGCCTAACATGGACATTTATGACATCATTTAATGGTCATATATGGTTCCAAACGACATTATATGACCCTAAAATGTATTCCTTATAGTCTCAACACTTTTCGCCACCGGGCCCCGTAACCTCAAAAATTCCTCAAAAAGCGTGGATAATAGCCTTCAATTTTGGAATTTTTTGACCTTTTTTTACCCGGAAATAAAAATTAGCGAGATGTTTACCATGGTCCCTAATACCCTCCGCCAATCCAATTAGGTGGGTGGAACCATCCAATTTGCCTTAAAACGGTCAATTTACCAATTCGTAACTTGCACCGATTTGGTAAGTCAAGCCTACCACGAACATTTATGAAATCATTTAATGGTCATATATGGTTCCAAACGACATTATATGACCCTAAGATGTATCCCCTATGATCTCAACACTTTTTGCCACCGGCTCCAATAACCTAAAAAAATTCCTCAAAAAGCGTAGATATAAATAGCCTGCAATTTTGAAAATTTTTGACTTTTTTTCGCCCGGAAATAAAAATTGCCGAGATGTTTACTATGGTCCCTAATATCCTCCGGGTGTCCAATTCAGTGGGTGCAACCATCCAATTTGCCTTAAAACGATCAACTTACCAATGCGCAACTCTCACTGATTTTGTGAACTCAAGCCTACCACGGACATTTAAGATATCATATAATGGTCATATATGATTCCAAACGGCATTATATGACCCAAAGATGTATCCCCTAGGGTGTTAACACTTTTCGCCACCGGGCCCCTTAACCTCAAAAATTCCTCAAAAAGCGTGGTTAATAGCCTTCAATTTTGGAATTTTTTGACTTTTTCTCGTGCGGAAATAAAAATTGCCGAGATGTTAAACATGGTCGCTAATACCTTCCGGGAATCCAATTAGGTTGGTGGAACCATCCAATTTGCCTTAAATCAATCAATTTACCAATCCCCAACATGCACCGATTTTGTGAACTCAAGCCTACCAAAGACAATTATGACATCATTTGATGGTCATATATGGTTCCAAACAACATTATATGACCCTAAGATATATCCCCTAGGGTCTCAACACTTTTCGCCACCGGGCCCCGTAACCTCAAAAATTCCTCAAAAAGCGTGGATAATAGCCTTCAATTTTGGAATTTTTTGACGTGTTTTTGCCCGAAAATAAAAATTACTGAGAGGTTTACCACGGTCCCTAATACCCTCCGCGAGTCCAATTAGGTGGGTGGAACCATCCAATTCGCCTTAAAACGGTCAATCTACCAATTCGCAACTTGCACTGATTTTGTGAACTCAAGCCTACCACGGACATTTATGACATCATTTAATGGTCATATATGGTTCCAAACAGCATTATATGACCCTAAGATTTATCCCCTAGGGTCTGCACACTTTTCGCCACCGTCTCCAATAACCTCAAAAATTCTTCAAAAAGCGTGGATATAAAATAGCCTTCTATTTTGAAATTTTTTGACCTTTTTTCGCATGGAAATAAAAATTGCCGAGATGTTTACTATGGTCCCTAATATCCTCCGGGAGTCCAATTGAGTGGGTGGAACCATCCAATTTTCCTAAAAACGATCAACTTACCAATACGCAATTCTCACCGATTTTGTGAACTAGAGCCTACCACGGACATTTAAGACATCATATAATGGTCATATATGGTTCCAAACGGCATTATATGACCCTAAGATGTATCCCCTAGGGTCTCAACACTTTTCGCCACCGGGCCCTGTAACTTCAAAAATTTCTCATAAAGCGTGGATAATAGCCTTCAATTTTGGAATTTTTTGACTTTTTTTCGTCTGGAAAAAAAAATTGCCGAGATGTTTACCATGGTCCCTAATACCCTCCGAGATTCCAATTAGGTGGGCGGAACCATCCAATTTGCCTTCAAACAATCAATTTACCAATCCGCAACTTGCACCGATTTTGTGAATTCAAGCCTATCACAGACATTTATGACATCATTTAAAGGTCATGTATGGTTCCAAACGACATTATATGACCCTTAGATGTATCACCTGGGGTGTTAACACTTTTCGCCACCGGGCCCTGTAACCTCAAACATTCCTCAAAAAGCGTGGATTATAATAACCTTCAATTTTGGAATTTTTTGACCTCTTTTTGCCCGGAAATAAAAATTGCCGAGATGTTTACCATGGTACCTAATACCCTCCGGGAGTCCAATTAGGTGGGTGTAACCATCCAATTTTCCCTAAAACAGTCAATTTACCTATTCGCAACTTGCATCGATTTTGTGAAATCAAGCCTACCATGGACATTTATGACATCATTTAATGGTCATATATGGTTCCAAAAGACATTATATGACCCTAAGATGCATTCCCTAGAGTCTCTACGTTTTTCGCCACCGGGCCCCGTAACCTCAAAAATTCCTCAAAAAGCGTGGATAATAGCCTTCAATTTTTGAATTTTTTGACCTTTTTTACCCGGAAATAAAAATTACCGAGATGTTGACCATGGTTTCTAATACCCTCCGCCAGTCCAATTAGGTTGGTGGAACCATCCAATTTGCCTTAAAACGGTCAATTTACCAATTCGTAACTTGCACCGATTTAGTAAGTCAAGCCTACCACGAACATTTATGACATCATTTAATGGTTATATATGGTTCCAAACGGCATTATATGACCCTAAGATGTATCCCCTAGGGTCTCAACACTTTTCGCCACCGGCTCCAATAACCTAAAAAAATTCCTGTAAAAGCGTATATATAAATAGCCTTCAATTTTGAAATTTTTTTACCTATTTTCGCCCGAAAATAAAAATTGCCGAGATGTTTACTATGGTCCCTAATATCCTCCGGGTGTCCAATTCAGTGGGTGGAACCATCCAATTTTGCCTTAAAAAGATCAACTTACCAATGCGCAACTCTCACTGATTTTGTGAACTCAAGCCTACCACGGACATTTAAGATATCATATAATGGTCATATATGATTCCAAACGGCATTATATGACCCAAAGATGTATCCCCTAGGGTGTTAACACTTTTCGCCACCGGGCCCCTTAACCTCAAAAATTCCTCAAAAAGCATGGTTAATAGCCTTCAATTTTGGAATTTTTTGACTTTTTCTCGCGCGAAAATAAAAATTTCCGAGATGTTAAACATAGTCGCTATTACCTTCCGGGAATCCAATTAGGTTGGTGGAACCATCCAATTTGCCTTAAAACAATCAATTTACCAATCCCCAACATGCACCGATTTTGTGAACTCAAGCCTACCACAGATATTTATGACATCATTTAATGGTCATATATGGTTCCAAACTGCATTATGTGACCCTAAGATGTATCCCCTAGGGTGTCAACACTTTTCTCCATCGGGCTCCGTAACCTCAAAAATTCCTCAAAAAGCGTGTATAATAGCCTTCAATTTTGGAATTTTTTGACTTGTTTTTGCCCGGAAATAAAAATTACCGAGATGTTTACCATAATCTTTAATACCCTCTGCGAGTCCAATTAGGTGGGTGGAACCATCCAATTTGCCTTAAAACGGTCAATTTACCAATTCGCAACTTGCACCGATTTTGTTAACTCAAGCCTACCACGGGCATTTATGACATCATTTAATGGTCATATAAGGTTCCAAACGGCATTATATGACCCAAAGATGTATCCTCTAGGGTGTTAAAACTTTTCGCCACCAGGCCCCTTAACCTCAAAAATTCCTCAAAAGTATGGATAATAGCCTTCAATTTTGGAATTTTTTGACTTTTTTTCGCACGGAAATAAAAATTGCCGAGATGTTTACCATGGTCCCTAATACCCTCCGGGAGTCCAATTAGGTGGGTGGAACCATCCAATTTGTCTTAAAACGGTCAATTTATCAATTCGCAACTTGCACTGATTTTGTGAAATCAAGCCTACCACAGACATTTATGACATCCTTTAATGGTCACATATGGTTCCAAACGGTATTATATGACCCAAAGATGTATCCACTAGGGTGTTAACACTTTTTGCCACTGGGCCCCTTAACCTCAAAACTTCCTCAAAAAGCGTGGTTAATAGCCTTCAATTTTGGAATTTTTTTTACTTTTTTTAGCCCGGAAATAAAAATTGCCAAGATGTTTACCATGGTCCCTAATACCCTCCGGGAGTCCAATTAGGTGGGTGGTACCATCCAATTTGCCTTAAAACAATCAATTTACAAATCCGCAACTTGCACCGATTTTGTGAACTCAAGCCTACCATGGACATTTATGACATCATTTAATGGTCATATATGGTTCCAAACGACATTATATGACCCTAAGATGTAGTCCCTAGAGTCACAACACTTTTCGCCACGGGCCCCGTAACCTCAAAAATTCCTCAAAAAACGTGGATAATAGACTTCAATTTTGGAATTTTTTCACCTTTTTTTACCCGGAAAAAAAATCGCCATGGGCCCCGTAACCTCAAAAATTCCTCAAAAAACGTGGATAATAGACTTCAATTTTGGAATTTTTTCACCTTTTTTTACCCGGAAAAAAAAATTACCGAGATGTTTACCATGGTCCCTTATACCCTCCGCGAGTCCAATTAGGTAGGTGGAACCATCCAATTTGCCTTAAAACGGTCAATTTACCAATTCACAACTTGCACCGATTTTGTGAACTCAAGCCTATCACGGACATTTATGACATCATTTAATGGTCATATATGGTTCAAAACGGAATTATATGACCCTAAGATGTATCCTCTAAGGTCTCAACACTTTTCGCCACCGGCTTTAATAACCTCAAAAATTTCTCAAAAACCGTGGATAAATAGCCTTCAATTTTGAAATTTTTTTACCTTTTTTCGCCCGGAAATAAAAATTGCCGAGATGTTTACTATGGTCCCTAATATTCTCCGGGAGTTCAATTGAGTGGGTGGAACCATCCAATTTGCCTTAAAACGATCAACTTACCAATGCGCAACTCTCACCGATTTTGTGAACTCAAGCCTACCACGGATATTTAAGACATGATATAATGGTCATATATGGTTCCAAACGGCATTATATGACCCAAAGATGTATCCCCTAGGGTGTTAACTCTTTTCGCCACCAGGTGATGTGTCTATTTTATATAGTATTTTACCCCCGTCCCTTGGTCATAATTAGTAGTGTTTTTGGCTCTTTAGAGCCACTTTTATTACTAATTGGTATTTTCTAGTGTTTTCGTAGATTTGGTTGACTTTTGCAGGGACTTATGATTTTGGAGTATTTTCCCGAGATATTTTGGAGCAACTACGGAAGCTAGAAGGACGCGACCACTTTTGGAGCCCAGGATCGGTGAGAGCCGGTGATTAAGGGCTCGGTAATTGGGATTCCGAGGCATTTGGACCAAGTATTCGAGACCCGAGAGGAAACCCAGATTGGGCCGAGAAATCTAGCCCAATCGAAGTCCAAGCCTCAAGAGGAACAAAGGCCCGGTCGGGCAACCTTTAGCCCGTCGGGCGCGGCAAACCATAGTGCTGTGCATGCTAAGGCGCACCCGATCGTGCGAGCATCTAGCACGATCGGGCGATGATGCTTGGGAAGAACGCGAAGAAAAAGGCGCGCCCGATCGGGCGCGCGTTTCTGGAAGACCTGATTAAGTTTAGTTTTAATTCTCATTTTAGAAAACGTTTAAATACGATTTTGTACGGAATTTTTAGATTACCTTCTTCTTTCTTAGACTTTCTCTCTCTACTTAGGATCTTTTCTCTCACTTAACTCTTCTCTCAACTCTTGTTCTTGATTATTTCCATTAATACAGATTAGTTTGGTAACGATTTCTCTTCTCTTAATCTTATTTCCCTTCATCATGACTTATTTTATTGCTTTGATTTGTTTAGTTTTTAATATGTGTGAGTAGTTTTATTTCTAGGGTTTATGGGGATCCATAAATAATATGACGGGGTAAATTGTTGTTGTTAATTATCAATGCTAGATTAATTTCCTATTGATTGATTTAATGCTCTGTGACTAGATTTGCGCAGATATTTTATGCATGAGTTTGACAACATTGATTCGAGATTCGACAGATGAGAATTAATGTTTATGTAATACCCCTCATGATTGCTTTAAAAGGATTTGATATACTACTCATATCAACAAGGTGCATCTTCCTTTTAGGGATCTCATTTGCTAAGAATACTCAATAGTTAAGCGTGCTTGGCTGGGAGTAGTCTTGGGATGGGTGACCTCCTGGGAAGTTTTCTCGGGGTGCGCATGAGTGAGGACAAAATGCGCCGGAAGGACTTGTGTTGGTTTGTGGGGACAGTTGTTGGCCCTCGATGCGCATTTCGTGACAATAGGCCCCTCCCTAATTTGTTTGGGGTCGGGGTGTTACAGTTTAGGTCTAGTTTTAATAGGCAGATTAATTTATAAATGGTTAAGTCGAGATTCGAGAGATGAGATTTAATACTGGTAAATTAATTGTGTGATTGTAATACGTAGCGAAAGCCCTTTACAATCTGGTTAATTGATGTATTGATGATTGACTATTATTGATTATTGGTATTGCATGATAATTTCTTATTGAATTGTTTTAACGTTTTACAATTGCGGCTTGTAAAAGTATAGCAATAATATTGAATTGATGAATCGAGCAGATGTTAATTTGATATTAAAGGCTATTTTCAATAAGAACTTAGATCTAGTAAATTGCGAGAGCCTGTTAATCGTGTTATTTATGCAATGTCAATGATTGATTACTATGTTTTACCCTGGAGTATTATTTATTGGTGAACCTATGCCCTAGATCCTTTTATATATTATTTTCTCCCTACTCTTAATCTTCGTAGTTTAGTTTCCTTTGATTACAATATATTGGTTACTTTATAATCGGGATTA
Source organism: Chenopodium album (assembly GCF_948465745.1). Lineage (NCBI taxonomy): Eukaryota > Viridiplantae > Streptophyta > Magnoliopsida > Caryophyllales > Amaranthaceae > Chenopodium > Chenopodium album. The sequence continues at coordinate 76,706,622 of NC_137840.1, read as the reverse complement.
TATTAATTAATTAGGAATAGAAAGACTCGTTTCTCTGTGGATTCGACCCTACTTCCCTATCTACGTTAGTTAGAGGATTTAGGTATTTACTTTTGATTAGGGGATACGACTTTACCCTGTCACCAGGCCCCGTAACCTCAAAAATTCCACAAAAAGCGTGGATAATAGCCTTCAATTTTGGAATTTTTTAACCTTTTTTTACCCGGAAATAAATATTACCGAGATATTTACCATGGTCCCTAATACCCTCCGCGAGTCCAATTAGGTGAGTGGAACCATCCAATTTGCCTTAAAACGGTCAATTTACCAATTCGCAACTTGCACCGATTTTGTGAACTCAAGCCTATCACGAACATTTATGACATCATTTAATGGTCATATATGGTTCCAAACGGCATTATATGACCCTAAGATGTATCCTCTAGGGTCTCAACACTTTTCGCCACCGGCTCCAATAACCTCAAAAATTCCTCAAAAAGCGTGGATAAATAGTCTTCAATTTTGAAATTTTTTGACTTTTTTCGTCAAGAAATAAAAATTGCCGAGATGTTTACTATGGTCCCTAATATTCTCTGGGAGTCCAATTGAGTGGGTGGAACCATCCAATTTGCCTTAAAACGATCAACTTACCAATGCGCAACTCTCACCGATTTTGTGAACTCAAGCCTACCACGGACATTTAAGACATCATATAATGGTCATATATGGTTCCAAACGGCATTATATGACCCAAAGATGTATCCCCTAGGGCGTTAACACTTTTCGACACCGGGCCCCTTAACCTCAAAAATTCCTTAAAAAGCGTGGATAATAGCCTTCAATTTTGAAAATTTTTGACTTTTTTTCGCCTGGAAATAAAAATTGCCGAGATGTTTACCATGGTCCCTAATACCCTCCGGGAGTCCAATTAGGTGGGTGGAACCACCTAATTTGCCTTAAAACAATCAATTTACCAATCCGCAACTTACACCGATTTTGTGAACTCAAGCCTACCACATACATTTATGACATCATTTAATGGTCATATATAGTTCCAAACAGAATTATATGACCCTAAGATTTATCCCCTAGGGTCTCAACACGTTTCGCCACCGGGCCCCGTAACCTAAAAAATTCCTAGAAAAGCCCGGATAATAGCCTTCAATTTTGGAATTTTTTTACCTTTTTTTGCCCGGAAGTAAAAATTGCCGGGATGTTTACCATGGTCCCTAATATCCTCCGGGAGTCCAATTAGGTGGATGGAACCATCCAATTTTCCTTTAAACAGTCAATTTACCAATTCGCAACTTGCATCGATTTTGTGAACTCAAGCCTACCGTGGACATTTATGACATCATTTAATGGTCATATATGGTTCCACACGATATTATAGGACCCTAAGATGTATTCCCTAGAGTCTCAACACTTTTCGCCACCGGGCCCCGTAACCTCAAAAATTCCTCAAAAAGCGTGGATAACCTTCAATTTTGGAATTTTTTGACCTTTTTTCACCCGGAAAAAAAATTACCGAGATTTTTATAATGGTCCCTAATACCCTCCGTGAGTCCAATTAGGTGGGTGGAACCTTCTAATTTGCCTTAAAACGGTCAATTCACCAATTCGCAACTTGCACCGATTTTGTGAACTCAAACCTACCACGGACATTTATGACATCATTTAATGATCATATATGGTTCCAAACGGCATTATATGAACCTAAGATGTATCCCCTAGGGTCTCAACACTTTTCGCCACCGGCTCTAATAACCTCAAAAATTCCTCAAAAAACGTGGATAAATAGTCTTCAATTTTTAAATTTTTTTACCTTTTTTCACCTGTAAATAAAAATTGCCGAGATGTTTACTATGGTCCCTAATATCCTTTGGGAGTCCAATTGAGTGGGTGGAACCATCCAATTTGCCTTAAAACGATCAACTTACCAATACGCAATTCTCACCGATTTTGTGAACTCAAGTCTACCACGGACATTTAAGACATCATATAATGGTCATATATGGTTCCAAACGGCATTATATGACCCAAAGATGTATCCACTAGGGCTTTAACACTTTTCGCCACCGGGCCCCTTAACCTCAAAACTTCCTCAAAAAGCGTGGATAATAGCCTTCAATTTTGGAATTTTTTTGACTTTTTTTAGCCCGGAAATAAAAATTGCCAAGATGTTTACCATGGTCCCTAATACCATCCGGGAGTCCAATTAGGTGGTTGGTACCATCCAATTGGCCTTAAAACAATCAATTTACTAATCCGCAACTTGCACCGATTTTGTGAACTCAAGTCTACCATGGACATTTATGACATCATTTAATGGTTATATATTGGTCCAAACGACATTATGTGACCCTAAGATGTATTCCCTAGAGTCACAACACTTTTCGCCATCGGGCCCCGTAACCTCAAAAATTCCTCAAAAAGCGTGGATAATAGACTTCAATTTTTGAATTTTTTGACCCTTTTTTAACCGGAAAAAAAATTGCCGAGATGTCTACCATGGTCCCTTATACCCTCCGCGAGTCCAATTAGGTGGGTGGAACCATCCAATTTGCCTTAAAACGGTCAATTTACCAATTCACAACTTGCACCGATTTTGTGAACTCAAGCCTATCACGGACATTTACGACATCATTTAATTGTCATATATGGTTCAAAACGACATTATATGACCCTAAGATGTATCCTATAGGGTCTCAACACTTTTTGCCACCGGCTTTAATAACCTCAAAAATTTCTCAAAAACCGTGAATAAATAGCCTTCAATTTTGAAATTTTTTGACCTTTTTTCGCCCGAAAATAGAAATTTCCGAGATGTTTACTATGGTCCCTAATATCCTCCGGGAGTCCAATTGAGTGGGTAGAACCATCCAATTTGCCTTAAAACGATCAACTTACCAATGCGCAACGCTCACCGACTTTGTGAACTCAAGCCTACCACGGATATTTAAGACATCATATAATGGTCATATATGGTTCCAAACGGAATTATATGACACAAAGATGTATCCCCTAGGGTGTTAACTCTTTTCGCCACCAGGCCCCGTAACCTCAAAAAATCCACATAAAGCGTGGATAATAGCCTTCAATTTTGGAATTTTTTGACCTTTTTTTACTTGGAAATAAAAATTACCGAGATATTTACCATGGTCCCTAATACCCTCCGAGAGTCCAATTAGGTGAGTGGAACCATCCAATTTGCCTTAAAACGGTCAATTTACCAATTCGCAACTTGCACCGATTTTGTGAACTCAAGCCTATCACGAACATTTATGACATTATTTAATGGTCATATATGGTTCCAAACAGCATTATAGACCATAAGATGTATCCTCTAGGGTCTCAACACTTTTCGCCACCGGCTCCAATAACCTCAAAAATTCCTCAAAAAGCGTGGATAAATAGCTTTCAATTTTGAAATTTTTTGACCTTTTTTTGGCCGGAAATAAAAATTGCCGAGCTGTTTACTATGGTCCCTAATATCCTTTGGGAGTCCAATTGAGTGGGTGGAACCATCCAATTTGCCTTAAACGATCAACTTACCAATGCGCAACTCTCACCGATTTTGTGCACTCAAGGCTACCACGGACATTTAAGACATCATATAATGGTCATATATGGTTCCAAACGGCATTATATGACCTAAAGATGTATCCCCTAGGGCGTTAACACTTTTCGCCACCGGGCCCCCTTAACCTCAAAAATTTCTTAAAAAGCGTGGATAATAGCCTTCAATTTTGGAATTTTTTTACTTTTTTTCGCCTGGAAATAAAAATTGCCGAGATGTTTACCATGGTCCCTAATACCCTCCGGTAGTCCAATTAGGTGGGTGGAACCACCCAATTTGCCTTAAAACAATCAATTTACCAATCCGCAACTTACACCGATTTTGTGAACTCAAGCCTACCACATACATTTATGACATCATTTAATGGTCATATATAGTTCCAAATGGCATTATATGATCCTAAGATGTATCCCCTAAGGTCTGAACTCTTTTCGCCACCAGGCCCCGTAACCTAAAAAATTCCTAGAAAAGCGTGGATAATAACCTTCAATTTTGGAATTTTTTGACCTTTTTTTGCCCGGAAATAAAAATTGACGGGATGTTTACTATGGTCCCTAATATCCTCCGGGAGTCCAATTAGGTGGGTGGAACCATCCAATTTTCCTTTAAACAGTCAATTTACCAATTCGCAACTTGCATCGATTTTGTGAACTCAAGCCTACCATGGATATTTATGACATCATTTAATGGTCATATATGGTTCCAAACGGCATTATATGACCCTAAGATGTATCCCCTAGGGTCTCAACACTTTTCTCCACCAGCTCTAATAACCTCAAAAATTCATCAAAAAACGTGGATAAATAGTCTTCAATTTTTAAATTTTTTGACCTTTTTTCGCCTGAAAATAAAAATTACCTAGATATTTATAATGGTCCCTAATACCCTCCGGCAATCCAATTGGGTGAGTGGAACCATCCAATTTGCCTTAAAACGGTCAATTCACCAATTCGCAACTTGCACCGATTTTGTGAACTCAAGCCTACCACGGACATTTATGACGTCATTTATTGGTCATATATGGTTCCAAATGGCATTATATGACCCTAAGATGTATCCCCTAGGGTCTCAACACTTTTCGCCACCGGCTCTAATAACCTCAAAAATTCCTAAAAAAACGTGGATAAATAGTTTTCAATTTTTAAATTTTTTGACCTTTTTTCGCCCGTAAATAAAAATTGTCGAGATGTTTACTATGGTCCCTAATATCCTCCGGGAGTCCAATTGAGTGGGTGGAACCATCCAATTTGCCTTAAAACGATCAACTTACCAATGCGCAACTCTCACCGATTTTGTGAACTCAAGCCTACCACGGACATTTAAGACATCATATAATGGTCATATATGGTTCCAAATGGCATTATATGACCCAAAGATGTATCCCCTTGGGTATTAACACTTTTCGCCACCGGGCCCCTTAACCTCAAAAATTCTTCAAAAAGAGTGGATAATAGCCTTCAATTTTGGAATTTTTTGACTTTTTTTCGGTCGGAAATAAAAATTGGCGAGATGTTTACCATGGTCCCCAATACCCTCCGGGTGTCCAATTAGGTGGGTGGAACCATCCAATTTGCCTTAAAACAATCAATTTACCAATCCGCAACTTGCACCGATTTTGTGAACTCAAGCCTACCACAAACATTTATAACATCATTTATTGGTCATATATGGTTACAAACGGAATTATATGACCCTAAAATGTATCCCTTAGGGCTTCAACACTTTTCGCCACCGGGCCCCGTAACCTCAAAAATTCCTCAAAAAGCATGGGTAATAGCATTCAATTTTGGAATTATTTGAACTTTTTTTGCCCGGAAATAAAAATTGTCGAGATGTTTACTATGGTCCCTATTACCCTCTGGGATTCCAATTGAGTGGGTGGAACCATCCAATTTGCCTTAAAACGGTCAATTTATTAATTCGCAACTTACACCAATTTTGTGAACTCCAGCCTACCACGGACATTTATGACATCATTTAATGGTTATATATGGTTCCAAACAGCATTATATGACCCTAAGATGTATCCCCTAGGGTCTCAACACTTTTTGTCACCGGGCCCGTAACCTCAAAAATTCCTTACAAAGCGTGGATAATAGCTTTCAATTTTGGAAATTTTTAACATTTTTTCGCCTGAAAATAAAAATTACCTAGATGTTTATAATGGTCCCTAATACCCTCCGGCAGTTCAATTGGGTGGGTGGAACCATCCAATTTGCCTTAAAACGATCAATTTACACGTTTTTCGTACACTCCTCCTTTATTGGCTATAAGCTTTCACGGGGCTTGTATGTAGTCGAATAATGGTTATATATGGGTCGAAACAATATTATATGTCCCCGGGATGCATCCCGTATGTAGGTCCCGACACATCCTAAATTGTTCCGATTTCGTGTGTTATAGCCTTCATATTTGGCTTCCGTATATCATTTTTTCACCCGGCGAGATTATGAATCTAAGTACTTCCTTGGGTTCCCAAAGGCCCTTGGGAGTCATAAACAGTGTCTGGAACCATCTAATTCATCCTTAACCTTCATGTCTTAAGGGCCTTGGGAGTCGTAAATAGTGCTCAGAACCCGGTATGTCTTGTCCTTGGGTGCACATGTCTTATGCACATGCCACACGGCCCCTTGCCCACTTGTACCATCCAACATCCCAACACTTAGGCTTTGTGATACCTCTTAATCCCGTACTTAGCCTTTTTTAGCATACGAGATGCATCGCTAACCTCGTTTTCTAAAATATAGGTGTTTTTAGGGAATAAGGTGGGGGGAGGGACGAATCGAAGTGACATAGGGCTGAATCTCAGTACCCACCGTGCGAGCTTAGTTACGACACGTGCCGAAACCCCTACTGTAGGACGGCACCGGGCGGTGGGCGCATGCGTCGCTTCTGGCCCGGATTTTGACTTAGAGGCGTTCAGTCATAATTTAGCACACGGTAGTTTCGCGCCACTGACTTTTCAACCAGGCGACGCATGTGCCACACGGACCCTTGCCCACGCCCAAGGAAGAAACCCCATGCCCTAGGAGAAACCCTACGCCCAAGGAAGAAACCTACGCCCATCATGAAACCCCACGCCCTAGGAGAAATCCCACGCCGAAGCTCAAACCCCACGCCCAAGGAAGAACCCCACGCCCATCACGAAACCCCACGCCCTATGAGAAACCCCACGCCTGCTGTATCAACCCTACGCCCAAAACTCAAACCCCACGCCCAATGAAGAACCCCACGCCCTAGTAAGAAACCCCACGCCCAATGAAGAAACTCCACGCCCAAGGTCAAACCCCAAGCCCAAGATGAAAGCCCACGCCCTAGGAGAAACCCCACGCCTAATGTATCAACCCTACGCCCAAAACTCAAACCCCACGCCAAAGCTCACCCCACGCCATAGGAAGAAACCCCACGCCCAAGGAAGAACCCCACGCCCATCATGAAACCCCACGCCCTAGGAGAAACCCTACGCCTACTGTATCAACCCTACGCCCAAAACTCAAACTCCACGCCTACTGTATCAACCCCACGCCCAATGAAGAACCCCACGCCCTAGAAAGAAACCCCACGCCCAATGAAGAAACTCAACGCCCAAGGTCAAACCCCACGCCCCAGCTTAAACTCCACGCCCAAGCTCAAACCCCACGCCTAAGATGAATTCCCACGCCCAAGATGAAACCCCACGCCCAATGAAGAACCCCACGCCCAATGAAGAAACTCCACGCCCAAGGTCAAACCCCACGCCCAAGCTTAAACTCCATGCCCAAGCTCAAACCCCACGCCTAAGATGAAACCCCACGCCCAAACTCCAACCCCACGCCTAATCTCATACCCCACGCCCTAGGAAGAAACCCCACGCCGTTACTCAAACCCCAAGCCTAAAGAGAGGACCCCACGCCCAAGGAAGAACCCCACGCCTATGAGGGACCCCACACCTAAACTCAAACCCCACGCCCAAGGAATAACCCCATGCCCATCCTGATACCCCACGCCTAATGTATCAACCCTACGCCCATCCTGAAACCCCACGCCTAATGTAACACCCCTGATTTACTAATTAATAATAAACAAGAATTTAAGGAAAATAAACGACCTTTAAATAATATTTGCGGAAGCATACACCTAAATCGGAGGTATTACCGCACACTCAACAACCTGTCGAGTGTTAAGGATTACAAAAATCCCAATAATTACAACCCAATAAATCTAAGTGAGCTATTTATACAACTTTAAAAATTAAACTTGTTATAACAAACTAATCGAAACACATGAGCTTCTTTAGCTACGATCATCACTGGATCAACCTGTTATAATCTTGATTGCCCACCATTAAGGACAAATTCCAAAATAGATCGTCGCAGGGCCACCATAAGAAAAAGACATGGTCGCAAGCACAAGTAGCACAACAAAACAATACACACACGTCAGCAAAAAGCTGAGTAATCACCACATATCAGAATATAGAGTATAATTGAATAATCAACATTACTAGCTCAATTAAATAATGTAGTTCAAAACTACATAACACATCGTACTCTGAAAATAACCTTCATCAACTCAGCCTCGAATAATAATACGAACTTGTACTCAATTAACTCATATAACCCATAAGTGTGTCATGCTCATTGTTTTATACCTAGCCTTGGACATGAGTAATTCGAATAACAAACCAACAAGTATAAAAACTTGAATACTCTCAATAACCAGAAAACACCTTGAACCAGACCACATACAGTCCAATTCCCACAGTAGGGGACCATAGAAAAATAAATAATAAAGATTGTACCTCATTCTTAACTCATGATCATTATCTCATTACCAACATGCCAAGGACTAAGGTCTATAACGCCGAGCCTCAAACCAATAACAAAATAATAATCCTCAACCTTTTGATTTCATACATCAATCAAATAATAATTCACATGAAAAAAATAATATCTTAATATTGGCACAGGTTCCCAATTCATATATGACACATATTCGATTCATAAACATCTCAACTCTTATAGGGCTAATACTAGTACCCAAAAATAATTAATTCTCAACCCAAAAATAATACTCTGTACTAACAACCCTAAAACCTCGATAAAACAATACTCCCTATAACAACAACAACATTAAAAACCATAGCATAAATAACACAATAAATTAATACGACACTCAAATTATATAATACAACACTTTAATCACATATATATAAATCTTGATCATACAAATAAATCATAAAATTTACATATAATAATACAAAATATAATCAATACAAACAATAATCAATGATTAAATAAACAACTCCAAGGATTAAGATTCGTGCGATTACCTTTCGAAACTCGAGATCGCACATTAACAAATATAGTGTACTCGCATAAGAAAAGGTTGATTGTTGTAAATTAAGTAGGAGGATCATTATATGGTAGGATTTTTATGTGTCAGAGCTCTAGCTTTTAACAATAATTTGCCAACGATAAACAAGTGCTAGCATGAATAAGTGTTGTACATATAATGGAATTGAGAGGATATGAATTTGATGATTGAGACTTGTCTTGCGTCAGAGTTCTTCACCCATGGCGGTACATTATTGAGAATACAGAAAGATTATAAAATAGGGTTTAACGAATATATAAATATACACGGGCTTGAAATAAAAGAGTTATACTATCAATAAAATAGGTTAAATATACGAAACTCGTAAAATAATATTTTAATAAATAATAAAATAAATGGGTATTACACCTAAGCTCAAAACCCACGCTTAAAGAGGGACCTCCCGACCAAGGAAGAACCCCACTCCCAAGGAAGAAACCCCACGCCCATCTTGAAACCCCATGCCCAAGGAAGAACCCTACGCCCAAGGAGAAACTCTAAACGAACCAACCCCACGCCCTAGGACCAACCCCACGCCAATTAACAAACCAACCCCACGCCCAACCAACCAATCCCACATCCAACTAATAAGCCCCACACCTTAGGGAGGACTCCATACCCTAGGGACACCATACTTATATAGGGGCGGGGCCAACGCCCAAGGAAACCTTACGCTTATAGAGGGACCCCATGTCTAAGGAAACCCCACCCTCATAGAGGGACCCTACGCAATACTTCATATGGGGTGCTCAAAGTTTCCGAGGATAGTAATCTTCATGCCCTATATGAACAGAATAATATCTTTTGGTCATCAAATATATCTAATGATCATGCAAATAATATTTTGGAATTTTTTGACTTTTTTGCCCGGAAATAAAAAGTCCCGAGAAGTTTAACATGATCCCTATTATCCATCGGGAGTCCAATTGGGTGGGTGGAATCATCCAATTTGCCTTAAAACGGTCAATTTACCAATTTGCAACTTGCACCGATTTTGTGAACTCAAGCCTACCACGGACATTTATGACTTCATTTAATGGTCATATATGGTTCCAAACAGCATTATATGACCCTAACCTCAACACTTTTCGCCACCGGAACCCGTAACCTCAAAAATTCCTCAAAAAGGGTAGATAGCCTTCAATTTTGAAATTTTTTGACTTTTTTTGCCCGGAAATAAAAATTGCCAAGATGTTTAACATGGTCCCTAATAGCCTCCGGGAGTCCAATTGGGTGGGTGGAACCATCCAATTTTCCTTAAAACGATTAAATTACCAATTCGAAACTTGCACCGATTTTGTGAACTCAAACCTACCACGGACATTTATGGCATCAATTAATGGTCATATATGGTTTCAAACAACATTACATGTCCCAATGATGTATCCCATAGGGTCTAAAAACTTTTCGCCACCGGGCCCGTAACGTCAAAAAATCCACAAAAAACGTGGATAATAGCCTTCAATTTTGGAATTTTTTGACTTTTTTCGCCCGGAATAAAAAATTGTTGAAATGTTTACCATGGTCCCTAATACCCTCTGGGAGTCCAATTAGGTGGGTGGAACTATCCAATTTGCCTTAAGACAATCAATTTACCAATTCGCAACTTGCACCGATTTTGTGAACTCAAGCCTACCATTGACATATATGACATCATTTAATGGTCATAAATGGTTTCAAACGACATTATATGACCCTAAGATATATTCCCTAGAGTCTCAACACTTTTCGCCACCGGGCCCCGTAACCTCAAAAATTCCTCAAAAAGCGTAGGAATTTTTTGACCTTTTTTTGCCCGGAAATAAAAATTGCCGAGATTTTTACCATGGTCCCTAATACCCTCCGGGAGTCAAATTAGGTGGGTGGAACCATCGAATTTGCTTTAAAGCGGTCAATTTATCAATTCGCAACTTGCACCGATTTTGTAAACTCAAGCCTACCACGGACATTTATAAAATCATTTAATGGTCATATATGGTTTCAAACGACATTATATGACCCTAAGATGTATCCCCTAGGGTCTCAACACTTTTCGCCACCGGCCCCAATAACCTCAAAAAATCCTCAAAAAGCATGGATAATAATGAACTTTTGGAATTTTTTGACATGTTTTCGCCCGGAAATAAAAATTGCCAGGATGTTTACTATGGTCCCTAATATCCTCCAGGAGTCCAATTGAGTGCGTGGAACCATCCAATTTGCCTTAAAACGATCAATTTACCAATTTGCAACTCTCACCTATTTTGTGAACTTAAACCTACCACGGACATTTAAGACATCAAATAATGGTCATATATGGTTTCAAACGGCATTATATGACCCTAAGATGTATCCCCTAGGGTCTTCACACTTTTCGCCACCGGACCCCTTAACCTCAAAAATTTCTCAAAAAGCGTGGATAATAGCCTTCAATTTGGAATTTTTTTGACTTTTTTTCGCCTGGAAATAAAAACTATCGAGATGTTTACCATGGTCCCTAATACCCTCCGGGAGTCCAATTATGTGGGTGGAACCATCCAATTTGCCTTAAAACGATCAATTTACCAATCCGCAACTTGCACCGATTTTGTGAACTCAAGCCTACCACGGACATTTATGACATCATTTAATGGTCATATATGGTTCCAAATAGCATTATATGACCATAAGATGTATCCCCTAGGGTCTCAACTCTTTTCGCCACCGGGCCCCGTAACCTCAAAATTTTCTCAAAAAGCATGGGTAATAGATTTCAATTTTGGAATTTTTTGACCTTTTTTAGCACGGAAATAAAAATTGCCGAATTGTTTACCATGGTCCCTAATACCCTCCGGGAGTCCAATTGAGTGGGTGGAACCATCCAATTTGCCCTAAAACGGTCAATTTATTAATTCGCAACTTGCATCGATTTTGTGAATTCAAACCTACCACGGACATTTATGACATTATTTAATGGTTATATATGGTTCCAAACGGCATTATATGACCCTAAGATGTATCCCCTAGGGTCTCAACAATTTTTGACACCAGGCCCCGTAACCTCAAAAATTCCTTAAAAAGCGAGGATAATAGCTTTTAATTTTGGAAATTTTTTACATTTTTTCGCCTGAAAATAAAAATTACCGAGATGTTTATAATGGTCCCTAATACCCTCCGGGAGTCCAGTTGGGTGGGTGGAACCATCCAATTTTCCTTAAAACGATCAATTCACACGTTTTCGTACACTCCTCCTGTTTTGGGTATAAGCTTTCATGGGGCTTGTACGTAGTCGAATAATGGTCATATATGGGACGAAACAATATTATATGTCCCCGGGATGCATCCCGTAATGTTCTGTAAAATTCCCACACTAGGTCCTGACACATCCTAAATTGTTCCGATTTCGTGTTTTATAGCCTTAATATTTGGCTTCCGTATATCATTTTTTCACCCGGCTAGATTATGCATCTAAGTACTTCTTTGGGTTCCCAAAGGCCCTTGGGAGTCATAAACAGTGTCCGGAACCATCTTATTCATCCTTAAACTTCATGTCTTAAGGGCCTTGGGAGTCGTAAATAGTGCTCGGAACCCGGTATGCCTTGTCCTTGGGTGTACATGTCTTATGCACATACCACACGGCCCCTTGCCCACTTGTTCCATCCAACATCCCAACACTTAGGCTTTGTGACACCTCTTAATCCCGTACTTAGCCTTTTTTAGCATACAAGATGAATCGCTACCCTCGTTTTCTAAAATATAGGTGTTTTTAGGGAATAGGATGGGGGAGGGACGAATCGAAGTGACATAGGGCTGAATCTCAGTATCCACCGCACGAGCTTAACTTACGACACGTGCCGAAACCCCTACTGTAGGACGGCATCGGGCGGTGGGCGCATGCGTCGCTTCTTGCCCGGATTTTGACATAGAGGCGTTCAGTCATAATTTAGCACACGGTAGTTTCACGCCACTGGTTTTTCAACCAGGCGACGCATGCGCCACGCGGCCCCTTGCCCACGCCCAAGGAAGAAACCTCACGCCCAAGGAAGAAACCCACGTCCATCGTGAAACCCCACGCCCTAGGAGAAACCCCACGCCGAAGCTAAAACCCCACGCCCAAGGAAGAACCCCACACCCATCATGAAACCCCACGCCCTAGGAGAAACCCCACGCCTACTGTATCAACCCTACGCCCAAAACTCAAACCCCACGCTTACTCTATCAACCCCACACCCAATGAAAAACCCCACGCCCTAGAAAGAAACCCCTCACCCAATGAAGAAACTCCACGCCCGAGGTCAAACCCCACGCTTAAGATGAAACCCCACGCCTAAGATGAAACCCCACGCCCTAGGAGAAACCCCACGCCGAAGCTAAAACCCCACGCCGAAGCTAAAACCCCACGCCCAAGGAAGAACCCCACGCCCATCATGAAACCCCACGCCCTAGGAGAAACCCCACGCCTACTGTATCAACCCTACGCCCAAAACTCAAACCCCACGCTTACTCTATCAACCCCACGCCCTAGAAAGAAACCCCTCACCCAATGAAGAAACTCCACGCCCGAGGTCAAACCCCACGCTTAAGATGAAACCCCACGCCTAAGATGAAACCCCACGCCCTAGGAGAAACCCCACACCGAATCTCAAACCCCACGCCCAAGGAAGAACCCCACGCCCTAGGAGAAACCCCACTCCTAATGTATCAACCCTACGCCTAAAACTCAAACCCCACGCCGAATCTCACCCCACGCCATAGGAAGAAACGCTACGCCGAAGCTCAAACCCCACGCCTAAGGAAGAACCCCACGCCCATCATGAAACCCTACGCCTACTGTATCAAACCTACGCCCAAAACTCAAACCCCACGCCCAATAAAGAACCCCACGCCCTAGAAAGAAACCCCACGCCCAATGAAGAAACTCCACGCCCAAGCTCAAACCCCATGCCCAAAATCCAACCCCACGCCGTTACTCAAACCCCAAGCCTAAAGAGAGGTCCCCACGCCGAAGGAAGAACCCCACGCCTAAGAGGGACCCCACACCTAAGCTCAAACCCCACACCCAAGGAATAACCCCATGCCCATCCTGATACCCCACGCCTAATGTATCAACCCTACGCCCATCCTGAAACCCCATGCCTAAGCTCAAAACCCACGCTTAAAGAGGGACCCCGCGACCAAGGAAGAACCCACTTCCAAGGAAGAAACCCCACGCCCAAGGAAGAACCCCACGCCCAACTAGAATCCCTAAACGAACCAACCCCACGCCCTAAGACCAACCCCACGCCCAACTAATAAGCCCCACGCCTTAGGGAGGACCCCATGCCCGAGGGACACCACGCTTATGTAGGGGCGGGGCCAACGCCTAAGGAAACCCCACGTTTATAGAGGGACCCCACGCCTAAGGAAACCCCACGCTCATAGAGGGACCCTACGCAATACTTCTTTTGGGGTGCTCAAAGTTTCCGAGGATAGTAATCTTCATGCCTTAGATGAACAGAACAATATCTTTTTGTCATCAAATATATCTAATGATCAGGCAAATAATTCAGTAGTTCAGCTTTTAGATATTCTGCTTTCAAATGCTATTAGGGAGACAATCTAGCAGAGTTTGGAACATCCTTCACACAATTTTTAGATATTCTGCCTTCAAATGCTATAGGGGAGACGATCTAGCAGAGTTTGGAACATCCTTTACACTCATTGTTGCCATCAATGCACGTTGATGTGCATAGTAGCTCAACTTTTAGATATTGGAAATCTTATTCTTCTTTCAAATGCTACTGGGGAGACAATCTGGCAGAGTTTGGAACTTCAGCTTAGGTACTCTTCCTCGAAACCTTCCTGAATTTTTTACTTTATATGGTGATCCGAGCTATAACATCAAAAAATTTCAAAATTGAAGCCTAATATCCACACTTTTTGAGAAATTTTGGAGGTTTTGGGGCCCGGTGTAGAAAAGTATTAATATTTTAGGGGATACATCTGGGGGGTCATATAATTCCGTTTGGAACCATATATGATCATTATATGTTGTCATACATGTTCGAAGTAGGCTTGAATTAATGAAATCGGTGCAGGTTGTAAACCGGTAATTAAATTGGCCGGTTAAATTAAAATTGTAGGGTTTCACCCACCCAATTGGACTCACAGAGGGTATTAGAGACCATGATATACATTTCAGCAATTTTTATTTCTGTGCCAAAAAAAAGTCAAAAAATTCCAAAATTGAAGACTAATATCCATGCTTTTTGAGAAATTTTAGAGGTTTTGTGGTCCTGGGTCGAAAAATCTTGAAATTTTAGAGATACATCTCAGGATCATATAATGCTGTTTGGAACCATATATGATCATAATTTGTTGTCATAAATGATCGTAGTATGCTTGAGTTAATGAAATCGGTGCAATTTTTAAACTGGTAATTTGGTCGTTTAAAGGAAAATTGGATGGTTCCACCCACCCAATGGGACTCCCAGACGGTATTAAGGACCATGGTAAACAAATCGACAATTTTTAATTTCGGGCGAAAAAAAGTCGAAAATTTCAAAATAAAAGGCTAAATATCCACACTTTTTGAGAAATTTTGAAAGTTTCATGTCTCAGTGTCGAAATGTCTTGAAATTCTATGGGAAACATCTCGATGTCATATAATGCAGTTTGGAACCATATATTATCATTATTTGTTGTCATAAATGTTCGTGGTATGGTTGAATTAATGAAATCGGTGCAAGTTGTAAATCGGTAAATTGGTCGTTTAAAGGCAACATGTATGGTTTCACCCACCCCATTGGACTCACGGAGGGTATTAGGGACCATGGTAAACATTTTGCCAATTTTTATTTCCGGGCGAAAAAAAAGTCAAAAAAATCGGAAATTGAAGACTAATATCCACGCTTTTTGAGAAATTTTGGAGGTTTCGAGGCCCATTGTCGAAAAGTTTTGAAATTTTAGGAGATACTTCTCAGGATCATATAATTTTGTTTGGAACCATATATGATCATAATTTGTTGTCATAAATGTTTGTAGTAGGCTTGAGTTAATGAATTTGGTGCAAGTTGTAAAATGGTAAATTGGTTGTTTAAAAGAAAATTGGATGGTTCCACCCACCCAATTGGACAATTTTTATTTTCGGGCGAAAAAAAATCAAAAAATTTCAAAATTGAAGGCCTTTTTGAGAAATTTTGGAGATTTCAGGGCCTGGTGTAAAAAAGTATTGATATTTAAGGGAATACATCTGTGGGTCATATAATGTCGTTTTGAACCATATATGAACATTATATGTTGTCATACATGTTCGTTGTAAGCTTGAATTGAAAGAAATCCGTGCAAGTTGTGAACCGGTAATTAAATTGGCCGTTTAAAGGCAAATTAGATGATTCCACCAACCTAATTGGACTTCCGGAGGGTATTAGGTACCATGGTAAAAATTTCGGCAATTTTTATTTTCGTGCAAAAAAAAAGTAAAAAATTCCAAATTTGAAGACTAATATCCACGCTTTTTGAGAAATTTTGGAGGTTTCGGGGCCCATTGTCGAAATGTCTTGAAATTTTAGGAGATACATATCGGGATCATATAATGCTATTTGGAACCATTTTTTATCATAATATGTTGTTATAAATGTTTGTAGTAGGCTTGAGTTAATGAAATCGATCGGTGCAATTTGTAAACCAGTAATTTGGTCGTTTAAAGGAAAATTGGATGGTTCCACTAACCCAATGGGACTCCTGGACGATATTAAGGATTATGGTAAATATTTCGGCAATTTTTATTTCCGGGGAAAACAAAGTCAAAAAATTCCAAAATTGAAGACTAATATCCACGCTTTTTGAGAAATTTTGGAGGTTTTGGGGCCCATTGTCGAAAAGTCTTGAAATTTTAGGGGATACATCCCGGGATCATATAATGTTGTTTGGAACCATATATGATCATAATTTGTTGTCATAAATGTTCGTATTAGGCTTGATTTAATGAAATCGGTGCAATTTGTAAATCAATAATTTGGTCGTTTGAAGGCAAATTGGATGGTTCCACCCACCCAATTGCACTCCCGGAGGGTATTAGGGACCATGGTAAACATTTCGGAAAATTTTATTTCTGGGCGAAAAAAAAGTCAAAAAATTCCAAAATTAAAGACTAATATCCACGCTTTTTGAGAAATTTTGGAGCTTTCGGGGCCCGGTGTAAAAAAGTATTAATATTTTAGGGGATACGTCTGTGGGTCATATAATGTCGTTTGGAACCATATATGAACATTATAGGTTGTCATACATGTTAGGCTTGAATTGAAATAAATCTGTGCAAGTTGTAAACCAGTAATTAATTTGGCCGTTTAAAGGCAAATTAGATGATTCCACCAACCCAATTAGACTCCCAGAGGGTATTAGGTACCATGGTAAACATTTCGACAATTTTTATTTACGGGCGAAAAAAGTAAAGTTTTCCAAAATTGAAGACTAATATCCACGTTTTTTGAGAAATTTTGGAGGTTTCAGGGCCCAATGTCGAAAAGTCTTGAACTTTTAGGAGATACATATCGGGGATCATATAATGTTGTTTGGAACTATATATGATCAAAATTTGTTGTCATAAATGTTCGTAGTAGGCTTGAGTTAATGAATTTGGTGCAAGTTGTAAAACGGTAAATTGGTTGTTTAAAAGAAAATTGGATGGTTCCACCCACCCAATTGGACTCCCGGAGGATATTTAGGAACAAGGTAAACAATTGGGCAATTTTTATTTTCAGGCGAAAAAAATCAAAAAATTTCAAAATGGAAGGCCTTTTTGAGAAGTTTTGGAGGTTTCGGAGCCCGGTGTAAAAAAGTATAATTATTTTAGGGGATACATCTGTGGGTCATATAATGTCGTTTGGAACCATATATGATCATTATATGTTGTCATACATGTTCGTTGTAGGCTTGAATTAATGAAATCCGTGCAAGTTGTAAACCGGTAATTAAATTGGCCGTTTAAAGGCAAATTAGATGGTTCCACCAACCCAATTGGACTCCTAGATGGTATTAGGGATCATGGTAAACATTTCGGCAATTTTTATTTCCGGGCAAAAAAAAAGTAAAAAAATTCCAAAATTGAAGACTAATATCCACTCTTTTTGAGAAATTTTGGAGGTTTTGAGGCCCAGTGTCGAAAGGTCTTGAAATTTTAGGAGATACATCTCGGGATCATATAATGTTGTTTGGAACCATATTTGATCATAATTTGTTGTCATAAATGTTCGTAGCAGGCTTGAGTTAATGAAATCGGTGCAATTTGTAAACCGGTTATTTGGTAGTTTAAAGGCAAATTGGATGGTTCCACCCACCCAATGGGACTCTCGGGCAAAAAAAAAAGTCAAAAATATCAAAATTAAAGTAAAAAATATCAAGTCGGGTTAGTAACAGTCTAACAGATCGGGTTGAATTTTTGGGTCGGGTTAGTAATAGGTCTGGTAAAATTCGGGTTGGATGGGTCAATAACAAGTCGGGTTGAATATGGTTCAGGTCAATAACAAGTCGGGTTGATTTCGGGTCGAGTTTGTAACAGGTTAGGTTAAATTCGGGTCGAATTAGGAACGGGTCAGGTTGAATTCAAGTCAGGTTAGTAACAAGTCGGGTGAAATTCGGGTTTTGACGGGTTAAAACGGGTTTGGGTCAATTTTGGTTCTAGTCGGGTTCGGTTCAGGTCAATAATTTACGGGTTATATTCGGGTCAGGTCATCTCCAGGTCAGTTCATGTTCGGGTTCGGGTCTCACATACTCGGGTCAACTCAGGTTTAGGGTTTATTTCAGGTCGGGTCAGATCGGGTTTGGGTTACCATTTTTTCGGGTTCAGGTAGGTCGGTTAATAATCGGGTTTGGGTTAGTATTTCGGGTCGGATCAACTTTTGACAACTCTATATGTAACTTGTATTGTGCACCCTTTTTTTTTTTTGACAGGAACATAAAGATCATGGTTGATAAATGGTTTTTGGCTGATTTTTTGATAGAATTTTTGCTGGCTTTTATTTTGGTCAAACAGCCAAAAAAATGTACTTTTGGTAAACAACTTTTTAGTTGTTATGACTAGCCTTTTAGTTTTGGCTTTTCATTAATATAATTACTTTTTATCCATGCTAAATAATTCATAATTAAGATAATTAACAGTTAATAATTTTTATTGTTTCAAAAAAAAAAAAAAAAAAAAAAAAAAAAAAAAAACTGAAGTTAACTTAACTTATTAGAACTGAACTGAAAATAAGCTGAAGAGAACAGGCCCTTAGTATGGAATATTAGGTTACATGAATTTTTTAGAACTTAAATTTAGTAGAAATTAAATTTGATATTCCTTAGGAAAAATTGATGGGAATAATCCCACCTTTTGAGCGTCGGAGATTAATAATCCCACCTTTGGGATTCTTTTTAATAATCCCACCTTTGATATCAATCTGCTGAAAATACCCAAGTGGTCATGTAACCTGTTATAACAAGTTACATGACACGTGGCGGCATGTGATTAGTCAAAAAAATAAAAATAAAATAAAATAATTTTTAAAAAAAATTAGATTTTTTAAAAGGAAAAAAAAAATAATTAAAAAACCTTACCCACCCATACCAGCCACCATCCCTACTTCTGTTCCCCTACCTCGCTTCTCCGACCACGACGTCGGCGACAGCGCAGATCCTCCCCCTCCCCTGGACCACCTGAATCACCAACCCCCTCCCTCACCCACGATTCCACGAAACCACCACGCCTCCCTCCTCTTCTCCTCGCCCCTTCCCCATCGCGATTCCATGAATCACCAACTTAGGCACGTTTAAACCACCACCACCACGCCTCCCTCCTCTTCACCTCGCCCCTTTCCCGTCGCGATCCCGGCCGCCAAACCACCACATGCCTCCCTCCTATTCACCTCACCCCTTCCCCGTCCCGATTCCGGCCTTCTTCTTCTGGGTCTGGTTTGGTGTTGGGATGGTACGGTGATTTCGATTTTTCGAAATCCTACCATTAGGGTTGGGATTGCTTTCGTCGGCGCGGTGGTTCAGGATAGGAAAAGGGTCTGGCGCTGGTGGGTTCCGTCCCCTTCCTCCGTCCCAATCTCGATCTCCCTTTCGATTATTTAAGGTGGTTTTTGGTTTGGTGGGTTTTTGATTTTTTGAAGGTGGTTTTGGGGTTGGGTTGGTTGGGGTGGATTGCGGTATGGTGGTTTCGGGTACGGCTAGTGGTGGCGGTGGTTTTGGGTCTGGTGGTGGGGTGGTGGTTCTGATTATGGGTTTGGATGGTGGTGGTTGTGGTGTGGCTGAGGTGGTGTTGGTTTTTTTTTTTTTTGTAATTTTTTTTTTTTGTTTTTACTTTTTTGTTTTTTTTTGGACAAATCAAATTGTGACACGTGTAAAATAAACTTAATAAAATAAAATTACCTCTTCAACCGGTTACTGGTCACCCGGGATTATTTTCAGCGGATTGATATCAAAGGTGGGATTATTAAAAAGAATCCCAAAGGTGGGATTATTAATCTCCGACACTCAAAAGGTGGGATTATTCCCATCAATTTTTCCTTCCTTATGTCCCTATAAGATTGTCTTAATGTGCTCGTTTTCAATGCAATATTTTTTTTAGTATCAATTATCTATTATGTTCACACTTGTAAAAATTGAAATATTTACGGTTTAATGCATCTTAAAAATCATGAAATTAAAAGTTAAGTGTATGCTTGGCTGTATACTCGTATGTACGTAGTTGTTCATATAAATAAAATGGATAATGTTTGATATTTTGGAATGTATTTAACTTCTAAGTTTTATAAAGAGTAAACAATAATTTTATTGCTCTCTATTCCTTAAACCTTACCATATATATCAAGTTCTACATGTAAAAATATCCACATTCCACGAACATCATGGCCATTTTCCCACTCGATTGTATCTCAAACGAACATCAATGTTTCATATAAACAACTTTATTTTTAACTATGTAAAATACTTCACCTCTCACAGAAGTAATTATTATCTATATATAATTATCTAAAATGAAATCGAAACTTATAAAAGATCGACAACCTTGGCTTAAAAGCATATTGTTACATAAAATGTGCATGTGTCTCACAATCACATCGATCTATTTATTTGGTCAGTTATTATGATATACGGATAAAAGCTAGCTTATTGTTTAAAAAAACTTAGTAATGATGTCTTTTTTTTCTTGCAAAATAAGTTGTATCTCACCAACAACAATTCTTGTTTCAACTAGTTTTGTGATGTTACTTGGTATTGCTGTATGTAGTCCTCCTGAAGATCCAATAAAGTGCTCGAACAATCGCTCCAATTGCACCATTACTAACTCCTATGGAGCTTTCCCTGATAGAACCACTTGTCGAGTGGCTGAAGTCGTGTATCCGGCCTCTGAGGATGAGCTCATTGCGGCCGTGGCTGCTGCAACCAAGAACAACAGGAAGGTTAAGGTATTGTAAATTTGTATTGTCTGCTAATGTGTTAGTTGGCTCACTTGTATAATTGTACGTGTATATATGTAATGGAATTTGGTTACCTGCAGCATTTTTCTCATATGGTTTAGGTGTTTATCTGGATACACAGACTAATTAATAAATAAATTTAAGCAATATTCAATAAATAATCCATGGGAGAAATGTGCATGTTAACCATAGTACAAATACCACCTTCTTTTTATATTATATGCAACATAAATTACTTGTAAAAGCAAATCGCTACATATTATGTGCAACAAATGTTTTATTTCATTATTAAGCTACTCCGTATCATTTTACTTTATCTTTATTCTCATCACTATCTCTATCTCTCCCTTCAACAATCATAAATTATTTTGCATAGAACTCCACGCAAACTCATTTGTCGCACTTAACATGAACAAGAGGTAATATGTGGGCAGTGGAACCTTGTTATAAGTATTTAAGGCTATGTGAGCGTGAATTTTATTATAATGCTTGTATGATAAATTATACAAGTATGTTCGCTTTAATATTACATAAAAATGGTTATCTATTAATCTTTGATGTGTTGCCAAATGGCGCAGACTTTAATCATAGATAAAATTAATATTTTGCCAAAAACAAGTTTCTTATAATGACAATAGGTAGCAACACGTTACTCACACAGCATACCAAAATTGGTATGCCCCGACGGTGAAGACGGACTTCTCATAAGCACCAAGAACCTCAACATGATACGTAACGTCGACACGATGACCGGAACGATGACTGTGGACAGTGGGGTGACTCTCCGGCAGCTGATCAATGAGTCGGCAAAAGTGGGGCTAGCACTGCCCTATGCACCTTATTGGTGGGGGCTTACCATAGGAGGTATGATGGCCACTGCTGCACATGGGAGCTCATTGTGGGGCAAAGGCAGTGCAATACATGACCATATTGTTGGCCTACGGATCATTAGTCCCGGTCGTTTCGAAGATAGGTACGTTAAGGTTCGAAACCTGAATGAGACTGATAATGATTTTGATGCTGCTAAAGTCTCCCTTGGGGTTCTTGGAGTTATTTCACAGGTATGACTAAAAGATTGATTATCTTGTTAGTTAGTTGTTGCATGACTGTAATTTTGATAGTAATAAATTTTGATTTGAAGGTGACCTTTCAACTACAACCTATATTCAAGAGGTCCATCACCTACACGATGAAGAATGATTCTGATAAAATAGAGAAGAATAGAAAATAATTGGAATAGAATTGCTTGCCTTCTCATTGAAAAACATTGGGAATATATAGAGTTACAAAGATATCAGGAATTAACTAAAATATAAAAGATAAATATAAGGAAATATTCTATCAAATCTCCTAATATACGATAATATCTCAATACCCCCCCTCAAGTTGGAGCATGGGGATCAAAAATGCCCAACTTGGAGAGAAGATAATCAAATTGTGCTTTCCCAAGTGCCTTTGTAAAAATGTCAGCAAGCTGTGAAGATGTCGAAACATGAGAAGTAGATAGCCATCCCTCAGTAATAGCATCACGAACAAAGTGACAATCGATCTCAATGTGCTTTGTACGTTCATGAAAAACCGGATTCTTTGCAATGTGCAGAGCTGCCTCATTATCACAAAATAACTTAATTGCCTTTGGATGTTGCACACCAAGACTCAATAACAAAGCCTTCACCCATTTTAGCTCTTTAGAACACGAAGACATGGACCTATACTCGGCCTCCGAAGAAGAGAAAGAAACTGTTGGTTGCTTCTTAGTTTTCCATGAAATAGGAGATTTTCCAAGAAAAACTAGCCAACCAGATAAAGAACGTCGAGTAAGAGGACAAGCAGCCCAATCTGAATCACACCAACCCTGCAGAGTTAAATCACAATCAGAGCTTAATAAAATACCCTGTCCAGGAGTCCCTTTCAAGTATCGAACTACCCTCATTGCAGCATCCCAGTGTTCACTACGAGGTTGCTGCATAAACTGAGTCAAAATATGAACTGAATATGCCAAGTCAGGGCGTGTGACAGTAAGATAAATCAATCGACCAACAAGCCGTCTATAGGACTCTGGATCAGAAAGAAATTCGCCGGTGGCCAATCCCAATTTGTGATTTTGCTCCATGGGAAAACCACTAGGCTTTGCTCCTAACAAGCCTGTCTCAGAAATAATATCCAGAGTATATTTTCGCTGACACAAGAATAAACCTGCAGAGCTACGAGCCACTTCAATCCCCAAAAAATATTTCAAAGGACCTAGATCCTTCATCTTGAAACAGTCACATAAGTAGGCCTTAAAAATAGTCAATGCAGCGGAATCGTTCCCAGAAATAATCAAATCATCAACATACACTAAAACTGTAATCTGAGTATCACGAGTAGTATGAGTGAATAAAGAATAATCAGAGTAAGATTGTTTGAAACCATACTGTTTTAAGGCTTTGGTGAGTTTAGCAAACCAACAACGAGGTGCTTGCTTCAAACCATAGAGAGACTTTTTCAATCTGCAAACCAAAGAAGGATCCGAACTCCGAAAACCGGGTGGTAATTTCATGTAAACTTCTTCATCCAAGTCACCATGAAGAAACGCATTATGAACGTCCATTTGGTGAATTTCCCAATTCTTGGCGGCCGCAATAGCAAGAACAGTACGAACCGTGGTCATCTTAGCAACCGGAGCAAATGTCTCATCATAATCTACACCTTCTTTCTGATGGTTCCCATATACCACCAAACGAGATTTTAGACGCTCAACTTCACCATTAGCAAGAAACTTGGTTTTATAGACCCATTGACTTCCTAGAGCCTTTTTACCCGGGGGAAGAGGCTCCAAAGTCCAAGTACCATTGTTCTCTAAAGCTCGAATTTCTTCATTCATTGACTTACGCCATCCTTCATATTGCATAGCTTCTTTGAAAGTTGTCGGATCTTTAGTTTGAACAACGGCTGAAATAAACTTCCGATAATTCACAGAAAATTTGTCACAATGTATATAGTGTGCTAAAGGATAAGGAGTACCTGAAGACTGATTGGAAGACGGAGATGGACTATTGGCAAAGACCGAGTGAGTGACAAAATCACGAAGCTTAACAGACCGGTATTTTTCTCGAAAACCGCGACCCATATCGGGCTGTTGGGCTACGGGTATACTGCTAGTGGCTGGCTGCTGTGTGGCTGGAGTGTGCTGCGGTGCCCCAGCAAGCTGCTGCTGCTGTGACGCAGCATGGTGCTGCTGCTGGGCAACCTCGGCAGTGGCAGCTTGCTGCTGTGCTGCAGCCTCGGCAGTGGCAGCTTGCTGCTGTGCTGCAGCCTCGGCAGTAGCAGCTTGCTGCTGCTGTTGAGCAGCCTCGGCAGTGGCTTGCTGCTGCTGTTGGGTAGCCACGGCAGTAGCTTGCTGCTGCTGTTCATTGTGCTGGGCAGTGGACTCCGCGGCCCCCCTGTGGCCAGCAACATTTTGCCGCAAGGGGGTTGCGGAGTGGGCTGCCTCATTGTATGCATAGGCTTCGACATCCTCAAAAATTTCCGAAAAATCGCTATGAACATCAACCGACATATCATGCATACTCACATCAATATTAATGTCATCCGGACAACCAAACGGAAAAATTTCTTCCACAAATTTGACATCACGAGACACAAAGAACTCTTTAGTTTCAAGATCAAATAACCTCCATCCCTTCTTCCCAAACGGATACCCCAAAAATACACACTTTCGACTCCGACTAGCAAACTTATCCCCCTTAGTCTTTTGATTATGAGCAAAACACAAGCATCCAAAGGTACGAATAGCATCAAAGGAAGGGGTTTTATTAAAGAGAATTTCGAATGGGGTTTTGTTTTGAAGAATAGGGGTTGGAGTTCGGTTTATTAAGTGAGCGGCGGCCAAAACACATTCACCCCAAAAATAAATAGGCAATTTTGCTTGAAATCTCAAGGCTCTCCCAACATTAAGAATGTGTTTATGTTTTCGTTCAACTCTCCCATTCTGTTGAGGGGTTCCCACACAAGAAGTTTGGAAAATAATTCCAGTAGCAATAAAAAAATCAATCAAGCAATTAAATTCGGTTCCATTATCACTCTGAACAATTTTAATTGTCTGATTAAATTGCCTTTCAACCATAGCAACAAACGCCATAAACATCTGAAAAACTTCGGTTTTATCAATCAACAAATAAATCCACACAGCTCTTGAATAATCATCAACAATAGTTAAAAAATAACGAGCCCCACACGAAGAAACATGTCGATATGGACCCCATAAATCACAATGCACTTTCTCAAAAATTCTAGATGTTTTATTTTCACTCAAGGGAAATTTGTCTCTAGGATGCTTAGCACGAAAACATACTTCACAACCTTTATTTAAACTACTTTTATTGCTAATGTGCGGAAGTAACTTAACTATTTTCTCCGAAGGATGCCCCATTCTTCTATGCCAAAGCTCCAAATCTGACATTGCTTCAACCACAGACACCCGTTGCACCATATTCGACTTGCCAAAGAAATAATATAGTCCATCTCGCCTAATTCCCGTTCCAATCAGCTGCTTTAGTCGGTCCTGTATAGCACACATATATGAGTTAAATTGAACAACAACATTTAATTGATCACTGAGTTGTGTAACGGAAAGTAAATTGCAATTAAGATGTGGCACAAAAAGGACTCCAGAGATAGTTATTTGATCGGATAATTTGACCGATCCTTCCAAAGTAGCAAAAACACTTTCACCATTCGGCAATCCAACGGGACATTCAATATAACGAGTGTCAAATAACCAAGATTTATTGCCGGTAACATGATGAGTAGCTCCGGTATCTATAATCCAACAAGTATCATCAAATTGACGATATAGATGATTTTCATGAATATTTGCATTACCCACAATTATAGGTAAAGGGGACGAAGGTGATGTCTCACCACCGGCCATGGTTGTGATTTTGAAGGGGAAAAAAAAAAAAAATTAACCTGCTCTTGATACCATGATAAAATAGAGAAGAATAGAAAATAATTGGAATAGAATTGCTTGCCTTCTCATTGAAAAACATTGGGAATATATAGAGTTACAAAGATATCAGGAATTAACTAAAATATAAAAGATAAATATAAGGAAATATTCTATCAAATCTCCTAATATACGATAATATCTCAATAATACGGTTTATTACTTTTGATTTAACTAGCCTTTTGACCCGTTCGATGCACGGGTTGTTACTTAGGTTATTTTTCTTGAAAAGTGTCGGTGTTGTTGTGGAATTTAGTTAGGTATATATACATAGATATTGTAGGGAATGAAATGACACATTGGTTTAAGTTATATTTAAGTTTAGGAGATGAAAAAACTATTTTATTGTTAATATAATGAACACTAATTAGTTTTACTTTAATTTATTATATTGAATATGAAACACTTAATTTTCTTACTTAAATTTGTAAGTTTTACTGTTTTAGAATGCATAAAGATTAAAGGCTCAAACATTATTTATATATTTTGTTTTTATATTAAAATGGGAATTTAGAAAGAAAGGATTAAGAGAGGTGACATGTGGCATATGAGTGATTATGGTAACATGTGACTTAATATAGATTTGTGGTTTGTGTTTTTAAATACTAAGTATAGATGAATTAAAGAATGGAAAAGTTATCAAACATGAATCGTACATACGAATTATAGATCCCTACAATTTCTTCTAAAAAAGGAGTGGTGTTAAACTTTTTCACTCAATGGTAGGTTGATTGTCTTTGATCATTTGAAAGTAGTAACTCAAAATCAAGGCACATTATTTTATATACTTGTATAAATCAGCCTTTGAGAGTTTGAGCTAGAATTGATGAACCAGGTGGAACTGGAAGTCTCCTCCAAAATTTCCAGCCAACAACACACTATTTTTAAGGGAAAGGAAATTATACTTAGGGTGGCTTGAAAGCTACTTCTTTTGCAATTCTATTTACATGTGTCTTATAAAGGAACAAACTATGCTACTTCATTTGATTTCTGTTTATATTTTGACACATGAAACATACACGTGTTCACTATCAAATAATAAAAGCTTCACTATAATCAACTGCATATATTCACAATTTCATATATTATATATAAGCTTAATAAAATTTCGTCTTAATTAAAATCCTTAGTTAATGTGTGGAGTATCCATAAATCTTATTTGTTAGTCATTCTTTTTATAAGACAACTAATTCTTACGTACTAACGTGTAGGTCCGATCAATCAATCATTCACTCTCATAGCCTCATAGTCGCATGAGTTATTGATACAGATTTACAATACATGCATCAGATTACACGATTGCATGGCAAAGGCGTAGCTTCCATGAGAAACAGCATAAATTGACTGTCAAGAATTTTAAATTAGGACGTATAAATAATAGGAAGATCGAGCAGTTTTACATAACTATAAAAATGCCCATGTCGTTCTTTGTCGCCTATGCATGGATCCAGTTCTTGTAACATCCTTACTTTTTTGCTAGATTCCTTATTCATAATTCATGAATCAATGGTTGGTCGGCTAACTATTACCCATTACATTGATTCATATTTATATTATAAGTTCATCTAGTATATAAATCGTGACAAAATACTAGTCAATATATAGTAAAATTAATTTGGTTTTATTAATAAACTTTCTTTCACTTATCATTAATTTAATGTGCATTTGTCTTCTTAATTAATTTGGAATTTAGTGACTAAAATGAATAAGATTAAGATAATCACATCAACAAGAGAACAAAAACGAAGCTTTTATTTACTTTAATTAATTTATTCTTTCATTATGCTCGTCTGTACATTTTATTTGTTGCTTCATACTAAAGTATTGTCTAGATTCCCAACATTACAAATTTCTTTTATCGTTTTAGCTAGAATACTGCTAGCTAAGCTAGAAACATATGATTCCTTCTCTTAACTTAAATATAAATAAGAAAATACATGTTAGTTATGTTTTGTACATACATTATGGCTCAAAATTAAGGTCCCTACTTATGTTTATTGGAGACAAAAGCTTAATTTGGCTGTTAATTCATTACTAGATCAAACGTCCTTATTCATCTAATGAATAATAGCTATTTTGATAGGTACGTAGTTAAACACATGTAGTTAATATCAATAAATAATATTAAGTGATAACACATTAAGTGCACCATAAATCGGCCAACAATTAAGTGGTTGATAAAATTGCCCAAAATATAAGGTAGATAAAATAAATTGGGTTAAAAGCCGAGTTCTTATACATATAAGTGAATTGTAGTAGGCCGGTGTATATATTAAGGTTTGCCTCTAAACTTGTAAGCACATGATCATTTAATTCAACTTATTCTATAATATTAATATATATAGGCATTAGGCAATGTAAGTTGATAACGTCCTTTCACGTACAAAATCTTAAATACAAATACCCCTAATCGATAAACTATATTTTCAATTATATTTGAATTCCTTTACAACCCAAGAGGGATATATTTTTTTTATTATGAACTTCTGAAACCTTAAATAATACTTCGTAAATCGTAAGTTCTTTTAAGGGAAGAAACATAAATCAAATGTAATTATAGTAGGATATTATTCTCCAAATACTTAGTTACGGTTGTTATTACCTAAATACTTAAACCCTATTAGCTATGAGTAGTCGACTAGCTAGATTAAAATCTACGGAGTGAAAAATAATGGATTGCATTTCACAAGAAAATAGTGGGAACAATGATTACTAGTATATGGTAGATATCTTCACACTTTAATATGACACTATCACAATTAAGGTAACACATAAGGTACTCTCAAAAAATGGTCCCATGACTAGGACTTTTGCTTACAATATTAAATCAAGATTTACACTGAATGCTAGACATTATTTTACTAATACGAGTACATGTGTACAACAAGTTCATATACAGCTATTTTGAGATGTCACATTCTCCATTTCGTTGCCATTTTGCTTCACATATCCACTATCACTAATGTCCATCTGTAATTTTATTACTCTACCATTAATAATCCTTCATTATCATAATATATCGTATAATGTCTGTTTTATTTTACATAGTTTTTATCAAGAAACATTTTTAACAGAGTCTTTATTACTGAAAATTTATGAAAAATAAAAATATACGGGTATATAATTACGGAGTATATATATTGTACTCTGTATAATGTATTATACTATTATAGGACGGACGAAGTGTAATTTATTAGTGAGTCACGGATTTGCAGTAGTGCTACACTAGCCAGAAATTCCCCACTTACTTTCTTTTGTTGTTTATAACTTCCAAAAACCAACTCTTTAACCTTTTTCGTCTATTGTTTTCTTCTCCAAAAACTCATCTATTCCATTACATTTCAATCTTCTTCATTCCTCTTTTTCAAGCAACCCCCTCCTTTAAATCTTTAATCAAACATTCATTTATTTATTCATTTCTTATATTATACACTACCTTTGTCAATTCATAATAATATTATTATAAAAGAATTTCTTCGCTGTTTTTCCAGTGATGTTATGGTGTTGTTTGCAATCCACAACATAACAAACATAGCATAACATCATGACCCTTTTATTCCGATCCAAGTCTTGTCGACTCGGGTGCGACTCAGTTGACTCGCCCCCGAGTTCCTCTGTTTGGGAAGAAGAAGGAGAAGAAACAGAGGAAGAAGAAGAAGGGAATTATGAAGATGAATTTGACCCAATATCAACGCCATTAATAAGCCCAGGTTTTGATAAAAATGGTAGGAGGGAGAATGGAAATGGAAGTGGGCAGTTTCCAATTCTTACGTTTATGGCGGCGGCACTTAGAAAATCACTGTTAGTGACTTGTAGTGTTGAGAGAGAAGATAATGATGTTTCTTCCTTGGAAATTAGTTGTCCAACAAATGTTAGGCATATTTCTCATGTTACTTTTGATCGTTTTAAGGGATTTCTGGGTTTGCCTGATGAATTTGAGCCTGATATTCTTCAAAGGGTTCCTAGTGCAAGGTCAGATTTACTTTCTTTAATTTTTGAGATCTGTTTTGTTGAATTTTTATTTATTTTTGGAGGGTGATATGTTTAATTTTAGTTGGTGAATTATAACTCTAGATTTGAATCAATGTTGAAGATTAATAATGTATGTTGATTGTTGCAAGAATTGAATTTTAATGTTGTTTATATAAAGATGAATATGAGTAACTCAAGCAAGGTGAATTTGAAGGGTTTTGTATCAAAATTACTTGAAATGTATGTTTTGCACCCTTTTTAATTACGTCTAGGTTCAATTTCGTGCGAATATGATAGCTTAAAGATGATGTAAATGTGTAAATTGTAATTGGTATGACTTGCTAAGTATGCTTTAAGAAATAGCCAAGAATTGAGTATAATTAAGAATGAAGGATACTTTGCATCAACGTGGGGTTTTCATGGGTTAGGAATATTGTACAAGTTAGAGAAATCCTTTGTGCACTGTTTGTTCCAGGAGCTTTTGGCAATTCAGCTAGGGAGTTCCTTCCTTTTGGGTTCCTCGATTCGTTCTGTCATTCCGAAAATGAATATGTGTTGGAGCTTCTATTTTAATCCGTTTGAGTCTTCTTTTATGCGAAGGTCTTCAATTTTTTCCTCTTCCCTCTTGCTCCCTTTCCCTAGCTCAATTATGATTAGGTGAACAATTGGAGTGATAACTTTAACGGCGTGCTTGGTAGGTGGTAAGTCGTGTTGGTTATACAGATAGATAAGTTGTATTTGGCTGGGGAATGTTTAATGTTAAAGAACTCTAAATAAGGCAGTTTTAGATTGTCAGATAAATTGTCATATTAGATAACAGGATAAGCTTCTTGAACTGCTAGCTTGTTGTTCAGAGAATTATGAAACAATATTTTCCCCATTAACTACAAATTTATTGCACTTTTGCTGTCAATGCATAGGGCAGTTTCTAGTCTTGACTGATGGTTGCAGACTTGCAGTGAATGTTCTTTTTCTTGTTTAAGCTATATATTTTGTGCATTATCTTGATATTTGGATTTTCTGGTGTTATCCAGTGCCAGTGTATTTGGTGTGTCTCCTCAGTCAATGCAATGTTCTATTGATGAGCGAGGGAATAGTGTGCCGAA
Source organism: Chenopodium album (assembly GCF_948465745.1). Taxonomy (NCBI): domain Eukaryota; kingdom Viridiplantae; phylum Streptophyta; class Magnoliopsida; order Caryophyllales; family Amaranthaceae; genus Chenopodium; species Chenopodium album. The sequence goes on along the minus strand of NC_137840.1, from coordinate 76,675,239 downwards.
TATACTTCTTATGATGCAAAAGCGCCTATACGAGGAAGGAGGCCTTCAAGTATGTTTATGGAATTATAAGTCTAAAAAGTGATGTGATCAAGTATTAGTTGATCCCAGTCTAACAGTTGACATGTTTCTGTTTTTCATCACCTCCTTTTTGTAGGCTGAAGGAATTTTTCGTATCACTGCTGAAAATAGCCATGAAGAGAGTGTTCGGAGTCAATTGAACAAAGGGGTAGTTCCACAAGCAATTGATGTTCATTGTTTGGCAGGACTAATAAAGGTAATTACTTAATTTAGTGATTGATTTACATTTGCAGATTAGCAGCTGCTCTGCTTATTCATCTTCACCTGCTGGCTGCTGCTATATGAGTCGTGTTAACTCCAATTCTTTCATCATTCTTATTACATAAATGTCTTTAACTTAGCTAAGGTTCAAACAAACATTGTGTTGTTTCTATTGGCCGTTGTAGAAGCAGTAAACATGTCTAAGGTTGTCTTAGTTTCATCCATTTCAAAAATAAGTATGGAGGACAGGAGAATCATGTGGGGATTATATGGTAGAGATCCCACATTCAAACCTTGAATTCCAATTCGGTGCCTGGTTTCCCATTGGTTGGGTTGGGTTCACTCCTTTTCTCCTCTAGCTTCTTCGCAGGGACTAATTCTACTCAACCAACTGCTCTCCAGATCAAGAATAAACTAAATAGAGAACAAATTAAAGTCCTTCCACAGCTACCTAGGGATTAGGATAACTTGACTTTGTGATTATTTCATCAATAACAAAGTATAATTGGGTTAACTGGACAAAATAAATACACTTGGCTAACATACCTCATATTATTTGCTGGTACTGCAGGCCTGGTTTAGAGAACTGCCAAAAGGAGTGCTTGATTGTCTTACACCAGAACAGGTAATGCACTGCAATACAGAAGATCAGTGCACTCAACTTGTAAAATTGCTTCCGCCAATGGAAGCTGCAGTCCTTGACTGGGCCATCAATTTGATGGCAGATGTCGTGCAGTATGAACATCATAACAAGATGAATGCACGGAATATTGCCATGGTCTTTGCGCCAAACATGACTCAGGTGAACTTATTCTCCTTTTAACTCTGAATCTGAATTCCCCGTAATTTGTTGACAGCCATAGTTCCATCTTCTGCCAATAATGCTGGCTTATTGAGGCAATAAGTCTATGATCTTGGATTCTTTTCCCCAAAGCTCATCTTGATTTAGCGCATCTTTTTCGAATTGGCTTAGGAATTATAACATGAAAGGGTATATTTCAAGGCCTTCCCAATCCCCAGGCCCCGAATAGGCCTTTTTTGGCCAATGCCTGGTCCATGTTTTACCTTCAAAACATGCCTATTTTATTGTAACTCTTACAGCTAAATTATCTGTGCTTTGCAGATGGCTGATCCATTGACAGCATTGATCCACGCCGTACAAGTGATGAATTTCCTCAAAACATTGATTGTGAAAACCGTCCAATCAAGAGAAGACGCTGCAGAGAATGCAAGGATGTTGTCATCATGTTCCGACACCTCAAACACCCCTACCAGCAATCCCCATAAATCCGTTTCAATAGGAGAAATGATTTTTGAGAAGCAGCAGGACAACACAGCAAGTTCTTGTGATCAAGTGCACAGCAAAGAGTTTACAAGAAGTGTCACTTTAGACCGACTAGAGTTCAGTCCTGAAAGAAAACATCATAAATCTCAAAATAAGAACATAGAAGATAAATCATGTGGCTCAAATACACGTGACAGTTCTCCTGTTATGGTTGCCGAGTCTGAAGATGAAGATAGAGAAGTGGAAGGGATATTGGAAAGATTAAACTTCAAAAAGGGTGTGAAAAAACTTTGCAGGCATCCTGTTTTCCAGTTGAGTAAACCTACCAAAAAAACAGCTGAAGTTGGGATTGTAAATAGTAGATGAGGGACAGTAATCATCACTCAGTATAAAGTGTGACCATGACAATATATCTTACTCTAGGATTTGCGTACAAAATTCTTTAATTTGTGGTGCTTTCTTCTAGTTTCATTTTTTGTGAGCTTGTTTCCAGTAGGATCTAACCCAAGGGTTTTAGGTTAATAATCTTAGTTCATACTACTGTGTTGTAACCTGGTTGTTCCATCATACTTGTGATTTTTATTACATATTATAATCAATAACTGTTTATCATAATTATATTTTCTTTTACTGATTACATGAATGAGCTGTGAACAAAGTATTTGTTTTTGGTAAGGGCAGACGACAGTCGGACAGTGGTGAATAATGGTACATATAGTCAGATACAGAATAATTCTTCATCTATAGCAAAATTATGTTAGATTAATGCTCCGAAAGTTTCAACTCTCAACTAATAAAATTACTATGATGTTTAAATTTTTAATATGTACATTGGGAGATTGATCAGGAAATACTATGGGTATAAACATTAACTTTTCAGTGCTGAGACTTGATCCGAATGAGGTGGTAGCAAGCTGCCTTCGAAGCTGGTGTGCTAGCATGAGTGAAAAAATAAAGGATCCTCATTGGTGGGATTTATTTTGGTGTTTGGCATGGAGAGTTTGGCTGCAACGTAACGCTTGGGTTTTCGAGAAAAAATCGAGGTATGTGATCGATATAATACATAAGGCAGTGGGATTGGTGGGAGAGTATGAAGAAGCGATGAAAGTGGCCTCTGTGAGTAAGCCGAGCCAAATGCTGAACTCTGTGTGGAAAGCTCCCCCCAGGGACATGTATAAGCTGAACTCGGATGCAAATCTGGGCGTTAATCAGCAGCTAGGAGTGGGAGGCGTGTTGAGGGATGCGGAGGGGGTTGTGTTGTTGGCTTTCTGCTCGAAGGTGAAAGGCAATTTTGAGGTAGAGGTGGGTGAAGCAATTGCGTTGCGGCAAAGTCTCTTGACTGCCCTTGAAGCTGGTTTCAGAAATATGGTGCTTGAAACTGACAACTTGAAGCTATTCCATCATATGAAGAAGGGCATCATTATGCCGAGTGCTTTTGGGAATGTGGTTAGTGACATCCTTCGATTGGCTAGCCAATGTTTTTCTTGCTCTTTCTCCTTTGTTAGAAGAAAGGGTAATGGTGTGCTCATAGCTTAGCTAAGTTAAGTAGTACTTTTAGTGATTATTGTGTTTGGTTAGAAGAGTATCCCCTGGAAATTCATGGGGCGATTTGTAATGACTTTAAATCTTTGTTGACGTAATAAAAAGCTAAGCTCTGATTGGTGTCAAAAAAAAAAAACAATAGCCAAGTTTACAATTCAATTAAAAAAGAAAATAATGTAAGTCAAATTAAAAATAGGTTGGGGGCGTTGGGCAGCTTGGGCTTTATTGAGGTAAGAATAGAAGTGGGCTTGGGTACCGCTGGACCGTAGGCGCTACAAGTCTGGATGCTTGCCTACCAGTAATTTAGTATACCAGGTGTTGTAGTCACCCTCCAAATCCTAAGGTAGAGTACTAGAGTGTCACAACTCACAAAACTATTGATTTGTACCATATTTTACTAGATTATTCTCTGGTTTCTTTAATGAGGTTCAGTATTCAAATGAATCAAATCCCTTTGTATGTATTTTAGTTCATCATGACATGAAATGAAGATGTGGCGCGATGCTGGTGCGAGAATAAGATGTTAAATAATGATGTGGCCTGATGCTAATGCGAGAATTGGTACACGTGACCTGTTGACTTGATAGGGTCTTCTCCTTTGACACAGTGTGGGTTATCTGACTTTGTTCCCGGATGGGTTGTGGCTGATGCGGCTAATCGGAATCGGGTCAAGTACGCAATTAGATATGGCTTCCTTTCTTTCTCTTTATTTTCACTTGGGGAATTATAGAATGAGGCGGTTGCATTGCTAAAACGGATTTAGAAGTTCTCGAAAACTCAAGACATTGGGGCACGTGTTGTTGCTCATATATATATCTTTACTAAGGGTATGATTTGCTATACCTAGAGGAGTGGGGACACATATTGTATCTCGGTTTCCCACTATTTTTTCTAAATTGTATGACAATGTCTGTTTTTTAGATATAATAATAATAATAATAATAATAATAATAATAATAATAATAATAATAAAGTATATTTATGAAAATTAATTCATTACAACTTGACTTCAACTTTTTGAAGTTTAGTGTCAAAATGGACCATGGTACGAATAGTCGATTAGTATAAACTTTTGAAAGCCATTTACACACAAGGGTACAAAAATGAATCATTTTAGAGAGGACATATGCACTATCTTCCTAGTGTAATGTGTTGTTGTGTATTTGTGTTGGTTGGAATGATTTGAAATTGGGACTAATAATTGAGAAACCATATCTTCCTAGTGTTATGTGTAATTGTATTGGTTGGAAAGATTTTAAATCAAGACTAATAAATGAGAAACTATTTACATTTTTGTACTCCATAATATTATGTAAAAATAATTTGAAACAGATTAGGATATGTAATTAAAATGGACACATTTCCGTAGGAAGTTATTTTTCATGTCAATCAAACAATGGCTAAGGGTCTGTTTTCATACGTTGAAATTCAGTTCAGCTCATAATTTCCTTCTCTTATAAAATAGTCATTTCAATTTAATTTAGTTTAATTCAGCTGAGTTCAGTCAATGAGAACAAGCCCTAAATGTTGGCCATTTAAACAGTTAAAATTGTGGTATCTAACTATCTATTGTGATGAGTACAAAAATTGTGATAGTAAATGCACCAATGTGGGTGGTAGAGGTTTAGCTTTCCTTATCAGGATTCAGGGTGCCTACGTTGCCTAGCTGGCAAATGTCTTGTAACTAAATGACGTCACAAATTTCTCTGACGCAGTGACGTCACTCTAACCAAGAAGGCAAGGTATCCATCTTTTTACACTTTGATTACGATACTCCGTATCTGGTTTTTAATTTAGCACGTGACTTAAAATTCAGCATGCCCACCAAAAATCTAATACTGGTATAATTTAAATACGTAGTATATACTTATATAAAGGGGAGTTTTTCCCCGAGTTTTTAGAGAGTCACGTAAATACAAATTACGAGAATACATTTAAGTAAGTTTTCGAAATACTCATACTTATTATATTATATGGAATACAAATTTTATAAACGTAAGAAAATTCATGCTAATTAAGATGAAAAAGAAGCTAAATATAGCTACTGCCTTTAGTTATTATACCTAACCTTTTTTGTCAATTGATGTCATCTATTATTCTATATTTACATTCCCTTGAGTGTATGTATTGTATAATTGAAATTAATGTTTTATTTTTAACATAATTGCAAGCTAGTGGAATTGTGAATGCAATGATAAATTCACAATTTAACTGCTCGTTTGTTCCTCTATAGCCAAATATTCTCACGCATATGTTATTAATTAAGTACTACTGTACCATTTTAGAGATATTATGGAATTTGTTCAATTCATGTTCAAGTATTTTACTAATACAGTACGAGTACTTTTAATCATATAATCAATGTAATTAAATTTAATTAATATTACAATTTAATATTACGAGCACAAGTATGCAACGTTGGCTCAAGTACGGTAATGAACAGAAAGATTTTGACTTTTGGAAACAGACCAGACACTGAGATACAAGGGGGGATGAACGAATGAACAATCCGTTGGGATATTAAATTAGGGTGGTCCACAGATAACAATTTTTTTTTTTTTGTTTTTTTTTTTTTTTTTTTTTTTTTTTGTAGGGTGAAGGACAAATAACAATTCTGATCTTGATAAAAGATTAAAAGTGACCTTTGTGCGTTTTGTTTTGCTACACAAACTGTAGTTTTGCGCATTCATATATACCTAGAAGGCTAGAACTAGAACTTCCTTCCCTTGAGTACAATTTAATATTATTCCTTTGGTCTTAAACTAGTGAACTTTTTTTAATAAGTAGTTCTTCTTTCATTTGAAATGAATGGTAATCCCTCCGTTTTTTTTAAGTGTTACAGTTTGACCGGTACACTGTAAGTAGTTCTTCTTTTATTTAAAATGAATTGTACTCCTTCCGTGTTTTTTAAGTGTTACAGTTTGACCGGTACATAGTTTTAGACAATTTAATTGACTTAAATAAATTATGAGGTTAGTGGGGGTATTTAGAGTATTAAAAAATTGTAAAAGAAAGATAGTGGGGTTAATAGTTTATTGAAAAATAATGAATGTCAGAGGAAAGATATAATAAAAAAGTAGGGTTTTGGTGGGGACCTTGAGAGGAGAGAGATATAGTATTTTAATGTAATTTTTTGCCAAAACAAAAGAAGTGTAACACTTAAAAAACACGACCGGAAATGAAAAGTGTAACACTTAAATAAACACGGAGGGAGTAACACCTATCAAAGATTAGAGATGGCAATGGATCGGAGGTGGGTCGGGTGATGCTTCATCCGCCTCCATCCACTAGCGATCCATCCATCACCTAATTTTTTTTCACCCACATCCGATCCATCCATCATCCATGAATGAATCGGGTGGATCAGGTGATAATTTGGGTGAAATAAATATATAAATAAAACTTTTCATTTTCATAATTAAAATCAGGATTTTTTGTAAATTATCACCCCAAAGCGTACCATGTATTGAAATAACCACCCTTTTTTTTTAAATTAAAAATAATCACCCATATTTTACAAAAAATGTAGGTTTTACCACCCGACACCAGTTTTTCGAGCATGGGCCCCACATAACGGCGGTTTTTTATTTTTATAAAAGTTGTTTCTCGATTACTCCCAAACTTAAAATTCTTTATTCCACAAATTCTACTAATTTTTACTCCAAGTTTTGCAAATTGACAAGCGAATCTTTTAAAGAATGCACTTAAATTTTTTTTACACCAATTTGTATAGCAAGGTAATTGAAGATCACACTAAATTTTTATTTATTTTATTTATTTTGCAATGTTTAATGAAGTAGAATTCAAGTTATACAATATTTTTTATTTGGAATGTGTTTTATTAGGAATTTAATGATGTAATCATTGTTTGATTCATTCAATTTAACTTGAATTGAAAATTAGGGTTCTTCATAATGAAATTGTGGGGCACATGCTCAAAAAACTGGTCGGAGTATAGGTATGGGTGGTAAAACCTACAATTTTGTAAAATATGGGTGGTTATTCTTAATTTCAAGAAAAATGGGAGGTTATTTCAACACATGTTAAATTTTAGGGTGGTAATTTACAAAAAAAATCCTTAAAATCAAGAATAGAAAAAAAAAAATGATCAATTTTATTAAAACTTTGATACATCTTTCTAATACTTGTTCCTTTTTTACTAAATTAAAACAAATGACAATTTCTAACACTACAATAGACATTAAATTATTAAAAAAAGTATTTATTTTTATTTTTTTTTATATATAATTTAACGGGTGGATGGATAGGTCGGGTGATGGGTTGAATGTATCATCAACCATATCTGACCCAATCTGTCACTCGATCCATCCATCATCCGTCCGTCATCCGCTTAAGTTCGGGTTTTCATCCATATATTTGGATCGGGTGCATGGTTATCCATCGGGTTTGGATGATATTGCCACAACTATCTTTTTCACATTTACTGAACTGAACTGATTGGAGCTGAATTGAACTGATCGGAGCTGAACTGAATTGAGCTGAAATGAATATTTTATGAGAGAGGGAAATTAAGAGCTGAACTGAACTAAACTGATTGAAGCTGAACTGAAATGATTGGAGCTAAACTGAACTGAACTGAAATGAAATTAAGTAAATGTGAACAGGCCCTAAGTTCAGTGAATTTTCCTTAACAAAACCAAAAATACCCATGTCGTAGGGATCAACAACTAACTCGCTTTTCATTATACAAGGTATTTTTTTGTTTAATCTCAAATGTTTTCTTCTGTACCCACACCCATATTGCTACGAGCCTACGAGTAATAATTTTAAAATAAAAATTTATTAATTTTGATTGAGTATGTTTTTTTTTTTTTTTTTTTTTACTACTACATAACGACAATAACGTACTCCATATTAAAAACAAGTGTTTTATTGTTAAGTTTCATAATATCTTCTTGAGTAATTTTTTTTTAAAAAATAATGTAAACTAATACAATATTTAATTACTTAATCCTCGTAAAATGATTAAAATAATGAATTGACAGATTTAACTACGTTATTCAACAACCCCCTAACCATTACATCATGAGAATGTTTTGCGTAGAACGGACTCACGTGAGTCTAGTTTATAACCTTCAAATACACCACCTCCATTTTTACAATCCGCGTAGAACGAACTCACGCGAGTCTAGTTTATAACCTTCAAACACACCACCTCGATTTTATCTCTCCTCCATTTTTACAATCCTTCATTCATCACCATTTTTTTTTTACATTTTCTCTCTCTTCCTCATTCGGATCCTTACTCATCGTAGAAGCTTCTTTCTTTTTCTTCAATGGCGGACTATGTTGAATGCAAACCTCGACGACTGCTGCCACCGCAGATACCAACCTCTTCGCAGCCAATTGATTTATTATTGTGAAATCATATCCTGCTAACATAACGCCAAGTACTCACCAACTAATTAAATGCGGATGTTTCAGTTTCCACATCCATCAAAGAACAAAACAATTAAATAGATTGGATATGTATTATCGAAAAATTAGAACCATCTTATACTTGTAATACAGTAATCTAATTGAGTGGGTGATAATAGGCTTATATTAATTATCAAAAAACATCTTTGGACTACATATTTTGGGATCATCCAAAGCAACATAAAGTTAATATCTGACCAATATTATCTAATTTCTGATACTTATTATCTAATATTTGACCAATATTATCTAATTCATGATATTTATTATCAAATTTCTGCTGATACTTATTATCTAATATTTGACCAATATTATCTCATTTCTGATACTTATTATCTAATACTTGACCAATATTATCTAATTCATGATATTTATTATCTAATTTTTGCTGATACTTATTATCTAATATTTGACCAATATTATCTAATTTCTGATACTTATTATCTAATACTTGACCAATATTATCTAATTTCTGATAATTATTATTTAACATCTGACCATTATTATCTAATTTCTAACATTTTTTTTTTTGTATGATTGGACTCACTTGAGTCCGTTCTACACAATACTTTTTCTTATATCATATCAATATAATAATAATTGGGGTATTGTTATCTTCACCAAAAAAAAATTCAGTTTATTCACAATAAGTTAGGTTCAATATAAATCAGTAACTTTAATGAAGATACATAGTAGAGAATAAATCATTAAAAAATAAACACGGATCAGTAAAACTAATTTTAGTTGACCAAAAATAATTTTAATTAAGTAAAAATAATAATGAGGTGAAGAGAGCAAAGTCTTATATCGTGTCATACTCTCTCTTCTTACTTTATTCATCTTTTTTCTTACACAATTTACCTCTATACATTATTTCTCTTACTTTATCTTACACACACGCACTCACATTTTTCAATATATTCTTAATTTACGTATTTAAATACTCGAGCAGAATATAAAAAAATGATGGGAGTATCATATAGATACCATATATATATATATATATATATATATATATATATATATATATATATATATATATATATATATATATATATATATATATATATATATATATATATATATATATATATATATATATATATATATATATATTATCAATATTACTTCGTATATTAGCAAATTATAATCATGTCCAATCTTAGAACACTTAGATTGATAAATTCTAAAAGAGATCATGGGTTAAAAAAATAAAAAGGCAATTGTCCGACCTTTCCTCCTAAACCGTGGAGTGTGGACACACACCACCAGTCCACCACTACCACCGTCCACTGCTAAGCTAGTCCACCAACCGTCCAGTGCTAGTCCACCACCAACCATGTTTAAAAAAAAAACTAGTCGTACAACGGTGTAATGGTGTACTACCTAGCAAGGATTCAAGTAACGAAGTTGATAAAATAAGAAAACGATTAAGGACCACATAATTGTAATTGTAATTGCAATAGTAGTATCATATCGTTAGTCCATACTCCATACAGCCTTACTTCATTTCAGTGCAGTATCTGTCTTTCACGTGAAATTGGTACCCACAGTACGGATTGCTTGCTTCCAAAAGACCATCACATATCATATCACACCTTGCCAAGTGTTTAATTTGCTTGAGATAATAGTCTCTAAGTATCCGTATTGGATTTGCTCCATAAAAAATTGTTATTCTTTATTTAAAGATAATTGGATAAAGTACAGTTTATCAAAAATTAAGATTTATTGTTGCTTCATCGGTATATATAGACTCAATAAGCAGCCAACTAGTACTTATAAATGTATAACGCATGTATTTTTTCAGATGCAAGCAACATAATGCATGAGTTTATGACGAACCTCTTTGGACTGTGGTTTTCCCCCACCCGGCCACCCTAAAAATTAAAAGTTCCAAAAATGACAGAAGAAAAGTCCAAGGAAATGTTAATATCGTATTTGTTTTAGAATTCCAGAGTTAAGTATAATATTGGGGTCCAAGTTTTTTATTTTTTCACCTTTTTGGTCCTCAGTTTTTTTTTTTCACTTTTTGGGACCTATAGTCCAATTTTCGACCAAAAGTAACTAAAGGTGAGTAAAAAAAATAGTCCCTTAGTTAAAAACTTACTCCCTTCATTTATTACTCTCTCTCACATGTGGTTAATTACAAGGCTAAAGTTTGCTATTAATTTTTTATATTTTCTCTCCTTTAACTTCAACACTAATTATTAAAAGATTTTTCTCTCTTCTAAAATTTAATGTTGTTCGTGATGGTAGTGCACGTACAATAACATATTAACAATTAGAGAGGTTAGTAGCTTAGTATGGATCGATGGTGTACAACACAACTGTCATTAACTCATTATATACAATAATTAGAAAACATTATGAATGATAAACAATTGCAAGCACGCTAACTAAACACACAATAATAAACCAAAATAAGCTTGTAAATATATTGTTAAAATAATGAATTTCCCGTAAAAAAAAATAAAGTATAGTTCAATTTATATACTTGTAATTATACGTAAAAATTAATAAATAAAAACTTATCTCAACTTATGCTTCATATTAAAAGATGACAATTTATATATTTTTAGGAAGTAAACCTTTTTAACTTGGTAATAATAGAAAAAGAAAACTTCAACTTATACATACGTAGTATATAGTTTATAGTCAGGTTATCATTTTTTAAGTAGGTAATTAATTAGTCACATATCATGACTATCGGTCGCCATCTATAGAGCCGTTGATTATTGATGATAGGTTATGCTATGCTTTTCCGTATTTGATATGTATATATTAGATATCAAGTTAAGCGAGGTCTCAATTATATTAATGTTGAAGTCACACATAAAAAGTAAGTAATTAGTAGGTAAAAGTCTACGAAATCTACACACATAGTTGAATCGAAATTGGTTCGATTTGTGGTTGCTGGATGCGTTGTGCAGTGGACGGTGGTTGGAGAACTTGGAGGTGGTGCTGCAATGGTTGGGTGATTTTGGGGAGGTGAAGGTCGTAGGGGTTGCTGGGAATAGTGAAGATGGCTGACCAAATGCTGAAGGAGAAATTGCATTAAGTTTTAATTTTTTTTTAAAGAAGTTGCAATAAGGTTAAGGAATCAACATCTTTAGAAGATTATTACCATCTATTTTTTTATAAAACTTTATTTTTTTTTAAATTTATTAACGATTCACCTGTGTTTTTTTGGTTTGACAGTATTTATGTTGTATTTTTTTTTTAAAAGGAAGGGATTATGATTTTTTCCCTAAAGTGAGTGCTAAGGGACTAAGTTTTTCTCAGGTGAGTTAAATGTGAGTTAACTTGCCGAATTCTTAACTCTAGGTCCCAAAAGGTGAAAAAAAAAAACTCAGGTCCCAAAAGGTGAAAAACTTAAAAACTTAGACCCCTACTTTGTACTTTAACTCTAGAATTGCATGTATCCTTATCATTTACAACTACATTTTTCTTATTTTAATAGGACATTTTTGCCCTTACTTTATGGTTCCTAGAAAACCTACTAATGCGCACAACATTTTCTACCTACCTTTTTTTTTTTTTTTTTTTTTTCATACATTAAGAGTCTGTTTCGATTTACTAAATTGAATTGAACTAAATAGAGCTTATATGAATTGTATATGAGAGAAGGAAATTAGGAAGTGAACTGAAATGAACTGAAATTAAGCTGAATTGAATAGACCCTAAGTATTACAAAGTATAATATACGAAAGTATTTTTTAAATTAAAAGACAATGATGTAAATTAATTTAGTTTTTACTACATGTAAATTTATTTATATATGGAGTAATTTATTAAGCAAATTATGAACAAGGGATCAGGGCAGGGGAGGAAGGAAGTTCACACTTCACAAGGGGCATTCTTGTATCTCATCTTACGTTCAAGAGTCAAGAGTCAACACATTACTTTATTTGTGAATTTTTTGGTAAGAAGACATGAATGGACTTGAATATTTCATGTTTCTGAATTCAAAATCTTAAATTTAAACATATTGATAGTTGAATTGTTTTGATGAGAGTATACAACTTGGTTGGCCAGCTTGGCCTCAACACAAGTATCACTAACAAATTTGTGAATTGTTAAACAATAGATGACCAAACCTATATTACTCATAGTCTTGATTTAGTCTGAACAAAAAACAATTTTTTTTCAAAATAACCAAGATAGATTAGTACAGTACTTCGTACTCGTATATAATAAGTGGTGTAAAGTGTTAGTTCGGCAAGACATTAACTTAACAAACATATACTAGTATACCACTTATAAAATACGGAGTATTATTTACCTATCAAACAATAATTCACCATGCTAAAGAAATTAACGCGGTCACATTATATTTATTTAAATATCAATTCATACAACACGGTCACATTATATTAAATTAAATTTAAATATCAATTCATATAACGCGGCCTTTAATTTTGGCGAAAAGGATATGGTAATACTTGAAGGCACATCAGCACATGTATCATGTATGTGGAGGCCAAGCCATCCAACCGTCCAACGGCATATCTAACTAGGATCTAAACTATGATCCACGTCCATAGAAAATTCCCGCATATGCAACTACCCTAAAAAGGCTCTCCGTCTAACCTTAAAAATAGAAAGTTTTTTTTATGAAACAAAAAATATTTCATGATATAATATTAGAAAGTTCTCAAGTAGTAAATATAATCTTGAATTTTCCCCAAAAAAATCCCACCCACATAGTAGTAGTGATAGTACCATATTCCATCCAACAATGTCCTTTCCCTATCCCTTCTAATAATGCTATAAAGTTCTAGGCCCACCTAGGGCCCGGTCCTGGGCCCATTACCCTTTTTTTTGGTTTAAATAGGGTAACCACCTCACATATCTTGTTCAACCCACAATCATCTATCTCCTTCACTTTCCAATACCAAGTATTTCTTTTCCTTTAAAAAATAATAAAAAAAAAAAAATCATTTTTATTGTGATAATTAGTACAGGATTAATTAAGTCAATATGGATGAAAATATGGTATTCTCATCATCTTCATCGTCTTCTTTGATATCACCTTCTCCACAAACGCTTAAACAACAACTCGAGTTTTTATTACAAAACCAGCAACACTGCTGGAATTATGCCATCTTTTGGCAAACATGTACAAATAACAATAACAACTTTGTCAACCCTAGTTGCTCACTTTCCCTTATTTGGGGAGAGGGCCATTTTCAGGGCATCAATAGCCCAACAACAAGGCCCAAGAAGAAGCCCAACCTAATGCATAGTGATGACTTTGATGATGGTGGGTCTACCATGGATGACGTAGTCACTGATGCTGAGTGGTTTTACATGACGTCACCTTCCAAGTCATACCCTTTCAAGCAAAGAGCTAGTGGGTGTGGAAGTTCAGGTACTTTGGCTAAAGCTTTTACTACTGGTTCTTTGGTTTGGTTAAGTGGGCCCCATTCTCTTCGTTTGTATAATTGTGAACGGGCCAAGGAAGCCCATTCGCACGGGCTGCACACGCTCGTGTGCATACCCGTGCCTAATGGGGTTCTTGAGCTCGGGTCCATCGAGGTTATTGAAGAGAACTGGGCTTTGATTCAGCAAGTTCATTCTTTGTTTGGCCCGTTGAGTAATTTTGATATCGGCCCGACAAAGCCCGAGTTGAGCTTGGGTGGTGGTGAGGATATTTCCTTTTATGACTCGGGCTTGGTTGGTGCATTTAACACCAACCAAGCCCAACCTGCCAGCTTTATGGGCCCGTCCGAGGAATATGATGACTCGGACGAGCCTATAAGCCGGAAGCGGGTGGCGAGGAAGAGGGGAAGGCGGCCTGGCTCGGCTCGTGAAGGCCAGGTTGCGGTAGTGAATCATGTGGAGGCGGAGCGACAGAGGAGAGAGAAAATGAATAGTCGATTTTATGCGCTTCGGGCTGTGGTCCCTATGGTGAGTAGGATGGATAAGGCGTCCTTATTGGCCGATGCGGTGTCCTATATAAATGAGTTAAAAGAAAAAGTAAATGTCTTAGAATCACAACTTGAAATGATGAAAGTTGATTGCAATATGTTTAGTAGTATTACTAATGACAACGGATTATGTAGTCCAAGTGGGATTAGTTGCAATAATAACAAATTTAATAGTAAGATACCACTCGAAATCGATGTTAGGGTTTTGGGAAATGAGGCGATGATTAGGGTTCAATGTGAGAACGTTAATCATCCAGCAGCAAGATTAATGAATGCGTTTAAGCAGCTAAAATTGCAAGTTCATCATGCAAGCGTGTCCACAGTTGAAGAGATGATGCTTCAAGATGTTGTGATTGTTAAGGTTCCACAAGACTTGAAGAGTAACGCTATATTGAAAGCTGCTATTTTTAGTAGGATGCAGTAAGTAGATAATATAGATAGCTCCATTTTCTTACTAAATTTAACTATGCTTCTTTTTCTCTTGTACTACTCCTTTAATATTGCGGACTTAAGGTGTGATGTTTATGATTTTATGAAAAATATTTTGATTACTTGTCTCATTATGTAATATTTTCTTCTTCTCTATAGCTATAATTTGTAGCTTACCTAATGTGATGTTTTATGTTCCTTATGTAATCCCCACCCCCCAAAATTATGTATCAACTTTCTAAATCAATGTACAATTTGTAACTTTAGTTCCATATATATTGTTTTAGTACAAGATGTAAGGAATAAACGTTAACAGTTAGCTGATAAATGTTTATTGATAAACTACTTATAATGAAGTTTATTTTCACCAAATTAAAAAATAATAATCACAATTACTACCTGTTGGTATTTGGATCATCTAGACTTGTGTCTAAAATACACCAAAGCATCGTAATTCCTACGTTTAATAGATGAGGAAAACGGTTTATAATAAAGTGTATATAAACCGGAGTAGATTTAAAGGCATTATTACTACAATTTGCGTAGGCAATTGTTTTATAAATCATGCTTTTTTTTTTGTTTTAGCTTACGTAATTATAATGATCATACAAATGACTAAAGAAAATTTGAGGTTATATATATTGCTACTAATTAGTCTTAATCGATCATTAATCGATCATTATTCGATCTCTCAACGACAACCTATGGTTGCGGTGAGGTGGGGTGGTGCAATTCTATGGTTATAGTCTGATGTGCCTTCAGCGTGTTAGACTGACGTGATGGTCATAGTAAATTACTCCATAGTAACTAGGGAGAGAGGGTATAAGTGTATACCATTCTTGTTTTGATAAGGAAATTACCAATACGAAGTACTTCGTATATACTATGGTCATGTGTGGTTCATCTTATAATCATATACTTGAACTTAGGACTTGTTTGGCATCATTCACTACAACAAAATAAAGCAGAGGTAACAGTGAAAAATCATTGCCTAATATAACAAAAGTGTTGCCTTGTAGCTAATGCAACACATATGAGGCGTAGTATATGCCCCCGTTGTCTATTCATAAGGCAACACATTTTTTTTCAAAGGCAACAATTTTGAAAACCAAGGTAAAATAATACATAAGGCAACACTTTTACAAAGACAACAAATGAAAAATGTTGCCATCTAAGGAGACAATTCAAAAATGCTGCCACTCCCAAGCATTTAGTAGGTTGTAGGGCTCGAACTTGTGACCTCAAAGTCACAAGGTGACTTCACCACCAACTTCACACACACTCGCCATAAAAGCAATATCTTAAATTATGTTGTCTTTTTAATATAAATGTTGTCGTAGATGGCAACATGGATATTAATGTTACATTTTCAAGCAATAGTTTTGTTATTGTTATCTTTTCATGCAACAATTATTATGTTTGTTGTCTTAGACTAGAAAAAGGTAACACTTTAAGCGACTGTAGCCTTATATATTCTAGAACAACACTTTTTTATCTGTTACTTTAGTTCAAGGTAACAAATAAATATTGTTGCTTTAGATTACTAAGAGTATCATTTCTGTAAGTGTTGCAATCTTAAGTGTTGCCTATTCTCATTTTTTTTGTAGTGATTTTTGGTTTTCAGTTTCCTGTTTTTTTAAAAACCAAAAACAGGAAACAAGAAAAAGGTGTTTTCACTTTTCTGTTGTCAGTTTTCAAAATTATCATGATTTTAATAAGTTTATATAATTTTTTATTCATTATGGGACATATATCATATACTTTTAAAAAACAAAAAACCAAAAACCAAAAAACAGAAAACCATAGTAATGCCAAACGAACCCTTAATTAATAAAATTGTTTAAATTGTCATTTACCTGATGAACTTAATGAAATTGTTTTTACCATAATTCCGGGTATGTTCTTTTCACCATTTTAACTTATCGATGAATACTAAGGTTATATTATTGCCACCTCTTTTGTTCACTTATTCCATGATAAATAAGCTCTAATAAATTTAGAAATATAAGTTCAATCAAGGGTAATAAAATTTACTCAAACTACACATTTTCAAAAAAAAAAAAGAAAAAAAAATGTTAATAATTCCAGGTTCATATTAATTAGGATAGTATGTTTGGTTCCTCTTAAAGAAATATAAGCTTCTAGGCTTAGGTCTAATTGTGCCTATATGTTCAAGTAAAGAGAATGCATTGTAACTTTGTAAGTGAATAATAGGTGAATAAAACAGAAAAATAAATAGTTGTAAATTTAATTTAGATAGCCGACCCTTAATGGAACTTATTATTCTTATATTTGTAGTACAAAGTATAACTTTAATTAAATGAAATTCTCGTCAAAAAATATTATAAATGAAATAAGCTAAACACAATATGTTTGTATGGGTTCCTTTCCCTAAAGTGTCATTACTTTGGTGAATTTGGACATTTCTTTGCTATCTTTCTTTCAAAAAAAAAAAAAAAAAAAAAAAAAAAAAAAAAAAAAAAAAAAAAAAATTTGAACTTTTAACTACAGTAATAATAATATAATATTATAATTTAAAATTACATTTGCTCTTTGTTTTTTTCCTAAAACAGCAATAATGCATTATTAAACCCATCCGTTCTCTAGAATGTACTCATTTTTTCCCAAAATAAAACATGATTTGAGACAATAACAAATTAGCAATAGCTTTATAAAATTATAATAGTAAAATACATGCGTGTTGAGTGTACATTTGTTTGAAAATGCGTCTCACTCAGAGCGACCCGAACCGTTAAATCCGGCTGTTTCGAACCGATCCGAAAAGAAACTGAACTGTTTAAAACCCGTTTTTTGGAAATCGAAAACTGACCCGACCCAATTTTTTCCAAACCGAAACTGAACTAAACCGAATTTGTGCAAACCGTTACTAACCTGACCCGTTATCAAGCCAAACCATTACAACCCGAAACTGAAAGCATCCCAAACCGATTACGTTTAAACCCGATATTAACCCGACCCGTTTTAAACCGAAAACCGTTAAAACCCGATAAAAATCCGATAAACCTAAATCGTTCGAACCCGTAACCCGTTGTGACCGAACCGGTTATAATCCGTAACCCGTTGTGACCGAACCGTTTACGACCCGTAGCCCGTTATGACCAAACCGTTTAAAAACCGTAACCCGTTATGACTGAGTCATTTACAACCTGTTACCCAATATGTTTATGATCTAATCTGTTTCAACCCACTACTCGATAAACCCAACTTATTTATGACTTGACTTGATTATAACATGACTCGTTCCTACCCATTATCTGACTAATTCGACTCGATAATCATCCGACTCAATTTTAACCCGATATGATTTTGATTAGAAACCCGTTTCAAATTGGGTAAACTCGTTTTCAAACCAACCAAGTTCAATCTAAACCGATTATAACCGAAACAATAATGGTTGGACCCGATTTCACCCGATCTATTTTGAACCGAAACCCATTTTCGAACCGACCCAGTTAAACCCAAACTGATTATGACCCGAACCAATTACGACCCGTCCTGATTAAGACCCGAACTGTTTTTAACCGAAACCCACATTAAATGGGCTAAACCCGTTTTCAAACCGACCCAGTTCAACCCAAATTGATTATGACCCGAACCGACTAGAACCCGACCCGATAAGGACCCGATCCGAATAGAAACTGCAATTAAAAAAACCAAACCGAACTGACCCGATAATTTTCAAAACCGACCCAAACCGACCCACTTATTATTTCAATCCGTTATAAACCGACCCGTTATAACCCGAAACTGATAAACCCAACCCAAACCCGAATTGTTTAACCGAATTGACACCCCTCACTTGATTATTCTCTACTCAGTAGCTAACAAGAGCCTAAGAAGCCTTCTATTCCCTTAATTTTTTTTATTTTTTTTGAAATAAAATTGATTCATAAATAAAGTCATACGACATCTACAAAGAGATTTAGATCTAATAAATACATAATAATTGAATCAAATAAAAACATTCCATAAGCAAAGCTACGATCATTATTACAAATCGTACATTCTTTATACCCTCTTTCATATCGCTGTGATTTACAGCCTTCATCGGTGAGGGGTCTATCGATCTGTTGTAGCCATGCAGAAATTTTCCGCCTGATTCGCTAGATTGTAATCGAAATAATCTCTTTTTTTTAATCCCGCATAAATTTTTACCCATGAAACAACTCTATAGCAATCCATGAAATAAAAAGGCAAATCCTCCCTCAAAAGAGAGAAGAAAAACCCAGTCTTTCGAGGGAGAAAAATTCCTCCTAGAAGAGGATCAGAAGAGTTATTATAAACCTAAAACAAAAGAAAAATCACACAAAAACAAACGATTGGGGCTTTCCATCGATAAAAATCGATGGAAGCCCCTCCAATAATATTCAATAATTGAGGCTAGGGTTTTAGAGAGAGGAGAGGAAAGAGAGGCTAGGGTTTCCTATAGAAATTGGAGAAATTTTCCCCTTAATTACTTATCTAAATTTACGTTATATGGACTTAATTAAACTTATCGAAATCTAAGTTGTAAATTAAAATTGAGGATCCTTTTTGAACACTTATTATTGAGAAATCGAACACCAAATAAAAAAAAATAAAAATATGAAAAATGGCTAAAGGTTGATGAATCCCACCGGTTGGTTTGATTTTCTAACCCATTTATAGGGTGAATTTTTTTTAACAACTCAAGATCTAAACTACTCTGATACCATGTT
Source organism: Chenopodium album (assembly GCF_948465745.1). Taxonomy (NCBI): domain Eukaryota; kingdom Viridiplantae; phylum Streptophyta; class Magnoliopsida; order Caryophyllales; family Amaranthaceae; genus Chenopodium; species Chenopodium album. The sequence continues at coordinate 76,655,617 of NC_137840.1, read as the reverse complement.
AAATTCATAAGAATAATTAGGAGAAAATGGCTTAAACTCTTTATCATTTAAGACCAATATATATAGGCATATCAGTGTGCAAATTTTAATATAATACTTGTCAATATGTAATTGTAATTAAAACTATTGATAGTGGAAGATGTTTCTTGAATACAGTACAAAACAACAAATAAGTTATATTATAATGCAAAGGAAGTATATAAAGCTAATGTCTTGAAAAATTACATGTAATTTGACGAACTTAAACACTATATATCTTATCCAACTATATTATTGGATATTTACTAAAACTGACTAATATAACAAAAGTGTTTAACAAAATGTTATTCATAAATTAAATTTCAAAACTAACTAAATTATCTTTGAAGGAAAAATTTCCTTCATGTATATGTTTTTTTTTTTCCTTCATGCATCCCGGTTTGATTTTTCTTTTTTCAGTCATACTTGTAAATAGCCGCTAATAGCAGGCTACCCTAGTAACGTACCCTCCACCACCATTCTCATCACTCCCTTAAACCCTCCATATATTAATAATTTATTATTCCACCTAATTTTAAAATTTTGTCTGGATTACTAATAATTGTAAGTTTGTTTCTATCTATCCCTAATTTCGAGTAATATTGTTCATTGGTGGTTGGTAGCTTAGCAAATCACTTTGTAGATCACAAATATTCTTGCTAATAATATTGCATTGCTATTTATCGTTTTTGCCCTTTTTGGTAGTTTATTAAAAGAGTTACTTTATGTATATTTTTTGTTAATGAAGGTCAGGAATAACTCAAGTAGTTATAGCTCCTCTCTCGGTTTTAGGTGATTATGTGATCGATTCTCATCATCTTGTCCTTGTACCTTTCTAAACACCAAAAAAAAAAAAAAAAAAAAAAAAAATTGTTGATGGGAAGTTTGGAGCAACTATATGGAAGATGAAATTCCGTGAGATTGTTTTAGAGAGTATAATTAAGTGCTTGTTTGATTAGAAGATATCTTCTTTAATTTGGATATGAAAATTTTCTAGGCAATAGCTAAAATATGTTAATAAATATGTTGTGTTTCATTAGAAATTTCCTAGGAAATGTAATTTTTAAGTGAAATGTAAATTCTCACATAACATGGGAAATAACTCACAAAGCCTCTCTAGGTGGAATTCATACAATGCATACAACTTACTTCGTATATCATAGTGTAGGAAATACCACTCCCATAATGTCAACCAAACATTTTTGTACAATTTTTATGCAATTAGCAATGAAAAAACTTCCCATGATATATAATATATGTATGATTTCATATGAGAATTTATTCTCTTGTTGAACCAAACAAACAGTAAGTATATAAGTCATTGGATTGGAAGTGAAATGGAGTTGAAATTTCTATTCCATGCATGGGTGATTTTTTGCTTAGTGTTACTGTTACATAATATCATTGAGAATTAAATGTCAGTTTTCCAAAGTTTGTATTAATTGCTTGATCTGGATTCTTTAAGTGTAAATACATATTACGGAGTAATAGTAAAAAAAAAATATGAAAAAAATATCCAATTCAAGGGAAAAAGTAAAATTATTTTACTTGTAATAATTTAGCTTGTTTAGGAATAGAAAATAATTGGAATAGAATTGCTTGCCTTCTCATTGAAAAACATTGGGAATATATAGAGTTACAAAGATATCAGGAATTAACTAAAATATAAAAGATAAATATAAGGAAATATTCTATCAAATCTCCTAATATACGATGATTCAAAGACTGTATATTGAGATATTATCGTATATTAGGAGATTTGATAGAATATTTCCTTATATTTATCTTTTATATTTTAGTTAATTCCTGATATCTTTGTAACTCTATATATTCCCAATGTTTTTCAATGAGAAGGCAAGCAATTCTATTCCAATTATTTTCTATTCTTCTCTATTTTATCACTGTACCATCTCACTACTCGTTTATGTTATGGTTCATGAATATGATTGACCCTTTATTATCAATATGGGCCCCACAAAATTTGATAATAAAAAAATAAAACTACCGAGTGAAAATTGACCTGAGTGATTTGACCTCTTGTATATTTTTAATGTTGAAGTAATTCTTCTTTGACAGAAATGTGGAAATGTTCCATGAACCTGAATCTCTTTCTTGTCATTGTATATCAAATTTAAACATGTGATACAAAGGATAAAACGATGCATATCATATCTTCATATGCACTTCTTCTGTTTTTAATTAATCTCAATGTAATGCTCTCTACATTCTAGAATATTTGACATAATTTTTATTGTTGTTCGTCCCAAAATACCTGACACATTATTAAATATAAAATGAGATCACTAATAAAAAAATATTTTCCTATACTATGTTTGGGACCACAAACCCCAAAACCTAGTTAAATCCTACATTTTCTCTCTCCTCGCTACACTTATATTACAGTCTTACTTTCCCCACTTTTTATTTTCTTATAATAAAAAAATACGAAAGAGAATTATTTTTTATAATAAACAAATGTTTTCAATGGATCTACTTGTAGTTTTCTAAAACTATGTGTCCATTCCAACGTTCCAAGTATTATGGGACGAAAGGAGTATTAAAATAGGTTAAACCCCGAACAATATATGCACGTTTGTCAGATAATTATAATGAAAATAAAATTATAAAAATAATACAGTGTATATATAAAAAAGGGACTCAACTCACCAATATAGTTATTATTATTATTAAAAATTATGAAGTCTTATTTAATACGTAGTATAAAAATCGATATACTCCCTCAGTGTTTTTTTTAAGTGTTACACTTTGACCGATACATAGTTCTAGGCAATTTAATTGACTTATTAGGGCATGTTCTCATTGACTGAACTCAACTCAACTGAACGGAACTGATCTGAACCGAGCTGAACTGAACTGAAATGAATATTTTATAAGAGAAGGAAATTAGGAGCTGAGCTGAGCTGAACTGAACTGAATTTCAACGTATGAGAACAGACCCTTAAATAAAATAAGAGATAAGTGGGGCACCACAGTTGGAGTATTAAAAAATTGTAAAAGAAAGATTATGGAGTTAATAGTTTATTGAAAATAATGAATGTGAGAGGAAATATATAATAAAAAGGTAGTGGTGGGTTTGGGTGGGGACTATGAGAGGAGAGAGATACAATATTTTAATGTAGCTTTTTGCCAAAAAAGGAAGTGTAACACTTGAAAAAACATGGAGGGAGTATATCTATACACACACACACATAATCACGTACAGTCTTATTTTAATGTATTATTTGTTCCAAATTAGATGAGTTTACAGACTTGACACCTTTTAACCTTTTGCACTATTCACGAAATCTTTTTTAACTAGCTTATGTGATGATTTATTTATTGATAATTAGAGATATTTACCATTAAATTTATGCATTGACGAGAGTGAGGAATAGCTCAAGTGTTTAGAACTTCCCTTCCGATTGTTTCAATGTGAAATTTTGATTTCTTAAACACTTAATAGTTTTTATAAGGAGACAATTATCAACATACATAATGGTGTTCAAACTTTTATACAATACTACGGAGTAGCAAATGTGGAAAAATTATGAAACGCTTACATCTATATGAAACAAAAATAGTATATGAACACCAATAAAAATCAAAGCAATGCATTTGTTGGTATCAATTTGTTGTTAGGAACAAAAGAATATTATAAATTACAAGTACTCGTGATAAAAAAAAATATACAAGTAAAATAAGAAAAGGTTTTGCGTGCGTTTTATGTGAGTCCGGTTTATAATGCACACACTCATCCCCACCCCACTAACACTTCTTAGCCACTTGTCGGCAACCAGCAACCACCATCCCCAGGCTTATAAATTGATTTTTTTTTTTTTTTTTTTTTTTTTTTGTATGATCGGACTCACGTGAGTCCGTTATACACAATACTTTTCCGTAAAATAATTGGATGAATAAACGAGAGGATTATTGAATTAGTTTGTAAATAAAAAGAGACAACATTTTTTTTGACAAGTAAAAGAGACAACATTAAAAGGCCCATTGGCTTAATAGTTAATACTACGTAATAATGTAGTCGTACTAGTAACAAAATTAAAGATGATAGGAGACAACATTAAAGAAGTGAAGTGTGAATCCATTGGCTTCATGTTGTTCACTTGTCATATCCAACTTACAGCCAACAACGAACAGCCCAAGGCCCATTAATTACATTCGCATAAACACGATCCAAATTTCCGGTACCTTGTCGAAACTCCAAACTGTTTTTACTTTAATAGCTACTCCGCATATGCTCCATTTAGTAACCATTTTTGGATGAGTGATTCATGTTAAATGCTGGTTTTCTGCTTTATCTCATGACTTTTAGTTTTCATTTGCTACACATAAAAAGAAATAGAGATACTATTGTTTCAAATGTAATGCTATACATAGCCCTTAAAGCTACATATAAGCATTAAATTTATACAATTTTCAAGAGTAAATGACTAAAACACAAGTAAATCAGTGTGTTTTTGTAATGATTTCCAAAATTTAAACAATTTTTTCAGAGTATATTTAATGTTTATTTGTAGCCCTAAGGGCTATGTATAGCATTTTCCTTATTTCAAATAAATAATAAAAAAAAAAAACCGAGGTAGTATTTAATTGAATTTTGATACAAGCCAAAATGTCTATTACTCGTAGAAAGCTTGAAAAAAAAAACATATAAAGTACTCCGTGTATCTTTATTACAAATATTTGGTGAAGTTAGACCAGTTTGTCGTCTGCTGATGGTTTGGGCCGATTATGAATCACAAATGTTTTATGCAGGAGATGAGGATTGAGACTGTTTAATTTGTCAGATCGAACCCACTTCGTAAATGGGCTCAAATATCTGAGATAGATTTACTCCATCTTCAAAAGCTTACTTCAGCCCACTTTATATAATACGTATAAGAGTTTTGCTTGTATCAACCCATTGCACATTAAGATGATTTCAGCTTTCGCTCTCTTAGTATTACGTATAAACCAATTGAATAAATAAAATAATTAGATTTATAGATGACTCGTATATGATGTATAAACCAATTGAATAGATATAATCTCGTCATTTATGATCTCTTATAATTGTTTACAATAGGGTGTTAGACTCAAAGGAATAAATTGAAAAGAGACTCGATGAAAACAAAAAGGAACGGAGGGAGTATGCATCAACAGATTCAACACGACAACACTAAGTATAAGCCTCGTTTCTCTTTTATTATTCCATCTGTGCGCTCCTTCAATATTCTACCCATATTTCTAGATCAAGGTCATATCCAGCTCTATTTGCGAAAGTTTTGAGAATTGGAGACTTTTACTTGTTTCATAATTTAGAACAAAAAGTAACATTTCTTTGTTTATACGTAATGCAAATCAATGGGAGCTCAAAACATTTTTCCTTTTGTTGGCTATGCTATCACTGCTTTATTAGGACTTTAGGAGATAATAAGCATAATATACATTCATCTACTCATTACGTACAAGTACATAGGATTATTCTTTACAAAATTGCACATAAACTTAATTTGTAAAATTATGGCCATCATTCTATAAATTACTTATACAATCATAATAGGCATAATGTGATAATGACATTAAACATAATTTGAGCTATACAAGTTAAATCTAGAGTCACATACTCACATGATGCAACTAATATACATATACGTATTCAATCTTGTATAGATATATCCACTTCACTTTCCAACCACAAAATAATTAAGAAGATATCACAAAACCCTTGAAAAAATCTTAGTCATTTTGTTTCAATTCATTTCTTTATTTCCTACAACCGTATAATCTACACATTCGTGCAAATCAAATCAACCGTAAAAGTGTAAAACAAAACATTATATGTAGTATCCGATCATACACTATTTGCATAATGTCTTATCTATGTACTACCCCCGTTTCATATTATTTGCAACGATTTTTATTATCAAATCGTTGCAAATAATATGAAACGGAAGTAGTATGTATAAAAACACCAGTTTACTCGATAACCCAGTGTTGACCATCAACATTAACCTTAAACCCATTAACCTTAGCAAACAAATCAACAGCTCTCCTAACACCTTTATCATCATACTTAGTAAAATAGTCATGCCCAAACATGACTCCACCCGGTCTAAGCAATTTATAAGCCCGGTTTATATCCGACCAAGCCGAGTGAAAATCATGACCCGCATCCACCTCTATCAAATCCGCCATTACTCCCCATTCGCAAAGCTTCTGAAGCGTTGACCCCGTCGTAAACGGAATCGGTAATATTGACTCGCTCGAGTTCAGGTAAATCACGTTTTGTAGAAACTGCGGGAGGAGTAAAACGTCGCCGTTTTGTACGGGGACGTAGTCAACTCGATCGCGAAACCCGGGCCAACCGCGGAAATCGTCGAGGCAGAGGATTTGAGTTTGGAGTCCGAGTTGGCGAGTTAACTCAGCCATGTGAGTTGCTGACGCGCCTAAGAATGTTCCGACTTCAATGATTGTTTTTGGTTGGGTTTTCCTGATAAGGTTTTCGAAAACGGCGCCGTATGAGCCCCACCCTTTGACTCGCTTAGGACGGAGTAATTCTGCCACGTGGGGTGGTGGAAAGTTCTCGTAGGGTGAGGTTCCGTTGTAGACCCGGTTTATAATTATGGACCGGATTATCTCTGGTGGGACCGGGGCTGAACAAACCGGGCCGAACCGGTTATGGTCGTTATTCTTGTCGAGGATAGGAGATGACGTGGCAAGAGGACAGTTATTAGTTGTTGTAACGAGATTAACGACAGTTGGAGTAGTGGAAGCAGAATCGTCAGGAGAAGGAGGAGAAGTGAGTTGTTTGTTGGAGGAGAGAGAAGATGAGGCGGTAAAGTAGCCAAGGGCGTATGTTAAGATGAGGAGGATAAAGTACGCCGTTGGTTTAGGATTACGTAGATAGTTTGAGGAATTCTTCCAGAAGCTTCTATGGTGTAACGGCAGCTGCTGCCGAGGGAGGTGTTGATGATGATCGTTTTTCATGATATGTAATTTTGTTGAGGTGAGAGAAAGGAAGGAGAAAGGGGTTATAGAAGAAGGTTGAAATGGAAGGAAGTTGGGAAAGTGTATAACTGTATAATAAATAGATATTGGTAGAGGCTAATTAATTCATTAATTAATTATTTTGGAATGTGAATATTCAACTTTTTCTTAAAGTTATTTACGCATTAAGTAATACTTGTATCATGGATTTTATTTTTAGTGTGAAAATGGTGACAAAAAGTATGATTTAAATAAAAAATTATGGTTTAATAATACATATGATGGTACAAGTATTAAGTTAAATAATCAAACACATACTAGTATTGAATTTGGGAAAACACTTTTATATACATAGTAGAATTGAAGGTTGCTTTTCTATATAGATTACTTCATTGTTTTTACTTCCAAAATTATATCTAATCGTATTAAGTTTCTGTTTTAATTAACATTTATGACCTACATTATTCTTATTCCTTAATATAGAGTTTGAAAGCTACAAAGACCATTACTCGTTTGATTTATATGCGCATGTTAAAATTCTAAAAATAAAAGACGGTTTTGAAGTTTTACCTCAATATTTTAAATTGTTACGGAGTACTCTGTATTACCTTTTCTTGTATCATTTCAATGTTATAGTCCATAGACAAATGTGATAACTAAATAGAGTTGAACGTTAATTAAAAATGTGACACTTAATATAAACCTCATTAGTACGTTTTCTTGTACCATTCGTCGCTTGCATGTCATTAGTAGCTGATTATTATTATTATTATTATTATTATTATTATTTTTGGTTGCAGTCAACGTAGGTTGTATACTTGTACATAGTTTATTATACAAGGATTTGTTCATATTTTGCAACATTCTCATATACGGATAAACCTCATCTTCTTCATATTTCTTGCACGTCGTGTTAACCCATGCAAGCCACTAATTTATCAACAATAATTTGGACTATATTATAGTAACACCTAACACTAAACAATTCTATGATATGTAATCTGTCTTTCTTGAAGAATTATTATAAATTAATTTATGTCCCTTTAAAACCATTATTGCTTAATTATGTTGTCCAATGAGATTGATATTACTTTTGCAAATTTGACTTTTTAAACAAAGCACTTGGTATTACAAGTTAACAATATCCAACTTCCAATTCATGAGTATTATCGGACCACTTCAGCACTTATATTACATCTAAAAATTTTATACATACCATACTCCAAAATATAAGCTGTTTTATAATTACGTTCTTTAAAACAATGGCAACACAATAACAATGACAGTGTAATTTTCAACTAACTATACTTGTTCGATAGCAAATCCATACTTTGTTTATCACAGCATTCCGTACTATGTACCCATAGTTCATTATTTCTATTTTATCTAATAGTCCGTACTTTATTCATGTTGTTCCTTACAAATGAAATAAAGCCCTCACAAAAACCAGAGCAACTTTGTATTACCACTACACGTCTCACTTTAAACTTTTGTTGCTTTTAAAATATGGCCAACTTCGACGTCCTTTTTCTTTAATTATACCCCCCTAACCTTTTTCTTCATTGCTTGTAAATGAATATTTCTTCTTAATTTCTCACCCACTAACATTAATTCCTACTAGTTTGCAGTACCTGGACCAACCTAATTCATCTATAGAATTTTAATAGTAAATTAAGCCTAATAATACTAGACTATCAAATTATAGGTCTCTCAGTTAGTTCATGATTGAGATAGCAAAGAGCCAACCAAACCGTCATCAGCACAAATGTTATAACATCCCTTCTTTATCCTCGAAACCTTCCCCCGTTGCAATTTAACCAGATACATATGCATTATTCAAGCTATAACTACAAATAGTTATTGGACAATACTATGGCAGGAAGAGTTAAAATGGAAAGACAGTGAGAGAGATTTTACTTCAGAAGATTCGTCTGGCACAGCTGCAAATCCACATCCGCAGCATAACCCTAATGAGTACATGAATAGCCAAGAGGAAAGATCAAACATCAATCTTTTCCATAGATAAAGATGGTCTAGAATCATAATTGGATGCTGGACTTGATTTTTGCCAACATGTTAGGACATAGCAACATAACAGGAACCCTACAACTTCCACTAACTTAAGCTAAATTAAGAAACAAACACGAAAATTACACTTCCTATTTTAAGCTTACCAAAGATGAGGCCAGACCACCACCACTACCTTCTTCCTGTATTAGAAAAACACATATTCCTACTTATCAACATTCATATGCCTATAAATGAAAAGGCATGTCACTTTCCTTCTTCTGACCCTTTTAGGTAAGACGGTTCTCCTTCAATACTGCGCCCTGCACCTGCAGTGGAATTTCCTGTTCCGTCACCTGTAGACCCTGCCTCAGGGCCATCTTGCTTGTTTCCCCCACGTGTCTCACTAGGACTGGCCGATGCAAGTGGCCCACCACCACCACCACCTCCATGCATTGCTTCAGTTTGCATGGGATGCATCCCGTCACTAGGTCCAGCAGGTCTAAAGTTCATTTGCCCAGCCATGGCCTGCTGCTGCTGCTGCTGATGTACCTGAGATTGTTGCTGATGTTGTTGCTCCTGCATCTGAAGTGGATTAGTGAACTGAGCAGGCATCCTAGGAGTGAAACCTTGCTGTTGAGCCATTGCAGCAGCTTGCTGTTGCATGTAATATGCTCCTTGTTGCATGGTAGGATGCGGGGCCACCTGCAGGTGATGCTCAATACATAAGCACAGAGAATACATCAAAATTAGAGAGTCAGTTAAGTGATGTTGTAAGCAAGCATACTTGGGCAGGTACTGTTGCCATCTGAGGTTGAGCATCAGCAATTGCAGCCAGATACATCAAGTTTTTCTGAAGCTGTGCTTGATATCTGCAGAATCAAGATATACGTAGAATTAGTTAGATCAATGGAAGCAACATTGCCCAAAAACAGAAGATACAAGATTGCAGCCATTATGACTATCATCAATTCATCACTTCTAGAAGTACAATCCATAGAAGTTGAGTTAATAATTGCCACAGAAATATTATAGGTCACTGAAGGCCTCAACTCTTCAAGTCTAGTGCTTACCACAGTTATCAGTCCTCAAATTCAAGGTCAATATCAATGCCGTGACATACTATTACAAAGCAAGCATATGAAACATGTCCTTGTCCAACCATCTAAATGCAAAGTGGTCGATACTGATAACATCTACACAACTTTTAATATACCACACATTACATAAATTTCAGCGTCTCTGAGCTCTAATAACCCAAACCTATATCTATACAGATTGCACTCATTTTTACACACCAAAACACCATCTTCCAGACTTAGTAACCATATGATAGAACCATGAACTTATTTAAGTTTCCTTTCACTAAAACGTTATAACAATCCTGGTACTTTCACTTGCCATGAACTATTTCCCCTGGCATCGCGGTATGATTCAGAAATAAAGGGTAGAAGGGTGGGAGAAAGGGGATCATAATCAACAGCATGTATGAAGGGATTCTTTGATGAGAGAAAAACTGAAGACAGGGCAATCCTAGAGAAGCAACCACATGGATGCATGTTGCAAGTTTACCGGATTATAAACTTCTGATGAGGCATAACTGGTCACACAGATGCAAATCTAAATCATAAAAAGAAACCATCCCATGGACCCTTGAAAAAAAAACCAGAATAACCAATAATGAGCCATGACCAAGAAATAGATAAAGAACCAGTCTCAGTAGATAAGCAAGAAAGCTGAACAGAAATTAAGCAGTAACTTACTGAGCACACTCAGCAAGCTTCCCAAGGTTTTGGTTATCCAATATAGCCAGGATTAGCTTTTTATTCTCGTCAAGATACTGCAATCAAATATGAACATAAGGCCAGGAAAGGAAGTGGTTATAAAAATACTGCAATTGAATATGATTACTGTAAGTGAATCAAAACTTCCAAAACAGTCACCAGTTAGAGTCAGTCTCTATGTTGCTATGTAAAGGAAGCAACTAGATCATATAATTTATAGCTATGACGAGGTTACATAACTGTCAATCTGTCATGGTAAAACATCTAAATGGAGTTTAATATAATTGAACAAATCTATTCACAGATCAAATCAAAATAATGCAGGAGTCACTGGAAGAAAATACAGCGTGAACCTAGCTAAGACAAAGACAAGATTTGAAGATCTGAGGGACAAAAGCACACAACTGCTCTTTACAGTCAGGCTGGACTACCTCACTTTTGGAAGAAATAATATAAGGAGGAGGTTAACTGGAAGGAAAAATGAAGCTTAATGTACAGAAATCATGATTATAACATACACAATAGTATCACAAAAACTTTTACATATAAGGTATACGCATTTGAAATCAAATCTGTAAAATGAATCATGAGCATGACTAAATTTCTTTGTTATATTGATTGAGCAAATCTTGTACAAACATATGCGTAGAACTATATTTGACAAGAGTAAGAAGGGTCTATAGAACTACGCATAGAGTGCCAAATAAATGAAGAAACGCACTTCAATTTAGATGAATAATATTCTGGTCGAAATCACACAGCACCAAATAATAGATTTGCCTGGAGAAATGGCCTATCCATATCCATAAAGTGACAAAAGTACCCAATTTGAATAAGGTCACATAACGTGCCTGATGAGCAAAATATTAAGCAAAAAATAGAAGAAGCATGTACAAATAAGGCCTAAGTGTCAAGTCCAATACAACACATCAACTTAAACTAAAATTTACTTCAGTAACCATAAAATTGGTCAACAGGTCTAGAGGTTAGCAGAAATAAATCATGGATCTGGGAAAGAATATATGCCATACTATGCAGAAACTAATACATGTTATCCTTAAGTATCAACCTCTCCATTTCTCCAATATGTAAAGCCTCATACTTCCGGCATCTTGACCGTGCCATCTCTTCATTTCTAAAATCTCATATAACAATGTGTCCAATCAACCATCTCTCATCCTTCAGCCAGGACCTCCCTTGCCTAACTAGTCAGAATCACAACTAAAAATATTAATGAAACTATAAACACCTAAAGATCCTCAGCTCATCCTTATTTCTACCCCAATCCAAGGACTTTCAGGCCGTAATAAGACTAAAACAATCCCAAAACACCCTTCTTTTCTAGTGGATAGTGTCAGTCAGCTTTGCTATAAGCATGCAAGTGATAAGTTTTGGTGGATTGAAGTAATTTATACCACCGGCATCCCCTCCAACAACCACGGCCCATTCAAAATACGCAAAGTCTTGAAGCAACACGCATATAGCAGATACTTTGTATCTAGATTGTATGACAATTGGGCAACCCAGTGAAGTGCCCTCCTTCTCACTGGCATCATCCACCTAAACTAGTCATTTTGTTATAAAATCTAGACACCAAAATACATACTCCATAATACTAGTTTGTTCACAGATAAACAATTAGAAATCCCAAAAGAAACAGGCAACACCAATTACTGCAACATCTAAACACCCAATCACAATAACCTAATTTGACAGTACCACCATGATTAGCAATTTAGCATAAACTCTTAAATTAGTTCATTTTCGCACAAAATTGAACTAATTCTGCCATAATATTACTCAATTTTTTCATATAAATAAGAAATCCAGCAAATTAATCAAGCAGCAATAATCAAATTACCAAATCAAAGAAATTATTAACAGATCATAATCAAATTCTAGATGATAAAAAGATTAAAAGGAGAGAGAAAAACCTTTTGAATCTGCTCAGTGGTGATGTTAGCCGGAGGAAACGAAGGCATAACAGGCATCATTGAAGGCGTAGGCTGCTGCATTTTACTATCGATGAATTTCTTTCTCCCCTGATTAATTTCTGCAAACTTAATTGAACAAAAGAAAAACCCTAATTCTTAATTTACCCAAAATTAGAATGAAAGAAAAAGGGAAATTGATGAACAATTAGCCAAGTTACCTGTAGATGAGATAGAAAAAATGCGAAATAAAATTTGAATTTGGAGGGGAAGACAAGGTATCGTCGATGATTCTCGAATATTGAACCAACCCCTCAAATAATATAAATATAAAAATAAAAAGTTTGGGTTTTAAGTATCAGGTGTCTGAGAAGTACGAGTGCCACTTAAAACAGTAACCGTATTTTAATACAGTACTAGTACGAGTAGTAAGTAACACTGTCTATTTTGCCGGGAGGGTCTCCTGGCACGTGTTGTCTGAACTAGTATCACTTTCTTGTCTCTCTTGATTAATTCTACTATGGTTTGTAATTTGTATAGGGTACAACACATTCATTAAACTCATTATGATAATGTAAACAATTTCTACTAGGAAGTCGATAATTAGCAAGTTGTTTGGTTATATAATGTATTTATGTTATAGCGATTATTGATATAAAGGAAATAAATATTAAATTGATTATGAAACTTGGTCTAGTGACATTCTAATAGTTTATACTCCGTAATATTTAGATAAGATCTCCCACGGATTGCATTATTGAATCTCCTCTTCTATTAATTGTGATGGAAAGAAGTTATTATGGAGGATAGCAATGATAAAGGTATGCCAAATCTATTAGTAACCATACACGTAAACTGAGCTTGATTAAATAGTTGAATGTCATGATGTACTTACAGGATTTCCCCTTTTTAACTCAAATCAACACTTTTATGTGGGAGTGAATCAAGCGCGAAACATAAAACATTTCGTTTCAAGCCAAACAAAAGATCATGTGCCTATTGTACTCTTTTATAATGTGGAAAAAAGAGTTTTTCAACTTCCCTAAATAAGTATTTTAAATAGGAGTAAAACCATCACGTCACTATAATACTACCAATACGTTACTTTAAAACTAATTTTAGTATTGAACTCTTTCATCCGTGGATCGATTTTGCTAACTTTATGGAATTTATTATATGCATTCATTTTAAATACTAGCAATATAGACTGTTGACACATAATTGAAAAAAAGGAGATTAGATTAGATAAACAAACAAATTAATCAAAATTCTAAAGATCCCCAACTCTTCATCATAAATTCATATCAATGTTTGAATTTACTCCATAACTTAATTTTCTAAATAAAAATTGAGCTAACCTAGATTGATACTCATAATTTAAAATTGAGTCTAAAAATAAAAACACAGGGCCTGAAATCAAAGACAAATTGAGTTGCGTGATGTGACAGGCATAGAATCCTTTGGTGACAGGGCTCTACATTTCCCAAATTTGGTTTTCAACTACTCCCTATAAACTGTTCATGGCTTACTTTCTTCATAATCCGCCATTGATTCATTGATTACTTCCATAAATATTCCCAAAATAACCCTAATTTTCTTCTTCCCCACAATAACCAATCTTCAAATCAAACTTCCCAAGATTCAATTTTTTTAGAAACCCAACCAAGATTCAATTTTTTTAGAAAACCAACCAAGATTATTCCTTGGTTTTCGCAAATCAAGAAAACAACTTTCCAACTGAAAATAAACGACCCAAATTAGAAACACAAATAAATAAATCCTGGCTTCAGATTTCTGCAAATCGCTGTTTCAACCCAGAAGAACTAAATCCCAGCCTCTTCTCTCAGTCCCCCAAAATCGGATGCTCCGACGAACAATGGATATTAACCCGTTTAAGTATTGTTCGGGGCTCCGTTACTTGGGCTACCTGATGATCTTTATGGTTTTGGGTATCATTGCCCTCTCTTATTGGGCCGTTATCGTTCTTGTTTGGGGGCCCAAATTGATCCACGGTGGTGCTCCGGCGGTTTTGGCTGCATTCATTGTTCTTCTTTTCCATGTTCTTGTGAGTTTGCTGATTCTTTACTGTTTCATCATCCGTTCATTTGAATTAGCGTTGTTTTCTGATTCCTGTTTGATTGATGATTAGTTATTCTCATTGTTAAATTTACTACTTGATTTGGTTATGATTTTGGTACTCCGTATTTTAGTTGTTTGGTTATGATTTTGTGGAGATGATTATATTGATTGTTTTTGCCAATTGCCATGTTAGGGATCTATAATTGGTTGGAAAGGTGATAACTTTTACAAGTTTTGGTATAATTGGTAAAGTTTTATATTTGAGAGGAGGGAATAGTTCAATTGATAGGATTACAAGGTTGGCAGGGTTTAGGAGTTTAAGATGTAAATCTAGACCCAATCCCACTCCTACTAATCGAGTCTAGATTTACAAGGTTGATGAGTGATCAAAGTTCAATTTTGGCAGGAAGTTGGTGGAATAGAAAGAGGGGCTGGGGTGAAGGTAGTGTGAGTGTTTAGATTTTAGAGGTTTATTGGTAAGAGATGATGAACATAAGTTGAATAGTTATCAGTTTGCAGCTAATTTGGTTGGATGGAAAGATGTCAACTTTATAGTATTATCTCTTTGTCAAAGTGATTGGCTTGATTTGCCAATTGGCTATTTTTTCGGAATTGTCCTCCTTGGAGTCTTAGGTGTTGAGATTTGTGCTCTTAGATCACGTTACTCTAAACCATACAGAACGCTCAATTTAGTACTTGTCAGTTCACGCCCTTGGTTCTTTGTAACGTAGTTCGCAAAGGAGTGAGCATGATCTATAAATTTCGAGAAACGAAGGACATTGATTTGGGCTGAAACCATCAAGTAATTGTCTTTGAAAGTTCAAGAGGTTTTATGTACTCTCCATTTGTGAAGTGGGCATGCTATGGTTCTAGAGGTCAGCATGCAACCAAAGAGGTGGAGTTGTTACATGAATAAATTGAATGGTTTACATGAATAAATTAAAGAAAAACAAGACTATTTCCGGCCTAAACGGTCAAAAATTTAGAAAACACTAGAAGAGAGGAAGAGAGCACTTGGCTTCTTACAGTGACATCATAGACTTCTTTTAATGTTATCAGAGTTTTTGGAATCCTCGTCTGTATTAATTCTTCTCTGCATTAGTTCTGTGTGTCACACTAACTGAGTTTAAGAAAATTCTAACATGAATTTTGAAGAGAATCATATAGGGCTATGAACTCAATGTAGTATTGTGTCTGACAACGCACATCCTTACTAATCCTATTTGAATTCATAAGATTGCTAAACATTTGTGCTCAAGATGTATAGAAATACCTAATAGCAATGGCATCGGACTAATGGATTGCATTTAGTGAATGTACCAATAAGCAAAGTTGTGAGCTTGATAAATTCCTTTTTTGCTATAAATATCATTTTGTATGTTTGTTGCTGTTTGTTGATGTAGCTTATACGTATTGTTTGTAATTGGTTATTCTGATTGTTTGTAGACTACTCCTTTTGTAGCTTATACTGTTAACCTGGAGCTACTTTATGGTAGTCTTCCGAGATCCTGGTTCTATACCTCAAAACTGGGCTCCAGTATTGGATGTTAATCTGGAGGAAGGTACTTCATCTTCATCTGTAGCAACTCCACGGCCTGCATCAAATGTATCAGAGCGAAGATCAACTGTGGGGTATTGTAGTCGATGTCAGAATCCCAGGCCACCACGTTGCCACCATTGTTCTGTCTGTAAGCTACTCCAATATTTTGGCTTTAGTTTCACGGTTGTTTCCTGTCTTTTCTTTTTCTTTTTTTGTGGCATCTTATTAAAAAGTGAAGCAAACACTTGCATTTGCGCATTCTTCCCATTCTAGTGTTGTGGGCAACACATACTTGTACTTGCTTGTATTCTGTTCCATACTTCTATTGAAATAATTGATACTGGCTTTTAATGCTCCACCTATAACACATCTTTATCCTTTGTTCTTTAATTTATATCAGGCTGAATAGTTCTTACTTAATTTCCTTTTTTTTTTTTTTTTTTTTTGTTGTTGAGGGACTTTAACTAATTATAACTGCTTGTTTGTATAGGCCAAAAGTGTGTTCTCAAAATGGATCACCATTGTGTATGGGTAGTTAATTGTGTTGGGGCACGCAACTACAAGTTCTTCCTCTTATTTCTTGTAAGTCTCTAATCTCTGTCATTTTAATATATATTCTTTTGTTTCTACTTTTTCATGGCAGGAAGGTTTTATTTATTTATTTTTTTTCCCCTGAATTGAGTGTTGGAATTGACTGATAAAGTGATGATGTATCTTGTCTGAGTTAAAATGGCTGTTGTCTTGAAGAACCCTTTTGAATTGTGATTTCATTTTAGTGTAACGATCTCTTTTGATGGTGAATAATAATACTGCTTGCGAGTATGTTTTGAACAATATTGGCAATTAATTTATGGGATTGACTTCCTTGTGTCCTCTCTAATCCTCCTGGTTTTCTGTTTAGATATATACATTTCTGGAGACAACATTGGACACATTTGCATTGCTTCCTAAAGTTATTGCTTTATTTGGAGAAGCAAGGAAACATTCTGCCTCTCCCGGTAATCTGGCAGTCATGGTTTTGGCATTTGGTAAGGGTTTTGCTCTCACTGATCATGTCATTATTTACATATTTCAGCATTCTCATCTTTTCGATTTCTCTTACAGATGTTGTAACTTAATGCAGTTCTAAATTTGGCCTTTGCCCTTAGTCTCCTCTGTTTTGTGATCATGCATGCAACACTTCTTTGGAGCAACACAACAACTATCGAGGTATGGAGAGCCCTAGTAACTTAATACTGTCCTAAATTTTAACTATTGAGCTTTGTTGTTGCTGTTTTTGACTTTGATCTTATAAGTTTTGTGGTGTATTATTACTTATAATTTATAACTTCCTAATGTGCTATTGCCACTCCACCTGATAGATTGGTACTATACTGTAACTTATTTGAGCTTGTATTTTATATTCCAGGTTTATGAGAAGAAGAGGGATAAAAAGGAAACGGCATCCAGATGGAAGTATGACTTGGGTTGGAGAAAGAATGTTGAGGAGGTTATTGGACTTTGCTTCTCCTTCCTTTTCTCTTAAAGTTGCATTGCAGAAGAATGAATTTAATTTTGTTGTTTTTGTTTACATCGTATTATTAAAACAATGCGGGGTATTACTAACTCTAACTGATCAACTAAATAAACAAATTTTAACTATAGTATGTTTCTAGTTCTTCAAGAAGCCTATTTTACTTTTATTTCAACAAACTGAATTATATCTGGAGTATTTTTCTATGTTCCTTCTGTTTCAAGTTCCTGACCTCCATGTTTCGTGAATGCTTGGGGTGGCAAAAGATGACGCAACTTGAACTTAAATTAAAAATATTATGTTTTGGTTGAGTTTTTTTGGCTTGATTTATTAAAAGGCTCACATTTCTGTAACAATTTTGCAGGTCTTTGGCACGAAAAAAGCGCTATGGTTTCTTCCAATGTTTACAAAGGATGATTTAGACAATGTACCCTCGCTACAAGGCACACATTTTCCTGTGCGTGATGATTCTGAGTCGTAAAAAGCTGGTGACTAAACATTAGTTGACCCTAGTGTTGTTGAGGGTGCCATCACACCAGCCAGATGACGCCATTGTAATATTTGAACTTGAGTGCGGCACCATTATTGCAACGGCTGGAGTGGCAAACCTGTTCCATAATACTTGTTTATGTGATAGTTCCTCTTACATCATCATTGTCAAAAATACAAGTAGGTGATAACTGTTAGTCTGTTACATTCATTCTTGAGTGTAGAAAATTTATCTTCCCTCCTTAAAATTTATATTGTAGTGTCACGAGTGTGGACGTGTGATACTACTAGCGTCTTCTGCATATACTGCTCATTATCCCTTGCAGTTCTTTCTCCAGGCTTCAGATTTGTATGAATTTGTCATGCAGATGTTTTATATCCTTTGCAGCAAGTCTCATGTGATATCATTCCTCACAAACTGTGAACCCTGCGCCACACATAAGACTTTGCCGTTAAACCAAGTGGCTGGCATGTTGGGATTTAGTTTCAAACAGTTATTGAATCCATTATCATGTTTTCGTGCAATGGATTTAAGGGCAAAGCTTTAACTCTCCTTGAATTCTTGCAATATATACAGGAAAGGAGGTAAGTTGACTCGCAGCAGCGGAGTCAGTTTACCTTTTTTTCCCGTCAGGCTGTTTAAGAATTCAAGGTGTTTAAAACTCTTACAGTACTGAATACGAAGTAATATACTTCATGTTGATGGGAACAGATTGAAAAGGCAAGCATACTGGACTACTGGTCTGTTGACTAATATTAGATGTTTGGTCTACACTAAAAAACAAGGTGTTTGATATCCAACACAATTTAGAGTTTGATAGTTCCAAAACAATAATTTTGTATGACACACCTTTGGTTTTGACTAAGAGTTTTCTCAGTCATCACTTACAATGGGAACAATCTGACTATAAGATATTAATATCTATCTTAGCTTATTTCCAAGGTATGAGTACTATAAACCTTGAACATCTATAATAAGCATGGAATTAGATGTGGTAATTGTGGGTTGAGACTTCCGAAGGCATGACTAAGTTCATCTCGCGTTGGCCACTCCAAGAACTAGGTCCATGATACGCTAGGGCAAACATGTCTTGTTAGCCCGTTAGAATTTGCATCGTAATGGTTGGGTTTACAATTTAGGTTATACTTCGTATAAGTTACAATGTACTCCGTATTAGATTTAGGTAAGATATGGCTAATTGGTTAAGTTACGAATTTGCTGATTATTCTTGCAGAAGGTTCCAATTCATGCAAAATTGTCTTTTCCTAAAATCATGTGGTCCTTTAATTACTTCCCCTTGAGCATGTATACATTAAAGGAATGGACTTTTTTTTTTTTTTTTGAAGGGGGGAGATAAAAATTCATTAATAATAAGCCATACGACACTTACATAAGAGATCGTAATCGAACAATACAAAGACAAAAGAACCAATTACAAGTTCGAAATAAAGGAAACTACAATTGCGCTCGCAAAATGACTTTTAAGTACCCTTGGCTCATATAACGCTGTCCTATGCAGCCTCTTGCAAGGGGGTCTGGCAATATGTTGTAGTTTCTGACGTGAACCTTCATTGGCTCAGAATCCCGTACTCCTCGACCCGAAATCAAAATTGGTGTCGTACACTTCACCTTAGACAATATTCAATGCTATTCGTTTTCCCCCCTTTGCTCTATACGCTGCATCTAAGCATTATACCTTTGACTTTTGTTATGGTCTACAACTATTTGTCTAGCATAAAACCTTGAATCAATTTTGGACCTTTAATATGAAGCTGTTAAATTTCATGTAAATGGACCATTATACTTTCCTTCGACTATTACTTGGGGCTTTCTCAATTTTGGCCAAGCATGACTTTTGTTGTATACTTCGATGTTTTTCCATTTTAATTGGTAATTATTATGCATTGATAATTTGATATCATGCAAGTCAATATGCATGGTCACCTTTAAAACAATCTTAGAAACATGAAAATTATTCTAATTATGCTAGATTGCTAGTCATTCAATTTTGTATTTTGTATTCCATATTGTGTAGCATTCTGAATGTACCGTATGTCAAATGAAAAGATTAGATTATTAGACAATTGATTCGAACAATTTTTTTTTTTTTTTTTTTTTTTTTTGACAAGAGCTGATTCGAACAATGGAAAAGCTACTAACGTATCCTAAAAAATAGTACTCGTACTTAAGTTAGGATTCTTACGATACCTCTAATGGGAAGCTCAAGTTACATCGAATAGAAGTGGATTGAAAAATAGATTCCGAAACGTTAGTGAAAATGAAATGAAGACATGGGGTATGTGTGGGCACATTAATGACTTTTTAGCCGTTCTTTCAAAAAAAAAAAAAAAAAGACTTTTTAGCCGGTTATTGTTTCCTTCAAACAACATGCTGTGATTATGCTGTTTTTAAGGGTCTCTTCGGTAGGATTAAAGTTTTCTTAACATAGGTTTTACTATAATACTTTTATGAAAAAAATAATTCTGTGTGACACAATTAGTAATTAAATAAATAGTAAGGGTCTATTTTTTAGATACTACTGTATCTTTTTTATGGAGGGAGTCACTATATGTGATGATTTATATGGCGTGCTAGTGGTAGCGCTCACCTTGAATTAAGGGCTATTTGATTCGGAAGCAAAAGCAGAGTATTATTAAGCTTATTAATTCACTGGTACAGCCTTCTACTGGGGAAGGTTGTAAGCCTGTGACAACAACTTCCTCTTTTTCTAACCAATATTATTTCTAAATACTAGAATTATTGCTCCTTTTTATGGAATATTAATTGAGAATTATAGATTTTATTTATCTATTTGCTCTTCGATATTTAAATATTCTCAATTGGTCAATTGCTGATTTTATTGCAGTGATGGTGAGCTAATGTAGTCATTCACAATACTAATCTCACATAAGTGTGTTTTATTATACTCCGACTCACTTGTTTTTATGCATGAAGACAAAAAGTGAGTTTAGATTAGAAAAAAGTGTATAAAGTAAGAGAAATAGAATATTGGTAAATTTTTTTATGGAGATTACGGAAAAAAAAAAAAAAAAATTGTAATGCAAAATTGAGTTTTAAAACGACTTAACGAATTTTAGAAGTAGAGGGAGTATATATGTAAAAATCGAAAAACAATAATTCATATAACGATTTAAGCACGGTTGAAAATAAAAGTTTAGTACTCGTAATTGGTGGGATGTAATGTGTTGGTTCTAGCTCAAACGTTACAGTTAATTAACCTCTGCACGCACGCCGAAGGCAAAACTAATCCAAGGATTAGCATAATAGCTTGGATGTACATGATGACAATGATCAGTAATTAGCATTAGATTGAGTGATTGACCTGCCTGTTTAAGTAACGCAAGGTTTGTGTGATCAAACATGTCTTAAATTATATCTTAGGACGAGTACTAACATATAATTTGACACTGCCTCGACTTTCAAATTTTAAGTATCCCTTAAAATTTGCACCCTTCCTCTGTTTCATGTCAGTCATCCTAACAACCAAATCCGAACAAAGGAAAGTGTATGAATTGTGATAATTGAGTTACGAAACTAATCTAGGACACAGCCTAAAACATTTATATTAACAGTAACTAGTCACTGATAGATTCTAAACACAGAATCTATATTCCTAAAATAAGAATTAACGAAAAAAAAAAATCCAGTATTCAAAATACATTCATATTCACCTTTTAATATTGAAATTTGAGTCCTTTGATCAAGCAATCATCTCCTTTCCATGTCTTGAACCGGTTGACTGAGCGAGCCGACAGCGAGTTGATGACTAAGCTCCAAATCAGCGAGTTGTTCTTCTTTAGGGCAGCAAAAATCAGCAGCAATAGAGATGAACCAAACAAGCGGAGGAGTAGTGAACAACACCAACCCAAAAGGAACCATCCACAATTCTCTGTTTTTTGGGTGGTATTTTATAACCCAATATACCAAAACTACCCCTCCAATCATGCTTACCAAAGTTGCTAACAATAATAAAGCTAGGATTTTTTGTATCTTCCTCTTCCTTGGAACCTCTTCTACACCATTCCTCTCAACTCCCATCAAATACATTCGAAATATACAATGTGAACTAAAAACTCGCTTTCAGATAGGTCAGATGTACACAACCTTACCTTAAAGATCGATCATTCCTACAAATGATCAACGACTTTAAGCATATCAAGTACTTTCATTTAGAGGTATTTACCAGGAACGTTGTTTGGGTTTGTTTGAGGTAGGATAAATGTGTGACTTGTGAGGCATAAGAGGAGAGTGTTACTCAATTAAGTTTTTAACAAACAGGTCATTTTTGTATGAGCATATATTATACGTTTATAATAGTATTAAAAATAAGTAAACTCACACTTCCAATGAGTTACGTTTCAAAAGTGGGGTTTTTTTTCCAAGTCTAACAATAGGCTGCTTGTCACTGACGACTTGGAAATAATGGTCGTATCTGAGGAAAGATGTTTTCGATCAGATTTTACTCAATACTATATTAGTGAATTGTGTAATTAATTAGGTGGTGATTAATTAACTGTTAATTGATTTTTTGTAGTCATGTGGCATGGCATGATCTTCCCTAATTATTATCAGAATTCATGCCGTGCTATTGTTGTACATACTGGCGTAATATATAGCCGCGTAATCTGTTATCTTTCAAGTTTCAACCATTCTAAATATTTTATTAATTTTTTTTTTCTTTTAATCTAAATTTGCATAGCACTCCTACTTTTCACGAAAATTAATTTGAACTCATACTCTGTACTTCATATAACCAAAGATTAAAATTAGTGCATAAGTTATACTCGTGCAGTCGTGCTCCTTGCCGTTTTTGTTTTAATTATGCACGCAAGTTTGTTAATGATTATTTGGTCTCACAAAATTATAACATGTACTCAAGAGCAATTATATTTGTATTACCTCCGTTACATATTACAATAATATGCAATTTTAAGGTACTCCGTATTATTTTTATGATATAAAAAATTCAAAAGTCGTACACAATAAGTAGCTGAGGTAGTAAATAACGTCATAACGACAAAAACAAATACAGGGAATATAACTATATAAGTGAGGCATCAATTGGAATGGTAGCCAGCTTATGGTTAAAAATCTAAAATCTAGTAGTCACTATCAAAAAGGTTGAAAACTTGACCTAAATGAGTGAGATGGTTCAATCTTGACTCAAGCTGATTGAGACTTCCTCCGATAACTGGTCTAATTTCGTGAACCTAGTGGGAACGCCATCAATTCAATTTTGAATTCTAAACGAACGAGTAGAATCTTGAAACTCGTCGTTTTATACGCATTGGTGGAATGGTGGGCCTAAAGTAGATTGTGTTTTTGGGCTTAGCAGCCCACCTGCGCCACTTAAATATAATCCCATTATTTACTTTAGTTAATTAATCTCATTTTATGAATATGGGACCAATTTAATGTGGCTGCTCTTATTTAGGCCCCGTTTGGTTTAATGTAAAATATTTTCAATGGAAAACATATTTTCAAGGAAAAACACAATTGCAAATTAGTTTTCCTTTGTTTGGTTGCATACAAGAAAAAGTCCAAGAAAAATAAAAAATAAGAGTGAAAATGTAAGGATGAATGAGAGGGAAGTAAAAAAAGAGGTAAGGAGGAGAGAGGAAAATGTGGCTTCCCTTGTTTTTGGAAGGAAAATGTTTTTCATCATTAAGGATGAAATTTTCCACCCTTGAAAAATTGTTTTCCACTCCTTAACAAACCAAACAAAGGAAAATGGGAAAAAATGGAAAATTCATTTTCCATGAAAACCTTTTACATCAAACCAAACAGGGCCTTAGTCGCTATTGGTGATTTGCAATTTAACTACTCACTTGTATTTTACAATTCAAATTAAACTTCATGTGCCAAATGTTAGGAAAATTCTAGATATAATTGCTTTATAATATTTTTATGAAGTAATTCTACTGTATTTAGTTGCATGCCTGCCTTTTTACTTTATTAAAGTGCTGAAAAAAGTTTAAGCAGATAATCTAGGATTAATTGTTTGAGCACTAATGATTGGATTAATTAGTTTTTCAGTAAACTAGAGTTCTTGATTGGATTTTCTTAAGGTCGTTTTCAATGGATGTCAATTTTGTAAGGCTATTACTATTAGTTTGCTTTAATTTGGACATGTTTATAACAAAGTGCTGCACAATATACAAAATCTATCTTTGTGCTCGATCTTTATATTCTTGGATTCTTTGGGATATTTTCAGATTGGAAGTATTTGAGAAAGTCATCCTCTCTTTAGAATTGTTAATTTTGCCGCCTTATTAAGTTTTATGATTTATGACTCATGGTATAATTTTGACTTCGTTGTGGAGCAAAATATAGAATGGAATAATTATCATGAAATAGGGCATGCATGGATGAGTGTCATACCTCATTACAAATTTACAATTATTGTAGTTCTTCTAGAGAGGAGTTTTATTTGACCGTTTGATTAAATTATTTTTAGAAAGATCCACCATTTGCAACTTGTAATTCTTAATTTTGTTTTCTTTATTAGTTGCAACTCATCTAAATTCACATCTTTAGCCTTTATTATCTTCAAGACTTCAACTATATACTTCTTTCTTTCTTTGTTTTTTTTTTTTTTTTTTTTTTTTTTTTTTTCTTTTTTTTTTGTTGTTGTTATCTTGTTTTATTTATCATGCTTAGTTGCTTACTAATGCGTAGTTGTAACTATCATGTCTTTGATTATCAACTACTAGAAGCCATATAAAGAAAACATAAATATAATGAATTGAGGTCATTTTAACAAACATTACTATATTTTGGTTAAAGAAAAGTATGAAAGTAATGCTTAAATCAAAGTAGGTTGAGTCAAAGAATTGAAGAGTAAAAATAAAAATCTATTTTTTTTTTTTTAAAAAAGGAGATCTTTAGCGTCTAGATGGTTAACATAAACAAAGAACGAAGAAATAATATATGTAGTAGTCATCAATAATAGATTGTACGAGAAATTAGGGATAATTTTAATAAAATAGGATAAATGCGTGTTTGATGAAAAAAAAAAAAAAGACAACCATCTTCATCAATTGTACTGCATGTTATCAACTTGTGGATGGTATGTGATTGTATATTTGTATATGATCAAAACCAATTTCATTTTCACTTTTACATTTTTTTCATCAGTTGTCCCTCTCAATATATAATTACCGATGCACCCATGAGTACATATAGACCTAATTTGGAGTATTAGTCATTAAGTAATTAATAGTTAATCAAAATTTCATTGGATTATTGAATTTCTTTTGCATTTCCTATTAGCGTATTGAGTTTATAATACAACTATACTTTGCGACACAATTATCGCATACATACTCTCGAGTCTCAACCTTTTATAATTAAGAACATGTGATGATTCAAGTTAACAATAACCTTTGTGACAATATATAAACAAACAAAATTTGACTACAAAAACTAGGTGAGGACATACTCTCAAATCATATCATTCACCACATATAAGAGCTTTCTTTAGCTAGTGCTAAATTAAAATTGAAATAATATTCTCCATGATACTTTGTATAATTTAAAAGTTAAGTTATACGTACACTACAATATAATGTGAAATCTATTTTATTATCAAGATAATTCACATCTATAATTTATTAGACAACAAAAATAATAAAGTATACTCCATAATATATTGTTATCACAGGGTTACCGAGGGCTAACCCCTTTTCTTACCGTCGTCAAAAATAAATAAATATATATGGTTATATATCCATGTTACTACTTACTAGCTTTTTCAATAATAATAATAATAATAATAATATATTGGTGGGGAATTCACCTTGTGACTTCAAATTCAAGCCCTACCAACTATTAAATGTTTGAGAGTGGCAATATTTAGAAAATTTTTAAATTGATTGGCTTTATAGGTTTTCTAATAATATAAGAAGAAGAAAAACTCCTAATTTATCAAAACTCTATTTATCCATATGGGCTGGATGTGAACGAATTGATCTGTATGATTATTTGAGACCAATATGAGAAACCGATAAGCTAGCCCTTTGCGCTTCACATGAATTGGACTGTATTTTAGCCAATTGTCGCCTCCAATATGTCAACAGAATTCCATTCCAATCAACCAGCCCTGTTTTGTTCTTTGGGCCAGAAAATACTCTGGGCCACTGGCCCACCTTTTTTCTTCAAACAATGAGTAGTTTGGAAAATCATCCACATTGTAATTTGTAAGATAGGAAATTCCTCCCTGAAGCCGTGAAGGCTTCTGATAATTAATCACAGAGTATATGTATACATTGTCATTTTTCTAAAAAAAAAAATGTATACAGTGCCATTTTAGGGTTTACACACAATATCCTAATATATTACGAGGTTAATATGGACAAATGTCTAACAAAACATATGAATCGGAATTAGGGCCTTCTCTTCACCTTAATTTCGTTCAGTTCAGTTCAATTCAGTTAAGCTCCAATCAGTTCATTTTCTAATTTTCTTCTCTTATTAACAATTCATTTCAACTCTATATAATTCAGTTCAACTCAACTCCAATCAGTTTAGTTCAGCTCAATTCAATAAATTAGAACAGACCCTTAGTTGTCATATATCAAAATTATAGAGAAAAAATAACTAGGAGGTAAACTATTTCACCTATCACCAATTAAATTAAAGACTGAACTTGTTGAATTTATATATGATGATTATAATTTAAAGGATCGAGTAACTTTTACAACGGAAAATATAACTTGACATAAATTTAGTTATATATATATAATCAATGCGACTTCCTTTTAAAAAATAATAATAATAATACAATTAGTATTAATAGTTTCGCACAGTTGCATAAAAAAAACAAAAGTTTCGCGCTATAATGAGTAATTTTTTTTGCAAAAAAGTTTGTGGACTTTGCATGGTCATGAAAAGGATGACGTGGAGGAAGATTATACAACAACTGCTACAAAGTACAAACCTTAGAATTAGAATACTATTGTCAATTTTGTCATGAAATTATACGGAATGACGGACGGTGAAAAAATGGATGTAGTCAAGTACCGAATTTGTAGAAATTAAAGAGCCTTGTAAAGCGACGCTGTTATTTGGACGTTTTCAATAATTGCACTTTCCTCATTACAATTTAGATTTTTAGGAACTCTATTTTTATACGTCTTTACTTTACTAATCTCATTTCCCTTTTTGTATCTTTCTTTTTTAAAATCACTTTCCCGGCATATTCCTATACTCGGCTGTTTTGTATCAACATACATACTGTTTTTAGACACATTGACATAAAACACTCTATCTAAATACAACTAGGACAAAGGGAATATTTTATATTATTTTCTTGATAATGATGAGCAACCATATTAACAGTTACGTACAATAGACACGACATGTCATTGTTCATATCTTGCTTCATGCTTATATAACAATAGTTATATTTGTTGTAAATTTGTAATGGAATTAAAATTCTTATGGAATCATCTATTTTACGTGCGTGATTTTGTGTGATATTGTTGAATTGTTAGTCTTACCTTTTCAAATCATGCATGTAGTGCTTTATATTGATAAAAGCAGATAGAGTTAACTATCAGAGTAGTTTACAATGCCAATGAGCTACTTCTCCTATTGTTCATATAGTTTTGGGACCAGAATCTCTTTTAGACTTGTGTAATCATCTTCCCCCCTGATCTCTGTATACAAGTATAGATATCAATTTTATTTTATACAAATAATACACTGCGCTCGTTATATGGAGTTCAACTTTATTCGATCTATTAGTCTTTGATCTATGTACGTTATATGGAGTTCAACTTTGTTCAATCTATTAGTCTTTGATCTATGTACGTTATATGGAGTTCAACTTTATTCAATCTATTAGTCTTTGATCTGATCTATGTACGTAAGGCATTAATTATGACATGCATATCTTTATGATTTTGTTTGATGTTAATTAAATTCAATAAAATGGGGTATAAGAGGACACATAAGGTTACAAAAAAGATAACATTGACATGTTTTCCAGGCTAGCAAGCCCCATGCTCATCATCAAATCCAACAATGCATATGATATTATAAATCACCTTATCCTTCAATCGACAATGTCTTTTAATAATGAAACACGAGGATCCTTTATCTATGATTCTCTGTTGCATAATAATTTAGAAGTATATGCTACTAGCTATTATTGGATCATTGTGATTAAAATGCACTATGAGTTATGGCGTTCCAATTGACTTAATAACAACAAGGGACTTAGAGAGATGCTAGATCTATTCTAACATGGGCATATAGCATATTGGATGTTTCAAACTTCAAAGGGGCATATATAGCACAAGATTTAGAGAATGTATATTGCCAGTCGAGTTCTATATTTAATTTAGACCTCATTAGATCCATCCGTCATTATAAGTAAACACCAATACTTCGTTTCTTTTTTAGATATCTTAAAAGTTCACGTCTGTCTATTTATAGGTTATGTGGTCTCGGTACTTGGTCTTGAAATCTTGAATACGGAGTTGTTACGACTTACGAGTCTTAGAGCAAAGATACGGAGTAGTCAAAAATCAAAAGAGAATGCATGTGAAAAGACGCTACCACGTGATAACTGATATTCTTCTAAATCACGTACAGTACAATGAGTCAATGACAATGTAGTGATCCGTGAACGTACACACCTCTCTTTCGGCCAATGTATTACTCCGTATTGTTCATTTGTTCAGCTCTTCGTAGCCTCGTGTCTGATCCGTAATTTGCTTGGTCTATCAGAATTCAGAAACGAGTGTATCTTTTCAACCATGAAGTTGGAGCTTGGAGGTTCAATCCCACAATGACTATATTAATATGTATCTAATAACATATTTGTCAGATAATATAAACTCTTTGATAGAGTGATTTCCATTGATCAATATTTATAGGGTTACAATGAGAAACCTAATCATATTAGGTAACCATAAGATATGTACAGATATCAAAGATAATCTTATACAAAATATATCCTAAACCTAGGATGAGAATATTCTATGGATATTCTCTATCACACCCCCGCAGTCAGAGCGGGAGAAAATCGGATGCTCAGACTGGATCTGAATCACGCATCGAACGGTAAGCATAGTATAGTAACCCATGATCAAAAGAGAAAGTAGTAGAAATGTGTCGGTGATGACGAGAGAAGCAACAACCACGACCTACATAGAGTAGAGATAAGCACTGCTAGGCCGGAGGAGAAGGAGAAGAGCCGCACACAGACTTGGGCTAAGTTGCAGATCCAGAGAAGAAGAAGCTAAGGGATCAAACCATCATCGGGAAGAAGACACTACACTACTACGTGAAATCACAGTTGAAGAAAAATAAATAAAATTGCGCAAGAAAAGATTAAATCCCACCGCTTGAAATGAATCAATTCTCAGAAGAGAAACCAGGTAGCAAGAAGTAATACTCCACAAAGATTCCAAGTGCTGCAACAATAAAATGAGCTAACTTGATAGCAAAAGAGATGTGCAAAAGTTGACCTTATTGTGATATACCACCACCCAAACAAAATCTATGTGATTATGTGTTAAAAAAACCAATGAGGCAATGTAAGAATCATTGTTGGTCATGGGGAGGTGGAAATAGAGTGCGGCACATGGAGTAGGTTGGCAGATGTGGTTACTGCCAGTAGTGGGAGGCGGTAGTGTATGCGATTGCCAACAATGATGGAGGAGGCTTTCGCGATTGCTACTGTTGGTGGGAGGCGCAAGGTTACATAAAGATTCTAAAAAAAACTTTGAGAAAAGAAAAAAAAAATCTATATGTGTGTTTGCGGAAGTATAAAAAACTTTGTATATCCCGCCGGTGGGTTTAATTTTCTAACCCACCGGCAGGGTGAGAATTTTTGTATATAATCCCAAGATCTAACCTAAGCTGTTATACCATGTCAGATAATATAAACTCCTTGATAGAGTGATTTCCATTGATCAATATTTATAGGGTTACAATGAGAAACCTAATCATATTAGGTAACTATAAGATATGTACAGATATAAAAGATAATCTTATACAAAATATATCCTAAACCTAGGATGAGAATATTCTATGGATATTCTCTATCAATATTTTATAATAAAATATATTTTATTATGTTAGAAAAAAAAAACTAAAGTCCAACGTTTTAATTATTCTGGAATGGAGGGAGTACCTCAGCTTCACATTTTGTGCAGCATTTATTAAAAATGAATGTTACACGATATATACGTAGTATAACAAATGTTTTATTTCCTTTTAAAATTATCATTTCTTTCTATCTCACTCTTCACCACATACATTTATATCATTCTCTCTCAATTTAACATTCATAAACAAATCTATTCAAAAAAAAAAAAAAAAAAAAAAAAACATTCATAAACAAATTTTACCTAAAAGTTTATGTCAATGCCTTTGTTACACATATATGAACTTATAAAACGGATCTTCTATCTCAGCTCCAAATAACAAAGAAAATGGAAAGAGATTTAAAAAAGACTAATTATTTAATTAATGGACTAATAATTTAGCACCTACAAAAGAAGGATAATGGAATGCTTACTTGGTAACAAACTTTAAAACTCAAAATTCGACATGATAAGCTAATTTTAAATGGGAGGACAGATATGGTTGAGTTGAATTAGGTGGATATGTTTCTATTAAAAATAAATAAATAAAATTGTGGATTTTTCTCCTTCATGTTATACTGATACATTTGGTTTAGAGGATTTAAATACTTTTTACTCCGTGTAACATATTATACAGATTATTGCAATTACAAGTCAGCAGCTCATATTTCAAAGTATGGAGTAATATAACTGAATTAACAAATTACAGACATTTACGTACAATGGTACAATACAAGTTAATGCTATATAGCCTATATTGTACATTTGTACATTAAACATATCTTTAACTTGCATGTTCTATGGTTACAATAACACCTTTATATTTAATGCATAATAAATACATTTAAAAACGTACGACAGGTACAATCAAGTTTCATTACTCCAACAAATCTCATAATTAAATTTCATCACAAACATCCAAATTTAAACAACTAAATATTCCAATCACATTATTAAACCGAATTTCCTATTAAAATTCCGACACACAATGTTTTCAAAAGAAAAAAAATTTAGACTCATAAACTCATACATTAAACCCGATTATGCACACCCCTAATTAGACGAAGCCTCTAATTATCATAGATAAATTTAACCAGATGATAATGATACATCATGTGACAAATTTAAACGTGGATGTCGTCAACAAACACAAAATTGATGATTGTCTTAAAAAAATGAGAGTAAGGACCATCTTGGTAATACTTGATTGAAAATCCAAAAGACCCCACTTTTGGAACATACTCACTTATGAACCTGGGTCCCACATGCCACGTCAACACCGTGTACTGTGCGAGTATTTTTGTGGCCTCTCTCAATTATTATTTCACCCTTATCAATTTAATTTCCTTCTTTTATTTCATTCATTTTTCCCCCCATTTTTTCCCCAGACAAACCCATACCTGATATACACATACCCCTTTTATAAAAAACCAAATCAAACCAAATCAATTCATTTATTTATTTCTTTTAAATACCATATCTCATTGATTTCTTTCATATTTATTTTTGTGGAGTTACAAAACACAAACCATACAACTATTTTGTGTATCTGTTGTATTTGAAAAAAATATATCAATAATCATAAAAATTAAAAAAAAAAAAATATATCATCGGCGGAGAATGAACAGGAGAACTCCGGCAACTCGAACTCGAGTCGGTAAATACGAATTGGGAAAAACGCTTGGTGAGGGAAACTTTGCCAAGGTGAAATTAGCTAAAAATGTTGAAACTTCGGATTTTGTCGCTGTTAAAGTTCTCAGTCGTGAACATCTCCTCCAACACAAGATGGTTGAACAGGTTTTAATTTTTCTTCTCAATTGAATTATGATTAACAATTGAATTATTATTTGATGATGTTGATTACGATTATTTATTAAAAAAATATCTGTGATTATTGAAATTTGACATTTTTTTTAACCAACTTTATAAACAACCTTTTTTAATTTGTAATTTTGATTTTTTTAATTTGGAGTTGGTTGATCTACATGAATAAACAATACAGTATAATATCAGTATACATCAATATCGTACGAGGTTGCTTTTAATTTTTTTAAAAAATAATTTAATTCTGGGAACGATTTTTTTTTCAAAAAAAAAAAATTATCTTGGATGATTAGACTTTTTAATTCTGGTATGATGACATCCAAAATTTGAATGGATGATTATTTTATGCTCTGTAATTCTCGAAAGATCCTCACTTTATAATTTTTATTTTGGTTTATGATGTTTATTTTGATTTGATTTTTGACTATCAATACGGACCGTACATATATTTATTTTTTGTATGAATCATTGATTTCTTATACTCTCACTTTCATTGTTATTGTTATGAGAATAATTGAAGCATATTCTATTAACATTATTCCGTAATCATAATAGAGCATAATTTTTATCGTACAAATGATTTTCAATAATTAATTTTTTTGTTTAATGTATATTATTTAATTATACCAGATAAAGAGGGAGATTTCGACAATGAAGGTGATTAAGCATCCTAATGTGGTTAAACTTTATGAGGTACTAATCTTCTTGTTTATTCTTCAATGCTTTAAATTATAGAGTAATCCGTAAAAGTTACAATTTTTACGTAAACTTCATCAAGACGTGTTACATTGGTCTTTTGTTTAACTAGGACATGGAAAATTTTCATGAACTTATATGTACTTATTAGACAGAAAGGTCCTGCATTGATCTTCTCCGAACTTAATCTACTTGTAATAAGTTTAGATAAATTAAGACAAGGATTGGAATTTACATTTCAAAGCCGAACATAAGTTGAATGATTTACAAGTATGTAACTGAGGTTTAGTTTAGAGCTTTGAGTCTTTGACATAAAAGAGACCTTTGCTTGATAAACTTTGAATAACATTGGTAAAGGCATGCATTTTCGTATTCAATTAGGCTGAGACAGTGCCTAAGGGCCGGAGGTAAATGTGGTGCACAATGTTGATTAGGTAGTCTAAAGATGAAATTCGGTCCAATATTAACTCCTTCACTGGTCTTCAAATGGTCAGGATTGTGAAAAAAAAGTTGATTTTTCTAGGCCTGCCTACTGTATGTAATTTCGGTTAGATGTCAAATGGGATTCTCTTTGCTTAGATAAGTGCATATGTATGTGTATCTGTAATCGCAGCCTGCAGTCGTGCTTAATTTTATGGCTGCAGTACTAAAAGGGTGAAGTAGGTTCAAATAAGTATTGCATCATTAATGTTTAAAAGCGATCTGTGTGACATTCTCTTGGTTGAGTCTTTATGAAGTTTAATCTGCAATGTACTAGGTCATATTGCCTCGCTGCTTCCTTGATTTCTTTCCATCGTAGTTTAGGATGCAATCCAACGTGTTGTATTTACTTCTAATGATAACATGTGTCTGAAATCTGAATGTGATTAATCGCGTCTGTCTGAACAGGTAATGGGAAGCAAAACAAAGATCTATATTGTTCTTGAACTAGTTGATGGAGGCGAGCTCTTTGACTTAATTGTGAGTACTTTTAATGAAAATTTCTTCCCTAGTACGGAATGGGTTATATTAATGCATTTCTCTTGCACACAAATGTCTGTATGAATGAAATCATGCCACGTACTATTGTTCTGTTTTAGAAGGAATCTTATCTGAGCTCACTCTTGTACAGGCTAAACAAGGCAGACTTAAGGAAGACAAAGCCAGGATGTACTTTCAGCAGCTAATCAACGCCGTGGATTACTGCCACAGCAGAGGTGTATACCACAGGGATTTAAAGGTTTTTCTTCTCCTCTTTTTCTTTGATTATAGTTTTTCCTTTCCTTCTTTGAGAGAAAATTCCATCTGCATGCAGTCTAGTAATAACATGCCTACTTGTCCTTCTGTATTGGTTACTTCTTCTCCCTATCTCACACATAATTTAATTTGCAGCCGGAGAATCTGCTTTTGGATTCCTATGGTGTTCTAAAAGTTGCCGATTTTGGATTAAGTGCATTTTCACAGCAAGTGAGGGTAAGAATACTTGGTTTCTCGTGTTTATAAAGACCTATGTTTATCAGTTGAATACCTAAGTGCTGATTGCTGAACTGAATTTTCCCTTGTCTTTTGAAAGTACTTTTAAACATAGTATTTTGGAATTTTGCAGGAAGATGGTCTACTTCACACTGCCTGTGGAACTCCTAATTATGTTGCTCCTGAGGTATCCACTCGCAGAGTCTCAGTATTATATCTACCATTATTGTTAAATTTACATGTGTTCTAATTTCCTGCATTTCCAATCAGGTGCTCACTGATAAAGGCTATGACGGTACAGCAGCTGATATATGGTCTTGTGGGATCATTCTCTTTGTCCTTATGGCAGGGTACTTGCCCTTTGATGACCCAAACCTCATGAATTTGTACAAAAAAGTGAGCGTTGAGGATATTTTTTACCGTCTGGTGCACTACTTATTAACAAAAATCATTGACAGGAGTTGTTTTTCTACTGCAGATCCAAAATGGTTCCTTTGTTACTCCTTCATGGTTTTCTTCTGGTGCTAGGAAGTTTATCAAACATATTCTTGATCCTAATCCTCTGACTGTAAGATCCCATCATTGAATAACTCTTGTGCATCTACTCACACTTGGTCAAAGTTGGCGCTCTTTAATGAGAATGTTATCTGTCTGCAGAGAATTACAATCTCAGAAATTTTGCAAGATGAATGGTTTAAAAAGGATTACCATCCACCGAGTTTTGCTGAGGAAAGTGATGTGAATCTTGATGATGTAGATGCTGCTTTTGACGACTCAGAGGTGAGCATTATGTTTGTAATATTAGATTTGGATTCTGGTCTGATTACGAGAGCTAAACTCCTTTTCTTTTCCATAGTGATCACAGAGGCTATTTTTCTCATCATAGTATGGCGATATAGAATAGATTTGTTTCCAACCTGTAACCTTGTGAGCTAGCTAGTGGTTTAAAAAGGGTTACTATGTGAACATTCTTTTTGTTAATCAGCTTGTATCTTCTCTCTTTTTGCAACCTTGTGAGCTAGCAAGTTGTATCTTCTCATTCAAAAATATATGGCGTTTTGTGAAAACGAGTAAACCACCTCAAACTAATCAAACATTCCTTGAGTCATGTTATTCAGTCCAATAAATGTGAACATTCTTTTTGTTAATTAGCTTGTGTCAATTTTGGTAGCTTGAAACTTATAATTAATTTTACTCTAACGTTTTAAGACAATTAGGAGAGTTAAAATCAGCTTATTATGGTATGGTGACATTCTTTTGACAGTATTATTTTGAATAGGTTTCTCATTTGTATTATTTTCATTGCAGGAAAATCTTGTAACAGAGAGACGGGAGAAGCCTGTATCAATGAATGCTTTTGAGCTTATTTCTGGGTCACAAGGTTTCAGTCTTGACAGTCTCTTCAATAGGGAACCCGTATGTTTCTCTTACTAATCTTGCAGAGTTTTATCTTCATAACCAATTCTGAAGTAAGCTGTAATATTGGTAGATGTGGAAATTTGGATGTCATTAGAGTAGTGGATACAAGGGTAAATTATTGTTCATGATATAAATACTTGTTGCGCAGCTTTGTATGTAGTAGTAGGCTATCGAGTTCGCCTTTTAAATCAAGAATCTGACAGACAGAAACACTCTTTGCAATATTAGAGCAATTGCTATTAGCCTACAAGTGGTTCATTGCACTTTTATGTTCAAAGCTCTATATATACATCTGACTTCACCCACCGTGCTTTGTGTTGTTAGTGCCATTGGGAATTTGGGATGATAGGCCTTTGGCTGGTTTGACAAGCTTTTCTATAATTGGTCTCACCATTATCTCTTTCAGGATGCTAATTTTTTTTATTAACCTTTGATAACCAAAGTAGTTATTTCATAATTGATATTTGCTGTTCCTTTAATTGTATATATTTTACCAAGTTCGTTATTAACTTCTTTGTTATTCAAATTTACCTTACAGGGTACTGTAAAGCGAGAAACAAGGTTTACTTCCCAATGCCCTGCAAATGAGATTGTGTCTAAGATTGAGGAAGCTGCAAAGTCTTTAGACTTCAATGTTCGTAAGCAAAATTATAAGGTGACTATCGTTCTGTCTTCATCAGTTTTCTATTCGATGTAGCATGCTTGGCCTCAATACCTGTGTTAATCATGATTTATATGTTTTCTTCTTTCTTATCCTTTCTAGATGAAGCTGCAAGGTCATGCAAGTGGAAGAAAGGGACGCCTTTCTGTGGCTACAGAGGTATCCTCTCTTATCTGATCTAATATATATATGTATATTGCTTGTTGTATACAACTATATGTATCATTAGTTGTGAAGATCAATACAACTTCGATTGGGGACAATCTTTAATACGTTACATTCTCCTTGACCTCAGGTGTTTGAAGTAGCGCCTTCTTTTCATGTAGTAGAGTTGCGTAAAACTGGAGGTGATACTTTGGAATTTCACAAGGTAAGCAGCTTTCTTTTTAAACTTCAGTGTTTATTAGTTCTGATAATATTTTTAGCCTGAGGTAGTTTACATAGAACTAACACTGTACATTTGTTGTTGTTCCATGACAGTTCTTCAAGAATTTCTCATCAGGACTGAAAGACGTCGTTTGGAAAAGTGATTCAAATGATGAAGATTCAAAGTTATGAAATCGACCCTTGATCCTCCAACCCCCGGCCATTAATTTATTTTTTTCCGGAAATGTGTCAATATATCCCTTTAATTCAAGGGAAGGGGCTGGGGGAAGATGGGGCCATCCATGCAAAAAATGGAGTTGCTGTAAATGTTAGACGCTAGCGTATGCAATTGTCATGTGGTGGTTAACCATCCCCCCACTGAACCAGGGGCGCGATGTGGTGCACCAATCTATGAAATTGTTATCTCATTTGAACTATGAATGATGAAGTTGTTTGTATGGCGACCAAACTTTGTCTTGGAGGCTTAAACTTCTTTTAAAACTTTTGTAATTGATCAAATATCGCCAAGATCCCATTCTAATCAAATTAACTGCTTCAAGAATTATTATCAGTTTCCCCCAAACCCCAGAAAAACAATTATCTCAGGTGATGAATAATGTTGAAACAATCTTATAAACATGCGAATAATGTGAAATTAAGGATTTAGAAACTATGGTCTCGGCTTTTTCTGCAAATTGTAAGTCCTGTAATTATTTTGGGGCAGAAAATATGGCTCTTATTTGTGAGATTGAACTAACAAGAGAAATGCGATAAGCAAATTATTGATCCAACTTGATAATCTAGTATGTGTTCATGCTTTTAAGCACACTTTGTCAGTATAAGATACATCTTATTAATAAGCTAAATGATACACACTGACTAAGCTAATGATAGACTAAGACTCAACAGACTATTAACAATAAGATACTCTAGAAACAATAGGTTACAACTAATCTAAGTTGACTTAGGCTGGTGACTGGCGAGTTTCTGCAATTGATCAATTATTGTAATGTCGTTCTATGATCAATATGGAGGGAAATTTTGCAGCTGATTGGCTAAGCCAACCTTGAAGTGGCTCTAACACATAAAAGTTAGACCATGGAATATATACCTTTAGCTCTTAGTACTCCGTAGTATTTTAGAAGAGGATCTGACGGTGTAGGTGGAGGCGCATAACAATGTCCCGTTTCACTTCTCCTTAATTTATTTGTAATTTTGTTTTAGCCTTGTTTCTTCTTTGGCCTAGATTTCGTCCTGATAAAAAAAAAATAAAAAAATAAAAAAATTGCAATAGTCCGATATATAATCAGTCCTTATATTTATTTATAAGCCTAAAATTAGATAAGCATGAATTGAATAGAATAGGATTTCCCAAAAAAAAAAAATTAAATAGAATAGGACGGGCAAAGTCATAGTTTAAACTTTAAACACAAAAAAAGGACCACAGCCCATTATCTTGCATGGGCCGAATGAAGCTGACCTCGAGATTTGGTTAAGTGTCTGTGTTAAGAATTGATTGAATTAGCTTGTTATTTGATGTTAACAAAAGATTTTTTATTTTTGTACCATCAAATTATAGTGGTTCAAGTTGGTTGAATCCATAATTAATTGGATCAGTTTCTTGTTAGCTGATTATTTGTTTTCAGTCATTACTCACTATAATTTAAGAAAACTCTTTATTCATCCACGTGGAATTTAATTTTGCATTGAAGATTAAATTGTTATTTACCCTAGCTTCAGTTTATACAAGGTAAGAGTTCTCAAATGTGATGATATTCAATATTCATCATTGTCATTGGATAGACTTACAGAAATTTCCCACAATTTCATTACAATCATGTGATTGTTGGCTCAAAAGGGTACTAAGCTAAGGATTTGATGTACAGTATGGACTCTATTGAATGCATGTTTTCAAAAGGGTTCTCAAAGGGTACTGTTGAAATAGACGAGATTTGATATCATATCTTGAGTAATAGTATCATTCTAAAATTGAATTAATAGTACTACGTGTAGTTGAGTAATACATTCTAAAATTGAATTAATAGTACTACGTGTAGATCGAATTAAATTGGTGAATGACAATTTTGATCTTTTAGATCTTGCTTCGCGCTCTATGGTCCATTGGGTGTATGTGTAATAGTAGTCTTAAAGGCTTAAAATTGAATGACTCTGGTAAATGGTTTGGTAGTTGAGGATTCGATACTTCAATTTTTTTAGTTGAGTTGTCTACTGCAGGCAGTTTAGAAAGAAGCATATTTGCACCACTTATCAAATATAGAAATAGATAGATTTATTATTTATACAATACAAGTACGTACTTCTTAATTAGAAAGTGATATTTTAATGTGGAGTTTTCAGAATATCAAAAGTAGTCTGGCTTTTTCTTTAGTACCATCAAGTTGTAGCGTTTCCTGCGCTTAACGAGTCAGGATCATTGAAGAATTTTTATCTTTCCCATGTATACTTGTATTTATATTAATGACTCCGTATATTGTTATGATTTATAAATATATTAACAAGTGAAGAAGCATGATTTATACACATACGGAGTATATATCACTATATGAGTACGTAAGAACATTCCTAATAACTGAGTAGATCCATTTTTGCAAAATATATGTTGCATATTAGATTTTTATGATGTTGCTTTGCGATTTTAATTTATCCTTGTATATCGTTGCATACTTGTGTTTCCTCCGATACTTTCAGTTCATAAACTAATCATTAACTATAACCCCTAGATAGAGAAGGTAGTAGAGCTATAAACCAATTTAATAAGTTTGCTTCTTTTTGAGCCTAACCCTACATATACATTTTACAAAAATTGTGACTAAGAAGTGTACCAATCCTAATTTGGATTTGGTCAGTAAATTAAATGGTCTCAGAGACTTAGATTCATTCGATTAATGATGATACCCTGGCTCTGTTGTTGAACAATAATTTATCCTTCAATTCATATTAGTACAATTTTACGGTTTATGAAATAAATATATATTTTGGTACATGTTGGATAATAAAAGAATGGGAAATTATCAATGATACCCTCCAGGTTTTGACTTTTATCAATGATACACCTCATTAAACTTTTATTATCAGCGGAACCCCTAAACTTTTCCCTAAATTGCTACAGTAATCATAACGTTAAGTAAACGTTAATTACCATTAGTTGACAGCGATTTTGGGCTGAATTTGCTTGACTAAAATGCCCCCCACTCAATAAGACCCCCTCCAAGCCCAACCAACAACATTAAATACAAAATTTTTTATCGTTCATCTCCCTCACTTTTTCCCCTGTTCTTCTTCTTCTTCCGTAAACCTTAATTGACGTTCAAGTGAAGCAAGATCCTTGGAGATTAATCGATTCTTTATGGATTTTAAAAGGTTAGTGCTTACTTTTGTTGTGAATTTTGGTTTTTTGGTTTAAATTGTTAGGTTTAAGTTAATGTATGCATCTTTGCATAATTTGTTGGATTTTATATACAATTTGTAAATGTTGTTAGATTTTGCTCTAAATTCTAATCAATTTCCATATGATCAAGTTTGCATACTGTTTGGGTCCAATTTATCTAATTGGGCCTAGTCATGTATTTGGGTCCAATTATCTTATTGGGCCTGGTCACTAAATGACTTCATATTCCAAGGTCAAGGCCCGAGCCTCCAATCAAGCCAAGTCAACCAAGAGTCCTTTGGTCCGAATTGCCATGGTCAGCCCATGACTATCTAAAGGCCCAATTGCTCTCCTCTCATCATGTGCAAAGGTATAAAAGCCTTCAATTCATTCATTTGTACATAACAACACAACAAAGCCTCAAGCATAAAATCTCTTGCATAGCTTTCTCTCTCTAAACACTGTTTGACTCTGGCATCGGAGGGGTCTTCCTCGGATCCACCCCCGAGGCCAGTTTACGTGTTTTAGTTGTGCAGGAAACCTTCGGCCCAGCATCAATTGGACCGGACCAGTCTTCAGCCACTTCAGCGGGCCTTCGGCAAGGCCCCATTGTTTTCACCCGAAACAATTTGGCGTCGTCTGTGGGGAAGACTTTCAAAAATCTTTAAGCCAAATTTCTAATCAAAATCATCTTGCAATCATCTTAGCAGCAATGGCTAAGAACCGCAAGAGCAAAAGCCTCCGTCAAGGAGCAGGCGAAAAGCCTAAAACTCCTACACCATCACCCTCACCGGACCGGAACTCTCCCAAGGGTGCCAGTTCGGGGGGAGGATCATACAGGGAGGATTCCCTTTCTCCCGTAATTCACAACTCTCATCATAGGCCGAGTCCCTCTCGGTCTAGCAGGGGTCAGTCCGATCACAGGACTCATTCAATGCCCCAAAGCCAACCATCGACCATCCGCTCTCATTCCCACACTCAGCCGAGGACCCCTTTGACGGGGCCCAGCTCGGAGGAGGTG
Source organism: Chenopodium album (assembly GCF_948465745.1). Lineage (NCBI taxonomy): Eukaryota > Viridiplantae > Streptophyta > Magnoliopsida > Caryophyllales > Amaranthaceae > Chenopodium > Chenopodium album. The sequence goes on along the minus strand of NC_137840.1, from coordinate 76,614,325 downwards.
GCGAGAGCGCTGGCAGTGCTCATGGAGGCAATGAGGGCACAAAATATGCCTCCACCTCGCGATCGAACTCCTCCGCATACCCGGCATCAGCGGAGGAAGCTAGACCATGATGGTGGGAAACCTCCTTCCTTCCGGGAACTGGAAAAGTGGGAAGAGGATACCTGGAGAACTGAAAGAGAGAGGAAAAAGAACCCTCAATTTTTCAGAGGATCCTCAACCTCCCGACCAGAAACGCATAAGAGCAGCAGCTCAGCTTCTCGGCCAGAATCTGCTCGCCGAGAACAACCTGAGACTGTTCGCCGAAGCGTCCTCGACCGACTCGGCGGCAAGGAACCGAGCGTGCACAGTCGCCTCTCGTTCCCTGCAGCCGAGGCACAGACTTCCCAGCCAGGGACGAAAACCACTCCTACCTCTCTAAGAGGGCGGAGCGCGGTCCCTTCGGCCAGGAACAAGGGCAAGGCCGTTATGCTACCCACCAGTTCCCCATTCGAGCAATGGATACTGGAAGAGCACGTGCCCACGGTTAAAATACTGTCGCACATCACATATGATGGGACTTCGGATCCGAAGGACCACATTGCCTCGTATGAGGCTCATATGCATCTTTGCCCCAGATCCGAAGCGACTTGGTGCAAATATTTTCCAACCACTCTCAAGGGGGTCGCGCAAGCATGGATCTCCAAGGGAGTGAAGCAAGGCTCTATAACAGGGTGGGACGATCTGTCCTCCAAATTTAGGAGCAAGTTTTCCACGGAAAACCGCCGAGAGAAGACTACTGCAGAACTCATGGGTCTGCAACAAGGGGAGGCCGAAAGCCTCCGAGACTGTCTGACCCGTTTCAGCAACGAGTCATCCAGCGTCTCTCAGCTGGACCAAGGGCTAGCCGTTTTTGCAATGCAGAATGGCCTTCAGCCCGGGAAGTTCCTAGACTTCATGGTCATGCATACCCCGCAGACCTTGGAGGAAGCTCTGAACGCCTCGGATAAATTCATCCGAGCCGAAGAGTGGAACAAAACAAAAACCCAACCTTAATCTGGGGGAGGGAAGCAAAAACAAACACCCTTGTCTGAAGGCCAAGGCCAGAGGACTAAGGGAAAGGCCAAGGCCTCGGAACAATCTTCGGCCAATGAGCCGAAGAAGGAAAAATCTGCCTCATACACAGGCAGATACGAGTCCTACACTCCGCTCTCTCTTCCACGCGCCAAAATTTACAGCGTGACGAAGGAAGAGCAGAGTTACCGAAAGCCGAGACCACTCCCAGAGTGGTATCAGCGAAAAAATAAAAATCAGTGGTGCAAGTTCCACGAATCTCCGGGACATAACACTGAGGAGTGTATCCAACTGAAGGACCAGATCGAGGACATGGTCCGGAAGGGATATTTGAAAAAATACATCGCGGATCACCGCGAGAAAAAGGAGGCCGAGAAGTCAGCAAAGGACCCTCGGCAAGACCTCGACTTCCCCCGGAAGAACAGTAAAAATGCGGAGGGAAAATTCTCTCCGATCAATGTTATCTCGGGAGGAATATGCTCTCGGAGGGAACACAAGCGACACCTTAGGGCTCTGACCCACCAGGTGAACAACGCTGACATTCAGCCTCCGCAGTCGCCGGTGCCGAACATGACGTTCACAGCCGCCGACTGCCGGGGGGTAACGTTCCCTCACGAGGATCCGTTGGTGATCATCGCCACGGTGGCCAACCACGACGTCAGCAAGGTCCTTGTTGACGGTGGCAGCGGAGCAAACATTCTGTTCCGAAAGGCCTACAATCAAATCAAGCTGAAGCCCAAGCACCTTACGCCGGTACCCTACCCGGTATCCGGATTCAACGGGGCTTCAACTTATCCAGATGGGAAGGTGACACTTCCTGTCACCATCGGCTGCGATGAGGCAGCCAGGAATGTCATGACTGAATTTTTGGTCATTGACGCTCCTTCAGTGTACAACGTGATTTTAGGGAGACCCATAATTCACGAGATCCAAGGGGTCGTCTCAACTTATCATCAGCTGATGATTTACGTCTCAGACGCCGGCTTCCCCGAAAGGATCCAGGGCAGCCAAAAGGACGCCCGAAGGTGCAACTACCTCAAGTAGGGATGGCAACGGGTCGGATCTGGACCGGATCCGACCGGATCCAGATCCAGATCCGTTTTTGCACCCTGGATCCAGATCCGATCCGGATCCGTCGGGTATGAAAAAGGAGGATCCATATCCATATACGTTGGATCCTACGGATCCGGGTCCAAAACGGGTCCAAAACGGATCCTGCACATTGTACCTTTTTTTAGCAAAAAATGTAGTTTTCAATTAAAACAGTGGTTTAACTTTCAATTCTCAAACCTCCCTCAATTGTTTCGTTCAATATTTGAATCCAAGTTCTACAATTACTCCAATAATACAAGACAACTTATAACAATCTCAACAATCCATTAATACATGTCTTATGAATAACAATACAAACAAGTACAACGATACAAGAAAGATGAGCATCCAAATCCATCTCCTAAGAAGTCTTTGGACTAACTACCAAGAGGGCTAATCTTCATCACTACTAACATCATCAACATCCTAAAATAGAAAAACAAGCAAACAAAAGAATTAGTGAATTAGTTATCGACAAAGAGTAAAACTTCTATGTTTACATATTGATACAACTTAGCAAATATTACCATGTCGATGATATCCATCCCTTGTGTGTCATTATCATCCTCACAATCTTCCGTAATAGTGGAGCATGAAAGTGATCCTTCAAATTCACCTTTGTCATAAATAAATAAAATTACATTATATTAGAAATAAAAGATGAATTTAATAATTAATAAAAGGAAATAAAAAAGAACTAAGCAAAATATATATTACTTTTCACGTCATCAACCATCCAACTTTGTAAGCACATTAAAGCCTCCACGGTTTGAGAATGAAGTCGAGAACGATGGGCACTAACTACTCTTCCACCCATACTAAATGCACTTTCCGAAGCAACCGAAGAGACAGGGATTGCAAGAATATCCTTGGCAATTCTTTTCAAAGTTGGATAATTTTGATCTCTACTCCACCATTTAAGAACATTAAATTCATTGTCCTCCGGCATAGTTTCACTCTCTAAGTATTGATCAATCTCACTCCTCAAGGGTGTACTTCTAACCTTTTGTCTCTTAGATCTTGCAAAATCATCTTCATCACCAAGGTCATTAAACCCTCTCTTTAATGGTGATTGCTCATTCACTACCTCGGGCTTGTTTTGAAACTCATGGACTAGATTATCAAGGGTCTTTCTAATTCTTGTCATTTCAATATAAGCATCATCTCCATATAATTTTCCAAAATAATGAGCCACACAATCCATTTTGTTTCTAGGATCTAAAATGGCAGCAATAGCCAAAATCCCATTGATATGTGACCAATATTTGTCAAACTTTTCTACCATACTCTTAGCCATTGTCCTAATAACTTCATGATTTTCAATTTGCACCCAACGATTCAAAGCAAGTCTAATCTCACAAACAATTCGGAAAAACAAATTAGCTGTTGGATGATTTCTTATAGAAAAAACCTTGGTAGCCTTGTAGAAAATTTCCAACTTTTGACAAACAAGAGTTGCCATAGTCCAATCATTGTCACTAGGAACAGAAAACTTAAGCCTTTTATTTAGACGTTTCAACTTATTAAAAACTTCCTTGAAAGGCAAACTAGATTCAAGCATCAAGTAAGTAGAATTCCACCTAGTTTTACAATCAAGACCTATTCTTTTAGGTTTTGTCACATTCAAAAGACGACAAGCTTCCTCAAATTTTTCAATTCTTTTAGGAGTAGACATCCAAAATGCTACACACTCTCTTACTTTGACAATTGCACTATCAATAACTTCTAAACCATCTTTCACAATCAAGTTTAGAATATGAGCACTACACCTCATGTGCAAAAAATCTCCATTCAACACCAAACAACTACTTTCTAATTTCTCTAACAAGACATTGATCATGGAATCATTTGTGGTACAATTATCAACAACAATAGAAGAAATTTTGTTTTCCAAAGAGAATTGAGACAAACTATCCATTAGAACCTTAGCAATAACCCCCTTTGTATGTGGACATGGAACAAAACAAAACCTACACACAAAATATACATACCAAAATACCAAATACACAAATTAAGGCTAGAACAATTACCAACACAAACATCATATCATCATATAACCAGAATTCAAATTACAAAAAACAATGAAATACTAGTATATAAACATTATATTAACTATACTAAATAATAACAAAATTAATCAAACAATTACCTTAATGTTCGATTATGCATAACCCATCGATGATCAATAAAATGCGCGGTCACAGCCATGTATCCTTTTTTCTGATTGGAGGCAGTCCACATATCGGTTGTTATAGCCACTCTACCCTCATTAGCCTCTAACAAAGCCTTTAGAGAAATTTTCTCATTGTTGTACATCTTCATCACATCACTCCTTAGTGTGTTTCTTGAAATAATCTTGAAATTCTCATTTAAGCTCTTGACAAAGCTTCTAAAACCAGTGTGATTCACAATTGACAAAGGATACTCATGGATTACTACCATCTTAACCAATTCTCGCCTTGAAACATCTTGATCAAATATCACTTTCTTTTGCTTTTCCTTAACGGTCAAAGATGTAGTCCCATCAAGTTCAGTCTTAATTTTCAACTGTGATTGACCGGCTGCAAGCTTCAAATGCTTTCCCGAACATGAATTGTTAGCATGTTTGAGAAGGTGTGAAGTTCCATTTTTTCCGTTGTAAGAGAGTTTACTTTTACAATACTTGCATTGTGCCTTTTCTATACCTTTGATTGTAACCAAATCAAAATAATCCCATACTTCAGAAGTTAGTTTCTTACTTCTCTTAGAAGAACTAGATTCAACTTCTTTGCTAGTATCATTCTGGACCTCAACAAACCCCTCCTCCGAATCCCCTTCCTCATCATTTGCATTTGACACCACCACAAATGGTACTTCATTACTATCTTTAAAATTTGATTGTTCATCCATAAGGCTGAAATATTACAAAGAATAATAATTTAAACTAATTTTCATCAACAATTTACAATCTATTTCAACAACTTTTTAAAGCAAAATCATATACACGGCATAACCTGATAACCAAACACAACATAACCAAAATTTACAAACTAAATGACAAAATGAAAATTAAAACATGCAAAAGAATTGCAGCAAATTAATTAAACTTACAGATCCTACAATTAGCTAAAACTACAAGTCTACAACATGAAAATTAATTAAACTTAACATAAAGTAAAATTCTAAAAACTAAAACATGCAACGGAAAGTCGGAAACTAACGAAACATCAGACATCACTCATTACTTCATTAGATCCACTCATTATACTAACAATTTATTAAGCATTAACATGAAAAAATTGCTTTAATAAAACCAAACATAAAGTAACGAATTCGAAGATTAATTAAACTACTTACCAGAACACGAACTGCTGTAGTGTACTTGCGGTCGTCGGAGAGGATGAGGTGGACTACTGGAGTGTATTGCGGTCGCCGGAAAATATGGGAGAATGAAGGTGTCGTTTGGGAGTTTGGACTTGGGAGAGAGGAGAAAGAGTCAGACTCTCAGAGGGTGTGTGCGTGAGATTTAGGTTTGGTAGAGTTAGAACTTAGAGCCTTAAGGCCCTTAGAGGCATAAAATCATATCTTGTGGGCTGGGCTTGTATATTATATTAAAAATATTTTTTCTTAAAAAACACGGGTAAACGGATACGGATACGGGTATTTGAGTCAGACCCGTATCCAGATCCGTTTTTCAGGACAGGATCCGTATCCGACCCGGATCCGACGGGTCCAATTTAACAAGATCCATATCCGTGAAAACGGATATGGATCCACGGATCCGGGTCGGATACGGATCTATTGCCATCCCTAACCTCAAGCCATCCACTAGTCGCCCAGATGACGATGACCAGGATGAGGAGGAGAAAGAAAAAGAAAAAGAGCCCAGCACAAAAAAGCCGAAAGGCCTAAGTGCTTCGGCCCAAGGTTCTGTGCCCAGAGAAAAAGGGCCAGAAAGGGAAAAGGCTAGCTCTTCATCTGAGCCGAAAGACTCAGAGAGCCAGCCGAAGAACAAAAAGTCTGGGACGTCTGCTGACATAAACAGCAGGCCAGATTGTGAAGAGTCCAGTCAGTCAGCAATGGACATGGACCAGCAGACTGAAACGGTCGAGTTGGCCGAAGGAGACGCTGAGAAATGTGTGACAATCGGGATGGACCTTGATCCGAACACCCGTTGTGAACTTATTCAGCTCCTTCGGGACAACAGAGATGTGTTTGCTTTCTCGGCAGCTGATATGCCCAACGTGTCGACCAATTAAGCAAAAGAAGCGGAATTACTCCGCTAATAAGAACCGAGACATCGCAGCCGAGGTACAAAAGTTGCTGGAGGCAGGCTTCATCGAGCCTTGTCAATATCAAGAATGGCTGGAAAATGTGGTGATGGTGCAGAAGGCCAATGGTACCTGGAGGATGTGCGTTGACTTCACGGACCTAAATAAGGCTTGTCCGAAGGATTTCTATCCCTTGCCGAGGATCGATCAGCTAGTCGACTCGACAAGTGGCCATGCCTTGCTTAGTTTCATGGACGCATTCTCGGGGTATCATCAGATCTTCATGCACCCCGACGATCGAGCAAAGACGACATTCGTCACGAACGCCGGGGTGTACAATTATAAAATGATGCCCTTCGGATTGAAAAATGCGGGGGCAACCTATCAAAGGCTGGTGGATCAAGTTTTCGCCGATCAAAAGGGCCGAAACATGGAAGTCTATGTTGACGATTCGATCGTCAAAAGCAAAAAATCTGAGGACCATGTTAAAGACCTGGCTGAAACCTTCGCCACATTAAGAAAGCATCAAATGAAGCTGAATCCGAAGAAGTGTGTCTTCGGCGTGAAGTCAAGGAAATTCCTTGGGTTCATGGTCAGCAAGAGGGGGATTGATACCAATCCCTCCAAAGTTAAAGCAGCGCTCGACCTTCTTGAGCCGAAAACAAAGCGGGATGTTCAGCGGCTCACCGGAAGAATGGCAGCTCTCTCGAGGTTCATTTCCAGAGCTTCGGATAAGGGGTTACCTTTCTTCAAAGCCCTGAAACTCCCGAAAACAAAAGAGCTCGTTTGGGAGGAAGAGCAAAAAGAAGCCTTCAAGCAGCTTCGGGAGCATCTGGCTCAACTCCCAACGCTGGCTAGCCCAGCAGAGGGAGAAACTTTGTATCTGTATGTGGCTGTTAGCCCAGCCACCATCAGTGCAGTGCTGCTGAAGGAAGAAAGCAAAATTCAGCAACCGATCTATTTCGTCAGTCACACCCTGACGGATGCCGAGACTCGCTACCCTCTACTCGAGAAAGTCGCTTTTGCGGTAGTGGTAGCTGCTCGGAAGCTGAGGCCCTATTTTGATTGCCATCAGATAGTGGTCTTAACTGATCAGCCGCTGGAAAAAGTTCTCGGCAAAGTTGAAAAATCTGGTAGGCTGGCCAAGTGGGCTTTTGAGCTCACCGAATTCAGCATCAGCTACCAGCCGAGGGCTGCCATCAAGGCTCAAGCTCTAGCGGATTTCTTGGCCGAATGCTCGTACCAAGAGACGTTAGACAATGAAAGGAAAGTCTGGACCGTGTTTACGGATGGATCCTCCACCGTAAATGGTTCGGGGGCAGGGGTAGTGATAACCTCTCCCGAAGGCAAATCCTTTGAGTATGCACTAAAATTTTCTTTTAAGGCTTCGAACAACGAAGCTGAATATGAGGCAGCAATCGCTGGCCTAGAATTGTGCATCTCCATGGAAGCCGAGCATGTCTGCCTGAAAACAGACTCTCAGCTAGTTGCATATCAGATCAGTGGCAGCTACGAGGCCAAAGAGCCCTCCATGATAGCCTATCTTGCCAAGATCAAATCAGTCATTGCAAAGCTGAGAACTTTTGTGGTTCAGCTGATCCCAAGGGGTCAGAATATTCAGGCCGATGCACTCTCCAAACTCGCCAGTTCAACTCTCACTGAGCTGAACAGATCTGTATATGTGGAAGTGTGTCGAGAAAGAAGTGTCGACGAAGCACCTGAAGTGTGCTGCGCGGACCCAGAGCCTAGCTGGATGGACCCCATCCTAGCTTTCAAGCTTCGGGGAGAGATTCCCGAAGATAGAATTTTGGCCTCCAAGCTGAAGAGAACCAGCTCAAGGTTCATTGTCTTCAGGGGGGAACTTCTGAAAAAGTCCTTCTCAGCCCCATTGCTGAAATGCGTGGGACCAACAGATGCAGATTATATCCTACGGGAGATTCACCTCGGCATCTGCGGGAACCACATCGGGGGAAGGACCTTAGCCCACAAGGCATTGAGGGCCGGATATTACTGGCCCACCATGATCTCAGATGCTAAAGAGCTGGTCCGGAAATGCGAAAAATGTCAAAAATTCGCACCAGTTATCCATCAGCCAGCTAGGGATCTTCAGCCGATCCTTAATCCACTCCCGTTTGCCCAATGGGGACTGGATATACTGGGACCATTTCCAGATGCTGTGTACCAGAAAAAATGGCTGATAGTCGGTGTTGACTACTTCAGCAAATGGATCGAGGCCGAAGCAGCCTCGAACATTACAGAGCAAACTGTCAGGAAATTTATCTGGCAGAATATCATCACTCGTTTCGGCATCCCGAGAGTATTTGTCTTCGATCATGGGAGGCAATTCGATAACTTACCGCTGAAGCGGTATACAGATCAGTTCGGCATCAAACTGGCATATTCGGCGGTATGCCACCCGCAAAGTAACGGACAAGCCGAAGCTGCAAATAAACAGATCCTAAATGCCCTCAAAAAGAGGGTGGAAGATCAAAAGTCCAAGTGGCTGGAGGAGCTCCCAGGAACCCTTTGGTCCCTTCGGACAACTGAAAAAGAGGCAACGGGCTATTCACCTTTTGAACTGGTATATGGTGCCGAAGCTGTTCTTCCAGTGGAAATCGGCTCTGAGAGTTTACGAGTGCACCACTTCTCGGCTGAGAATGAGCAACTGATGAAGGAATCTGTCGATTTCCTCGACGAAGTGAGAGACTCATCCCGAGGCAGAATGGCTGCTTATAAGCAGAGAATCAGCAAATTTTACAACCGAAGGGTCCATGCAAGGCCACTCAAAATTGGAGACCTTGTCCTTCGGAATGCTGCTGCAGTTCAGAAAGGCCGAGTCCATGGGAAACTCTCAGCCGCATGGGAAGGGCCCTATGAAATCTGTGATGAGCTTCAGCCAGGGACATACCGACTTCGGCAGTTGGATGGAACTGAGTTGAAAAATCACTGGAACGCTGATGTACTGAAGAAATATCATGTGTAAACCCTTCGGGGCAGAACAATCTTTGTAAGTACATTTTGAATTAATGAAAGACATGTGTCCATGGACAAGTCTGGGATATTGCCTTAACTGAGCCTTGTATCCTAGAAAGCCATTATCCGAAACATTGCCTTTAGTTGGCCCTGTGTTTCGGATATCCATTTTTTAAAGATAGACAGAAAATCAAGGATAACAGCAACTGTTGGAAATTTTTTATTCAGCCCCGTCTGAAACCTTCGCCTCCGGGTAACTGGGTTTCGGATTGCTGACAAACTCGTCTTTTTAAAGAACTCCGGTCTTTCAGCTGAAGTCAAACTTCAGTAAAACTTGTTCTCCAAAGACTTGTTCTTCAGTCTGGGATATTGCCTTAACTGAGCCTTGTATCCCAGAAAGCCATTATCCGAAGCATTGCCTTCAGTTGACCCTGTGTTTCGGATATCCATTTTTAAAAGATAGAGAAACAAAACCCAGCTCAGTAATCCAAAGACTTGAATCTTCAGATTTCTGGGGGGGCAAGAGGCACTACCAGTGCAAGTTTATGTTCAGCAAAATTCTTCAAGCCGGAAGCTTTGTACTTAGCAAATTTTTGCGAAAATTTCTCAAGCTCAGAAACAGTAAAGCATTCAAAATAAGACAAAGCAGTTGAAGAAAGGAACATCAGATTAATGACTCATGCTCAAAAAGTGAGCTACAAGTTCAAATAGATTAAAGACTATATCGGCAGCCGCCCACAAGCGGAAAATAACAGCTGCCGAAATACGTACAGAAACAAAAATAAACTGTTTGTACATCAAGGCAAGCTGAAGCAAAAAGATAAGGCAAAAAGAGATTCAGAAAGCGGCGAGTCTGAAATTAAGCGCATGTTGATCCGCAAGATTCTGAAGACGACTGCCCGATTTCCTATGCTTCAGTTGGAGGATCAGGCTGATCAGCCGGGCCAAGCCCCGGGGCAGTCTCGGTTCCAGCAGCAGAGGAGGCAGGTTGGGCCCTTGCCTGAGCTTCAGCGGCTCGCTGTTCAGCCTCCAACTCCTGCCGCTCAGCTTCCTCCTCGGCTTGTTCAGCCTGAAGGATCTCATGCTCAGCAGGAGTGGCATACAGCATGTGCGGATCTTCGGGGTCCTGAGCCCAAAGCGCACACTTGGACCAATCCAGCGAAGGCTCAGCATGGAGAGCCAACCTCCGAGCCACCTTAAACCCATTAATGTAGCCCATCTCATATTCTTCTTGGGTGTATAGGCGGACTTGGAGTAGGGCTTCAGCATCAGCAAACTTCTTTTGACTCTCCTCCAAATCCTTTTTAGATTTTTCTAACTCTTCTGAGAGTTTGGAGGAAGAAGTCTTCTGCTCATTAAGCTCCAGCTGGACGTTGGAAGCTTCGGTTTTGGCCTGGGTCAGCTCATCTCCTTTGACTCTCAGCTGATCTTCCAACTCCTTCAGCTTCTGGTCTTGGCTCTCAGCAGCAGCTTGGGCAGCAGAAAGGTGAACATCCCTAGCCTGTAGAGCCTCTTCAGCAGCCATCCTGCTGGCTTCAAGAGCTTCCAGCTTCCGCTGCACTTCAGCTTGGGCAGCAGCTCCTTCTTGAATTCGGATCTCGATGGCAACTTTAAATTTGGAGATGTCCACTCCCATTTGCTCCTAAAGGAATTTCTCCCCTTCCATCAGCGGGGGAAAAACTTCCTTCTCCATAGCCGAGCAGAAGGTTTGAATGGCTTCAGCAGCCCTCTTTTCATACTCTTCGCTCTGCTGCTGCTTCTCTTCAGCAGCCTGCTGCTTCAGCTCAGCAAGCTTCGCCTCCTCCCGGGCAATTTTTGCCTCCTCCCAGGCATGCTCCAGCTTGTCTTGGAGGGTGTCAATCAACTCTACAGTAAGAGTCTGATTGTGCACAACCTATTTGCAGGGGCACATCAGTTGAAATAAATAAAGTAATAAAGAAGAGCTGAGTGAAAGCAAAGCAGCTAAAAGGTTAAGTACCTGCATCAGAAAACGCTGGTTGTCTCTTGCAGGGTCAGGGACCCTTCGGCTGGATTCTCCCATCCCAGCCGTGGCCTTCAGCGACCACACCCTTGCTCGGTCCACTTCGGACATGCTAGTCAAGTCGCCGAAGTAGCCTGCAGCCCCTTCACGGTTCTGGCCCCAAATTCGCTCCCAAACAGGTTCTGGGACTGTAATACGGGGGGCCGAGAAACCCAAATCTCCAGAGTTCAGCGTCTGGAATGAGGGAAAGGAAGAAGAGGGAACCTCCTGAATCTTCTCAGGTTCAGCATGACCTTCTCCTTCGGCGGAGCCCAGTTGGTCTCCACCAGGGTCAGCAGCAACGACCTTCTCTGCTTCCTCCCCCAGATCAGGTTGACGAAGAAAAGCGTCAACCTCCCTATCAATATCATCTGAGAAGCCTTCAGCAATCGGCTTCTCAGATTCTTCAGCAGGGTGTCCCTGAACCCCCCCCTTCGGATCAGGAGTTCTTTGGTCCACCTCCATCTCTTGAGTTTCGGGAGGTGGAGGGGGGGTTTGAGGACGCGGAGCTTCCGGCGGAGGGGGAGCCCTCGGCGAGCGTCTACCTTCATCAAGCTCCCGTATGAGGATGCCCCCAGTAGGCCTCATCCCCATCTGAAACTGCCGAGGCCCCAGCACGGCCAACCTCCTCCTTCTCTTTGCTAAGGGCTGCTCGTCCATTTCTTCAGATTCTGACGAAGATGGATCTTCAGAACGAGCAGGCGCCTTTCCTTCTCTTCTTCCGCTCCCTTCCTCAGACTGCAGAAAGGGGGGGCAGCAAAGTATGAGTAAAAAAATAAAATAAAATAATAATAATAAAATAAAATAAATACCAAGCAAGTCAGGAACTTACTGGAACCCTCGGCTGAACTCCGGGTGCAGGGATATCCCTCTCAGCAGCACCAGACGTTCCAACACCTCCTTCCAAGGAGTTGATTACTCAGGACACGTCAGCTGCTGTCTGAGCAGCCTGTGCTTCCTCAGGTAATAAAGGCCGAAGGGGATCTCGCTTCTCCCACCAAGGCTTCTGCTTGGTGTATTCGGCAGCGGCTTCAATTTGAAGACCCGTTTTGTGCAGATGCAGCGGACGGTTCTTCGGAGCTGTGATTGCCGGAGCCCGGTCTAGAATGACCCTTTCAGCGTTCACCCCGAGCCGGTTATAATCAATTCCCGAGGTAGCTTCGCTCAGCTCTGAAAAGAACAGACGAAGGTTAGACTAAGGGAATAAGCATCAAAGACAAATCAAAATTGATTAAGTTAAAGTCCTCGGCCCCAGCCGAACATACTTACCACCCCTGTACTTTCGGCTGAGACCGACAACTGCCAACATCTTCTCTTGAAAGATGTAATGGTTATCCGGAAGCCATCTGGCCGGGAGAGTTCTCATTCGGCCAACTCCCCCGGGGTTATTCTGCTTCCCGAAGAAGCTCATTTTCTCATAACTCGGGTGGCTAGTGGCATCAGGGTCCTCAGGACCCAAGTCTTGCATGTTCGGATCAGGCCTGGAGAGGTATCGGGGAGCCCCGAAAAAATATGGATGCTCCGGATCAGCGGGAACTCTCACCCAGACCCATTGACCCCTCCAATCCTTATCCGAGGAGTCGTTCGGCCACATAGTCAGATATTGGGGGCGACTCTCTATTCGCCACCAGCCTGAAGACCCGTGTTGGCCGTACACGCTCTGGAGGTTCTGCACTAGCTGATGCATCTTTCGGAAGCAGTGCAAATTCGGTTCAACAGCAAAAAACCGACACACCCAGAGATAAGTCATCACCCGCCGAATGCTAACGGGTGTTAATTGGCACAGGGAGATCTTGTACTTTATTAAAATGTCCCTAACGAAGGGATCCAAAGGAAACCGAAGCCCGTATTGCAATTGCCGAGTGTACACCCCTACATACCCAGGAGGGGGACGGTGAATCCTGTCAGTTGGCGAGGGCATTCGGCACCAATGCCCATCCTCTTCAAAAATGTCGTAGTGCAACTCAATTTGCTCGGCGAATCGGTAGGTTTCGGCATGCCGAACCCACCATGAGTATGGGGTATTTCTCACCATGGCGTCCTGGGCCTCGGCGTCCTGCCATTCAGCATGCCCAGGAAGCAGGTCCCAGAGCACAGGGGGAAAATCTTCAGCCTGCCCAGCCTGTTCTCTCTGCTCAGGTTGCTCCGCCTCGCCGGCCTCGGCGTCTTGCTGAGGCGGCGCGGCGTTCAAAGGAACTGCCGGAATCCCCCTTTCCGGGTCTTCACCGGCTCGTTCCCCGTTCCAAACGTCGGCGCGGTCACGGGGATCCCTAGCCTGACCCCGTCGACCCGGCTGACGCCTCCTTTCTCGAGCCATAATCAAATTCAGAGAAGGAAAGAAGGGAGAAGAAGAATTTCCCTAAAAAAGGGCAAGAAAATCGAAAAAGCTCGGAGAAAATTACCTTCAAATTGGCCGGAATACGCCGGTCAAATCAGTGAAAGCGATGGATTTGAGTCTCGAACTTGGATTCGAAAACGGTACGCTGGAAATTCAGAGCGAAAAAGGGCTTGCGCGAGAATTTGAGTGTAAGTTGGTGAAGAAATGAGGTTGAAATGCGAATCAGACCTTATAATTCCAGGAAGGAGAATCCCAAAGGTCGAAGAGTTCAAATTTCTCTTAAATGCCTCCTTAATTAACCGTTAAACACTCTCTCTCTCGATTAACCGCCCACTATCCACTCCACTTCCTGTTAATTATCCAAATTACAGTTATTTAATTAATAACTGTTTAAAAATTTAAATCTTTTGATTAAATCATTTACTTCCCTCCATTTCTTATTGGATTCAAACCCGACCCGTCATCCTTCCAAATCGGGTCTGGGGGGCAAGTTGTTTGGGTCCAATTTATCTAATTAGGCCTAGTCATGTATTTGGGTCCAATTATCTTATTGGGCCTGGTCACTAAATGACTTCATATTCCAAGGTCAAGGCCCGAGCCTCCAATCAAGCCAAGTCAACCAAGAGTCCTTTGGTCCGAATTGCCATGGTCAGCCCATGACTATCTAAAGGCCCAATTTCTCTCCTCTCATCATGTGCAAAGGTATAAAAGCCTTCAATTCATTCATTTGTACATAACAACACAACAAAGCCTCAAGCATAAAATCTCTTGCATAGCTTTCTCTCTCTAAACACTGTTTGACTCTGGCATCGGAGGGGTCTTCCTCGGATCCACCCCCGAGGCCAGTTTACGTGTTTTAGTTGTGCAGGAAACCTTCGGCCCAGCATCAATTGGACCGGACCAGTCTTCAGCCACTTCAGCGGGCCTTCGACAAGGCCCCATTGTTTTCACCCGAAACACATACTAAATTTTGTATTTTGTTAGATATAAATATACATTTGAGTAGGAAATTGTGTTTGTGTTTGCATGGAACAGTTTTACTTCTTAAATGTTGAACCTAGGTTTGAATTTGTATTGTTCTTGAGTATGAGATGTTTTGGTGTGGTTAAATTAAGGTAATTTAATCCGATTTTGCAGAATGTATGAGAAGGTTTTGTTTTGATTTAAGTATAAGATGCATACTATTGACATTGATGTGGATCCTCATATTTGTAACCTCATGGATTAAATTATAGAATTTGAAGATAGGTTTAAAAAAAAAAAGGTTAGTAGTTATATCAAACTCTATTTTTGCTTATGCTTATATTGGTAAACACTGGCCAATAGATGATGATGGTGGGTTATGGAGAATGTTTAGGACATTCCCAAATGTCGAATTTTATGAGATTTTAGTTAGGACATTCCCAGAAGAAGCCATTGAAGTGTAAGAGTTGAAAGAATTCTGAAAGAGAAAGGAAGAGAAGACAAAAGACATGAGAAATGAAAAAAAGAAAAAAAGTTGGGAGAAGGTTAAATAGGAAAGAGGGGAATATCGAAATAAAAGGAGGGAAATCTGAAAGGGAATTTTGGAGGGAGATTAAATGGTAGGGGCATTTGAGTATTTTCACTTTCCCAACCCATTAAAACACCCAACTTAACGTTACTGTAGCAATTTAGGAAAAAGTTTAGGGGTACCGCTGATAATGAAAGTTTAATGAAGTGTATCATTGATAAAAGTCAAAACCTGAAGGGTATTATTGATAATTTCCCTAAAAGAATTTATTTCCTTAGATGCGCATGGACTTTTAAGTGATATGCTGTGAATGTACTCAACTACTACTGTATTTTTACATTTATAAAACTAACTTTATATTTTTAATAAACCACCAAGCAAAATACATTAGCTTAAATATTTCTCGTACAAAGTAATTAATTAGCTGGTTAAAGTGTATACATAAATGGTGCGGGGTCTAAACGTGTAATAGTTTATTATAAATACGCGCAATGTGCATGCATGGTAGCTTTCGCATCATTTGGGTGGCTCGAATAAGAGGTCTCGTATTTAATTTGTGGAGTGACAATAATTTCATACACACCAATAAACTACTGGATTTATTTAATATATATATTTGACCTAATTATAACTCATTTATAGCCAAACTTAGCTTGTGGTGAGTTACTCAATTTCCATTCATTTTATGCAACAAATGCATGCAAAAGCTTTCCTTTTTTTTTTTGATAACATGATGTATGTACTCAAATGCACTTAATAGCAGTCAATAATATATACGAAATACTAATTATATCAACATGCATTTGACACACACACACACAAAAAAAAAAAAAAAAAAAAAAAAAAAAAACCAACCGAATATGTATACTGAGATCAAGTTACAAAATTCTACTTGATAGAATAATAAAGTTTAGACATCAAACCAGACAATAACCATTAATCATGCAAATAAGACAGGAAAATCTTAATTAATTCGAGAGAAGAGATACGATCATAGATATTTTTAATTCAAACATAGACTTTCTACCAAATCATTAAGATAGACAAGTGCAAGTAAGCTAAGGTCAAATGAAGTTTCGTGAAAGGAAACTTTTTTTTTTTTTTTTTTTTTTTTTTTTTTTGTTAACAAGGACAATACCTTAATTGTACTGAACCTTCAATTCATAACCTTTTATAGGTTAACTAGCCCTTCTATATACGTAAATAGTTGAGAGTTAAAAAATTAATTAAAGTAATCGAAATATCTCTCTAGTCCTAGGCACAATACAAGTCGTAGATGGTAAAGTCTGAACTTTTGATCTGATCAGAAGTTGACTTTCCCACTATCTCATCAACTCGCCGTTTCATTATATTCATCTCGATCAATATATATAGATACATATACAAGAAAATGAGAATTAATATTGTGTGAAAACGAATTTTTATATTATTATTAAATTGGAGAAATAATATGGTTGTAAAATAGCATGAATTCAAGTAAGTCCAGACAGGCGGAAGCAATAAAAAAAATTGCATATAGATAAGTCATATTGCTAAATATTCCGATAACCCAAATCTCACCAGTATTTCCTTTGTATCTTTATATGTATCCTCCTTGAAAACAAAATAAAGAGGTGGGTGTTCATATTGGTCAAGAAAAACACCTCACTTACTCCCTATATTATTAGTCATTTATCATCATGTCATTTTCATAAAACAGCCAATACAATAAAGGGTGTTATAGTTGCTTGAACCAACTTCAGAGCAGCCCAGCTAGAAAAGTAAGAGAACAATTCTCACAAAATTCCATTAATTATTGCGTGTGTCATCTCTTAACAACTTGATTTATGACCAATTTTCCTAACTATAAGCCAAGTAGGCCTTTATGTGCCACTCGATCGAATATTCTGCTCAAGAACATATGATTGTTGTGTCTAATCTCATCCACAACAACAAATTTTGCTACAAATTCGTCTAATGATCACACATTTCACTACAAATGCATATAATTATCACACATTAACTTCTAATTTGTCTGCTTTTTTCCACTTTAAGATGGACGGTCCAAGCTTATTAATTAGCAATTTAGCATTATTAGATTTTAATTAACGTCTTAAACTTCACATAATTCAATTATTTAATGTACGTACGCAATTAAAAAAATGCAATATTATTATTGACGACGTCATAATATGCCGATCCTAATCAAATAAATGTCATTCATTATACGGTGACAGTACACTAGGAAAGGACTTGGGAGCAAGAGAACACAAGGGATGGTTAATAACTTAATATGCATATGAATTCACAAAATTCTTCTATTTTTCTTATTTGGGACAATATTGAATTCTCTACTCTTTCTAATCTTCTGTTGATCTGATCTACATCAACCCCTTAGTGTTGTGAAACATGTTGGTCTTAAATATTCGATTTATTAGTTATTTCACAATTTTAACTACACATCTTTCATCATCAATCGATTATGTATTATAAAATTTATTTAAGTTAATATTTTAGGAATACATATTGAACAATTTTAAGTAAACCCCAGCCCATATATAAGCATATAAATTAAAAGCTTTTATACAATAGGTCGCATATTTTAATTATTCCCCTCCCCTATTTGAAATGTTTTTAAGGGTAACGTTGAGCAATTTTTTGGCCAATGTTTTCATCTTTTTATCGAGACAATCCAAATAGGAGCAACTTAGTACAATATGTCAGTATTACGTAGTTTGTACAGATTTGTAGCATTATCATCAGTTAGAGATGAGTGTGCACGCAGTGTAAACGTTGATAATTGAAGCTTGGCAGTTGGGAGTTTGAGACTAAGACATCTTAGCAACTTGACAGTTAAGACACTTATAGACGATCAAAGAATGCAACGTACGTAAAGAGTTATGATGATCGATCATAGACATGCATGGTCAACCAAACAGTGTAAACGGTCCAACCTCAGCTTACCAGTATACTTGTATAATTCGGCAGGATTATATTACTAGCTAGGATCTTTCACAGTCCAAGTTGAAGATTTCTTTATCTCAAAATTTAAGACAGTTCTCAACTACGTACACTTTATAAAATTATAAGTAACCATTACTATAGGGTGACAATAACAACCACATGGATGTACAAGTTCATAAACAGGCCACTATACGAGTATACGATAAAAGGAACATAGGCTGTTGGAAGTTCTTGAAGTAAAACCAAGAAAGTTACGATGTTTATTCTTTTGACTGTTGGGATTTAATGGCTATTGGAATCCCTTGATTTTAGCTTCCTCTTATTGCTAATTTAATGGGCATTATTGCTGATTAATGTTGTTACTTATTGCCTAGCCGTTGCCTCCTTGATTACTCATTTTAATAGTTGGTCAATGGCACTTAATACTCCACTTATTAAGGTTGGCCGTTGCCTTCTTCTATACTTACATATATTCAAGCTTCCTTGACTACTAGATGACACACACAAAAATAAAACACTCTCTTATTCTTTTTTAAAAAATATTCTTTTGGTTTTTGGGCAAGTATTCTGAATTCCAGTCGGGTTTGTGAGTGCACACAAATTCCGGCGCCGTGCTTATCCTGGAGGGCGACCGCTTGATGTCTACTGCACCGGGGTAGCGCGAAATCGTCTTTTAGGTCAGTGGTTTACCACGACGCGGCAATTTTCAATTGGTCTACACAACATTGAGATGAGTATTTTTTCGTTTAATTTGCTTATTTTCTAACAATCTAAAAGACGATTTATTGATTCCGTATATGTTGAAATTGCAAATTAAATACATACGAATTATTTTGTGTTGTGTATGTGTAGTTATTGGTCATATTACTAATTTTATGATGAATAATTTGAGGGTATTGATGGTAGTTGTTTTATAAGATTGATGGTTGTCCCATATTGTGGGAAGGGGTATGTATTATTTGGAAAAAAAATTGCCATCCTCGATTGTTCGTAATGAATATGGAGTATATACTTAGTTCTCCACTATTCTTATTAGTAGTAGGAATTTCCCTTGATTTAATTTATTGCTGGGCTTCTTTACATGAAGTAATACATGCACATATATTTTGGTTCTATTTGATTTTGCTTTTTATATGGTGGACATGGTTGCGTTTAACAAACTTTGATTTATTTGCCTATGGGTTTGTGTTTATATGATGCATCAAGTTAATTTTCCTCACTAATTATTTAGTGGGTTCTTCATATAAATTTACATAAGGTTTTGGTTTTATTTGGACCATATTTTGTTAATTTGTTGGGTATGTGACGAGATGAATTGTATTGAAATAAGAACCATCTTCTTGTTATTAGTTGTCATGAGTTTATAGAGTATTTATTCTATACTTCTATTGGTTGATCTTCCTCCGACCTCTAATTAGTGGGTAATGCCAAAATTTGTAGAGTATATTGCTTCTAACTATGAGTTGCATGCATTTTTTATTTACTGTTGCTCCGTAGGCCTTTTGTTTATTTATTTGTACTACGTAACTAGTACGTTATGGACTTAGGGTCAACCGTAATACATGTTTATATGTATGTTTATGGAATTTTGGCCTTTTCTTTATTTTATTTTTAATCAATTGATTTTCTTGACATGTTTCGGTGGTTATTTGATACTATGTAGAAGAATAGCTTTGAGTCTTTGACTTTATTTAAAAATATGATTGGCTTGGTTAAAGCTTTATTTGGTTATTATCCTTCTACACATCAACACACATACTTGTTAGTAACGGTCGAAAGGAGAGACTAATTTAAGCCATAATTAGTTAATTACCCATTTAATTAGCCTCTTTAAGGCTTATTAGTGTTGTACGTTACTTTTTGTATGGTTGGTGGATTTGGATTTCCTTTTCATTTGCTTGATTATGGCTATTAATAATTTAATTTCAATGACTAATAATGGAAATTATAATGTTACTGGTTGCACTCGTATTTGTTACGGTTTGCAATCTTATTTGGTTATTCCTTAAAATAAAGAGTTGTACAATGTTTTTAATTTTTTCATTGTAGTTGTTTGGGATTTAGTGTTTCCTAAATATCATTGTTTTGTGGAGTTTTTTGTTGATATTCTCTAATGCCTTAATATGCTATATATTTGAGACTTTAGGGCTTGTTCGTTATTCGCGGATTTACAGGAGCAGTCCCAAAGATGACCCCCGATCAAAGGTCATCCTTGGTCGGTTTGAGCTGAAATTTTGGGAGTATGTTTGGGACACATGAGGCTTATTTTTCACCGGTTGGATTCTCACTAGCTGTTCAGATTAGTGAGTTATGATGACATCTTGAGGCTCTTATTTACAACGAGGACGGTTGGACATCTCATAGAGGTCTCACACATGTTACTTGATTTAATTCAAGGGAGGTTCATTCTAAACCAAGTCTTATGTTATTATATCATTTGGGTTAATTCCTAGTAATCATCTAAACAAATATATGCTTTTGTGGTTGTTGACAAAGAATGTTGAATTTGTCAATTTATTATTTGTTGAATGATTAATAGAAAGTAAAAGTTATAATGTCGATATTTTATGAGCATGACATTATATTGCATAAAATCAGTTACCTTTAATTGGTTGGTTCTACATTTTGTGGATTAACTTGTTATTCAGTAGGATGCTTTGAGCAATGTTTTTTAACATGTTTTTGAGGTGCATGTATGTACTCCGAGTACTACTTTTTAGCATGATTTATGTATGGTGTTGAGTAAGGAGTTGAGATATACTATGTCAATTGATTGAACCCATGGTATGCAATACTGGTATTGAGAAGCTTTATTCATAACTCATTGATTTCATTACTTTATTATTCTCGATTTAACATGCATGTGTGAAATTTATAAATTCTCAAACTTATTGAGTTTCGTGAAGGGAAATTATGTGATAATTTTTCTGTAAGGATATTCTATGACTTTCTCTTTGGAGAATTTTCGAGTAAAGTGTTTTGGGAATTAGACTACTATTTTTCCAATTTTTTTTATGGTGGTTTATTGTTACTGCCTATAACTCTTTATTGTGTTATAAATTCTTTATGAATAAAGCATGACTGAATTTCATATGTTGGCATGAGAATTAATATTTTGAAGTTGAATTATTATATATCTTTGATTAATTTAATGTTTCAAAAATCTATCTTTATTCCCCTGTCCACCTTATATATTACTCCCAAGTCCTATGACATAGTTATGAGTTTTTCCTCAATCATGTATTTGACTACGTTTTATTTGGGATTTGGACCTTATGTTTTCATGTGGGGGTTATAAGTTTTTGAACTTATAAAATTTCTATATAAGGAGTTTATGTCATTACAGACCCCATATGAATTTTGGAGGGAGTTTCATTCATTGAGAATGTAGGTTTTAGGCGTACTGCTAAGGGCTTTGATCTGAATCGGACTTCGTTGTCCAATGTGGGGGAAGTAATAAAGAATTAGTGTTGGACTCAAAGTCTAGGCTCAGTTTTTGCTTGGTAATTGCATTTTAGTTCATGACTTTTTATGCGAGTCTTGGAGTAATTTTATCCTGAGCATGATTGATCCTTTATATGGATAATTTGTCTTTGAGCATATTTGTATGTATGTTAGCACTATGTTTCCAGTGATTAGATATGCACATTAATGTTAGAGTTTTCTATTGTTTAATGCAAAGCCTGAAAGTGATTAATTGTGCTAAAGACGGTTTTTGATGGTGTTTGCCTTACAAGTTTGTTTTGGTAACTCTATGTCTTTAGAGTATCTACTTTAAATAAATGGAATATTATGAGTGATTATTGTTTCCGTGGAAGAAGTCATTGAATATTAGTTAGATTATTATGTCTAACTATGTGTAGAATATTACAATCTTTTTCCTGGGATTGTGATGCTTAATATCTCTTCTATGGATTGTGTTGCTAATTCACTGAGTTCTCGTTGGAAGTCTTTAAGGCTAAACATTTGATTTGGATAAGTCATTGCTATCAGATAATTTTTTGAATTTATTGATTATATGGGAGCAATTGTGTCCATTTAGTATTGCTATGTTTCTTGGGAACTATTCTTAGTCTGTTATTGCTTATTATGTAAGTAGATTAAGAAAGTATACTCTTAACTCAAGCAATAATCGTTAGATCGTTTTGAGGAGGTTGCATAGGTACTTGAAAAGTACACAAGATTAGAGTTTGCACAAATGCAAGTTTCCATGAATCTTGGAGTTCGACGATGAGTTCAAACTCAAGCGGTTATGTCTACTCCACTAAGTAGTGGAGTTATGTTTTGGAAATTGTGCAAAGCAACCTTGTTTTGCTATGTTTGTTTTGGAATAATCTAAATTTATTGCTTTTGAATTGACAGATTATGAGGCAAGATGGTCAAGGGTATATATGGCTCTTATGAGCACATGTGCTTGCAAATGTTCCATTGAAGGAGAATTCCTTGTGATTTGCAAGTCGTGGTTACTTTTGATTGAACCATTCCTATAATGGTTGATGTCAAAGATGACTTGTCGAATGGGGTGATATCACTAGACTACATAAAGTCTAAAAGAAATGTTACGGATCCGTTAACTTAAGGCCTTGTACAAAACTAGTTTTGGTAACATCGGAGGGGATGGGACTAAAAGCCCAAAGTATGAATTATAAGTAATCAACTCCTACTCATTATGAGTTCAAAGGGGAACGTTATGAAATAATTCGGAAGCACAAAATTTTATTTTTGTCCATCCCTAGATGTTTGATTTGTGCTTGCTACAAATGGAAAGAGGATGAGCAAATGGCTCTTAATGAACCCATATCCATATTTTTGGTGGTGTGATGTAGCTCACACTTGATGGGATTCACCTACTTAGGTGTGGAAGTGTGGCCGCTTCCTATGAGTATTGGGTGGGCTAATACTCTAGAGCACCTATGAGCATCCAGGCTGGACGTATGGCCAGTATAATGCGTCACCTTTATTCGCGGAATTTCAGAATATTATACATGTTCAATTGTGTGGCTCAAAGTGACGGGTCCCTAACTCCCTATTAAGTTCAAGACGAAGGTCACTTGGTAGGTGAGGGATCATAGCTTGATGTCCACTATGTGTTAATTCAAGTCGCGAGACATTGACACTTATGCAATTGTTTTGTTTTGCCCAAAACCAATTTTCTCTCTTTCTTTCTTTCACTTCTTCGAACCTGTGGGGGATTGTTGGAAGTTCTTGAAGTAAAACCAAGAAAGTTACGATGTTTATTCTTTTGACTGTTGGGATTTAATGGCTATTGGAATCCCTTGATTTTAGCTTCCTCTTATTGCTAATTTAATGGGCATTATTGCTGATTAATGTTGTTACTTATTGCCTAGCCGTTGCCTCCTTGATTACTCATTTTAATAGTTGGTCAATGGCACTTAATACTCCACTTATTAAGGTTGGCCGTTGCCTTCTTCTATACTTACATATATTCAAGCTTCCTTGACTACTAGATGACACACACAAAAATAAAACACTCTCTTATTCTTTTTTAAAAAATATTCTTTTGGTTTTTGGGCAAGTATTCTGAATTCCAGTCGGGTTTGTGAGTGCACACAAATTCCGGCGCCGTGCTTATCCTGGAGGGCGACCGCTTGATGTCTACTGCACCGGGGTAGCGCGAAATCGTCTTTTAGGTCAGTGGTTTACCACGACGCGGCAATTTTCAATTGGTCTACACAACATTGAGATGAGTATTTTTTCGTTTAATTTGCTTATTTTCTAACATAGGCTTCTCTCTTTCTGTACTCTGCTCGCCTGTCTACGCTAGGAAAGCAACATGCTGTGGGAAAGGAAAGCAAGAGAATGCTTTGTACCAAAAAAAGATAGAAGGATCGGAACATGTATAGTACGTAGGAGGTCAGTAGGTCACGACAAGTGCTCTAATCCCTTTCAAATAAATAAAAGAGGCGTATATGTAACTAGTGTTGGAAAATACAAGATCAGATTAGATCAGACAAGCAGTTTAGAAACGAGATTAAATATTTGATGTTCAAACAAATATACTAGTGTGAAAATACATAAAAACACCATTGTATTGGATTAAGATAGTACATTAAGTCTTGAATTGAATACTTACCTTACCTTCCCTAGCTAAAAAATCCAATGTAGATTAAAGAACGAAGAATCGGTTGAAAGTGATAAAAGCCACATGGACCCAAGAGATCAGAAGATTAAATATTTACAGCGCCAATAGTGAAGTGGTACGGTAAGACACCTACCAAAGCCAACTGTAAATTATATACTGTATATGTGGAGTATCATCAATATAATTATGAAAATTGAAGTGACAATTGTAATTCGGAGTAGATATCCAACTATTTTCGACAATTGTTTGATAAAAGTCACGACTTGTGACCCTCTAATTAGAAATTTGATTGGCTGACAATTTCATAAATGGATTATAGGATTTGAATGGTGTATGTTTTCATAGTTAGATATAGCTCACAAATATCATATCCGTACAACAACATGAAATTATTCTAGAGGATTTTGTTGTCAGGCTCCTAAGATTAAAACTTCAATTACTTTTGAGACATTCATCCAGAGTATTTTTTATGGAATGTTTCCTATAGGATATATCAAATTACAATGGGGTTGAAAATTACATGGCGGGTTGCATTTCATGTGAACGAACCAACAATAGATACTAATACACTATCAACATAATTTTTATAGCGGAGTAGTGTATAATATTTCAACCATTTTTTATTGCTTATTAAAGTATTAGACGTGTTATATATTCTTCCAGTAAGATAGAATTTCGTGTATAAATTGAAAACCAATATCATTGAAAAATAAAATAAAATAAAAAAAATGTCCCATATTGATATACGTAGTATTAACGTCTATTTGACTAGCATTCATAATTTGATATAAACATTTAAAGTATGTTAAGCAATATGATTTATGAAAAAATGGAAGAATTGTTATTAAAAGGCCGAATTAAGGGGGGACCGCGAGGGGGGTGTTTTCATTTTTCATGGCCACCCACACTACTCTTTATAACTATGCATGGATAATTTCGCGTAGAATGAGTGTTTGTCTAATGGTTTGACTAGCAAAATGCAAAGCTTGCATTGTTCCGCGTAATTGAAGTTTGGATTTTATAGCACTTTTCTAACATCAATATTGAGTAAAAATTCTTAAAAAAAATAATTAGTAAAAATTATACTACGTATGAAGCTTTTGAGCTCAAGGAAATCTCAACAATTAAAAAAGTCTAGGCAATTAAAATTTGTTTACGTATAAATAATTTGTATAATTGTATGTCATATCATCCTTCCTTTCCATGGCCTAGCTTAGCTTGCATTGTAGCTACTTGGCATATTACGAGGAATTTGAGTTTAAGACAAAAAGGATCCTATTTGCCGTCCCAAAATAAAGTAAACCCCATAAATCTTCCCAATTCCACCATTCAATGCTCTTCTTCCACCATTAAATCTAAGTCACCTATAATCCACCCACCAACCTTCCTATTCTTTGAGTCCCACTGATTAAATTAAAATATGGAGTACCCTTCTTTTTATACTATAGTATTATTTAAATTCTATTCGTAGTAACACTAATTCTAAGCATTATTTTAAATATAGTAACTAATTTAATATAAATCAACAAGAAGCTAAGCCACGTGGGTCCATATTAAAAATTGCTCCTTCTTTTGAACAAAAAACACCCACATTAGAAAGTTAGAAACCTAAGGAAACTCATCGAAAATCATTGTTCCTACTTCAAGGCTTACTTGAACGTAATCTACTTTTTTTACCCCACTAGTCCACTACCCATGTTCCTACTTCTTAGTCAATTGCTTCCTTTTTTCCTTACATTTCTTTTTTCTCAAAAGCGCGTAAACAAATTTTTATACTTTTTGAATGAAGTATATTTCACCAGAATGTACTTGTGCTAATGAACAAATCAAAATATACGCAAATAAAACTTATATATTTTGTTTTTCTTTGATGTATATGTAGGTACGTAGACATAATTCATAAGATCATTCTTTCTTTTTTCTATTTTTATTTAAGGAAAAGATTGACTAAACTTATCTAGGATAAAATTTTAAAGGGTTATGGTGAAAAACCGAATAAATAACATTCTAATTACAACAAAAAATATAAGATAAGATATTTAATTATATTTACAACAAAAATATTGTACGTCAATAAACCTTAGTAGCTTACCTATTTTAATGAGTAAGCTCCTACAAAAAAAAAAAAAAAAAAAAAGGTTTTGTAATATGCCCCCTCTAATATTCAAATGCGGCCTTTTTCCTAGTTTGGGTGGTTGAGCTATCTATCCAATTCCATGAACTACTCACATTTAATTCCCTCAAATTATCCAGCTTTCTTGCAGCTCATATATTTCTTTGTTAATGCACTCTATATATACCCTAACCAAACACACTCTTCTCCAAAACAAACAATTCATTATTTTTTTTTTCCTTATCATTTTTTCATTCTCCAATTACAAAAAAAGTCTCATTTTAGCTTCTTCCTCACATGTTTCATTCTAACAACCACACCTAGACGTAAAAGTTTAAACTCCCATTTGATGGGATTTTGATCAAAACTCCAATTTTAGCTCATCTTCTCTTAGACTTTTATTCACACCCTTTTCTCTATATTATCTTTATTAATATAGACTCTATTAGAAACCATTCTACCATCATTTTTTAAAAAATACCTTAGGTTATACAAAAAATATACATATAATCACCTCCTAATAAGCTAAGCTAAGCTAGCTAGAGAGTGTTATTCTTTATTTATTAGCAAAAAAAAAAAAAAAAAAAAAAATGGCGAGCATTGAGATGGATAAGGAGAGATTAATGGCGGAAATGGCGTTCAAAGACGAGGCGTCTATCGTCATAAAAATCCGTCGAAAATTACCGGATTTTCTTCAGTCAGTGAAGCTTAAGTACGTGAAGTTAGGGTTGGGATACTCCTTCAAATCACCCACTTCTTTTTTGGTGTTCCTTTTGGCTTTACCTCTTTTACTGTCTACTTTGGTTCAGCTTACCGGTCTAAGAATGGACCGGGTTTCTGATCTTTGGACCAACCGGGCTGTTTTCCTCGACACGGCTACTGGTTTGACAGGATTAGTAGTGCTGCTTGTTGTGTTGGGAGTGTACTGGGCCAAGAGAAACAAACACATTTACCTCGTTGATTTCGCGTGTTATAAACCGGAAGACGAGAGAAAATTGTCAGTTGAGTCTTTCCTTAAGATGACTGTTGATTCGGGTGCTTTCAACGAAGAGATGGTTCATTTTCAAGAGAGGATCGCAACCCGGTCCGGATTAGGGGACGAGACGTATTTCGCTAGAGGAATTACGTCGCAGCCCCCTAATTTGTCTATGGCCGAGGCTCGAGCCGAGGCCGAGTCAGTCATGTTTAACACGGTTGATGCCCTATTGGAGAAAACCGGGGTTAGACCGGAGGAAATTGATATTTTGATAGTAAACTGTAGTTTATTCAACCCAACACCATCACTTTCATCTATGATAGTAAACCACTACAAATTAAAGCCATCAATTAAGACCTATAATTTAGGTGGAATGGGCTGTAGTGCGGGCCTAATATCCATTGACCTAGCCAAACACTTACTCAAAGCCCGCCCCAATTCTTATGCTTTGGTTTTTAGCACGGAAAATATTACACAAAATTGGTATTTTGGTAACGACCGATCCATGCTTTTGTGCAATTGTATTTTCCGCATGGGTGGTGCGGCTGTTTTGTTATCTAACAAGGCTAAAGATCGTAGTCGAGCCAAGTACGAGTTGGTCCACACGGTCCGAACCCACAAGGGTTCGGACGACAACAGTTACAACTGTGTGTACCAACGTGAGGACGAAAAAGGGCTAGTTGGAGTCTCACTAGCACGCGAGTTGATGGCGGTTGCGGGTGACGCGCTAAAAACCAACATAACTACCTTGGGACCACTTGTGTTACCATGGTCCGAACAACTTATGTTTTTGGCAACCTTGATTAGGAGGAAAGTATTGAAGCAAGTCAAAGTCAAACCTTATATACCTGATTTTAAGAAGGCGTTTGAACATTTTTGTATTCATGCTGGTGGAAGGGCAGTGTTGGATGAGATTGAGAAGAATCTTCAGCTTACAAACTGGCATATGGAACCTTCTAGAATGACACTTCACCGCTTCGGGAATACTTCGAGTAGTTCTCTTTGGTATGAGCTAGCCTACACGGAGGCTAAGGGTCGTGTCAAGGGCGGGGACCGAGTTTGGCAAATCGCGTTCGGTTCGGGTTTTAAGTGTAATAGCGCGGTTTGGAAGTCATTGAGGGAGGTTGAGGTTGGGAAGTGTAGGACGAACCCATGGATTGATTCGTTGGATAAGTATCCTGTTAAGCTTTAATCTTGGTTAGGTTGTAATTGTTAAAACATTTGGGTTGGACTGTTGGAGGGTGGTGTAATGTGTTGGGTGCATGTTTGGCCAAGAATTTTATTTTTTTGGCTAATTATTGGATTTATTTGTAGTGATTTAGTTCAAGTTTGTTTGAGGTGCAAATATTTGTAATTTGTTTGATTATTTGAAGAACCATTCTTCACTTTTAAGTGTATGATGAACTGAAAATTATCAGTTTATTTCGAAAAAAGTATGTATTGCATTAACTTAGAAGTGAAATTCTATATAGATAGATTCAGAAAATGTGTTAATGTTAAAAAATAAAAAACGTTGAAAGTTTTTTCAATAGTACGGATTAAATGATTAAATCAATGATTTATTTAGTTGTACGTGGGTTATGAAATTATGATTATTGGGTCATTGGCTTATTATTACTCGTATAATTGTTGGGCCATTGGCCACTTCTGTGAATATTGGGCCATGGCCTATTAGTAATCTTGCCATTATTGGGACATTGGCTTATTATTATTCAAATGATTGATGTGAGCTTGTATATGTATTATGATCAATTATGATATTTACAAATAATACAGTAGGTATGTATTTCATTTAATAATCTTCTACATCCATTTCATATTAATTGCAACGATTTGGCATAAAGTAAAGAAGAAAAATGTCTAATCGTAGCAAATAATATAAAACGGAGGTAGTTGTTGAAGAATTGAAAAAGGCATTCGATTTAGGTCATGTCGGTTAAATTGGGTGCCTTATATCAGTAATAAGATACTTGGATATGAAATTAGGGTACATATCAAGCTTCGAACCCGTATGCTAAGATGTGAGAAGTTGTGGCATACTAATATAGTAATATGCTACCACTTGCTTATAGATCATCACAAACTAATGTTAAGGCATACTAATATAGTAATATGCTACCATTAATGAATAGAACAATATAATGATTAAACTACGGTTTAGTATATTGTAAGGCATGACTTAGTAATGTTGACTTAATAAATGTTTACTCTTGAAGCCGAAATGACAACCATGGGGTGTTTTAAGGAAAAAGTGATCAATCATAAGCTGAGAAAATTCAAAGGTGATAAATCAAATCAGCGAAGTCATTAACAAATAGCGGATAAGAAACAACATTGTAAATGTCAGGCCCATTGTTAGACTGAATGGGCTCAGATCATCACTTCATTCTTTTCCTGTCTTTTTTTTTTTTTTTAAAAGACAAAACCCCAACGGGGATTAGCTTTCATTCGGAAAATTAGAAACCCACACCCTTCTACCTATAGCCCATGGCGAGTAATGAGCAAGCTCATGCGCTACTTTATTGCCTTCCCTATGAACAAAGCTCCAAATAATACTCTTTGAGGAGTTGCATAGATGATAAATATCATCATAGATGAGATGTAAATTACTGCAGCCTCTCTAATTGAAGATCATGACTACTTCGTACTATTTAATATTGTTGGTTGGTGGGTAAACATTTTAAGATCCAAATATTTTATAATGGACTAGGTAAATAAATTATAATCTAAACAATTTGAAGTTTAGTTTAGCAAGAAATTATTGAGAACGAAGACTAAAGGTCTAGAGTATACACATTAAGGAATCTCAATATTATTAGATGTGAAGATTATATCAAGAAACAAAATTTTAGCCTTGTTTAAATATGTTTACTAATGATTATTTGAATTAATTGTTAATTGATGCTACAATTGTTTTGACTACTATTATACCAAGTACGAGTATTAATTTTATCTTTCACAATTGCTTTGTACGTAACAAAAACATTCTCAATACAAATTTGGACTACTCAAACCTCAATTTTAGCCCTTTTACCTCTCTCATACCTCTCCCAGCAAAATACCACCTTAATTTTAAGTTCTAGATCTGATTCATACATTGAGATCATAAATTATTAGGTTCGTGCATGAATAAGTTTGACTTTGTCTTTTCCTCCCACAAATTAACCACTTTTCCTTCTTCCATTGCAAGTTAACGGTTGAGCATTGACTATATAATGACACTCAACATATTTTAAGTTTGAACAACTAGAAAGACAGATAGAATCCAACCTGTGGACGCTAGTGAGATGAATAATCATGAAATTTCACCTTTATTTTTTTTTTTTATTTTTTTTTTTTGAGGCAATGAAATTTCACCATACTTAAATTTATTTTAATAAAATAATATGAATTTCTTAGCCCCTAATCCATCAAGGCACGCATCAAATGATTAAATTTCGTTGCAACTTCCTTTTCAACATCGTTCATTCTTCAAAGCATATATATTAAGAATGACCAAAACAACTAGTTCTATTTCATTATACATCCAAAAAAAAAAAAATTTGATCGATCATCCTTAATTAAGTAATCAAGTATTATATTCCGTATTATACGATCAATTAGAAAAGAAGGAAAAAATAAACATGGAGTTGCTAGGTCGCCTAAGAAGGGCCGTGAAGAAGTTGACCTTTCTATTGAATCTTACAAAGTTCCTTACAAGCTCTACATGGCGAGTAGCATCATTGATTCGAGCTCGAACACCGGCCATCACTAGAACGAGCCATTGGACTAGGCGGCGAGCCTATAGCTTCAATGATCGTCCAGGACTAAGAGCTTGTGTAGAGGTTGTGGTTGTAGATCATTATGGTTCTCATACAGATGATGATGATGCTTATGATGCTGAACGAGAAGATAATGGTCGTCGATCGGAGGGGTCTAGTAGCACCTCCTCACCTCCAACACTGCAACGTGCAACAAGTTATCCCTTAGAGTTGGATATTGATAAGCATGCTGAGACGTTTATTGACAATTTTTACAGGCATCTAGTATACGAGAAGCAAGTTTCGCTTGAATTAAGGTATTGTGGGCGGGGTAGTAGTAGCTTAACTTCTGATAGTATTGTTTCTCCATTATCTTCGCTTAGTTCTCAGCTTGTTTCACCTACTTAATTAGCTGATTTTTCTTATTGTTTCATTTCGTTTTCTCTGTTTTTTTTGGAAAGAACATGGATTGAGGGTTTAAGATTATTCAAGAGTTTCTGTATGTTTGTAGAATGATCAAGGATACTAATTTGATTTGATTTGATTATTGAGAGGACCTATGATTTTAGGAGGGCTCTTGAAATTTTGGTGATTGATATTTTTACCAACGTATTATGATGCAAATATATTAATAAGGTATCTTTGAAAAATTGTGTCTATTTTTGTTCAACATTGACTCTGTTTCATGTTTGTAATTTGTGTTTCTTGCTTATCTTTTTTGGTTAGGACTAGAGCATTTTTTTTGGACATCGTGAGGACTAGAACTTATGTCTGTTGTTACATACACTTTTGATGCCAAAACGTTTGTACTTTAGGCATCCTATTAACTAAGTCCATTAATGTACTCAATAGTCAATAGGAGGATCAACCCAATAGTAGAATTAAACCCATAATGGCCTAAATGAGGCATTTACGTTATTTTTTGCCAAATAAGAGCTCAATTAAATAACCCCCGGCCAAAACCTTTAACGAAACAATTTTTACACGCATATCGATAACTAAATATTATTAAGTGGAGAGTGGGCCCCACTAACGAAATTTGTTAAAGAAGGTTACCGTATAGAAACTAAATATATTTTAGGGTTATATTGTGTATTTCTAAGAGAGTGAGGGATAGCTCAAGTGGTTAGAGCTTCCCTCTCGATCTAGGAGATTCTGGAATCGATTCTCACCCCCGCCCTTGTGACTCTCTAAACATCAAAAAAAAAAAAATTGTGTATTTTTCAAAAAGGAGCACATAGTAGAAAACGGAAAGTTAGAGTTATAAAGTTGAAAAACCCGTAGAAAAAAAAAAAAAATGTATTGGTTGAAACTTGGAACTCTTGGAAGGCAAAGGACAACCACACAACATTTGGAAGCACCAAATATGTGGAGTCCATTTGAATTTGGTTTAATTATATGATGCCAAGTCGATGATATTTCTAGGCCGTGGGTTATTCACAACCATGTGGGTTACCACTTCCCCTCAAACCTTCCTTCCAACCAAAACCAATACAACCCCTGTTTCATACACACCCTCCATTTCCTTCCCGCAACCACCGCCGAAAACCCCTTCCACCACCCAGTTACGGCGTAGAAACCAAAACCCGGCAATCCTCGCCACCGCCTCTCCACAAGACGTTGGTGGGCTGGGCCAAGTAGTACTCAGCACCATCAATTCCGGCCCATCAACAGGTTCGAATCCAAGCCAACAACAAAAAAAGCCCGACAATGGGAATGAGATAAGCGGGTCGGATATTTTAAGGGCTTTGCAGAAAGCAACCGTCAAAAAAGCAAACACCAAGAAGCAGCAGAAGAAAAAAGGGTCCGCCGAATTCAAGAGAGCAGAGAATAATGGGAAAAGACAAGTAATCGATTATGATAAGGTCCGACCCGTATCCGTGAAGAGTGATTGGGCGACCCGATTGGATGAACTAGAGAAACGTCTTCAACAATTCTCTAATCTCTAAAACTGCCACTCTGCGTGAGTTCGTTTTTTCTTCCTATTTTGCCCTTCACTTTACACAATGGAAATATAGTTAGGAGTTTATATATATCACTATATCAGTATATGCAATATAATTTGCTGTTGTTGCAGTGTAATTTCTTGTATATATATAAGTACACATGAATGTGAGTATGTACTCTTCATAGTAAAATATTCATCAAAATAATCAATTAACCATTTATGTAATTTGTGATAATTATACAGCCCTAGTAATACTTTGGTGATAATAGATTCAATTCACTGTTTTTATTACATTTTCATACAATGACAACCTCCAACATAATTTTATTTCAAGAAATAATCAAATTTGCAAAAAGTTTCTTAGATTGAATTGTGTCTGTGTTAAGACAATTGTTAACAATGCTAATTTCTTGTATTGATTACTGAATTTGGTACAATTTTATCTATGTAACAAGCTTAGGACTGGACTGTAAATTCAAATAATGCCAATAGATTTTACTTTTCTGCAAACCTTTGCTTCTTTGTAGACCCTTCCTGGTTTACAAAAGTACCCCTTTTTAGGAGAACAATGAATGTCCTGAGAGCATATACATAGCCCTTCGAGTGCACACCCTTCTCTGTAAATGCTCAATCCTTCTTTAAGCCCCAATACTTGGTCTGTCCAATCGTTTGAAAACAAACCCGAGGGATCGTATCTCTGCTTGACATCTAAGAACTTTTCGCCGTCTTTGTACTTCTTGATCGCGCCTTCAAAGGCTACATTTCTATTCTTTCCCCAATGAGGCATTCCCCTGTACTTAAACATAGCCATCTGCTCGATTTCCTCGAGTATGTCCTCGAACATCCTAGGAGCCATGGGGTCTTTGCTTCGATAAAAAGGAATATCAAAGTCTATTCCATCTTCGTCCTTTCCAAGATAGGCTGTAGAGGCGCTAACATACCTCATTATATGCCATTGTACATGTCTAAGCCGCATAGTGATTTTGGCTCTAGTTCAACTAGTTTTTGTACATCTTGAATGAAGTTCTTCACTTTGGAGATTCCTATACTAAATCCCTGGATGAAAAAGTATTCGCCGTCAATTCTTGGATCCCACGGGCAATATGATTTGAGTAAACAAGACCCTGGAGTTAAGCATCCTCCTGATGCTTGAAGCTTATTTTGATAACCGATTACAGGGTAGCCTTTAAAGTTCTTACCTAATTAAACATCAGTATAACTTGGATTAGCCTTAGCGTTTAGTCAAAATCTGAAGGTTCTTCAGCAAGCATGCTATTTGCCATTACTAAAAAAAGATTCCAAAATAATGAAATGAGTTGAAGATGAGTACCATTGTTGGTTAATCCGAATGCCATGCCCTTCAGTGTGGCTGATACCGCCTTTCCCCCGAAACATTTCAGATCAGCATAGTTAATAGCTTCTGCCAACTCCTCTAAATATAAAATGTACGTAGGAAAGTAGCTAATTAGATTACCAGAGACACAATTAGGCAAATCTAGTATCCAATAAATGAAAAAAATACTTCCAATTATTGATGTTATGTCATGTTTTTCTCCTGACATTACATGATTGTATACATTGATAATTTCTAATTGAATCAAGTAGAAAAAAAACTACCTATTTTTCTGCTAGCTACCAACAGAGATGCTGCAATTGACTGGAAAGGGAGATAGTTATTGACACCATTGCCGGGAGTTGTGGAGGGAACTCTATCGTCAATACGATACATTACTTTGTGTTGGCTAGGGTACCATGTTATGTCTCCAAATTCATGTTTTTTGCCAAAATTTAAGGCCTCCTCCCCTAAGCCACTGTCGTCATTGGTTTCCTCTAAAGTAATTGATCTCTTGAAGAGAGACTCTAATTTGAACGTTACCTTCATATAAATAAAAAAATAAAAATAAAAAAAAAGGTTATGAGTCCTTAATTAAAGTTATTCAATGATGCATATATAGCATTGACTTTCAAAGATCAGCTTGAATAGTACCTGAGAAATGACTCCTAGAACCCCAAGTGAGACTTTAGCTGCATTAAGATCATCATCATCACCTTCCTTAAGCGTACGATTCTTATAATACCCATCTTCATCACCGCCTGGACTAATGATCCTAAGTTCCACAACATAGTCATGAACCGCACTACCTTTCAGCCACCATGAGCTTCCATGAGCACCTGTTCCGAGCATCCCACCAACAGTAAGGCCCCACCAGTATGGTGTATGGGGCAATACTAGCTCGTACTTGGCCGCCTCCTTTATCAGCCGCTTTAGCGTCATGCCGCTTTGCACTGTAATGGTTTTAGCCTCCTTATCCACTTTCAGTACTTCATTCAGTTTTTTTGTGCTTATGACTAGACTGTCTTCCCCATCAGGACACACCAACTTTGGAACACTGTGACTATATCTGGTTGCTACCTAATAAATTAGATTTAATAGAACCTGATAAATTAGATTAAAGCTCAAATATTAAATTTCATTGTTTTCCGTACCTTACTTAACTTACTAAAGTTTAAATTTATCAAGAGTTGGAAAAACTCTTAATTAGGATTAACTTACCGGTTATGACGAGAGTAGGTAATGAGGTACTACATAAGACATAATAAAAATATGTGGTCCAAGGAACCATTCTATAGGATTGTAATCTTGCCATGTGTTGTCATTGCTTATATGGCGTTATATCATACTATAGCCAATCATCAATTGACCTCACATTCATTAAAGTTAAACTTTAATACTGCTTCAATGACACAACTTATGACAATGAAGTTATATCATAAGTTACTTCGTATTTGTGTTCATGAATCCTTAAATTTTAATTGTCAACTTATATGAGTATATTTTAACAACATGATTACAATATTAATTCATATACTCATTAATAATTCGTATAGGTTATAACTTATAAGTATAATATATAACCCTCTTTCAAAAAAAAAAAAAAAAAAAAGAAAGAAAAAAAAAAGAAAAAAGGTATAATATGTAACCCACAAATGCATAGCAATCTTAGAGGTTTTTTCTTTTAACCCAAAACACATTTCATTTATAAAAGAATATTTTTATTATTTTATGCCAACTAAACCATAATATCCTTTTAACACATTAATTAATGAATCTTAATGTTCAATAATATTTGCAAATACAAAGAAATTAATGATTATTTTTACAAGCCCCCGGGCCAAAAATTAGTTAGGAACATTAGCTATATTCTTAAAAATCTTGATCAATATGATACGTACTAATGTATAATAATGCAAAAGAATATATTTTGAAAATTCGAATAATAGTACACGAGTACTTCATAATACTGCTATTTATGATATTATCTATTTGTACTTTTTCAGTGACGAAACTAATTAAATGTTATCAGTTTACCAGAGATTTAGAGTTGCTAAAAATAAATTATATGTTATGTTAATTAACAAGCTAATTATTTAATGATTTTGTAAAAACACTTTTTCACAAATGCTTGTCAAAAAATTTCATTGTTTCTAGTAGTGATCAAAGCCAATTGTTGATTTGTTGTTCGATTCGATTTGGGGTTCGATAAATGTGTTAATACAAATCAATATAGTTGAATAATAATAATAAACATATCAGTGTGATAGGCAGAAGATAACGTGCATATGATAGCATTGACAGCTTATATATGCCTCATAATATGATCTAATAACACATGAATGACGCAATGACATCACATTAAAACTATGCTATATACTTGGCTTGATCAATCCTTCGAAGTTCGAACATTCAGCAGCCGAAAAATTTCATAAAATATTGGTCATGGATCCGAGAGTTGGAGACTATAGACCGACTGACCAAGTGAGCACGTACGAATGTGGTGTAACATGTACATACCTTGATCTTTCTCTTTTTCATCGTTGCAGTAGACACAGCTGATATGATCTCAGCTTCGGTGGTAGGATAGACGACATCAGCTGCCCGACAGATGCTTCGATCAGGGAAGGACTCTTGAGAGTTTGTGATGATACAGTTGGAGTTGCCGGAGGAGCATTTGATTGGATCCTCCGGAGCAACACAATTGCAGGTAACAGTGGTACAATACCATTGAAGCAAGTAATAGCTAATTAGAAGAAGAAAACAACACTTGGACTTATACATCGTCATTTTTTATTAAGATAATTCCATATTAGTAATAACTAGTCGTATAAATATACATGGTTAGGTTTTTTTTTTTTGCAGGCATGGCAGTTTTTTTTGGAAGCCCTTGTATATATGCACGTTAGTTATGGAATATGGATGGGTTGGGACTTGGGAGTGGTTAAGAAATCAATTTTTATTATATATTTTTTGTTCATTTATGAGTGTAAGAAAGCGAAATATTTCATTAATTTGCTAAAAAAAAAAATATGCATACTATCTTATTCAGGGTCTAATTACTTGCATCTACAAGTTATACGAAATTTGGCCTTAAAATACTGTTACACTTAGTGCTCTCAAATTTCAAACCGAAACCGTTTAACTGCCCGAAATAAACTGACCCAAATGAGAACTGAACCGATTAAAAACCGTTTTTTTGAAACCGAAAACCGACCCAAACCGTATGTGAATAAACCCGAAACCGATCCGATCCGAATAACGTTACACCGTATAAGAACCGAACCCGTTAATGAACCGAACCAGTTCTAAACCGAACTGAAATCAAACCGAACCGAAAAAGAACTGAACTGTTTCTAACCCGAAACCGCTTTCAACCCGAAACCGTTTGAACCGCGATAAAAACCGTTTACACCGAATCGTTAACAACCCGCGCGACTCGTTTGCACTGAACTGTATATAAACCGAACCGCTTGCAAACCGAATCATTTATGAACCGGATCGCTTATAAACGAATCGGCTACAAACTGCTTACTATAAGGAGAATATTAAAATCAAGTTAAAAGGTGTTTTAAATGAAATATAATTATCATAGTAAAAAAATTCTTCCTACCAAATTAATATTTATTGAAAATTTATTATCACAGTATGAAATATCTTCCTACCAAATTATTATCATAATATAAAATATCTTCCTGCCACTAAAAATCCTCCTGTCATAAACTGAACCGAAAAAGAACCGAACCAGTTATAAACTGAACCGAAAAAGAACCAAATCTGTTATAAACTGAACCGAAAAGAACCGAACTAGTAATAAACTGAACCGAAAAGGAACCAAACTGTTTCTAACCCGAAACTGTTTGAACCGGGATTAAAAACCGTTTACACCGAACCGTTAACAAACTGCAACTCGTCTGCACCGAACCGTTTACTACCCGGACTGTTTACAACCCGAACCGAATTAAAACCGCTCAAGAATAAACCGAAACCGAATCAAACCGATGACTATTTAAACCGAACTGGAACCGACACGTGAGACACTTAAACTGATTTCAAACCGACCCAATTTAATACCGAATCGATTTCAAACCGAACCGAACCCGAACTGGTAAACCGTTTTGACAGTGCTTCACTACATTGCTGTCGTCCGTGATTAATAAATCAGTACTGCTAATTATTATGGTGCGAAGTGTGTTGCAAGCAACAACCACAGATCTCTGGTTGCCCTTGGTAAAATTTATGGGTTTCGTACGGATAGTTATTGGCTATTAAAGACGTGTTAATCCATACTCCCTTTTAAAAAGTTAGAGACGTTTTTAATCTCTATTCAAAACGTGTTAATCCCTAATACCTACTTCGTATTATACACCCTCTAAAATAATTATTTACTTATTTGCCTTCTTTAATATTAAATGCCTCTTTTTTTTTTTTTAATAAATGTCTGCCATAAACTATTTATAAGAAATTGAAATTTGGCACCTTTTAAAATGTGCTTTAAACAAATTAAATTGACTATGGAAAGTCATTAGATCGGTGATAATGACATACAAAGATAGCACTTAATGTGAAAGAAAGACGTAACTAATCAGACGTTGCTTCCAATAATGATAGTTGAGCTTTGGACCAATCAAGCTGCTAGATTTTAGCCTGGTGCTTATTAGAAATCACTTCTTACATATCCTCATCTACCAGGCTAATCTAACATAAATACAGGCCATCTAAAAATTGATGATAAGAAAGGGAATGATCAGAATTGTATCAATCTTTTGTATACCATACACTATGATTTTACAAAAGTTGCCAAATTAAGATTTTCTTCTACTACAAACCCTTGCTTCCTTGTAAATTTTTCCTTGTTGACAATAGTATCCTTTGTTAGGGGCACAGTGACTATCTTGAGAGCAAATGCATAAACCTTCAAGGGCACATCCTTCTTTAACAATACTTAACCCTTGTTTTAGCCCAAGAACTTGGTCAGTCCACTCGCTCGAAAACAATCCTTGTGGATCAAACCTCTCTT
The DNA here is from genome assembly GCF_948465745.1 of Chenopodium album. Lineage (NCBI taxonomy): Eukaryota > Viridiplantae > Streptophyta > Magnoliopsida > Caryophyllales > Amaranthaceae > Chenopodium > Chenopodium album. The sequence goes on along the minus strand of NC_137840.1, from coordinate 76,574,934 downwards.
TAACTCTTATAAACTTCCCTCCATTCTTATACTTCTTGATCGCGCCTTCAAATGCCAAGTTCCGATTCTTCCCCCAATGTGGCAATCCTCCATACTTAAACATCGCCATTTGTTCAAGCTCTTCAAGTATATCTTCGAAGAGTCGTGGTGCTAGGGGATCCTTGCTTCGATAATAGGTCATGTCAAAATCTATACCATCTTCTTCCTTTCCAAGGTAAGCGGATGAGGCCTTAACATACCTCATTAAGATACCGTTGTATTCCTCAGTTCCGCAAAAGGATTTAGGTTCTAGAGATACCAATTTTTGGACATCTTGTATGAAGGCTTTCACTTTAGTCATGCCAATAGTAAATGTGGTTTGGTGGAAGAACTCCCCCTTAACTCTTGAGTCCCATGGGCATGCTGTGATAAGCGCGTCGTTTAGGCTGTCTAGGCATGTTCCCGATGATTGGAGTCGGTTTTGGTATCCCACCACCGGGTAGCCAGTAAAGACGATTCCTTGTTAACATTCAAGGCATACGTTTTGAAGTTATTGATCATATACATACACAAAAATACTCTTGGACTGTAGAATAAAAAATTACCATTGTTTGTTAGTCCAAATGCATTGATCCGGAGTAACGATGTTGTTAATGTTGCAGCAACACATTTGCCTTCAGCATCTGCTCTTGATTCTTGATTCTCCTTTGATGTCAATTTGCCAATCAAAAAAGTCTTGTTGCAATAAAAAATAACTAGTTTAATTTTTTGTGATTTAAAATTTAGAAGTTTGAAATGCGTACCTAAGGACCGAATGACCGCTAACGCAGATGAAAGTGTTGGGCGAAATCCAGTGAAGTCATTGAGAGCATCCCCTTTAGTAGTGAGGGGAACACGATCATCAGTACGATACAAGACCCTTTTTTGGCTCGGATACCATGTTAGATCAGCAAACTCGTGTTGATTGCCAAAGGTTAAGGCTTGGTCCCCCAAGTTAGAATCTGACAAATTAGAGAGGAAGAATGAATAGAATGGCTTGATTATTATTCATCAATAGGTAGAGTATTTATACAAAACCTAAGAACATAAGATAGGAAACAATCTTCCTAAAAGATATACTTAAATAATATCTTAACATGTAATAAACCTAAATATATTATTCTCCTAATAAGATCAATACGGAAAATACATCACACATATATTTTCCGATATTATCTCTAACACCCTCCCGCAATCGTAACGGCAGTAACACGAACGTTGCGATTGGAAATTCTTCAAATTGTTGAAGCCGAGATGCACGCCTTCAATTTTTGTTTTTTCTTTAATGATGAGAACGTTCATCTTTAATTTTTGAACTCATCTGTCATCATCAAACAGGAACGTCATTCTTTTCGAACCTGCAAATATAACAATATGTGGTTTTTCCAGAGCAAAACCAAGCTCCAATCAAATATTTAGTTTTTCAGAGTAAACCACACTCAAATTTCTTATTGGTCTTTCAGAGTAAACCACACTCAAATTTCTTTTGGGTCTTTCAGAGTAAACCACACTCAAATTTCTTTTGGGTCTTTCAGAGTAAACCACACTCAAATTTCTTATTGGTCTTTTAGAGTAAACCACACTCAAATTTCTTATTGGTTTTTTCAGAGTAAATCAAATTCATATCCAAAGGAGCAAAATCATGCTCGAATAAACTCACAAAAAAAGAAAAAAAAAATTGCACAGCGGAATTTTTGGGTAAAATTTATGAATCCTGCCGGTGAGTTTAATTTTCTAACCCACCGGCAGGGGGGAATTTTTGTGAAGTATCCCGAGATCTAACCTACTCTTGATACCATGACAAATTAGAGAGGAAGAATGAATAGAATGGCTTGATTATTATTCATCAATAGGTAGAGTATTTATACAAAACCTAAGAACATAAGATAGGAAACAATCTTCCTAAAAGATATACTTAAATAATATCTTAACATGTAATAAACCTAAATATATTATTCTCCTAATAAGATCAATACGGAAAATACATCACACATATATTTTCCGATATTATCTCTAACACGTATCAAATACGTTTGTTTATCTATCAGCTTATCAAGTAAGATGTTCAATTAAAGACAACTCATTTTGAGTAAAGTATTAATAACATATTGAAAAGGTGAGATAACATACATAGTTGGTCGAAAGAACTAAATTAGTAAAGTCTATACTTATAAAGCGCATGCGTGAAAAAAAAAATATTAATTACGTCAAACTTAATTAATTGAGTGACAATGAATAATCAAATATTAAAGAAGATGCATAAAATTCCAAAAATGAGAAGTTGATGTATGAAGGAACTCTAAATTGTAAGTTAGGTGAGCAGGCAAATTTGGGATGACCTTATCCATCCGAATATTGGGATTAGGATTAGCTATCTGTTGGAGGGTTAAGCCAACAAATCGTACCTATTATTATTATTGTGATTCCTTAAGAAATGAATTGTACCTATTTTTATTTTTATGTTTCTATTTGAAGGAATTTGAGTTTCTTTAATTTAAAGTAGTGGCACCAAAATCTATATAATAAAATAAAAAAAATAAAAAAATAAAATTGATGAGCAAGTGTGCAAGAACAAGAATGATAAGATATGTAAGATCATTTCATTGGTGGTTATTGGGCTGTTATCATTAAACGGGACCATTATTTTAGTCATACCAATTCTTGACCTGCACATGACACCATTTTTTTGTTATCTTGTCTTCTGGTTCTGGATCTTAATGTAAATTAAACTTTAGTGATTAATTTATTTAATTAAATATTATTAACTGTTATGGTTAAAATACCAGTAAAAAGGCCCAATTACTTTGGGCTTTGAGTTGGGCTTGGTGCAATTATAGTCTAGAACTAGAATATATATATTTTTTATTTTTTAAAAAACATAGCTTGAAGTACATTAAGCCTGAAAATTTGACCAAAGACTTTAAAATAATTAGCCCAACTTTTGTGTCTGAATTTCTTCCGAGTTTAATCGAATCTCGGATAAATGGGCTTTTTGAAGATTTGGAATTCTGGGATTAGTGGGATACTCCTTCATTCCCTAAAATATCATCCCATTTTTAATGGGGTCTCTACAGAATTTCCCATTTCAATGATTTCATTGCAATTAGCATAGTCCCTAGTACCTACAATTCCTTTCTGTTATAGCTAGTTTATTTACTACAGAGAACAAGTATACTACAAACTACATTGTTTAGATACTACATTACATATCAAACATTAATCATCTATTGACTCGCCAATAAAATTTTTAATAAAATTAATATTGGGAAGGAGAGAATAACTTAAGTCACATCGGTTCTTTAAAATCATACAACGCAATGAACGCACTCTATAAGCGAACAAAATAATTGACTTTTACAGATTTATAACTTTATACTACTGTTTATTAAAAGTCAAAATGATAAAAAGTAAAAATAATTCCATAAATGAACCATTGAACCATGTTATCCATTTTTAAATTGTTAAAATGGGTCAAAATTATTTTCTCCGGAGTGCCTTTAAACTATACAACACCCGTGTGGCTGACTGGCTGGTTCCTCTAGATGGCGTGGACCTTGAAACACTAGCCACTAGCCGAGTCCTGAGTGTACAATACCTCTTCATGAATTCCCAACCAAAAACCAGCTTGTCAATTTGTTTGATTGACTGTTTGACAGGAACACCTAACGAACTATACCCAATGGCCCTCTTCCTTAATTAAGCCGACCAAGACTTTTTTGGATTATAATTAATTAATTAGTCTTTATGTTTGGAGTATAATCTAACAAAATACTACTCGTACATTCATTGAGCATTATACTCTGTATAACCATTTTTATTACCTATTCTCAATTCATATTATCAATCACTAAGGGCCTGTTCTCTTACGTTGAAATTCAGTTCAGTTCAGCTCAGTTCAGTCAGTTCAGTTCAGCTCAGTTCAGCTCCTAATTTCCTTCTCTTATAAAAAGTACTCCTAGTCCTTAGTTAAGAAAAAGAAGAGTAAATCCAAATCCAATTTGGAATTTGGCCACAAATTAGCCAGATTAGCAGGTTCCAATTCTCATTTCTTAATCAATTTCGCTCTGTGTTGTTCCTTCCTCATAAATTAATCCCAAGGTATGTAAATGAGTATCATAATTTATAATTTGGCCACAAACAACATGTAAATTCGTCCATATACTTACAATCTTAATTGGTAAATTATTTTATTACCATCACTTATAAGTTATAACCCGAAGGACGTATTACTATATGGACTGTTAATGGATTCTAACCATCAAATAATTATTTATCATAAGAAATTTATTTATAAACTCTTTAGTGAGTTCACTTATCAACCACTACTTTATTTAATTAAATTAACTAATAAAAATATGTAATTTGAGTGGCTATAATCTAATGTCACATACACTTTTTAGAATCTTGTCTTTGCTGCTGCTAATTCAATAAATAAAATACTTCGTAGTCGATAAGTATATACTTAAGCCATCATACATATCATCAATCATTTCTATCGGGTAGGTTAAACACCGCCCTTCATGTCATTATCATTGATGTTACGTTATTAAATCCATATTTACTAATGGCTCTTTCTAATAGTGACTTTGTGAGATTTACTTCATCCAATCATATAATCCAATCTTGATCGCTCTTGACACATAAACAAACAACTTTAAACAATCAGCTAATTACCAAACACTTTTCTACAATAAGCTAATAAAACAAGTTAGTCAAATCAGTTAACACAATCAACTAATTTAAATAAGCTAACACAATCAGTTTTATCTTTCAGCTTTTCCCCAAACCCGGCCATTATATACCTAATACGCTCGTTCTATTCAATAAACACCACCTTCAATTCGAAATAAATTAAAGTTACTTATTCAAGTTGCATGTTGTGCTTGGCTTATTATTGGTCGTGCACGGGCGTGTTGGATTTTTATTTTTTTTAACTAGCTTAATGTTTGTTTCATACGTATGTATTGTAAATTTTCAATAAATGATTGGTTTACGATAAAGGTTAAGATAAATTGACTATGTAAAAGATTCAAATCCAAATTTATGGATAATAATGAATTATTTTTTTAGTATGTAATGACTTGTTCCCTAGCTTATCCGCCGTATTATTACTCCAAATTTCATTTTTTTGTTGAGAAGACAAAGACAAGTTTAGTAAAAATTCTAAATATTTTTGCTACTTTATTGAAATACTTGAATATGACATTATACTCCGTATTTTATATTATGATTGAATGGCCAAGTATAAGATCAAGCTGCCATGCTTAATTAGCTTTAAAAATGCATGCTTGTTGAATTTGATACGAGTAATATTTTATATATTTTTAATGAGTTGTTTATAGCTCAACGACTTTGATACAAGGGAAGAAAAAAAATAAAAGAGTGGAGGAAAATATTAAATTCAATTCCTCAACTAAATTACCCAAACATCCAGAGTCCAGCTAGACTATCGGTCTAATCTTGTACTACATACATTGATACATACATATACACATAGGAGTATATGTCTTAACATAAAAATTAAATAAATAAAAAAATACACCATTTTAAATGGATATTGCATTAAATCATCAACAAAAAAAAACAATATTGCATTAAATGGTGAGGATATACGGGAGGGAAAAAGTGGTTCATAATTTTACCAAAATAATGACTCCGTACAAAAAATGGAGTACAATACAATATTCAAAGTATAAAACCTTTATTCAGAAAAAAGAGAGTATCAATCATTTGAGTAAAAGATTAAATGCAACCGTATTTGAGACTTGCATTGAAGCTCATTTATTTATGTTTCAAAAATCTGAAATGCACAGAAAAAATTCCAATTTTATTTGAGGTTTCAGGTATATGTCAAACCATTTAATAATAAAAAAAAAAGGTACTCGTATATACTTATACTACCTCCGTTACAGGTTATGCATGTGCAAGTGTGCAACGATTAGACATTTTTCCTCTCTGTTTTATGTCAAATCGTTGCACATAACCTGTAACGGAGGTAGTATAACCAAACTTAATTCAATTTTTTTTTTTTTTTTTGACACAAACTTAATTCAATTCGATGAGTTTTCATTTTCATAAATAATAATTAAGTTGTTGTACCAGTCTTTTTGACAATGATAACCAATACCGTTAATTTTAATTTCTAATCTTCCAAAATAGTATGTGTTGATGAGTGCCTTGCAGGACTGAACACTTACTTTATATAATTCATAGTTAACCTCATTCACTTTGATGATCTTCTTTGATAGATTATTTATTGCCTTTGTTGGCAAGAGGCGTTCAACTAATCTCATATATAGTTGAGTAAAGTGCGGTGCGGTGCAATTGGCAATAAACCAATAATTAAGATAAGTAGTACCAATTAATAAGACTAACCTAAATAATCTTCAATTTAAAGTATAATACACATATCTGTTAAAAATTACTCCATATAATACGCCCATAATACACCGTAAAGTAATACTATACTTCATATTGTATTGGGTCCTGTTCAGTTCAATTTAGCTCCAATCAGTTCAGTTCATTTCCTATTTTCCTTCTCTCGTAAATAATTCAGTTCAGTTCAGCTCCAATCAGTTCAGATAAGTTCAGTTCCTAATTTTCTTCTCTCATAAATAATTCAGCTCAGTTCCAATAGTGCAGTTCAACTCTAATCAGTTCAAATAACTTCAATTCAGTTCAGTTAAGTAAATCGGAACAGGGACTTAGTGTATAGCTGAAAAACTTGTTACTTGCTTGTGTTAAAATAGTTAAATGTGTGAAGAAGTTCTTTAAATAAAAAGTTGCAGACTCGCAGTGCTTATGAGGCTATTTTCAATGTTATTTCAGTTTTACTTAACGTGCTAATCGAGCTCAAGGATATGCAAAGTTGGTTTTTTTTTTCTTCTTTTTTTTTTTTTTTGGGGGGGGGGGGGGGGGGTTAGATAAGTTACTAATTGTTTTTTTTTCATGAGAAGTACAAGTTTCACTGTAATATGGTTATATCATTGTCTATGTGAAATGTTTTGGGAGTTTCAAGTTTTCGAGGTTGAATCCAAGACTTGTGATTGAATCATGTTTATATCATTATCTTTTGTTGATAAATTTTCAATATAGTTTCAACCAAACGTGTGTCAATGTATTTGCTTTAGTATGAAAATCTCAATGCATTTATGTCAAATCGAACAACCATTCAGGACATTAAAAGCATGAATAATTATAAGCATAGTTACCTAAAACGACAAAAACACGTGTGCTTTAGTTATTTTAACGTTTAATGCTTGTTGTAAACTATCATTCCGGAACAACTAATTTAAATGCATGCTATGCATACAAAGAGGGGGGGGGGGGGATCAAAACACAATTCTTGTGTGCTGAAATGATCTAAATTGAATTGAGTGAAAATGAATTGGACTAAAACAAATTGAAATTATGTCCAAATAAACTAATACTCCGTACTATTATAGCCTTATAGGTGTACAATTTACAAAACTACAAATATTAGAATGTGAGAATATAATTATGAGGATTTAGAGAGTACAAAAGAGAAGCTCAACAATTCTACCAATTCAGCAAAAAACAAGTTTGTAGTCATAAATTGTTGAGTGATTCACTCAATTCGAGAGCAACATACTAAAATTTGAAAACAAAAACAAAATGCAAAGACAAAAACTGAAAAAGAAAAGAAAAGAAAAAGAAAAAGCCACGTAAAAATAAACAAGGTTCCTGACACCAATATAACTGAAAAGTGAAAACCGGGGAGCCAGCCACTCTTTTCCCTCATTTCGAACCTTCGATGCATGCGCTTTGCCCTTACTCGCGTCACCTTTTTCCTCTACTCTTCACCCTCACTCTATTCCCCTACACCCTCACTTCTCCTTCCGACACGTGTCCTTTTAACCCAGTTACAACCCAGTCTCACCATCTTCTCCTACACCCAACCCCACCTAATCCACCCACCTCTACGGCTCTACTATCCCCTTTTTTTATTTAATTATAATTTCATCCTTTTTTCCTCGTTGGCGTTAAAATTTAAAAAAAAAAAAGGTTGAAAAAGACAAAATCCAAAACAACTTTAGTTTTTTTAGAGAGAGAAAGTTAAAGAGTTTAGTGAACTCAACTGCTATTTGTCGCTCCCATTTTACCAGGTAACGCTCCTTTTTTTTCTTGAAATTACCACTATGCCCTTTATGCAATATGGGTTATAAAAATGAACTTGTTCCCCATTTGGACACCATACATGAAACGGTACCCTTACTTCACGACATTGTTGTCCCGAGCTTCCCAAAATCGGTCCCCACGACCTTGCAACCAAATCGGTCCCCACGACCACCTAAAATTTCTATTTTCAAAAATCGTTAAATTTTTCGACGGGTCTTGGGTCATGGACGGCGAGTGGAACATACGTACGCCGGAGAATGCGTCGGATCATTCTGTAAGTATTTTTTTTTTTTTATTTTCGGTAAGTAGGACATCCGCCTAAAATTTCCGGATGTACCATGGAACATCCGGAAATTTCAAGCGGAAGTTGGGATCCGCCTAAAAAATCCGGATGTTCCATGGTACATCCGGAAATTTCAGGCGGATGTACCTAGGAACATCCGGAAATTTTAGGCGGATGTACCTAGGGACATCCGGAAATTTTAGGCGGATGTCCCAAATTTTTTTTTTTTTTTTTTTTTTTTTTTTTTTTTTTTAAAAATTGTTAAGTACGTTTATCAACATATGTCTTGTGATTATTGTTGTGATTTAGTATTTGATAATTAATGTAATTTTGTTGTATTAATATGATTATTAGTAATATGTTTAATTATTATTATTATTAATATTATTATTATTATTATTAGGGGTAAAATTGGAATTTCAAGAAAAAAGGGGAGCGTTACCCGGTAAAATGGGAGCGACAAATAACAACCCCCTTAGTGAAGAAGCAACAACAAACCCAACTCCTCCAGCCAGCACCACCATCTTCATCATCATCAACCTTTTTAGAGAGAGAAAATCACAATCCAAATTGTTTCTGATACTCTCAGATTTCCATGATCATGGAGTAGATCTTCTCTGATTCTCTCTCTTCTTTCTTTAAATTCGACTTCACTTCTTCATTCACTATGATCCCGTCTCTCTGTAATCTCGCCCGTTTACTGTAATTTCAACGCTGTTTAGATCGATTCTCCGGTGAGTTTTTCCGATTTTGTGCTTTAGATCTGTTTCATTTCTTTGATTGACTTAATTTTTAAAACCCTACCTTAACCCCCAACCGTTTGATGTTTACTTCACTTTGACTAGGTTTTTTTTGAATTTTTTTTATTTTTTGGTTTTTGATTTTGACGGCGGAATTAGGAGTGAGAAATTGGAATCGTTTACGGTAAATGGGGCAGTGTTACGGTAAAGCCGTCGCCGGAGAAAATGGTGATGTTGTCACGACGATAGTTGCTCCGTCTTCCGGTGAAGATGGTGGTGTTCATCCTCAATCGCCACTTCCGGCGTCGGAAGTTGCGAATAATCCTTCGGTAAGGAATACGCCGGCGAGATCATCGCCGTGGCCGAGTCCGTATCCTGCTGGAGTTCCGCCGACTCCGTCGCCGGCGAGGTCGACGCCGAGGAGGTTTTTTAGGAGGCCGTTCCCGCCGCCGTCTCCGGCGAAGCATATAAAAGCGTCGTTGGCGAAGCGGCTTGGGAATGCGAAGCCGAAAGAGGGGCCGATACCGGAGGACGGTGGGAATGAAGGAGGGCAATTGTTGGATAAGAGTTTTGGGTATGGCAAGAATTTTGGGGCAAAGTATGAATTGGGGAAGGAGATTGGGAGAGGGCATTTCGGTCATACTTGTTCTGCCAAAGGGAAGAAAGGAGAGCTTAAGGATCAAGTTGTTGCTGTTAAGATCATTTCCAAGGCCAAGGTGATTTATTGTTTTCATTCTGTTTTTATTTGGGTCATGAATTTCGTGATCATAGAATTGAAATTTCGGATAATTTTGATATAATGTGATTAATGACAACGTCAATTTCTGTGATTTTGTTTGTGTTTCTTATAATGTCCTTTATTTTGTTAATTTGGGGAGTATAATATTTATGAGTCAAAAAATAAAATAAAATTTGTATTTATGATGGCGATGTTGCTGGATTTTATTGAATCTTTTTTTTTGTGGGGAGGGAAGAGATGTATTTTACTGGGTCTTATTAGTGTTCGTCTATAGATTGTGTTCCTTTCTTCATTTTGTACTACTTTCAATTTGAGGGTTCAAATAACTGGTCCCTTGTGACAATTTTGATAAAAATAAGTCTTTGATGATTATTTCAATGTCAAAATTCTATTGCTAGAATTATGTTGTTACTATGATATAATGATCGATAATGATGGTTGATGTTGACTACGTTTAGATTTTGTCATATTTTAATTTTTTTGCGTTGTGTTTTTATTGGTTTTGGGTATTGATCAGCTAATCTTGTGATTTAAGCCAGTAATTGGATGCTGTTTAAGATCGGATTCAAATTATTGTCTTTTGCTAGTGGAGCATGTTAATGTTTAGTTTTCATCTTTCTAAACGGAACTAGTTAAGTTTCTAACCTTCAAAAGAAAAGAAAATAGTGGTGTGTGAGATTGATTGTCTTCTGTTCTAGTTAAGTAGGTCAGTAGCCTAACCGAGGCATGCTCAACAAGTCAACAGGTCTGTATACTGTTTTTAGAATATTACTGGCTTCGCAAACTGCTTTTTTTACTTGATATCTGATAAGAAAACCAATAAAATTTGAATGCTTGTGTGGGAAGTTGTTTTCTCAATTCGCTAAACTTGATATTGCAAACATTGTGAAGCTGGCAATACTCGTGTAGTTGGCCTTAAGCATCAGCCATGAAGTTGCTGTTTATAAGTGTGAATTATGAGTAGTTGTAGTGTTATGACTGGTGATTTAGGTTATTTCCGAACACTCTTGTTAATTCTATGCTGTCTTAACTCACAAGGCAAGTAATTATAATGGTAATGGATATTCACTGCAGATGCTACCAGTCATTGACATTACTTATCATCTCATTCCCTCTATCTCAGCCCAATTGATGTTTTTTAGGCTTACCATTTGCTTAATAGAGGGTCAGCTAACTATTTTTGGGATACACTCCAGATAAAGAAAATCCGGTTTCTTCTAGCCAGTCAGATTTTTTAACGTTAGGACGTTCCATGAAGTGAGAAGATTATTTAACATTAGGACGTTCCATGAATTGAGAAGATTATTTAACATTTTTTCCTTGAGACAGAGTTATGTATAGAGGAAACTCTACTTTGAGTAACCTGTAGAAAGCAACAGCCTAATAGACTACAACTTGTCCCTTAGGTAGGTTTGCCCTTTATTGTCAGGGGTTTGTTTCATGAACTTTGAGGGTGCTTCTTTGCCCAGCCCTAGGATCAACGACATTTTGAATCACCTTTCCCATTCATCAAGGATAGGGCAGGTCTGGGACATGATCCTTGATTCAATGTGATAAATCCTTCTATGCGTACATGGGTTCATGTGATATTTATAAAGTCTTGAGACAATCTCTCTCTGCTGAAATAAAATGGAAAGCACAAGGGCTGAATGAAGCTCAACAGGTGTATTTCTTGTCCGTAAGATGTGAAGGTTAGCAATATAAGATATTTTGGCTGAAAGTTACTCACATCCAGGAGTTATTGTACCGAGATGCATGGAGAACTTTAGATTAAATGAATAAGATGTTGTATGTGTAATACTTTTCACATGAAAGGTCTCCCAACACTCACGAATTCACAATTTATGCTAATTGTAAGGGGTTTGCATGCGTTTATAACTTCAATTTACGCTTGACTTTTGTCATTATTAGTTGAAGAACCTTTTCCAAGAGAATCATATGGATTTCTTTTTTTTTTTTTTTTTTTTTTTTTTTTTTCCGCGTAAAAGCAGTAGTAACTTTTCAAGGAAAATAATATTAAGTGAAAAATTATTGTCAAGATATATAGTCTAAAATCTTTAGTTAAAAAATGTTAATTACTAGAAAATATAGGAGACTGAGTGAGGTAGGTAACTAGTAGTGGGGCAATAAGATGGGAACGTGCTCTTGTATCTTAGCATTAATATTCCCTTGTTTTTTTTTTTTTTTTTTTTTTTTTTTTTTTTTTTTTTTTTTGCTGTGTAACAAAGTTGCAATTTTGGCGGCAGGGGATATCATGGCTCGCTTATTGGCAAGGTGGGATACACTTGATAGTGATGGACATGTTTGGATTGATAATTTCCGGAAAGCATTTATGCTTTAGTGGCTTAATTTGTAATAAGCATGCTTGAACTTTACCTAAAAAAAAAGAGGCCATGGTTTGATAACAAATTTAATCACCACCTTAATTGAATCTCGTTGAGATAGAGTCTAGGAAGGTATTTAACAGAGATGTACTTTATCTTTATGATATCTTGCTCAAATGGAAGTTCTTTGAAATTATGAAGTTTATATCTTTGGTAACATTTAGTTCCCTTTGAAAAACTTTAGGTAGTACTTGGTTAGGAATAATAATTGTTATTCTACTTTGAAGCTTGAGCAATTAGTCACTTGAATTGGTTGGTAGTTTCTTCTATAACTTCATGGAGTAATTATATTAATTATATCCATATTTACAAAGTTGAATATGCTCATGTGAGTCTTTACATCTAAATATGGTGACAGTGGAGCAGAACAATTGCCTTGAACTAAACTGTGATATAGTTCTCGGTTGTTTTGAAGTAGTAGACTAGTCAACTACGGACTACCCTCATTCCTCTTGCAAGGGTTTAATAGAACCAGTTTCGGAATGATCGTAAGGGTAGGTGTTAGTAGCCGGATAATAAATTCAACAAACTCTAATTCCTTGAGTCGGTTGAAATTAATGACAATTGTTGCAAGAAAACAGATGTTAGTAACTAAAAAATTTATTTATTTATTTTTTCCTAACTATGACTTACGATTTAAGGACTAAAGCTAAGAAATCTTTGTCGTGGGAAGGTCAAGACAAAATTGGTAACTTTATTAGTAACCTTTGGGTGGTTTTGTGGTTGCGTCTTGCAATAGATTTAGGAAATTTCGTCCTCTTTTAGGAATTTTTAAATTTATTTTTTCCACGCATGCGTGAGTGTGTGTGTTTATCCACCTTTTAAATTAAGTGGATGCGTTGCACATTTTTTTGACTTCTCTTGACTATGGGTACTATGTCGGATATCAGATTATCTGATTATGCTATTAGTCTAGAGGTTAGCTTTCAGGGCATACTTATGCAAGTTCATTTTGAACAACCTTGATTCTTGTGACTGCTTCTTTAGTATGCCGATTTTTCTGCAAGATGTTTATGTTAAGATGGCTTTTCATGTGCATATGTAATCCTGAGATGTGCAATATCTTTATCTACGTCACCTCTGGTTCTTGTTTTCTTGGACTAATTCTGGTATAATTAGTGTCTTCAGTTCATGTAAAGATGACAACTCACTGATTTTGTTCTAAAAATGCCTTTTACTTCTGTTCATATTTCTAGGGTTGCCCCTTTATGGTGAATAATTATAAGTTAATAAATGCTATTTATTGAGCAGATGACTACGGCAATATCTATAGAAGATGTACGGAGGGAAGTCAAAATCCTGAAAGCCCTCTCAGGGCATAAGCATCTGGTCCAATTTTACGATGCATGCGAAGACTCAAACAATGTATACATTGTCATGGAGTATGTCTTCTCTCTTGAGCTGTATATTTCTATGCTTTCCATTAGTACATGATGAAAGACTAATTTTCAGTTTTCAAGATTTTCTCCACCCATCTATTGAATCATGTGGATGGCCTTCAAGTGTTTGATTGGGTGAAAAATAATAGGAAATTCTAATGTTTTCATTGACGAATTTTTGAAAATTCAATTTCTATATTTGTTACTGTGAAACTTTTTAACTGTATAAATGGGGCTGGTCCGCTGGATGCATTGGGCTATAGTGATTGAGAACTACTGTCATTAAGCTACACCAACATTTTAATAGTGATGATTACATTGGGTCTGAAGTATTGGATTTTACTTTTATGTCAGATTATGTGAAGGCGGTGAATTACTTGACCGAATATTGTCCAGGTAACATTAACTCTTATTAGCACTAGATTCTATTTAGGAGATTCTGAGATTTCTTGGGAGTAAAGGGATATTCTTTTTGCAGAGGTGGAAGGTACCCTGAGGTAGATGCGAAGGTCATTATCAAACAGATTCTGAATGTTGTATCATTCTGTCATCTTCAGGGTGTTGTGCACCGTGATCTGAAGCCTGAGGTTGCTTTTGTGTACTTGTTATTTGTTTGATACTTGATGCTTTTTTTGTCTATAACTTTTCAACTAACCAATTTGCTTCCTATACAGAATTTCCTATTTACGTCTAAAAGTGAAGATGCTGACATGAAGCTAATTGATTTTGGCCTCTCTGATTTTATTAGGCCAGGTAACAATTATGAAATTTTTTTAGGGTTGAAGATCTCCGCGTTTTTTTGTGGGTTCTATTTCTGTAAACAAACCAAGTCTTGCTTTTTTTAAATATTAAAACCAGCTATCTATATGTACTATAATAATTAGACTAATCTGGTAGTAGTCCTCGAAGATATTTACCATCTTTGTTCTGATATATGCAAAATTGGCATCATGATTATTTATGCTATGCGGGGATTAAGGATTCTTAAAATATTAGCTGCCAATGAAAAATGGGTTACTTAGGATTTCTTAATCTCTCAGTGGATTATCAACTTGTGGTGATTGCTTTATCTTGATCTTCATTAATCGTTTTAGTTACCGATTTTGGCTATACGATAATTGTGCTCTTTGCCAAAGATACTAACAGTGTTTACTAGAGCTTTTTGACTGGGGTTACTCCGTTACTTATTAGGTTTGGAGAATTTTCGGTCTGTTTTATTTTATTTTTCATTTCTAGATGCTATATTTAGCTTTGTATGGTTTAGAGTTACTGTTGTATTTATAGGAAGACACACTCATTCACACAGTCACACACATATGCATGTGTTTGTGGTTTATGATGTTTATGGAATAAAAGATTGGGTATGCTACTCATAAGTCAATTTAGAACTCTTGGGTTTTTCTCGTTCTCCTTTTCATGCACTTGAAGATCTCTCAGGGCTTTGAAATTACTTTCTTTCCTTTTTCCACTCAGTGCATGTTTGTTATAAATGCAGATGAAAGACTAAATGATATCGTGGGAAGTGCTTACTATGTTGCACCTGAAGTCCTTCATAGATCGTATAGCCTTGAAGGAGATATGTGGAGCATTGGTGTTATCACATATATATTATTATGTGGAAGCAGGCCTTTCTGGGCACGCACTGAATCAGGAATCTTCCGTGCTGTGCTAAGAGCGGAGCCCAATTTTGATGATTTGCCTTGGCCATCTGTGTCTCCTGAAGCTAAGGATTTTGTAAAAAGAGTGCTTAACAAGGACTACAGGAAGAGGATGACTGCTGCCCAAGCTTTGAGTAAGTCTTTTACTTAGTCAATCTGCTTTATAATGACTTCTATCTTGGTAAACTTATGTTCTGAATGTAATAATGAAGCTTATCCTAAAGGCTTTTTGTAACATTTTTTCTGAAGGAATGCTTTTGTGTTGTGCAGCTCATCCCTGGCTGCGTGACAAAAACCAGCCTATTCCTTTAGATATATTGATCTATAAATTGGTGAAGTCATATCTCCATGCAACTCCTTTTAAACGGGCTGCATTGAAGGTATTGCTCTGCTCATTAGATTGCTCTGTCACTAATGCATCTTAGAATTTAGGTCAGATTGTGGACCGTGGCTTGTGGTCTTTCCAATGTCCCCGTATAATTATTGAATGAATTGGATTGCTTAATATATACTCTGAATTTTAACTGTAGATATTCTTCCATACTGATTTTAAAGAAATCCTCTTCCCTAAATTGTACCTCAAACATTTCTATTATTGTTGCTCAAGTGTTTCCCAAACATGATACTACTTCTTGCTGATTGATCTGTTCGCCAGCTAAAATTTGCCTAGCTTACTTGTAAAGGAAGTTCACTCACTTCATTGGCTTGATGATTCGTCTGACTTAGTTTCACAGCTTTGCATTTATGTCTTTTGTTTTATAGTTCTATTGAAGGTTGGGGCCTGGGGGGTTTTGTTGGGAGTGAAGAGCTCTTATTTCATGTCTTCAAGTGCTCATTATCAAAGGTTTTAGGGTTGTGTTGATATAGGATCTCTTCAATGTTTTTAGTGTGTCAATGTACTTTTTAAACATAAAACTGTTGATGTAAACTACCTAGGTATTTCTTTGCAACCATCCTACTTGTTGCATTGTTTTTTGCGTGACTTTTGCAAACATGTAGCCATTTGATGATCCTTTTTTGAGTTCTGTTATGTGTCGGGCCTGTAAAACCTTGTTCTTTAGGGGAGCATCTTTTTATCCCCTGGACTAGCCTAGTTATGGTCATCCCATACGGCAGCTGTCCATCAGAATAGGAGAACCTTCTCTCAAGAATGAATATCTAGATGCTCTATCTGGTTAATTTTGACAGCATGCATGAACTTGTACATGCTCTGTCAATTTGACTTGGTGATATTTGACTTGATTTTCTCATCGTACTGTTGTTGATTTGTTACTATAGCATCAAATTGTCCTAGAATATTGTTAGTCAAACTCATGAATAATAGATGCTTAACTTAGGTTTAAGTTAGCCTGAGAATTCTTTGATACTAGTAATTCTGTGGATCTCTTCAAAATTTCAAGCCTCTTTATAACTGATTTCATCTGATAAATAACTATTTTTCTCTTTTCTTTCTCCTTGGAACTGCAGGCTCTCTCCAAAGCTCTTACTGAGGATGAGTTGTATTACTTAAGAGCAGAGTTTGAGCTTTTAGAGCCTACCGGAGATGGTCGTGTTACATTTGAGAACTTCAGAATGGTTATTTTTGTTGCTTTGCTTTTTCCTTTTTATTACTTTTATTTGTTCGTGCCACGAAAATCCTGTTCTTATTACGATATCTTTTTTTTTTAAATCATTCCAGGCACTTTTGAATAATGCTACTGAGGCAATGAAGGAATCTAGAGTCCCTGATATCCTAAATACGGTACTTTATCCTTTTTGGAGCTACGTAAATTTGAGACTGCATTTGAGAATGCCTAATATTTTGATTTGATTTGGCACAGATGACAACTCTTTCGTACAGAAAAATGGATTTTGATGAATTCTGTGCTGCTGCGATCAGCACACATCAATTGGAAGGTCGGGAAGGTTGGGATCAGATTGCATCTACTGCTTTCGAACATTTTGAGCAGGAAGGCAATCGGATTATTACCGTTGAGGAGCTTGCCAGGGTATGTATTGCTTTCCCAACATTTATCTTTCATGTCAAGTTTCCATACTCTTGCGATTCTCAGCTTCTTTGTTAATGTCTGATTAATGCAGGAATTGAATCTTGGACCTACTGCTTATTCAATTTTAAGAGATTGGATTAGGAGCTCCGATGGGAAGTTAAGTTTTCTTGGATATACAAAATTTTTGCATGGAGTGACTATTCGTAGCTCAAATACAAGACATCATCAATAGGATAATCAATTACATAAAAAGGCCGTCGTCATAAATGATTAAATTAGATTTATGCCTAATTACAGGTTATTCAGGAAAGTTTTATTTTTTCCCTATTTGGGAAGCATAGGAAGATGTGTATAAATGAATAACATTAGTCAAATTTAGCTCTGAGGTTGAGGCAAAATTGTACTAGAAATGGGTTTTTGTATCTCATTCCCAACGTTTGATTTTGGTAAAAAATATATATAAATGGGGGTTTGAGCACAAAATTGTCTTCTTTGCTCTCCTTTCTCAACACCTCTGTGCTACCCCGTTTGCCCCTCCTTTCTCTTCACTCTAAATCTTAAATGCATGATTATAGATCGACGCCTTTCTAATTAAGGAGTAATTAAGTATGAAATCACTAATTACAGCAACTATTGTTGTTTGTCAAATAACTTGGATAATATGGGCTTAATTTCATTTTTTATAGTAGCAGTCATGCACTCATGCATATTAAAGTGTCATACCATTTCCATTTTTTTTTTTATTTATAAAAAAGGGATTTTCAATATTGGTGGGGGTAAATATTTAAATAAGTGAAGTCAAGTATTCCTCAGCATGGCCGACTTATATGGGTTTTCTAAGGTAATTGGTAGACGGCACCATCCTTGAATACCCTAGATTAAGTCAAGTGAAGTCCCTTTGAAGGTTGTATCTTACTTCTATGAGACCTTAAGAAATATTGGCTTTATCTTTTGCCATCCCTTTCGATGTAAAAACTATCTTTATGTTTGTTATGGTTTTAGTAACTTAGTCCTTGATTTGCATTTTGGGGTCTTCCAAATCACAGGACGTTAGGCTGTAATTATTAGAGCTTAGCCTAGGTAATATATGCTTTGTGTTGTGTTAAAATAAAAAAAAAAAGAAATATTGGCAAAATGATGAGAAATTACATTTATGGCCCTAAGGATTTATATTGATATACTACTAGTCTACTAGAAAGAGAGATTCTAGCTACTACCAAAGGACGACCTAGGTTATAATTTAATCAATTTAATTAGGCAAAACCTCGAAATAGGTAATGTAACCAAACAAAATACTTGAAAGTTGAAACATAGGGCCTGTTTCGATTGACTGAATTGAGATGAACTGAACTGAAGTGAACTGAACTGAACTTATTAATCAGTGATTTTTAACTACGGATTATTATTATTATTATTAATTATTGATATTAATTATTATTATTATTATTTATTGATTATTATGATTATTATTATTATTTATTGATTATTATTATTAGTATTATTATTATTATTGTTATTGTTATGATTATTATTATTATTATTATTATTATTATTATTATTATTTATTGATGATTATTATTATTATTTATTGATTATTATTATTAGTATTATTATTTCAATTATTATTGTTATTATTATTATTATTATTATTATTATTATTATTTATTGATGATTATTATTATTATTTATTACTTATTGATTATTATTATTATTATTGTTGTTGTTGTTGTTGTTGTTGTTGTACTAAGAGCTTAAGGGCCTGTTCACATTTACTGAACTGAGCTGAACTGAACTGAACTGAACTGATTGGAGCTGAACTGAACTGAACTAAGCTGAACTGAACTGAACTGAACTGATTGGAGCTGAACTGAACTAAACTAAGCTGAAATGAATATTTTATGAGAGGGAAATTAAGAGCTGAACTGAACTGAACTGATTGGAGCTGAACTGAACTGAAATTAAGTAAATGTGAACAGGTCCTAAAAGAATGAAATTTGGCTTTATATCATTAGCAATATCATTAGACATAAATTAAGAGCTGAACTTTAACCTAAGATAACTTTAATAGTGACAT
Source organism: Chenopodium album (assembly GCF_948465745.1). NCBI lineage: Eukaryota > Viridiplantae > Streptophyta > Magnoliopsida > Caryophyllales > Amaranthaceae > Chenopodium > Chenopodium album. The sequence goes on along the minus strand of NC_137840.1, from coordinate 76,555,532 downwards.
TAATCAAGTGATGCCACATGACCCTGCCCTTCAAAAAAAAAAAAAAAAAAAAAAAAGAGAATCAAATTAAGTCATAATTAAATTGGAATATAACCTTCTTAGTTTACAAGCAAACTTTTCAAGTTAAATCCGTAGTGCATTTTGATTTTTTTATACCAAGACAAGATTTTTTTTTTGAGAGAAAGCAGGGGAGGATTCATTCATTCAATGTGGGACAAATTGTCCATAATTACATAAGGAGTAATATCTCTAGGACAGCAATTAGACCAAGTTTGTTCAACACCATAAGGGATAAGACGAGCTAAATGGTGTGCCACAAAATTCCCCTCCCGCTTTACATGAGACCAAGATACTAAAGCATAATAAGCCTTCTCCAAAGGTTGGTTGGATTTGTGAGTCCCTTCATTGGGTCACAACTCACAACCTAGAAACTTTTAGAATTTATATTAATAGCTTAAAGTAATTGTTTGTAGATGAAATCAAATCTGAAATTTGTTATCACCCATAAAAAATCTTCTCTGAGAAACTTAATATTAATAGCTTAAAGTCAATATATTTTTTTGAGACTTTTAGTTATATTTTTTCGAGAAATGATGGATGGATGGATTACTTGAACATATTGATGATGAATGATGTGTGATATCATTGCAATTTGTATATGGACAAAGAGAAACTTTTATAAGAGAAACTATAGTCTATAGATGATGTTATGTGAAATTTAATTGCATAATTAGATGACATGGGAATGCCTAAAAGTAGATTAATCCATGTTATACACGAGAGGCGAGTACACAATTAGGACATACAAGGACATCCTTTACGCATAATTTGGAAAGAAAAGATTTGATTAAAAGCAAATCTTTAATTTATTCTTTTTACTATTTGGACTACATTAGGCCCTACCATAAAGAAAGCCCACTTCATTATCAATCAAATTTACCTCCAATGAAATTAACGAAACGTAAAAATACAAAAAAGAATCGTAATCTTCAATGAAAAAGAGATCTTCAATGGGGACTTTAAGCAAAGTGGAATAAGACTGCTATATGTTAATTAACCATTTTTTTTCGCCTATTGTTTATGAAGCAAATTTTAATTTTAATTTTTTTTGGCAAAGGTGGTAGTTGTTCTTCTAGCAACATTATGGTATAAATGTATATAGTGTTTTTTTTTTTTTTTTTTTTTTTTTTTTTTTTTTTGAGGAAAATCAATGTATATAGTATACTTAGGGCCTGTTTTCATTGACTGAACTCAGCTGAACTGAGCTGAACTGAACTGAACTGAACTAAGCTGAACTGAATTGAACTGAACTGAACTGAATTGAACTGAACTGATTTTCAACGTAAGAGAACAGACCCTTAGTCTTGTTTTGTTCATCTTACTTAATAATAATAATAATAATAATAATAATAATAATAATAATAATAATAATAATAATAATAATAATAATAATAATAATAATAATAATAATAATAATAATAATAATAATAATAATAATAATAATAATAATAATAATAATAATAATAATAATAATAATAATAATAATAATAATAATAATAATAATAATAATAATAATAATAATAATAATAATAATAATAATAATAATAATAATAATAATAATAATAATAATAATAATAATAATAATAATAATAATAATAATAATAATAATAATAATAATAATAATAATAATAATAATAATAATAATAATAATAATAATAATAATAATAATAATAATAATAATAATAATAATAATAATAATAATAATAATAATAATAATAATAATAATAATAATAATAATAATAATAATAATAATAATAATAATAATAATAATAATAATAATAATAATAATAATAATAATAATAATAATAATAATAATAATAATAATAATAATAATAATAATAATAATAATAATAATAATAATAATAATAATAATAATAATAATAATAATAATAATAATAATAATAATAATAATAATAATAATAATAATAATAATAATAATAATAATAATAATAATAATAATAATAATAATAATAATAATAATAATAATAATAATAATAATAATAATAATAATAATAATAATAATAATAATAATAATAATAATAATAATAATAATAATAATAATAATAATAATAATAATAATAATAATAATAATAATAATAATAATAATAATAATAATAATAATAATAATAATAATAATAATAATAATAATAATAATAATAATAATAATAATAATAATAATAATAATAATAATAATAATAATAATAATAATAATAATAATAATAATAATAATAATAATAATAATAATAATAATAATAATAATAATAATAATAATAATAATAATAATAATAATAATAATAATAATAATAATAATAATAATAATAATAATAATAATAATAATAATAATAATAATAATAATAATAATAATAATAATAATAATAATAATAATAATAATAATAATAATAATAATAATAATAATAATAATAATAATAATAATAATAATAATAATAATAATAATAATAATAATAATAATAATAATAATAATAATAATAATAATAATAATAATAATAATAATAATAATAATAATAATAATAATAATAATAATAATAATAATAATAATAATAATAATAATAATAATAATAATAATAATAATAATAATAATAATAATAATAATAATAATAATAATAATAATAATAATAATAATAATAATAATAATAATAATAATAATAATAATAATAATAATAATAATAATAATAATAATAATAATAATAATAATAATAATAATAATAATAATAATAATAATAATAATAATAATAATAATAATAATAATAATAATAATAATAATAATAATAATAATAATAATAATAATAATAATAATAATAATAATAATAATAATAATAATAATAATAATAATAATAATAATAATAATAATAATAATAATAATAATAATAATAATAATAATAATAATAATAATAATAATAATAATAATAATAATAATAATAATAATAATAATAATTGGATGGTTCCACCCACCCAATTGGACTCCCAAAGGTTATTAGTGACCATGGTAAACATTTCGGCAATTTTTATTTACGAGCGAAAAAAAGTCGAAAAATTCCAAAATTGAAGGGCTAGTTTGATCTTATAGCTGGGATCACCATCCAAAGTGAAAAATTCAGGAAGGTTTCGAGGACGAGTACCTAAACTGAAGTTCTAAACTCTGCCAGATTGTCTCCCCAGTAGCATTTGAAAGAAGAATAAGATTTCCAATATCTAAAATCTGAGCTACTATGCACATCAACGTGCATTGATGGCAACAATGAGTGTGAAGGATGTTCCAAACTCTGTTAGATTGTCTCCCCAATAGCATTTGAAAGCAGAATATCTAAAAGTTGTGTGAAGGATGTTCTAAACTCTGCTAGATTGTCTCCCCAATAGCATTTGAAAGCAGAATATCTAAAAGCTGAGCTACTGAATTATTTGCCTGATCATTAGATATATTTGATGACCAAAAGATATTGTTCTGTTCATCTAGAGCATGAAGATTACTATTCTCGGAAACTTTCAGCACCCCAAAAGAAGTATTGCGTAGGGTCCCTCTATGAGCGTAGGGTTTCCATAGGCGTGAGGTCCCTCTACAAGCGTGGGGTTTCCTTGGGCGTTGGCCCCGCCCCTATATAAGCGCGGTGTCCCTCGAGCATGGGGTCCTCCCTAAGGCGTGGGGCTTATTAGTTGGGCGTGGGGTCGGTTGGTTGGGCGTGGGGTTGGTCCTAGGGCGTGAGTTTGGTTCGTTTAGGGTTTCTCCTTGGGCGTGGGGTTTCAAGATGGGCGTGGGGTTTCTTCCTTGGGAGTGGGGTTCTTCCTTGGTCGTGGGGTCCCTTTTTAAGCGTGGGTTTTGAGCTTAGGCGTGGGGTTTCAGGATGGGCGTAGGGTTGATACATTAGGCGTGGGGTATCAGGATGGGCGTGGGGTTATTCCTTGGGCGTGGGGTTTGAGTTTAGGCGTGGGGTCCCACTTAGGCGTGGGGTTCTTCCTTGGGCGTGGGGTCCTCTCTTTAGGCTTGGGGTTTGAGTAACGGCGTGGGGTTTCTTCCTAGGGCGTGTGTATGAGATTAGACGTGGGGTTGGAGTTTGGGCGTCGGGTTTCATCTTGGGCGTGAGGTATGAGCTTGGGCGTGGAGTTTGACCTTGGGCGTGGAGTTTCTTCATTGGGCGTGGGGTTTCTTTCTAGGGCGTGGGGTTCTTCATTGGGCGTGGGGTTGATACAGTAGGTGTGGGGTTCTTCCTAGGGCGTGGGGTTTCATGATGGGCGTGGGGTTCTTCCTTGGGCGTGGGGTTTGAGCTTCGGCGTGGGGTTTCTTCCTATGGCGTAGGGTGAGCTTCGGCGTGGGGTTTGAGTTTTGGGCGTAGGGTTGATACATTAGGCGTGGGTTTCTCCTAGGGCGTGGGGTTTCATGATGGGCGTGGGGTTTCTCCTAGGGCATGGGGTTTCATGATGGGCGTGGGGTTCTTCCTTGGGCGTGGGGTTTGAGCTTCGGCGTGGGGTTTCTTCTAGGGCGTGGGGTTTCATGATGGGAGTGGGTTTCTTCCTTGAGCGTGGGGTTTGAGCTTCGGCGTGGGGTTTCTCCTAGGGCATAGGGTTTCTTCCTTGGGCGTGGGCAAGGGGCTGTGTGGCGCATGCGTCGCCTGGTTTAAAAGCCAGTGGCGCGAAACTATCGTGTGCTGGATTATGACTGAACGCCTCTAAGTCAAAATCCGGGCCAGAAGCGACGCATGTGCCCACCGCCCGATGCCGTCCTATAGTAGGGGTTTCGGCACGTGTCGTAGGCTAAGCTCGCGCGGTGGATACTGAAATTCAGCCCTATGTCAATTCGATTCGTCCCTTCCCCCACCCTATTCCCTAAAAACACCTATATTTTAGAAAACGAGGTTAGCGATGCATCACGTATGCTAAAAAAGGCTAAGTACGAGATTAAGAGGTGTCACAAAGCCTAAGTGTTGGGATGTTGGATGGTACAAGTGGGCAAGGGGCCGTGTGGCATGTACATAAGACATGTGCACCCAAGGACAAGGCATACCGGGTTCCGAGCACTATTTACGAATCACAAGGCCCTTAAGACATGAAGTTTAAGGATGAATTAGATGGTTCCGGACACTGTTTATGACTCCCAAGGGCCTTTGGGAACCCAAAAAAGTACTTAGATACATAATCTCGCTGGGTGAAAAAATGATACATGGAAGCCAAATATGAAGGCTATAAAACACGAAATCGGAACAATTTAGGATGTGTCGGGACCTGGTGTGGGAATTTCACGGAACATTACGGGATGCATCCCGGGGACATATAATATTGTTTCGACCCATATATGACCATTATTCGACTACGTACAAGCCCCGTGAAAGCTTATAGCCAATACAGGAGGAGTGTATGAAAACGTGTAAATTGATCGTTTTAAGGCAAATTGGATGGTTCCACCCACCCAATTGGACCCCCGGAGGGTATTAGGGACCATTATAAACATCTCGGTAATTTTTTTTTCATGTGAAAAAATGTCAAAATTTTCCAAAATTGAAAGCTATTATCCACGTTTTTTGTGGAATTTTTGACGTTATGGGCCCGGTGGCGAAAAGTTTTGAGACCCTATGGGATACATCTTAGGGTCATATAATGCGGTTTGGAACCATATATGACCATTATATGATGTCTTAAATGTCCGTGGTAGTCTTGAGTTCACAAAATCGGCGAGAGTTGCGAATTGGTAAATTGATCGTTTTAAGGCAAATTGGATAGTTCCACCCACTCAATTGGACTCCCGGAGGATATTAGGGACCATAGTAAACATCTTGGCAATTTTTATTTTCGGGCGAAGAAAGGTAAAAAAATTTCAAAATTGAAGGCTATTATCCATGCTTTTGAGGAACTTTTGAGGTTGTTGGGTATGGCGAAAAGTGTTGAGACCATAGGGGATATATCTTAGGTTCATATAATGCCGTTTGAAACCTTATATGACCATTAAATGATGTCATAAATGTCCGTGGTAGGCTTGAGTTCACAAAATCGGTGCAAGTTGCGAATTGGTAAATTGACTGTTTTAAGGCAAATTGGATGGTTCCACCCACCTAATTGGACTCCCGGAGGGTATTAGGGACCATGGTAAACATCTTGGCAATTTTTTATTCCTGGCGAAAAAAATAAAAAAATTCAAAAATTGAAGACTATTATCCACGTTTTTTAGGAAATTTTTGACGTTACGGGCCCGGTGGCGAAAAGTTTTGAGACCCTATGGGATACATCATTGGGTCATTTAATGCCTTTTGGAACCATATATGACCATTAATTGATGTCTTAAACGTCTGTGGTAGACTTAAGTTAACAAAATCGGTGAGAGTTGCGAATTGTTAAATTGATCGTTTTAAGGATAATTTGATGGTTCCACCCACTCAATTGGACTCCCGGAGGATATTAGGGACCATAGTAAACATCTCGGAAATTTTTATCTCCGAGCGAAAAAAGGTCAAAAAATTCCAAAATTCAAGGCTATTATCCATGTTTTTTGAGGAACTTTTGAGGTTGTTGGGGCCGGTGGCGAAAAGTGTTGAGACCATAGGGGATACATATTAGGGTCATATTATGACGTTTGGAACCTTATATGACCATTAAATGATGTCATAAATGTCCGTGGTAGGCTTGAGTTCACAAAATCGGTGCAAGTTGCGAAGTGGTAAATTAACCGTTTTAAGGCAAATTGGATGGTTCCTTCCACCTAATTGGACTCCCGGAAGGTATTAGGGATCATGGTAAACATCTCGATAATTTTTATTTCCGGCCGAAAAAAAAGTCAAAAAATTCAAAAATTGAAGGCTATTATCCATACTTTTTGAGGAATTTTTGAGGTTAAGGGGCCCGGTGGCGAAAAGTGTTAAGACCCTAGGGGATACATCTTAGGGTCATATAATGCCGTTTGGAACCATATAGGACCATTATATGATGTCTTAAATGTCCGTGGTAGACTCGAGTTTACAAAGTCGGTGAGAGTTGCGAATTGGTAAATTGATCGTTTTAAGGCAAATTGGATGGTTCCACCCACTTAATTGGACCTCCTGAGGATATTAAGGACCATAGTAAACATCTCGGCAATTTTTATTTTCGGGCGAAGAAAGGTCAAAAATTTTAAAAATTGAAGGCTATTATCCATGCTTTTGAGGAACTTTTGAGGTTGTTAGGTATGGCGAAAAGTGTTGAAACCATAGGTATAGACACCTAAAAATGTCTCTCCAAAACCAAACCCGATGATAAATAACCTTTCACCGCCACTATTGGTCGGGTTTAGTATTTAATCACGAGAGTGCTTAAAAAATCGTATTAAATTCATACTTTTGAACGATCCATGGATTAGTCTTGATGTTTGGTAAAAACATAGTTTTAATTTCAGCCCAAACTTACTAATTAATTTTAAGCCCAAACCTTTTTTTTTATTATTTTATTATTTATTTTTGGCCCAAACCTTTTATTTTTATTTAATTATTTTCTTATTTTAGCCCGAATAATAAAAGTCAGAAAAAAGCCCGAAATTATCAATCGGCACTTAAAAAGCCGAAAGAAATTAGGGTTAAAAATGAATTTAGACGGAAAAATGGACTGGAAGTTCTCATGCCACGGCAGAGTGCCACTGTGTCACGGGAACCCTTCCCGTCTGACGGTGGGATTTCCCGTGACACGGGAGGTCTTCCGTGACACGGGACGTTCCGTGTCCTTTCCGCGTAAACCCTTAACGCGTTTTTCATTCCGTTTTCTGAAAATTTCCCGCGTCACTCCAAAACTGTACCGTGTCACGGGAAAGTGTACCGTCTGACGGTACAGTCTGACCGTGTCACGGTACGGTCTGACCGTGTCACGGGATACTTTTTTAGGGTTTTAATCATTTTAGGGTTTCGTGTGCTCCCTCAGCACATTTTCCCTATAAATACCCCTTCATTTCTGATGTACGGGGCAACCAGAATTTTATTATTTTTATTTTCTCTCTTTTATGCTATTAACCTAAACACTAGCCTACCCTTTTCACTTCAAAATTCCTTCTTCAAGCACTCAAAGGAGTCCATATTTCACTCGAGGTTCTGTCCTTAAGCCAAGGCGTGAAAGGTAGAACCGTTGACGGTTTGGCCCCAAAATCAACCTTATTTTATTTAATTTAATTTAGTTATTGTTTTATTATTTCCTTGAAGTTACTAACTCGTTTATTATTTTGTAGTTGCAAACAAACAGATTCAAAGTAAGGATCATGCTCTTTTATTATTATTATTTTTCTAACAATTTTTATGTTGTTGGAATTGTGATTAAATTGGTTTTTATATTAATGTTTATTCTTTTATTTTTATTGATATCCTATTGCATGTTTAAAGGGAATATGTAATTGAAAATCACGCCTAATAAGATAATTTGGACAACCGGTTTAGGATCCTTTTTAATCTTGTTATTAATTGAAGTGATCACCAAATTTTTAGAATTATGTGTGCGTTAATTTTGAACCAATTTAGTTAAATAATGGTTTGGAGCGAATTGAATTATTGTTTGTATGCCTTTGAGATCACAGGAATGCTTTTCAATATAGGAATCGAGTAGAGGCCAATACGGGCGAATGTGACTCCATGACTCACTTCGTACCATCATCCCCGATCCTCCTTTCGTGATTCCGAACCATATGGAGTTAGTAATCTCATGGATTATGAATGGGGTGTAACCTTCACGGGTCAATCGTTGTTGCCTATCGTTGTCCCTTATCGTGGTTGCCTTTTTATGATCCGTGAACGGTTTACAAGTTCCTTAAAAACTTGTTAGTGACTCCCTACTTTATTTGTCCCTAATCGTAATGTCAATTCCCACTTCCTATGAGTGCCAAGCATATTCACAACATGCTTTTTACGTAGGCGCACTTCGAGCGACGCCTACAATAGGGGATATATCTTAGGTTTATATAATGTCGTTTGGAACCTTATATGACCATTAAATAATGTCATAAATGTCCGTGGTAGGCTTGAGTTCACAAAATCGATACAAGTTGCGAATTGGTAAATTGACTGTTTTAAGACAAATTGGATGGTTCCACCCACCTAATTGGACTCCCGGAGGGTATTAGGGACCATGGTAAACATCTCGGCAATTTTTTATTGCGGGCGAAAAAAGTCAAAAAATTCCAAAATTGAAGGCTATTATCCACGTTTTTTGTGGAATTCTTGACGTTACGGGCCCGGTAGTGAAATGTTTTGAGACCCTATGGGATACATCATTTGGTCATTTAATGCCGTTTGGAACCATATATGACCATTAATTGTTGTCTTAAACGTCCGTGGTAGAATTGATTTCACAAAATCGGTGAAAGTTGCGAATTGTTAAATTGATCGTTTTAAGGATAATTTGATGGTTCCACCCACTCAATTGGACTCCCAGGGGATATTAGGGACTATAGTAAACATCTCGACAATTTTTATTTCCGGGCGAAAAAAGGTCAAAAAATTCCAAAATTGAAGGCTATTATCCATGCTTTTTGAGGAACTTTTGAGGTTGTTGGGGGCAGGTGGAGAAAAGTGTTGAGACCCTAGAGATACATCTTAGGGTCATATAATGCCGTTTGGAACCTTATATGACCATTAAATGATGTCATAAATGTTCGTGGTAGGCTTGAATTCACAAAATCTATGCAAGTTGCGAATTGGTAAATTGACCGTTTTAAGGCAAATTGGATGGTTCCACCCACCTAATTGGACTCCTGAAAGAAATTAGGGACCATGGTAAACATCTCGATAATTTTTATTTCCGGGCGAAAAAAATTCTAAAAATTCCAAAATTGAAGGCTATTATCCACACTTTTTGTGGAACTTTTGAGATTAAGGGGTCCGGTGGCAAAAAGTGTTAAGACCCTAAAGGATACATCTTAGGGTCATATAATGCCGTTCGGAATCACATATGACCATTATATGATGTTATAAATGTCCGTGGTATGCTTGATTTCACAAAATCGGTGAGAGTTGCGAATTGGTAAATTGATCGTTTTAAGGCAAATTGGATGGTTCCACCCGCTTAATTGGACTCCCGGAGGATATTAGGGACCATAGTAAACATCTCGGCAATTTTTATTTCCGTGCGAAAAAAGGTAAAAAAATTCCAAAATTGAAGGCTATTATCCATGCTTTTTGAGGAACTTTTGAGGTTGTTGGGGCAGGTGGCGAAAAGTGTTGAGACCCTAGGGATACATCTTAGGGTCATATAATTCCGTTTGGAACCTTATATGACCATTAAATGATGTCATAATTGTCCGTGGTAGGCTTGAGTTCACAAAATCGGTGCAAGTTGCGAATTGGTAAATTGACCGTTTTAAGGCAAATTGGATGGTTCCACCCACCTAATTGGACTCCTAAAGGGTATTAGGGACCATGGTAAACATCTCGATAATTTTTATTTCCGGACGAAAAAAAATCAAAAAATTCCAAAATTGAAGGCTATTATCCACACTTTTTGAGGAATTTTTGAGATTAAGGTGCCCAGTGGCGAAAAGTGTTAAGACCCTAGGGGATACATCTTAGGGTCATATAATGCCGTTTGGAACCACATATGACCATTATATGATGTCTTAAATGTCCGTGGTAGGCTGGAGTTCACCAAATCGGTGAGAGTTGCGAATTGGTAAATGGATCGTTTTATGGAAAATTGGATGGTTCCACCCACTCAATTGGACTCCCAGAGGATATTAGGGACCATAGTAAACATCTCGGCTATTTTTATTTCCGGGCGAAAAAAGGTCAAAAAATTCCAAAATTCAAGGCTATTATCCATGCTTTTTGAGGAACTTTTGAGGTTGTTGGGGCAGGTGGTGAAAAGTGTTGAGACCCTAGGGATACATCTTAGGGTCATATAATGTCGTTTGGAACCTTATATGACCATTAAATGATGTCATAATTGTCCGTGGTAGGCTTGAGTTCACAAAATCGATGCAAGTTGCGAATTGGTAAATTGACCGTTTTAAGGCAAATTGGATGGTTCCACCCACCTAATTGGACTCCTGAAGGGTATTAGGGACCATTGTAAACATCTAGATAATTTTTATTACCGGGCGAAAAAAAGTAAAAAAGTTCCAAAATTAAAGGCTATTATCCACACTTTTTGAGGAATTTTTGAGATTAAGGTGCCCAGTGGCGAAAAGTGTTAAGACCCTAGGGGATACATCTTAGGGTCATATAATGCCGTTTGGAACCATATATGACCATTATATGATGTTTTAAATGTTCGTGGTAGGCTTGAGTTCATAAAATCGGTGAGAGTTGCGCATTGGTAAATTGATCGTTTTAAGGAAAATTGGATTGTTCCACCCACTCGATTGGACTCCTGGAGGATATTAGGGACCATAGTAAACATCCCGGCAATTTTTATTTTCAGGCGAAAAAAGGTCAAAAAATTCCAAAATTGAAGGCTATTTTCCATGCTTTTTTAGGAACTTTTGAGGTTAAGGTGCCCGGTGGCGAAAAATAATAAGACCCTAGGGGATCCACCTTAGGGTTATATAATGCCGTTTGGAACCATATATGTCCCTTATATGATGTCTTTAATGTCCGTGGTAGGCTTGAGTTCACAAAATCGGTGAGAGTTGCGAATTAGTAAATTGAGCGTTTTAAGGCAAAGTGGATGGTTCTACTCACTCAATTGGACTCCCGGAGGATATTAGGAAACATAGTAAACATCTCGTCAATTTTTATTTTCAGACGAAAATAGATTAAAAAGTTTCAAAATTGAAGGTTATTATCCATGCTTTTTGAAGAACTTTTGAGGTTGTTAGGGCCGGTGGCGAAAAATAATAAGACCCTAGGGGATACATCTTAGGGTTATATAATGCCATTTGGAACCATATATGACCCTTATATGATGTCTTAAATGTCCGTGGTAGGCTTGAGTTCACAAATCGGTGAGAGTTGCGAATTGGTAAATTGACCGTTTTAAGACAAACTGGATGATTCCACTCACTCAATTGGACTCCCGGAGGATATTAGGGACCATAGTAAACATCTCGACAATTTTTATATCCGGGCGAAAAAAGGTCAAAAAGTTCCAAAATTGAATAATCCATGCTTTTTGAGGTTGTTAGGGCCGGTGGCGAAAAGTGTTGAGACTCTAGGGGATACATCTTAGGGTCATATAATGCCGTTTGGAACCTTATATGACCATTATATGATGTTATAAATGTCCGTGGTATGCTTCAGTTCACAAAATCGGTGCAACTTGCGAATTGGTAATTTGACTGTTTTAAGGCAAATTGGATGTTTCCACCCACCTAATTGGACTGCCAGAGGGTATTAGGGCCATGGTAAACATCTCGATAATTTTTATTTCCGGGCGAATAAAAGTCAAAATATTCTAAAATTGAAGGCTATTATCAACACTTTTTGAGGAATTTTTGAGGTTAAGGGGCCCGGTGGCGAAAAATAATAAGACCCTAGGGGATCCACCTTAGGGTTATATAATGCCGTTTGGAACCATATATGACCCTTATATGATGTCTTAAATGTCCGTGGTAGGCTTGAGTTCACAAAATCGGTGAGAGTTGCGAATTAGTAAATTTAGACTTTTAAGGCAAATTGGGTGGTTCCACTTACTCAATTGGACTCCCGACGGATATTAGGAAACATAGTAAACATCTCGTCAATTTTTATTTCCGGGCGAAAATAGGTTAAAAAGTTTCAAAATTGAAGGCTATTATCCTTGCTTTTTGAAGAACTTTTGAGGTTGTTAGGGCCGGTGGCGAAAAGTGTTGAGACTCTAAGGGATACATCTTAGGGTCATATAATGCCGTTTGGAACCTTATATGACCATTATATGATGTCATAAATGTCCGTGTTAGGCTTGAGTTCACAATATCGGTGCAAGTTGCAAATTGGTAAATTGACCGTTTTAAGGCAAATTGGATGGTTCCACCCACCTAATTAGATGGTAAACATCTCGATAATTTTTATTTAAAGGCGAAAAAAAGTCAAAAAATTCCAAAATTGAAGGCTATTATCCACACTTTTTGAGGAATTTTATAGGTTAAGGGGCTCTGTGGCGAAAAGTGTTAAGACCCTAGGGGATACATCTTAGGGTCTTACAATGCCGTTTGGAACCATATATGACCATTATATGATGTCTTAAATGTCCATGGTAGGCTTGAGTTAACAAAATCGGTGAGTGTTGCGAATTGGTAAATTGATCGTTTTAAGGAAAATTGGATGGTTCCACCCACTCAAGTGGACCTCCTGAGGATATTAGGGACCATAGTTAATATCTCGGCAATTTTTATTTCCGGGCGAAAAAAGGTCAAAAAATTCCAAAATTGAAGGCTATTATCCACGTTTTTTGAGAAATTTTTGAGGTTATTAGGGCCGGTGGCGAAAAGTGTTGAGACCATAGGGGATACATCTTATGTTCATATAATGCCGTTTGGAACCATATATGACCATTAAATGATGTCATAAATGTCCATGGTAGGCTTCAGTTCACAAAATCGGTTAGAGTTGCGAATTGGTAACTTGACCGTTTTAAGGCAAATTGGATGGTTCCACCCTCCTAATTGGACTCCCGGAGGGTATTAGGGACCATGGTAAACATCTCGATAATTTTTATTTACGCGCGAAAAAAATTCAAAAAATTCCAAAATTGAAGGCTATTATCCACACTTTTTAAGGAATTTTATAAGTTAAAGGGCCCGGTGGCGAAAAGTGATAAGACCCTAGGGGATAAATCTTAGGGTCATGTAATGCCATTTGGAACCATATATGACCATTATATGATGTCTTAAATATCCGTGGTAGGCTTGAGTTCACAAAATCGGTGAGAGTTGCGAATTGGTAAATTGATCGTTTTAAGGAAAATTGGATGGTTCCACCCACTCAAGTGGACCTCCTGAGGATATTAAGGACCACAGTAAATATCTCGAAAATTTTTTATTTCCGGGCGAAAAAGGGTCTAAAAATTCTAAAATTGAAGGCTATTATCCACGCTTTTTGAGGAATTTTTGAGGTTATTGGGGCCGGTGGCAAAAAGTGTTGAGACCCTAGGGGATACATCTTAGGGTCAGATAATGCCGTTTGAACCTTATATGACCATTAAATGATGTCATAAATGTCCGTGGTAGGCTTGAGTTCACAAAATCGGTGCAAGTTGCGAATTGGTAAATTGACCGTTTTAAGGCAAATTGGATGGTTCCACCCACCTAATTGGACTCCCGGAGGGTATTAGGGACCATGTTAAACATCTCGATAATTTTTATTTCCGAGCGAAAAAAAGTTTAAAAATTCCAAAATTGAAGGCTATTATCCACACTTTTTGAGGAATTTTTGAGATTAAGGGGCCCGGTGGCGAAAAGTGTTAAGACCTTAGGGGATACATCTTAGGGTCATATAATGCGGTTTGGAACCATATATGACCATTATATGATGTCTTAAATGTCCGTGGTAGTCTTGAGTTCACAAAATCGGCGAGAGTTGCGAATTGGTAAATTGATCGTTTTAAGGCAAATTGGATAGTTCCACCCACTCAATTGGACTCCCGGAGGATATTAGGGACCATAGTAAATATCTCGGCAATTTTTATTTCCGGGCTAAAAAAGGTCAAAAAATTCCAAAATTGAAGGCTATTATCCATGCTTTTTGAGGAACTTTTGAGGTTGTTGGGGCCGGTGGCAAAAATTGTTGAGACCCTAGGGGATACATCATAGGATCATATAATGCCGTTTAGAACCTTATATGACCATTAAATGATGTCATAAATGTCCGTGGTAGGCTTGAGTTCACAAATTCGGTGCAAGTTGCGAATTTGAAAATTGACCGTTTTAAGGCAAATTGGATGGTTCCACCCACCTAATTGGACTATCGAAGGGTATTAGGGACCATGGTAAACATCTCGATAATTTTTTTTCCGGGCGAAAAAAAGTCAAAAAATTCTGAAATTGAAGGCTATTATTCACACTTTTTGAGGAATTTTTAAGGCTAAGGGGCCCGGTGGAGAAAAGTGTTAAGATCCTAGGGGATACATCTTAGGGTCATATAATTCCGTTTGTAACCATATATGACCATTAAATTATGTCATAAATGTCCATGGTAGGCTTGAGTCAAAAAATCAGTACAAGTTGCGAATTGGTAAATTGACTGTTTTAAGGCAAATTGGATGGTTCCACCCACCTAATTGGACTCCCGGAGGGTATTAGGGACCATGGTAAACATCTCGGCAATTTTTTATTCCGGGCGAAAAAAGTTAAAAAATTCCAAAATTGAAGGCTATTATCCACTTTTTTGTGGAATTTTCGACGTTACGGGTCCGGTGGCGAAAAGTTTTGAGACCCTATGGGATACATCATTGGGTCATTTAATGCCGTTTGGAACCATATATGACCATTAATTGATGTCTTAATAGTCCGTGGTAGGCTTGAGTTCACAAAATCGGTGAGAGTCGCGAATTGATAAATAGATCGTTTTATGGCAAATTGGATGGTTCCACCCACTCAATTGGACTCCCTTGGATATTAGGGACCATATTAAACATCTCGGAAATTTCTATTTCCGGGCGAAAAAAGGTCAAAAAATTCAAAAATTGAAGGCTATTATCCATGGTTTTTGAGGAACTTTTAAGGTTGTTGGGGCCGGTGGCGAAAAGTGTTGAGACCCTAGGGGATACATCTTTGGGTCATATAATACCGTTTGAACCTTATATGACCATTAAATGATGTCATAAATGTCCGTGGTAGGCTTGAGTTCACAAAATCGGTGCAAGTTGCGAATTGGTAAATTGATCGTTTTAAGGCAAATTGGATGGTTCCACCCACCTAATTGGACTCCCGAAGGGTATTAGGGACCATGTTAAACATCTCGATAATTTTTATTTCCGATCGAAAAAAGTTTAAAAATTCCAAAATTGAAGGCTATTATCCACACTTTTTGAGTAATTTTTGAGATCAAGGGGCCCGGTGGCGAAAAGTGTTAAGACCTTAGGGGATACATCTTAGGGTCATATAATGCGGTTTGGAACCATATATGACCATTATATGATGTCTTAAATGTCCGTGGTAGTCTTGAGGTCACAAAATCGTTGAGAGTTGCGAATTGGTAAATTGATCGTTTTAAGGCAAATTGGATGGTTCCACCCACACAATTGGACTCCCGGAGGATATTAGGGACCATAGTAAACATCTCAACAATTTTTATTTCCGGGCGAAAAAAGGTCAAAAAATTCCAAAATTGAAAGCTATTATCCATGTTTTTTGAGGAACTTTTGAGGTTGTTGGGGCCGGTGGCGAATATTGTTGAGACCCTAGGGGATACATCTTAGGATCATATAATGCCGTTTGGAACCTTATATGACCATTAAATGATGTCATAAATGTCCGTGTAGGCTTGAGTTCACAAATTCGGTGCAAGTTGCGAATTTGGAAATTAACCGTTTTAAGGCAAATTGGATGGTTGCACCCACCTAATTGGACTATCGGAGGGTATTAGGGACCATGGTAAACATCTCGATAATTTTTATTTCCGGGCGAAAAAAATCCAAAAATTCCGAAATTGAAGGCTATTATCCACACTTTTTGAGGAATTTTTAAGGCTAAGGGGCCGGTGGCGAAAAGTGTTAAGACCCTAGGGGATACATCTCAGGGTCATATAATGCCGTTTGTAACCATATATGACCATTAAATTATGTCATAAATGTCCATGGTAGGCTTGAGTCAAAAAATCGGTACAAGTTGCGAATTGGTAAATTGACTGTTTTAAGGCAAATTTGATGGTTCCACCCACCTAATTGGACTCCCAGAGGGTATTAGGGACCATGGTAAACATTTCGGCAATTTTTTATTTCGGGCGAAAAAAGTTAAAAAATTCCAAAATTAAATGCTATTATCCACGTTTTTTGTGGAATTTTTGACGTTACGGGTCCGGTGGCGAAAAGTTTTGAGACCCTATGGGATACATCATTGGGTCATTTAATGCCGTTTGGAACCATATATGACCATTAATTGATGTCTTAAACGTCCGTGGTAGGCTTGAGTTCACAAAATCGATGAGAGTCGCGAATTGATAAATAGTTCGTTTTATGGCAAATTGGATGGTTCCACCCACTCAATTGGACTCCCTTGGATATTAGGGACCATAGTAAACATTTAGAAAATTTTTATTTCAGGGCGAAAAAAGGTCAAAAAATTCCAAAATTGAAGGCTATTATCCATGCTTTTTGAGGAACTTTTAAGGTTGTTGGGGCCGGTGGCGAAAAGTGTTGAGACCCTAGGGAATACATCTTTGGGTCATATAATGCCGTTTGGAACCTTATATGACCATTAAATGATATCATAAATGTCCGTGGTAGGCTAGAGTTCACAAAATCGGTACTAGCTGCGAATTGGTAAATTGACCGTTTTAAGGCAAATTGGATGGTTCCACCCACCTAATTGGACTCCCAGAGGGTATTAGGGACCATGGTAAACATCTCAATAATTTTTATTTCCGGGCGAAAAAAAGTCAAAAAATTCCAAAATTGAAGGCTATTATCCACACTTTTTGAGGAATTTTTGAGGTTAAGGGGCCTGGTGGCGAAAAGTGTTAAGACCCTAGGGGATACATCTTAGGGTCATATAATGCCGTTTGGAACCACATATGACCATTATATGATGTCCTAAATGTCCGTGGTAGTCTTGAGTTCACTAAATCGGTGAGAGTTGCGAATTGGTAAATTGATCGTTTTAAGGCAAATTGTATGGTTCCACCCACTCAAGTGGACCTCCTGAGGATATTAGGGACTATAGTAAACATCTCGGAAATTTTTATTTCCGGGTGAAAAAAGGTCAAAAAATTCCAAAATTGAAGGCTATTATCAACGCTTTTTGAGGAATTTTTGAGGTTATTAGGGCTGATAACACGATATTATACACGATTTATATGTGATATTTGGTCTTGTTTTATTGTGTTTTCTTCATTCTCTTAATCTTTTTGAGCTATTATTCTTCTAATTCGATATTGCTCTTCTTGGTTTGTTTGTTTTTGTTTTTATAGGAATAGGGCTCGATATGCTTGGAATTTTTTTTAATCGCGAGATATTTCTTTATATGGAGCGTTTCTAGCATCAATGGAGCATCAATGAAGCATTTAGGCAGCCTACTCCACAGCTCGGTTGTGGCGTGCAATCTGTTGGCCACAACCTGGTTGTGGGCGTCTATATTGGAGCAAGGGAGAGGCGAAGGCAGCCCGCTCCACACCCTGGTTGTGGCGGTTTTCTTCGTGCCACAACCTACCTGTGGCAGCTCGTTTTGGCAGCGTTTAGGAGTCCTATTAAGATAGAAATACCTAGTTTTATGAGAGGATATAAATAGGTTTTAGATAATCTTTTATTTATCACTTTTTCAGATATTATTTTTAGACTTCTTTTTGGGTATTACGTTCTTCCATATTATTTTCTAGGGTTTTGCTTTCAAGATTCAATATTTCATAATTAATTCCAAGTATTGATTTCTTCTCTCAATTCTCTTATTTTATTATTGTTAATCATGTTTTCTTTATTGATTATAGTTCTTGATTTCATTAATATGTGTGAGTAGTTTCCCTATTCCAAGATCTAGTGGAACCCGAATATGATTAATGCTTGATTTAATTCTTTAAATTCTCTAATGATAATTGCAATTGATATGCTTAATTGATTGTGCTCATGCCAATACTATATTAGGGATAATTGGTATTGTTATTAATCCATTGTTTTAATCGCAACGGGAGTTGGGTTTTGACGGGTTTGAATAAATCAATTAAGGGTTTGAAGTTCATCACGGGAGTAGTTGAATGGATCATTAGAAGGTTAGGGTAATGTGCTCAAAGTCTTTAATTTACATGATTCCACGGAAGTAGGCTTGATTGTGATTAGAGAAGCCATTGATAACTCAGGAGAGACCATTGGTACTATTTAGGGATTACTTTTCCTCTTTAATCAATTGAATTATATGTTAGGGGTAGAACTACTATTGCATTAATTGTATTCGTGGTAATGCTTGATCTTGGATATCTTTAGTATTTGATTATCGTATTATTTAGTTTAATTGTCGTTCTTGATATTTAGTTATTAATTCTCAATTATTTGATTTGGTTACTTGCTTAGTAGTTACTTGAGTCTAATTGATTAGTTGAACCATAGTTTCTTGGAATCCGACCCTTGCTTGCTCGTCTACATAGTAGTGGTCTAGTTAGGTTTATTTTTGTTAGGTACGCGACACGCCTATCAAATTTTGGCGCCGTTGCCGGGGACTAACGGTTTCATTCTAGTTATTTGTGATTCGTTTTTACTAAGCATATATTTTGTTGCTTCGGCTATTGTTCCTTGTGTCTTTGTTATCTCGTTTTAGTTTCTTTGTTGCATGCAAACTCGAAGTTCAGATTCAGATGATTTAACACCTTTTGATTCTGAGATTGAAGCTACTGCAAGAAGACGAAGAGGTAGAAGGAGGAAAAATCAAATTACAAGAAACATGGTCGATCCAGGAACAAAATCTCTTTTGGAGTATGGTATTCTGGATATAACAACCGGATTCCTCTCCAGTGTTGTTAGACCACCTGTCACTGCTCAAAGTTTCGAGTTGAAGCCCCAATTCATACAGTTCATCTCCAATGATTCTTTTGCGGGCTCACCGAATGATTGTCCTGTGACTCATATTGATAGTTTCTTGGAGAAGTGTGACACCATGAAGCTCAATGGTGTCACTGATGATGCTATTAGACTACGACTTTTCCCCTTTTCACTACGGGATAGAGCCAGGGAGTGGTTACGAGATGAAGGTATTGGTTCTTTTGATACGTGGGACAAGCTTGCCAAGGCTTTTCTAGTCAAATTGTTGGGGCAAGAGAAACCCGCAAAATTAAGGAACGAGCTATCTACTTTCCATCAATCCAATGACGAATCCCTATATGAGGCATGGAGAAGATTTAAGAGATTGCAGAGACAATGCCCTCATCATGGCATTCCAGAGTGGATGTTGATCCAAACGTTCTATAATGGTTTGACCCATGAGTTTCGCATATACATTGACGCTGCATCCGGAGGTTCTATCATGACGAAGAACCCAACCGATGCGAAGGATTTGATTGAGAAGACGGCGGCTAATGATAATTACCATTCAAGAGGACGAAATGCTATCAACATAGTTAATAAACATGATGTTGATGCTCTAACCATGTTGACTAGTTCTGTGCAGGCACTAACTCATAAAGTCAATCAACTCCAAGCTGAGTCCCCTCGACCCCCGATGGAAATTTGTCAGATGTGTGGATTGCAAGGCCATACTGCGCGGGAGTGTCAACCTAATTATGATGGAATGACGATTGAGAAAGCTAATGCTTTTTATACCACGACCTCCACAAGGCCATTTGATGAAGGGTGGAGAAATCATCAAGGTTTCTCATATATGAACAATCAGGCTCAAGTGAATCCTCCACCACCACCCGTTTTTCAAGCACGAGCTCCTATCAATCATCAATCCATGCGCCAACCACTACCTCAATCTTCAAATCTTGAATCCATTATGGAGACTTTTGCTACCTCCAAACGTCAACAACAAGAGCTTATATCAAAGCAATTTGAGTTACAAGCAAAGCAAAATGAATATTTTGAAAACTCGATTCAATTGCTTGTTGCTCAAAATAAGAGGATAGAAACTCATCTTTCTCAACTTTCACAGCAAGTGAGTCATCTTACAACTCTTCAAGATCAAGCAAAAGTCAAGACGAAACAATGCAATGCAATTTTCGTGAAGAGTGATGAATTGTTTACGGGAGGATTAGAAGAGAAAGTGTGCAATGTGGAGTCAAGAACAGAGAAGCATGAGAGAGAAGGTCCCAAATATGTTGCTCCACAAGCACATGAGGAGCCGATGCCTTTCCCGCAAAGGTTATCAAAAGTTGTTTTCGATAAGCATTTTGGGAAGTATTCTGAGACTCTTAAGAAGGTATGTGCTACCATTCCTTTTTCTGATCTTGTAATTCAAATGCCTCAATTTGCAAATTTTGTGAAAGGAATTCTAGATCATGATCAAAATGATAAGAAATTAGAATGTTTGGTAGTAAAGGAGAAATGTCGTGATCTTTTACATGATAGCTTACCACCTAAATTGCATGATCCTGGTAGTTTTACTATCCCTTGTATGATAAACGAAACATATTTTGATAGGGTCTTGTGTGATCTGGGTGCTAGTGTTAACTTAATGCCTTCTTCAGTATATGACAAATTAGGTTTGAAAAACCTTAAACCCTCTCCTATATCTCTTCATATGGCTGATAGAACTGTTAGACTCCCTAAGGGTGTAGTTGAAGATGTATTAGTTGGGATTGGTGAACTTGTTTTTCCTGTTGACTTTGTTGTAGTGGATATGAAAGAAGACCATAAGATCCCACTTATCTTTGGTCACCCTTTTCTTGCTACAAGTCAAGCTTTAATAGATGTTCCTCAAGGACAAGTGACCATTAGAGCTCAGGATAAGCAAGTTGTGTTTAAGCTTTTCAATGACCATAATTTCACTTTTGATGGTGGTACTTGTTTGAGAATTGATGCTACTAACCCTTTGGTTGATAAGTGTGTTTCTAATAGATATCTTGTGAGCAAAAATGACTATATTCCACCGCATGATGGGTTTAGCTACATCAAAATGAGTTCGGATACAAATTATATCAACCCTAGTTTGAAGGAGTCATATACATGTGAACACAATTACAGACAAGACCGTAGAGAATCCTCTCCGCGTGATGGTGATCCAGGTTGAGCTACAAAAGGAGGTCGAGCTTATGACCTTTTAAAAAAGCGCTTTTTGGGAGGCAACCCAACTTTCTAACTCTTAATTTAGGTTTTTTTTTTTATTATTTTTTTTAGTTAGCTATTTTTAATTCTTCTCTAAAAAAAAATAAAATAAAATAAAATTGGCATTTTAACGGAGTAGTGTTTTTCTTATTGTTTTATTAAGCTTAGGTAGTATTCTTGTCAGTAGCCTAGTTTAGCCTTTTCACCTTTTTAATATTTTTTAAAATTAATTCTTTTAACTTCTTTTTCTTAGTTTTCTTCTTTAGTGGTGTGTAATTAAGGGAGGAAGAATGCATAGTGGAGGCTAAAATTTTAACATCACAGTATAGTCCACAAGCAGGTTGCGGTATTCTCGTTCTCTACGCAACCTAGTTGCGGTGATACTTTGAGTGTGTATAAAAACTCTGAGCAAAACAGTTTACTCCGCAACCCGGTTGCGGCCAAAGCCCAAACACCACATCCAAGCTGCGGCACTCCCTGAATCAACACATAAAGAGGCCGAAAAAAAAAATTGAAAAAAAGGGCAAGATGAAGAGAGGTAACTTACCGATCAACGTAGTTCTTTCAAGGCCTCCATTGATCTCTGATTTCCTTGGTTTGAATTCTTGGCGCATATCCTCTAAAAATTGGCAACATTTTTGCCCTGTTCTTGATTGGAAATCAAACTACTAGATTCGAAAATTTCAGCGATTCTGGCTGTTATTTATGGCATTTCTCGACTCAACTCACCGTTCCCCAATCATCTCGTATTCTAGGCGAGCTAATGCTGATTTTCTAGTTTGATTTTGACGCAAATTAGAGGAGATCATCATTACAAATACAAAGAATTTTATCCTCTGTTTTTTATCGAATATAATTCGAACATTATTTCTTGAATATGCTGGTATATTGGCTGGAAGTTATTGGGTATTTGTGACCTTGATCTCTAATTTTCTTGGCTGCAATATTATACCGAATTTGTGTTGATATATAGTGGCTTATTGCTACATTGATACGGGTTGGAGAAGGATGCATCTGATTAAGTGGGTTTTTGGAGTTTAATTGAGATATTATCATACGGCTGTTGTTCTATTGCTTCTCGAAGGACTTTTGCCGTGAGTCCTGTGACTTAGGCGGTTTGGTTTGAGGACTTGTGATATTTTGGAACTTCATGGTTGTAAATTTTAAATTGAGAAACTTGGCGCAAATTCGACTCGATGCAGCATATTAATCACTCAAGCCCTTCTTGTCTACCTCCACAATGATGCTTTGTGAATACTTTTTCCCCTTATTTTATTCATGTTATATTATTGCATTGTGGACATTGCAATATTCAAGTGTAGGGGAGGTTCTTGTGTACCCATGGTACATTTTTTCTTAGTATAGATTTATTGCTTTGTAGTATAGATTTACCGCTTTAAAAAAAATGAAATGAAAAAAAAAATCAAAAATTACAAAAATACGTTCCAATGAATGATAAATCATGCTTCCATGTGCCCCATACTAAAAAAATTGTTTTGGTCATTAGTATATGATGATGAGTATTTTGGATAAGTTGCCATAATTTGATATTTGATTGCTTGGATGCTTTAACATGCGTCAATTTTGTCCAACTGCTTGTGAATATAGTGCTTGACTAGTTGATTTGGTGAGGAATGTGTGTTAGTTCCTGGTATGTCAATGAATTTGAGTATTGGTTTGCAACTATGAGCAGTGTTTCATGACTCACTATTATGCACATTGAGGAGGACGAAGGCGTTGTTCTCTTAGGTAGCCTTCGGATGAATTTAGATACAGTTTTTCCCTTCTTGCTACCCATGTTGTTGCCTTGACTTTTTATTGTTTATTTAGCCACATTACAAGCATATTTGAGCCCCATTGGTTACTAGTCCCAAGCTTGGCTTGGGGGAGCTATTAGTTGGTGAGGTGAGGGAGTTGTGGTGTGCATACTATTTGCACAATGTGGGAATAAAAGATGAGTAATTTGTTCTTTGATTATTGTGATTGGAAAAAATGTTGACAATTTGTGTTTTAAAGTTGAAAAATTCCAATGTGAGATATAAAGGAAAAAAAAATTGTTTCAATGTTCAAGTGTAATAGTTGAAGGTTGCTCAAGGAAAAAAAATTCAAAAGAAAAAAGAATGAGTTCAAAGTTAGTTTATTCACTCAAATTCTATATCATTATATTTTTATGAGTGATTTATTGTAAGAGTTGAAAAATATTATTGTTATGATTGGAGTTGTATTTGGTGAATTTTTGGTGGAGTTGAGTATGTTGGAGATGATTGGTCATTATTTATTTTTGGCTTTGGTTTTGTTAGGATTTTAGCTCCCTTAAGCATTGCTTTTCTCTCACATTTTCCCAAATTTATCCTACCTCTTACCCTAACCTTACATTACAAGCTTTAAAGACCTTCCGACCTTTGTGCATAGAGTTGTGCGAATGTGAAAGTAGTTACTTATCAAAGCAAGGAATGACTTGACATATTCCGAGTCGACTATTAGGTTGAGTGTATGTTTTTTTTAAACACACGGGTGCGTGAGTTGGGAGGGCATTGTTCACATGATGGGTTTGGGATGGAGAGCGAACGAGTACGCCTTTTACTCGCCACGTAAATGAGAGTTGAGTGTGCGAGCACTAGTCTTGAATTCTATATGCTCTTGTGGTTTCCTCTACTTGACAATTGTTAGGGAGGATAAGTGATTGGATGAATGAAATTGGTTGATTTTTGAAGCATATTTGTTGGATTTACCTTGATTTAATTGTTCTTGATTTTGATTACTTTTGGGGTGAAGTATTGATTTATTTATTTGTTGCTTTACTCGAGGAAGAGCAAAGGTTTAGCTTGGGGGAATTTGATAGCACGATATTATACACGATTTATATGTGATATTTGGTCATGTTTTATTGTGTTTTCTTCATTCTCTTAATCTTTTTGGCTATTATTCTTCCTATTTCGATATTGCTCTTCTCGGTTTGTTTGTTTTTGTTTTTATAGGAACAGGGCTCGATTTGCGAGGAATTTTTTTTTAATCGCGAGATATTTCTTTATATGGAGCGTTTCTAGCACCAATGGAGCATCAATGAAGCATTTAGGCAGCCTACTCCACGACTCGGTTGTGGCGTGCAATCTGTTGGCCACAACCTGGTTGTGGGCGTCTATATTGGAGCAAGGGAGAGGCGAAGGCAGTCCGCTCCACACCTTGGTTGTGGCGGTTTTCTTCGTGCCACAACCTACCTGTGGCAGCTCGTTTTGGCAGCGTTTAGGAGTCCTATTAAGATAGAAATACCTAGTTTTATGAGAGGATATAAATAGGTTTTAGATAATCTTTTATTTATCACTTTTTTCAGATATTATTTTTAGACTTCTTTTTGGGTATTACGTTCTTCCATATTATTTTCTAGGGTTTTGCTTTCAAGATTCAATATTTCATAATTAATTCCAAGTATTGATTTCTTCTCTCAATTCTCTTATTTTATTATTGTTAATCATGTTTTCTTTATTGATTATATTTCTTGATTTAATTAATATGTGTGAGTAGTTTCCCTATTCCAAGATCTAGTGGAACCCGAATATGATTAATGCTTGATTTAATTCTTTAAATTCTCTAATGATAATTGCAATTGATATGCTTAATTGATTGTGCTCATGCCAATACTATATTAGGGATAATTGGTATTGTTATTAATCCATTGTTTTAATCGCAACGGGAGTTGGGTTTTGACGGGTTTGAATAAATCAATTTAGGGTTTGAAGTTCATCACGGGGGTAGTTGAATGGATCATTAGGAAGTTAGGGTAATGTGCTCAAGGTCTTTAATTTACATGATTCCACGGAAATAGGCTTGATTGTGATTAGAGAAGCCATTGATAACTCGGGAGAGACCATTGGTACTATTTAGGGATTACTTTTCCTCTTTAATCAATTGAATTATATGTTAAGGGTAGAACTACTATTGCATTAATTGTATTCGTGGTAATGCTTGATCTTGGATATCTTTAGTATTTGATTATCGTATTATTTAGTTTAATTGTCGTTCTTGATATTTAGTTATTAATTCTCAATTATTTGATTTAGTTACTTGCTTAGTAGTTACTTGAGTCTAATTGATTAGTTGAATCATAGTCTCTTGGGATCCGACCCTTGCTTGCCCATCTACATAGTAGTGGTCTAGTTAGGTTTATTTTTGTTAGGTACGCGACACGCCTATCAAGGGCCGGTGGCGAAAAGTGTTGAGACCATAGGGGATACATCTTAGGGTCATATAATGCCGTTTGGAACCATATATGACAATTAAATGATGTCATAAATGTCCATGGTAGGCTTGAGTTCAAAAAATCGGTACAAGTTGCGAATTGGTAAATTGACTGTTTTAAGGCAAATTGGATGGTTCCACCCACCTAATTGGACTCTAGGAGGGTATTAGGGACCATGGTAAACATCTCGGCAATTTTTTATTCCGGGCGAAAAAAGTCAAAAAATTCCAAAATTGAAGGCTATTATCCACGTTTTTTGTGGAATTTTTGACGTTACGGGCCCGGTGGCGAAAAGTTTTGAGACCCTATGGGATACATCATTGGGTCATTTAATGCCCTTTGGAACCATAAATGACCATTAATTGATGTCTTAAACGTCCGTGGTAGGCTTGAGTTCACAAAATCGGTAAGGGTTGCGAATTGGTAAATTGATCGTTTTAAGTTAAATTGGATGGTTCCACTCACTCAATTGGACTCTCGGAGGATATTAGGGACCATGGTAAACATCTTGGCAATTTTCATTTTCGGGCGAAAAAGGTCAAAAAATTCCAAAATTGAAGGCTATTATCCATGCTTTTTTATAAACTTTTGAGGTTGTTGGGGCCGGTGGCGAAAAGTGTTGAGACCCTGGAGGATACATCTTAGGGTCATATAATGCCATTTGGAACCTTATATGACCATTAAATGATGTAATAAATGTCCGTGGTAGGCTTGAGTTCACAAAATCGGTACAAGTTGCGAATTGGTAAATTGACCTTTTTAAGGAAAATTGGATGGTTCCACCCACCTAATTGGACTCCCGGAGGGTATTAGGGACCATGGTAAACATCTCGATAATTTTTATTTCCGGGCGAAAAAAAGTCAAAAAATTCCAAAATTGAAGGCTATTATCCACACTTTTTGAGGAATTTTTGACGTTACGGGCCCGGTAGCGAAATGTTTTGAGACCCAATGGGATACATCATTATGTCATTTAATGCCGTTTGGAACCATATATGACCATTAATTAATGTCTTAAACGTCCGTGGTAGGCTTGAGTTCACAAAATCGGTGAAAGTTGCGAATTGGTAAATTGATCGTTTTAAGGCAAATTGGATGGTTCCACTCACTCAATTGGACTCCCGGAGGATATTAGGGACTATAGTAAACATCTCGGCAATTTTTATTTTCGGGCGAAAAAAGGTCAAAAAATTTCAAAATTGAAGGCTATTATCCACGCTTTTTGAGGAATTTTTGAGGTTATTTGGGCCGGTGGCCTGGCGAAAAGTGTTGAGACCCTAGGGGATATATCTTAGGGTCATATAATGTCGTTTGGAACCATATATGACCATTAAATGATGTCATAAATGTCCGTGGTAGGCTTGAGTTCACAAATTCGGTGTAGGTTGCGAATTGGTAAATTGACCGTTTTAAGGCAAATTGGATGGTTCCACCCACCCAATTGGACTCCTGGTGGGTATTAGGGACCATGGTAAACATCTTGGTAATTTTTAATTACGGGAGAAAAAAAGTCCAAAAATTTTACAATTGAAGGCTATTATCCACGCTTTTTGAGGAATTTTGTAGGTTACGGGGCCCGGTGGAGAAAAGTGTTGATACCCTAGGGTATACATCTTAGGGTCATATAATGCCGTTTGAAACCATATATGACCATTATTATATGATTTCTTAAATGTCCATGGTAGGCTTGAGTTCACAAAATCGGTGCAAGTTGCGAATCGGTAAATTGATCGTTTTAAGTCCAATTAGGTGGTTCCACCCACCTAATTGGACTCCCGGAGGGTATTAGGAGTATTATGATTTTTGTTTAGATTATATGTTAGAAATCATCATTAGGGTCCTCGTTAGGGTCAATATTGATTTTTGTTTATGATTCTTATGTCTGATTTTTTGTGAAATATATGATGTTTTATGTGTTAGAAATTACAAAATGTTGATGGTCATGTTTGATTAATGAAAACTAAGTGAGACTTCAGGAAACAAAATCACTCAAACACATGTTTAGAAAAGAACCACAGGCTGCATAATTGCTTCCACCATAGCACAACATCAAAACAAGCATCACATCAAGCATGACAGTAAGCCAGAGCTCAACTGCAGACCTGAAATTCAAAAGAAAACCCACAAGGCTCTGAAAAGGCGAACCTTTCAAAAACCCTTAGCTAATTGAACCTGGATCAACAGCCAAATCCAAGCTGCTATAGTCTAACTCACCTCCACCAAGCTGACCACAACCTGTGTAGCACCTACCAACACAACCATTGTAGCTCAACCACTGATGCCATTAGCATGATGCCTACCCCTGCTGCTGCTACACCACCCAGCAGCAGAAAACAATAACCCCATTTGCAGATTTAAACCCCAGTCTGCAGACCCCCCCCCCCCCAAAAAAAAAAAAAAAAAACCACCTGCTGCAGATCATTAGACCACAACCAAAACCACAGGCATCAATTGAATCCACTGACTTGACCAGCAGCCCCCTGCATAGAGAAACCAACCCCCTTTGATCTGTTTGCCCAGCAGTACACCTCTGAAACAGAAGGAGCAAGCAAGGTCCAAACAAAGTATGGACCCAACTTTCTACATTTCATGATTCTTTTTAGCACCCAACTGTAATTGCCAGGTGTCTTATTGTTCCACCAGTCTTCTCCATGGCACTTTAGGGGATTGAGGTCTCATGTGATTATACAGGGCTTTGATACTCCATTTGCAGATCCATTTGTTTCATTTCATTCACAGCCCACAATAATTTGTTTTTAAAGTTCTAATTTGTTTGAAATTGAGGATCAATTAATCTTGATTAACGTTCTTGTAAGCCTGAATTTTTAGGCATCATGGTTATCATAACTAATCATGATCATGGTTATTTTTAGATGATGATGCTTGCTGAGGATGTTGCTGCTGATGATGATGATGATAATGATGTATGATGATGGTGATGTAAGATGATGATGATGTATGATGATGATGATGTATGATGATGATGTATGGATTTTATGGCGGATACTCTTTTGTTTTTCTTTTTTTCTTTTTTTTTAAAATGTTTTATGAGGATATCTTTTTATGTTTTATGCAGAAAATGGATCAAATTATTTTCTGGGAAATTGGATGAAATTATTTTATGGAAATTGGAACAAGTTGTTTCTTACATTTTTGCCTCTTTAACTTTGTCTCTAACTAAGTAATGGGCTTCTCACGTTGAGTGTTGAACACATAACTTTTTAATTTTTTTTAGAAATAAAATACGGTATGTTAATTGGAGTGTTTAATAATGTAATGATAAAGTTTCATAACCAATGGCGCCAAGTAAGTTTAGAATGATCGCTTAAGTAAAATTGTTTTTGAATGTGTGTTTGTATATGTCATTAAAAATTAATAGTTTTCTATTCATAAAGAAGTTTATTAGGCCCAAGTAGCTTGCCATTATAGTGCTTCAAAATGAATCAGGCCCATTTAGTGTTTATTAATGTTATAGCTATGATGTCTCAAATTCCCAAAATATAATCTAATGTATTATGCACATTATATATTGTGGCATTTACATTTTACTACTTGACTGCAGTGCGAGGGTTAGATATGTAAGACACCCATAATGGGGGTGAAGACTTTGGAGAGCGGGTGGCGAAAGTCATATTATAGTGTGTCGGATAGGCGAGCGGCAGTGCGAGGTCCGCACCGACAAGTTCGGGACCCTGTGAACGGCTGCCAAAGCTAATGACAAGGGACTGAAGGTTAGACATGTAAGACACCCTCTCGGGACTGAGGCTAGTTGATCAAAAGGGATCCTCGAGCACCAATCCTCGACATTTTCCCAATCCGAGTCTCCGTCATTCAACGAGTACCCGCACACCCGAAAGAATTTATCGACCAAAATGACTTAATTAAAGGGTTCAGCAAGTCCTGTTGTCCAACGTTAGCCCTCAAACGCCCTTACGGGGACATCGGGCTCACTCGAACCCCCCTTCCCACTCCCCGAGAGGCCTAACGAGCAACATCGTACCACAAGTTGTGTTTGTCCTCGTCATCCGACGCACGGCGCACAATGGAAGATACTAAAGAGTTGAGGAAGAAACAAATTATCAATTGGGTCACAATTGGATATTCCACTTAGGATTTTCCCATCAGTAAGGAATCACTTTGTTAGAGACAAGGTAATAACCCGGGTTATTACCTTTTATAGTCAGTAAGGAATTTGCAGACACATTGGAGGAAAATTGAGTTAGATCTTATAGTTGGGATCACCATCTAAAAGTGAAAAATTCAGGAAGGTTTCGAGGAAGAGTATCTAAGATGAAGTTCTAAACTCTGCCAGATTGTCTCCCCAGTAGCATTTCAAATAAGAATAAGATTTCCAATATCTAAAAGCTGAGCTACTATGCACATCAACGTGCATTGATGGCAACAATGAGTGTGAAGGATGTTCCAAACTCTGCTAGATTGTCTCCCTAATAGAATTTGAAAGCAGAATATATAAAAGATGTGTGAAGGATGTTCCAAACTCTGCTAGATTGTCTCCCCAATAGCATTTGAAAGCAGAATATCTAAAAGCTGAGCTACTGAATTATTTGCCTGATCATTAGATATATTTGATGACCAAAAGATATTGTTCTGTTCATCTAGGGCATGAAGATTACTATCCTCGGAAACTTTGAGCACCCCAAAAGAAGTATTGCGTAGGGTCCCTCTATGAGCGTGGGGTTTTCTTAGGCGTTGGGTCCCTCTATAAGCGTGGGGTTTCCTTGGGCGTTGGCCCCGCCCCTATATAAGCGTGGTGTCCCTTGGGAATGGGGTCCTCCCTAAGGCGTGGGGCTCATTAGTTGGGCGTGGGGTCGGTTGGTTGGACGTGGGGTTGGTTTGTTGGCGTGGGGTTGGTCCTAGGGCGTGGTTTTGGTTCGTTTAGGGTTTCTCCTTGGGCGTGGGGTTCTTCCTTGGGCATGGGGTTTCAAGATGGGCGTGGGGTTTCTTCCTTGGGAGTGGGGTTCTTCCTTGGTCGTGGGGTCCCTCTTCAAGCGTGGGTTTTGAGCTTAGGCGTAGGGTTTCAGGATGGGTGTAGGGTTGATACATTAGGCGTGGGGTATCAGGATGGGCGTGGGGTTCTCTCTTTAGGCTTGGGGTTTAAGTAACGGCGTGGGGTTTCTTCCTAGGGCGTGGGGTATGAGATTAGGCGTGGGGTTGGAGTTTGGGCGTGGAGTTTCATCTTGGGCGTGAGATTTCATCTTTGGCGTGGGGTTTGAGCTTGGGCGTGGAGTTTGAGCTTGGGCGTGGGGTTTGACCTTGGGAGTGGAGTTTCTTCATTGGGCGTAGGGTTTCTTTCTAGGGCGTGGGGTTCTTCATTGGGATATGGGTTGATACAGTAGGCGTGGGGTTTGAGTTTTGGGCGTAGGGTTTCTCCTAGGGCATGGGGTTTCATGATGGGCGTGGGGTTTGAGCTTCGGCGTGGGGTTTCTTCGTATGGCGTGGGGTGAGCTTCGGCGTGGGGTTTGAGTTTTGGGCGTAGGGTTGATACGTGATGTGTCTATTTTATATATTATTTTACCCCCGTCCCTTGGTCATAATTAGTAGTGTTTTTGGCTCTTTAGAGCCACTTTTATTAGTAATTGGTGTTTTCTAGTGTTTTCGTAGATTTGGTTGACTTTTGCAGGGATTTACACTTTTGGAGTATTTTCCCGAGATATTTTGGAGCAATCACGAGCATTGGAGAAGCACGACCAGAGTTTATAGTCCAGGGCCGGTTAGAGCCATCGAACCGGTGATTAAGGGCTCGGTATAGGTAATACCGGGGCATTTGGACCGAGTATTCAAGACCCAAAGAGGAAACCCAGATTGGCCCGAAGAATTGGAGCCCAATCGAAGTCCAAATAGTGGCCCAAATGAGCCGCCCGCCCAAAGAGGCTGGCGCCCGGAGGCGCGCCCGGCCGAGCGGGAGAAGCTTAGTCTGGCGCCCGGTGACGCGCCCGGCCGGGCGCGAGATTAGTGGTAGAGTCAAAAAAAGCGCGCCCGATCGGGCGCGTGTATTTCTAGGAGACGATTAGCGTCGTTTTAATTTGCTTTAGTTTAGGATTTTTGTACGGAGTATAAATACTCCTCCGTAATACGATTTTAGCACGCTCTTTCTTAAATTTTCTCTCTCTACTTAGTACTCTCTCTCTCTTAAACTCTCTCTAAACCTTTGTTCTTAATTCTTTCATTAATTCCAGATTTATTTTTGTAACGATTTCTCTTCCCTTAATCGTGGTTATTTATTTTATTCCTTTCACCATGATTTATTTTATTACTTTGATTAGTTTAGTTTTTAATATGTGTGAGTAGTTTAATTTCTAGGGTTTATGGGGATCTAATAAATAATATGAAGGGGTAAATTATTGTTGTTGATTATCAATGCTAGATTAATTTCCTATTGATTGATTTAATGCTCTGTGACTAGATTAGGCCTATCTTTTATGCATGAGTTTGACAATATTGATTCAAGATGCGAGAGATGAGAATTGATGTTTAGGTCTAGTTTCAATAGGCAGGTTAATTTATAAATGGTTAAGTCAAGATTCGAGAGATGAGATTTAATACCGGTAAATTAATTGTGTGATTGTAATACGTAGCGAGAGCCCTTTACAATCTGGTTAATTGATGCATTGATGATTGACTATTATTGATTGTTGGTATTGCATGATAATTTCTTATTGGATTGTTTTAATGTTTTACAATTGCGGCTTGTAAAAGTATAGCAATATTAAATTGATGAATCGAGCAGATGTTAATTTGATATTAAAGGCTATTTCCAATAAGAACTTAGATCTAGTAAATTGCGAGAGCCTGTTAGATCTATGTTGATTAATAAATTGCGGGAGCCTGTTAATCATGTTATTTATGCAATGTCAATGATTGATTACTATGTTTTACCCTGGAGTATTATTTATTGGTGAACCTATGCCCTAGATCCTTTCATATATTGTTTTCTTCCTATTCTCAACCTTAGTAGTTTAGTTTCTTGCTTAATTATAAATATTGGTTACTTAAATAATTTAGATTATAATAATTAATTAGGAGTAAAAAAGACTTGTTTCCCTGTGGAGATCGACCCTACTTCCCTATCTACCTTAGTTAGTGATTTAGGTAATTATTTTTTATTAGGAGATACGACTTTACCCTGTCAATACGTTAGGCGTGGGGTTTCTCCTAGGGCGTGGGGTTTCATGATGGGCGTGGGGTTCTACCTTGGGCGTGAGGTTTGAGCTTCGGCGTGGGGTTTCTCCTTGGGCGTGGGTTTTGACTTTGGGCGTGGAGTTTCTTCATTGGGCGTGGGGTTTCTTTCTAACGCGTGGGGTTTGAGTTTCGGCGTGGGGTTTCTTTCTAGGGCGTGGAGTTTCTTCATTGGGCGAGGGGTTTGAGTTTCGGTGTGGGGTTTCTCCTAGGGCGTGGGTTTCTTCCTTGGGCGTGGGGTTTGAGCTACGACGTGAGGTTTCTCCTAGGGCAGGGGGTCTCTTCTTTGGGCGTGGGCAAGGGGCCGTGTGGCGCATGCGTCGCCTGGTTGAAAAGCCAGTGGCGCAAAACTACCGTGTGCTGGATTATGACTGAACGCCTCTAAGTCAAAATCCGGGCCAAAAGCGACGCATGCGCCCACCGCCCGATGCCGTCCTACAATAGGGGTTTCGGCACATGTCGTACGCTAAGCTCGCGCGGTGGATACTGAAATTCAGCCCTATGTCACTTCGATTCGTCCCACCCACCACCCCGTTCCCTAAAAACACCTATATTTTAGAAAACGAGGTTAGCGATGCATCTCGTATGCTAAAAAAGGATAAGTACGGGATTAAGAGGTGTCACAAAGCCTAAGTGTTGGGATGTTGGATGGTACAAGTGGGCATAGGGTCGTGTGGCATGTGCATAAGACATGTGCACCCAAGGACAAGGCATACTGGGTTCCGAACACTATTTACGTCTCCCAAGGCCCTTAAGACATGAAGTTTAAGGATGAATTAGATGGTTACGGACACTGTTTATGACTCCCAAGGGCCTTTGGGAACCCAAGGAAGCACTTAGATGCATAATCTCGCCGGGTGAAAAAATGATATACGAAAGCCAAATATGAAGGCTATAAAACACGAAATCGGAACAATTTAGGATGTGTTGGGACCTGGTGTGGGAATTTCACGGAACATTACGGGATGCATCCCGGGGACATATAATATTGTTTCGACCCATATATGACCATTATTCGACTACGTACAAGCCCCGTGAAAGCTTATAGCCAATACAGGAGGAATGTACGAAAACGTGTAAATTGATCGTTTTAAGGCAAATTGGATGGTTCCACCCACCCAATTGGACTCCCGGAGGGTATTAGGGACCATTATAAACATCTCGGTAATTTTTATTTTCATGCGAAAAAATGTCAAAAATTTCCAAAATTGAAAGCTATTATCCACGCTTTTTAAGGAATTTTTGAGGTTACGGGGCCCGGTGTCAAAAACTGTTGAGACCCTAGGGGATACATCTTAGGGTCATATAATTCCGTTTGGAACCATATATAACCATTAAATGATGTGATAAATGTCAGTGGTAGGTTTGAGTTCACAAAATCGGTGCAAGTTGCAAATTAATAAATTGACCGTTTTAAGGCAAAATGGATGGTTCCACCCACTCAATTGGACTCCTGGAGGGTATTAGGGACCATGGTAAACAACTCGAAAATTTTTATTTCTGGGCAAAAAAACACTAGTAGAAAAATACAATAAGGCACCCCCATAAAGGCACCGGTTCAGGCCAAACCGGTGCCCTAAACCGGCCCAAATTTGGGCGCCATTTTACACAAATATAAAAGGCACCGGTTCAGAATAAACCGGTGCCAAAAACTAAAGGGAACCGGTTTGAACCGGTGCCAATTGAACCGCTCCTCAATAAAAAAAAAACCGGTTTAACATTATTATAGTTAAAAAAAAAAAACCCTCCCATATATAAACCCCCCCCCCAAACCCTACACTCATCTCGCCGCTTCTCCCTCCTCTTCTCTCCTTCTCTTTCTCTCTCCTCTTCTCCTCTCCTCCTCTTTCTCTCATCATTCACCACTCATCTCCTCCTCTTTCGCTCATCATTCACCAGATTTTCTCATCTCCTCCTTCCCTTTCTCATCTCCTCCTCCTTCCCTTTCGCTACCACGTCTCCTTTTCCTTCTCCTTCAAGCCCACCACGAAGACCACCACGAACACCACCACGGAGACCACCACGAGCACATGCAACACCACGAACCGGTTTGATTTTGATTTATTTTTTTCGATTTTGATTGTAATACATTTTGTTTTCGATTTTGATTGTAATACATTTAGTTTTCGATTTTGATTTTTTGTTTTTCGATTTCTGGGTTATTTTTTTCCGTTTTCAATTTTGATTTTTTTTTTCGATTTTTGTTTATTCGATTTTAATATGTTTTGTTTTCGATTTTGATATTTTATTTTTCGATTTCTGTAATATTTTTTTTCTTATGTTTGATTTTGATTTTTTTTTCGATTTTTGTTTTTGTTTATTCGATTTTAATATATTTTGTTTTCGATTTTGTTTTTTTTTTTTCGATTTCTAGGTTTTTTAATTTTTATTTTTTATCTGGGTTTTTTCGATTTCAAATTTTTTCGATTTCAATTTATTTCCATTTCTGGGTTTTTTTTTTATTTCTGGGTATTTTTCGATTTAATTTTTTTTCGATTTAATTTTTTTGCGATTTCAATTTTTTTTTCTGGGTTTGAATCTTAATTTTTTTTCTAGGTTTGAATCTTAATTTTTTTTCTAGGTTTAAATCTTAATTTTTTTTCTGGGTTTGAATTTCAATTTTTTTCTGGGTTTGAATCTTAATTTTCGTAATTTTCGTATTCAAGCTTGTTATATGTTTCTGATTATATTTCTTATTTAATGATCAATTTTGATCAATATTCATTTCATTTAAGTGGATAAAATATTATGTGTGTTTGTGGATAAAGCAAACTAAAAAAAAATTAAAAAAAAAATACATGAATTGGCACCGGTTAACCGGTGCCAATTGACTTTAATTCCCAAAAAAAGAGAAGTTATGGCACCGGTTAACCGGTGCCTATTTGACCCTATGGCACCGGTTTTGAACCGGTGCTAAAAATTGGGTTTTTGGCACCCCCCACATTGGCACCGGTTCAAACCGGTGCCTTAGGCCGGGTTTATACCGGTGCCAAATTCGTTTTTTCACGTAGTGAAAGGTCAAAAAATTCCAAAATTGAAGGCTATTATCCACGCTTTTTGAGGAATTTGTGAGGTTACGGACCCGGTGGCGAAAAATATTAAGACCCTAGGCGATTCATCTTAGGATCATATAATGTCGTTTGGAACCATATATGACCATTATATGATGGTGGACTCCTAGAGGATATTAGGAACCATGGTAAAAATTTCGGCAATTTTTATTTGAGGGCTAAAAAAAGTTAAAAAAAATTCAAAAATTGAAGGCATGTATCCACGCTTTTTGAGAAATTTTGGAGGTTTTGTGTCCAGGTGTTTAAAAGCCTTGATATTTTAGGGTATACATATTCGGATCATATAATGCCGTTTGGAATCATATATGAGCATTATATGTTGTCATAAAAGTTCGTGGTAGGCTTGAGTTAATGAAATCAGTTCTAGTTGTAAATCGGCAAATTGTTTGTTTAAAGGCAAATTGCATGGTTCCACTCTCCCAATTGGACTCCCGGATGTTATTAGTAACCTTGGTAAACATTTCGCCAATTTATATTTAAGGGCGAAAAAAAGTCGAAAAATTCCATAATTGAAGTCTAATATCCACACTTTTTAAGAAATTTTGGAGGTTTTTGGGCCTGGTGTCGAAAAGTCTTGAAATTCTAGGGGATATATCTTGGAGTCATATAATGCCATTTGAAACCATATATGATCATTATTTGTGGTCATAAATTTTCGTGGTAGGTTTGAGTTAATGAAATCGGTGCAAGTTGTAAACTGATAAATTGAAAGGCAAATTGGATGGTTACACCCACTCAATTGGACTCTCGGAGGGTATTAGGGACCATGGCAAACATTTCGGAAATTATTATTTTCGGGCGAAAAAAGTCAAAAATTCCAAAATTGAAGACTAATATCCACGCTTTTTGAGGAATTACAAATGTTTCAAGGCCCGATGTCGAAAAGAATTGATATTTTAGGGTAAACATCTCAGGGTAATATAATTCCGTTTGGAACCATTTATAATCATTATATGTTGTCATAAATGTTCGTGGTTTGCTTGATTTAATGAAATCGGTACAAGTTGTAAACCGGTAAATTGGTTGTTTAAAGGCAAATTGGATAGTTCAACCTACTCAATTGGACTCCCAGAGGGAATTAGGAACCATGGTAAAAATTTCGCAAATTTTTATTTGCGGGCGAAAATAAGTAAAAAAATTCAAAAATTGAAAGCTTATGTACGTTTTTTGAGAAATTTTGGAGGTTTCGGGTCACGGTGTCGAAAAGCCTTGAGATTTTAGGGTATTCATCTCGGGGTCATATAATGACGTTTGGAATCATATATGATCATTATATGTTGTCATAAATACTCGTGGTAGGCTTGAGTTAATGAAATCGGTTCAAGTTGTAAATCGGTAGATTGGTTGTTTAAAGGCAAATTGGATGGTTCCACCCACCCAATTGGACTTCTGGAGGTTATTAGTGGCCATGGTAAACATTTCGGCAATTTTTATTTACGAACAAAAAAAAAGTCGAAAAATTCCAAAATTAAAGGCTAATATCCACATTTTTTGAGAAATTTTTGAGATTTCGAGACCCGGTGTTGAAAATCCTCGAAAATTTAAGGATTACGTCTCGGGGACATATAATGTCATTTGGAATCATATATAATCATTTTATGTTGTCATAAATTTTCGTGTTAGGCTTAAGTTAATGTAATCGGTGCAAGTTATATACTGGTAAATTAGTCATTTAAAGGCAAATTGGATGGTTTTATCCACCCAAATGGACACCGGGAAGGTACTAGGGAACATGGTAAACAATTCGACAACTTTTATTTTCGGGCGATAAAAAGTCAAAAAATTCCAAAATTGAAGGCTAATATCCACACTTTTTGAGAATTTTTGTAGGTTTCCGAGCCCGGTGTCAAAAAGTCTTGAAATTTTAGGGGATACATCTCGGGGTCATATAATGCCGTTCGAAACCACTTATGATCATTATATCACTAGTAGAATAAACGTGATGGGAAGCGGTTCAAACCCCCTAATGGGAAGCGGTTTTGAACCGCATGCCATTGGGGGGCTTGCCATTAGCCTTTTAAATGGCAAGCGGTTCTAAACCGCTTGCCATTTGTAGTGAAAGGGCAGCGGTTTTGGCGCCAAACCGCTGCCCATTATGGGTATAAAAAATAAATTTTTTTTTTTCAGTTTTTCCAATTAAATTGAAACACAAATATAATATATGCAAAAACATTAATATTTTTATTAATTAATTGTTGTAATATTACATTTTCATAAAAAAAAAAAAAAAAATCAAGCATATTACAACTGATGCTAGCTACTCTTGTTCACCAGCCGTGCACATACCACCAGCCGCGCGCACCTCCAGCCGCACGGCCACCAGTCGCCACCACCAACCACCTTAACCCGTGGTGGTTAAATTGAAACAAAAACATTATATATTGAAAAAATAAACAACAATAAGTAACTTAATTTCTTATCTTTTGTAAAAAAAAAAAAAAAATAAAAAAAAAAAAATAAAAAAAAAATTCAGATCTTAAATTATAAACAACTAAATTTTAAAGCTAAAAACTCAAACCAGACCCCCACCCACCACGACCTCCACCCACGACCACCACCCACCCACGACCCTAACCCAAACCAGACCCCCACCCACCCACGACCCTAACCCAAATCAGACCCCCACCCACCCACGACCTCCACCCACGACCACCACCCACCCACGACCCTAACCCAAACCAGACCCCAACCCACCCACGATCCTAACCCAAACCAGACCCCCACCCACCACGACCTCCACCCACGACCACCACCCACGATCCTAACCCAAACCAGACCCCCACCCACCACGACCTCCACCCACGACCACCACCCACCACGAATCAAATTAAAATTAAAATCAAAAATAAAACTAAAATCGAAATAAAAATTAAAAAAACCATCAATCTAACCCGATTTTAGCTTCAAATTATGGTTTTAAAGGTCAAATTCGACCATAAAAACTCTAGATCTAGAGTTTTCATGGTCGAATTTGACCTAAAAAACTTATACACCCACATGCATGCACGAATTTGCTCGAAATTGTTCAAAATTGTTCGAAATTTGGTTGAAATTATCCTCGAAATTAGCTCGAAAATACCCAATTATGTTCAAATTTGATGAGATGAGAAAGAACAAATAAAAGAGAAAATGAAAGTAGAAAGGGCGAGTTAGAGGGAAGAGGAGAGAGAGGGAAAACGAGAGTAGAAGAGAGCAGCCGAAATGAAAGAAGAAAGGGGCGAAATGAAAGAGGAGAGAGAGAGAGAGCAGCCCGGGGTAAGGAAGAGGAGGAGAAATAAAAGAGGAGGGGTAAGCGCTTTTAGGGTTTTTTTTTTAATTGGCAAGCGGTTTGGGGTTGAACCGCTTGCCAATATATGTAATAGCAAGCGGTTCAACCCCAAACCGCTTGTCATTACATATATTGGCAAGCGGTTCGCGCCAAAACCGCTTGCCATTTCATATTACAGGTTTAAAAAAAAAAAAAAAAAGGGTGAATGACAAGCGGATTTTTAAAACCGCTTGCCTATTGGGGCTTCCCATCACGTTTATTCTACTAGTGTATGTTGTCATAAATGTTCGTGGTAGGCTTGATTTAATGAAATCGGTGCAAGTTATAAATCGTTAAATTAGCCGTTTAAAGGCAAATTGGATAGTTCAACCCACCCAATTGGACTCCTAGAGGATATTAGGAACCATGGTATTTCGGCAATTTTTATTTGCGGGCGAAAAAAAATTAAAGGCTTATATCCACGCTTTTTGAGAAATTTTGTAGGTTTCGAGTCACGGTGTTGAAAAAGCCTTGAGATTTTAGGGAATACATCTCGAGGTCATATAATGACGTTTAGAATCATATATGATCATTATATGTTGTCATAAATGTTCGTGGTAGGATTGAGTGAATGAAATCGGTGCAAGTTTTAAACCGGTAAATTGGTCGTTTAAAGGCAAATTGGATGATTCCACCCCCCAATTGGACTTCCGGAGGGTATTAGGGACCATGGTAAATATTTCGGTAATTTTTATTTCCGGGCGAATAAAAGTCAAGAGTTCCAAAATCGAAGACTAATATCAACGCTTTTGAGAAATTTCGAATGTTTCGGGGCCCAATGTCGAAAAGCATTGAAATTTTAGGGGATACATTTCGTGATCATATAATGCCATTTGGAACTACTTCCTCCGTTTTCTTTTAGATGCAACACACACTTTTTCACGGTATTTAAGAAATGTGGGGTTCACATGATATAATACACTTTAAAATGGGATGAGTGGTTGTTAGGAGTGTAATTTAGTGGGCCATGTGCTTTAAATAAGGGAAATAGTATAGTTTTTCCCTAAAATAACTTTCCTTTTATATATAGTGTGTTGCAAGTATTGTGACATTTCCTTTTTAGGGAAGTGTTGCAAGTAAAAGAAAACAGAGGAAGTATATATATGATCATTATATGTTGTTATAAATGTTCGTGGTAGGCTTGAGTTAATGAAATCGGTGCAAGTTGTAAATTGGTAAATTGGTCGTTTAAAGGCAAATTGGATGGTTCCACCCAGCCAATTGGACTACCGGAGGGTATTAGGGACCATGGTGAGCATTTTGGCAATTTTTATTTCCGGGTGAAAAAAAGTCAAAAATTCCAAAATTGAAGACTAATATCCACGCTTTTTGAGAAAATTTTGAGGTTTCGGGTAGAGCTGTCAATTCGAGAAAACGAGTCAGGTTTGGGTCGGTAATAGTGGGTTGGGTCAACTCGGGTTGGGTCAATTCGGATTAATTCCATAACCTATGCGGGTCAGGTTTTGGTTGGGTCTTGTTTTAGTCGGGTCACGTCGGATCATACTTCTTATCGGGTTTGGGTCGGGTTAATAATAGGTCGGGGTATATTCGGGTCGGGTGAACAATAGGTCGGGTTTAATTTGGGCTTTCACGGGTTAAAACGGTTTAGGGTAATTCTCGGGTTTGAGTCGGTTTCGATTCAAGTCGATGATTTGAGGGTTATAATCAAGTCAGGTCATTCTCGGATTTAAGTCGGGTTCGGTTCAAGTCAATAATTTGAGGGTTATAATCAGGTCGGGTCATTTTCAAGTCGGGTCATACTTGTATTCAAGTCGGGTTCGTTTCAAGTCAATAATTTGCGGGTTATAATCAGGTTGGGTCATTTTCAAGTCGGGTCATTCTCGGATTTAAGTCGGGTTATGTTCAAGTCAATAATTTGCAGGTTACAATCAGGTCGGGTCATTTCCAAGTTAGGTCATATTCGGGTTCAACTAAATATAAATAGATAATTATTATTTTTATCAAGCTAATTATTTCCTTTGACTATCATATATATGGAAATATACTAGGGAACTATAGTCTATAATTTAGGAAGATAATTATCTCCTTTGAACATACAACAAATATATACTATATTTAACTCTTAAATTTGAGGATGATGCCCCTTTCTTTTGCTGGCCTGGACCGACTTGGTCTCCCTAGACAAAGTGCTTTGATAAAAAATAATAAGGTGGTCTAAATTGCATTAAAGGTGATTTGAAATCGGGTCAGGAACAATTTGGGTTGAATTTAGGTTGGGTCAATAACAAGTCGTATTGATTTTGAGTCGGGTTAGTAACAAATCGGGTTGAATTTTTAGGTCGGGTTAGTAATAGGTCTGGTAAAATTCGGGCCGGGCTAATAACACGTCGGGTTGAATTTGGGTCAAGTCAATAACAAGTTGGGTTGATTTCGGGTCGGGTTTGTAACAGGTTGGGTTAAATTCAGGTCGGGTTAGGAACGGGTCGGGTTAAATTCAGGTCAGGTTATTAACAAGTCGGGTTAAATTCGGGTTTTGGCGGGTTAAAACGGGTTTGGGTCAATTTTGGTTCAAGTCGGGTTCGGTTCAGGTCAATAATTTACGGATTACATTCGGGTCGGGTCATCTCCAGGTTAGTTCATGTTTGGGTTCGGGTCTCAAATACTCTGGTCAACTTAGGTCTAGGGTTGGTTTCAGGTCAGGTTTGGGTCACCATTTTTCCGGGTTCAAATGGGTCGGTTAATAATCGGGTTTGAGTCGGTATTTTAGGACGGGTCAACTTTTGACAGCTCTAGCTATGTCCCTAAATTACATTCCTACTTCTAACATTTATTCCTCACATAATAGAGAAAAATAGGAATATAATTTAGGGACGAAGAGAGTAATAAATAACACTAACATCAAATAAATAATACTAGTATCAACTTTCAAGTATACAAAAAAGTACATAGAATATGAAATTGCACGAGGATTAATGTTATAGATAAGATTAAACCTACTTCCTTGATATTTAATAATGTTACTCGAAAAACAAAATATACTGTGTGTAGAAATTTTTTATCACACAAAAGTTGAGAGAAGTCAAGTTCAATATTTCAGCGCCATCATCTTTGATATACTTGTATGATATGATATTGTCCATACGGAGTATAAAAGAAAAGAATTAAACCATCGAATAAACTTGGACTTGGCAATCTCCATTATCCACAACTTAGTATTTACTTCATCAAATGTTGTCGAATTTCTAGTAAACGATAATTTGGAACAAGACTGTAATCCGCAAATATGCGGCTATTTCACATGCTTAAAGCTAAAAAAAAAAAAAAAAAGACCATGTTTTCGTTGACCTTAATTAGAGTTTTAAACCTTTATTTGTTAGCCAAGGACCATTTATAATTTGCTATTCTTTTCAGAACTTTTAAGTAATCATAAATTCAAAATAATAATACCCGGCCCAGAGTTATGAGTTTTTTTTTTTTTTTTTTTTTTTTTTTTTTTTTGAAAAAAAGAGTTATGAGTTTTATTATGATCAACTTAATATTTTAGAACCCCATGTAATTTATAAATGTGAAACCACTTTTCTAAGACATGACCATGAGCATGAAGAGAACATCAAAATAGACGGAAATAATTCAAATATATGATACGTCTATATTATATAAGATCGTCTTATGTAACTAAAGCAAATTTAAATACGTACCTTAGCTTATTGCAAGTGAAGAGAAGAAATCCTTTAATATATAGTCTTTCCACTATTCAAAATATATATATATATATATATATATATATATATATATATATATATATATATATATATATATATATATATATATATATATAGTCTTTCCAATAATAATAATGGTCTAATGTAATGGGTATTGGGTCTTGAATTCT
The DNA here is from genome assembly GCF_948465745.1 of Chenopodium album. Lineage (NCBI taxonomy): Eukaryota > Viridiplantae > Streptophyta > Magnoliopsida > Caryophyllales > Amaranthaceae > Chenopodium > Chenopodium album. The sequence goes on along the minus strand of NC_137840.1, from coordinate 76,512,045 downwards.
TGTTAGTACAGTATTAGTATAATCATGTTGAATAATTTCCCAACAGTATAATTGTCGAGAAGAATAGTTTAATAAAGGGCCCCTAAGACCAATAGATTGTGGAATTGGTTTATTAGTGTAGGACACTATGAGTAGTGAACGTGGAGGACATTCACACCTGACTTTTGCAATTTAGACCTCACAAACTCTTTACTCTTGGCTCCATGCACTTTATTTTCCTGTATTGTCTTACACTCACCAACTCACTACATTCATTATGTCATTTAATTTCCAAAGTTTCTTAATTCTAAACTGATTTTAGACTTTCTGCAAATATTTCTATTGGGTGCATGGCATTTCTACAAGTGTTTGGATGTCCCTATTTTACATTTGAACTACAAAATACATTTCATGTATAAAAAGAATGTTATTAATTTATAACTAATTTGACACTTTCATCTCGTAAGCTAAGCTTGGTATATTGGTAAGATTATCACCTTCCAACCTTTAGGTTAGGGTTCAATCCCCATTAGTGACACTTTGAGGTAGGGCGGGATCCCTTACCCTTCCCCCTCACTCTCAAAGTGTCTGGCCCATAAATACCGGACCAATCTTGTATGCTAATTTAATACTCGTATAATTTTGTAGGTCAGACTCATTAATAATGAAAGAGCTGGGTAGATTAAGTATTTAAGTGTGAATGCTCGTCCATAAAGAACCCCTCTATAGGCCTTAAGGAATCCATCTGATGTATACAACAGTAGTACATCAGCTTAATTTGTTGGTTAATTAGTCAAAAACTAGCTAAGCAAAATAATACACTTGTATACGTATTGTTGCCTTGTCGGCCAACCTTTTCTTATATACATATATATTTGGAGCTAACAATTATGATGAAATGATCGGTTCAACAATTGTATTTATTTCAGCCAATAGATTATGTTTTGCAAAAGCAAACAAGCAAACGGCAGTTATATTGAAGTCTTCTTGAAGCTACATGGCATGTAGGCCATGTAATACGTATATACACATTTATTTATGTTAAAAATATCTTTAATTGCTACTTGTACTTCTCTTATGCCAATTTATAATCATTAATATACATTTTTAATTATTAATATCTCAATTAATTTTTTTTAAAGCAATATCTCAATTAATTATATTCATTACATGGGATTTTATTAAATTCATCTCAATATATACTTTCAAAGTATTCATGTTTAATTCCTTAATTTTATATTTTTTACTAAAATGTAAATGAAGATAGAGTATTATAGATTAAGCATTGACAAAAGTGAAATGTTAGTAATTAAAAAAAAAAAAGCATGATTCCTCAAAAAAAAAAAAAAAAAAAAAAAGAAGAAGAAGAATAAATATTTGTAGTAAAAATCATGATGTTTGATATTTAGAAAATACATTAAAATACGAATAGTAGGCAAGAAGGTTAAAAAATAAAAATAAAAAATATTGAGTACCATTAAAAACATCAGATTTGTAGTAGTAGGTTATTACATTATTACATTTGTTATTTATGTGTTACTGAATTGAAATTAAAGTTATGCTCAGATTGAGTATATGCCTAGCATTAGAATCAAAGAATGCCTAACAAAATCTCATCTTGTTTGATATTGTTAATGTTAATTTATGGTCAATATCATTTACTTGTATTTCCTTGTATTTTCCAATGTTATATCATCAATTGATTCAGATCATCACTAAGGAAGTAGCTAGTGGGTTTATTAAAATAAGGTTGACAAAATACAATAAATAAAATAGAATAAATCAGAGTTGAAGTTAGTGAGAAGTAAGATGAATAATTATTTAAGTATCCACTACTACAGTCATTGGTGATCATATATGTTAAACAATAATGACAGTATAAGAAATTGGTCAAGAATCAATCCTTTAAGTGGGATATTTTTTATTTTTTTGGAAAGAATCCTTTAAGTGGTATAATATGACAAAAATCTTATCATTTATATAATTGGATATTTCAAGGAATTATACCAAATAAGCTTCTCAAATAATTCACAGTTACCAATAAACATTCATAAAAGTCATAATCAAATCTTAAAAATCAACAAATTGCCAAAAATCTAGGAGAATAAACAACCATGGCCAAGAGTTAAACATAGTAACGTGTGGCTCACACACGCTTCCTTTGAACTCGAACTTAATGCTGGCTTCATTCGTTCTTTTCACATGAATTACCCTTATAACTAAATCAAACTAATTTGGTGTTTATAACAAAAAATTGTTTTTGGTTCCATAAAATCAACGCTTTCAATCAATCTCTCTTTTATTTCCTTTTTATTTTTCAAATTTCAAAGAATTAAAAATAATAATAGCCAACGAATAGCACTAGTGTAAAGGTCGGGCATCCAAAAGAAAGAAAGGAAAAAAACCCTAGAAAAAGACTTGTAAAACAATGACATAAATAAACTCATAATGATTCACGCAAATTGAATAGTGTTAATTTTGCAAAATTAGTCAAAAAAAATTCTAGTAGTTGCGCGCTTTTTCCTGCTTTTTTTTTTAATTTTTATTTTCTCTCTCCTTTCGCACCCACCAGATGATGATTCTAATTTCATCACATAATTTGTTACAACTAACGACTATTTGTTCGCATGTCACATAATTCTTTCATCATCATCTCGTCATTCTTTAATTAATATCACAAAATTAAAATAATATCAACAGTAAAAATAAAAATAAAACAAAAAAGAAATCCTTTATTGAAAAAATATCGTCATCATATTTGATAGATATCACAATAATGTCGCAACATAATCATGATTTCAAGAACAAACCTAAAACAAAAGAAGTAATTAACCCCTTAACCCTCCAAAATTAAACGACTAATGAAAAATAAAACGACTAATCCATGGATCCAGGTTGACGGAATTTACAAGAAAAGATTACAACCGTTGGATCAAAACTAAACTAAAATCAATCAAGCCCTAAAACAACCAACAATAGGATTATGATGATGGTGATGATTATGATTATGATGGTGGTGATGATGGTGATGATGAAGGGATTTCTCTTGATCAATCAAAGCTTGAACGTAACGAAACTCCTCCACGTGGCAAGGAATAGTGATGGTACCTTTGTGATGAAAACCGTACTCATCTTCGGCTTCTTTAAGAAGCTTCATAAAAAGAGGGTGGTTGAAATGCGAAATTGGTACCACGAATCTTTGCTGTTCTTCTTCTGTGAGCCCCACTTTTATCGCCAAACAACCCTTCGGAATATGGTGTTGCTGCTTCTTGTGGGGTAGATGCAGGTGAACCATCTTTCTTTGATTGGAGAATTTAATTCGAAAAAAAAAATACGAAAATTGAGGGTTAAAAAAAAGGGGAAAATTAATGGGTGTATTAGAGGAAGACGAAGCAAATTGGGGGAGTTGTTTTGGAGAAAAGATGGAGGGTTTGAGAGATTGCCATGTTTAACCTAGAATTTGTGAAAGAATTGAATAAGCAAAGAGGGGAATTATATAGAAAGAGGAAAAAGAGGGATTTTGGTTGGGATGAATTTGGGTTTAAATAGAGTACAACACTTAACAACCCATTAATTGTGGGGCCCAATTCTATGTTTTTGTGGGATGACGGCTTTAGCCGTTGGGAGTTTTCTAAAGGTAGGGTTGTTTTTGTTTTTTTTTATCTTGTTTTCTTGGGGAAAAAAGATAAAAGTGGGGGTTCATGTTTTTTATCATGCGTAATGTAAGTGGCGAGAAGGATTCCTAATCAGAGTGATGTTAGGGTTAGTGACTTTAATTTGGGTGAGATTTAGGAGGTTGCGGACTAATAGGTTGGTTATGGTCATATTATTTTTAAAAAAGATAAAACTAAATAAATATTGTTCTATTTTGATTGATAAACCTAAATAATTAGAATCTTCAAAATTATAGGATTTGAGGGATTTTGAGGTACATAAATACTATCAAGTCTCAAATTGAAACAATTAAAATATTGAATGATTTTTTATTTTTTAAGGGACGGCCAATCGGGCATGAAGGAAATAATAAAAAATCAATATGTTTAATATAAAAGTACAATAAAATACATGCAATTTCCAACAACAAAAAAAAAAAATAAAAAATTACATGCACGAGGATGTGAGATTTATATGTTACCGAGTAATTAAATTCACATTAACACATTGGTTGAGATGGAAATACTCTACAATCTAGTTAAACCATATTAGATTAGTTTCATTTATAATTATTACCGGCTAATTTTAAATTTAACCTTCTTAATATTTGCCAAAATAGCATGATTTATACTTTTCAAATGCCTAAGGGCCTAAGGTTGTTGCCTCAAAATAAAAATGCCTCAGGATAAAATAATTAATATCAATCAATTTATCTTTTTATAACCATAAACAATTTTTTATTTTAATTTTGGTATGTTTTTCACTTTAAATTACGATTTACGTGTACTACGTAGAAAAATCATAAACAAACTGCCAATTGATAAAATAATGCCGAAAGTTATAAAGAAAATGAGTACAAGTGGGTCCTTTGGATAGAAAGGTACATTAGAAGAACAATATTTGTACTCCCAAACTTTGTGGGCACCCGCAATTTCTGGAAATTTGCTAATACAGGATCATAATTTGTTTTCCTACTTTTCTTCTTCAACCAATATTTTTAGGGTCCAATTATTCCTGATCCGCAATTGATGCATATACATTCTCAAATAATAACAATAATACGGAGTAGCTTTTTAATTTGTATAAACAATAATAAATTAGTTTTTGACAGCAAACATAAACTTTCAATGTAAGGTTAAAAACAAAATTGCATTGGTTTTTTTTTTTTTTTTAATAGTTTCTAAAGTTTAGTTTAATGATCATGTAACATAGAATAAGAGTACAATATCATCAAACTTAGATATTTAATAATAATTTACATTAACAAATAAGACTGCAATGGTTTAGTTTAATTAATAATGATTATTAATACAACATAAAGCTTTCAATACCTATCATCAAACCTTGATTGAAATATTTGCAGCTTAATAAAAGTGTTTAATAATCATTAATATGACTTAAGTTATCAATCAGTCTAATTGATCATGTACCGTGCACATTAATCAGATTAAAATTACAATGCAAAGCATGGTTCTCAATCCATGGACACAAGATTTTTTATTTTTTTTATTTTTTTTTTATTTTTAGGGATGGAAACAAGTTTTTTAATACCAATGATACTATTTTCCAATGCTAATACGATGTATGTTATTTTTCGCATAATTGTACTGGAATCATAAAGTAAATATTCTTTACAATTTGTTGCGAGTCTTGCGACTCTTGTGACTTGTGTTATTCATGTTTTTGTTACGGACGGGCTGCGTTTCAAAGAGCCAAAGAGAATCTTAATATGGGCCATAAATATCGTTGGACTATAAAACTAGGCCCATGAGTCTGGACCTAGTGGCGGGCTCAAAAGGCTTCGTTTGCTGGACATCAACTGAGTGACTGCAAAAGTAAAGCAACGTGGGCTAGCCAAAATGTATTGTCCACTTGACTAGAAACTACAATTAATTTTTTTTTTATTTTTTATTTTTGAGGGGTGAAACTACAATTAATTTATAATAGTTGTTTAGGAAATTATTAGACAGCATTTGTTGTCTTAATTAAATTGTACAACCTATTTGTCAAGGATTACAAGTTATGGTGAGTGATTAATGATTATTTAATTTGTGTAAAACTACATAAATAAGAGTTTTGATCAACGACGTAAGTGCTTGAACACTAGGCCATAGTTGTTTTAAAATAAAAATCCTTGTTGGATTTATTGGTTCTTGGTTGTCTTTAATTTCAGTGGAAAACAATGCACTTAATTTTGTGATAGGGAGGTCCTTATCTTTAATTAAGTTTGTCCTCCTTAGAAATCTCAATACACCATTGATGTTGATTGCCTGTGTGCGAGGGAACAGTTGATCGCAACCAATATCGTCATTTCTCTTGTTACTTTTCCTCATAAATTAAATTGTATCCCCACCGTTGCCTCTTTCATCAACATTATAATGCATTACTAGCTTGTATTTCCGTTCACGGGTCATCACTGTATTATATAACAAAGTAATATTACTTGTATGGCTTATGCATATTATTTGATACGTCGTAATATATACATTGTAATCTTTCCAACAATAAGTATTTACTTTATAATGTCAATTATAAGTCCTAATCTTTCTATGCTCTACTCCATTATTAGTCCTTTATGGTATTGACTTGTATAAGGACAAAAGCTTAAAGATGATAGTAAACGTTATTTTGTACGGCTTCTTTCAGATATAAAACAGCCATAAACATAATTTTTTGTAATACTTTGAATTTCCCTTAACTAAAAGTTTTGATAAGATATAATCTTTTGACTTCTTTATGAAAGAGATGTTAGTAATAGTTAAAAGCTTGTAATCAATAGTAAATCACGTCGTCTTACATCATATTTGGATAACATAATTGCTCTTTTACTTTCTTCTTTTTTCTGTTTTGTGTTACCAACTCCAACTACTTCTCAAGTTGTTGTAAAAACAATGCTGACCAAATGTACTAATCTGCTTTGAATATCATTGAACTAACAACTTCACAAATTCATTGCATATGATCAATAATTGTTAAATTTGTTTCCAGAACTTGGCTAGATATATTGTTCAAATACTTAGATGATAGTAATGATTTATATAAATACTTTAATTTAGGTTGAATAGTGAATTAAAGTACAATAATGTAATTAAGAGAGCAAAACTAATAGTCACTTAATATACTTTGCAATCCAAAACATAAGTTATTTTTACTCCGTACTAATCTTCAGACACATCAAGAATCAACTTAATTTGCATAATAATTTTATAATTTGTTTTTAAATTGAAATGGTTTACTTCCTCGTGACTTTAAATCAACTAGTCTGTCATGAATACCATTTTCTGTTATATTAGCACTATTAAAGACTTATTACTCCTATGTTTTGAAGTGATGGGGTATATCCGTATATTAACAAATTATCCAATAAGTTTGAAAAAAAAAGGAGAAATTTTCTTGGTTGAAGAGCATTAACAAGTAGATCACATGCATATTGAAAGTAGAATGAAAGAATTTGACTAATATTCACTAAATTTAGACATTAACACAAAATCAACGACACAAAAAATAGCTGGAGTAAGTGAGACTGTCATTAATCATGTTTTCTTTATAAACTATATTAGCAATCAATCTAATCAAAGTTGAAACACTGCGTATAAAACAAACCTATTATCCACCCTTGAACACAACACTTGGCCCTCTCTAAGGTATCCAAAGTCATTAGTATAGTATCAAGAGACTTAACTTGTGATCACTCCTATGTTCAACATCATAATTAATAATTCAAATCTTGTTTCGCAATCCAAACAACAGTACCATCCCAAACAAAGATTTGTGGCATTGCACCAACATATTACATAATGTAACTTTTCAAATTTACATATACACAGTCAATCTAGTGATTGATCACTAATTAAACTATTGTTTCGCTCCTCAGATCATCATACCTTGACACAATTAAACCAATAACGAAACAAATCATATGAAATTAGCAATTTAAGGATGAAATCCTAGGACATAATTACATATATAAGCTGTACAATTCTGTTTGTTTCTCATCAAACAGCTGCCTGCCTCAGTGTAATTGTACGTACTGCCCTGCATTCTGCAACACAAAACAAGAGACAATACTATACCATAATACCAACCTATATATTCTGAGTGACTGAGTAGTGTAGTGCATAAAAACCTCCGCTCTTATCTTTTCATATCAACTGTTTACCTTTTTTTTTTTTTCTTTTTCTGTCTGTGTTTTCTCATCACAACATATCACACGTTGATAACTTATTTAACCCCTTCACAAAATAAATTTATATATATAAATAAAAGGTAAAATAAGAGACAAAGTAATGTTGTAAAGAGTTAAGTTGTAGGCTTTTAGCAAAAAGATAGAGAGCATGGTAATCTGTACCCACACCATTTTTAACCCACTTTGTAACAGTTTTTACCCATGTTTCTATAGTACTACATTCTTCAATAGAAAGCTGCTTCACCTACCCATCTTTCTCTTTACTAGGGGTTCTTTTCATTGACTTGTTTTCTCATCCTTTTTATCTCGCAATTCTATGCGTGAGGGTTTCATTGGCTTAATAGTACTAGTACAGTTAGGCAACTAATAGAGGACGATTATAATGTGTTTAATTAATAACATTAGTCTTAATAAGCACAACAAAGTTGGTTAATAGTTTCGTTTAATGGCACTAGCTAGTATAGTTAGGCAATTAACAAAGGACGATTATTATGTGGTTAACATAAGAGTTGGTTAGCTGTTCGGCAATCAGCTAGACAAGTAAATGTACAGTACTCCGTGATAACTACGGAGTTGAGAGGTAAAAGATAGTTGATTATTAATTGAATAAGTATAGGATAGATAAGTAATGGCTCATGAGGCAATTAAAACCCAGAGAACGTCAGTAAAGATGATAAAGTTGCAATAAACAAAGCCTCATTAAATCGAGTGCACTGATTCTCTAGAATCCTGCATTCAATCAAAACCAACATTAAAATCAATAAGCTATCTTATCACAACTAAACAAAACAAGTACTCCCTATTCATAATCATTAAAACTAAATTACCCCTATAAGAATGGTTCAGAGATATCGGGTATAATTATTACTCCGTATTTTACTGTAGAATACTAGAATATACCCGAGAATGTGCAATATTATTTCAGGCTATGGAAAGTTGAGATCTTTTAGTATAACAGATCTGAAATTAGCTTAATATTAATAGAAAGATTTAAAGTATGAATAGGACCAGATGTGATTCGATTGCGATTCTCTCTAGTAACTAGACGGTTTAGATGGTGTGAACATGAACGCATTGAAAATGGAAAACGAGAAATTTTATAATAGATCTGAAGAACTGAGAAAGAAAAATAGAAAAAACAAACCCTAGGAGAGAGAAAAAAAGGGGAGAAAGATGGAAGAAGTGAAAAGGTGAAAAGGAAAGTAGATCTGAAGAGAATCTCTTTCTCTCTCACAAACACACACATGGGTGGTAGACAAATCCCTATGAAACAATGGTATAATAATGAGGAAATGATGAAGAATTTGTAGAATGAAAAATGACTGACAAATAAACTGCCAAATAATAATAATCATTAAAAAAAAAATCAAGGAAAGTAATGATGAAAAAAACTTTATATTCTGAGCACACTTACAGAATCTAGTTAGAGTTAGGGTCAAAAATTATCATCATTACACCAATCAACCAACCTAAACCTCTGCAACACGTACAAACTCTATCTTTAATTTATAATAAAATTAAAAAAGAGAGAAAAATACCTGAGAAGGAGGAAAAAGAGGTGTAAGGGAAGCAGATAAAATTAGGGGGAATGAAGCCTGGTCCGACGACGGTGAAAAGGCGGGTCCTCGTCCTCGAGCCAGACAACATTCCCCTCAACTCAATTGCTTCCAACCCAGGGCCAATTGGTTGAATGAATTTGGTTTTATGAAATTGGATTTATAGGGTGCGTGATGAGTGATCTGAAGAGCACCCCCAAGAAAAACGGCTTAGTTGAAGGGGGGAGGAGAGAGAAAAAAACAAAGGAGAGAAGAAAGAAAAGATGAGAGAATGAGAATGAGAATGAGTAAGCAAGCGGATTGTGAGGGGGGTGGTTATAATAACGCCGGGGTCATGACTCATGAGAGAGAAACTTCTCTCTTCTACTTTAATTTTTTTTATTAAAATTAAAATACAAGTAAATATTGTTTTGAAAAAAAAAAAAAGAAAGGGTTGAAGAAAAAGACAAAAGAGACGAGGACAGTTGAAGCTGAGCAGATAGTATGAGGTGAGGATTATGGGTCCCCCCACCACACCACTGAGCTCTGGCTATCACCACCACCTTCAATTTCATTCCATCCATCATAGGGAGCTTATGCATTCCCATTCATTCATCTACAAATTACTCCTTCACATCATAATTGTTCTTTCCATTTAATTTAACAAGTACGGAGCATATTACTTTGTGAATGCATTATTTAAAAGTATTTACTCTGTATTTCATACGAGTATTAATTAAAACTACTCCATATAAAGATATAAATAATATTAATATACAATTCTCTTGAATTACGGACTTACAAAATAATAAAAATGAAAGGTATACATTTGTAGTCAAATTATGCTATAAAAATATTTCACTTGCGAATAATTTAGCCTGCTTGATAGAATATCTATTGATTCTATCGTGTTATATATAAGGTTGGTGGACAATTTCATCTATCACCAACTGTTCTAAGCTAAAACCTTACTACTACTAGACATATACGCAGTTAATTAAACTCTTTAAAAACTTATTAACTTACCTATGGTTGAAAAAAGGATAAGCCATTCAAAATCTTTAATTGGCTAAGAGGGTTTCAATACTAAGTACAACTCATCATGATTCACTTTTTCTTCAAGACATTTTTTGTTATTGAATCGACTAATCCATTTATAGACTTTGTCCACAACTCCATGCTATAGAATAAGATAAGCCATACCAAGTATTTCATTAGGTTTGGGAGGGGTTTTTAATTTGTGTGTTAGGTAAATGATGCATGATTAGATTGGTGTCATCAAAATAAAAATCCTAACAGGAGTAATTTGATTAAAAGACTAAGGGTCTGTTCCCATAGACTGAACTAAGCTGAACTGAACTGAATTGAACTGAACTGAGATGAACTGAAATGAATATGTTATAAGAGAAGGAAATTAGGAGCTGAGCTTAACTGAATTGAACCGAACTAAACTGAGTTGAGCTGAACTGAACTGAAAATAAACGTATGAGAACAGGCCCTAAGAATCTGTTCTGATTTAGTGGAGTGAGCTAAACTGAACTGAATTGTTTAAGTGAGAAGGAAATTAGGAACTGAGTTGAAATTAAGTTGAAGAGAACAAATTTTAAAGATAAATACAATATGTATATATTTTTAAAAAATGTATATAAAAAATAAAATAAAATAAAATAAAATAAAAAACAAAGAAAGAGCTAGAGAGGTGAGAGATGAAATAGCTACAGGGGAGGTGGTAGAATGGCGTAACTTGTGATTCAGTGTCACTTTCTTTTTATCTCATTCATTTATGCCGTAAGCTGTATTCAATTCCACGTGATTGACCCCCTAATTAATGATTCCAAGAAATTTTTTTAAGCCTACTTCTAAATTATACTTCTATGTTTGTTCTTCGTACTTACCACTGTAAATTTTCATTTACTTGCTTAAGGACTAAGGAGTTTATACTATGCTTTTACTGCCATGGTCAATGGACCTACTACTGTTATTACCAGCTGAATTTATTTCTTAGACTTGGAATACTAATTATTCCACCTTTTATCAAATCCCTACACCACTTTTGTCTAATTGACCTTATACTTATATAATTTACAAGTGCTTGTCCACTCTTTTGACTTGGGCTTATTAAACTACTTATATATCAGATTAGGATCGGATCGGATCGGAATACCAACATTTTGAAAACAATTCATGGAATTTTAATTTTGAGTGTAATAATTTATTATATACCATTGAAAATTTAATTTGAAATAATTATCTCACATAGAAGATTATATTGAGAGGGACAGTGACTAGTCCTTAATATATTAGTTTAATTTGTGTAAGTCATGTGATGTTTTGTTAAATTTGTACTACGTGTATGGTAAGACTTTTTTTTTTTTCTCTTTTAATTTGACTGTTAATAATACTACAAACCGTCAATCTTACGACATGCTCTTTGAAATTTACCACATGCAAAAAACTTGAAAGGGAGAATGAGGGATAGCTCTGGTGGTTAGATCTCCCCTTCCAATTTCGGGTAATCTTGAATCGATTCTCATTACTAGACCTTGTGGCTAAAAAAAAAAAAAAAAAAAAAAAAAAAAAAAAAAAAAAGAACAAATTGAAAAATGGCATAGTACAAGAAGTGTTGTAGTAAATGAAAGGTGTAAGACATTAATATCAAAGACCATAAAAGAATTGGGCATTGTACTGTGATAAAATTTAATGTCACTCTAATTTTATTTTATTTTATTTTATTTTTATTTAAAAAAAACAGCAAGGAATCAAAGTAAAGAAGGAGCTGCAAAAGGGTCAGAGGAGTGGTTGGGTTATTTATCTGCCCGATAATAGTAACCCGCATTCAATAAACATTGGAATGTTTAGTCTGATTATTGAATCCTAAATTAGGATGATCACAATCATTAATTAATTAATTAATTATTTAAATCTTAAGATTACACTTTTAGGTGCCGCGTACCTTTTAACGCCGGCGAGGTTTTCGAGAGACCCACCCATATCACCGACATCTAAGCGTCTTTGGGTCCACATTCCACCCCCTCCCCCCTCTTGCTTGTTTCTCTCTTCCCTTACAATTAGGTATGGCCATATGGCTTCATTCATTTATAGGTCACTTCCAATCTCTAACCCGACACAATAACATTAATGATTTGAATGTGGTGTGTGTGATCAATAAACTCTACCAAAACTTTATTTGATTATGCAAAACTCTTACCGCGTATAGTCTTAAACAAAAAATTTAATGGAATTTATTTAATATACAGAATAACGGGTTTGGATCCTCTAGAGTTGAACTCTATAGAGTTCAATAAATCTAGACCCTCCACAATAGATCAATGGCTAATATTCATCTTGCATGCATTTCAAAATAAAAAATAAAAGTTCAATAAAAAATAATTTAAAACTCTCACTCTCACAACTCTACAACTCTATAATTTTCAAACTCTAGAGGATCTCAACTCCAGAATAACAGTTTGCTTCAAATTAAAATTAAAAGATGTACAAGCCTAATTGACAAGGATATTAGAGGGTTTTTTTTAGTCTTTTATATTACACAATTCATCTATCTATTCATCAAAATTAGGTGATGTTCATGATTTTTGTGTTCAATAACTATTAATTTGACTATAATTGAGTAGAGAGAGTTTACCCTTTCAATATTTTATTTTTTCAAACTCAGGTCATTTGTGTGAGTTAGCTAAGGTCAGTGTGCCTTGCCATGTGCCAAATGTAGGAGTATAATAGGTTAGAATCAGTGGAAAGTATTCACCTGAAATTGCTTAAAAATTGGGGGACAATATTATTCCTTTAAATAAATATTTATAAACCTAACGAACATGCACGGAATGAAGAAGGTCCATCACTACAAGAAATAGGTCATTTTGCGACGGAAACCTTGCAACGGTGACTACAATTCCGTCGCAAAAAGGGTTAATTTGCGAGGGAATAAATTCCGTCGCAACTTTGCGACGGAAACAAACTTTTGCGACGGAAATTCCGTCGCAAAGTTTGCGACGGAATTTATTCCCTCGCAAAAGTTTGTTTGCGACGGAAATAATCGTCGCAAAACAATATTAAAAAAAAAATAAAAAAAACATTTTGCGACGGATTCTGCGACGGAAATTCCGTCGCAAAAAGTTTTTAAATTTTTTTAAAAAAAACTGAAGTTTCGCTGAAGGAGAGAGAAAAAGAAAACGAAGAACAGAAAGAGGAAAGCGTAGAGAGAGATAGAGGAAAGCGTAGAGAGAGAAAGAAAATCCGGCCACTTCACCGCCGCTGTCGCCACCGGAACGACCGGAATCCGGCCACTCACACCTACTAACGCCCACCCCCTCCGTTCACTCCCACTCACGCGGACTCACGCCCACCCACGCCACCCCCTCCGTTCAAGCCCACTCACGCCCCTCCGTTCGCCGGCGGTGTGCAGCCACCACACCACCCTCCTTCCGGCAGCCGGATTTCCGCCACAACACCCTCAAATCCCGGTGAGTATTCCACTATCCCCCTTTGTTTTTGTTTTCAATTTAATTTTAATGTAAACCCTAACTTTTTCTAATTATGTTTTTTAATTTAATTTGTAACTAAATTTTATTATTTAATTACTTGTGTTTAGTGTAGTGTAGTTTAATTTATATTGCAATGTTAGAATTAGTTTAATTTTTAAGATATATTGCAATGTTAGAATTAGTTTAATGTATGTTAGTTTAGTTTAAAATATATGTTAGATTAGTTTATAATGTATGTTATTTTAGTTTAAAATATATGTTAGTTAGTTTATAATGTATGTTAGTTTAGTTTAAAATATATGTTAGATTAGTTTAAAATATATGTTAGATTAGTTTAAAATATATGTTAATTTAAAAATACATGTTAGTGTATGTATGTTTATTTGAATGTGGGTAATTGTGTGTTAATTATATGTGTTTCATCACTTGCTTTAAACTTGTTTAAATTAAACAATTATGGTATGTATGTTAATTATATATGTTCACTAAGATTTGAAAGCATTTGCATCTTCTTATTCCTAGATACCCGTTCAAGACATACACATTAGGAGTATGTCTTGAATAGTCCCCGGTTGGGACTGTCCTTTGACGTTTAATCTCACTTTAGGTGGTGAATGTATGCAATGTTTTTGATTCTATGGAATATCTTGGCGTCTCATTTCTCTACAATGTTTTCTGGGTACATATGTTGGTGTGTTTAATTACCTACATCGTGTACTTGGAGAACTGTAGGGATATGCTGTCGGATTTTCTATAGAATTGAAAACTAGGCATACATTCACTAGTGAGATAAGATGTCCAAGGATGGGTTAGGTTGGAGTGGTAAGGACCCCTGGATATATGTCATCTAAAACCTCATGTAGGTTTGATTTTATGAAGAAAAGAACTTAGCTTGATACTTTGCTACTATTGTTTGTGACTGATATGATTATATGCGTGAGTTGTGTAGAAGTTGTGACAATGAAACGAACAGAGCGTAGCTGGATGTATGAGAGGTTGTGTGGGCGGAATTCTATTGATCCTAGATTCGTGAAAGGGGTTAAGGAATTCATTCAGTATTGCAAAGATCATCCTGAGAGTAGTGACCCCGAGGAGATTAGGTGTCCTTGTGTGAAATGCAAGAATAAGAAAATTCTATCTTCGGATGATGTTCAAGTTCATTTGTATAAGAAGGGGTTCTTACCTAACTATCATGTGTGGATGAATCATGGAGAAGGGTTTCCAGGAACCTCCGAAGGACATTCTAATGAGTATCGTGAAATGGTTGAGGATGCTCTTGGTCATAATGCAGATCATTCGGCTACCGAAGAGCCGAGTGTTGAGGAGGAGCCTAATGCACAGGCAAAGCAGTTTCTTGATTTACTGACGGCATCTGAACAACTGTCATGGTTGGTGTCATTGTAAGATCGAACACTCTAGACAATGAAACTTAATTTTTGCTTTTGGATGCGTATCTTGGTTTAACTGTGATTTAATTTGATGTTATATTCAATTTGATGTTATATTTGTTGTTAATTGAAAAACCTATCATGTGAAATGAATATGATGCAGGTATCAATGGGTAAACGGGGTGATCCGAAGAAGAAATCAAGCAAGAGCAGAGAGTTTCCTTCTTATCACTTGCAGGTTCCTGTTCCGGTTACCATCACCGAGGATGCCACCAGGTTGGGTGACACTCAGGTACCCACCCCTCATTCAGAGGCGGAGCCGAGTACCGTGCACCGTTCGAGTATGGATACGGATGACACTCAGCTTGAGCAACCTAGCTCAACCGGGTCTAACATGCCGGTGTTGGAACCTTCTATGCTCTGGTAAGATTTTAAATGAAAAGGGAAAATTCTGATTTGTTATTCATATAATGCTAATACAAATACCCTTGTTTCATAGGTTTGATAATGACGCTGTAAAGGGGAATGTCACTGATGTAATTCAAGGCTACTACAAAGCTCCTTGGAAGAACTACAGCGAGGTTGAAGGTCCCACCAAGGAACATTGGTTCACCTTGTTCAAGGTATAAGTTTAACTTATAAATAATAGGTGTCATAAATTTAACCAAATGAATATGTAACTAATAGAGTTTTTTGTATATTCAGCAACATTACAGTTGGGCACCTGCTTTGGAGGGGCAAGTGCGTAGGGCGTTTGATACTTATGCTGCAACTCGGTTGCGACAAATGTTCTACAACGTCACTAAAAGGATGGGAGGGAGAAAGCCAGACTGGATCTCAAAAGACATCCACAAGATGATGATGGATATTCCCCAAGTGGATGACGTTTACAAGAAGAGGTCAGCACAGAACAGATTGAACCGACGATCTGGCTCTATGGATAATGAAATAGAACCGACCCATTTTCAAGGTTCCATCTCTGCGGTACAACATGCAAAAAAGCTGGTAAGTTGTTGTATAAAAAATTGAATGTACGTATTTATATGTGCTTAATTACATTTGTATCTAATAATACTGTTCACTTGTTCACATTGCAAGGCGGCAAAGAATCAAGGGAAGCTTCCATCAGCACCTGATCTCTTCTTGCATACACACTTCAAGGAGGTGCCCGGGAAAGGGAAGGTTCCTGCGAACAAAAGAGCGAAGGAAATTGCGGTAATAACTAGTTTTCGCCCATTTTCAAGCCACTTGTTTCCTATATTGCCACTTATGAACTATTTCAAGCCTCGAACTCAAGTAACTATGTTAGGTAGGTGTATTATGGTCAAAATAAGCTCATTTGATAACAAATGTGAGAAATAGGCAAGTTAGAACCAAAAACGCCCCATTTTCGCCCATTTTTTCTAGTTTTAGGACCTAGTGAACCTATATTGCCACTTATAAACAATTTCAAGCCTCAAACTCAAGTAACTATGTTAGTTAGGTGTATTAAGGTCAAAAATAGGTTCATTAGATAACAAATGTGAGAAATAGGCAAGTTAGAACCAAAAACGCCCCATTTTCACCCAATTTTCCTAGTTTTAGGACCTAGTGAACCTATATTGCCACTTATGAACTATTTCAAGCCTCGAACTCAAGTAACTATGTTATTTAGGTGTATTATGGTCAAAAATAAGCTCATTTGATAACAAATGTGAGAAATAGGCAAGTTAGAACCAAAAACGCCCCATTTTCGCCCATTTTTTCTAGTTTTAGGACCTAGTGAACCTATATTGCCACTTATAAACAATTTCAAGCCTCAAACTCAAGTAACTATGTTAGTTAGGTGTATTAAGGTCAAAAATAGGTTCATTAGATAACAAATGTGAGAAATAGACAAGTTAGAACCAAAAACGCCCCATTTTCACCCAATTTTCCTAGTTTTAGGACCTAGTGAACCTATATTGCCACTTATGAACTATATCAAGCCTCAAACTATTGGTTCTCATTCTTTATTTTTATTTCTGCATTGTATATCCTTTGTTTGTTACAGGAGGCGTACCAACACAGACAGGAGGAATCAAGAACCCAGGGTTCCCAACTGTCTGAAAATGAAATTTTCTTTGAGGCGGCTGGTGGTCGTAATAAGAAGGGTCGTGTTAGAGGTCTTGGTGTTGGTGCTGACTTGTACTACGGCACATCTAGGGGACGAGGATCGGGTTCTTCCAGCCAATACGTACCGTCGGTCATAACTCAAATGCAGGAAAACTTCCACAAGGAGTTGAATGAGAGGGTGGAAGCAATTGAGAGCCAGATCGATAGCCGTGTGGCGGAACAGCTCGATGCTCGAGTGGAGGCTCGAGTGGCAGAACGGATGGCTGAAATCGAGAGGAAGAACAAGGAGTTCTTAGAGGAGTTAGCCAGTAGATTTACAGGATTGACCACTCCTTTCACTTGTTCTACGATTCAGCCTCAGATTCGAGACCCCAGGAACGACCCGGGTGGTGGTGGTGGTGGTGGTGCAGGCCAAGGACAGCCAGCTTGTGTTTAGTTAGGTGTCATTTTTCGATTTTTGTATATGGATGACATTGTAGTTTAAAAAATTATATCATGTACCGTACTTGGTAGTTACGGCTACGTGTTGTATATATTTGAATTATGTTAGGGCGTGGACTTTTTGACTGAAATTATTTTAAATGCACGTATTTTATTAAACAGGATTGCATGAATACAGGTTCCAGGAAAACAAAACAAAATACAAAAAAATTAAACAGGATTGCAGGAATACAGGTTCCAGGAAAAAAAACAAAATACAAAAAAAAAAAAAATTAAAATTACAATAACTTTGCGACGGAATGTAATTCCGTCGCAAAATTTGTGACGGACTATTCCGTCGCAAAAGAATCCATTTTGCGACGGAAATACATTCCGTCGCAAAATTTGTGACGGAATATTCCGTCGCAAAATGATTCCTCTTGCTACGGAATTTTCGTCGCAAATGTTGTTTTCAGCTACAACTACCTTTCCGTCGCAAAATCCGTCGCAATTCGTTTTGCGACGGATATTCCGTCACAAAAGGACTGTTTGCTACGAAAGTTCGAGCGACGCCATGCCTGTGACGGAAATCCGTCGCAAAGTCACTTTGCGACGGAATTTTGCCAGTTTGCGACGAATTATTTCCGTCGCAAAACGGCCCTTTTCTTGTTGTGCATAGAAATACAAAGCATAAGAAATGTGAGTAGAAGCATGAATGAATGAATGAATATATATATGTAGGGCAAAGTAGTAGTCGTATTCTTAATTTACCTGAAAACTGTGCCTGTGGCATAAATTAGGCTTATACGGAGTACTACATTAGGGACCACGAAATACATCAATGCCACTGCCCTAACGATGTATACAGGACTTGTTATGTAAATGGCATAAATCAACTGATAATGATATTGCATTCTTTTTTGGCATTTTATTTAATGCTTACTCACCAATTTCCATTTCCATTTTTTTTTTTTTAAGAACTGATGGAGTACTAATTTCGGGTTTACACACACACACTATATATATATATATATATATATTGTTGGTAAAAGTGCTTAATATGATTATAGCTACTTAACCACTTATTGCTTCGAGTCTACGAGTACAGTATTGTATATTGTATTTTATATTTAAACTAAATTGCTACGTACATCAGTAAGAAAAAAACAGTACTCCCTTCATTAGAAGCCTATTTCTCTTTAATATTTGAGTAATAAATGTAAGAATTAGGCTTCTAATTATGAAACAGGAGTACTGTGTAAAGATTTAAATTAAATAACAATTGTTGAATTTGACGTAAAATTAATAATTTGAGAGTGGAGCTGTAAAATGGCTGGAGAGGAGGACAATTTAAAAAATGGGTAGAGTTATAAAAGTCAAAATGAAAAGAGGAGCTTTAAGGTGAAAGTAACTTTTAGAGTCAATTTTATTCTTCCAATGGTCGTTTATACCACATGTTTTTGTGGATACGTCCATTTATATTACTGTTGGAGTATTTATTATTGGAATTTGCTTATCATCTATCACTTTTTATCCTTAAAACTTTGCTTTCAATAATGGACGTATAACATCACATTAGCTTCAGCAATGTGTGTGAATTGTGAAATTCGTCCACCTTTTACTTTTACCTTTACATTCTCTTGGTATCCCCAATCCTCCTTACCTGAAATTATTTTTTCCTTGCTCAAAGCTTAAACTTTTGACTTTTTGTTACTACCTAAATCTAATTTAATGACTTTTATGACTTTGAATAATTCATCATTGCTTTATCATATAAGTAAATAAGTAATTCAAGCCCTCCTAATACAACAATGCAAGCTAACAAAATATTACTCTACTTACCATGGTGTGGTTTTGAATTTTTGATACCATATACATATCTTTCCCATTGATCATAATATTTTACACAATAATATAATTACACGCGTAAATCATTTTATCTAGCAAGAAAAAGATTAGGAGTAATAGACTGATAGTGTATGCATGACTTTGAACAATACTTATTACGAAGCATGTAGTTTCAAAGAATGACCGATTGTATATTATAGGACAAAAAAAAAGAAACACAACTTCTTGTCACATTGTCTAAGCTAGATGTGCATGCATGCATCCAATCAATAAGACATAGATATATAAACAATACCAGTAAATAAAGAGACAAGAAAACAGAAATGGTAGAACCAAAACCAGGCTCCCATAAAAATGCATGAGATATTGTAGATTAATTAATTAGATTCAATCAACATAATGTTGCTTATGGTTTCATACTCGCATAATGTCCTCATTACGCAACGGCTACATAGGGTCTGTTCTCATTGACTGAACTGAGCTGAATTGGACTGAACTGAGCTGAACTGAACATTTTATAAGAGAAGGAAATTAGGAGCTGAACTGAACTGAACTGAACTGAGCTGAACTGAACTGAACTGAACTGAATTTCAACGTAAGAGAACAGGCCCCTAGTCCGTACATTAAATCTCAAAAACTTTTTTTTTTTGAAAAAATGAAGGCTTATATCTAAATGTATGAATGAATGTGGAGTGTACATCAAAGTGACAAACGGAGAGGACGAATCACTGCTCCGCAATTCAACATTACTCTTTATTATTATTATTATTATTATTAT
This sequence comes from Chenopodium album, assembly GCF_948465745.1. Lineage (NCBI taxonomy): Eukaryota > Viridiplantae > Streptophyta > Magnoliopsida > Caryophyllales > Amaranthaceae > Chenopodium > Chenopodium album. The sequence continues at coordinate 76,491,664 of NC_137840.1, read as the reverse complement.
TATTATTATTATTTATTTATTTATTTAGTACAGTAATAAAAATAGAATTGGATGACCTCGAAAATGGTGAGTTGATTAGTGTAAATTGTAGGAAGAAATGAATTAAAGTAGTAAAAAGAGGAAGAATGGCGGAAAGAAAGAAACAACACGTAAAATGTCAAATCCCCTGCATCTCCAGGCTAGCACACCTTGTCTAAGCTACTGCTGCACTTTTATTTGCTCCACATTCATAAACTATACGTATGTGCTCCTTTTACTTCTTTTTTTATTTTAAAAAAAAAAATTATCCCTTGATTGTCAATTGTCATCATTACCTCTTAATTAATTCATCACTTTACTAACTACGACGTTGTCAATACTCTTCTTGTCTCTTTTGCATTTCGGTTTTCGTAATAAAATATACTTTATTAATATTAACAACTACACTAGTTGTGTTGTTCGAACTTTGAAGTTTCAAATTGATCATAGCAACATGTAGATCTTAGTTGCCTAGGATAACAAGTGTGAATTCGTTTATTAAACTATCTTAATTGTCATTAATTGTGGAATCTGAAACAAGTTAAGGTATGTAGATACGAGTTTCAATCCCAAATATTTATGCACCAAAAACATTAAAATATATGAGAGCTAAACCCAAGGCTTTATGTTATTCTTTTTAAAGCTTGACTTATTATCATCAACTTTACAAAAAAGAAAAAATTCAAAAGCTTGTGCATTTTGTAAAATCAACTTTCACAAAAACTTAAAGATAGGTCAATGATGGGGTTCATGATCACATGCTTTGTTGTGATTTTCCAGTTAATTGTACATTTCAAAATAAAAAGAAAAGGAGTAAACAAGGCAAGGGGTCTACTTGAGAAAATTGAGAAAATGAAGGGAAAAGTAGAAACAAAACCCTGTTTTTTCAACTCAATAGCCTTTTGACACTGTAAACTGCAAAGTCAATTTAGGAGAAGATTTGTACGAATTGAGTGGTAATAGTAGTAATTTTACCAGTTTATATAGTTTTAAGTTAATGTATTTACTTGACTAAGAAAAAAAAAAATACCCTGAATTAGAAAAAGCCCATGAAAAAAGCCATGTTAAAGCTTACGTTGGATTTATGTTAATTTCTGGAAAGTTTAAGTTTCAAACACTCAAATTTATATTATTTGTCACCCCCTAATATAAATATATAAGTGAAATCATGATGTGATTGGATATTGATAAGAAAATCCCACTTTATAGAAACCCAGAAAACGTGCAAAAAAGCTTAGTAAATTGTGAAAGTAGTCAAACCATAAAAATAGCTAGGTTGGTTGGTTGAGGTTTTACAATTCTGAGCTTTGTTGGTTTCTCTTTCCTTGCTTAGTGTAGCTGGAATCTGACATTTCTGATATGACTATTCTTCTATTTATGTTTCTGTCCATGCCCTAATTCTCACCATTCTTGTATCAAAATTTTACAGGTTTCTTTTGCCTATTTTGTTAAACTTTTTTTAGGGGTTATGATGTCTTAATTAAATACCCTAATCAGTAAAATTGTTGTTACGGAGTATTTTTGAATTTTTTAGGTTTATGTCCCTATTCAATTTGAGCCATTGAGGGATATTCTTCTGAGTGAGTCTGAACTTAAAGAGTAATGAAAGTAGCTTCATAAGTTGCTCCTAATACGCATTTCTTTTCCTTTTTTTTGGATGTGAATATGTCTTTTTATAACTCAAGAAAATAAGGAGTATCTTATTAAGAGACACAAAGTGTAGAGGGATAGGATCATGCCCATCATGGGATACATGAAATATAAGTTGGTGTTTTTAAAGCACAAAACAACGGTGTATTATCTTGAAATATGAATTGATTAGAGTAAATTTGTTAAAAAAAAATACGAAACATTAAGGATCTGGTTTTAGAGTGATGAGCTTGATTAGTTGATTAATCTAAACTTGATGACTAGGAAAGTTTTTTTTTTGGATCAATTCATACGACCAGGGCTAGACACATCTTATTTTACTTGTTATTTATACATAGGTCGATAATAGGTTACCTTTTTTTTTTTTTTTTTTTTGAAAAAACCAAAAGATTAAGCCCCGGGAATAAGTTTTATGCTATATCAAAATTTAATATGTATTATTCGCATGAACTGGGCTATATGTTAGCCATTTAACCACGTCAAATCAATGGGCTCAATCCAATAACAATTAACCTAATTTTGGTGGTGGAAATTTCCGCAAGTAATTATGTGCCAAAGTGTCCATGTGCTCAGCCTACGTCCAATTTTCATATTTCCGGATCTCAGTTTGGGCTTTTAAATTATAAAACTACAAATTATGTGGGTAAGCCCAGTCATACTAAGCTACTATTGGCTCCTTATATATAACTCTGATAACATGACTGATATTATATGCAACGTGCTTCAGGTTATTCTAGAGGAAATAGAGATGTAATATGAACTCTAAACTCAATGAAAATGTCAATGTAAACTATTTGTTGTTCAACCCAAATTCACCTTTTTTTTTTTTTTTTTTTTTAAGAAGGCCACACAATTATACAAATGTACTCTTAATTATCGCTCATATCCCACCTTGTTACGGTATCACACGTCCATTTCACAATTCACATAGAAAAGATTACAAAACATCTAAAATCAAATAAATTGGGGAGAGGTCTGTATGCACCCACAAAACCACACACCTAAACAAGTAAAGATAAGGCACCTCATTAATTACTACTTTCCACAATCCGCTCTCAATTTCAGCTGTTAAGTACCAACTAATAACCTAGCTACATGATGGATATGATTGGCAAACAATACCCTTTAAAATAGTTGTCTCAATTATAATTCTTTCCATTTTTATAACCAATACATATTTATGGATCGGAGTATATATTATAGTGAAATTACAAACAACAGTTATATACTAGCTCACTGTATGTATACATGGTAAACATATTTGTAAAACAAGTGATACTGTAATTTTTTGTTCTGCTCACAATTGACAGGCTAGTATTTATGGAATAATAATTGTAATCATCCTAGATGACCAATGATCTGAGGAGACAAGGCAGTCGAATTTAGTAGAAAGAGTACAAATTTTAATGCAAAAACTCCGTACTTGACTATTTTTTTTACTAGGTCTCCTTCAACAGGCGCTTAAGAACTGTTGTATGGCACGGGTGCTTACGTTGTAGTCCTAATATATGGTCCTGGTTCCTCACTGTCCACTTGGGACAATGGATGGCTTTGTGTTGTTTTTAAACGGTTAGATTTTGTAGGGACTATGTAATTTGATTCCATATCATTTTATTGTCGTCACGTTTTGCTCTAAACCAAACTGCATGATTTATCATCTGAATATGACCTAAATCATAACCTAACAATAAAACTTACAATCAAGTCTTCTGCTAACTTCAAGTATATACTATATATATGATCTTAAGAAACTATATATATGATCTTAAGAAACTCGATCCTAGCTCCTTAATAACAACTAAATATGACAACTACAACTCATAATTAATTAATTATCATGTTCCCTTGAAATTCACTAATAAATAATCTTTTAAAATATATGTATACATTTGGCAATCAGGTTAACATGACTACTAATAATGTCCAAACATATGTACTCGTAGTATATTTGTTATCACTTCTCACCTATCTTCAAAAAACATCAATTTTATTTTCTGATGTACACAGCAGATTAGAGGGTCAACTTCATTGTGTACAATAACAACAACAAGGCAACCATTATTTTTGTTTTTATTGTTATATTTTTTACCCCATAAATTCTGAAAATATTTGATATGATATAGTACGATGTTATATGTCGTGAAAGAGTTTAACTGGACAAGTGTCCATTAAAGTTAATAAGTTACAATCATCAAATTCATCTTCTTTTGTTACGTACCAACATGCTGAGTTTTACTCCATCTATGTTATATATCTTGATAAGCTTATCTTATTTTTCATGCGTACAATATGAAATCAGACATTATATACATTATTGGTCCTTACAATTTATATGTACATGTTACATGTACTGCTGAGTTGAAATTGCTCTTTGATCTTTACTCCATTTATCCCTGTATAAAATCTTGACAACTGCTCGTTTTCCTTTATTATTGAAAGCAAGTAGCGACAATATATAATACAGAGTACTATACTTTTCATTTTATCAATGAATGTTTTTGTTTTTTTTTTTTTTTTGTTTTTTTTGTTTTTTTTTTTTTTTTTTTATCAACAATGAATGTTTGCGTGTATGTACAATGTATCGTAATTGATCTCCTTACATTGTACCTTTTTTTTTTTTTTTAATAACACATCCGTACCAATACTACGGACTACGGAGTATTGATTGGTCTAAAAAATTCTTCTTGAAGTTGGACATACATGTATGATAATATGGTTTATATTTGTGTAGAGGTAAGCTAAACAGTCGAGAATGAGACTTGTATCATACTATTAAGGAGACTGGCTTAGAACTAAACAAAAAAAAAAATATTGTTATCTATAACTAAATACGAATAATAATTAGTAGAGACATTAAGACTTTGAGAGTAAATATCAATGCCAACAATGCTCTAGATATGTAGAAGAAATAATAGAAGTCATTATATGAATAATAATTTCATCCTTACTAAAATAATACACGAGCATTAAACTCTACATTTTCAAATATAGCACACAATCTATTTAAACACTATACATCCAACGACCCAAATAATTACAACTTCTACACAACTAGTAGTGTATAATAAATATTCATACACATTTTTCATGTTATTATTACTAAAGGAATAGATAGGTAAACCATCGCTGTTAATAAGAATGAAGATTCAATTGTAGAAATTGTTGTCCTGTCTAAAAGGAAAGCATGTGCTGTAACTTTCGAGTTGAACTGGCTTAAAGTCTCTTAGGCCTTATCATATATTTTCGGAAAAATTAGAAAAAATAATCCCAACTTTGTCTAATTTATGTAGAATAATCCCAACTTTCATTAATACTGGAATAATCCGAACTTTGGGGGGTATTCTTTTTCTTCAATCCCAAATACCGGTAACCGGTTCAATGGGTTAATTTTTTTTTTTGTTAAAGTGACACGTGTCACAAATTAATTAGCTAAAAATATTTATAAAAAAACAAAAAATAAAATAAAATAAAAAAAAACCCCATAACCACCGGCCAAAGCCCCAACCACCAGCCACCAGCCCAGGCCAGCCACCTCCCATGCCGGACCTCCAGCCTTCCCCCACCCCTAAAGTCGCCGCTCCGAGCCAAACCACCATCCCCCCTCTCCGAAACTCCGGCACCCCTGTCAAAAGCCACCAGATTCGAAAACCCCAAAAGCCACCAACCCCACTCTCGAAAATCCCTCACAGCCACCAGCCCACTCCCGAAAACTACCAAAACACTCCTCCCCCACCATCGAAAACCCTAGACGCTAGGGTTTCGGGGTGGGAGAGGAGTGTTTTGGGGTTACGGTGGTTTTTGGGGTTGGTGATTTAGGCGGTTGCGTGGGGTTTCGGGGATAGGGGAAAACGACGACTCAAAGGGCGGGGGAGATGCGGCGGCCTGGTTGTGGTTGTGGAGGTTAGGGTGGATAGGTGGGGCGGCGGGCTAGGTTATGGTGGTGGTCAGGTGCATGCTGCGGTGGGGGAAGGGGTTGCTGAGTGGTTTTCTTATTTTTTGTTTTTTGTTTTGTTTTTTTTTTTTTAGACCAATCAGGACTTGACACGTGTCAAGTTACCTGATATAATAGGTCATTGACTTTGGTTGACCGGTTTGGGATTGAAGAAAAAGAAGACCCCCCAAAGTTCGGATTATTCCAGTATTAACGAAAGTTGGGATTATTCTACATAAATTAGACAAAGTTGGGATTATTTTTTCTAATTTTTCCTATATTTCCTCCGTTTCATTTAATTCTAAATAGCTAAATATTCATACTAATGTTCACATGTTTTTATTTAACCATGTTATGTGATTAAATGTAAAGTAATACATGAGGTCTTGTTTAATTTATCTCAGCTCAATGCGTATATTATTATAACTAATATCAGTTTTATACTTCCTCCGTTCTTTTTATATTGCAACAATGGACTTTTTGCACTATTCATCACTCTTGTTTGACTATATAATATGAGTAATACGTCAAGCAAAATATAGTCAAGTGGGATATTGTTGGATTCGTCTTATAAAATACTTTCACAATATCAAGTTTTTATAATTTTTACTCTTACACAATAATGGATATTTAGCATATAAAATGTGTTTTGGGATGCGTAATTTCCTCCTTGTTGCAATATTAACAGAACGGAGGAAGTATTATTTAGATTAAATCATAATTAAAGATAAATTTATTTATTCGTGTCCATTTTCACCATGAATCAAACACTTGTCCAGCTGTCCATAATATACGTACTATATACATCTTAGGCCCTGTTCTTTAGAGTTGTTCTGCTCTGCTCTGCCCTGCCCTGCTCTGCTCCATAGTGTGTGGAAGTCTAGTCCTGTGTTTGCTCTGCTGAAATCTGCTATGTTCTGTCTTGCTCTGCTCTGCTCTGCCCAAAAGCTCAAAAGAACAGGGCCTTAGTAGTTCATACAAAAGTCATAGGTATCTAAATTATTATATCCTCTGTTTTAAAATTAAATACTTACTGTAATGTCCAGGACATGGAGCTAGCTCAAATCCTCTAAAATCAAACTTCAATGTCAAATAATACCTAGCCATAGTAATTATTCGATTCTCTTTCTAACTAATGACATGATTACCCATTTGAATCACACAGTTAAATGCGTGGCTTAAGATTAAACTATGGATATAATACTCCGTAATTTGGCTCTAATTGTCAAAACAAGGCGCCGTCAAATGATGAAATACTGTAAAGTTTTAATCATCAAATAGTCGTATTGAATATGAAATATAACATGAATTTATTAAGAATAATTGACCTTTTAATCTAAACCGTCCAACTGCCAATAATCGATTATAATCGTACAATAACAAAAAGATAAATTGCTACGTGACGACGCCTTCCCAAGATGAAATTGACATGATTTATTATTATTTTTAATCCATCAAACATATACCTGACACATGTTCTTAAGATTCCTTAAACTTTTTATTAAAACATAAAGTCTTGCTCCAAATCTCTCTTCTCTCATTGGTTAACATTTGTTTAATCAATTTTTAATACGAGATCTATTTGTTTAATTAGATCCAAATCTCCAATTTTTACTCTACTAATTATATTAAAAATAAAAAAAATAAAAACAGTAGACTATTGACAAGATTACAACTTCACAGATCGAACACCACGTGGCACGCCGACATAAGATCTTAGGTTATTGACAATGAGACATGCGTACAATTCATGAAGGTGGTCCCCACTTGACTGATTTTTATGTTTACCGTCTTTACTCTCTTAACTGACACGTGTACTGTGGAGTCTACAAGCTCAAAACTGTTTAGTAATTGGATCCATGGATTTGGCGCCACGTCACGTTGTGGGACCCTTGTTCATAAATAAAATAAAAATTAAAAAAAGGAAAACGACAACAGTAGGAGATACAATGCATTGAGTTGCACATGTGTCACAGAATTGTTGGGTGATGCCTGACAGCTTGACAGACACATGTCCCTAGGCCTCACTGCTATAGTAGATCTGGTTTTTCTCTCTTAATTGTCATTAATGTTTTTAATAACATCATAATAATTCATAATCATAAGTTACAGTATGTAATATTATTAATATGTAGAACAATTCAAAACATTAATCTTCTCTTATGTTTAGCTTTAACAAGAAAGATAAAGTTTCTAAAACACACCATAAATATATGATTAGAATACTCAACTCATAGGTGTTGTTTGGTTTACATACAAAATCATGGGAATTGGAAATTCCTAGGAATTGCAAAATGAGTAAGTTGTTTGGTTGAATGAAATTTGGTGCAATGGAGGAAGTAGAACTTCCTAGGAATTTCCAATTCCCACAAAATGTAGGAATTTAATTACCTATTCCCCCCTAGGTAAGTTGAAATTCCTATGGGAATTAACTTCCCTCATTACTAACCAAACAACTTTGAGAAATTCCCGTGAATTTGATTATGGAATTTATTTCCCATATATTAGAAATTCATGGGAATTTTCACTTCCTATGTTAACCAAACGACCCCATAGTCTAGTTGCCGCACCAAAGCACTAATAGGGGCTATGGCTAATTAAGGACAAATTTTGGGTGGATCGTCTAGTCTGATGATTTTCTGCTTTAATGAGAGATCGCTTAGATTAGTACTCCGTAATATTTTTAAAAAAATATGACAGAATCATGCGTCGATCAGAATTAACAATATTTGATTTATGTTCAGATATCACTTGAATTATGTAAAGCCTATTGTTATTATTTTTTAAAAAAAAAATTGTTATACAATTGTTTCTAGAGTTGAGAAATTTGGTATTCATTTCTTTGATGTCAAAAGTTCTTAAAATAAACTAAGAAAAATTGAAGTTGTAGTTATGGTGTTAACTTAAACAAAATAAGATTATGGTTGTAACGTTAGTTCTTACATATATGTAGCTTAATAATTTGACGAATCAATTGTCAAATCTGCAAGTTTTGACTAAGAATTTATTATAAGTTATCATGTTGAAATAGATGCATTATTTAATTATGGTGGTTAGTTGTTACTAAAAGTAGGGGAGAACTAGTATTACTACTCAATGTATAGACAGTCGTATGCGCAAGGTTTAGAGGTGTCAAAATGTCTTTAGCCTTGATTATGATAAGCTACATACTAAGACTTCCAACAATCTCAAATTACTATAGAGAATGTTTTTAAAGAAAAATAGAAAAGTATACTGTAGTATTTTCTCCTACCATTATATCAACTACTTGTATATTTCAATTCTTCATTTTCAACACCGCTGATGTGAGTGTGAGACAAGCTACTATACATGCTTCTAACAAGGTATTCAGTATTTGATGTACGTAGGAATGAAATTTTAGGGATTATGGATTGGTAATAAGAAATTCATAAAAGTATATATATAGTTCGCCAATCCCTTATTAGGTGTACTGTGTTGCGAATAAGTTGTGGAGAATATATAATATGAAATAGTAACAGTTAACAATATTATCCTTTCATATACTTCACCAACTCCTTTCTTTTTATTAATAACACTATACTAGTATTACGTAGACATTAACCTTGTTCCCGATTCTCATCCTGAAATAACTCCCAAGTAACTTAATCCGTAAACCAATGAAAAATGAAGTACTCAATTCAAATATCTTGCACACCATAATTTTCATTCCTTATTAATAAACATGGCCAACACCATAAATTGGGATAAAGAATTTTGCTTTTCACTGCATTTCCAACAAACAAAAACACCTCATAAGAGATATTCCTGCATGTGTTTAGCTAAGCTAATTAAAGACATGCATCAATAAAGAATAGTTATGTAATTTAGTTCCATGTAATATGAAAATTAGATCTTAAAATTCAAACTACATAATGATTAATGAACTACATAAAGATGAATCTCTTATATTTAGGACAAAATAGGCCGTCCCCTACTTGCAAAGTTATCCAGCAAGTTAGTAGAAATATGTAAAGTAACACATGGTCCAAGTGTATGAATACAAATTTAAGCATACTCTATTTTATTTCTTTGCGTGGTTCACGTCTCCAACGCCCTTATCACCTGATCAAGACATACCTTTGAAGAATTGAAACCCATGACGGTAGCCGCTAACTTGTTTATCTAATCATCTTTTTAAGGTATATAATATTCAAATATAAAACGTACCACCTATTTAAATCAGTGAATTTTATAATACGGCGTCAGCCATTCACATTTCACGTACTACTTATAATATACAAAGTAATTTTTATAGATAATTGTTACAAAAAAAAAGATAAAGTTAATTGATTCATTCATATCGGTTTGATTGTAGCGCGTCATTTTGATTACATACTTTTTTTTTATATTATTATTATACCACATCAAATTACTCCGTGCAACAATTGATATTAATATGATTGTACCACATCTTATCCCCTCTTAAGTTCCTTAAGGTGTAAACAAACTTTGCATGGAAGACATGGAGTTACTTAGCTCATTAAAAGTAGATAAACTTTTTATTTTCTTGAAATTCATCAAGCAAAGCCTTTAAAACGTGAGTAAGGTGAATAAGTAAATTAATTAAGAGAAAATAAATTATAAAGTAAAATAAGAAAAATAAAAAAGAGGGAAGAAAAAAAGAGTTAGAGATGGAAGAATATGGACAACTTTTACAAGGCACTAGAAGAAAAGTACCACACGTTACCATACCTTATTGGCTTTTCTATATTTATAAAAATGATATTTCATGGACCTAAAAATGAAGGACCTCCCTCAAACGAAGGTCGTGTAATAATATAAAAACTTTGTTTGTACCATCATAAACACAACTAATAATACATACTAGCCTAGCTCTCAAATATATACCATCCACTCGATCTATATATATTTATATCTCCCAAATTCAATTATACAAATATACTCTTATAATTTTTATTTCTTTTGTAAAAATGATGTTTGATGATGGGGATTACTACTCACCCTCAGATGTATTTAGTTGCATAAATTCACTCCCAAATTCGAAGAAATCCAAGATGATGAACAAGAGAAGGTTTACTGATGAACAAGTCAAGTCACTCGAATCGATATTCGAAAATGAGACTAAACTAGAGCCTAAGAAGAAGGTCCAAGTGGCTCGAGAGCTCGGGTTGCAACCTCGCCAAGTTGCTATTTGGTTCCAAAACAAACGAGCTCGATACAAGTCTAAGCAACTTGAGAAAGAATATAGCACCTTGAAGTCCAATTACAACTCTCTCGCTAAACGATTCGAGGACCTTAAGAAGGAGAAACAATCTCTTGTTCTTCAGGTATTTTTTATTTTCTCACTATCAACGTGACAATTAATTTTAGAGTAACGGAAGTAATTCAAATTATAATTTTTTTGAGATGTGAAATCGTGATCGATTTTGCACTAATGCACACTAGCTAATACTCATCAATATATTGTTACAAAGTATACGAAGAATATTTACATATTTTCTATCAAATAGAAATTTAAATTAGATTGAAATTAACAATTTGTATTGCAAATTTTGCAGTTGCAAAAGTTGAAAGAAGAAGCAGAGAAGAATCAAGTAGAAAGAAAGTGTAACAATACAAATGATGTGACAAACGGCATTATTAAAAGTCAACCAGAAGATGAGAAATCAGAGAGTGAGAATAATATTAAAAATAATCATAATACAAAAAAGAGCAATGAATGTGAAGCAAAACCAGCGTTATCATTAGAAGGATCAGAATATGGAGCTTGCAGCATCTTATCAGATGAAGGATCGAGTGAAAACACGAATTATTTCGGGATGGAAGAAGAAGCTGATATACTAACAATGGTACAGCCAGTTGATGGTTCATTAACCTCGGGCGAAGGCTGGGATGACCTTCGCCCTGATGGCCTGTTTGATCAAGCTGTTGATAGTTGTCAATGGTGGGATTTTTGGTCTTGAATCATTAATAAGTACGTCTATTACTAGGGAAATAATCGATTTGCTCGGGATAAAGTTGTGTACATCTGAACCTCTTTATATCCTTCTAGCGACAAGATTCATATTAGGTTGTGCTTGTGCTTGTGCTTGTTGTGAGTGTTATTGTACATTGTAAGCATTAGCTAGGGAAAAGAGTTAAATTATGCAACCGTGATAGCTTATTAGGCTGTGCGCTAGCTAGAATTAGGCTCACTCTAAGCACATGCGCGTTATGTACATATTCATACATGGTAGAGGTACGAGTCATATGAATAAAACGTTGGGGGAGTTGAGGAGGGTATAAGCACCGGAGGATGATAGCAGATTAGTCATGTAACTTCACTTAAACATAAACGTATTCAGATCACACGCAACAACAAACTATTTTTTGACGGGAAACAACAAATAAACTTCATCTTTGCTTGTTCATTTAGTACAAGTAGCTAGTGAAATCTTATAGTAGTTTCAGCGTTTTGAATTTTCATTATTTCATTTGATTTTAAAACTAAACGTGTTTTTGATATTCGGGAAAGTAGTTTTGAGTTGAGTGTAATAAATCATCAAACATGAAAAAAAAAAGTCAGATGTAGTGTGGGAGAAGAGGGAAAGTACACCTTTTAAGGCAAAACACTAGAGAGAAAATGAGCCCATAAAAAGGACAACTACCGTCCCTCAAATCACCACAAATCATCAACTAACCAATCCACAAACATACCGACCTTTAAAAACAAAGATGATGAACGAGAAGCACAACTCTTTTATCATGACATAAAAAGGACAGTTTTTTTCAAAAAGATAAAGCAAGGATGAACAAGACCCATGCTTTCAATCTAGTTTATCTACATCAATCACATTATTCAAAAAATTTTATTTTCTAGAATTGGTTCAATTATCGCAAGCTTTGATCTTAGAAAAGTAGTAAGTAAAAAAAAAGTAAATAAAGTAAAGAGATTGAGTAAAAATTAAAAAATACTATAGGGTAAGGGGTAAGACGCTAAAAAGTACAATATTAGTCGAGGATAAAATTAGGTATCTTGAATAAAACCACCTTGCAAAATGAAAAATAGATTAAAAAAGTAAACAGAGGAAATATTACAATCTAGATAGCAAAGTACCAATGTTTCTAATCTATGGTGTTTGTATTGAAAACAGCATATAACATCACATATTTTTGACTCACTAACGCTCTTTGCCGTTCCCTAAGATAGGACACATTTTGTTGTTGGATGAACATCATGTTATGTAAGCAAATCGAATTGTTGACCCTTCTTTCAATATTAATGTTACTTTGATAGTGCTATATATCATAATTTAACTGATCAGTCTAGGAACATAAACCAGCTGGCTAAATTTATTTTGCTAATAAACCTCAATGCAATGCTATATGCATGCCATTTTTAAATTAAGGCAATTTAAGACTTTTTCCTCTTCATCTTAATACAAAGTAAAATGAATTTCTCGTGCATAGATCATGTAATAAAAGGGTTAGTTAAAAGTTGAAAGAACCTTTTATTAGTAAATAATTCTAATTGGCAAAACTCAGGTGAACATAAGAAAATGTTATAACGATGACTACAAAAACTATTTCAGTTAATAAAATTCAATTTTAGAACCTGTTCTCATTCACTCAACTAAGCTGAACTGAACTAGTCTGAACCAATTGGAGCTGAAATGAATAAGTTATGAGAGAAGGAAATTAGGAGCTGGAGTGAACTTAATTGATTAGAGCTGAACTGAACAAAACAGAAATTAAGCTGAAGTGAACAAACCTTTAATCATCCGATCCCCGGCCTTGTGGCTCTTAAAAAAAAAAAAAATCAATTTTAATCAATAATATAAATGGAGTATTAGTTTTGATGGATGGCAAAATACTAACTAGTAATACAAACTAAACATTACTACTATTTTAGTTTAAAAATATTGTTATGGAGTACTTGTGATACCCCTCAGGCTTCACAAAAAAAGACAAGTTTTCTCCATTATTCAGAAATCCTCAAGGTATCCGCAAATTTGTTCTATAACTTAAATACCCTAATTAATTACGAATTAATTTTATAACTTAAATTCCCTAATTAATGATGATCATGCCAACACCATTAGTTTTTCTTTCCCTCTCTCTTTCACAATTGATGCTCTAATGGGACGTTTGGTACTCGGTATGAAGAACAAGAATAAGAGGAATAGAAATGAACAATGATAGAAAATGGTTGGGAAGAGATAAGAATAAATTAAGTGTTCATCCATAATATGCAAGAATTGCGAATATTATTGAAATTATTAGTGATAAATTTTTTGAATTGAATTACCTATACAAACTTTGTTTTTTTTCCTCCTCTTTTTTCAAATTAAGGGTAAATTTATCTTATCCCTCAATCAGTCAATCATAAACCATGCCCAATTACCTAGTATACAACAAATAATTAGTGGGATATATAAGAAGGTGTTTTGTCGATTGTTGTTCTTACTCCTAAAGTAAGGGTCTGTTCTCATTGACTTAACTCAACTGTACTGAAATGAGCTGAACTGACTGAATATTTTATAAGAGAAGGAAATTAGGAGCTAAACTGAGCTGAACTGAACTAAACTAAACTAAACTAAACTAAACTTAAATAAACTAAAAATAAACGTATGAGAACAGGCCCTAAGTCTACATATTCATTTCACTAATAATCAAACCATTAGATGTGTCATTCATCTCTAATCTCTTATTCTTCACACATCATCCTTATATTATCACCCTAAGCATTAAACAATCACTCTTTTGTATTTTATAGGAAGGAGGGTAGGTGAGTAAGTAAATATAGTTGGTAGTACAAGTACTAGAAAGTAGGGAAGGACAAAGATGAATTGACATTGCCAAAGAAAATTAGGCCCTTTACTATCCAAAACAATGGAAGTATCGAGGACTATAAACATAGATCCACTATCATAACATTCCCTTTTAAAAATTGTCGTAAATTATGATAATTGTATTAACTATTAATAAACATGCTTTAATATGACACACAAGACAGTTTGGCCGAGTGGTCTAAGGCGCCAGATTTAGGCTCTGGTCCGAAAGGGCGTGGGTTCAAATCCCACAGCTGTCATTTTTTTTGCTCTCCTTATTATAAGATCAAGTATCAATTCTTAGATAAGTTTAGTTCACATCATATTAAATAAACCATCGTCATTCATTCGGCGAGTCCTTACTCTGTATGAACTTTTCATGTTTATATTGCCATACTCCGTAAAATTGTAACATATGTACTCTAATGAAAGTAGAAGTGATTTCAACATTCACAAATTAAATTCACACCTCGCTCATTTCTCCTAGAATAAGTGATTTAATTTTAGTTGTCACAAATCATGTTTCCATCGCCCTACTAGTCATATTGTGCCGTTCTTTCATTTTCGTGTGCTAATTAAAATCGTCTCATTTTTACGTTGCAGGGATTAACTTCACGTTTTAATATCACCTCACTAATAAAAAGTGTAGTGGTGAAGTAGTGCTCTTTCTTTAGGGTGAGTTGATAATCAAATCATGCTTTAATGACATTAAAAAAAAGTGATCATGTTGATGTTAAGTCAAGAAAGAAAAAAATGGCACATACTGTACGAAGCAATGATAATACTATCATTCACTAGATCCGATCCTATAAAAGTCCACAGTATCCTCGCTAACCTAATATAAGTAATAGTACCCCTACTTTGACAATAACTTTGAAAATACTGTACATACTCTACATAGGTTCCACAATTTTCTTTTGTTGACAAGTGATTTTTTTTTTCCTTTTAAATCATTCTACGGTTGGATTACTAGTTTATTAAATAAAGTGTGTCCTCTTTGATATACATATAATACCTCCGTTTTATATTATTTGCAACGATTTGACATAAAGTAGGGAGGAAAAATGTCTAATCGTTGCAAATAATATGAAACGGAAGTAGTATATATATGGTTCCAAATAAGAGCTTCATTTGGCTTTTGCACCAATTCTTAGGAAGGTGTGTAAATAAATAGTGGGATTTAGTTGATTATAGGTGAAATTAGGTTTTAGAAGTGTATGAATAAGAAAGATAATAATGTTTGATTGATTATTGGTAGATAAATAAAAGATAATACAGTAAGTGAAATGAAAGTTTATTTAGGACAAAAGAATTTTGGATGAAATTAAACTTTTATTTGGGGACAAAATGAACATTATTTCACATGGAAGATTAACAGTACATTTATTTTGAAGGAAGTGAGTATGTTCATCTAGATTAACATGATATTTTGAGATACTTTTGCATATTTCATCTTCAATCTCAATGTCATATAGCTACAACTTGAGATTTATGTGAAATACTACCTCCGTTATAGGTTATGTGCAACGATTAGACATTTTTCCTCTCTGCTTTATGTCAAATCGTTGCACATAAGATATAACGAAGGTAATATGTAATTTCGTCTCTAATGATGAATTTATGACCCATATTTGTACTCCCAAATTCATATTGCTTGGTGGGCCGACCTCGTTAACTGTTAGGCCAATCCACTAATGTAACAACCATTCGGGCCGACCCATTAAATAAGAAGAAGAATGTTACGTCATAATCGGAGGGTCCGAATTCTGACAACACAGCCCATTAAACCGCACTACTGAAAACCAGCAGCAGTTTTTCCAGAAAACACAGTACCCAGAAACAAAAACAGCACCCAAAAAAGCCAAAAACCAGGAAACTTAAAGAGAGAGAAATTAATAAAACTTGTAAAAGTGATGAATGTTATCCCCTGTTCTTCCTCTTCAGATGCAACTCCACATTATTACATTTCAATCCCAAGAACTTCTATTCTTATTCTAATCTTTCTGTTTATAATTGGTTTTAGTGTTTCCCTTTTTATCCTCATTGAAGTTAAAAATGCTCTATTCTTCCTTGCTTCGCTATCTCTTTCCGCCATTGTTGCCGCCTTTATAATCTGGAATGCGGTCTCCTTCCGCCGTAACACCTCGCTTCTGTTTTTCCTGCGCTCCTTTCCTGTCTCCGACCTCCGCCTCGCCCGACATGGGCAACTTGTCAAGATTACTGGGGTAATTTATTTCACTTATTTTATTGTATTTTTGTTGGGTTTAATTCGATTGTTTGAAATTTCTGGGTTTAGTGATTTTGAATCTGAATGTTTAACAGTAGTGTTGTGTTGATGTCAGCCAGTTTCGTGCGGTGAAGTATCATTAGAATCATCGTATGAAAATGTTGGTGGATGCGTTTATACGTCTACTCTTTTGTATGAATATCAAGGATTTGGATTCAAGGCTTTCAATCTTAAACAACCATGCTTTCTTTGGAGATTAGCTTTTTCTGAGGTATGTTACTGTTTTTATATTTTTTCATTGAGCAGGGTTTTAACTTTTAATGTTCATATTGTTCTGTTATAATACTAGTATTACATTTAATTCATATTGTTCTGTTATAATACTTTTAATTGTTCATATTGTTCTGTTATAATACTAGTATTACATTTGTTTGTGGGACAATAATGTAATTTGGGATTTTTAAATGTTGTGTTATTTGAAATCTGATTATATGACTGTGTTGTCACACACTCACACTTGGCAAATTTATGATTTTTCATTCTTTTAATCCACATCATTGTATGATGAATTTACTTGAATTATGAGGATTCAACAAGGTTACTTGAGGTAGATCATATTGGTTAATGGTTTTGTGTCTAGATTTTCTAACTATTATTTGAGAAATGCGAAATGGTACACACTTGGGCTTATTTGACAACACTAGTTAGCAAATTGTGTTTCCGTACCCATTCTCATACTGCAATGTAAGGGATTTGCCTTTACACATTACAGCATTACTCATGTTAGCAAATTGTGTTTCCGTACCAATCTTGTTTCAGTGGTAAGTAAAATGTCATGATTTGACCATTTATTTTATCATTAATGTTCATGAATCACTTGTCCTGCTGTTAGTTAAAAGAATGTTGCCTTTTTGGTCCCATATACTACCTTCTCTCATAAATATTTCACCTATTTCGTCTTCAGAGTTAATTACTTGCCCGTTTATCAAGTTGTAACAACCTTACCTAGTTTGTAACAATCTATTCAAGCTTTCACCCTATAGTATCTACGCTAACACTAGAATATGCCTGGCCTTCTTATGATTGGAATATACTATTGCAGAGGCTGATTTAATACTCAGACTCTTCAATTCACATCCAGCGTTAATGTCAAATCTTTGATCCTACGACATCGGTATAAAACCTTGACACTCTATTGTGGACTAAATTCTTGGAAGTTTTCATAGAAAGACACTCGAGTGCTTACACATAACCATGTATGACCCCAAGTACCCTAGTCTGAGTAACATACCAAATGACATCTATATCTTTCTGACTTCAAATATTGTCTTTCATGATGAACGTTTGAAATGGATACTTTTATTGCAGAGGCTTTCTACAGACTTTTACATTTCTGACAAAAACTCAGGCATTCGAATTTTGGTAAAAGCTGGATGCGGATGTAAAATTGTTCCCCTAATCGTTGAGAGCAGGCTTGTGTCTACAACGAAGCACAGAATTCTATCCCCCAACTTGACAAAATGGCTGACACACAGAAATCTTGCAACCAACTCTCGGGTGATACGCCTTGAAGAAGGGTAACTCCTCTCAGCTCCTCCTCTTTCCCCTTTTGAGAACTGAGTATGAATGTATGATTTAACTCGGGTGCTTAAGGAACTCTACCTGCTTCTTATCAGCTATATAAAAGAAGGTGACTGTGCCACTATCATAGGCATTCTGCATAGAGGGGGTGATGATATTGCAATGGTTGTTCAGCCACCAGAGCTCATTTCCACAGGCTGTCTGTGGCAAAGACTATTATTTCCTGTTAATTTTGATGGCTTACTACTCGGCCTCCCCTAATGTCACCGACCTTGCTGATACAAGTTATATACCGCATCCTGATGAAGTACTTAACCCAAATGTAGTAAAATTGCAGGGATTCTGACTTCATTCTGTAACCATAGTCCATAGCGCTGCCATTGAAGAAGTCAACCGATGGACAGACTCTTGACTGTCATAAAACTTGCCAATGTAGCATAATCTATAGATAGAATTAACGGGGGTTACATCAAGATTTGCACCGCCTTTTTTGGAATGTGATTATACATGAACTGAATAGCATGAACTTAAGCTGATGTTTACTGCATCTATTACTGATAAACAGAGGGATTAAGAGTTCTTTTGGAGGAATACTTGATTACTTGAAAATGCAAGTACAGTTCTCCCTTTGAAACTAATACACCTTTGAATACTTGGTTTTTTCGTTTATCCCAATTGCCTTTTTACACATTGTTCATTGCACGTAATAGATATATCCAATTAAGGCCATGTCATTTTTTGTTGGTTTTATGTTTGAAAACATAACATACTTGATGACAGCATAAGCTTTGAAAACAAAAGAGAGAGCCAATTATACAATACCGTATCTATTGAAATCGCCTTAAACAAGTACGAGTATAATATTTGTAGTTGCAAAGTACGTATATTCTTTGATAATGGGTGATGCAAATTGTACATTAAGTGTAGTGCAAGGATGAATATTTTGAAAGTATGAATGAGCTCATTGATGCCCTTCTCCACCCTCTCTTATTATCCATCTCCTATCAATACTCTCATATTTGGTTCGTTCGTCCAAACTTTTTTGGTATAATAATGGTACAATTTGTATTATAACATGATAAATTAATCTGGACGAAGGGAATAGTTGGTAAGACATGATCTCCCAATGATTTTATTTGGTAAGAACTAATCTATTGAAAAGGAAAATTGCCTTTAAAATCTTTTGGCTATACTTTTTTGTCTTTAATAATAAGTTAATCTCAATATTATTGGTCTATCATGACTTTACTAGTGCTAAATTATTCAGTTGTTTGATCAAGAAAAAGATGGTCTAGATTAGCTCACCATAAAGTGAGGAATAAAATCAACTGCTTGATTTGCCCTCTGATACATGCATAGCAAGTATTGGCTCTAGATAACGAAAATTTTGAATATCTTTTGATGGATAAATGATCGATAATTTATACCAGCAAGCTTGAAACAGATGCTGAGAATTGCTTGTCAAAATGCAATTTTATCTACTTAACCCTCCTATGCGCCATGCCCCAAGGCTAGCTTGGCATTTATGAATCGAAGCCGCCTGTGAGGCCATGAGCTGATGAACCAACCACAGTGGCTAGAGTGCGGTATTTTAGATGGGCCAATTTTCATCATTTTTATTTACTAAAGGGCTTAATTTAGCGAAGAAGCTCTTATTAACTATCCGAGTTTATGACTCATTTGTATGATAGACTGGTTTATTTGGGTAAGAATCAAACCTTTGGAGGTCTTATGTGAGTTGTTTCTTATCCAACCTAAAACAAAAAAAGCACTTAAAAATGCATTACGTTTATAATTTTATGAATGAAGTGATGTGTTCCATTAATTAAACTCTTTTATGCTATAGAGATGATTATGAATCCGATACCTTAGTTACTAATAACAACTTAATCATGTTTATTAACTAGTAGTCAGTAGACTCAGTACTATGTAAATTATAGCCAATTGTATCAAACTAAATATGATTTCATAAACAGAGAATCTAGGCTATTTTAGATATGATATGAAACGTATAGCATTGCGCCATCATCTTTTACAATCAATATAGAAAGAACATAAAATAGAGCATTTTCAAGCAAAGATTCAATATGGACCTATAACACTTGTACGTTGTACTTTAAAAGAAGCCCACAAATAAAATTGGTAGTCCCATGCAAACGTGAAACCCACACCCATGACCATGACCTCCCAACTTTACAACTGAATATATTCCCATTCATATTTTACTATATTAGTATATAAATCTAAAATAGTATAATTCCTAACCTATCGACCTACTTCCTCCATCTAGAGGTGTCAATTCAGATAATCAGATCGAGTTTGATGATGTCGGGTCGGATCAGGTCAATAAATTGAGTCATACTAAATTATTGTGTCCATGTAAGTCGAAATCTAAAACGGATATTTTTCGGATCGATTTCGGGTGGGGTTGGATGTGTTTTTAATTTGACACCTTTAGCTACTCCGTCCCTTTTTAGTTCACCTAGCTCTCATATTTATTTTTCAAATGTTTGGACAAAAATATTGTGCATGAGTTAAAATATTTTTGTACATTAGGAGAAAAAGAGAGCAAGTCAGAAACCGTATCAAAATAATACATACGGAGTAGTAGTCTAAGGAATAGAGGGAGTACAAAGTGTGATCAATACTGTATACTAAAAGACACACCATCCTGGTGTGTCCTTAGTTTTTTTTTTCCTTTTTAAAAAAAAAAAAATAATTTAGGAAGCAAATCATTTACGTGTGTGTGTGCATGGCACGGGATCTAACCTAGTAATCTATATACTTTACAAGAAAAGAGAAAATTGTTGAAAGAAAGTAAGAGAGCTTTATATTGTCAAGTCTTACAGCGTACTGTAGAGCCTAATTTAAGATATTGAATCTTGTTCATTGGAGAAGTTGTCTAAAACAACTTCCATTTGCAGGCATCCGAATCCTGCTATTAGAGCAAGTGGGTTTGGCTTCCAAACTCTTTAGATTCTCAAGATTCATGGATCACCATGTACGGGTTCATTATTATACTTGAAAGTAACGAGTGGGTTAGACATTTTTCCAAAGAATCTAACCTCCTTTTTTTTTTTTTTTTTTTTTTTTTTACTACCTCCGTTTCATGTTTTTTTGTAACTTTGGGGTATTATTTGTGAGACATAAAATATTCCAAAGTTGCAAAAAATATGAACGGAGGTAGTAATATACTTTTTATGTGTCATTTCAATCGTCTACCTACTATATATTCCGGTGCACTTTAATTTCCATTGACAAATAAAAAAACTTGCAAATGACTATAGGAACAAATTAAATATATGTGTATGTAAATTGATGCTTTAGAGTTTAATTTAGAATGACCAGGCCATACTTTGAATTGGATGAGGAGATCAAAAGATAAACCAATGACCAAGAAATTAAAGTGCTTATAGCTTAATCTACTAATATTATACTACGTACAATTTTCATATTGAATTATGAGTATAATAGAGTATATTTAAATTTGTATAAATTAATTATAGGCTTTAACTACCAGTTTAAACTTTTGATTGAATTAGAATAATATAGTATTATGCGTCACTACAACCATATATCTATATGGTATTGGTGTGTATTTTTCACAACCGTGCATCACACCATCACTTGTAGTCTAAGTCTAAGGCTAAGCTGTTTGAGCAAGCTGGATGTACAAAAATGATCGTAAGATGGATATATAGCTCAAATTCGATCAAATTAAAGTAGAGCAAAGACGATCAATCTTTTCACCAGTGTTATAAATTGATAAGCATAATATTGGCCTATTGGGTAGTTTGACTCTATGAGTGGATCTGGTTGGCATGTTTGATTCTGTTTGAAATTGGAAAGAAGTGATAAGGAAAAAAGGTCAAATTTATTTTAGGCATACATTTTGATAAAATAAGTAAACATGAAACTTGAATTCTCAAGTCCATATTGGCACTTCAGATGGCTTGCACCACACATATTAAGCTTTCTGACATTGAAATAAATATCTTGAAAGAATATGATATTTTGAAATTAAAAGTATATATGAAAAGAGTTTATTCCATTTATATAAGCCTAAAATAAGGTTATTTGTCCATATTAAAACTAATTGATGAAATAGATGTTATTTCCTCCTCTTTTTAGGTTGTAAAGTGTGCATGCACTAAATTTAAAAAAAAAAAAAAAAAAAAAAAAACATTGTTAGTTTTCTCATCTCTTTTCAAATTAGGGCATGTTTACATTTACTGAACTGAGCTGAGCTGAATTGAACTAAACTGAATTGATCAGAATTAAACTGTGAACTGAATAGAGCTGAAATGATTATTTTATGAGAGAAGGAAATTAGGAGCTGAACTGAATTGAAGTGAATTTATTGGAGCTGAAATGAACATGCCCTTAAAACATTTTAAAAAGTTATGTGGTACTTCTTGTTTCTTTAGTTCCATTATATTAGAATCTAGACACATCTACCAACTAAGATATTTTTCTAAATTCTTTTCAATGTATAAGAAAAAACTTATATGAAGTATTCAATAAAGGTCTTGTTTGTTTCGTTTTAAATCTTTTAATAAGCTTTTACTAACAAGTATTTAGAAATATTAACGATTTAAAATATGAAATGACAATGCAATGCTAACTAGAGCTGTCAATTCAGGTAAACAGGTCGGGTTTGGGTCGAGTAAGAGCAGGTCGGGTCAACTCGGATCAGGTCAATTCTTATTAATTCCATATCCTATGCAGGTTGGGTTTGGGTCGGGTCATGCTTGAGTCGGGTCACATCGGGTCATACTTCTTATCGGGTATGGGTCGGGTTTAGGTCAGTTTAATAACAGGTCGAGTTACATACATTCGGGTCGGGTTTAATTCGGGTTTTCACGGGTGAAAACGGGTTAGGGTAATTCTCGGATTCGAAGCGGGTTTGGTTCAAGTCAATAATTTGCGGGTTATAATCAGGTCGGGTCATTCTCGGGTTTAAGTCGGGTTCGGTTCAAGTCAATAATTTGCGGATTATAATCAGGTTGGGTCATTCTCGGGTTTAAGTCGAGTTCGGTTCAAGTCAATAATTTGCGGATTATAATCAGATCGGGTCATTCTCGGGTTCAAGTCGGGTCATTCTTGGGTTCAAGTAAATAATTTACGGGTTATAATCAGGCTGGGTCATTTCCAAGTCTGGTCATTCTCGGGTTCAAGTAAATAATTTGCGGGTTATAATCAGGTTGGGTCATTTCCAAGTCGGGTCATTCTTGGATTCAAGTGGGGTTATGTTCAAGTCAATAATTTACAGGTTACAATCAGGTCGGGTCATTTCCAAGTCAGGTCATATTCGGGTTCAACTAACTGTAAATAGATAATTATATATCACTTTTATCAAACTAATTATTTCCTTTGACTATAATATATACGACAATATACTAGGGAACTATAGTCTATAATTTAGGAAGATAATTATCTCCTTTGACCATACAATAATATATACTATATTTAACTCTAAAATTTGAGGATGATGCTCCTTTCTTTCGCTGGCCTGGACCGACTTGGTCTCCCTAGAAAAAATGCTTTGATCAACAATAATAAGGTGGTCTAAATTGCATTTAAGGTTATTTGAAATCGGGTCAGAAACAATTTGGGTTGAATTTTGGTCGGGTCTATATTCGTGTTCATTTCGAGTCGGGTTAGTAACAGATCGGGTTGAATTTTTGGGTCGAGTAAGTAATAGGTCTGGTAAAATTCGTGTCCGATCAATAACTAGTTGGGTTGAATTTGGGGCAGGTCAATAACAAGTCGGGTTGATTTCGGGTCGGGTTTGTAACAGGTTCGGTTATGAACGGGTCGGGCTGAATTCAAGTCAGGCTAGTAACAAGTCGGGTTAAATTCAGGTTTTGACAGGTTAAAACGGGTTGGGGTCAATTTCAGTTCAAGTCGGGTTCGGTTCAAGTTAATTAAATTGGCCGTTGTAAACCGGTAAATCGGTGCAAGTTGTAAACCGGTATATTGGCCGTTTAACAACAATTTGGATGGTTACACACACCCAATTGGAGTCCCATATGGTATTAAGAACCATGGTAAACATTTCGGCAATTTTTATTTTTGATAAAAAAATTTTTTTAAAAATTCCAAAATTGAAGGCTAATATACACGCTTTTTGAGAAATTATGGAGGTTTCGGGGCCCGGTGTCGAAAAGTCTTGAAATTCTATGGGATACATCTCAGGGTCATATTGTACCGTTTGGAGCAATTTATGATCATTACATGTTGTCGTAAATGTTCATGGTAGGCTTGATTTAATGAAATCAGTGCAAGTTGTAAACCGGTAAATTGGCCGTTCAAAGGAAAATTAGATTGTTCAACCCACCCAATTGGAATCTCGGAAGGTATTAGGGACCATGGTAAAAAATTCGACAATTTTTATTTCCGGGCGAAAAAAAGTCAAAAAATTCCAAATCAAAGCCTTAAAAAATTCCAAGTTATAAACTGGTAAATAGGTCGTTTAAGACAAATTGGATTGTTCCACCCACCCAATTGGACTCATGAAGGGTATTAGGGACCATGGTAAAAATTTCGGCAATTATTATTTCCGGACGAAAATAGTCTAAAAATTCCAAAAATAAAGGCTAATATCCACGCTTTTTGAGAAATTTTGGAGATTTCAGGGCCCGGTATCGAAAAGCCATGAGATTTTAGGGAATACATCTCAGGGTCATATAATGCCGTTTGAAACCATATATGATCATTATATGTTGTCATAGATGTTCGTGGTAAGCTTGAGTTAATGAAATCGGTGCAAGTTGTAAACCGGTAAATTGGCCGTTTAAAGGCAAATTGATGGTTCCACCCGGCCACCCAATTGGACTACTGGAGGGTATTAGGGATCATGGTAAATATTTCGGCAATTTTTAATTTTGGGCGAATAAAGTCAAATAGATTCCAAAATTAAAGGCTAAGATCCACGTTTTCGAGAAATTTTGCAGGTTTCGAGACCCGGTGTCGAAAAGCCTTTAAATTTTAGGGGATACATCTCGGGGTAATATAATGTCGTATGGAACCATTTATGATCATTATATGTTGTCATAAATTTTTGTGGTAGGCTTGATTTAATGAAATCGATGCAAGTTGTAAACTGATAAACTGGTCGTTTTAAGGCAAATAGGATAGTTCAACCCACCCAATGGGACTCTCGAAGGGTATTTGGAACCATGGTAAAAATTTTGGCAATTTTTATTCGCAGGCGAAAAAAAGTTAAAAAATTAAAAAAAATGAAGGTTTATATCCACTTTTTTTTGATAAATTTTGGAGGTTTCGGATCACAGCGTCGAAAATCCTTGAGATTTTAGGGATACATCTCGGGGTTATATAAAGATGTTTGGAATCATATATGATCATTATATGTTGTCATAAATGTTCGTGGTATGCTTTAGTTAATGAAATCAGTGCAAGTTGCAAATCGGTAAATTGGTCGTTTAAAGGCAAATTGGATGGTTCCACCCACCCAATTGAACTCCCGGGGTTTATTAGTGACCATGGTGAAAATTTCGGCAATTTTTATTTGCGGGCAAAAAAAAGTCGAAAAATTTCAAAATAAAAGGCTAATATCCACGTTTTTTGAGAAATTTTAGAGATTTCGAGGCCCGATATCGAAAAGCCTCAAAATTTAAGGGATACATCTCGGGGTCATATAATGTCATTTGGAATCATATATAATCATTATATGTTGTCATAAATGTTCGTTGTAGGCTTTAGTTAATGAAATCGGTGCAAGTTGTATACCGGTAAATTGGTCGTTTAAAGGCAAATTGGATGGTTCCATCCACTCAATTGGACTACTGGAGGGTATTAGGGACCATGGTTAAAAATTCGGAAATTTTTATTTTCGGGCGAAAAAAAGTCGAAAAATTCCAAAATTGAAGACTAATATCCACGCTTTTTGAGAAATTTCGAATGTTTCGGGGCCCGGTGTCGAAAAGCATTGAGATTTAAGGGGATACATCTCGGGGTCATATAATGCTGTTTGGAACCATATATGATCATTATATGTTGTCAATTTGTCATAAATGTTTGTGGTAGACTTGAGTTGATGAAATCGGCGCAAGTTGTAAACCGGTAAATTGGTTGTTTAAAGGCAAATTGGATGGTTCCACACACCCAATTGGACTCATGGAGGGTATTAGAGACCATGTTAAACATTTCGGCAGTTTTTATTTCTAGGTAAAAAAAAAAAAAAAAAAGTCAAAAAATTCCAAAATTTAAGACTAATATCCACTCTTTTTGAGAAATTTTGGAGGTTTCGGATTGCATTCATGTCTAAAAATATAGTATGATTATATAAAGTATGCAAGTAATTGCTAAAAATATAGTATGATTATATAAAGTATGCAAGCAATTGCTTTATTTAAAATGTCCTCCACATCATCACTTAACAGAAGTTACAATTGACCATTAAAGATTATCCCATCATTATTTTTTTGGCGAAAATATTTTATACTTGTATCAATCAAACCTTGCATTATTTCTCTTGTACATATAGAAGTATTGCATAATTGAGAAAGATGACTTTATTGATTATAAGAGGTTTTGGAAACTTAGAATTCAATAAAAACACTATACATTATTTAACTCTTGGTGAGTATCTTTCAGGGAACTTCAAATTTGACAAGGAAACTAAGAAGTTGAAGATAGAAGTAAAATTAAAAAGGAATGGAGTAGGAAAATTAATTTAAACTTCCACCTAATTGGAGAAAATTTGTTGTCTTTATGCTATATATGCTATGTAAATCAATTATTGGAAAATTATATTATTATCAATTTTAGATGAGACAGCTTTATATTAGTTTAATTATTATAAAACGTTTAAAAGGAGAAGAAATCAAAAGTTCATTTATTCGACAATAAATTATTGCAGAGTATGGATAATCTCGTCTTATACAAGATTTAACCTTGTCTTTTTCTAGCTAAGTATTTGCCACAGGGTATGTATGGATATGATGTTGGACTTGTAAAATCCAAACAGAGCTTAAATGATAAATATTGTTTCTTAATTAAGGCAATATAATGTGTCATCATAATGACAATGCTAGATTATAATAAGTTGTATTATCACAACCAACAAGTCAGTCTCATCGATTTATTTTTTGTATGAAGGAAAATTAAGTTGTACTATTATGATTAGTTGGAAAGTTGTTTGATGACTAGAATTCTACAACTCAATTAAAGATCCGGTATGTACGTATGTAGTAGTTATTGATTGTACCGACGTTCGTCATTAAATTAACTGGATTGCAAGTTATAGAAAAAGTATCAAAACTACTAGTACGGAGTACATATTAATCAAGGTTTAACCAAATTTTTTGATCGATTTCGAAAGTATATATTACTCCATATTGTAATTTATTTGATTGAAAGGAAGAACTATTGGGAAGAATTAAGGGGACTACGAGGAAAGTAAAGTTAGGTGATTTTACATGAATGATAGTATAATATCTGTTTTTTTTTTTTTTTTTTTTTTTTGAAAAGGATGCCAAATATAATTGTTGTAGTTAAATGAACTTTTAAAGTCTGGCTTGAATTGATTTTGACGATTCGAAACTTCTACATTTTATAATCAGTTCAATTCTTTCATTGTTCATAATTAATCACAGCACAATGTACAACGACATGCCATTATTTATTCCACGAGAAAGATTAAATGGTGGCGGTTTATCTTGTTATTTAGAAGATGTATTGAAATAATAATATGTCATTCCACTGGGCTTCGGATTTTAGTTGAAATTGCTTTAGGAATTAATTTTTTTTTTGTTTGATAGATTGCTGTAGAATTATTTCATAGAAAGACTAGTGCGATATTGAAAAAAAAGTTAATCTTACGATTACAACCAAACGAATTAGGTAAAAAATTTCTTCACGGCTACAATAGATCGATAGACCCCCTTATCGAAGTATGTCGTAAATCGCAGCGGTCGATGTGAAAGAGAATATAAAGAATGTACAATTTGCAATAACAATCATAGCTTTGTTGAAAGAATGTTTTTATTTTATTTAATTGTCATGTATTTATTTGATATAAGGGCATGTTCTGATTTAATGAATTGAACTAAACTGATTGGAGCTGAACTAAATTGAATTGAATAAAGCTGAAATTAATTGTTTGTGAAATTGTGAGAGAAGAAAATTAGGAGTTGAACTGAGCTGAACTGATGAAAGCTGAACAAAACTGAATTGAAATTAACCTGAAGAAAACAGGCCATAAATCTTTTACTAATGTATATCAAAGTTGTTATTTTTTTTACGAGATCAAAGTTGTTATTTTGTTCTACCTTGTATGATCAATAAAGACATACAAGTAATATATATTTCTTCAAGATCAATAGAACTTTATCTCACACATTTTTGTTATTTTGTGACCGTAGTGACGAGTACATTGCATTTCACAATAAAAATCCTTACTTTATTAATTTTCGTTAATTTTTTTTCAGAGCTTTCTTGGTGCAGCAGGTCACACCGTGTGGCCTGCTGCCAAGACAGTAAAAATAACGGATTCTGACGCGTGTATAACGGGGTTACTGTTCACGTGCGTAACGGGGTTACTGGTTTTGTCAGGGTTACTTGTATATTTTTTTTTTTTTTTTTTTTCAGGAGTTACTTGTATTTTTTTTTCAGGGATTATTTGTATGGATTAGTTATTCAAGGGTTACTTGTATTTTTTTTTTTTTTTTCAGGAGTTACTTATATTTTTTTTTTTCAAGGGTACTTTTTTTTTAGGGGTTACTTGTATGGGTTAATTCAAGGGTTACTGATATGAGTTACTTCAAAGGTTACTTGTATGAATTACTTATTCAATGGTTACTTGTTACTTATTCAAGGGTTGCTTGTAGGTTGGTTTCAAAAAAAAAAAAAAAAAAGGTTTCTTGTAGGCCCCATACCAAACCAGTAACCCCCGACCAAAACCAGTAACACCCTACAAGTAACCCCCGACCAAAATCAGTAACACCCTACAAGTAACCCCCGACCAAACCAGTAACACCCTATAAGTAACCTAACCCCTGACCAAAACCAGTAACACCCTACAAGTAACCCCTGACCAAACCAGTAACACCCTACAAGTAACTTAACCCCTGACCAAAACCAGTAACACCCAACAAGTAACCCCTGACCAAAACCAGTAACACCCTACATGTAACCCCTGACCAAACCAGTAACACCCTACATGTAACCCCTGACCAAACCAGTAACACCCTACAAGTAACTCCTGACCAAACTAGTAACACCCTACAGTTTTTGACGTAGAATGTTCGATTTGAGATTCCACGAAGAAAAGGAGCTCAAATTTCTTTGGTTCTCATCGATTTCACTACTTCAAATGTTGTTCATGATCTTAACGATAATTAATCACAATTTTTCACAACAATTTGACACCCAATTTCTACAATTTCGGGCTTTAATTTAGCAAAGAGGAGAGAGAAAATGGGTAGAGTAGAGATATGGTTGTTGGTGATGTGTGGTTTGGCTTGAAGAAGAAGCTAAGAAAAGAAGAGAGAGAAAATGTGTGGAGTAGAGATATAATTGTTGGTGATGTGTGATTTTGCTTGGAGAAGAAGCTAAGAAAAAGGGAGAGAGAAGAGTTGTGGTATTTTAAATAAAATAAATAAATAAATATTGTGGCTAGCCACAGCCACACCGTGTGGCCAGCCACATACAAAAATTTGTGATTTTTTTTGTATCCGTTACTATAAATCCATTTTAAACGCCGGAATGCGTTTGGAAAGTTTGGTGCGGCTTTTACGTCAGATATTTAACAAAAATCTTGGGTTTTTGTTTCATTGGCAAAGAATTGACGTCAGATAAATGAATAGATTATGAAAGATTGTCTGGTTTATGAAGGTAAGTAAATCTAAGAAAGAGAGGTTTATTTGGGTAATGCCGTGTCCACGTTTAACAGTTATCAATTAAAAACACTTAAAATCTTTGTCTTGGTTAGTTAAATTCCTATTCAGCCGTCTGAACATAATTTTGACTGAATTTATCAAATGAAAGAGTGTTAGACTTGCCATAATACTAGAATCATCATATGAGGCTTTCCATGATGTATTTACATGGTTGCTTACACTAATTTTTCTACTCAATATCAATATTGAATAGTACTCGTACTATTTTGTTTTTTTAATTAGTTACTAACAACAAAATTGTTCTATCTAGTACTATTGACTTGGTCTTCCCAAGCAACCTAAAACTATGGGTCAATATTCAAATTGACATTGATTTTCTTTCTTAATACTTGAATCACTGTCCTAAAATTTCAAAACATTGCATTCGTACAACTCTCTAACCAAATTTGGGAGCAATAATTGATTGAAAAAACATACTTGTATTAGACTTTAACAATCCGTTTAAGTCAGCGTGATAAAGAAGATCACGAGTTCAAATCACATCACATAAAGGTTTATACTGTATCCACATTTCAATCATAACGAATTCTCATTGTGAGGGGCATGATAGTGTATATAAATCAATCATTTTATTAATTTATTATTTTAATGAATAGTGATTTATTATCTTACTCATTAACAATTCTTGGGACCTATCATTTTTATTATGGTGATTAAGGTGTTAAATGAATATAATTATTCTAGAGTTTGTTCTCATATATATTAAATTTGTTGTTCTTTCAACAATAATAGACACGATGTATGATAATGAACGGATAAGCTAATTCAACAAGATTAATGATGTTCTTTTTTTAATAACCGGTTCAAATCATTATTTCAAACCTATTAATATATACTTTTGTAATTAATTTTAAATAATGACATTATCGATTTTTATAAACTATAAGTTTGTTGGTTGCAAGTTAATAATATAAATAAAATGTCATAATCAAATCATTTATCACTCTATAAACTACACAAATTTAGTTGTTTCATATTAATGTAATGTAAGCCACATAAGTAGGAAAAAAAAACATATCTATTGCAGATTTATTTGAGTCATCAACAGTTTTTAGTGGTATAGTGTAATTTACATTTGAATTTCTAAATATTTTTTATAGATAAAAGGTTGATTGTCCTTCTATCTAAAACTTTCTACAGGTTAACTCGGTTTACGTTAATTGGGTAGACACTTTGAGAGTGGGGAACGAGGAAGGTGATCCTCATCTAAAATGCCCATAGCGAAAATTGTACCCTAACTAACTCTACGATTGAAAAGTCCTTTTCATACCGTTACGCCAACACTTGGTTGAAAACTTGAAATTTCTTAACAACTTAACATACCACGTGCCCTCTTTAACATATACTTATTATGTCATATTGTTTAGAGAAAAAAAGTTTGGTAGAAGAGAAAAAAGATGCTTTTCTTGACTCTTTCTTGGCGAACCCTAAGCTTGAATTTTCCGGTAAATCTCCTAATACTTACTTACAGATTAACATAGAATACTTGGGCAACATCCTCATATCAAATAAAGAAGTTGACCAAATATCTTTTTCTAAACAATCACTTTCATTTGATTCATATTCTATACAAAGTGATCAGCTCCCCTATATAAGGACTCCTCACTTCATTCATTCTATCCCCCAACACAAACAAACTACCACTTTTTGTTTTATTCTCTCACATAAACTTCTACACACTTTCTCTCTCTAAAAATATGAGCTCACAAGTAGACTCCTTATGGCTCTTTGCCTTAGCCTCAAAGTGCAACCATCTAACCATCATTAACATTATTACCTCCATATTACTCTTAGCCTTAACATGGCTAGCCATGAGCCTGATTTATTGGGCTCATCAAGGCGGTCCTGCTTGGGGAAAATACTCTTGGACCCACTTCTCTCATTGGGCCAAAAAGCCCATACCAGGTCCACGTGGCTGGCCCATCTTTGGTAGTGTAGGCCTTAAGATGGGCCTAGCCCATCATAAGATTGCCGCAATGGTAAAACATTACAATTCTAAGAGGGTCATGGCTTTTAGCCTTGGTGACACTCGTATGATTGTAACATGTAACGCCGATGTAGCCAAGGAGATCTTGAACAGTCCGGTCTTTGTAGACCGGCCTGATCAAGAATCTGCTTACGGCTTAATGTTTAACCGGTCAATTGGGTTTGCCCCATATGGATCCTACTGGCGGACTCTCCGCCGAATTTCTGGGACCCATATGTTTAGCCCAAAACAAATTAAAGCCTATGAGGCCCAAAGAAGTGACATAGTTTCCCAAATGGTACAAACTATAAGGGACAAAAATGGTTCATTTAAAGTTAGAGAAATGTTAAGGTGGGCTTCTTTGGGTAATATGATGGGCTCAGTATTTGGTGAAAGAAATATGAAAAATGAGGAATTAAAGGAGATGGTTGAGGAAGGCTATGATTTACTAGGAGTTTTTAACTTGGGTGATCATCTTTCTTGGCTTTCTGACTTTGACTTTCATAATATCCGGTTCAGGTGCTCACAACTTGTTCCTAAAGTTAACCGGTTCGTGGGCCGGATTATCGAAGAACATCGACTTGATCCGGCCCATGTGAACCGGGACTTTGTTGACGTTTTGTTGTCACTACAACATCCAGATAAACTTTCCGATTCAGACATGATTGCTGTTCTTTGGGTAAGTATATTTGTCGGAATATTATTTCTCTTTTGACTGTTTTATAAATAAAATATAGTAACATAAGTGAGTCATTTTATTTTAATACGAGTATATAATTTGTACGTGTGTAATGTTTATTATAACTTTAGTGTTTTAAATATTTTGTAAAATTATAAAATAAAAGGTTAATATAACGTAACAACATACTAAGAGAATTTATAATACTTGGTACGAAATAGAGCGTCATTAGTTGTCAAGTACAGTGACAAATTTGGTATAAACCATATGAAAATACAAAAAATAAGGAAAGATTCTAAACTTAATTGTCGTGATAACAATATAGAATACCTCATCTAATAACGTCACTAAATAATACAACACGGAGCATGTTACTTATATTCGATTCATGTTAGTCGATCCTAAGTCATTTTAAAACCGAGGTTTGTTGTTTTTGTTGTATAATAATGTATGAAATCTATGTTTGTGTAGGAAATGATATTTAGAGGAACCGATTCCATAGCAGTATTGATAGAATGGACTCTTGCAAGATTAGTGATTCATCCTGATATTCAATCAAGAATCCATGATGAGCTGGACAATATCGTTGGGAGGTCACGTGCAGTTACTGAATCTGATATTTCATCATTGGTCTATTTAACGGCTGTGATCAAAGAAGTCCTAAGGCTCCACCCCCCGGGCCCACTTCTCTCGTGGTCTCGTCTCTCTATTGAGGATACTTTGGTTGATGGATGTCACGTGCCTGCGGGGACCACGGCTACTGTTAACATGTGGGCCATTGCAAGGGACTCTGATGTGTGGGCTAGCCCACTTGAGTTTCAGCCCAATAGGTTCTTGGGGTCTGGGCCCAATGCCGACTTTTCGGTTCTTGGGTCGGATCTCCGATTAGCGCCTTTTGGGTCGGGCCGGAGGTCTTGCCCTGGAAAGATGTTAGGGTTAACCACGGTTAGCTTTTGGGTGGCGTCATTGGTGCACGAGTTTGAGTGGGTGACCTCACTAAATGGTGAGGTCGATTTGTCCGAGGAGCTAAAGCTATCATGTGAAATGGCGAATCCACTTACGGTGGAAGTGAGGCCTCGAAGATCAACATACACATTATTACTTTGATTTGATTAAACAATAAAAATTCCGTACTTCTCCTAAGTTACGTGATTAGGGTTTGCTAAACATCGGTGTAAATCTA
Organism: Chenopodium album; assembly: GCF_948465745.1. Lineage (NCBI taxonomy): Eukaryota > Viridiplantae > Streptophyta > Magnoliopsida > Caryophyllales > Amaranthaceae > Chenopodium > Chenopodium album. The sequence goes on along the minus strand of NC_137840.1, from coordinate 76,457,713 downwards.
TAGTATTTCTAATTTTGATTTGTGTCATGTAATTATGTGCTTTAAAAAAGTGTAACACTCTTAATCAAATAACGTAATTTTGTTCAATTAATGATCTAGTCGTTAAGAAGATATTACAATGTTGTACACATAGACATATGTATAAGTATTTACAATTAAATAATTGTTTGTGTTGTTGTCTTACTATGTCTTATTCCTTCTCTTGGATTATGAGAGTGGAAATATTATATTATGTGAATCCTAAAACATTTAAAATGCCAACTAGAAGATGAAGATAGAAGCGTAACACTATAAATCACCTAGATTTATTCTCTTTCTTTGTATATATTAATCATAGTTTTATAATAATATATACTTCATCCGTTTTTTTTTTTCACGTCGTCTTATATTAATGCATAACATGCATATTTTTACTTATTAATATAATTTAATGTCAGAGATCAAAAATTTGTATAAAATTTACCGTATATCTTAAAAGTACATGCTAATATGCTTCTTATTAACTAAAATTTTCATGACTATATTTTTTTTGGCCCATATATTTCACGAAGAACTATCAAAACAATATGTATAGTTAAATCACTTAAATGGGTGCAACTTAAACAAACAAATAATTATGAGAGATTAGGTAACTATAACATTCATGTGTTCATACTTCATTTCTATGGCCTGACTCCTGAGCAAGTCAGATTTCATAACGAAATAAGGCTTAATCTTTAATTCGTTGATTAATAGACTAATAGAGTAAGCGGCAACTCACTCTTTAATTCTTTATTGGCTTCTAAATCTAAGGATGTTCAATAGAAATCTGAACAAATGGCCTTCTTTAACTTATTAGTACTTGTAAAAAAAAAAAAAAAAACAAAAAAAATTATCAAAATTTTCTCTTATTTCATTTAATTACTACTCTCTTTTTTTGAAAAAAAAATTACTGGTATAAATAATATACTTCAATACTAGTAAAAAAAAAAAAAAAAAAAAAGAGTTACTATCTCGTTTGGTAGCTGTTTCATAACATACGGCGCACTTGCCATGTCGTGTCTCTTGCTTTTTTTTAATAGGCTATGCATCGCCTCACTAGCAAATAATAACAAATTGTACCGAATATATAAAAATAAACGGATCAAATGTCAAATCTAGCAACGACAATCCCACTTAGGAACTCAATAAATTCACCCGAAAAAATACAACACCGAATTTTTACGTGTTAAGATTATTGGCAGTTGGCAAATTCAATGAACACCCAAATTCGGTGACTCCTAATTAACCAGACCACATACACCGATTCATACTCCATGGCTCATCATATGTAATTTGAATTCTTACATTGGACCATTTGTATGGGTCCATGATATGCAAATCATCCTAGCATGTTGTATTTCGTATACGATTGGGTAGAATGAATCAATGAATACATTTAGAGTGGAAGATTGATTGAATTGGGATTTAGAGGTATGTGTAGCAACATGTCATTTAGTTCGGGATGGATTAGGTTATGTCAGGTACGTACTCAGGCCTTTGAAGATGGAATAGTTAATTTAAATTAACCCGTTATCAAGTTTTACTGTTAGTCACTATAACGATATTTATTTGTCTCAATAATACATATTTCACATTATGGTCTGATCATTCAATTATTTTTAAGAGTACATATTTTTTTAATAGCAAAATGTGTAAAACTTATACATATGAGAACACAAACTTAGAGATAAATATATACCGGTATTATGAATAAATCACTAATAAAAGACTATTTTTACCATCACTTATGAAATTTATCAAAACTTATACTCCGTATATCTATAGACAATATGCTCCTAATATGCACCTATGCTACAGAGCACCACCAAGCATAAGTGCACGTAAATACCAGATATTGTGCACACGTTAACATAGCTACATCTACATGCACCCACCAAGACATACTGGTCACATAGTCTTTTCTAACTATCAGGTCGTCTATAATGTTTACTTAATCAAATTAAATATTTTTTAAAAAAAACTTAATACCCTTAAATAGGGTAGACCAGTACTCTGGTGTCAACTACGAGTAGTTTCTAAGACGTAGAACCCACCAAGTTTGACATAAAATTATAATTATTTAATAAAATTGACTTTATTTGTCAACGGTTGATCAACCTGATTAAAAAATTAGTAACCTGGAGGCTCAAGTAGTAGCGACTAGCGAGCAATGAGTGCTGCCCACTACAATTAGGTGATATGCCGCCTATATCAAATCTTTCTTTTGTCTCTTTTTTAGGTTCTCTTATCTTTAGTCAATACTCAATACTACTACTCTATAAAGCTTTTTTTTAACATTCCTCAACTCAACTTGGTGGCATTTTCTCTTAATACAAATTCCTAACTTCTTTTTTTAACCACTTTTCAAATTCGTTAAGATATTGTAGGATTATGCAAATCCTATTATTCATTTTTCAATTACAATAAAGTATAGTCAAATTTTTATTTTTATTTTTTATTTTTTATTATTATTGAAATTTGATCTTTTAAAAGTCAAAATTCAAATAAAAAATAAAGAAAAATTAGGATTAGGGAAAGTATTATTATATAAAATAAATAGCAATAAATGGATGGTGAAGGCGTATGCACACTCGTTCAACATCAATCCTAATTTCAAAGAACAGGAAGATTAATTTCAATGAACATAACATCATCTTATATATTTATGCTCTTATGTTCATTGAAGAGTATGTTCATTAGAGTTAGTTTCATGTTCTTCAAAATTAGGCTTAATGCTCAACGTACACAATCCACCATCATATTTAATTTGCAAACACAAAGTATGATGATAACTTATTTATTATTCAACATTTATATGATTACCAGTCAACGAAAAAATCAAGACTTGTTGTAATTTGAGGTAACAAGGTTGAGTCCTTCCAATTATAGGTATTTTGGGGTGAGGATCCCTTCTTTGTTCCCTCATTTTCGATCCAAATGTTCATCTCCCAACGCTTGACACATCCTTTTCTTACTCCGTATTTGGTAAACATGATTGAGCTCCTTACAAAACCTCAAAATAATGCTTAAGCATATAAAAAACTAACATTAATTAAGCGAGACAACACTATGTAAGGGTACACCTAGCATGCTTTCATCATTGATTCCTAATTAAAAATTAAATTAGTACTCCGTATAATACTCCGTAGTATTGATTTGCATTAAAACAAGGATACGATTTGATTACAACCCAATGGCATCTATCAATAAATAACACATCCCAATGATGATCTGTATGATAATCTAGTATGGTGTCTTAAATAGATTCCCTAATTATCCGAAATCTAATTTTTAATTAAACAACTTAGGCGTGTAGGGGGATATATGTTTGGAATATGCCCTTCTCACAACTAGTTTGTCCTTTGAACTTTTATTAAATTACTTTGAACAAACATGTTTTGTGATTATAAACTTAAAATAATCTAGCAGCATTAGCCATTAGAAACTTCCTTTCAAAAGAATAAGTTTCCCATTTAATACCAAATAAAATTTATTTACCTAGAATTTTGTCAATACAATTTATTCATTTCAAAAGAATAAGTTTCCCATTTAATACCAAATAAAATTTATTTACCTAGAATTTTGTCGATACTATTTATATTACGGAGTAGATCTGAATCATTACTAGTCTTTAAAGTACTACTCGTATTGTAATTAACCACATTTGAAGTGGTTCTCCTAGCCCTGGGTACCATCTAGATTGTACTACTCCGTATATGCTATTGAGCTATTCTATAAGTTACTATTTTGTATGTTCCTCCAATGTGCACTAACTACAAAGTGGAACTAGATTGTTTATTTATTACTTAAGATCAATGGGATATATTTTTTTTCCCTTCTATAACCCTATAAACCAAGGACTTTAGGCCGGGTGTTTTGTTGGAATTAAACATGCAAGGATATGAGAGGCACGCACGAACAATGATATATTGTGTGGACTCACAAAAACCTGTTGGAGTATGTAACAATTGTGACCTAAGTCAAGAGAAGGAGAATTGACTAATCCAGCCTTGTATTAATCGTAGACAAGTTTTTTGAATCAAATGAGAGTGAGATATGTCTTGTTAGTTGATATATAGGAAAATAGTTCCGGTCAAAATAGAAGAAAAATGTTATACATAGCCCTTAAGGCTATATATAAGCATTAAAAACACTCTTGAAAATTATTTAAATTTAGAAAATCATGACAAAAACACAATAATTACACTGATTTACGCGTGTTTTTATCATAAATTCCGAATTATATACAATTTTCAAGAGTGTTTTTAATGCTTATACATAGCATTACCCAAAATAGAAAAGCAATTGTCAAATGATCAAAGCACGATTATATTATTGGAGTAATTTTGAGGCAAAAATCATAGTGCAATGTATGTGGACATTTTTTTTTCGAAATGTATATAGACAAACGTATGTAGACGAATGTATGTAAACGAAGGTGTGTGGGCGTTTTTCTTTTAAGACATCTAGACGTTTTTCAGACTATTGAGGCTTTTATGTACATATTTCACAAATCACAATATAATTCTCCATCCGTCCCTATTTGATAGTCACTTTTGGGCAATTTTCATGGGAATTAATAAACATGAATAAGAAATAGCAAAAGTACATTAAAAAAGTAAATTTAAATTGAGTATGCAAAAAAGTAGAGAGAGAAAGTAATTAAAGTATATGGAAAACAAAATTTACATGGAAAAGTTAAATTTGCACAAATATTTTTGCAAATTGTAGAGAAATTTTGTAAAAAAAAAATAAAAATTACTCCGTAATATTAATAGTACTTGAAAAAAGCAAATGTGAACATTTTGGGACATCAAAAATGAAATAAGTGACTATCAAATAGGGACGGAGAGAGTAGATCAATAGTCAATAGGTGGCTATAAAGTTTTGGTAATTGAATTGTTAATTCATTAATGTTGTTGATTGATTATTTAGTGTTGGCGTAATCCTTTAGCTTTAGTACTGTTATACTTCATCCGTTCTATTAGTATTGCAACAATGGACTTTTTGCACTATTCATCACTCTTGTTTGACCATATAATATGAGTTATACGTTAAACAAAATATAGTCAAGTGGGATCTTGTTGGATTCGTCTCATAAAATACTTTCACAATATCAACTTTTTATAATTTTTACTCTTACACAATTATAGATATTTAGCATATAAAATGTGTTTTGGGATGCGTAATTTCCTCCTTGTTGCAATATTAACCATATGATTCTTGGATCTTTTTAGTGTGCGCAAAGTACAAGTACAACAAAGTGATCACTGTAATCTTCAAGACAAAAAAAAAATGAAAAAAATAAAAAATAAATATAATAATAATAATAATAATAATAATAATAATAAAAACAAACAAACATGATAGATTAATGATAGTACTTGGCACTAGATCAAAGTAACTTAATTATGAAAAGTATTCTCTAACGTGTGAGGTGCTTAAAGTTGTTAAAAGTTTAATGCGCTTTAACAAGGATTCCCTTAATTAATCTGTTGTTCTTTGATAAGACGTGTCAAAGCTATAACAAGGAATATCTTCAACCATAGACCATATATTCCAAATTGTTTTTAAAAGTCCTAGAATATAATTGTTGAACATCATATTGTACATATTGAAATCATCTACTTTGGAGAAATGATTATTTAATGAGTACTTTAACACTAGTTTATAAGTTTTGGGAAGATATAGATTTTAGTGATTTGAACTCATTTCAATCTTCAAGTAACACAAACTCATTCACAACTTTTTTTAAAAAATTATTTAAACTCGAACATGATATCATCACATGTACGTATGTGACATCTTTTAAATTAAGGTCTTTTGCCAATTAATTGAAGCCTTAGTATTTGGCATTTGTTCCCAACACGAGTTTTATTGTGTATTGTATCTGTCGAGATATAAGAAAGAGTTACCATGTCAAGGGGAGTGTCACAAAAACAAGTCTTATGGGCTATGATTAATTTCTTAATTAGAGACAGATGCATTGATATATTCAAGATGATTGAAGGTTTACTCATAATAAGTGGAATCATATTTGGTCCATATATTTCAAAAATGTCAAACATTTTCTTATGTGTTTATCGTGAGCCGGCCATTGAGTTTGGGTTTATTATTATTAAAAATTCTATAATATTGTCGGACAAAAATACAAAAGTCAATTTGTGAGAAAAATTTATGCTAAGAAAGGATATTTAAAAAAGAAGACTTGGTGGTTATCAATTGATGGGGCTTTCATGAAGATTCTTAAAACCGATTGCATATCTTCTCTTCAGATTTAGTCTATGTCCTTTCCCTAATTCATGTTAATTTAGAAATAATTTGACTTATTTTTTCTGGTGCAATTTGACTTCTACTATTTCACCCAAATTCATCACATCATGTAAGGGTTGACATTGACAATACGAATACGTGGACTTTTAAGAGGGGGGGGGGGGTAGAATTGGGAATTTCAACCTTCAATGAAGTGGAAATGCAATTCTTTAGTCTCCTAATTTAACCACCTTAGCTATTCCCATTCTCATAATTATTAAAAGTTCATTATTAATAATCTATATATTGAGACGATTTTAACAATTACCAAAAACACTATATTTTTTCTTATAATAAATCACTAATATTAGTCAAAATGAATTAGATAAATAGCTCAAAAAGTCAAAATATAATACGGAGTAAGTAGGGAGTACAATATTCAAGTTTTATGTCAAGCAAGCAGTTAATGTTTGTCATTGTTCGACAATGATAAAGCACACATCTCATCTAATTAAGGTGTTGCCAAACTAATATAACATAAACAGCGGGATTTTAAAAGAGTTGCAAATTAAGCTATATATTGAATTATGACTTCAAATAGAGTAATTAGTTTGAAAAAGTTCTATAGTGCAAGTTTATACCTTTTAACAAGCAATTATATTTTTCGTTGATCACTTCATAATATGAGTCTCTACAATCAACAATAACAACATTAAAATTGCAGATTCGGAAAGAAGCAAGGTCCCATCTTGCTTGATTTTGTTGGGATATGTATGAGAAGGTGAGAGACATAATTTTGTCTTTTACTATTTGACAAGGAAAGACATATACTCGTAGTACGTAGGGGTGAGTTTGACTCAATTGACTTGGTCATAGATTTTGATGTAAGAAAGAAACTTGCAAGTCCCAAATGTGGTGTTCCCCTACAATAGTTTATCTTTGGACAACCTACAATTATTAATAAGAAAAAAACAATTTAGTATGGGATCCTATAAAAGAGAGATTGTAACAACCAATATATTCCAAATGAACTCGATCCTACCTTAATTAAGACTGAGATTGATTAAAGAAGTCTTGAGGTAACTTAGCAAAGGAAAATCAATAGGGTTTCAAAAATCATTATAAACTTCTTCAAGAGTACAATAAAATATTGCATTGATTTATTTACAGAAAATACTAGATGTACAATAAATTTGAACAATAACAATATTAGATGATAGACGTAAACTTCTAATGTTTGAACAATAAATTTTCATTGCACAAGATAATATTATCCGTACTCTATTATTGTTATTGTTCAAATTGTGTTTCATTTCATAATTTAATTAGCTAATTTTCTAAAGTTTTTTTTACAAAAAAAATAATGGTAGATGTACACTATTGATTTATGGGATGATTTGAGAAAGGAAGCTTCGGATAATATTATCTTGTGCAATGAAAATTTCTTCAGCAATGATAGTCCAAAATGAAGACACTTGTATAGACTACATTAAAATGGGGATGTATATTATAATTTAGATGTTTAAATAAAATTTAGGTCACAAACTAACAATCATGCAAAATATTTAGAAAGTGACCTTTTTTTTTAAAAAAAAAAAATATATATACTTATTGGTTAATTTAATTTGTATTTGAACAATAACAACCTAGTCAATAATTAACGCTACACAACTAAATTATACTTGTCCTACATTGAATATAATCGTATACTTTGATTGATGCGAGATGTTTATCATACATATTAACATATACTCTTCGTCCTTGTGTAACAAGTGTTAACCGGCCTATTTATTCAATAGATATTCCTAGAATGAGTTTATGTAAGTAGCAGTCAATTAATTGGAATAATTCCTAAGTTCTAATAACCCTTAATTATGCGCATTGACAGAGTAAATACTTGATCAAAAAAATAGAGTGATTACTTTTTCCTTTTTCAACCAATAGAATTAGATGACCTGATGATCTTTTCATAACTCAAATAAGGTCAAAACTTTGGTTGAAAAATAAGTACGTATTGTCTTTTGAATTTTCTGAACTATTCCAACACTAGTGTCCATTTAGGTTGCAATAACAAATTTTCCACCTAATTTTTATTTAATTGAAATTATTTCTTTTTATATAGAATCAAACCATAAATTTCAGATCGACAATAAACCAATCAAATCAACACTTAAAAATTCTGTCCAAAACACCTAATACCTTAAAATAAAGTTGTTTAACATATTTATGAGCTTGAAGATTTATAACTAGTACGGAGTAATAACTTAATTTTTAGCTAGGCAGTGAAACAAATTTTAATCCATTCCAGCTGACATCAAATTGCACACACCATAAAATTCCAAATGGTACTCTGTACTTTATATGGAGTAATTAAGACTAAACTTGTAAAAGGCATATTATTTTTAATAATATTTTGTCACATCAAATCACATTTTTATAAACTTTTTTCACTCACAAGTCACAACTCACAAGTGAAGTGAAAACAATGTCCTATATTATGTCTCTATTTTATGGTAGACAACGGGGGTGTTTGGCTTTTAAGTTTGGTCAAACAGCCAAAAAATATGTTTGGTAGTTGATTTTTTTGTTGGCTTTTAAGCTAGCTTTTCCGCCAAAAGCCAAAAGCTAATAAGAGTAGCTTTTTTTATTGGCGTTTGGCTTGTTGGCCCACTTTATCAATAATAAACAGCTAACAATCATTAATAATTTTACCAAACACTTTTGAAAACAGTCAGCTTAACACAATAACTTAAAAAGGCAACCCATACAGCTAATACTTCCAGCTAGTCAAACAAGCCAACCGCCGATTGCCAAACAACCCCAACATCTTTTAATAAATTGCCATCATGTTTTTTGTAAAGCGAATGAGATAAATTCAATCAATATTGAAATATTTAGACAGATAACATACAGATTTTTTGTTGCACGACCTTCAAAGTTCATGAAATATTCATGTGATGTAGCCATTGTTTTGTCCAAGCAAATAATACAATACGGAGCACACCAACTACAAACACGTAAATGCGGTGAGCCGCAACCGCCATTAAAGTGAATTTTATGATAGAAACGTGCATGCATGAGGGCAAAACCTGCTACTGTATTCATTTCCATTTTGGAAATTTAAATGTTTATTACTCCATAATTTAGGGTAATATTATATGTAGTCCTAACCATTTACTCCGTAATATACTTCCATTTTTAATATTAAGTTGGAAATTTATCGATAATTTACGATTAAATCGTGTAATAAATATTTATTTATTATCAATTCCTTCCATTTTTAACTTCTTATATAGTCTTAAATCTGTTTCCATTAATTTATACAAAATTTCACATAAATAATGATTAAATATTACTCCGTATTTAATTACCAGTACTAGCCTTTAAGGAAAAAAAACTCTTAATTTCTTCTTAAGCTAGATTGTATACTTGAATATTAAGAATATCACTTGATATTATTTCCTCAATACTCCGCATCATTGTTTTAACATATCTTTAATTATATTGTTATGAAATATTAGTATTATTTTCTGTAATTTTCTACTCGTTTAGTTATTTATCCATTCATAACATAAAATTTTATACGAGTGACGAGCCAATATTACGAGTATGTAGGAAGTAATAATAATGAAGGAGAACAGTGAAGTGAAGAGACAAGAGCAAAGAACAGGAACCCTAAACAATGCACAGATCGAAATAATAAGGACAGAAGGTGATAAGAAAAATACGTAGTAATAAGGAGGAAGATTAAATATTATTGTCGGCCCATTTGCAAAATCATAAACATAAATTTAAAGATCAAACGGACAGGGTTGTTCACTCCATGACACTTGAACTTATTTAAGCCGTCAAACTGAATCTAGTACCCCCAACTTGTCTCCTTTTGATTTCGACGTCACCTTTCTATACTTAACTACAAGATTCGCCTTCGTCCTTACGCAATCTTTATGTCTTACCACTATGTTTATGTATTATACTACTCCTTTAATTACTTTTATTTGTCGTCTACTCGTTTTAGGGCCTGTTCTTATTGACTGAGCTTAGCTGAACTGAACTGAAATAAACTAAACTAAAATGAATATTTTATAAGAGAAGAAAATTAGGAGCTAAACTGAACTGAGTTAAGCTGAATTGAATTGAATTGAAAATAAACGTATGAGAACAAGCCTTTACATAGGTGAAAAAATATAATGTGAGTAATTTGTAAATAATTTAAGGTAAAAAATTTTAATTGTTAAAATGTGTATAATTGACAACCAAAAAAACTACTATTAGATTGACTTGTCACATCAATACATCATATGCTTTAAATTAGTTAAAATTATTGGGTTGGGTTAGTATATTTGGTAAGTTACAAATAGATAGATAAACAAGTAGAAATACAAACATGTATGGTCAATGAGGGTGATGCAAAATTGATAATTTAGGTGTCGGTGTTTGCGTGAGTTTGGAAGTTAGTATATGTCAATGCATTGCTGGTACTAACTACTTGTAGGTGGTTACTGGTAAGAGTTTCACATTCGAGGTTACTATATATTGGAGCATAGCTAATATACGGAGCCATGGCCCTCAATACCAAATTATTACTCCATATAAAGATATACTCCCTCTGTCCCCAATTGTTTGCCCCTAATCATAAATCTACTTTATTAAGACTATGGGTAAAAGTGATGCACATGGGTTGACACAAATATCAATGAGGAGAGAGATAGAGAGAGTGCAAGTGGGAAAACATACCAAAAGTAATATGGGGCAATCTTTTGGGGACATTTTAAAAAGAAAAGTGGAGCATACAACAAGGGATAGAGGGAGTAGTATGTCGCGTATGTAGCTCGTGGCATATATAGCAAGCACATTACTATAATACTATGTGTGTCGTTTTATTAATCAACTGAGTAGTGAGTGAGTCCGTAATAAAATTTGGAAGGAAGTGAAGGCCGACCATGCCACGTGTGTGGATAGGAGTTTGGGAAGCGGGCATGACTCATGATTCTGCTCAGGAGCTTCGAGCTGCGGGAAATAATACGGAGTAGAATTGACTTGTCATATCGTAGCCCACTATTTCTGCTCCATTCCTACGTGTGTCTCTTCCGTCTAAGCCGGATTCACCTCATTTTCTCACTACACTTTTTTTTTTTTTTTTTTTTTTTTTTTTTTGGGTAAAAAAAAATACACTTTTAATTTCATACGGAGTATCCTTCAATTAAAAAAAAAAAATAATAAAAATCACCTATTCTATTATGTTCTGTTGAAATCTGCTTTGTACAGTTTAAAAACTCAAATGAATAGAATTGTACTTTGTAATAAATAACTAAAATATCTACTCATGACACAACAGGGTGAAGGAACCACAAATTAATACTCTGTATAGAGTACTGTTAAATTTAACATCATGTCAATATACGGAGTATGAGTTAAGTTTGACCAATAAATATATTTTAAATATTTTTTTTATGTAATTTATTATAAAAAAAAATTATTAAATTGTCAAACTAAATAAGTATGAAGTATTAAAATTGATTTAAAAATACTTTACACTTAGGTCATGTTCTATTCACCTTTAAAAAAAATAATATTAAATAAAAATAATTTCAGTTTAGCAAAAATAAGTTCAGTTCAGTAAAATTCAGTTTTCTTAAAAAAGAATTATAATAGAAAATCAGTAAAAAAAAATTCAGTTCAGCAAAAATAATATAAGTTCAGTAAAATTAATTTAAGTTCAGTAAAGATAATTTAAGTTCAGCAAATATAATTTTGTTTCAGTAAAAATAATTTCAGTTCAGCAAAAATAAGTTGAAGAGAACAGAGCCTTACTCGTAATACTCAAAGCAGGTCTATCTTAAGGAGACAAAGAGAGTATTATAGTATATATCTTCACTTTATACTTCCTTTATTTAAAACTAGATGTAAGCCCGTGCGATGCACGGTTTTTTTGTATTTCATTTTGTATATTATTTTTGTAATTTCTTATTATCTTTTATATTAGAAGTAGAATATTTTAAAAAAATAATTAAAAAATTAATTTTTTTAATAGAATTAAAAAATCTTTTGATCGATCTAAATGATTATATTTAACCACCCGACGAATGAAAAAGTCTGTCTGTACAAACGATCTAGGCCTGTATTCGGAGTTTCCCTGGGGTTGGTAAGGCGAAATGGGGGCCACCCTAGCCCATTGAGTGCTCTACCTCGGGCCATCGACATCATACTGATTTTTCTGTTTGGTATGCTCAACAAAATATTATTCCAAAGCTTTACATAAACTTGTTTTTCCTAATAAATATTTCAATAAGAACATTAAAAAAATTACACATAAGCAAAATGTAAAAAAAAAATTATTAGATACACATAAATATATGTAAGAATATTATTAAAACCTAATAAAAAATATCGATATAATTGTTGCGAAATAGATCTAAAAATTGTAAATGTATAAAATCAAATCTATGCATTGAAATTTTTTCATCATTAATTATTGAATCATTATTTTGTTGTCGATATGACAACGCGATATTGCTTATTATTTGAAACGACTGAAAAGTTTCTAATAGAGTAAACATTTCATAGTCTTCAATCAAGTTTGGACGAAAATGTTTAACACAGTTGGCTTTAAATTGAGGCATGAACTTGTGTAATCACCCTGAAATTAAAAATAAGAAATTAAATTAATTTAATAAGTTGATTATGCAATCCAAATCACAATATTTGTTTTTAAAAATACCTCTTCGTCCAATATTACCATATCCAGACTTATTAAGCTATTTTGTTTGCGGAAATTTAGTACATCAAACAGGTGGAAAAACTCGTACTTTGAATTTTTAATCATTTTTGCTCGAATTTAATTCTTTGATGTGCATGTAAAAACGAAATTCATCAAACAAAACATAAACATATGAAATTAAGCTAAAAAGTACCCTACCATTGATGACCTAAAACTGACACAAAATTACCAATACAAAATTCTCTAGATGCGAATTTTGTATAAATATGAAATTTTGTTGGTGTCGTATATGTGTCAATTTATAACAGTAGGTATAAAAAAATTTAATTTAATTAAGATTAATGAACAATTTTAATTTCTTATCATAAACACTATCAAAATTTATCTTATAATGATACTTTATCATTTAAATATAATTTTTTTTCGGAGGTATTATTTAGTACTTGTGATATAGTGTCACAAGCTAGATAATTTTCCCTTAAATTTTTATTTGACCGAAAGTGTTAAGTATTAAAGTGGAATTTTCATACTTATTATACTTTAATGGTAAAAAAAAAAAAAAAAAAAAAAAAAAAAAAAAAAAAATCATTTATAAGATAATTTTGATTCAGTTGCATTATTAAAGTGGAGTTGTCATTCCTATTCTACGTTGGTAAAATTTGTGCACTTTTCTTTTAAGAATTTTTTTTTAAAAAAAAATATTATAAGACAAATAAAGATAATGATAGATGAAAATTATTATAAGATAAATAAAGATAATGACAAATAAAATTTGTGGTTTTTCATCCACGTGGCATTAAAATTTTATAAGATAAATATCATATCTTATTCGCTACTTTTACCTACGTGGCGATACAATTTTTTATGTGGCATTAAAATTTTATAAGATAAATACCATATCTTATTCGCTACTTTTACCTACGTGGCGATACAATTATTTTATTCAAAATTAAAATAAAAATCTAATTTATCATTGGACGAAATATTTACTTTTCTTATGTGGCGCCCCGAATGCTTCTGAAAAATGCCTACTTTATTTATATATATTAGATTAATCTCAACATTATTTAAGAAAATCATTCAAAGTAAGGGTCTGTTCACATTTACTGAACTGAGCTGAAATGAATATTTTATAAGAGAGAGAAATAAGAGAGAGAAATTAGGTGCTGAAGTGAACTGAACTAAACTAATTGAAGCTGAAGTGAACCAAACTGATTGAAGCTAAACTGAACTGGAATTAAATAAATGTGAATAGGCCCTAAAGTAAAAGGCATCTTAAATTACACAAAGTCAAATTGATTAAGGTTGTTGACGGAGTGGGAGAAAGGATACAGAAATCCAGCCTACAAGTACATACTCCAAGTGAAAATGAAAATGAATCCAATAAGATAAAAGCTTTATAACACTAAAGCAGGTAATAGTAGTCCGTACAATTTGGGGGCCTTCAAAGTCCCCAAACTACTAGGCTGTTTGCGATCCGCGAGGGAGTTAGCGCATGAAAAGGCAGATCATTCATGTGAACACTCCCCTCTCTGCCCCGACACCATTAACATACCTCAATCCCCACATATTCCATTTATAAACGAGTCCTAATCTCTCTCTCTCTCTCTTTTTTTTTTTCATCAAATATCAACATTTTCTATAAAACTGTGTTCTTTTGGACTTTAGAGCATAACAAATTATTAATACTCAGAGTGTAGATTTTAACAGAGTATAACAATTAAAAAAACATGACCTAATTAAAAATATGAGTAATGATTAAAGTGATATATTTGCAATATCTATTTTTTAAATAACAACTATTTATAATTTTAACTTAAGTATATTAGAAAGCATTACCATTTTTTTTTTACTCATATGCAATATATACTACAGTATGAAAAAATGGTCAAAATTGTTTAAAGACCTTAAAAAGTTAAATAGAGCAATTAATTTCATGATAGGAAATTAGGAAGTACTCGTAAAATATTTTAAGGATGTAACTATATTGTATTATTGTAAGACAAAAGCTAACGAACGTCCCGCGCCGTTGGATAAGCTAGCTAAAAGTAGAAAGATTAAATTAAAATGAACATTAATTACACCGATTGAAGCATAATTTTGTCATACTTCCCAAATTTATACCACTTTTAATACGGAGTAATGTAATATTTTAAATGTTTATCCAATGTTCCGGAGGCGTTCGTTAGCAAGATCTTTATTGTAATTATATTACTCCGTAGATTGCACTTGTATACGCATGTCACGGAATATTTTACAAATTTGTCCATGATATTCATAAATAGTCTTATCAATCCATGTAGGAATCTTTGAGGCACATACAACGCCATGAGTTTTCTTAAATTACTCTTCAAGCTGATTCATTTAGTTTTATAGATTTCTGTACTAAAGATTTAGGAGTACTTGATATATATAATTAACAATTAGAAAAATCAAGGAGGAATCTTATTATTAACCGTCTAATCAATATACACTCGTACTACTGAAAATGATCATATAAATTTTAAAACATCTAATTATATTAAAATATAGTTTCATGAATATTAAAGAAAATAGTTTCTAATTATCACCTTACTAATATTAGAAAGTCGTCATGAATCTATAATTTTGGAAAAGCTTAAAAAAGCAATTGATGATGTTAATAATTGATACGAGTTGCCACAAACTAGGGACATGGCTCCTCACAATTAGAGGGAGGTATAGGATTAAATATTTAATTACTCACTTATCATTTCTTAATATATGATTGAAATTTTGTCAACAAATTAAATTGGAAACGTTTCATCATGCTGATCGTAATTAATTAGAGGTGGTAAACACCACAATTAGTAAACGCAAATTAGTTTAGTTGCCAACATTTTAACGCAAATTATGCAAACAATATTCCGTATGATACTTGTAATGCAGGCTTTCAAGATTTCCTCTAGATTTTGTAGATTAGTCATTAGTGTACTGTACTATTTTTCGCAATTGTTTTTATTTTACAGCATTACCATATATTTTCCATCCATTTTCTTACTCTTATTTTTGCTGGCTTGGAAAATAATACTCTTATATCAATATATTTAATAAGTGTTGGGGAGTATGATGTCTACAATTAGACAAATGTAAAAACCATAAGCAACAACTATTGTTTAAAAATAACATTTCCTATTCTTTTCCAATTATTACTTTTTGAGTGTAGATTTTCCACCTTATCTCAAAATATTATTGAAATTAATACCCGTATTTAAAAAAAATTGTTAAAATTTTCCAATTTATTGATCTTTGGATTTGTTTATTATGGAGTATATTTTTTTGTTGTTTAGAAAACTACAACGACGGGGTGAGAATCAATATCAGGATCTCCTAGAATCAGGAGGAAAGGCCAGGTCTAAACACTTGAGTTATCCCTCACTCTCGGATTTGTTTATTATATACATATATATATATTAAAAAAAAAAGAAGAAGAAGTATCTCGAAACATCTTAATTAATTAAACCAAATTGGAAGCAAATAAATTCAAAATTAGTCGTCCAATCCGATGAAATTAAAGACTCTACCTTTTACTAAGGTACTCGATGAGGAGAATTTTTAGGACCCCTAATTGTTGACTAAGAAGTACGTAGGATCGTGTATTAGTATAGGTCACTTTTAGGATCGGATGTGATCCCTGATTAGTACTTTCTTATATTTTTTAAAGTACATAAAGTCATAAATCTAATATTAACTCCTTCAACGTCTATATATTAATAGAAGTTTGAGCAACGACTTTGAAAACAAAATATCAGAATTAGTTAATTATTGTAAGTATTTAACAAGATAATATATTTCATATACTTAATTATTTCTTGTTATGTATGTATGAGCATCATACACTCAATTAATGTTGCGACACCATCGAAAACTTCATTAATCAGGCTATTTATCATGTCTACGTTACACTTCGTATGATATATCTAAAAAACCTCATAAGTTTTCAATCTAAGGTTCTCTTAATTTATAATATTGCATCGAGGAGTAGTTAACGGGATTATAGGATGATCTGAATGGAGGTGGAGGGCGGGGGGAGAGGGGGTATTATGATGATGAGGTATAGTATGAAGAGCGTTAGGAAACTGGTGGGAAAAAATAGCATATATGAAAGATGGAGTCGAAAAAATGAATTAAATACTACCTCCGTTACAGGTTATGTGCAACAATTAGACATTTTTCCTCTCTGCTTTATGTTAAAGGATTATCTCAATTAACAGTTAAAGTTGATGGTTGGATTATCGATTTATATATGTCCTCTATCTCTATGGAGCTTGGTTAGGGACGATGCTTTTACTCACTCGCACTATTGAAGTAAGCACTTGGATTAACTGTACTTAATAGAGCAATTTGACTTGAATCCTATGGAGTATCTCGCTATTTAGTCTAGGTCATTAAAAAGAAACAAGGATTTTAGATGGACATATTAAACCATTTAATTAATTCATTACGTACTATCACACAGTATGTGATTAAGATGGTAATTATCTTGACATTATGAAAAAGAGGGAACATTTATACATCCATAAAATCATGTACTGTGTTTTAGTTTGAATAGACTTGTTTCCTTTTAATAGACTTATGAAATAATGTACTGTGCTATACGTAATCTTTAAAAATAAATCCTCGATAAAATTATCTCAAATATTGTATAGCTAGAGCTTAGGTGATGTATTAGATTTCATTCAAATTAAATTTAGTTATGTAAAATTTAAAAATAAATAAATAAAAGTGCATAGGTGGCTAGAATCTACCAGGATTGAGGAGGGAAAATTATTTTAGAGAAAAGTCAAACTTATTTTGATACTTTTTTTAATAATTTTTTTTTTATTCATACGTAGATGGAGTAAAAGATCCTTGGAAAAAAAACACTAATTCCTTGAAATGGAGTAAACCGGGGATGGATATATACTGTATACTCCTTTGGAGTTTAATTCTATACGATGTATGATTTTAACAATATAATTTTTGGTTATTTGTTCGTAATATATACAATTAAATTAGCCAATGTACGGAGTATTTTTTAACTCAATTGAAAATTGTGTAACTAATCCATAGTCATAAAAGCTTTTGGGAAAGTCTACCCTTTCCAAATCTTTAACTTGAGAAGGGGAAGAATGATAATGATGTCACTTAGCTTATAATTTTGGTAGGAATTTTTTTATGAGAAGTCCATGGATGGAATAATGATGTCAGTGATAATTATTTTAGTTATAGTTGGTTATATATTGTTAAGATTTTTCTTTTAGCAACCATATTAGGGCATGTTTATATTTACTGAACTGAACTGATTGAAGCTGAAATGAGTTAAAATGAATATTTTATAAGAGAAGAAAAATTAGAAACTGAATTGAACTGATTAAAGCTGAACTGAACTGAAATTAAGCTGAAATAAACAGACCATAAATAAGCTAAGCTTTGATCCCAAATTTCTTGGTCTTTTCTAAATCCCCAACAATTGGGGAGGAATTGTTGCCTAACTCTTTTATTTATTTATTTAAAAGTATAACTAGAGAATATGTGCGCTAAAGCACAATATATAATAACCGTATATATCAATGGTTTTTTTTTTATTACTATGGTATTATTAATTTATTTTTGCAAATATGATTATGGAAATTATTGAATTAGTTTTGTGAAAATTACAAAATATGAGGATGTTATACGAAGTAGGAATTTGATAGCTCTTTTTTTTTTTTTTAATTAATTGAGTATTAAGAGTTTGTTGTGATTAAAAGTTGAAAAAATTACTCTTAACTTATAATATAGATACTTAGGGCATGTTCTCTTACGTTGAAATTCAGTTCAGCTCAGCTCAGTTCAGTTCAGCTCAGCTCAGTTCAGTTCAGTTCAACTCAGTTCAGCTCAGTTCAGTTCAGTTCAGCTCAGCTCAGCTCAGCTCAGCTCAGTTCAGTTCAGTTCAGCTCAGTTCAGTTCCTAATTTCTTTCTCTTATAAAATATTCAGTTCAGTTCAGCTCAACTCACTTCAGCTCAGCTGAGTTCAGTCAATGAGAACAGACCCTTACTACGGAGTAATATCTAATTGAATTAGACCTTCATCTAATATCATACAAGTAATATACCCCACCATATCCAACCCAACTTAGATTTAGTAAGGAGACTATTAGTTTATACCACCATTACATGAGGTTAGATGGAAAGCTTCTTAGACAATTAATTGTATACTCTTTAATAAATGGATTCAATTACTTTTTTAGCCATTGGTAGAAAAAGTTATACAATAGTCATTTATTGTTTGTATTTAAAATAAAATAATACTATAAATAAAATAAAAACTTGGAAGCAATATAAGGGAAATTTCATGAAAATATCACAAACAATTCTTGTAAGTTTACCCTTTAAAAAAAATATTTATTAAAAAATTATTAAGATGTGGTTTGTGTAATTTCGTTAACAGAAGTTACGTTTCATTGATGAAAGAATCAAGAAATTCATTAGTAATTAGTAATTGTACTTAATGTTAATTAAGTATTACTTACGTTACAAGTAGAGTACTATAATTGATTATATAAAATTAATACATGTAAAAAACTATTTAAGTACAATACATAACGGTCTACCCAATTAGCATCTCATAAAAATTATTAAAATTACATTCTCTTCTGATTCCCTTTTATAATTAATTAATTGCGAGGGCTCTTTTGTCCTATTGCCACCCTATATAAAGGACCCCAACACCTCATTCTTTAGCACCAAAAACATAACTCAAACCTCTTTAGCTCAAAATAATCCTCTTCTTTTCTCTCTCTAAGATCAAAGAAAAAATGAGCACTAATATTAATATTGACTCAATTTGGGTATTTGCCCTTTTTTCTAAATGCAACCATTTTTCAACCTTTAATGTTGTTTTGTCCCTGTTTATCATTGCCATAGTTTGGTTAACTATGGCCTTAATCCACTGGTCTTACCCAGGTGGCCCAGCTTGGGGGAAATACAGGCTAGCCCGTTTGTTTCATTGGGCCAAAAACCCAATCCCTGGCCCAAGAGGCTGGCCTATTCTAGGCAGTATGGGCCTCATGACGGGTTTGGCTCACCGTAAGATATCCGCCGTAGCTCAAACTTGTAACGCGAAACGCCTTATGGCTTTTAGCCTCGGCGAAACGCGTGTGATCGTTACGTGCCACCATGAAGTGGCTAAGGATATACTTCATTCATCTAACTTTGCTGACCGACCTATTAAAGAGTCTGCCTATAGTTTAATGTTTAACCGAGCCATCGGGTTCGCCCCGTATGGTGTGTACTGGCGGACCTTACGTAGGGTTGCTTCAACCCATATGTTTAGTCCTAAACAAATTAAGGCCTCTGAGTCCCAGAGGAATGCCATCGCAGAAGCGATGACATACTATTTTGGGACTCAGAGCGGCCCGTTCCAACCACGTGATGTGCTTAGACGGGCCTCGTTGAGTAACATGATGGGCTCAGTGTTTGGGCGGAAGTGTAGTATAATTGAAGGCCCATTAAACAAAGAGAGTGAGGAGTTGAAGGAGATGGTGGGGGAAGGGTATGATTTACTAGGGGTTTTAAATTGGGGTGACCATTTATCTTGGTTAGCTGATTTTGACTTTCAAAAAATCCGGTTTAGATGCTCCCGACTTGTTCCTAAAGTGAACCGGTTCGTTGGTCGTATTATTGCTGAACATCGAGCTAACCCGGTTCCGAACAACCGGGATTTTGTCGATGTTTTGTTATCCTTACCGAGCTCGGATAAACTTTCCGATTCGGACATGATCGCCGTGCTTTGGGTAAGTTTTTCTATTAGAAATATAGTATAACCAACTTATTTCTACTTTTAGTTTTAGAACTACATGCATGATTTATATATTACGTCAATTACGTACTTAATTATTTGAGGATGTTATCCAATTTTTAAAGGTCGAGACAAAAATGCTACAACAACATGTTTAGGAATCGTGACTAATCTTTTGGCGGTTAAAAAAGTACCAAGGACAAATTTAAACCATATTCGATAAGTCTTAATATATAAGGATTGTTGTTTAAGTAGATATAGTGTTGGTGAAGTGAGATGACGTAATGGTCTAAATAATGTTTAATTATAGTTTAAAATTTTAAAAAGTGGAGATATTTAGTTGGTTTTCGAGTTTTTTTTTTTCGTAATACGTATCGATTGGACTGTTTTTTATCCACATAATTTTTCTTAATACCTCGTACAGAACAAAAATGACGTTAATATTCTTTTTGGTTGATAAAAGTGTTAGGTATGTACACTAACGATTGACAAATTAGCTAGTTTACTATGCGCATCAACATAATGATTCATATCAGCTAAAAGTTTATAGAATACGGGATTTTTGTTATAGTTAACAAATTTGTAAGAAATGTTATGGGTGAGGTGAAATTATAGCAAAATAAAAAGCATAATAAGCTTAAAAAAAATAAAAAGTTAGGAAAAGGATTAGCAATTTAAAACAAAGCAAATTTCTAGGTTCCACTTCCACATGTTTAAAAAAAGAGAGTAAAGCTAAAAATGGTATCACTTTCAAGAGGGCCAGATAGGTACTTCCAAGTAGTAAATTTATTTTGATTGACAATGTCGTATCAAATCATTTCCAGATTCTCTAAGATCTTTGATGTTTTCTACCTTTGCATAAACTTCCATCCATTAATATCTTCATTATATTAATTGATTAATTAATTAATTATGTTTTATTTATCAGGAAATGATATTTAGAGGCACGGATACTGTTGCGGTTTTAATCGAGTGGATTTTAGCAAGAGTAGTCCTTCATCCTGATGTCCAATCAAGGGTTCATGATGAGCTGGACATTATCGTCGGAAGGTCACGTGCGGTTTCTGAGTCTGATATTACATCATTGGTTTATTTGACGGCTGTGATCAAAGAAGTTCTCAGGGTCCATCCTCCGGGCCCACTCCTCTCATGGGCCCGCTTGGCTATTGAAGACACTACAGTTGATGGACATCACGTGCCTGCCGGGACCACTGCCATGGTCGACATGTGGGCCATTACCCGGGACCCGGAGGTCTGGCCCGAGCCCGATAGGTTCAACCCGGACCGGTTTTTAGGGTCGAGCCCCGACAGTGAAATCTCGGTGCTTGGGTCGGATCTGAGGCTCGCACCATTCGGGTCGGGCCGACGGGCCTGTCCTGGGAAGGCACTCGGGCTAGCCACCGTGACCTATTGGGTTGCATCATTGCTACACGAGTATGAGTGGGTGTCATCCACGGCGGATGCCACGGTGGACTTGTCAGAAGTGTTAAAACTCTCATGTGAGATGGCTCACCCTCTTACGGTGGAAGTGCGACCTAGAAGGGCATAAGTGATGTGAAGTGAATTCCAAAACTTGTGCTTGACCCGTTATTACTAGATCATCAATCATAATGCCTTGCTTTTTTTTTTTCTTTTTTGGTTAATTTTAGTTTTGTTTATGTTTAATCTTGTTTACCCTTTCTTCCTATCTAGAGTGAGTTAGTGGTGAAAGATTTTATAAAATGACGGTAGAAAACTCTATGTAAATTGGTCTTTTGACTTTGGTGTTGGTTGAGTGTTTGTACATAAACTACAAATATGGAGTGCAAGGTACATACTAATACAAGTATTTAAGAATGTTTCTACATATTTGCAATTAAGTTATATATTCATCCTACAAGTAATGGGAATTAACCAAATTAGCAATAATGGAAATCACAATTATGCAAAATTCTTATTGGAACATATATATACGTAGTATATGAGCTTCACTTGATAATTTGATAATCTCCTACAAGTAATCTCTAAATCACATTTATATGAAATCCTTACAACAAGTTTTGAATAATAGGAGTCAATTATAGCATTAGTAAGTGTTTACATCAAAAATAAAAACACTAGAAAAAAAAAATTTACAACTTCAAGGAAAAAAGTTTTTTTCTATTCCTAAAAAGTCTAGTGTGTAAATTAGGGACAATATGGGTAAAAAAGACCTGACAACTCGATATAATTATATTGCATTCAATAAACAATTCAAATTTTCCTTTTACAAAACCCGAATGACTTCTCAGTTCTCACCCAAACCAAACAATATAGATTACACAATTATTAAATTCTTTGTAATAATAATAAGCATACGGAACCACTAAATATAACACGACTTTATATTATTTTATAATTTTTATCTACATAAGACAACTAGTAGCTCAAAATATAATGAGATTAATTGGTCAGAGTCAAATATGTTTTGTCTCTAACTTATAATCCACCATAATTATTCAAAGTTAGGTACAATACGGCCTTATGGGTAGTAATTAGATTACTAGGCTAACATACATCTCCATAAGATTCAGAATTCACACCCTTAGAAGTTAGAAGCACTGATGGAGTGATGGTTCATAGGTGCCACATAAATTGAGGTGCCACTTAAAGTAAAATTTGGGGCCCTGAAAACTTTGTTGTAAGCTTGTTATCACGTCAATTATTACTCGTAATAGAAAATTGACATGATAGCTGGCAACTATGCCTATTAAAATTAAGAAAGCCCAAACACTTTGCAATCTTCAGGTTGTTGGGTTGTACGGACTCGTGTTGCACAAAAGTACTTCGTAGCTTCTTCGTGTCTTTAACCATGCTGACGTACATAAACCTGCTCCTCTTTAAGATAGCTCGTATAACATTAAATTTTTTATTAGAACTCCGTAAGTTCGTACATATATTGAAGATAGCTCGTATAAGATTAAATTTTACTCCGTAATTAACATCATTCAATCATTGTATTATTTCACTTTTATTTATTAATTAGCCAAAAACAATACATATAGTAATACTTTAACTCCTTTTAAAGCTAATTGATTCTTTTATCAAAAGAGAGAAACTAAATCAAAGGTGTTCTATGTGACTAGGAAAGAAAGATTGTACTAGTATATGGTTTGTGTTTATAACTAGCTAGGATTGAACTCATCTACCCATGCTTTGTGTATGTAACTATCACTATGTTACAAAATATGAGATTAGATGATTCTATACCTATTAGGTGCTCTAAATTTCTTTCTAATTAAATATGAGATTATTATTGCAAATACGTCTCGATCTTTGGCTCAGTGGTAATAAGGCTATTAGGTGCTCTACATAATGAGTGATGACATCTTAATTCAGTCCTAATTGTCTTTAAGGGTCATTCTTCAAGATTACCAAAATAGGAGTTATTGTAGATATGAGAAACCTTTCTATATTTCAGATATTATTAATAGCTTAAACAATAAGAAAAGAACTTTAAATAATATTTTAAAAAAATCTAATGTATCTGTAAGTTACAAAAAAAGACTCCATTTGTATAGTAAAAATGAATATTTGCATAATATGGATGAGACCAAAGTGATGATATTGCACTTAGTGGCCGCTTTCCAGCAAGCAAGTCTTTAATAAACTCTGTCGATTTGTGGTTTAAATTGCCCTACTCTATATGTTAAAGACATAAAGTAAGCAAGTGATTTTTTTTGTAATCGGTCATCATCAAAGGACAAAACATAGTAGAAAAACTAATTAGACCACTCCAACTACATTACTATTACTCTTTAGTACAAAAGATTATTATTAAATAATTTTGCGAAAAGAGGATGTACTTTATCAGCATCAATTTGTTTCATATCATTAAAGGTAGATTATGGTGTCCAAATTTTACAATCAAATCTCTTCTATATTATTATTTTTGCGACTCCATATAAACAATAAAAGTACCACACATTTATCGTAAGTTTTCTCAGTGGGCTTTTTGCTACTAACATAGTAACATCACTAACATGCCAGAAAATAAGAACAAAATAAAAGATGTACATACATAACCCACTTTGTCTCCTTTGCTACCTTTGGCCTGAAGTATCCTTATTAATTGCTTTAAATAACCAAATGTTTAGGGAGAAGTTGCATGAATAATAATACTTTTGATCGAAAGGCCTTCTTCTTTTCGAGAACCAATAATTTACATTGATTTGTACTATATATATTGGATATTTGCATTTGTTGATAAGCTTTAATTTGGTGCCTGTCTTGTCTATGATTTCATGGTATGATGTTAACTATGTCCTTAGTTTGATTTGCAAGAGTTATAATACAGTGTCTATGTTTAAGCCCCACATAAAACATGAAAGGATTTAAAAGTGATCCGATAATATATAACGGACCAATCCTTACTACGGAAGATCATGAAAGATATCATAGCTTTAACACACGTAAAAGTCATCACAAACTCAAACTTGAGTCGATTTTGATTTCTTCTAATCTAGCTATTAGGATATTAAATAGCATGTGAGTTAAGACAAGATGTCTTACATTGAAGAAATAAAAGAAGAATGACTAATATATGAGATTGGTGAAGTACTACTTTACGCCTTTTCCCATTACCATAAGTTTTAACGTTGTTGGACTTGTATGTTGATCAACATGCAATGGATCGGACTTTTTAGCTTTAAGAGGGAATAGATCTTGAAGACTACTTCCAAGTTTCATAAACAAGTCTCAACATTTGCATTAATGTTACTCAGATCATGTGCTACAAAATTGTGGTACATGCATGGACAAAATTCTAAAGGTAATAAAAGATGCAGGTAAAAAAGATTTATAAAATAAAATCCATACTCCGTAATTCATTCTTTGCAAAGTAGATGTACATAAACGACATTACATATTATCAATAACATCAATGCTTTACTTAAAGATGCATTGCATAAGGGGGACAAAAGGTCCTTTAAAGATATGTAAATGGAATTGAAGATCCAACTTTAAGTCTCAAAATTTATGATCCACTATCTCTTTAACCCTAAGATAGGTGTAATCCAACTTTAACAATAAAGTTAAAGAGCTCAACTTACTCGTAAGTATGTACGATAATGAATAATCAACAAGTGTTTAGATCAGCTAATAAACCATGGTCATAACTTCGAGACTTTATAATGCTTATTAAGAGAGTTTTACACTCAATTGTGACAGGATCCGATTTAACTTCAAATTAATCTGAATCTAATAGGCTTTAAAGTAGATATGATATTTTTCCATAAAAAAAAAGTATTGACATGCAATGATGATTCATTTACTTTCAATCTTTGTCTATCAAATCAGCACATCTCCTAGCAAAACATTGAACATTAAAAACCCGTGAACATATAATCTTTAATGCATCATCCCACACTATAATTGAGTCCAAAAAAAAAAAAAAAAAAAAAAAAACAAGGGCATCGGCGTCGTATATATTATGCATACATGCATGATGGTCCATTATTATAATTATGCATACATCATATATAGAAGTATATATTATATAGTCCAACTATTATAGAGTATGAGTTAATGCAATATGGTCCATAACACAAACATATCACGCAACTATACAAGCATATAAGGGTCCATTATATGCAGAACGAATCAGCCCATACACAAGCATATAAGGGTCCACAACGCAAGGTGTTGAGCTCATCATGAATAGCATGGCTGCCAAAGATGCTAACTCAAATATCCTGAAATGTTGCAGGGACCAGCTTGAGAGGTTGCAAGATGTTAGGTTGGATTTTGAAGGTAGAAATGCTAACAAGGCTGCTGATCTCCTAGCCAAGTGCTGTAGAACTTCCCCAAATCAGGATGTAACCTTTGTTATTTTGAATGACCCACCTGACTTAATTCGGGATGTATTATTGGAGGATAAACCTCCCTAACTCTTGTAATATTTTGCTAAACTTTTAATCTATTTTCCTCCCCCGGCTTTGCATCAAAAAAAAAAAAAAAAAAATCAGCCCATACACAATTTTAGAATCTCTTAAAGTGGCTGAAAGGTACTCTGTATGGGTTGTGTGATCTTCTTTCGTTTCATTTTGATAATTTTGAATTGAATGTCATGCATTCAAGCTTAGCTATTCATAGTTTAATTTTGATGTTCTGGAAAAATAATGATTTCCTAATAACACATCGATTATGATTTGATTTCCTAATTAGACCCTTTTATCTTTCATAGTTAAAAAAATTTACAAATTGTGAAAGTAAACTTGTATGTGCAATACGATAGGAACAAGCCATGCCGGAGCAGCAGGAAGAAAAATTACTCCAAACTCGTTTTGTAAATGTGAATATTGTAGATGCACGGTGTGTTAAACAATGTATTATCTATCATTTCAAATAAGAAATAGAAAATAGAATAAAATGAGAGATCAGAGTTGCACTCTAACAGCAAAGCTGCAGAATGCAGATAGCATATTCCTCATTTCTGATTCAAGTACATCACCATGAATAGAATTGGACCCTTAAATATTTAATCAACGACAAGTTAAGCAACTTAAATGCAACAGTATAAAATTACAATCAAATCAAGAAGCCTATTGAATCGATCCCATATAAGCTCATCAATTGCATTTTTGAGTTAAATAATCTAGCTGGTCGATTCTTTCTTGAAGTTCTTCAGGCCAAAAGCTAAACCTAGTATGACCAACGGCAGCAGGAACTGCAATAACTTAATCAGGAATCCGGAAGATTGGTTGGTCTGTGTGGTTGCCTGGGAAGGTTGAGACTTTGTAGGCTTGTGTTTAGATGGGATGGTAGAAACATCAACATCACCAACATAGTAGTTCTTCAACATGTCTCTTGCGTTATCACTGTGGCCTATATCTTCAAAATCTTCTGTTGCATCCTTCCCTACAATGATTTCAAAATTGTATAAATAATGCTCACAAGTAATAAAATATTAAAAAAAAAGTGAATCCGTGGAACACACACACAAACACAAGAAAGCTAAACCTCTTACCAGTCGCTGTGAGCAAGACATCATCACCACCAGGGTGGTCGTCCAGGAAGGAAGTTACATCATAGGCCTGCATAAGTTGTTTGAGATGACATTCAAGTCAATAGATGGCTTTGAACACAGCATAATTTGATTTTCAAGCATTATTATCATTATCAAATCACAGCAAGGGTATAAATTTCGTCACAAGTTTGATGTCAGTGCATCTTTCACAATTCTGGGCTCAAATCACAGCAAGGATATAAATTTCATTGCAAGATGTCGGAGCATCTTACACAATTCTGGGCTCTAGTCAATTTTGACAAATCTTTTGGGGCAATTACAAGAGTATTATATGGCTTTGGAGATGGTTTATTAAAGTGTTTTGAATGAGGTTCATGGGAGAAATCAGAACTTTGCACAGGCAACCATACTCCCTAGCTGCAAGTCTGCCAGGCCATTGAAAGCAAAAAATAGGCTAGCAGCAAGATTGGAACTGCACACAGGCGCTCATGCACGTCTGCACGACTGAGTGCAGGATTATATTGGCTTAAGCTCGTCTATTATCATTCTAGAAACAATCATAGCCATAGAGCTAGCCATTTTTAGGGTCTATTTTCAATAATAACTTAGGCTATTGACTTCAAAGTTATTGAATATGTGCACTAAAACATAAACTCTATATGACAGTAACAATTTGAGTAATCAACCAGCTTCCAAGTTAATCCATGTGCATCAATTTCAACAAATTCAATTAAAAACATTTGTCTCACTTATACAGGTCAGTTTCTCTAAAATTGGATCAAAACCAAAAATAAATTTTCCACAAAAAGATTGGCTAGAATTAAGCTATAAAAGTTCAGCATTGCTCAGGTTTCATAACATTAACTAGTAACGATCATAGTAATACTAGATACAACAACACATGACGTATTGCAAAACGTTAACACGAGTTGCTTGCTGTAATATACACAAGTAACCAAGAAGGTAAGACAATAGCACCAGACAGTGATTCAAGTCCCAACTTTAATCCCAATACTACAGCTGTGTCATACCAAAAAATTTATCGGAATTCACTAACATACTTGAAGCTTAACCCGCAGGTTCTGCATTGTCAGCTTTCCGCTTTTGCAAGTTAAATTGTGTAATTGTGACTAGAACTAATTACTTGGTATCCTGATTAATGTAAGATTCTAGTATCCCTTACATTGATTAAGAGTGTATAATTAGTAAAGGCGGTCATTGATCTAACAACGTTTCGTAAATGAGTCATTGATCTAACAACGTTTCTTAAAGGCGGTCATGTTTAGATCTTTCATCTCGTTCCTTCAGATGTCAATTCCACCCACAAGGTCATATAATTTCGGCCAAGATTAAGGTATTCCCCAACCAATTATAGGGTGCGTTAATGAAACAAATTAAAGTATAACCATTCCCAACTAACTTGCGATGTATTTCATAGCATTTACTGCCCTTTAGATCTGTTCTAATACTCTAATCAAGCACCTCCTCTTCAAATCTTCGAAATTCTCATTCTACTTTGTTCAACAAAACCACAAATCTAACCCAATAACTTACCGATTAAAAATATATGTTGAGCAAAATTTTAGGCTATCAACAGAATTTTATGCAATGCAAATTTCAATTTTATCAAAAACACAATTTCCAATTAAAAATTCCATCTTTCAACCTCTATATATTAATTTCAATTCCCAATTAAAAAAAAATTATAATAATCAGAATCATAAAGCTCAAATTCATAGATATAAATCGCAATTCGTAGTAAAATGTAAGAAAAAGACTGACCTTGCCAGAAATAATCAACCAGCAATCATCTTTAGTGTTATGCTTTGCGACTTCCTCAAATCCATGAAGTTTGGGATCTGAACTCATCTTTCCACAACCTAATCAAATTACACCCCCAAAAAATAGGAAAATAAAATTAAGAATCAATGAAATTTAAACCATAAATTACCTGAAAATAAAAAAGACAGGAGATTTAGATCATACGAGAGAGAGAAGTGCAGAGATTGATGGGTCAAAGTTGAGTTGGTTTTTCAATTGAGTTATCGTTAACTTGTTAATCGCTGACTTAAAACAACGTCTCGTGTGATTAGCGCGTGGGACACGTGGGAGTTATTGGGCCGCGTGCTTCTCCAAATATATCAGTAGGTGTTTGGGTCTATTACGGAGTACTACGTATTTTGAACTGCTGTGATCTGCTATGTTAAAATCTGCTCTATGATGTTGAACCCTGTTTTACTGAGCTCTTAGATTGTACAAGAACGGGTAGTGACACGAATAAAGGTAAGAAATCAATACAAGAAAACATCTATCTCAAAATAGGGGCACGGGTATGACATATTAAAAATCATATAATAAATTTTTAAAAAGAATTTGACCGTATATAGGGTGGCGTGTCGCAAAGCACAACATACCCTATTATAGTAGGACACGGTCCGAGACGTTTCTTCGTGTGTCCAACGAGTGTTAGTGTCTGGCACGATATTAGATACGAACACGATAGGTAGGTGAAGTGTCCATGTATTCTAGCTAAACTCTGCTCTAGTAAAATCTGTTCTGCCTAACTTTGCTGAAATCTACTCCGCTACACTTGAAAGCTAAAAAAAAGGCCTAGTTTTAGGTCTTTTGGACCTGTTTCCAACTTTGAGCCCATTTTTAATTTATTACACCACCCACCAACCCCTTCCCAACCCAAATATAGGAAATTATATTTATATATATCAAAATATGTATTCTTATTTTTTTTTAACACAATTAAATATGTATTTTATTGACACTTGTTTCTTGAAATTAATATGTTAGTTTATTAGGCTATTTAATAATGACGTAGTGTGAAAAGGTAGGTGTGAATGGTGTGATAAATAGGCTCAAATGAATACTGTACTCTATAGAAAAAGAAAACGGACATGTGCTTAAAGATAATGGGTGATCTCGTACATAAATGAGAAACAATGCGCTCATACATTATACTAGTGCCTTGTAGGAGATTTAAGTTGTTACTAAGGTTCAGTTCACTCCGGCTTAATTTCGGTTTATTTCAATTCAATTCATCTAATAATTTCCTTCTCTTATAAAATATTTATTTCAATTCAATTTAGTTCATTTCAGTTCAACTTAGTTCATTAAATGTGAATAGGCCCTAAGTAACTTACTAACTTTGTTATGCAACAATGCAAGTGCCAATTAATTCGAAGGAATGTTGCCATTGACTAGTATGTTAGATACTATAGACCTATAGCTATACAGTGGGTTTCTGGTGCGGCTGGCCGCACCATGCGACAGGTTGTCAAATTAGCAAATGACAAAGTAACCCCAAGACAAAAGTAACCCCTAACTGACTTAGTAACCCCTGACCAAGTAACCCCTGACCTAATAACCCCTAGTAACCCCAAGTAACCCCTAACCGACCTGGTAACCCCCGACCTAGTAACCCCTAACCGACCTGGTAACCCCCGACCTAGTAACCCCAAGTAACCCCTAACCGACCTAGTAACCCCCGACCTAGTAACCCCAAGTAACCCCTAACCGACCTAGTAACCCCAAGTAACCCCTAACCGACCTAGTAACCCGTAGTAACCCCAAGTAACCCCTAACCGACCTAGTAGCCCCCGACCTATTAACCCCAAGTAACCCCTGGCCGCCGACCTAGTAACCCGAAGTAACCCCTAACCGACCTAGTAACCCCTAACCGAACCACCTAGTAACCCCTAAACGGATCTAGTAACCCCTTACCCACCACCAACAAAAACTACCACCACCAACAAACCAATACCAACCTAAACGCCTTGCCACTAGCCCCTAACCCACAAACAAACTCCGATCCAATCAAACCATTAAAAAAAAAATCAAATCAAACAAATACCTTAAAATGTTAACAATGGTTTCGAATATCACTTCAAATATGGTTAAAAAGGCCAAATTCGACCATGAAAATTCTAGATCTAGAGTTTTCATGGCTGAATTTGGCCTAAAAAACTTTGAACTTGTTTTCCGACGACGGAGTCACCAAACCACCACTACCCTCCCAGTGAAACCACTATTTCCGACGAACGAACCATCGACAAACAAACCATGAAGACGATTGCGAAATTAGTGTTACGTTCTCTGAGAAAATGAGATGAAAGTTCTGGCTTGAAGAAGAAAAGAGGAGAGAGAAAGAGAATAGAGAGGAGAGAGAAAGAATTTTAAAAAACAAAAAAAATTGTGGCTGCCACACAGCCACATATGAAACTTTGTAATAGCTATAATAATATGTTAGAGATATGAGATATCGGAAAATATATGTATGATATATTTTCCGTGAGTATCATTCAGAGAATAATATATTTAGAATATTTATGTTAAGATGTTATTTTGAAAATATATCTTTAGGGTTTATTGTTATGTTAGTATATCTAAAATTAATTTGATATACACTAGTGTCAATTAGTTTGATTGATTAAAGTTTTTGAAAGTGATATCTAAAATTAAACATGAGATAATTCACATCTACATTATTAGTCTTCTATTAATCTCCGCACTTGACAAATTGATATATTTAAATAATCTCTGTAAAGGATCTACAAATTACGAGTAGTATCTAATAGATGAAAAAATTGTTCCATAATAAACAAATTGTTCCGCATATATCATAATATGGAATTCAACCAACTATTGGTCATCACTACTAGTATTATATGGGATATGATGATACCATGAATTCTTTTTATTATTTGCCTTTTTGTTTAGTCAACCAGAGCGCACAACCACTCAAGAAAAGCTAGAGCTTATCAAACTGTTTATTATTGACCATGAGAAAAGCAAGGATGATGTACATAATATATTTTAATTAATCTGTAATAAGAAGATGAGAATAATCCGCTTTTCCTATGATTTTTTTGAAAAAAAATAATATACAAGTATTTGCTTTCGACTCTATTTTATCTTAAAACTTCGTAAAAGTGTAACCTACTCACCAAGTCACCAGCAATGCAAAACCAGTCACCAAATAATACTACTGTGTTGCAGAAATCATAGCACGTACATGCCATGCAACTGATGCAAGATATACAACATATAGAGTCATCAAGAAAATTAACTATGATAATGTAAATTCCTACAAATTGAGACATGATTTATTGACTTATTTCAAATAGGATCCTCCATAGCACACAATAGTTTAATTAATTCATACACGTCTTTAATAAAACCTCTATTTTATTGTTCAAGTGTTACGGTAGTAATACTTATAGTCTCAATAAATCACAACACCAAATACTGCATTTTCCTTACTACTATTGTAGTATACTAAATTAGTTTTTTTTTTTTTTTTTTTTTTTTTTTTTTTTTTTTTTTTTTCAGCTTATATAAACAATTTAAATTGAATATATCAGCCAAAAAAGAAGAATCAAGAAAAATCAATGTTTCATGCATTAATGACAAATTAATTTTTTTTTTTTGAAACCACGTTTAGTACCAATTTTATTAATCAACGGACAATTTGTCCATTAGAACGTAAGGAGAAATTACAGGTGGCAGAAATTCTCCCAAACTTGTTCGACACCAAAAGGTACTAAACTAGCAAGGTGATGAGCAACGTAGTTCCCATCCCTTCGTACATGCGACCACGAAACAAAATCAAAATTAGAACTAATAGAAATGATATCATCAAGCATTGAGTCGAGATCAGAGAAGAATGTAGCAGCCTTTGAAAGCCGGATTAGCACGCTGACAATCGGACTCCATAATCACCATTTTGTATCCATAACGCTGCGCAAGTTTCACCCCAAAATGCAGAGCCTTACATTCAGCTACCTCAGGGGGCCAATAGCCACGAGATCGACGCACTCCAGCAAACAAGACTTCACCTGCTGCATCTCTAGCCACGGCTCCAAGGCCAATCCACCCATCATCCTTTAAAGATGCATCACAATTGACTTTAATAAAATTGGGAGGAGGAGGAAGCCATTTCTTCGAGCTCTTACATTTTTTGCTCTTCACAGCCCCATAAATTTTGGCCGCATAACTCCCACAATCATCCACCAAGCGGAGGAGGCCCCCATTACTCTTCATGAGAAACGAACATTGTTTCTCTAGTAGCATTATTGAAAATATGTCCAACTTTTTACCTTGTTGGACTGCTGACTGGGTATAGGTAGGGACATGATTACTTGGCAAGTGTTGCTGACTTTGGTGTTAAAAATTGACGAACGTTATCTTCTCAACCGGGACCACGCAGTAAACCCAAAAGAACAAAAGAAAGCTACTGCTCTCTAAAATGGCGAGAGGAGATAATTTTCATTCTTGTTGGCGATTCCAAATCCGGCGTAGCTGATGCTCTGAGGCGGTTTCCAGTCTTAATTGGTTGATATTCTGTGTGAATGGAAGTAGAGGTTAGTCGATTGGTTTAATGTTGGTCATTGTTTAATTGTATTAGGGTTTCTGAAGATATGTTCTGCTAATTTTTTATTAAATTGAGTACCGAATGTAGCAAACTTTGTTAATTGAACTATAAATTGTGAAATAAATTGCAAATATCAGTTACTAGTTGATATTTTGGTTACAATTTAGTGGTTCAATTTGTTTGTAGTTTTGTTGTTCGAATATTGCAGTTTTTTGTAATTGAACTTGAATTGTGAATTAAATTACAAATATTATTTGGAAATGGGTTGATGTAGTTAGTGGTGTAAGTTGTATCCTTTGATTTTAACTGATTGTTCAAATTAGGTTTTGATTTTTTTCCAAAATTAAAAATTAAAGTGCTGCGATATTCAAGTGTGGTTTCGTTTGGAAAAATTGAGTTGTATATTACTCTAAAATTGAATTTATGAATTCTAGTTACCTGGTAGAATGTATAGCTGAAAATTGATTTGATTGAGCCTATAGCATCTGTATTTTGTTAATTGGTTGATATACTAGGATTATTACTGTTTCAGTTGCACTTTTGGTTGTTAGAAACTGCTTATTTCTGTTGCACCTAGCTCTGACATGGTAGAATCTGCTATTTTCTGTCTTGTGTCTGTGTTGTTAATTTTGCTCAACTGCTCCTTTTTTGTTAGACACATTATTTTGGTTTTGCTAAGATTGCTAATGTTTAAGTTGGAATGTGAATCTATGTTGTTTTATGTGTGGAAGGAGTAAAAGGATGAAATGGGGACTGATAATTTTGACTCGGATATGGAACCGGTTATAGGGGGCATTGAGGTTGGTGTTGTAGATCGGGGCAGTGGAGTAAAGTTTAGGAATACTATTGATGTGGAGGTTGAAGATGTGGGGGGTGAAGGTATAGAAGATATAGTAGTTGAGGATGTTGTTGTTGACACTGATAATGTCACTGGACATGGTGGTGAAACTGATGACTCAAATGCAATTTCTGTTAGGTATTTATCCCCCATGAAAACAATTCATACGACACACACAGTTGTTGGCAGCAACCAAATGACTGTGCTCACTGTTGAGGAGCCTAAGCTTGGGATGGTATTTAAGTCTTGGCAAGAAATTGAAGCTTATTATAAGGAGTATGCTGAGCAGATTGGGTTTGGAGTGACAAGGGTGCAGGGAGTAAATTCTAAGCAGGACAAGAGTAAAAGAATTGCTACCTCTTGGAAGTGTGAGTGTTGGGGAAGACCCGACATGAGGGCTAGGAGGGAAGCCAAAAAGAGGGCAAAGGCAATGGGAGTTGGAGGTGCAGAGGGATTAGTTGACGGTGATATATATGAGAATGAGTTGAGTCGTGCAAAGCGGACTTCAAAAAAGTGTGAATGTTTGGCCCGAATTTATGCTAGTCTTAATGAAGATGGTGCTTGGGAATTGAAGACCGTGCACTTAGAGCATAATCACTTGATAGATCCGGCTCAAGCGAAGCTTGTGAAGGAGTATCGCATGAAGCACATCACCTCAAAGGTAAAGAAGAGGTTGATGGATTTCTATGAACAAGGTGTGTCGATATCTCAGATTCATGGGTGCATGGCAACTGAGCGAAATGGAGTGAAAAACATGCCGTTCACTGTCAAAGATTTACAACATGAGGTATACAAGGCTAGGCGATTGAAGATGGTTGGAGGTGATGCAGTGGCTATGATGGAGTTTTTTCAAAAAATGCAAGCCGGCAACCAAAACTTTTTCCACGCACAACGTTTAGATGAGGAGGGGAGGCTTAAGGATGTTTTGTGGGTAGATGCTAGAAGTAGAGTAGCATATGAGGAATTCGGGGATGTAGTTTGTTTTGACACAACCTACCTAACTAACGAGTACGAATTCCCTTTTGCTAACTTCGTTGGTGTGAACCACCATGGCCAAACTTTGTTGTTGGGATGCGCACTTATATCACATGAAGACTGTGATACTTTTGAATGGGTATTCCGGCAGTGGCTAGCATGCATGAACAACCGACCTCCTCAAGCTATTTTGACCGATCAAGCAGCAGCCATGCGGAGGCCCCTACTTGAAGTCATGCCAAACACTATTCACCGTTGGCGTATATGGCATATTATGAGCAAGATACCGGAAAAACTTGGCAAGTGTGGACGGTTAGTTTTTTTCATTAACTAACCCTGTTTAACTACTAATAAGTATATGTTTTTGTTGTTTGTTAAATTTGATTGACTGTTCTACCCTTGAGCAGTATGATCAACTTCATATATATGGCTATACTGTGTTCTGCCTCACTGCATTTCAGATACCTTTAATGCAATCTGCCATTTCAAATATTTAAAATGTACAATGTCTAACTATTAATAGTTTTATGTGGTGGTTGTACCTGCCATGTTGTGTTCCTTCTCTGTTTGTTCATAGGTTTAATTACAATGCCCCCCCCACCTCTGGTACATATTTTACTATCTTGTCATAGTTGCTCATGGAATAAATTTCAGTGCTGGTCATATCTAATGAAAGACCTTTTTCTGTATTGATTTGTATATGTTTTTGTTGTTTGTTAAATTTGATTGACTGTTCTACCCTTGAGCAGCATGATCAACTTCATATATATGGCTATACTGTGTTCTGCCTCACTGCATTTCAGATACCTTTAATGCAATCTGCCATTTCAAATATTTTAAATGTACACTGTCTAACTATTAATAGTTTTATGTGGTGGTTGTATGTTATGTACTGAATTCGACTAATGTACTTTGTGCAATTGGAATGTAATTGAGAATGAAAGCTTGAGTATTTTTGATTGATTGAAGAACGATTACAAAGGGATAAACATAACTTGAGGTTATGACTCTCTCTAGCAGCTTGAGGCTACAAGTCTCTCTAGTGTTAACTCACAAATTTCTGAATGATTCTTGCTAATGCTACTACTACCATACATATACTCAAGACTTAGATCAAACATGTGATATTAATTAACTAAAATAGAAACCCATAAAGAGCATGATTAAAGAGGGTTGCTTCCCTTCCCAAACTACTCTTTAATTAGCCTTGTCATGTTGCTTCTTGTTGCTGTCAACTCTTGACCCCCTGCTGCCCCAACTTAGCGCGCCTCGTATACACCAAAAGTTGTGGTTGACTTGCGGTGTTGACTCCGTTTAGCCAGTCCATAACATTGTACCTGCCATGTTGTGTTCCTTCTCTGTTTGTTCATAGGTTTAATTACAATGCCCCCCCCACCTCTGGTACATATTTTAATATCTTGTCATAGTTGCTCATGGAATATATTTCAGTGCTCTGGTCATATCTAATGAAAGACCTTTTTCTGTATTGATTTGTATATGTTTTTGTTGTTTGTTAAATTTGATTGATCAACTTCAAATATATGGCTATACTGTGTTCTGCCTCACTGCATTTCAGATACCTTTAATGCAATCTGCCATTTCAAATATTTCAGTGCTGGTCATATCTAATGAAAGACCTTTTTCTGTATTGATTTGTATATGATTAGTTACCAAGATTTTCTCAACCCTCTAAAAGCGGTTGTGTATGAGAGTTTTACCCCCATGGAGTTCCACGACCGATGGGCAGAGCTTATATCTGAGTACAATTTGGAGGAGAATGACTGGCTGCAAACCCTCCACAAAGAGAGTTATATGTGGGTCCCGTCTTACATGAAGGAGTTCTTTTGGGCAGGTATGAAAACCACTCAGAGGGTAGAGAGCATACATCGGTTTTTCGATGGCTATGTGAACCGACAAACCAAACTTCATGAGTTCCCTCAAAAGTATTGCATGGCGTTGAACAAACGGCTCCAAGATGAGGAGAGTGCGGATGACCGTTGCTCCAAGTACCTGAGAAGGTTAGTTAGTGGGTTTAAGGTTGAAGAAATCTTTTGGAAGTTATACACGGACAATAAGTTCCAAGAAGTTCAAAAACAGTGTTCAAGGATGATGTACTG
Organism: Chenopodium album; assembly: GCF_948465745.1. Lineage (NCBI taxonomy): Eukaryota > Viridiplantae > Streptophyta > Magnoliopsida > Caryophyllales > Amaranthaceae > Chenopodium > Chenopodium album. Next base: position 76,419,641 of record NC_137840.1, on the reverse strand, counting down.
CAGCATTCGAGAGGAGAAGGTCTTGTCAGAAAGCCTTATTCATTATTTGGTGCGGGATCGTGTATGGATTGTTCCACCCGGTGCTAGTGAGGATGTAATTACAGATAGGCGGAGGATCTACAGTGTTTCATTCTTTCCGACCACAAAGGAGGTGCAATGTGAATGTAGGATGTTCGAGACACATGGCATACTATGCAAACACTCCATTAGGATCCTTGATGAAAATGATGTGGAAGTTCTTCCTGATAAGTACATTTTATCACGCTGGCGGAAAGACATTCCCCGGAGACACACAAGGGTCAAAGTTGCTGACCATGATCCCGGAGAGACGGATCATGTGAAGAGATTTGACATGATGATGAAAAAAATTTGAGCCTTTATGTGAAACTGCCGCGATGGTGAACGATCAGACAGTTCATATCGTGATTGAAGCACTCTCAAAACTACAAGCACAACTGATCAGACGTTTGCCGAAATGACGGTTATCGATCATTGGACCAAGGACATATGGCAATAATGAGGTAAGTGATCATAAGCACAGCTGATAGGATTAATAGGATACAAAGTTAATGTCACGATAATGGTTATGCTGATAAGATAGAGGATGAAATAACAAGACTATAATAGAGATTAGTGGTCAAATAACCCTGTTCAGATTACCATAAACTTACAAACGGTAGAGTAATCACTTTCAATTCACGGTTCTCAAAATGACGGTTAACTTAATTGGAGCAGTGATACATTGCAATAATGAGGTAACTGATCATAAGCATAACCGATAGGATTTATAGGACACCTAAATAGTTAATGTCACGATCTATATTTGAGATTAGTGGTTAAACAACCCTTTTAAGATTAATAGGATACAAAGTTAATGTCACGATAATGGTTATGCTGATAAGATAGAGGATGATATAGAGTAATGAATTTTGATTCATGATTATCTAAATGACGGTTATCGATCATTGGACCTAGGATACATTGCAATGATAGTAAATCATAACATTGACACTAATGACCATATTACACTAATGAGGTTAGTGGTCAAATAGTCCTTTAAGATTAATGGTTAACCTAAAACGGCTAATGACATAACATAATGACATGCTTAAAGTGATGAATTAGGTAGGGTAGGTTAATATTCTCAATCAATCAAGGCAATTGAGATAATCGATAATAGTGAAATGAGTGAAATAGCTAGGGTAATATTCCAAATCAATCGAGGCAAATGAGATAATCAAACACATGTATAATTATAATTATAATTAAATCTAATCCATTATAAACTAAATTACATGATTAGTATTACACAAATATTTAAATTAAAATTATATAACTTCTATTATTATTCAACCACATAATGTATCAAGATCAAACAAAAAAATGTAACAATTGAGGGTTACTAGGGGTTATAGGGTTTAGGGTAATAGGATATAGGGTTTGCTAGTATAGTACTGTTGTTGAGACAACTCATGGGAAAGCTTTTATTGAGGTTGAGTGTACTAGTAAAACAAAAATTGAACTACAGACTGCAGAAGAATCAAATTTTGGTTCAAACAAACTACTAAAATAAATTGATTTGTCTTTATGTGCTTAGCAGCTAGCAAAAAAAGCACCCTGTCTGCATAAGGGGAACTAGAATAAAAAGGATACCACACCTCCACAAATCTATTTCTTTATTTTGTTTCTATTCTTCACCTTTTCCATGGCAAACCCTCACACTCCCAACCCCTCTGGTTTCTTCTTTGCGCCACCAACAGAGAACGTTGTTCATTGTTTCGAATACAACAAAAACACTGAGCCGGAAATCAAATTTAATGACTATGTTTACTTCTACAGTCCCAGAGGTTTGCCAACTTTACATGTTGTAGAGTCCGATATCTTGAGCAAGATTGTTGCTAAGCCCACGGAGGAGCAACACAGGATGGACAAACTGATGATGATGGATGAGTCCGGGGTGATTCTTCCTGCTCACTTTCCCAACATAGCTGATGTCGTGGGTAAGCCCGAGGTTCAAGCCGTCATTCGAGAGCTGGAGAATGATGCAACCGTGGAATATGAGGGCAAAACTAAAATAATACCAAAGCGGTTGGTTAACTTGATCGACCCGAAGCCAATAGTCCCGCAAAGTGGCCCTATTTACTCTCTACGAATGGGTGGGTTTACCACGGAATTCGGGAGCTACACCGATGAATTTGTCTTCCTTCAGGTACAATTCGCCACTTTGATTAAATTGGTTTGTGTAATTATTTTTTTATTTACTTAGTTGCATTTCTGGTTAATATTTACTTGCATATATGCATGTTTTTAGGTACTTTACTTTCTTATAATGTATGTTCAAATAACATAACTGTTGTATTACTATGATTTTAGGACTATAATAACTAAGTTTTCCTTTTGGTTAAAAAGTTTGTAAAACTAGAGAATTATTAGGTTCACGATGTACATACTGGACAAAATTATGAAATGGGGAGTTTAATGACTAAGCTAAAAAATTATAAATTATTCACTAATTTACTAATTAAACAAATATCACACCAATGTTTTTTTTAATTTTTTATTTGTTTAAAATTTGGTGGGGCTAATTTTTAAATGTCCCACGAATCATTCCATTGAACTTATTAATTTCATTCCAATGTCTCTTATAACATGTTGTATTAAATTGGGACAGTAATTATTTTATACTGGTGGCCTAATTTTATAACCACAGGTTGCATTTGTTGCACTAGTTAGTAATGATGATTTAACTTTTATTTATTTAAATCAACCAGTTATCAATTTGGGCTACAAGATTGAACCACATCATTAGGCTGGACCCTTTTAGTGGACTGTATATTGAGTTATTATAACCCATACATGGATCAAGTTTAAATAGAGGAAATTATTGCAAATATGTTGTATTGAACGAACAATTACTTTGATTAATACGCTTTCTTAAAAATAAAAATTAAAAAACTGTGATTAATACGCGATTTTGTATTTACAAAATGCAAGGTGAAAGACAAAATGAGCGCCATCAACTTCACGCTCACCCAGGACCAGTTCATTGAACATCAGCCCACAAGTCGCTACCAAGCTATTACGCTTCGCCCGGTGTTAGAAAATGACAAGAAGACCCTCAACATTGGCGCTGCTGTGATCCTATGGAGTGGTCGTAGGATAACACGACCATCATTTGTGCCCCACTTTCAACAAGTGGTTGGAACTCACAACCCTATTTTCATGATTGTGGCAGAAATCGGGGCAACATCCTTCAACACTGAAAGTATTCTGCGCAAGCTTGGGACTGCTATGAAGTGGAGATTTGATGCAGGGAAGGGTATAATGGGAGGCAGCATCGTATTCTGGGATCCAAGTAGAGTTAATGCTACGGTGATGGTTGCAGACTCACAAACTATTGAGCTCCGAATGCTGGGTTCAATCAATGCAAATGAGGTAAGTTCAGATCATATATTCCCCCAACTAATTCACTAATCATCTGCCATTTGTAACATAAAAAATTATTCATCAATTATTGTTAAATTGTATGAGCTAACTTAAATTAAGTATTGGTGAACAGGAATAGGTGAACTGATGTGTGGCTTGCTGCGTCGAATGGGAGGAACTCATTAATTCACTACTATTACGTCTGTAATATATAAATGCTGGTGGACTAGTAATGGTACTTAGCTTGTGTGTTGCCTTTAAAATTTCAACTATCTGAGACTTGGACTACTATTATATTTATAAAACAATTAAGCCTATGTGTGCTAACATGGGCATATGTGTGCGTGGTTTAACTCCACGTGTATGTATGATATTATGTGTTTATGTACGCTATTATGTTTGAGCTTTATGTTTTCTTCAAGGGCTGATTTGAGGTGACAAGAACTAGTTAACATGCATCGTTTTCACAACTGGACATATTTAAAACTCCAAAATTGCATTGTCGATTATCAGTAGTGTCATGTTTGCATAGAGCACCACAAAATAAAAGTAACTAATTACACCCAGGATTTATCATTAAATGTAATACAAGAAAAGTTTTATCCCACTGCACAATCCCAACTCATCCCAATATCGAGCTCTTCATCCTGGCTTATGGTGTGCAACTGTGCACAATTGAACCCTTGCGTTATAACTCCACAATCTAAACATCAAAGTAATAGCAAGGATTCCTGAATCATCGCCACATGAACAATTTTTAGACATCAAATTTTTAGACATCAAAAATCACACAACTTATAGCACCTCCATAATCCCATCTAAATCCTAAATTCGTTACTCCTCACCTAATTTTCTCGGGTCCTAGTATTCGATCTCCCCAAACAACTCCACCTGTTTTACTTAACCATTCATTCATTCAGCAATGCACTTCATAAAATATATTGATGGTTTCTTCCTTAATTACCAACTCACAAAATGTATGAAGCATCACCTCAAACTCGAACAAGAGATGGTGGATAAATATTAAATGGCGCCACAATGCACTAGTATTAACGAACAACTTTAAAAATCACAAGTATACAAAAAACATTACCAAACTTCATTCATCTATCTATCCTTAATTGATGCATTAAAAAAATAACTTTATACAATAATGTTTAATAAAATCAATATCAAGACTGACACTAATTATATGCACGTTGCAAATTCAACAAAAGTACATGAAAAATCGAAAAATAATTAAAAAAAAACCCTAATCATATATTCACCAGATTCCAACAGAGGAAAGGCGAATCCAAAAATTCAATAAAAAGAGAAAAATCAAATTAAAATAAAAACCCATATAATTCATTCCTCAAAAAATAATGGGTAATTCACAAAATCCCCAAAATTTTAATTTTTAGCAACATAATTCACAAAATCATCAAGTGGGGTCAAAATTGAAAACCCTAGCCTCACAAAAAAATTCACATGAAATTCCCCCAAAAATTAAATTAAAAACAACACAAAATAAAGGGAAATTACCTGACATTAAATGGAACATTCAAAGCTTGCTGCAATTTACAATTATTGAAGGCAGAATTAGGGGCAGAAAAGTTACAATCAGGAACAGAGATCTGGATATCATCTATATAAGAATAATCATACAACCAATTAGGGTTGATGAACATGTCTATTAGGTGATTTAATTAAAAAGCAATTTGATGAAAAAGGCTCAACCAGTAACTACAACAACAAACATTCCTACAGGTTATTACAAATTGATTTAAAGTAAGGTGATTTTATGAAAAAGGCTCAAGCGGTACCACAACAACAACAACAACAATCATCCTCCATTTTATTACAAAGTGCACACAACAGTTGAATAAATTAGTTCACAAGGAATCTTATTGCTCACTTAACACCAATGAGTATTATTGCTTCACTATGCAGTTCGCCCCCTCCTTTGCCTAACATGGACACTAACCCCCAGTTCTGTTGACACCATCTGTCCAGAAAAAAGAGGGTAAGCCATCACCATATAAGAAAAAAACAGAATATTAAAAACAAAAGGTATGTACTACGCACGTTATGCTCATCTAAGGGTCCAACACTATCTCTTGCATCCCTTGGATGTTGTTCGCCATAAGCTACATCCAACACCTACAACAAAAAAAATATAGGTTATTGCAGCCACATAACTAATGCCATTTATGATAAAAATGAATATGCTTACCCCTAACCTCCCAAAGTCCCCAGAAATCATTTTGTCCATCTTCGAAGCTCTTCGAATATGATGCATATTCCAGGCTTTGACTCTGGGAAAAACATCCCAATCAACAACATCCCTATCTAAACGGTCCAAATAAAAGATCTGAAAAAAATTTATATATATCATTAATAATTAATAATGGGGCCTCATCAATAATCTATCAATAATATGCATGATAAACAAAACTAGTAAGTACTACCAAAGCCATACCACTGCAAATAGAGAACAACCCCCATATCCACTAGCAAATCCATTAGCATAGAACCGCCGGGCGAAGCTAGAAACACTCCTCATTAACTTCGATAAAACTAAAGCACACCAATCATATTGAACTGCTTCCATAGCACATCCAATTGTAGGTATAAGTTTAGCTGCAAGCCTTGGTGACTGCGTAGGGCACAATATCATCCCCAACGAAACTATCAAGAACAGCGCCTTAAATTCCTCTTCCTCGGAAGCATCAAAGTACCCCTCTAAGCGATCCATCATATTCGAGCTCAACGGTATCCCGACAGACGTGTAAACCTGACCAGATTGTCCAGTACACTCCCATGACTTTCCATACTTTAACAGAATTCTTTGAACCATTTCACGATCATGTGGAGTCATTGTTTTGGTGCAAGGAACACTCCTTGATCCCATAGGTATCCCTAGAACCCAACGGATTTGTTTCTTAGAAAATCTAAACTCGACACCATCAGGACTAATCAACATTTTACTAATCGGATCTATACGAGTGACAAGCCAATAAGCTAGCTGCCTTGGAAGTTGCATATCAAATGCAAGATATAATAGACCACCAAAACCCATTTCAATCACCCAACGTTTTCTCCTATCATCAAATTTCTGACATATACGCCCAAACGTCTCCACACGGCAACTCATGTTCGGTGGCTGTCAACCGGACCCGGATTATTAGTACACACCAACACTTTTATAAACTTCTACACATAACAATAAAGCTTACCCTCTTGCTGCCCTTGGAAAGTTCCACCATCACACGTGCTCCACTTTTCACAGCTCCTCCACTAGTTAAACTATCATCCTAAAATGCATAACCAAGTAACCAGTGTTACTGATAAATCAAACAAAATTCATTTCAAATAACCATTATTATTAAGCTCTTCAAGCACCAACACATCCCATTAAAATAAAAGCTTTACCTTGAACATGCCAGGCTCCAAACATATTGTTTTAGCCCTGCCTTTGGATACTTCCTGCAATTCATTTCAGACATTGAGCACACCAATTTATTATTCAACTACAATCTCAGTAAACAATCCAAAATCATAACTTTTCTGAAAGACCATTCCATCCCACTAAACCCATAACAAGGACAAGGAAGTTGAGTTACACCTCTCTCCAGAAAATTCTACCAATACTGAACAAAATACATACCAATTTTTCTGAACGTCTGCGCTTAGAATCCCCTTCAGACATTTACACCTGTCCATTGCAACAATACCAATTCAACTACCGCGCAGCTCACCAAAAATTCACTTAACAAACACACTTCTTTCACTTATTTGAATATTTGATTACCATTCAATTCACAAAATAATCATCTAACATTCGATTTCACAAATACCCAACTAGCATTCAACTGCTCGAATAATCAACATGCATTCATTTGTTCACTAGAAGGACAACCCTAACATAATTACAACCCTGAATCCACCTAATTGGAACATACATCGAACAAAAAATTACAAGGACTACCTAACTCTGAAACCAATTTCGTGGCAATTAATAAATAACAAACAAATCAATTCATATTCTTCGACATTCCTTGGATCTATTTCAACATAATTTTGGCAAATGGTATACAAATCAGGAGTAAATCAGTTCATTCTTCACCGCACAACAAAATTAAAACAATTCAAAACAACCAGAATAGCAGAATCGTAATGGAAAGCAGCTGAGATTTACCTTTGAACTGGCGTCAAATCTAGTGTATTTCCTCGAGTATTGCAGCTTCAAAAACTTCGTATCCCAACCTGTTCTAGCTGTACTTCGTGTTCTTTCAAAAAAAAGTTCTACTTCCTGGTCTTTGTTACTTCTTCCACAGTAATTTCATTACTTTTACTGCAGTTACCTCTTTTTAACATCAAGTTAACACCGTCAATAACACTTTTACAGTTGTCTCTTATTATATACCACGTCAAATATCGAAAATCCACTCATACCCCACGATATTACTGTATTGCCCTCAAGAGAAACAAGTGTGGTTAATCAATAAGAGAAACAGAGATTTGCCCCACCAAGCGTGCTACTCTATCTTTCACAACTAGGTGTGGCACATCATTAGTATTAAAAACCTTCTGGTTCCTTCGATACCATATATGCCACAAGAGAGCAACCCCAACAAGACTCTTCTTTACTCCAATTTTCACCCAGTCAAGCAAAGTATTTTTGAAATCAAAATTCAGACTATCAACAATAAGCTCAGGGCAATTACATAGATAGAAAATAATTGAATCAATTAATATGTAAAAGATTCTTCAAAAATTAAAAAAAAAATGCAGTTAAAGAAAGATTATTGTGTTGAACTGTTGAAAATAAAAGGAGGGTAACAATTAACAAGAAACGAAGAACAAGATTCAAAGCTAAAATGGCTTGTCATAGGTCCTAGTTACTAGAGCTGTCAATTCGGATAAACTGGTCGGCTTTGGGTCGGGTAAGAGTGGGTCGGGTCAAATCGAGTCGGGTCAATTCGAATTAATTTCATAACCTATGCGGGTCGAGTTTGGGTTGGATCATGCTTGAGTCGGGTCACGTCGGGTCATACTTCTTATCGGGTTTGGGCCGGGTTTAGGTCGGGTTACATTCGTGTCAGGTGAATAATAGGTCGGGTTTAATTCGGGTTAAAACGGATTAGGGTAATTCTCGGGTTCGAGTCAGGTTCGGTTTAAGTCAATAATGTGCTGGTTAGAATCAAGTTGGGTCATTCTCGGGTTTGAGTCGAGTTCGATTCAAGTCAATAATTTGCGGATTATAATAAGGTCGGGTCATTCTCAGGTTTGAGTCAAGTTCGGTTCAACTCAATAATTTGCGGGTTATAATCAGGTTGGGTCATTTCCAAGTCGGGTCATTCTCGGATTCAAGTCGGGTTATGTTCAAGTCAATAATTTGCTTGTTACAATCAGGTCGGGTCATTTCCAAGTCAGATCATATTCGGGTTCAACTAACTATAAATAGATAATTATCATTTTTATGAAGCTAATTATTTCCTTTGACTATAATATATATGACAACATACTAGGGAACTATAGTCTATAATTTAGGAATATAATTATCTCCTTTGACCATACAACAAATATATACTATATTTAACTCTTAAATTTGAGGATGATGCACCTTTCTTTTGATGGCCTAGACCGACATGGTCTCCCTAGACAAAATAATTTAATCAACAATAATAAGGTTGTCTAAATTGCATTTAAGGTGATTTGAAATCGGGTCAGGAAAAATTTGGGCTAAATTTAGGTTGTGTCAATAACAAGTCGTGTTAATTTCGAGTTGCGTTAGTAATAGATCAGGTTGAATTTTTGGGTCGGGTAAGTATTAGGTTTGGTAAAATTCGGTTCGAGTCAATAACAAGTCGGGTTGAATTTGGGTCAGGTCAATAACAAATCGGGTTGATTTCGGGTCGGGTTTGTAACAAGTTGGGTTAAATTCGGGACGGGTTAGGAACGGGTCGGGTTGAATTCAGGCCAGGTTAGTAATAAGTCGGGTTAAGTTCGGGTTTTGAAAGGTTAAAACGGGTTAGGGTCAATTTCGTTTCAAGTCGGGTTCGGTGCAAGTTAATTAAATTGGTCGTTGTAACCAATAAATCGGTGCAAGTTGTAAACTAGTAAATTGGCCGTTTAACAGCAAATTGGATGGTTCCACACACCCAATTGGAATTCCGTAGGATATTAAGGACCATGGTAAACATTTAACCACTTTTTTTCCTGGCGAAAAATAGTAAAAAAATTCCAAAATTGAAGGCTAATATCCACGCTTTTTGAGAAATTTTAGAGGATTTCGGGGCTTGGTGTCGAAAAGTCTTGAAATTCAAGGGGATACATCTCGGGGTCATATAATGACGTTTGGAACCATTTATGATCATTATATGGTGTCATAAATGTTCTATGTAGGCTTGATTTAATGAAATCCGTGCAAGTTGTAAATCGGTAAATTGGTCGTTTAAAAGCAAATTGAATGGTTCCACACACCCGATTAGAATCCTAGAGGGTATTAGGGACGATGGTAAACATTTCGGCAATTTTTATTTCCGGGCGAAAAATAGTAAAAAATTCCAAAATTGAAGACTAATATCCACGCTTTTTGAAAAATTTTGGAGGATTCGGGGCTTGGTGTGGAAAAGTCTTGAAATTCAAGGGGATACATCTTGGGGTCATATAATGCCGTTTGGAACCTTTTATGATCATTATATGGTGTCATAAATGTTCTTTGTATGCTTGATTTAATGAAATCCGTGCAAGTTGTAAATCAGTAAATTGGTCGTTTATAAGCAAATTGGATGGTTCCACACACCCAATTAGACTCCTAGAGGGTATTAGGGATGATGGTAAACATTTCGGCAATTTTTATTTTCGGGCGAAAAATAGTAAAAAAATTCCAAAATTGAAGGCTAATATCCACGCTTTTTGAGAAATTTTGGAGGATTAGGGGTCTGGTGTCGAAAAGTCTTGAAATTCTATCGGATACATCACGGGGTCATATAATGCCGTTTGGAACCATTTATGATCATTATATGGTGTCATAAATGTTCTTTGTAGGCTTGATTATTTAATGAAATCCGTGCAAGTTGTAAATCGGTAAATTGGCTATTTTAAAGTAAATTGGATGGTTCCACACACCCAATTAGACTCCTAGAGGGTATTAGGGATGATGGTAAACATTTTGGCAATTTTTATTTCCAGACGAAAAATAGTAAAAAAATTCCAAAATTGAAGACTAATATCCACGCTTTTTGAGAAATTTAGGAGGATTCGGGGCCTGGTGTCAAAAAGTCTTGAAATTCTAGAGGATACATCTCGGGGTCATATAATGCCGTTTGGAACCATTTATGATCATTATAGGGTGTCATAAATGTTCTTTGTAGGCTTGATTTAATGAAATCCGTGCAAGTTGTAAATCGGTAAATTGGCCGTTTAAAAGCAAACTAGATGGTTCCACACACCCAATTAGACTCCTAGAGGGTATTAGGGATGATGGTAAACATTTCGACAATTTTTATATCCGGGCGAAAAATAGTAAAAAAATTCCAAAATTGAAGGCTAATATCCATGCTTTTTTGAGAAATTTTGGAGGATTCGGGGCTTGGTGTCGAAAACTCTTGAAATTCTAGGGGATACATCTTGGGGTTATATAATGCCATTTGGAACCATATATGATCATTATTTGTTGTAATAAATTTTCGTGGTAGGCTTGAGTTAATGAAATCGGTGTAAGTTGTAAACCGATAAATTGGTCGTTTAAAGGTAAATTGGTTGGTTTCACCCACCCAATGGGACTCCTGGATGGTATTAGGGAACATGGGAAACATTTCGGAAATTTTTATTTATGGCGAAAAAAAGTCAAAATTTTCAAAATTGAAGGCTAATATACACGCTTTTTGAGAAATTTTGTATGATTCTGGGCCCGATGTAGAAAAGTAGTGAAATAATAGGGGATATATCTCGGGGTCATAAAATGCTGTTTGGAACCATTTTTTATCGTTATTTGTTGTCATTATTTTTCGCGGTAGGCTTGATTTAATGAAATTGGTACAAGTTGTAAATCGGTTAATTGGTTGTTTAAAAGCAAATTGGATGGTTCCACACACCCAATTGGACTCCTAGATGGTATTAGGGATTATGGTAAACATTTCGACAATTTTTATTTCTGGGCGAAAAATAGTAAAAAAATTCCAAAATTGAAGGCTAACACTAGTAGAAAAATTGAATTTGGCACCGCCAAATGGCCACCGGTTTTTAAAAACCGGTGGCAAAAAAATAAGGGAAAATGGGCGGGATTTTGTGGGAAGGGTATTGCCACCGGTTTGAACCGAACCGGTGGTCAAAATATTAATTCCACCGGTTCAAAACCGGTGGCTTTGTTTAAAAAAAAAAAAACCGCCCCCTCCCCTTTATAAACCCCTAACCCTAACTAAACCCTCTCTCTTCCCTCCCCTCTCCTCCTGCTCTCACTCTCTCCTACTCTCACTCTCACTCTCGTCTCACCCCTCTCTCGTCTCACTTCTCTTTCCTCCTTTCTCATCTCAAAGCTCTCTCGTCGCCGGCGGTGGTGTTAAAAACTTTTATGGTTGGTGGTGTTAAAAAATTAATGGTTTTTAAGGTTAAATTCGACCATGAAATTTCTAGATCTAGACTTTTCATGGTCGAATTTGACCTTATTAAACCAAATTCAAACCAATTTCGGTTATAAAGGTATGTTTTTTGGTTTTTTTTTTTTTTTTTTTTTTTTAAATTTTCGCTTGTTTTTTGGTTACTGTCGTGGTGGTTCTGGCGGTGGGTAGGGTTTTAGTTGCGGCTGTTGTGGTTGCTGTCGTGGTGGGTGTGGCGTTGGGTAGGGTTTTGGTTTGGTTATGGGTTCGGTTACGGGTTGTGGTGGGTTTGGGTGATGGGTCTTGGTGGCTTGGATGCGGTTTGGGTGGGTCTGGGGTTGGAGCTGGTGGTGTTGGGGTGGTGTTGGGTGACGGTTGGTGGTGGTAGGGGGGTCGTGTGTTCTGGGCGAGGGTTTGGGCTGGGGTTGGAGCTGGTGGTGTTGGGGTGGTGTGGGGTGGCGGTTGGTGGTGGTAGGGGGGTCGTGTGTTCTGGGCGAGGGTTTGGGCTGGGGTTGGAGCTGGTGGTGTTGGGGTGGTGTGGGGTGGCGGTTGGTGGTGGTAGGGGGGTCGTGTGTTCTGGGCGAGGGTTTGGGCTGGGGTTGGAGCTGGTGGTGTTGGGGTGGTGTGGGGTGGCGGTTGGTGGTGGTAGGGGGGTCGTGTGTTCTGGGCGAGGGTTTGGGCTGGGGTTGGAGCTGGTGGTGTTGGGGTGGTGTGGGGTGGCGGTTGGTGGTGGTAGGGGGGTCGTGTGTTCTGGGCGAGGGTTTGGGCTGGGGTTGGAGCTGGTGGTGTTGGGGTGGTGTGGGGTGGCGGTTGGTGGTGGTAGGGGGGTCGTGTGTTCTGGGCGAGGGTTTGGGCTGGGGTTGGAGCTGGTGGTGTTGGGGTGGTGTGGGGTGGCGGTTGGTGGTGGTAGGGGGTCTTGTGTTCTGGGTGGTGGGTTATGGTGGTTTTTTTGTTTTTTTTAGAAGATTAATTTTAGAAATTAGGCCAATTAGCCTAATCCATACTAATTGTATGACATCTTTTGTTTATCAGGAAAATAGGAAATGCTGCTGCTATTGATGCTCTACAAAATTTCACCATCCTTTGAAGAATACTTTGAAGACTAGGCTGATGTTTTAACTATTTGTTTGGTGTAATTTCATTAATTTAGTTCTTTTAAATTGGAATTGTTGTATGAATAATTTGTTTGTACTTATAAATTTAGTTTTTTCACTCTTAAAAAGTGTACTATTACTAATTATTGATGAATATATACGTAGTTTATGTATATTATGTATTTATATACCTGTCTGCTACATTTTAAGTGAAAAAAATGCAAAAAAAAAAATTTTTTTTTTTGTTTTTTTAGGGCATTATTGCCACCGGTTCACATCAAAAACCGGTGGCAATACTTGTTTTTGCCACCGGTTTTGAACCGGTGGCTTTTTAAAATATTATTGCCACCCCCCAAAAAACCACCGGTTCAAAACCGGTGGCAAAAGGGGGTTTTGAACCGGTGGGCAAATGCTTTTTTCGCCTAGTGTAATATCCATGTTTTGTGAGAAATTTTTGAGGATTCAGAGCCTGGAGTCGAAAAGTCTTGAAATTCTAAGGGATACATTTCTAGGTCATATAATGCCGTTTGGAACCATCTATCACTAGGCGAAAATAGCATTTGGCCACCGGTTCAAAACCCCCCTAAGCCACCGGTTTTGAACCGATGGGCATTTGGGGGGTGGCAATAGTCAGATGTAAAGCCACCGGTTCAAAACCGGTGGCAAAAACCCATTCCCGCTTTTTTAAAGGGGTTTTTGGCACCGGTTCTTGTTCAAAACCGGTGCCAATAATGGCAAAAAAAAATAATTTTTTTTTTTTTTTTTTTTTTGCATTTTTTTTTGCATTTTTTCAATGAAATTATATATAAACACTAACATATATATAAACATACATATTTTCATTAAAAAAAAGGTTGTAACATTACAATTTAGGTCCAAAAAAATAAAATAAAATACAAGTCATTGTTAAATACAAGTCACACCAAATCACCAATGTAACACCTGGCGAGGCAGCAACTACAGCAGCGAGCCTTGGCGAGGCAGCAGCAGCCTTGCGTATAGATAACATCTTCCAACAGCCACCTGCATCAACAAACAAAGATAAGAGATCTCGAAGTGTGTATTAATCAAAGACAACAAGCAGAGCAATACTACCTTAAATTCAACCATATATACATGCAGCGCAGCAGTAGCTGCAACCTTTTGAGGCCAGCAGCAGCAGTAGCAGCCTCAACAGGGCTGCAGTAGCTGCAACCTTGCCAGGCCAGTTGCAGCAGCAGGCTCGGCAGGGCAGCAGTAGCTGCAACCTTTCCAGGCCAGCTGCAACGGTAGCCTCGGTAGGGCGACAGTAGCTAAGTCAGCAAATTCACCAAATGATTTACGTATAGCGAATTCATTAAAATAATTTTTATTTATTTATTTTTTTAACCAAAAACTGAAGTAGCAAGAATTAGTATCTTATCTCAAATTACAGTAATTTCTACAAAACTTAATAGAAAAATCAACAGAGCTAACATAATTTCAAAATGCATCATTAACACAGGTAAATAACAATAAGATGATAGCCCAACTTGAATGTGATATTGGCATTTACTCAACTCAAATTATACCAAAGCATAACCAATTCAATTTCAAGAGAGCCAAATTACACCAAGCATAACAATTCAATGTGATACTGGCTCCCTTTCTACTCAAATTACCACCCCCAAACAATATAATCAAAACCTATTTTAAAATCCACTTTGAAAGTAGTTCCATTCTACTCAAATTACACCAAAGCAAATCAATCCCACTTCAACACAATCGTAGAATTAATAACCCAACAATCATAGAATTAACACCAACGCAAAGCAATACAGCAAGCTAAGCCCAATCGACAAATCTGCAACATCATCAATCAAAACAACAGGGGTATTTGTAACCTTAATTCCTCTTTCTTTAAAAATAGAATTAATAGTCCTAACATAAAGAAAAGAAACAAACCAATATTCACCATATGTTAACCAAATTCGCTTAAGCTATAAGTGTCTCA
This sequence comes from Chenopodium album, assembly GCF_948465745.1. Classification (NCBI taxonomy): domain Eukaryota; kingdom Viridiplantae; phylum Streptophyta; class Magnoliopsida; order Caryophyllales; family Amaranthaceae; genus Chenopodium; species Chenopodium album. The sequence continues at coordinate 76,404,564 of NC_137840.1, read as the reverse complement.
AAGAAAATCAAGAAGACAACAGCAAAGAGATTTGATATTGTTTTAAGCTACTTGTATAGATTAACAACAAAATCATTGTTATTAGGAAAATTTTAAAGGGACCAAGCTCATTCACATTATGTTAACCAAATAATACAAAATAATTGCTTCAATGACATTACTGCAGTTTCATGATTCTCATCAAGTAGCTCCTACCATTGGCTAATAGTCCAATTTATTTATGCATTTCTAATTAGTGGACAAAACATGAAGAACTATTTGATACCTAACTAAGGAAAAGAGAGTAAAGTTATTGTGCAAACCTTGAGCTGTGCCTTGCCAGGAGCATATATTGCAGGTCTTTCAGGCTCTTTATAATCAAGAGGAGGGGCAAAGTCCACCTCACAGTCTATCTCGATTATACTGATTGCATGAGAGGGCTTTGTTTAAAAAATGTCAACATAATACTTCTTGTTGTTATATGCCACCATGATGCTGTCTGGAGAGGTCAAGCATGAATAATTTCTCAAAGTAGTCTCCAAACGGCACAAGGAGATAAGTGCAACACATTCAAGCAAGCAATAATTTGAGTCAAGAAGCATATGGATGCATGAAACTAAAAAGAATCAATATAGCATTCTACTGACATGCTCAACCTCAATCTGCCAATTACATTCTCAATCTGCCAATATTCTAATATTACTTCAACTTCCTACAACTTCGGTAGAGAATTGGCTCCAATATCCACCACAATCAAATTTCAATATCCAAATCAGATATGACAGAAACTGAAACTATTCAATTAATCATAAAGCTTCAATTGTTCACCCTATCAAATTAATGATCTAAGATAGTTTCTGCCAATACTCCACTTTGATATGAACGCTCAATCCAATGACAATGAAGCCAATTTCACAATAAATCAAACAATATAAGATTTCCACCTTCAAATAAATGCAAGCAGCATAAAGATTATATCTTTAAATAGACATACTAACCAAATTTCATACAAACAAATGTACAGAAACAACAGCTTAATTCAGAATATTATTCAGAACATTTCAAATAAAATTCAAAAAAGGCAAAGTTAATAAATATACCTTCAAAATCTTCATCATCTTCAATAGGAGATGAGATCGAAAGCAATTTAAAAATAAAACAACCCAGAAATCACCTAAAATCCAAGAAAATCGATTAAAACCTATCTAACCTAGAATAATCAATTGCTCAAAGCAATTTCGAAAATCAATTATATTAAACCCTAAAAAGTACAAAATTGAATTAAACCCTAACCTCGAAAAATACCCAGAAATTGCTGTTGATGTTGATGTAGATCGAACAAGAAGGGGATGAGATCGAAGGTGGTATTCAATTAATTGTACGAGAATCGGGGAAGAACGAAAGAGAAAAAGAGAGAGAAGGAGATGAGAACGAAGGAGAAGAACAGGAGAAAGAAGGAGACGAACAAAGAAGGAGAGAGAAAGAGAAGTAGAGCGGCTGAGGAGAGTAGGGTTTATTTGGGTATTCATGGGGCGTTTTTTTTTTTAAAAAAAAAATAGTAAAGCCACCGGTTTGAACCGGTGGGTTTAGTATTTTACCCACCGGTTCTCTTTGAACCGGTGGCAATTCCCTTCCCTCGTTTTTCCCACTTTTTTCCCCACCGGTTCTTAAGAACCGGTGGCCTTAGGGCAGTGCCAAATTCTTTTTTTCACCTAGTGTATGATCATTATTTGTTGTCATAAATGTTCGTGGTAGGCTTGAATTAATGAAATCGGTGCAAGTTTTAAATCGGTAAATTGGTCGTTTAAAAGCAAATTGGATGGTTCCACACACCCAATTGGACTCCTAGAGGGTGTTATAGACGATGGTAAACATTTCAGCAATTTTTATTTCCGGGCAAAAAATAGTAAAAAAATCCCAAAACTGAAGGCTAATCTACGCCATTTAAGAAATTTTGGAGGATTCGGGGCTTGGTGTCGAAAAGTCTTGAAATTCAAGGGGATAAATCTCGGGGTGATATAATAATGTCGTTTGGAACCATTTATGATCATTATATGGTGTCATAAATGTTCTTTGTAGTCTTGATTTAATGAAATCTGTGCAAGTTGTAAATCGGTAAATTAGCCGTTTAAAAGCAAATTGGATGGTTCCACAAACCCAATTAGACTCCTAGAGGGTATTAGGGACGATGGTAAATATTTCGGCAATTTTTATTTCTAAGCGAAAAGTAGTAAAAAAATTCCAAAATTGAAGGCTAATATCCACGCTTTTTGAGAAACTTTGGAGGATTCGGGGCTTGGTGTTAAAAAGTCTTAAAATTCAAGGGGATACATCTCGGGGTCATATAATGACGTTTGGAACCATTTATGATCATTATATGGTGTCATAAATGTTCTTTGTAGTCTTGATTTAATGAAATCTGTGCAAGTTGTAAATCGGTAAATTGGTCGTTTAAAAGCAAATTGGATGGTTCCACACACCCAATTAGACTCCTAGAGGGTATTAGGGAAGACGGTAAACATTTCAGAAATTTTTATTTCCGACCGAAAAATAGTAAAAAAATTCCAAAACTGAATGCTAATATCTACGCTTTTTTTTAGAAATTTTGGAAGATTCGGGGTCTAGTGTCGAAAAGTCATGAAATTCTAGGGGTTGCATCTCGGGGTCATATAATGTCATTTGGAACCATATATGATCATTATTTGTTGTAATAAATGGTTGTGGTAGGCTTGAGTTTATAAAATCGGTGCAAGTTGTAAACCGGTAAATTGGTCGTTTAAAGGCAAATTGGATGGTTCCACCCACCCAATGGGGCTCCTGGAGGGTATTAAGGATCATGGGAAACATTTCGGAAATTTTTATTTATGGCGAAAAAAAGTCAAAATTTTAAAAATTGAAGGTTAATATCCACGCTTTTTGAGAAATTTTATAAGATTCTGGGCCTGATGTAGAAAAGTATTAGAAATTATAGGTGATATATCTCGGGGTCATATAATGCTGTTTGGAACCATTTTTTATCATTATTTGTTGTCATAAATGTTCGTGGTAGGCTTGAATTAATGAAATCGGTACAAGTTGTAAACCGGTTAATTGGCCGTTTAAAAGCAAATTGGATGGTTCCACACACGCAATTGGACTCCTAGAGGGTATTAGGGATTATGGTAAACTTTTCGGCAATTTTTATTTACGGGCGAAAAATAGTAAAAAAATTACAAAATTGAATGCTATATCCATGCTTTGTGAGAAATTTTGGAGGACTCGGGGCATGGTGTCGAAAAGTCTTTAAATTATAGGTGATACATTTCGTGGTCATATAATGCCGTGTGGAACCATTTATGATCATTATTTGTTGTCATAAATGTTCGTGGTAGGCTTGAATGAATGAAATCGGTGCAAGTTTTAAATCGGTAAATTGGTCGTTTAAAAGCAAATTGGATGGTTGCACACACCCAATTAGGATCCTAGAGGGTATTATGGACGATGATAAAAATTTCGGCAATTTTTATTTCCGGGCGAAAAATAGTAAAAAAATTCAAAAATTGAAGGCTAATGTCCACGCTTTTGAGAAATTTTTGAGGATTCGGGGCTTGTTGTCGAAAAGTCTTGAAATTCAAGGCAATACATCTCGGGGTGATATAATGCCGTTTAGAACCATTTATGATCATTATATGGTGTCATAAATGTTATTTGTAGTCTTGATTTAATGAAATCCGTGCAAGTTGTAAATCGGTAAATTGGCCGTTTAAAAGCAAATTGGATGGTTCCACACACCCAATTAGACTCCTAGAGGGTATTAGGGACGATGGTAAACATTTCGGCAATTTTTATTTCTAAGCGAAAAGTAGTAAAAAAATTCCAAAATTGAAGGCTAATATCCACGCTTTTTGAGAAATTTTGGAGGATTCAGGGCCTGGTGTCGAAAAGTCTTGAAATTCTAGAAGATACATCTAGGGGTCATATAATTCCGTTTGGAACCATTTATGATCATTATATGGTGTCATAAATGTTCTTTGTAGGCTTGATTTAATGAAATCCGTGCAAGTTGTAAATCGGTAAATTGGCCGTTTAAAAGCAAATTGGATGGTTCCACACAGCCAATTAAACTCCTATAGGGTATTAGGGACAATGGTAAACATTTCGGCAATTTTTATTTCCGAGCAAAAAGTAGTAAAAAAAATTCCAAAATTGAAGGCTAATATCCACGCTTTTTGAGAAATTTTGGAGGATTCGGGGCTTGGTGTCGAAAAGTCTTGAAATTCAAGGGGATAAATCTCGGGGTGATATAATAATGTCGTTTGTAACCATTTATGATCATTATATGGTGTCATAAATGTTCTTTGTAGTCTTGATTTAATGAAATCTGTGCAAGTTGTAAATCGGTAAATTAGCCGTTTAAAAGCAAATTGGATGGTTCCACACACCCAATTAGACTTCTAGAGGGTATTAGGGACGATGGTAAATATTTCGGCAATTTTTATTTCTAAGCGAAAAGTAGTAAAAAAATTCCAAAATTGAAGGCTAATATCCACGCTTTTTGAGAAATTTTGGAGGATTCGAGGCTTGGTGTTAAAAAGTCTTAAAATTCAAGGGGATACATCTCGGGGTCATATAATGACGTTTGGAACCATTTATGATCATTATATGGTGTCATAAATGTTCTTTGTAGTCTTGATTTAATGAAATCTGTGCAAGTTGTAAATCGGTAAATTGATCGTTTAAAAGCAAATTGGATGGTTCCACACACCCAATTAGATTCCTAGAGGGTATTAGGGACGATGGTAAATATTTCGGCAATTTTTATTTTCAGGCGAAAAATAGTAAAAAAAATTCCAAAATTGAAGGTTAATATCCACGCTTTTTGAGAAATTTTTGAGGATTCGGGGCCTGGTGTCGAAAAGTCATGAAATTCTAGAGGATACATTTCGGGGTGATATAATGCCGTTTAGAACCATTTATGATCATTATATGGTGTCAAAAATGTTCTTTGTAGGCTTGATTTAATGAAATCCGTGCAAGTTTTAAATCGGTAAATTGGCCGTTTAAAAGCAAATTGGATGATTCGGCCCATCCAATGGGACTCCCGGACGGTATTAGGGATCATGGGAAACATTTCGTCAATTTTTATTCATGGTGAAAAATAGTAAAAATTTTCAAAATTGAAGGCTAATATACATGCTTTTTGAGAAATTTTGTAAGATTCTGGACCCGATGTAGAAAAGTATTGAAATTATAGGGGATTTATCATTGGGTCATATAATGCTGTTTGGAACCATTTTTTATCGTTATTTGTTGTCATAAATGTTCGTGGTAGGCTTGAATTAATGAAATCGGTACAAGTTGTTAATCGGTTAATTGGCTGTTTAAAAGCAAATTGGATGGTTCTACACACCCAATTGGACTCCTAGAGGTTATTAGGGATTATGGTAAACATTTCGGCAATTTTTATTTCCGGGCGAACTGTAATACCCCTAATTTTTGAAAATATTTTCTTAATTAGTAATTTCTTTAATTAATTGAAATAATTAAAATTTCTAAATTATGATCTTGGTCAGTCCGTATTTTTATTAATTAACGTTGTACGCCATTTTTAATTTTATTTTCCGGATTTTATCTTAATAATACTTAACAACTTTAGCTTAATTATTATCTCATAAATTACAACAAATCTTAGTTTTAATATTATCTATATATTTTAACTTGATTTAATTATCAAATCTAATTATATTATTTATTTAAGAATGATTTTCGTTATATATATATATATATATATATATATATATATATATATATATATATATATATATATATATATATATGTAAAAAAAAAAAAAAAAAAGGGTTGGCCGTGAGAATTGGAGTAATTCCATTCAACAACCTTTGTTAAGTATCTTAATCTATTCTACTTCCTATCTTATTAACACCTATCTTATTTATTTATTTATTTTCCTAATATCTTTCATTAGTTTCTTTTCTACATAAATTAACCTAGGCCAAATGACATTCAAGTTCATTTAACTAACCAAACTTATCTAGTTTTCATACTAATCCTATACCTTCTTGAACTCTATCTTTTCCACCTTTAAACACTATAAATAGACCCTCAACACTTCACAAATTCCTCACACCAAAAATCAGAAATCCTCTTCTCTACTCTCTATCTCATCACCCCTTCTTCTTACTCTATCTAGCTTAAATAAACTCTGCAACCCATAACCAAGTTGTTGCCACCGAACAACCACCTCATCCGCCACCAACGACCACCCAACTATACTAATAGCACTATTTTGATAAAGGTTAATATTTAGGTAGTTCATGCACAATAGAATCGTGTTTTTGGATTTGTGTTATTTTGTTAACCTTATATTAATTAAGGTTATTTTATTTGTGTAGGAGGAGTCTCCCGATTGTGGTCAAGTTTAGTAGTCGTACCTTTTTGTTCTCGTGATCAAGGTACGTATAGGTGGCTAGGTCCTTGATACAATTTTGAATGCGTGTTTTGTATAATGTTTGTTTTAATGATTGTTTGAATAAATGTTGCGTATGAATATTTAAGTTAACAATTTTCATGACAAGTTAAAGTATATAATTTTATGATTTGAAGGTTTGATCTCTAAATGTTGATCGATTTAATAAAAGTTGTTTGATTTATAAATCACTTGGTTTAATTAATTTGTAGCTCATTGTGAGCCTGAGTATTTGATATTTTGATTGTCCCTCTACCCGGGACTGGTTATGTAAGACCATGAGCTTTGTATGATCTGGTCTTTCCTCGAGTATAGTATAACTTTCTTGGGGGGTGTGCACACTTAGGTGAGAAAAATTGGTTTAGAAATGTATTAAAAATTGAGAAGTTTATAAATTGGAAATCTATTGGTTTGGAAAGTTTTTATTGATGGATATTACTACCCTTGGAAGGTTTAATTATTTTTGGAAAGTTTTATTTTGCAAAGTGACTCGTGACAGGTTTAAATTTAGATGGTTATTTCGAAAGCATGTTTGCCTAATAAAAGTATTTACATGCCTTGCATTTATACGTACTTAGCGTTTTTGCTAATCTGTTTTCCTTTTTGTTTTGGTTCGCCCTGTTTACCATTTTGGTAAGCAGTCTTGATTTCAGGTGTGAAGTTGTTCGTACGCATACTAGAGTCGGGATTGGGATCACATAAATAGGAATTAATTTTATTTATGTATGGACAAGTTTTTTATTAGCTTATTTTGAAGCAGTTATTATAATTATTCATATTATTAATAAAAGTTAGTTATTTTTCCGCTGCAGTTTGAGTAATTAATTAAGCCTTACGTTTTCACGTGGCGGTAATATGCCCAAGTCTATCTCTACGGTATTTGTATACGTATAAATATAGTATTTACGTAGAGGGAGATTTGGGGGTGTTACATGAAAAATAGTAAAACAATTCCAAAATTGAAGGCTAATATCCATGCTTTGTGAGAAATTTTGGAGGATTCAGACCTGGTATCGAAAAGTCTTGAAATTATAGGTGATATATTTTGTGGTCATATAATGCCGTTTGGAACCATTTATGATCATTATTTGTTGTCAAAAGTGTTCATGGTAGACATGAATTAATGAAATCGGTGCAAGTTTTAAATTGGTAAATTGGTCGTTAAAAAGCAAATTGGATGGTTCCACACACCCAATTGGACTCCTAGAGGGTATTATGGACGATGGTAAATATTTCGGCAATTTTTATTTCCTGGCGAAAAATAGTAAAAAAATTCCAAAATTGAAGGCTAATATCCACGGTTTTTGAGAAATTTTGGAGGATTAAGGGCTTGGTGTCGAAAAGTCTTGAAATTTTAGGGGATACATCTCGGGGTCATATAATGTCGTTTGGAACCATTTATGATCATTATATGGTGTCATAAATGTTCTTTCACTAGTAGAAAAAAAGCATTAGGCACCCCCCATATGGCACCGATTCAGGCTAAACCGGTGCCCAAAATCGGTCTAGAAATGGGCTGGATTTTACCAAAAGAGAAAAGGCACCGGTTCAGGCTGAACCGGTGCCAAAAATAAAAAAGGCACCGGTTTGAACCGGTGCCAAATTCAAAAAAAAAAAAAAAAAGCCGCGTCTTTCTCTTTTCTTCCTCTCTTTCTCTTTCCTTCCCTTCATTCGTTCATCCCTTCTTTCGTTCTCTTTCAGAGTATTTGAAGTGCCTCCCCCTTTTCCCTCCACCACAGCCGCCACCTTCACCGGCCATAGAGGAGTCGAAAACCACCGCCGTTAATTCTCCCTGCCCTGCCCTTCTCTGTCTTTCACGACCGCCCTCCACCGCCCTTCTCTGTTCGAAACAATTAACAACAGCAGCGCGCACCGCCTCCACCTCGACCAGCGCGCATCGCCTCCACCTCCACCAGCGCGCACCGCCTCCACTTCCGCGCTGCCTCCGCTAGTGAGCACCACCTTCTGTCGACCTCCACCAGCGAGGGTCTTCCTCATTCTCTCATCCCCTTAGCTTCTTCCACCTTCAACTAATTTAGGGTAAGATTAAAATTGTGCTACATTATTGGGTTTTATGATTCTAATTGACTTTATTATTGATTAAAATATCTGCTGATTACAATGGCAGTATGTTCTGCTATTCATCTGAATTATTGTGATTTGTGAGATGTTGGGGTTATTATGCAAATTAATTGTATGTTTGTTCTTCATAGGTTGATTGAGTATTATTTCCAAGCTGTTGCTGGCTGTGAAATTTGTTTATGATGCCTTGTTTTGGGGAGTTTGGTTTTTGATAATTGAATCAGTTTAAGGATTTATTACTGAATTTTGTTGCTTGGATCCGATTTCAACTGAATTCTGGCAAAGTTCTTGCTGTTGGACCTGGCCTTCGTGACAAGACGGGGAATCATATTCCTGTTGCTGTCAAAGAAGGGGATACCGTACTCCTTCCTGAATACGGAGGAACTATAGTGAAGCTTGGTGAAAAAGAGTGAGTTTATTTTTCTTCATGCACTTTTCTTTTTGTTCCAGATGGTGATTTCTTAGTCAAATTATTGTGATTGAATGCTTTGACTCTTGATCCTCGATTGAATATTTCATGCTTATACATGTACTCTTGGTACTATTTGTACAAACGTGACAACTTAATCCAGATGAAAGTAGTCGTAACTTGAATAGATTTGCTCTACTTGTGTGATATTCAATGTGGGAAGTCTATATGATGGTAACAAGCATTTTGAACAATTATTGTTAAGAAAATTTTGAATACATATTATACATTAGATTAATTTTGTATGTTTAGAGTAATTTTGAATACATATTATAGATTAGAGTAATTTTGCATTACCTTGTTCCTTAGTTGAAAATTTTGTATGTTTTAATGGGTTATTTTGAGGTTGATTTAATGAGTAATTATGAATATAATAGAGATTAGTAAAAATGTTACTTAATTAGTTGAGTTTTTGTATGTTTTAATGTGTAATTTTAGGTTGTTTTAATGGGTAATTGTGAATATATTAGTAATTTTGCATTACCTTGTTCCTTAGTTGAGTTTTTGTATGTTTTAATGTGTATATTAGTGACCTTGCTTCTAATTAGTTGTGAATAAATTAGAAAATTGTGAATAAATTAGAGAATTGTGATTGCATTATAGATTTGTGAATAATTTAGAGAATTGTGATTAAATTAGAGAATTGTGCATAAATTAGAGAAATAGTGATATTGCCACTTAATTAGTTGTGAATAAATTAGAGAATTGTGAATACATTAGAGATTTGTGAATATATTAGAGAATTAGTGACGTTGCTAATTTTTGTTTTTTTAATATATAGATTCATATGTGAATTGAAGCACGAGTTTAATTAGCTTGAGGACTACATATTGAGCTCAAGTGGGTAGTTGCTATATTGGTATGACTTATAAACTTTACTTAGCTATATTTCTTTCTATTTATCCATTTAATAAAAGTTTATTCATGAAATTTCAACTTGTGTATTGTTTAATTGCAAATAAATACAACAATATATAGAATACTTGAATTGCATCATCATATGCCTAGATACCCGTTCAAGGCTTTCTCATTAGGAGAAAGTCTTGAATAGTCCCCGGTTGGGACTGTTCTTGAATGTGTACTCTCACTTAGGTGGTGAATGTATGTTTTCTTTTCGATTTTAAGGAACATCTTGGCTTACCATTTCCTCACTATGTTCTCTGGGTACATATGTGGGTAATTAATTATCTACATCGTGTACTTGGAGAACTATGGGGAAATGCTGCCGGATTTTCCTTAAAATTGGAAAGTTGACATACATTCACTAGTGAGAGTAGACATTCAAGGATGGGTTAGGTTGGAGTGATAAGGACCCTTTGGAAACATGCATTTTTTCACTATATGAATGGTATATTCACGTTTTGTACTTGAATTTGATTTACATAAAATATGTAGCACTTACACATTATAATTATATGGTGCTATATATGTTTAGAGACAATTTACTAAATGGAGAAGGATCGTGGTTGGATGTATGGTAGACGCGATACATTGGAATTTTGGAATGGGGTTCAAGAGTTTTGCGAGAGGGCTTTAGCTTATCAACGCACACTGGGAGGCAAAGGCCTTTATTGTCCTTGTGTTGATTGTAATAATGTGAATGTGGTCGATAGTGTTGAAATCATTAGAGATCATGTATTATGTCGTGGGTTTAGGCAATTATAACATGTGTGGATTTGGCACGGAGAAAGTGGAGAGTAAAGTGGGGATCTTGATCGGAATGATGTGCGTGTTAGAATCAATGAGATTCATGTGGACGAGGAATACGAGAATGATGAGTATATTGTTGATAATGGTGAGGATGGAGCCGATGAAGATCAGGCGGATGAGGTCGAGGATGAACAAGTGGATGAGATGTTGCATGGTGTTGAAGGTGAAGTGTTTGAATTATTATCGGAGGCTTCCAAAAAGCCTTTGTATCCCGGGTGCAAAAAATACTCCAAACTATCGGCCGTGCTAACACTTTTCAACATTAAGTCGAAGCATGGGTGGACGGACATCAGTTTTACTTCTTTGTTGACCGCATTAAGTGATATGTTGCCTGATGGGAATGAAATTCCTAAGTCTTATTATTACGCAAAGAAGCTCATGTGTCCCTTTGGTTTGGAGTATAAGAAGATACATGCATGTCCTAATGACTGTATTTTGTATCGAAATGAGTATGAAAAACTGCAGGAGTGTCCACGATGCAAGCGGTCGCGGTACAAGCGCATGAGTTGCAATCCTGGCACGGAGGGACCTCCTGCTAAGGTGTTGTGGTATCTTCCCATTATTCCAAGGTTTAAGCGTCTGTTCTCAATACCAAAAGACGCTAAAAACTTGAGGTGGCATGCAGAGGGAAGAAAGAAAAACAGAATGCTGAAACATCCAGCTGACTCTCCATAGTGGAAGAACATTGATTTGAAGTTTGAGGAATTTGGTAATGAAGTCAGAAATTTAAGGCTTGGGTTGTGCACGGACGGGATGAATCCATTTGGCACTCTTAGTACCCAACACAGCACATGGCCGGTACTTTTAGTGATTTATAATTTGCCTCCTTGGCTGTGCATGAAACGTAAGTATGTAATGCTTTCATTGCTAATAACTTGTCCTAAGCAACCTAGAAACGACATAGATGTTTACCTTGCGCCGCTTATTGACGACTTGAGAAAGATGTGGGATGAAGGGGTTTCCGTTTTCGATGCTCATCAGAACGAGATGTTCACATTGCGTGCAGCCCTTATGTGGACCATGAATGACTTCCCTGAATATGGCAACTTGTGTGGGTACAAGGTCAAAGGGAAAAAAGCATGCCCCATATGTATTGATGACACATCAAGCGTATACCTGACTCATTCTCACAAAGATGTCTACCTACGGACTCGAAGGTTCCTTAGGCGTGATCACCCGTACCGTAGGCAGAAAAAGGCTTTCGATGGAACCGTGGAAGAGGATACTGCGCCTAGACCATTGACTGGTGCTGAGATTAGTGCTCAGGTGAAAGGGATACGAACGGTGTTTGGAAAATCAGAAAAAACTGTGGTCTCAGCTGCTTTGTTTAAGAAAGAATCAATCTTTTGGAAGCTGCCGTACTGGAGAGAACATGACGTTAGGCATTGTCTTGATGTGATGCATATAGAGAAGAATGTGTGTGATGCTCTTTTGGGGACGCTTATGAATATCCCAGGCAAAACAAAGGACGGAAAGGGTGCACGGTTAGATTTGAAAGAGATGGGGATTCGTCCAGAATTGTGGCCTCAAGAAAAGGTTAGAAAGGGGAAGGAGCCGAGAATAGAAGATGAAAATGTTTCGAAAAAAGGGAAGGAGAAGAGCAAGGGAAAGGGAAAGGCCAAAGATGCGTCAAAGAAGAAAGTTAAGGGTAAAGGGAAGGATGAAAAGAATTATTTACCCCCGGCTTGCTATACATTGTCAAGGGTAGAGAAACGTATGTTTTGTGCATGTTTGTACGGCATTAAGGTTCCATCAGGGTACTCATCTAACATGAAAAGATTTGTAACCTTAAATGGAGAATTGAAGCTGACAAGTATGAAATCTCATGATTGTCACATTATGATGCAAGTATTCCTACCGATTGCAATCCGTGGTATTCTACCGAAACACGTGAGGGAAGCGATTACAAGCCTTTGTTCGTTTTTCAATACAATTTGTAGCAAAGTTCTTGATCCTTGTACACTAGATGCTTTGCAAGAAGATGTGGTTGTGACTTTGTGCAAATTTGAGATGTATTTCCCACCCTCATTTTTTGACATAATGGTTCATCTGGTTCTTCATTTGGTGCGTGAGATTAAGTTGTGCGGTCCAGTGTTCATGAGGTGGTGCTACCCTTTTGAAAGACACATGTGTACATTACACGATAAAGTACGGAACCGAGCTCACCCTGAAGGAAGTATAATGCAAGGGACAGTGGGTGAGGAGATAGGTAACTTTGTGGCGGACTACATAGCCCTTGCTCAACCTATTGGTCTTCCTACTTCTCGACATGAAGGTAGACTTGATGGTCATGGCACAATTGGGTCGAAACGAATGTCACCAGACCGAGATCAGTTCTTACAAGCACGCCTTTATGTGTTGCACCATGTTTCATATGTGCACCCATATTTAGACGAGCACATGGCTTGTTTGCGTGCCGAATTTCCATCCAAAGGTGAAAGGGCACTTATGCAATTGCATAATAAGAAATTTGTTGATTGGTTTCGTGAACGAGTAATGAGTGGATTGAATGATACTAATGTGACCGATACAGTACGGTGGCTTGCGTACGAACCTAGGGATGATGTCCGTTCATTTGAGGGATATGACATCAATGGGTACACTTTTTGGACCGAGGCTCGTGATTTAAAATCTTCCTCCACCCAAAACAGTGGTGTAACTCTTGTGGCATCGTCAAGGGAGTTTGCAAGTTCTAAGGATAAATCACCTGTCGATGCAAAGTTGTCATACTATGGTCGAATTCAAGAAATATGGGAGCTTGATTATTGTGATTTCACGGTTGCTCTTTTCAAGTGTAAGTGGGTTGATAATATCAGGCGTAACTTCAAACATGAGGACTTTACTCTTGTAGATCTTGGCCACTTGAATGATAGTGCGGAACCATTTATCCTTGCATCTCAAGCTAAGCAAGTGTTCTACGTAACTGACCCAATGGATTCAAAATGGTCTATAGTGCTAGCTGGCAAAAGAAGAATCCTAGGCATTGGAGATGTTGAGGATGAGGAAGAATATGATGCGTTTGATGATTCAGCACCTTTCACTGTTCCTAGACCCGTTGTACTAAATGACATAGACAACGAAGCAGGTTATATGCGATCAGACCACAACAAAGGAATTTCAGAATGAGGTAGTTTGATTTAAAGTTAGTAATGGTTTCATTGCAAATATAGTTTAGTTATCATGTATATAGGAGCATAAGTAGGCGAAAATGATATATTTGTAGTTTGAAATTGCCTAAGTGTACTCATTATCATACATATACAAGGTTATAGGACCATAAGTAAGTGAAATTGGCTTAAATAACTTCTACTTAACCCAATTCTTTTGTTTTGTGTATGAACTAACATTTATTCATTCTAACAACCTACATTCAATATATTTAACATGTTTGTAGTTTGAAATTGCCTAAGTGTACTCATTATCATGCATATACAAGGTTATAGGACCATAAGTAGGTGAAACTGGCATAAATAACTTCTACTTAACCCAACTCCTTTGTTTTGTGTATGAACTAACATTTATTCATTCTAACAACCTATTTTCCATATGTAGATTGAAATTGGCATTTTGTACTCATTATCATGCATATACAAGGTTATAGGACCATAATAAGTAGGTGAAAATGGCTTAAATAGCTTCTACATAACCATAATAACTATCATGCATATACTTTACTATACACTAATATTGTTTTATGATTGCTTTGACAGGTGCTTATATCTCATGGCGGACGATCATGATCCTCCTTTGGTAGAGGACATTGACGATGATGAGTATGAGGACGAGTACGAGGATGACGACTCCGATGATAGTGATGTGCCTTATGATGTGAATAAGGAGGATGACTTGGGTGAGCCAGAGGATCAGGCTCAAGATGAGTTCGAGCGTAGGCTTGACGATTTTGAAATTGCAGCTGAACGTGCACCGGCCATTGTAAATACAGCACGTGAGATTGTTGGTGAGAACCCGACTCCTGAAAGTCAAGGCTAAGGACAAGATGAAAACAACACAGGTGGTGGAGGGGGGGAAAAGGCACCGGCTGAAGAAAAACAAGGGGTCCGACGAGAAGCTTTAAGAAACCAAACGGTCCCATGGTCTTGGAGTATGACAACAAAGGCCAACCCGGGCCCAAATGGCGTCAACAATATGCTAATCAAGTTGGCTTATGTTCGCGGAAAATCCCCATTACACTTGTAATGCGGCAAGTACCTCTGGGTTTGATTCAAGCATTTTGGGATGATACAAGAGTAAGTGTGTTTTTGGCACATTTAGACAATTTAAGATACCTTAACCTTATGGTAGTTACTAAATAGAAACTAATAATCGGTTTTAATTTGTGCTTGCAGAGGCTGTTTTCTATTCCTAATGATCCTGAGAAGAGAAGGGTGTTTGAATCTTTATTAGGGGAAAGATTCAGAGGCTTTAAGACCAAGTTGACTAATCGGTGGATCTACAAGAAGAAGAAGGTGCAAACAAAGAAGAAGAATGCCAAAGAGGATAACCGTCTCCCGTGGCAAATATGGCCGACCGTGTCAAAAGATGATTGGGAAGAGTTCGTTAGAATGAAGAGTCAAAAGAAAGCCATTGTAAGTTTGTGTAAATCTGATCTCAATTGAATAATAGCTTGACACTTTTTGTAGTAATGAGACTAACATTTTTTGTTTTGTAGGAACTTCGAGAGCAAAATCAAGCGAATGCAGAAAATAAGGAATACGTCCATCGTATGGGTCCTAAGACTTTTGGTGAAAAGAGACCTGAGTGGGTCGGTTCGGGTTTATACCCTAAAGCGCTTCTAGTGGCATCGAAGGAACCCTCTAGTTCCACGATCACTACATTGGTGAGTCGTGCCGGTGATTTCTTTTGTTCTCTTCATTCATTTGATAAGAAAACCGGAAAATGGGTCATCAAGGGTCCGGAAGCCAAAAAACTGGCAGATAAGCTTGTAAGTTACCTATGAATTGTTGAAATTAAGTCACTTTTGCAACTAAATCACTGTACAAACCATTAACTGTTTTACTGACCTCATTTTTCCTTATGCTATAGCTTGAGCACACTCAAGAGATGGTGGAGGGCAAATTTGAACCAAGTGTGGAGAATGACCCTTTAACCATGGCTTTGGGAAGGCCATATCATCCAGGACGAGTAGTAGGTTCGGGAGGGTCATTGCTTGGATGGAATAAGGTGATGGGTCCCGAATACACAAAATCGGGTAGATCTCGAGCCAGTGTTAACTCACCGGGGGAGTTGGATGCCAAGGTGGCATCAATTAAGGAACAAGTACGCAACGAGTTAGTTGGTGAATTGAATGCTTGGGCGAAGCTGATGAACTTACCGACTTTGCCGTTCCTCACGAGTACCCCGGTCGACTTATGTTCTGAACCAAAAGGACAAGGAGAAGGTGATAGACATGGAGGAGATGAGATACGTGGTGAAGATGTGCCACCTGAGGTAAAATCAATTGGGTTATTAAAAGTTTTAAAATACTGAGTTAATTGAGATTTGAGGTGCAATGATTGATGTACTGTTGCAGGTTCCTACTCCTACACATGCGGACTCGAGGGAGCTTGAAAATCAAACACCGCATGAATTTCCAGAGTTACAGGTGATTTGTAACCCTCTACCTTAATGAATTTTGTTATATTATCTATGCTGTTGTAAAAGTCCTATTTAACTATCTTCTTTTTATATATATACTTGTGTAGAAATACACCCGGTGTGCACTTCTAGCCCCGGGGCATGCAAATAGTACGGCGTTGAGTTTGGTGGCGTATGGTAGTGCCCAACCGACGACGGGTGCTACGGCGGGGCCACATCATTACTCGGTTGGGATCAATTCAGTGGTTGTGGGGTTCGAAGACATCCCACTACCCGTACCGATAGAGGAGGTTGAGATAACAACGCTTTGGCAAGTTGTAGGTAGCTTCGTGATTGGCCACGTGCATGGGTGAAGCTGATTAATAAGGAGGTAAATTATTTAGTTCTCAATTTTTGTCAGTGTTAAACCGTTAGACACTCTTAAAATAAAACCGCCAAATATTTTATTTTATTTTATTTTTTTTTTACAATATGCAAGGTCCGCCAAGTTGATTTTGAGCCGAAATGGCTACTCACTTGCCTATTTTCTTCATTTCTCAACTAATAAACTTATACATTCTCAAACCATATCATAATTACATATGTATAAGTGATTGTGAGTTGAAACTTATTATTTCTCAAACTATTTCAGATTTCGAATGGAAGAAAAACTTCAAAGAGAAAGAGGGTGGAGAAGCCTAAAAGAATTGATCAACCTAAGAAGAAGCTAAGTGAACAACGGTCCAAGAGTGAACAAGCGTCGAAGTTGCACTCTTCGAAAGGTTCACCCATGCCACCTACTCCACTTGTTGAAGACATTGTTCTTCAATCGCTCTCTGCTGACATGACCTTTCTTCACAACCGTGCTTGTCATTTGGTCGATCCCATGGAAGTTGCACTTCCTAAGGCAATGTTCCACTATGATGAGGATGCAATTGCATGGATCAGCAAAGAAGATGTGAAGGAATTTCTACGTGGTGCAAAGCTTAACATTTCCCTCATTCAAACATTCATGAGGTACTTCAATGCCCACATAATCTATACTTTTTTCAAGTTATTCAAATTGATGGTGATTATCCTACATCTGATAAATTATTCAATGTTCATGCACGCAGAGCACTACAGGAGCACTTAACTGACACTGATTCTCCTTGTAAAGTTGGGTGGTTATGCCCCGAGCAGTTATCCACTACTAGAATCATAGGCAACCCCCATGACGTGTTGTACTATGTTGAACAGAGTATAAGGGAATCAGCGCGTGCGGGAGACAAGTTCATATTCGCCCCATATTATAGAGAGTAAGTCTAACCATGTCAAATTCAATCGATTTGACCTCATTATATGTTGACTCCTAAATATTAATTACCTTGTCTATTGTGAACTTATGTAGGGAGCATTGGAGCCTCATGGTGATTTGTAATTCCACTAACACAATTTATCACCTTGATTCAGCTCGATCATCGGAGAAGTGGCTCGTGAAGTCTATATTGCAAAAGTAAATATATATAGAAACCTAGTGATGATTATTGCTAATAATAACTAATTTAGTAATCATACGACTAATCAAATTTGAATGTACTTTTTTTTACTACAGTGTTATGAAGAATCTACATTGTCGTGCTCCAAAGGGTCCAACATGGAAGACACCGTTGGTAATTTACATGATATTGTGATTATCTTGAAAATCTATGTTAGTAAATATTTGCTCATTTCCTTTGCATGTTTCACTGATGTGATTTGTTTGTCATATGCTAGTGCGCACAACAAGAGAATGGACTTGATTGTGCTTTGTATGTGATGAGATTCATGCTTGACATTGTGACTCATTGTACGGACACTCAACAGCTTGATAAGGTAAGTCCTAAAACTTATTGAAATGTTATATTGATGTGATTTCTAGCCTTAGACACCTAATATTACCCAACAATGACATGTTATGAGAAAACAAAAAGGCTATTTTACAAGAAAGGTAGAAAATGGGCTGAATAGAAGTCATATGGGCCATATTAGGGCCATTTTGTGTCAATATGTTCTTTTGATGTGATTTCTTTCCTTATACAGCTATAACTAGATAATATTGACATGTTATGAGATAAATAAAGTTCATTTAATAAGAAATGTAGTAAATGGGCAAAGTAAAGTCATATAGGCCATATTCGGGCCATTTTGAGTAAAAAGCGTCATAAACCTTAATAAAATGCTCTCCTGTACAATTTTAGGGCTTACACACATACAACTACCCAACATTGACATGTTATGAGAAAGAAATAGTTCATTTGATAAGTAATGTAGAAAATGGGCTACATAGAAGTCATATAAGCCCTATTTGGGCCATGTTGAGTAAAATGCGTTGTTAAACTTATTGAAATGCTATATTGATGTGATTTCTAGCCTTAGACACCTAATATTATCCAAAAATGACATGTTATGAGAAACAAAAAGGCTATTTCACAAGAAAGGTAGAAAATGGGCCGAATAGAAGTCATATGGGCCATATTAGGGTCATTTTGTGTTAATATGCTCTTTTGATGTGATTTCTTTCCTTATACACCTATAACTAGATAATATTGACATGTTATGAGATAAATAAAGTTCATTTAATAAGAAATGTAGTAAATGGGCAAAGTAAAGTCATATAGGCCATATTCGGGCCATTTTGAGTAAAAAGCGTCATAAACCTTAATAAAATGCTCTCCTATACAATTTTAGGGCTTACACACATACAACTATCCAATATTGACATGTTATGAGAAAGAAATAGTTCATTTGATAAGTAATGTAGGAAATGGGCTATATAGAAGTCATATAGGTAATATTTGATAAAATACATATTGTTTTGCCTAATTAATTATTTTTAAAATAATGTTTTTGTATTTCAAGTTTTGCAAGGTCCAAAAGGATGGTCCGTTGACAATCAAGGAGCTTAATGAAGTTCGTGACATGTTAGCGTCTTTTATCACCTTCAACATGTAAATGGCATTGTAATTGTAAAGTATTTATATTAACTTTTGAACTATATAACTTATTATTCATTATATATGTACTTACTATTATTTGTATATGTAAGCAACTTTTTTTTTTTTTGTATTGCGTTTGTGAATATTTATATCTATATATATTATTGAATTCTTGTTTTTAATATTATTTTTGTATCTTATTGTAATAATTAATAATATTATTATTATTAGTTATTATAATAATAATATTATTAATTATTATATTTAATATAATTGCTGGAATTACAGGTTATTATTATTGCTGGAAACAGGTTTTTTTTTTTTAAATATTATTGCACGATGGAAAAAAAAATGGTGAATAGGCACCGGTTAGGCAGTAACCAGTGCCTAAAATATCTACCACCAAAAAAAAAATTGGCGGGAGAGCAGTTTTAGGCACCACCGGTGCCTATTTTACCACCAAAAAAACTTGGTTTTTGGCACCCCTCACATAGGCAGCAGTTCAAACCGGTGCCTTAGACCGGGTTTGAACCGCTGCCAAATGCCTTTTTTCACCTAGTGTTTGTAGGCTTGATTTAATGAAATCCGTGCAAGTTGTAAATCAGTAAATTGACCGTTTAAAAGCGAATTGAATGGTTCCACACACCCAATTAGACTCCTAGAGGGTATTAGGGACGATGGTAAACATTTCGGCAATTTTTATTTCCGGGCGAAAAATAGTAAAGAAATTCCAAAATTGAAGGCTAATATCCACACTTTTTGAGAAATTTTGGAGGATTAGGGGCCTGGTGTCGAAACGTCTTGAAATTCTAACGGATATATCTTGGGGTTATATAATGCCGTTTGGAACCATTTATGATCATTATATGGTGTCATAAATGTTCTTTGTAGTATTGATTTAATGAAATCTATGCAAGTTGTAAATCGGTAAATTGGCCGTTTAAAAGCAAATTGGATGGTTCCACACACCCAATTAGACTCCTAGAGGGTATTAGGGACCATGGTAAACATTCCGGCAATTTTTATATCCGGGCGAAAAATAGTTAAAAAATTCGGGGCATGGTGTCGAAAATTAATGAAATCGGTACAAGTTGTAAATCGGTTAATTTGCCGTTTAAAAGCAAATTGGATGGTTCCACACACCCAATTAGACTCCTAGAGGGTATTAGGGACGATGGTAAACATTTCAGAAATTTTTATTTCCGGGCGAAATATTGTAAAAAAATTCCAAAATTGAAGGCTAATATCCACGTTTTTTGAGAAATTTTTTAGGATTCGGGGCTTGGTGTCGAAAAGCCTTGAAATTCTAGGGGATACATCTCGGGGTCATATAATGCCGTTTGGAACCATTTATGATCATTATATGGTGTCATAAATGTTCCTGGTAGGCTTGATTTAATGAAATCGGTTCAAATTGTAAATCGGTAAATTGGCCGTTTAATAGCAAATTGGGTGGTTCCACACACCTAATTGGACTCCTAGAGGGTATTAGGGACCATGGTAAACATTCCGGCAATTTTTATATCCGGGCGAAAAATAGTTAAAAAATTCCAAAATTGAAGGCTAAAATCCACGCTTTTTGAGAAATTTTGGAGGATTTGGGGCCTGGTGTCGAAAAGTCATGGAATTCTAGGGGATACATCTCGGGGTCATATAATGGCGTTTGGAACCATATATGATCATTATTTGTTGTAATAAATTTTCGTGGTAGGCTTGAGTTAATGAAATCGGTGTAAGTTTTAAACCGGTAAATTGGTCGTTTAAAGGCAAATTGGATGGTTCCACCCACCCAATGAGACTCTCGGACGGTATTAGGGATCATGGAAACATTTTGGCAATTTTTATTTACGAGCGAAAAAAAAGTCAAATTTTTCAAAATTAAAGGCTAATATCCACGCTTTTTGAGAAATTTTGTGAGATTCGGGGCCTGATGTAGAAAAGTCTTGAAATTTTAGGGGATATATCTTGGGGTCATATAATGTTGTTTGAAAATATTTATGATCATTATTTGATTTCATAAATGTTTCTGGTAGGCTTTATTTAATGAAATCGGTGCAATTTGTAAATCGGTAAATTGGCCGTTTAAAAGCAAATTGGATGGTTCCACACACCTAATTGGACTCCTAGCGGGTATTCGGGACCATGGTATACATTTTGGCATTTTTCATTTCCGGGCGAAAAATAGTAAAAAAAATTCCAAAATTGAAGGCATCCACGCTTTTTGAGAAATTTTGGAGGATTCGGGGCCTGGTTCCACACACCTAATTGGACTCCTAGAGGGTATTCGGGACCATGGTATACATTTTGGCATTTTTCATTTCCGGGCGAAAAATAGTAAAAAAAATTCCAAAATTGAAGGCATCCACGCTAAATTTTGGAGGATTCGGGGTCTGGTGTCGAAAAGTTTTGAAAAGTCTTGAAATACAAAACTAGTTTGAACTCTAAGTTTAGGATATTTTCGAGGGTTGATTTTAAACTTGGTAAAGTTTAAACGAATCATCCAATTTTAACCCGTACACCTTACATGTTTCCCAATAAACTAAAATACTACTCGTATGACATAACCTATCTTCAATTCGCCACTTTGTACACATGCTAGATGTAATGGATACTCATCATCATCCCATGTACCTCATATCACGGTATACTCCGCATCATGAAGCTTCAGCTACACAAAAATGTAAAAGGCATACTGCAACATTGTACAAAAGCAAGTGAATCTTTTATTGAAGATTATATAACCTTGAAACTTTTGCTCACAAACATACCAATTTTAATCTCTACGTTTCTTCTCTCCCAATAATTTTGCAATTAATAAAGGATTAGTCAAGCCTTGATCAAGTCTCTTCCTAGGTGGGTATGTGTATGTCATTCAACACAGTACAAAGAACAATTATAACAGAAGCAAAACAAACATAAAGCATTAACTTATGTAATTTATTCCCAACGTGCTCTAAATAACAGAACAAGGTACATATATCAACTTATAACAATATAATTAGTACACCATTTTCGCCTTTCGGTACTTTTTCTTATAAAAAAATTAAAATAAGAAAAAAAAAAAAAAAAACTTAGGATATTTGGG
Organism: Chenopodium album; assembly: GCF_948465745.1. NCBI lineage: Eukaryota > Viridiplantae > Streptophyta > Magnoliopsida > Caryophyllales > Amaranthaceae > Chenopodium > Chenopodium album. The sequence goes on along the minus strand of NC_137840.1, from coordinate 76,382,244 downwards.
GGCGTCTTTAGCTCAGGAAATGGTTCAGACAGCCATATATCAGGTTATGTCCTGCCTCTTCAAATTTTGTATGAAGTGGAGTTAATGGAATCAGAATTTAAATCTTCTTATGACCTGATTTTGACGACTAACTTCACCTTTATTCCCTAAAACATTATTAGTATATAATTCTACTCTGAGAACCATTGTCCTTTCTTCTTTTCTCCAGCATTGTCCTTGAACTGGAGCCCATGACTATGACCATTCAACGGCTTTCGGGTTACAGAGAGATGAACCCCAGGATCATTGTGAGTGCAGGTGCTGTTGAACACAATGGAGCTGTTGATACCTTGCACATTGCTGTTCATGTATGCATGCATCGGCACACCAGGTTTCGTCGTTGCATTATTATGACCCTTACCTTTCAGCTTAGACATGTCTTCTTTGCCATTGAAATTACCTTCTGATATGACTCCATCACTTCTGGCCTTGTGAGGGTTATTCAAAGCAGAACCACGTCCAAGTTCCATAATAGCGCCTTTGTTTTCACCAGTAATAGTTATAATTCTCACGCCACTATCTTCAGAATCTGAGGACTTCCTGTAAATGTCTCTTTCTTTTGGTTTAACATTCTTTCCAATCCGAGGCTTCTGAGAATCACTGCCATATGAATCGAGAAATGGCTTGGGTTTTCCGACAGTATGCTGTACGACCACTGGTTTGTTTACAGCTTCAGGTGGAATTTTATTTCCACGTTCTCCCTCGGAATTGAGTTGTGAAGGGGGCAGGGCTGTTTTGTTTTCAGCAACAGGAGGCATTTTAAGCCCTCGGTCTCTCTCGGAATGGAGTTGTGAAGGGGGCAGGGTAAATGGAGGAGGAGTAACAGAGGGTTGAGTTTTTTGTGACTGAGGAGGAGGAGGGGTTTCTTGAAGTGACATATAAGATCTTGGCATTGGACGAAAAGTAGTAGTGGCAGGTTTTGGAGGAGAAACATCTTGCGAAGAGAGCTTAGTTGGAGAAGAAACATCTGGCGACATGGGAGGTGTTACTTGTTTCAAAGAGGGAAATGAAGGTTTGGGAGGTGAGGGTGGTTTTGGCGGAGAAACAGTTGGTGGCCTTGGTGCCGTGGGAGGTGATAATTGTTTCAAAGAGGGAAATGAAGGTTTGGGAGGCGAGGTAGGAGAAGGTGGACTGGAGCGAGAGGTAGCTTGGGAAGACGGCAAAGAAGGTGGAGAAGGTTGGGTTTTTGGTTTAGGAGGTGACGGCAATGAAGAAGTTCCAGGAGGTGAGGGCATTGAACTGGAAGGAGGCGACTTTTGAGGGACTGGGGATGCAGAAGTTGTTGATGTGGGAGTTCTAGTGATTGCAGGAGGAGATCGAATAGCAGGGAGAGGAGGCTGCTGTGTAGCAGCAGCAGGGGGGGCAGAAGCAGGAGCCTTTGGTGCTGAACCGGTGGTGATGGTGGGGGTGGGAGCAGGGGCAGGGGCAGGAGAGGGAGCAGGAGCAGCAGGACGAGCAGCAGAGGTGACAGCTGATTGAGGAGGAGCAGAGGCAGAAGGGGTTGGAGCAGGAGCTCGAGGAGCAGCATCTTGAGCTGGAGGAGGCTGAGTAGCAGAAGGCCTAAATGTTGGTCGCATGAGGGCAGGTCGAGGCATAGGAGAAGGTTGGGCTTGAGGCTGTGGTGCAGGTGCAGGTGCAGGTGCTGGAGCTGGTGCTCGTGCAGGTGCTGGTGCTGGAGCTGGTGCTCGTGCAGGTGCTGGTGCTGGAGCTCGAGCAGGAGCAGGAGCAGGAGCCTGCTGCTGAGAGGGTCGGAGAGTGGCTAAACGGAACCATGGGCGAGACTGCTGGTTTGACATGTTGGAAGTCAAATGTTTAAATTATCGAAACCTAAAATAGACTTCTAAAGAACAATAGTCCGATTGAGGGTGGAGAAAAAGGATTGGTACGAGTTCATATATATATAGTCTTAGGAGATGTACAAAGCAAAACATAACACAAAATCTGAAAATTACAACCGTACAAAATAACATCAGAGAAAAGGGAAAGGCATCAGATTCAACTCCCACCAGCAGCTAACAAAAGCTCACTAACCACGATTGGGATCAAATTGAGTCATTCGCAAGTGTCTTGCTTTTTCCTTTATTATATTACAAGGTTCTTAAGTCAAGCTTAACATGAAAACATAGGAAAGAAACTAAAATAAGCTAATAATATTATTCTCCACAATCTACAGTCTCTTAACCTCAGCGGCCAAAAACTTACTTTTGTGGAAGATATTCAACAACTGTCCACAGATTGTACTGCATTATTGCGGCTGTGGCCCTTCTCGAAAATTAACGGAAGAGCTCATCAACCGTCCACAGATTGGACTGCATTATAAACCATTTGACATGTGATCATGCAGGGCATCTTTAAAACCTCAATAGTAAGCTTAGCAAAAACATACAACTTCTTGAAGAATCTAAAAGCTCGGTTATAAGAAGCTCTGCTGCCTCTGCTGTCAAAATCTTTTATCACTTTACAGATGTTATGCTATCTCCTTGCACTAGACTTCTTGACTTTACTCCATCAAGGTTACTAAAGTCAGATACATTATTCATTCCTGAAGCGTGCAGTAACAATTGTAGGGCTCAATGAAAACTGTAAAACGTAAAGGCGGTCCTCATGTAATTCTGATACCCTATGTAAAGACAATCTTGAACGACAATTTCTACAATGTGCTCAAAACATGAATCACAACACCCCATAGGCCCATGCTATTTTCACTACGAAGAAGCAAGGTAACTCATACAGGGAACAGAATGTGATTCCAAATGGAAGGGGGGAAGGGATTAATACTATAGCAGCAAAACAGAAAAGAATAAAGTTGAAGATGACTGATGTCATACATAAATTACTGTGGTAGAAGCAAGAGATTACACTGGAGAATTTGGTTTACAGCTGGATGCAAAAACGCGAATAAATGAAGAGTTCAAGAAATATTTTGTTTACAAGTTCCATAAGGTTGTACTATATTATGCTTCCATACTCTGCTTATGCTAGAATTCCACTGAATTGTTGTCACTGGTATCTAGCTAGTGTCTTAATCTAATTTCTGATGAAAAGTATGCATTTTTTAAAAAGACTTTTCAACCAAAGAAAAAAAAGGGGAGGAGTAGAATTCAACCAAAAAAAAAGAGAGGGGGAGGGGGAGTAGTTAGCACTATATTTGTAGTACTTGATTTAAGAGGAAAAATTATGATCGTTCTACTTCTCTCCCTTTTGCTTCCCCATTCTATTTTCAAATAACAGAACATGGATCCCTATTCACCCTTGTAAAATAATATTTTCATAAGTCTCTCATCCAAGCATTATATTCCAACGTACCTCATCCAAACAGTCGAACACCCTATTATAGACAGTAGTAAGAATAGTAGTTCATAATATATGATATAAATTATATAACATCACCATTGATAACAACATCACCATTGCCAATACAGAATAAATAGCTCACAGGATTATCGAGGCTCGTTCAACAAACAAACAAACAAAAACTTGTTGTCTATAATCATCCCTCTAATTCCATAGCCCATTGTAAAAGTCTTCAAAAGAATGTAACACTACAGCTCAATAGATACCAGAATCTCATGTTTCATTACAATTTTTACAGCTAGACAATACATATTTGCACCTTGCAAGTATAAAGCTATTCACAGTACAGGGACAAGGAAATGGGAACAGGGAGGAAAAAAACAACTTATGTGTTTATACGAGTAAACAATTTAGCACAAGGAATGTGCAAGGAATGCCAGACCTGAATTGATGCGATTCAAGGCCAGTTAGTGAATTGAAAAACTTTGAAGACTATATCAATTCCAGTGGGGATCTGCCATATGAACAAGATAACATTTAAAGCATTCAGAGCAATGTGAAGACTTCTAGCGGTTTCATTCCCTTTCTGCATTGCAGGTACAAGTGCTGCAGCTGCTGCCCACAACACTGTAATTGCTGTTTTGCAAGCAAAATAAACAATATTAGAAGCAATCTAGCAAGGAAATAATTTCCATAAAAGCTTCTCCAACACCATAGAACATTGCAATTAAAACACATTGGATAGTTATTTTTTTGCGTTTACTTGCATAAATTGCAGTAGTCTATACCTGCTCCAGCATATAAATGAGGCCCAGGAAATAGCTTTCCTACTCTAATATATGTGTTAAGTCCTCCACCAACTGCCTCAAAAACACCAAACCCCAGCAAAATTGAGCCAGCGTTGAAGTGTCGGTCCCTAAAATTCCCTTTTAACAATTCTTTTCTCTCCTGGATACATACAAAGAGAGAAGGTTTCAGGGATAAATCACAGCAAAGGCATAAATATGAACGCACAAAAGTTAAGAGTGATCTTAAGATCAAGTAATATTCGTAATATAAGAACAAGATTGTTGTTTAATTCTCCATGGAAGCTGGCAATAAACAATCCAAGATTCCAAGGTTATATCTTGCCACACACAATTGGTATGACATAGAAAATCAATTTTCTTAGTAAATTATCATTAACCAAAACTCAAATGATTTGATCTCACTTGAAACCACATCACAGCCTTAATAGAGTGGTCGAGATAGAAAACCAAAACCACTAATAACTTTCATTTTTACTCACGGAAGCATAAAAATCGATGCAACTATCCTGGTGATTTAAGGCTATAAAGGTTCTTCCTGTTGTCCTGTACCATACATAGGCTCAACAATGTAGTGAATGATAAGGCTAAGTTATAATGGATGAGTCAATTGAACTAAAGAGGTTCACGTCAAAGATGCAAGGACTAGTGCAAGGTGGAAGAAAAAAAAATACGGCAAAGGGTTATAATTAATAACACGGATAGATATTATATATAGGTAATATTTGTCACATATATATGTATATATTTTGTATACTTATTGATAAAGTAATCAATGGTACACACTCCAATTTGAGGAGTTTTCTCGAAATTTAACAAACACATATATCTGTTTAAGCTTGATATTCAAAGTGACTTCTAAATGGTCTCGTCGTGGGGAGCCAAGAAAAAAGTCATCTTTCACCTAAAACTTCTGTTTGAACAGCCAAGGCTAGAATTGCTCACTAATCGTCTAGACCATCCTTGTTAAAAATTAATTGTCATTCCCATCCTCTCTCCATCACTCGTTACTTAGTATTGGTACCGTGACAATATTTTACATATATAGAAAACTCGAGAAAAGATTTCTACTTTCTCCAACGATAATTAAGAGTGTAATAATACATCAAAATAATACAAGTATGTACCGAATTAACTTGGTACCAGAGTTATCACCATTGTTCAGGACACAATTATATTAAGAAATCCAATCATGATCAACTAACTATAAGTCTATAACATCAGAAAATGTAACTTTCTAGTCTCTCCAACCCGAATTATCAGACCACTTAACTAACTTTCATCATGAAAATCAATTAAATATACACATAACAAGATATCAAGTAAATAAATAAATTTAAATCGAAAAGACAGTACAATTAAAGAAAGATTTAAAAAAAAAAACCTCAGTAAGTTGCTTGATTTTGGATTCAATAGGAGAGGGAGGGGCAGGATTATCAGAAGTAGGAGAACCATCAGGAGTAACAGCAACAGGCTTAACCTGCTTCTTAAGCTCATTAATCTCATTTTGGATAGTCCTAATTCTACGCCATTGCCAGCCCAAATAACCGGCCCACAATGTATACACAAATAGCCCACTCATCACTGCTGGGTGTATCAATGCTGCTGTTCTTCCCTCCAATATCCCCAATTGACCCTCAACCGCCAATGCATCCTATTTTTCAATTACAAGTAAAATTAAATCAACAAAAAAAGATGAAATTTTTCATCAAAAATTGAAAAGAAAATGAAAAAAAAATACCTGGGCATTTAGAAGGAAGGGCAATGCGAGAGTAGAAAGAGGAAGAGCACAAGATTTTAAAGGATGAAAAAAATGATCTTGATCTTGTTTGATTAGGGTTAATTTGTTTTGATTAGGGTTTAATTTAGATGGGGTTTGAGTGGAGGAAGGAGTGTGGAGTTTTGATTGAATTCGGAGAGGTAATGAGGGGAGTTTCAAAGCAGAGAGTGTGGCAGACATGCTTCTCCTAAATCTCTGGGTTTCTTCCTCCCCTGTATTTTTTGCACACTAACAATTTGTGGCAGTTTGGCAGGGAGGATGAGAGAGACGAGGAGATAAGGAAATGAGAGGGCAATCCTTTTTTGACATTTGGCGATATTTCTTGGCCCCTAAAACGTTCGTTACTCTAGATACTATCACACGACATAATTCAATAGGAAAAAAGCATGCTATTTCATGATATATACATTGTTGTGCATGGGATTATATTGATTTTTACTTAAAGAAAGATGATTCGACATGGCATGACCTGATATGACGTGATTAAGTAAACTGAATTATCTTGGGTGAAACCATACATTTAAAGTTTTGGTGTCCAACATGGTGGTAATCGACTAGCCAATGCTATAAAGCCTATAATACAACAAATATGTACAATGATGGTGAAATAGTGACGAATACAAAGGTAATATGTTGACCATTACTTCGTATAACATATCTGAGTATTACCATGTGATATTACAAAAAATTTATTTAAGGTGACGGTTGCTAAAAAAATAAGGGTCGCGAGGGCTAGATCTCCACTACTTCTAGTAACTTCCCTTGTAAAATGTTGTCGTTCATAAATTGTAATTGTCATAATGGTATTAAAAGTAATGTCATGTTAGTCTGGCAGGCTTGTTAGATGTGGATTCGTCTAAATTAATACTTCATTTTATATCAAAAATTTACAATTGATGGTTAGAATATTTGATTATCCACGAAGTTATGCATTGATAAATATGCAGCTCAAACCGGTAAGTAACATTGAAATGAAGGAATCAACATCAAATCCAACAAAAACTGGGCTAAGGAATGACATGTTGGATATGACTTATCTATTGGCCCAGGTAGAACTGTTAAATCCCCAATGGGGCAATGGGTCAGGCTTAATAATTAGTGGGCCGAATAGAATCGGGTGGACTAGATTCGGGGTTCATTCTGAATAAGCGTGTTTACAGCGTGTACATAAATAAAAGCAGTTGGTCCTAGTAGTTTGTTTGATGTTAAGCTCCACCTTTCATGAAAAAGAAATGTGAGAGACCGGAGAGTGGATACTTCATGTTGATGCAAATGCAATATGATGCATACTTGGCAATTTGCATTTGGTATTGATATTCATAGATGATTGGATACTACCATGATACCCACATAGATTCGGAAAATATCGAAAAAAATAAAGTTACAAATACATAGTATAAATTATTTGAAAAGATTATCAATTTGTTAAATATATGTCGAGTGTAAATGCATTAAAGTGAAACAAATAAAGGTTTTGAAATTATGGCTATATTTATGGGCTTATCGTAGAGTTATAATGAAAAATAATACTTCGTAATGAGGTTGAATTAAACGTAATTGTGTACAGAGTACTTTAAATCCTCTTAACCTTATGGACTCGTGTGATTCAAAACTTGTGTTCTCCATTCCAGTAGTCCACCATCAAATAAAACTGAAGTATTTGTTGGGAATGCAGGGCCAGGGTCTTTTGGTAGAGATTAAAAGCAAGAGCAGAGTGTTTGATTGATTAAAAAGTTAGCAACCCCATTATAATATAGTTATGGGCTAAAACAAATACACGCATAGATGCATAAATTAAATTTGTATAATTGCCGACAAAAAGCCGTCAAGATATATGGTTTATCCTCCGCCTCTCATCATCATTTATTTGCTCCCCCCAAGATGGAAACAGTTGGATGATTGCAGTGGCCGTATTAGTTCATCAAATTACACTTTCATTACATTATAATATAACTTATATAACATTACAATAATGTGGTATGTGGCGTAATATAAGTTGCCCTGGGTCAGGAGCATTTTATCTTGCCGTAGTGTTAGCCACACTCACTGTTATTTGTTGCTTCAATTTGGCAATAGCCAAGCAGATCATATTCTATATAGAACAGCTACTTTGCTTTAAAGATTTGCATTGAAACTAGCCATAAAACTGAATTGTGCTAACTAACTTTATAGGGATCGGATCTGATCCAATTTTCTTTGCTAGACACAATTGATGCTGATGGTACGTAGTAGAGTTATGGAAAGACTAGCATGAACATGTTTAGTAATTACGGATTAGGATGGACTGGATAAACTATTAATAAAAGGCTAAAAAAACACTTAAAAGTGCTAATGAACCAACACGACATGACAATTGTCACCCAAGCTATTAAGAAAATGCGATTTAAAGGCTTAAATTTTTACGTACTATGACACACATGATATATTTTAAGATTTAATCTCATTACCACCCTACACTCAATTAAGTTTTTTTTTTCTTGGCTTGAATTAAAATTCTAGCTAGTTTGCTATTGGGTGATATGAAGGACATGCACATAATTAAAGTCCCCAAGGGTTTTAGTTTGACTAGAATCCACACATTATCGGCGAGCAATCACCATCATTTGTAAAATACAGTATTAATCTTGCAAATAATTGGTACGTAACAACAAATTTGGCATACGCATTAACGCACATACACCTAATGAAGTAATGATTGTCTTCATCTATCTTCTGTGTGATTCACTGATTCCTAATATTATCATATAAAATACTACGTATGATTATTATTGTATAAATAATACAAGTAAGAGTATATGTTTGTGTTTCAAAAATAATAAATAAAAAAATTGAGAATATATGATAATGTAGTTGGGCCAACCTCTGTTGTCTAAACGTACTTGATATCCCACTTATGGCTGCAATCAACCTATGATTGAGCTTTCTTTTTCAGTTTTGGCACAAATCAAAGGATGCTATTTCCACGGCCAATATAATGGCATCAAGATATGTTATCCTTCTTTATAGTGTAAATCTATAACACTGTTCCAGCGTCACTAGCTATCAGGTGACAAGGAACGTAACACAATAACAATTTACAAGTACTAATATACTACAGAGACAAAAGTATTACATTACTACCTCCATTACAGATTACTACCTCCATTACAGGTTATGTGCAACGATTTGACATAAAGCAGAGAGGGAAAATGTCTAATCGTTGCACATAACCTGTAACAGAGGTAGTATTTACATCAGTTAATTTTTTATGGAATATAGTTGTAAAAGTTGAGATCATTGCCCCACAAGGCCGTATTAATTAAATAATAATGCAGAGTAACTTATAAATTATAAACAATATTTGATTGCAAAGAAGTTAACCTTATATATGGTCAGATTCTCTTTCGACATAAATAACTAAAAAAAAAATAAAAAAAAAAAAAATAAAAAAAAAAAAAAAAACGATTCTATAGGGTGTCGAGAAAATCCAGGTGGGTGTTACAAATAATAAAGGTGTAGGATTAGCATGGACAAGTGCAACCCACAAGTTGCATGATTAATTATGTGACAGGAAGGCAAAGATAGATGAAAGAATAGATGGAAATTAAACCCGAACCTCCCGGGTCACAGTGCACGAGTGGATTTCCCTGGTTGCTCTCTTCCATTTCTATTCTACTTGATGCATGCATGTGCACGTGCACGTGCTCTGCCTTCTAATTACTATTGTAATACTACAAACTATATTACGGAGTAACTTCGTCAGCTTATAATGAAGATGCTAATCTAGACAATGAAGCCATAAACATATTATTGAACCTTATTGAGTTGGTATGGAAATATTTTTCTAGGAGTGTTACTATTCTTTTTGGGAAAAAATATAGAAAAAAAAATTCAAAGGTATCTAAGTCTATTTTATTTGATATGGATAAATTCTTAATGATGTACGAAGTATTATATATTTATATGGGAAAAATAGTTATTTATAATCTCTTCTATGCTAAATTATTAAAGACTTTTAACTTTAATACATAGATTATTGAATTATTTGAAATTCTACTACTATTATCAAAGTCCAAAATAGGACAAATTTAAATACTTAATACTACCTCCGTTACATATTATTTGCAACGATTAGATATTTTTTCTCTCTACTTTATGTCAAATCGTTGCAAATAATATGTAACAGAGGTAGTATATTGTACGTCCTACCATCAAAACTATGCATCCACTTAAACAAGCTACTTTGAGTGACAAGCCTCAGTGAGTCCGCTTTAATGGTTAAGGTTGATATATTAAAAAGTATAGGATTATGCATAAAAGTGTAAGTTATAGACTTATAGCATAAATTGGTCTTTAACTTTGCAAATAGTATCAATGAAACTATCGTGAAAACAATTTCATTACCTACTAAACAAAATAATAAAATCAAGAAATTACACTTGTGAGATGAAATTTTCTTGTGAAATTAAAACTCGGGAGAAATGTTTTTCATGTGGTAATATACTCACGAGTTGTTTAATTTAATTATGGAGTAATCTTGAAACAAAATAAGTCAAATAAGTTTTTTTTTTTCTTTGCTCTTCTTGGACTTAAATTATATCGGACCGTCCTCTGGGCCCTGATGTTTGTTATTTTTGACATTTTTGCTTTTGCAATTCCACGTTAAGCTTTGCTGCTTTTGACATGTATTAGCTGCCTATAATTGACAACATTTCCATTTCATCCAACGTACAAAGCATTGGACCTTTCCAATTTTAGTATGTTCACTTCCTTAATCTCAGTTTACCAAAAAGTCAAACTTTCTTTTCTTTTTTTAACTTTATTTTTTGCTGTGTGTATGAGTGTGACAATGTGTGTGTTGGTAAAACTTGATTGGAGAATAAAATTTGTAAAAGTTTAGAGCATAAATAAACAATTATACAATGCAATCTCAATATCTCATTTCACACTATATTTATGTTGTAATCGTGTAACTACAAATTAGTGATCATATTCCTTTACCAATGCTCAGAGATTGATGACTGTAAGCTCGATCGTCTATCCTACTTCGCCCTCCTCGTCAGATGTATGTGCAATCACTTTAGTAAGCATGGATTTGGTTACAACACACAGAAATCAAAATAGATCAGAACAACCAACAATAGATGTTACTCCGTAAATTCATTTTTTCGTAGTATATTAATTAAATTGTTTCCCGTCATCAGTATTTACAAAAAAATATGAAAATAAGTGAATAATTAGTATCTCCATCTTAAAAAGATCTTAATATGTAATTTGAATTGTACGTAAGTAATATGTTGATTTTTTTTTTCTAATACTTGTGTTTTTTAAAAAAAAATTAATTTTTTTTTTAATTGCAAGTTTGATCCACGGAGTGTGCTATAATAGGGTTAAAGTGTCATTAATGCCTTATAAGTCATATATATAAGTAGTATATCCACCAGAATCATCATTCATCGCCTGTTTATTGGCTTTGAATTGAATCTAACCTATTTGTCAAAGGGGTTTCTATTTTATTATTCATTATTTGACATACTACCTCCGTTACATATTATTTGCAACGATTAGACATTTTTCTTCTCTACTTTATGTCAAATCATTACAAATAATATGTAACGGAGGTAGTAATTAAGTTCATCCTTTTCCACTTGCTATATAATTTCCAAGTTGATTTTTACATAATTAGTTGTTATTATATTTCCACCTTAGTAGTAGCTTTTTTTTTTTTTTTTTTTTTTTTTTTTGAAGGGGACCTTAGTAGTAGCTAGTATGTAGTAGCATTATATTGTGTTTACTTTTCCTAGAAACTTATCTTTCATGTGCTTGCAATTTCCATTTTAAAATTTTAATATTTGGCAGCAAACGGCGAAAATGACGAGCCTTAATCTTCCAAAATAGAACGTCGTTTTTCAAATAATAAGACCAGGTCTAAATAATACTCGTACGTAGTTAGGTTAACTAGAGATGTCCAAAAAGTAAATAACTTTTTATAAGTATATTATGATTTAATTCTTTACGGGTGCGTCACGCATCATTAATAATTTCATAAAATTTGGCTCATTTGTCTTGTGTCAGTAGCTACGAGTTAGAGCACGCAAACAGTTTTGATTATCTTAATTTTTTTATTTTATTTTTTTGACGAGTTGATTATCTGAATTTAGAGCTAGAATAAGAGATCACAATAATAGAGTAATTGAAGGTGATGCAAATATAATATTTTAATACAAGTATGATTGTGATTAACAATCGAAAGTGACTATACTGATTTCTAAATAAAGGTATATCAGAATCTTTACTAGAATAATTAGGAACATTCAATCTTTTATGATTATATGACTTTTGTAGAGTAAATTATCTTAGGTAAAAATCTTGAAGGTGCAGTGATATGATCGATACTTAAGATAACACGCGCGATGCGTGCAATGCACGGATTTTAATAAAATTATTTAACAAACTATAACATTAATTTAACAATTATATATAAATAAAGAATTACATTTATAAACGTAAAAAACAATAGCTATATTGACATTTTTTTGACAATGATAATTTCTAAGGCTATTGATGTGTTAGACTTTATAAATATGAAGAAAAAAAAAAATAGGGTCTATTGATTATTTAGAACCCATGCTATATACATACCCTATCTTGTCCTTATTTTGTTGACGCAGTTTGACATACAGATTGGTTTACACAAGTTTAGTTAACTTTAACTTTAGTTTTCTATAAGTAAAAATCAAATTCTTAAAAATGAGTGAGTCATAGGTTTTTATTATGATATATAAGTAAGGTGAGGAAAATAATGAAACATCAAATACTCTTATAAAAAAATATTAGCATGAGATTAATATAGAAGTAAAGCTTTCCCAAATTATAATATTAGAATGAGATTATTATAGAAATATTAGCATGAGAATATTGTAGAAATCTTGGAGAAAATTACAAAAATTACTTAATATAAAAAATATAAACATATAAGAATATTTCATTAGATGAATATTATAGGCTATAAATAATTTTCATGAAGAATTGACAAAATAAAATAAAAAACACAAAAAAAAAAAAAAAAGGAAAGAAAAAATGGAGGGAAAATTTTTAACCAGTGAATGACATGTGTCATCACTGGTTTCGCTTTTAGTATTAAGTTATTGATGATTGATAAGAGATCACAATAATAGAGTAATTGAAGGTGATGCAAATATAATATTTTAATACAAGTATGATTGTGATTAACAATCGAAAGTGACTATACTGATTTCTAAATATAGGTATATCAGAATCTTTACTAGAATAATTAGGAACATTCAATCTTTTATGATTATATGACTTTTGTAGAGTAAATTATCTTAGGTAAAAATCTTGAAGGTGCAGTGATATAATCGATACTTAAGATAACACGCGCGATGCATGCGTTATAGCTAGTTATGTTTGATTAACTATTTCGATTTATGAACACCCCTAATTACACGCGGCATGAAGGGGTGGTTAATTAATAAACCGTGGATAACAAAGCCTTGCTTATTTAGCAAATTGTAAATGGTAGGTTAGTTAGCTTTCTTTGAAAAGTTTTTAGTTGAAAAAGACAAGAACATGCCTTTCCAACAAGATTATCTGATTATCCCTATCACATACTGATATCTTATTTAGGATTACTTTGATGATAAAAATTGCAAGTTTTTGGCTACGGTTTTAACACGGAAATTATGAATTAAACTTGAAAGCTATATGTAATCAAATCAGAGTCATATATTTGCTAATCTTGGAATTTATGTAATCAAATCAGAGCCATATATATGCTAATCTTGGAAAGTCACGATAATTCTATATTCAAGAATCCGGATGGCTTTATGCCTTATACCAAATCATGTCCCATTAGTTTTTACTCCGTATTATTATACTCAGTATGATCAAAGTGGATTCTATTATCAAAAAAACCGTTTATAATATATTACATATATCTTGTTATTATAAATGAAGTTTTATTATTCACTAAGGCCCTGTTCTCTTCACCTTAAAAAAATAATATTAAGTAAAAATAATTTTAGTTCAGTAAAATTAATTTCAATTCAGTAAAAATAATTTCTGTTCAGTAAAAATAATTTCTGTTCAGTAAAAATAAGTTCAGTTCAGTAAAATTCAGTTTTCTTAAATAAGAATTATAATAGAAAATCAGTAAAAAATAATTTCAGTTCAGTAAAATTAAGTTCAGTTCAGTAAAAATAAGTTCAGTTTAGTAAAAATAATTTCAGTTCAGCAAAATTAAGGTGAATCAAACAGGGCCTAAATGTCATTCATGAGAGTGAGGGATAGCTCAAGTGGTTAGAGCTCCCCTCCCGATTCCAGGTTATCCTAGGATCGATTCTCATCATATGCTCTCGTGGCTCTTTAAACACCAAAAAAAAAAAAAAAAAAAAAAAAAAAAAAAAAAAAGTCACTCGTATATTAACTTATTTATAATATGAGGCAAAAACTTGAAAAGCTATGGGTGATTATCTTACGTATATACTTGTACAATAATAAAGGAGTGCATTGTACGTAGAAAAATGGTGGTGGCCATAAATGTCGCATGGGGTTGCCTGCAAAATCCAGCTAGCGCTTCTTTAAGACAGAAAAGGAACCCTGCAATTCCTAGCTAGCTCAGACCAAGCTTCTCTCCGATCCCCTCCCTATTTCTTTAATGGGAACCCCCATTTCGAAGATGCATTTACAGTTTTACACCCTGCAATTTGTAACTTGTAAGTACTTTAATAGGGTAAGCCGCCGTATGGTAGACAGCGCGACTCACCTAGAGCATCTACAAGGGCTCAAGGTAAGTCCGACCTCGCAATTATCTAATAGTTGTAGCTACTAACTTATCAAAGTAGAGCTATATATAGTAGATGTAGTTTTGGTTTAAAGTTACATAACTCTACAAAAGTTACTCGTATGTTAATACTTCGTATTAGTTTAGTGAATATATTTGTATTCACACTTCACTAATACGAAGTACAAATTAAAATCTATGAGTCAACATACAACAGTCGAGCATGGTACAACTTACTATATTTAGTAAAATGTCAATGGTGATTATTGGTAATGGGAAAGGGGCGCTTAGCTTCTAGTCAGTCTCAATAATTTAATTGATAATGGGATAGAGGCACTGATTTGATTAAAGATTGAAAGGTGAAAATCATTAAGCTGACTTTATTTGTACTCCATATTTATATTGTTTTTTCCATCATGTAGCAAAGTTTATAATGTGGATACAAAATTCAACATGAATGACATGAAGGACAAGAATATAGAGTCCAATTTTTAAACCAAGCAGCAAGCATTTGTTCCTTGGTATTATGGTATTATGAGCCAACAAAAATACAAGGCCAAAATATCTTATCATCACATGGCCCAACTTTGAATTATGGTAATGTCAATGAATAATGATTACTGAGACATCTTTAGTCTAATTTAAAATTTTAGTATGGACTTTAGGGGCTAATCACTCTAAATACACAGTAGTTCGTTAAATTCATTGCCCCGGAACAAGTAAATAAATGGTACAGTAAAGTTGTCCAATATCTTAATCTCTATGGAGTACTATATTTGTAACAAACAAAGACCATTAATGATTCTTGTGTAGTTGTGTGTTGTGTCACCTCCAAAAATTTGATATTGATTGACATTTTTTTTAGAGCCATTTTTGTGTACTTGCTCTAAAGACATTGGATTTTGAAATACAATTTTGAACAATTAATATAATACAATAATAAACCTCACACGAGAACCCGTTTAGACTAGAAGTGTGGATGCAGTATGGGTCCTCTTCATACTCAACGCTTAATATTCCACTTGAAAGTGGGGGGTGGATGAGATTCGAACCCATGACCTTTATGTCACACTGACTCCGATACCATGTTAGTGGACCAAATCAACCAAAAGTTTAAACTGATGGTTGAGGCTCAAGAATATGTTTTATACTCTATCAATTTCCGTATTACTACGCTAATGAATGTCCTCACTATAAGCTGTAAGTATCTCAAACAGAGGAGCTATACATCATATATATCTCGCATAGTGACAATAAATAGCCACAGTAATAATAACAAATTACAAGTTGATATGGATTTAAGCTCACAAAGATTGATTAGATTAACATAAAAGCCATTCTAATATATCCTGACACACGGTATTGTGTGTTAATGTAGTGAATAATGAATAATTAGGCAATTGATGAGATTCCTCGTAAATAATTACTACTCAAATCTGAAACGTGGGGAGAGTCTGCCATGCTTAACTTAATTAGCTGTAGAAGATTACACTAAAGGCTGTTTCTCACGTGAGATCGACCGTCTTTAAATTCCCACCAGATGTTTAAATTCTATTTCTACCAGTCTTCCACTATCTTTCATTTTTTAATCTCCTCAGGTACTGTTAAAAATTTGTTAGGTACTTACTTAAGAAGTGTTCATTATAAAAAAAGAAAATACATTTGAATGTTTTATTGATTGTTAATTACAGTGTTTTGGGGATGAACTTCACTCTTAGGTAGCGTTTACTTACTCACTTAAAATCAAGAACTTTTAGCCCTACATTTATTTGGTATGAACTTATTACTCATAGACTTAAATTGGATGAACTTCGCTCTTAGGTAGTGTTTACCAAAAGCTTAAAGTGATGGTTGAGGTCCAACAATATGTATAATAATCTATCACCCCCCCCCCCCACATGAAAGACCCTTTAGGCTTGAAATGTGGATGCAACACAGGCCTACTCATACCTGACGCGAATTAATTCCACTTTGAAGGAGGGGTGGATGAGATTTAAATCTGTAATCTCTATATCATGTTGGCTCTGATACCATGTTAAGTTAGATAAAGATAAGCTTCTACTGCCTATCTTTATCTAGCTTTTCAAGTTGTGATATACTACCATTAGCCATTTAGCCAGATGCATATTCTATGTCTATGGTTTACACATGTGGTGTACGCTCCAATAAATAAGTACATATAGCTCAGTGTCCAAGCCTTATTTACATATAGCATAAATGTATAATTCTGGGCAAAAACTAGTGACCAACACCCCCATAGAATAATTTTCGACAATTGAGTCATTCAAGCCCATCTTTATCTATTGGCATTGCCATTAAATATCCTCAATTTCAACGTGCTTATCTGATTCAGTAGCAATAAATTTCATTATATCAATACGGACTGTTATAAAGATATTGAGATCTCAACACCACTTATGCGGTTATGCCTACTCTCTACTTGAAATTAGGAGACACACACCCTTTCATTATTAAAAGCTTAACACAATTCACCACATATCACAGCTAAGAAGAGTAACATCAAAAGTTAAAAACACAATCATAGAAAGAAATAGCCCAATATACTCATCAATGTAGCAAATTAATTTTGTAGCATTCCTTAAAAAATAGACATCCCATCCCATCCCATCCCATCCAATCCCATCCCATCCCATCCCAATGTCTTTTCTTTTTGAATTTACTAATTATTTTTGTAAAAAAGTGTATGGGTATAAAATGACCCCAAATATAAGTTTTAAAAAAAAAAGAAAAGAAAACAATAAATAGTCCTACCATATATATGTCCTTGCTGTCAAGTAGCTGGGAAATGACGAGGGAGTAGTCCAGCGAATCTATTATTCCTCTCTTATTCTCTCTCTCTCTCTCTCTCTCTCCACCCTCCCCTATTCTCCATTCCCTTCACTCTTGACTTCTTCTTCTTCTTCTTCCTTCTCCCAACTCTCCTCTCAATCCCTTAAACCCATCAACAATCTCACCCTTTAAAATGCCCACCTACCATTAATCCCCTCAATCCACCCTTCCAATTACAATGATCACCGATTTCCGGCGGATTATTCTCGCCGTAATTACAACCATAATCTTCCTCGTAATCCTCAGATTATTCCTAAAACGAAAAATTCGA
Organism: Chenopodium album; assembly: GCF_948465745.1. Taxonomy (NCBI): domain Eukaryota; kingdom Viridiplantae; phylum Streptophyta; class Magnoliopsida; order Caryophyllales; family Amaranthaceae; genus Chenopodium; species Chenopodium album. The sequence continues at coordinate 76,364,422 of NC_137840.1, read as the reverse complement.
ACTTCTAAATTCAAAAAATGGTGGCGATTAATCTCTGATAAATTTCACGATCATCAATTTCTTAAAGTCCCGGAGTTTAACGATAATTCCCAGGAAAACCAACTTTTCCGGCGAGTTTCTCTCTACCTTAATTCCCTTGAATCGTTGGAACACTCTGATTATACCAACCTAATTTCCGGCTCTAAACCCACCGACATCCTCCTCTCTCTTAACCCTAATCAAACCATTGTTGACGAATTCCTCGGCGCTCGTCTTGTTTGGACATACGACGTCGTTTCATCCGACACCGCCGCAGAAAAATCCTTCCTCCTGAAGATCAGAAAACGCGACAAACGCCGCGTTTTGCGACCTTATCTCCAACACATCCACACTGTCTCCGACGACATCGACCACCGTGTGAGGGACATTCGGTTGTACACAAACTCCTCTTCTGGGTGGAAAACGACGCCGTTTTCTCACCCGGCAACATTCGAGACAGTTGCAATGGATCCCGAATTGAAGAACAAAGTCAAATCCGATCTCGAAACGTTTCAGAAATCGAAGCAGTATTACCACCGACTTGGCCGCGTTTGGCGGCGGAGTTACCTTCTTTACGGACCTTCAGGAACAGGTAAATCAAGCTTCGTCGCTGCGATGGCCAAGAGTTTATCATACGACGTTTACGACCTTGATATCTCCAAAGTGTCAGGTGATTCCGACCTTAAATTCCTCCTCCTTCAAACAAGCCCTAGATCATTAATTCTCGTGGAAGATTTCGACAAATACGTCGCCGGGAAAAACACCTCATCGCCGTCGTCTTCGGCGGCGGTAACAATTTCCGGCGTACTCAATTTCATGGACGGAGTGGTTAACTCCTGCTGCGAGGAAAGGGTGATGGTGTTCACCATGACAACGAAAGAAGATATTGACCCGGCAATACTACGGCCGGGTCGGGTTGATGTTCATATTTATTTCCCTTTGTGTGATTTTAACAATTTCAAGAATTTGGCGAGTAATTATTTAGGAGTGAGAGAACATAAATTGTTTTCTCAAGTGGAGGAAATGTTCAACAATGGTGTTACAATGAGTCCGGCTGAAATCGGTGAGTTAATGATGGTAAATCGGAACTCGCCGAGTCGGGCGATAAAATCGGTAATCAATGCACTGCAAACGACGTCGTATAGTAACGGAGTTGTAGAGAGTTGCAAGGGTACGCCGAAAAACGGGTTCCGGTCAGCAAGGGAATCGGTGGATGAGCCGTTTGACTCAGTTGCAGGAATTGGGTGTAGAGATGGTGTGAAAGAGATCAGGAAATTGTATGGGTTTTTGACAAGAAAAAGTGGCAGAAAATCTGATTCGTTCGATTTGGGTACGTGATCATCAACGCCTCAGGTTGATTTTTTTTTTTTTTTTTCATTTTTTTTGGGTTGTGTTGTAAAAAATGATTTTACAGGAATATATTTAATAATATTGGAAATTTTTTGGGCTACAAAAGTTAGAAAAAAAAAAAATGGAGGGAGAACACTAGAACAGGAAGGTGGAAGAACATGGGAAAAAACTCCATGATTTTCAATTATTCAAATTGTTCATAGTACTATTATTATTATTATTAAAATTTGTTGGACTGTATAATTAGTTTTAGAAGTTTATGTTTAGCATACTCTTTTTTTTTTTTTTCCTTTTTGTTAATTGGGGGTTAAAGTTGAACCCTATGATAGATTGGGGATTGTAAATGATTATTTTTTTACTTTAAACAAGTATAGAAAAGAATTTCAGATATTGTAGATTTTACAGTAGTTTTGTGCTTCCCTTTTAGTTTTCTATTATTGGCTAATTATAAGAATTTAGTAGCATTCTCAAATTGTGCATTTGCATTGGATAATTCAATGTATAAGATTAATATGAAGCTCAAAATTGAATTACTACCTCTGTTTTAAAATATGATTATTGTTAAAGGAGATGGAAATTTGATCATCTGTACTTCAACAAATAAGTGCAATTTACTCACTATGTACGTATAGTGAGTATTTAATTTTGCGTTGAAAAGTGCTTTGAAGTTTGACATCTTAAATGTAAAAGGGGCAATTTTTTTAAAAGTTGATGAGCTACTTTCTGAATCATAAATGATAAATGCACATGATGATTTAAATTAGCTCATCAAATTTTTAAACACCTTCTTTCAATGTCATGACCAACTTTGATTGAAATATCTAATTGTTTCTCTATTTGGAATCAGATTTACATCAATATACTGTACTACTTGTCTACTCCCTTCTACTCAAATTTTCTTTCATATAACTTCTCACCTATATTGAAGAAAAAGATATTATTACAAAAATCATAAATTTTGCGTATGTTTTAAAGATATTATTAGTCCAAGGTGTGTAATATGGTATGCCTAATGCTTTTTATGCCAACACTATCAGAGAGTATCAGTATAATTTTATGCATGTAAAACATCTACTTCCCACCATATACTTTTTTAAGTATGGTATTGATGGATGAGTGCAAGTCAAGATATGAGAATGCTGTAAATAGAAGTATCAAATTTTACCTAAAAAAGTCTAGTTACTTACCAAATGATACATTGATGTTGGTTTAGAAAATCTCAATGCCTTTTTTTTTTTTTTTCCCCTGGAAATCTGGGCATAACTTGACAATAGTCACAGTTTAAATTTGTTGATCCAATAAACACAAGTATTGACCCTTAATCTTAGATAATTGGTTGGGCCTAAACCCTGGTAATTCTTGGAAGTTGGAACCAAAGTACCTAATGCTGGGAAATTATGTGGCATTATAGTTGTGTTAAACAAAGTTGCAAATATTGATCATGTTGTCTTGTAGTATCATATTGTGGTGCAAGACTGTTAGTACTAGTTTAATCAAGATTATTTTGAGGGGATTTCAACAGGTTTTGGGAAATAGACCATTTTTTCTAAAACATTGAGCTAGAATGCCAGATTTACTCCTATAGTCCTGGAGTATTCAATGATCACTTAATATGACTAGAAATTTATCTATTAGTGGTAATTATCCAATTTTAGTAGTGAAAATATATAGTACTGTAGTACTATAAAATATAATCAAATGGTAAAAGGGTAAGATTTTCAAGCAGTTAATAGTCTTAATACTGTGTAATTAGAAATCTTTATTTAGTTACTTGTGCAGAGTGCCTTAGAATCATTTTTAATAACGTCAAGATAAAATTCGCCTTACTATATTCACATGTTTAAATTAGCAACACTTATCAAATATGGAGTAACTTGATTCACCTATCTTTAAGTAAAATTGACAAAAAAATAGTCACGAAAAACTGATTTAGGGCATGTTCGGCAAAATATAGCTGTGAAGGTAGCTGTAGTTGTGGAGATAGCTGTAAGTTGTGGAGATAACGTTTAGCTGTCAACAAGCTGTTAGCTGTGAAAAAAGATAATTTAGGTATGATTGTTCGGTAAAGTAGTGGTTGACTAGCTGTTACATTTAAAAATCAATATTTTATTTTTAAAACTATACATTAAATTTTCAAAAGCTACTTCAAAAGCTACCTCTAATTTCAAAAGCTAATAATCCTAGCTTTTAATAAAAGCTACCTCCACCACTAAAAGCTACTTGAACCATTACTTTGCCAAACACTCACATTTTTTGTTGAGTAGTGGTTTGACCAAGTCAAACCACTAAAAGCTACTAAAAAGCTAGCGCTGAACACGCCCTTAATTCAAGGAATTTTGACACCTTTGTTTGTCGATCTAGCTAGTTCTCTATATAAAATTTTTACATGTAATTTAAAACACCAACGAATTTTATAAAATTTACTCCATATTAAAAAATCTAACCAAGTAACCAGTAACCAACTAACCATCAATATTCAATATAAATAAGAAGTAGAGTGGTTTAAAAATTGCATGAAACTTTATAAAATGATGTGGTCCGTAGTCCTTGAACAATAATGGGATGGCTGAGACTCAAAGCTGAAAATTGAAATAGCCCAAGATAATAAAATGAAAAGCTAAGCCTTTTCCTGACCCCTACCAAAGTAGATGAGTGCCCACAAACTTTCAATGGGTCTCATCATTACGTGAGTACGTTATTTTTAGTTATTTGGCTGCTTTTTTATGTTCTTTGTCCTTCCAAACTTGAAGCACTATAGTCAATTACAACCACAACCACGACATTTATTACACGACAATTCCTCTTTCACATCTTCTCTTTACATTTTAGGACATCAGGATTCAGGATTCCTCCCTCCTGTTTAAAGATTAAAGAGAAAAACATCTTTGTGCGACATCATCAGCTTTTGTTCACTCGTATAGTCGTATCTGATCATCACTTGCACTTGACCTTGCTCGTAGTTTTTACTCCGTATGATACAAGTATTAATTATACATGAATATGAGTGAACTTTGGAGGACAAAATTGAGGTCATTCAATATTTCAAAGCATAGCTATTTTTATTTTTTTTATTAAACACACAATAGTATAAAATTCCGAGGCTAGTGATTACGTGTGAATTGATTAAATAAGCATAGACCAATGGAAAGCGATACATTAGAATTTTGAGATAAATTCATACACTAGATGAAGTTGTGGATCAACTATGTCACAATGTCATACTATATGAACTCATACGTTTGATGGGGTTGTAGTAGTTAGGTCAATCATTTGACTTTCAGTTTAAGATGTTAGTCTATTTTATAATTATTAAATTAAGCATCATATTGTTTTCTGTTTACAATATTAAAGCATATGTTAAACTGAATTTTGGGATATTCGTTCTTTTATTCAATAATTTGGGCGATTGAGCATGAAATTGTGGTAATTCATTTTTAGTCAAACTTTTCTCTAAAACATTGTTTACAATTTTCATCAAATTTACATGTACTTCCCAAAAACTTTACAAAAAAGGCGATGCCTTGGAATCTCATTCCAATTTCCAATTATTAGCTTCTTGATGTAAGAACTTCAAATTATTCTACTGTATATTTTATAAAATAAATAAATAAAGGCCGTATTATTTTTATTTTTTTTAATGGACATAAAGGCCATATAAATTTATGATGTACTTGTATTTTTTTTTTTTTTTTTGTAAGGGGGAAACTATAATAAAAATATACAAGTACCATGGAATCTATATACTTCGTATAATAGAAAGGTGAAGCTGGAAAGTGGTTGATCATCTCTTTTAAACTCGATTATGCAAACAGGCCTTTCTACCTTTGATTATTGGGCTCTCTCAATCTCAAACTCGTACGGCTTGTTTTTGGGCCTCCTTAAAACTCAAATGTCCAACACTATTTTATTTTATTTTTTTCCCCAGCGATGCTAATTGCAGATCGTAAGTCCACTTTATTATAACGAAGATCCATTCTGGCCTTGTGGGCTAGTTCTATATGGGACATATTTGTAGATGGTCCGAAAGAACTCGCACCCCATAAATAAACCATTTGAATTACTCCGTATTATGGTCAAGATGGTGGGAAACTCATTTTGTTGTGATGTTAAAGTCATAAGTTTAAGTTCCATCATCTACATATGTTTGAAAATAATGGATTTTGTAATTTGGATTATCCTTTAATAACTTTGCATACACGATACAACGTAATGCGAAGAGGTTTAATTAGGTGTTTAGAATTGATCAAATCTAATCAAGTTTGATATATATGGTGATATATAGTGAAAGATAATAAGACCTAATCAGATATGTTCAAGTGAAGAAAATGCAACCTAAACTTATACTCCGTAACTTGTCCATACTACACTTTTAAGATTAGACGACATTATGCCAGAAGACATAAACAAAGATGGATATAAAATTTTTAAACTCTGCTTCTCAAACACAAACATAAATAAGATGTGAGACTCCATATAATTTATCATTTTATTTATTTGGTTTTTGGAATGCGGTGATTTGACTGCCATAATTATTTAGTCCAACCATTGTCGGTACAGAAGATTAAAATTTGTGAGCTTATGTGCCAAAATTGACGGCTTTAACAAAAAAACAGTGATCTTCAAATGAGTGAATCTTTTTTATTTTTCCTTCTTTTTCTACTACGTATTTTTTTTTGCAAGATCCACGAGAAGAAGTAAGTATTAGTGAAGCGTATGAATAAAAAGAAAATAAAAGGGCATTACGTACTTATTAGAGGATTAAGACAAGACATAAATCTTCAATAGTACTTATTTTAGCCGTATGGAACTAGCCAATTCAACGGTAGGAAATGAACTAAAGAAATTATAAAAGTTTTCCCACTTCAAGTTGAAATCTTCGCAAGTAAGGAAGTGACTTGTTTATCATTTAGAACAAGTTTAAAGTTTAGACGTTTAGTGTGTCAAAAGATGATATTTAGTACAGTACTTTATATCATATTCTTATAATTAATTAGCAAGTTACTTACACGAGTCATCTAAACTACGGAGTAGTACTCGTATTAATTGTTAAACAAATACTCCCTCCGTCCCAAAAAGAACGACCCATTTGGTCAAAATTTTGTCCCAAAAAGAATGACCCATTTGCATTAAAACACCACCAATTTGCAACAATATTTGTGCAAAATTAGCTTCCCCGTATAAAAATTTGATTTTCCATGTTATTTTATTACTTTCTCTCTCTATTTTTTTACAAACCCCATGTAAATTTATCTTTCCAATATACTTTTATTTCTTTTTACTTAACTTCCTTAATACCCGCGTAATCAACCCAAATGGGTCGTTTTTTTTGGGACGGAGGGAGTACTTATAACACTTAATATCTCCTATTCCATACAAAACAACAATTATCTATACGGAGTACTTTAGGAAGAATCAAAATCTCATCCACTGAATTAACCATTTAATGTATGTATAGGCGCTGGAAATTGTGCTCAAGAGTATAGCAATTGAAGATGTACACATGTACTGCAGCATACTAAAAGTTCTAAGAATTTTCAGGAAAACAAAGCCAGCCATGAAAATTAGTAAATGCCTCAACATGGAATGTCTCAGATCTTAATTAATACCAGGCCAGTTTATAGCTAAGTTTTATACTTAATTAGCATCTTATGATTATCTTATAAGGCCCCACATTTTATTTTGTGTTACTTATGTTAGAGCAATGATAATTGAACTTCATTTGTATAAATACTACGAGTATCTGTCCTAGCTTTTTCCCCTAGTTTGTGTATTGTAATTATCAGATTTATACCTGTATATAGCTGTTGTACATTCCTCCTTAATAATTGAAATCATGGATCATGCCCAATCATCCACAACCAATTTTCAATGTTAATATCTTTTCGGATAATTTTGTTTTGGTCTTTTGGATATTATGTGTGTCGTTAGTGTCATGACATTTTGACAATTCATATTCAACTTGAAATTGTGATGAACATACATACATGGCCTTGTCGATTCATCTTGAACATAGGTGAAAAATACTTATATTATGAGAAAAACTTAACTCACTCAATAAAACGGTTCTTGCCTTAGATCCCAAAAGTTTAATCATACTTTAAAGATTCTAATTTATAAATTTATTTTACTCTGTACTAAATAAAAAATTATACAAATAGATCAAATTCATTCGATATAAAGCACATGCTCTTTCAATTCATATGACATTTCCGGAAACATCACATATTTGTATTCTAATGGTCACAAACTCACAATTATATAAACCTACTTCAAAAGTGAAAACCAAAAGGGCAAGTTCCTCTAGGGCTTAAGTACAAAACTCCAGATATATAGGCACAAATCAAGCCACAAAATAAACTTTGGTAAATACATACTCTGTATAGTATAACAACTCTAGTGGGCCCAAATCCAAAAATACATATCCCAAAAGCATATACTACTATAATTAAATTAAAGTAAAAACAGAATTATTATTATGATTAAAGTTGAATAAGCTGATGCAAGTAACAATAATACGGAGTAGTAGGCTAATGACAGATAGTTGACAAACCAAAAACAACATTTACTATTATGGTTCAACATTAAATACCATAATTGATACTACTACAATAGTGGGACATGACTCAACACTTGCTTTTCCTCTTCTCTTCCTTTTTTTCAAGCTTTTTCTCAATCTTCTTTAAATTTTGTTGTTTTTCTGCTCTCAACAAATATATTTGGATGGGTCCTCTTAATCTTTATACTTGCTCCCACTAAATATATACTTATATATTCATTTTTCAACTATATAGTATATTCTTGTTACATACTTGCATAAAAAACACACATGTTCATCTTCTTATTATTGCATAAGATAAAGTATATAAGAAGGTGATTCTTAATTTTTTGGTTAAACAAAGATGAATAGAGAGATGAATGGGTATGAAGATGGGGTGAAGGAGATGAGAATAGATTATGTGTATAAAGTAGTTGTGATTGGAGATTCAGCAGTTGGAAAATCTCAGTTACTTGCTAGATTTTCAAAGAATGAATTTTCTTTTGATTCAAAGTCTACTATTGGTGTTGAATTTCAAACCAGAACTACTACTATTAAATCCAAAGTCATCAAAGCCCAGATCTGGGATACTGCTGGCCAAGAAAGGTAACCTTCAATTCTTTCTCTTTAATTCAATCTTGCTGCTATATTTGTTTATTTTTCCAAATATTTGTTTGATTTACGCGTTTTCCATGACGAAAATCACATAGTTGTTTGATTGACAAAAACACGGGATAACAAATTAAAACCGACTTTCTAATTTAGTGGATAAGTTCCTATGGTCAACAATGAAATTATTATAGGCGTGCTCTAGAGTTAGTTGAAGTATAATTAAGTGCGTGCTTCTACTTAGTTTTATCTTTTAGGATTAAAATATGAGTTAGGCTAAGTCGCCTACTGTTAGTTGTCTAACTTGTTACAGAAATAGACGTATGCAATAAATGTATAAATAACTGATTTAATAAGCCAATGAAATAAATCTTATCCCTGCATTTTGGCACTTGGCAGTAGCATACAAGACAAGTGTTTGAGTCACATCTTGTAGTTACGTAGTATTTCTTCTTTGTGGAAACCCTTGCCTCCAAAAACCAGAATTTACATACACATGGTCGACATGGATGTAAAACTAGACCGTATTTACGCGCAAATGAGATTTTATCCTAAAACTAGTTATCAATTGAATAAATTACTTCCGGGTTCTTTTAATTGCAACATTTTGACTTTCAAACCTGTCAATGTAAAATGCGTGTTGATTGTTGATGAGTATTTTTTTTAACAATATGCTTCAAACATGATTCTGATCTTCTAGATATTTAGCTAAACTGTACTCATTTTTTGTTTTGTTTTTTTTTTAAAAAAAAAGCATCCAATGCCACACATCAAACTGTATAGCATGATACTGTACAGTGTACACTGTAATACAGTAGTCAGTAAAGACTGTTTTAGCTTGTTTAAATAAGGTGAAACATTGATCAATATTTGATAATGTATTAATTGCAAATACAAATTTTAATAAGATGTTTTTAACTGCCATAATTTTGTCGGATATGTGATTAATTACAGTAGCAGACTAGACTAGCAGATCAGCTTCCTGATCCGATGTCATTCTTTAATGAGACAATTTGTATATTAGACAGTTGTTTACATGTAATCTCACACCATTCATATATGGATGGACCTCGTTTAAGCCACATTCCTAAAATTCAATTTTATACTGTACTCTGTATTAGATTTATTTGCAAGTTCATTATTACATGCCCAATGTATGTTTCATGTATGTTTTGTACTATAAGAATTTCTTAGATGGTTCGGGACCATCAAATAGTTTGTACACGTAGAAGATTAACTCCATTGGAAAGGGAAAAATTTACAAATTTATGATGCATATGAAGCTGATATTTACAGTATTTGTTAAAAACTTGAAGGTACAGAGCAGTAACAAGTGCATACTACAGAGGAGCACTAGGGGCAGTAGTAGTGTATGACATAACAAAGAGGCAAACATTTGATCATGTAGTAAGGTGGGTAGACGAGCTCCGGGCCCACGCGGATAGCTCGATCGTGATCATGCTAATCGGAAACAAGGCGGATCTAGAAGATAAACGGGCGGTCCCTACAGAAGATGCAGTGGAATTTGCACAAGATCAGGGCTTATTTTTCTCAGAGGCATCAGCATTAAGTGGTGACAATGTGGAGAGTGCATTCTTTAGAGTACTTGAGGAGATATATAGCAATATGGCCTCAAAGAAGGCCTTAGACTGTGATTCTCCTAGAGGTAACCAAATGAATGGCAATGGATCAGTTACATTACAAGGCTCGAAAATCGATGTCATAGCGGGGTCTGATCTCGAGATCAGTGAGATGAAGAAATTGTCCTCTTGTTCATGCTAATGCTTGTGATTGAACAGTTTGTGGATTTTTATGCAAAGTTTGTTTACATGGGCATGGTGAATCAAAGGAAGCTGTAAAATGTGGTTGTGACAATTGTTACATTTTGGGATAATTTGGTGAGCTTCACTTTGAAGTTCCAATTTGGGGTAGTTGATGATTTGATCTCCTATTTTACAAGAGAATTTTCTAATGTGGTCACAAATAATCACATTTGATAATCATAGGTGTACAATTATGTGAATGTTTTCTGTACACTAAGTTGATTCTTAATCCAATCCACAGTACTACAGTACTACTCAATCCAATCTAATGACAATTTATTTGTCATAAAATTCCACGATAAAAGCTAGGTTTGTGTACATGATTTATTTTTCACCCCCTTCTTTCTTTATCATTGTCCAATTTAAGTGACCACATAAAATACGGAGTTCTATTTGAATTCTATTGGTCAAATATCACGAGCATTAATTCAGTCTATGCGAGAAACAAATTAGGTGGCTAACACCATTTGGAATAACTAGAATGCCCGGGCGCCCATGTAAACATACGGAGTACAAAATTAGAAAGGTTTGTGAGTTCAAGTACAGGCTTTTCATGATAGAAATAATTGAAAGAAAAGACTTTGCTGTAATTGTAAATAGGAGATGTATGTGGTAGTTGTAATTGATCATTACCATGTGTATTGATCATGTTACTTTATTTGAAAGAAGCTTAGAATGAATTATAAGTACAAATCATAATGAAGCAAAAAGATTAGGTACACCTGGGATGAGGTGTTAAACCAAAGGTGTTAGTTGTCAAATTATGTTAGGTGAAATTTACCCATAGTAAGCGGAATTGCGGAGTAGATGTGTTCAGTTTAACTTGCCCAATCTCACAGTCTCACAAATAATTATGAACACTCTCTAGAGTCAATAGACCAACCAAAATTGGCATCTAGATTATTTTGATTTTAGCATGCGCATGAAATTGCCTTGCTCTCTTGCTAAGATTTTAGATGTTTGTTTTTTCTTATGAGTAGTCTCTCTCCTAGTAGGTGATGCGTTTAAAATTGGTGAAAGTGGATGTATTTTTATTTCCTCTAAGAGGAGATATAAAATCTGTAAGCTAGTCAGCGTACACAAATCAATAGATAATATTTTTGTCTAAAAACATTGGGAAAAAGTAACTTCTAAACTATACTTTGAATATTCAAGTCATTCTCTACTTGTTTCAATGTGGTACAACTCGCATGTAGTAGTATATTATTCTTAACAAAGATATGCTATAAATTGAAAAAGATATGCAAAGTACAAAAGTTAATTCAATCAATAAAAACACTCATTTACATATGGCATATATCATTATAACCTATTCCTAAAAGACCAATAGGACAAAAGTAACTTCTAATCTAGGCTCATTAAAAGGTCATTTATATCTTGGTCTTAATAGACTTAATTGGCCTGACTCCTAAAAGACCAATAGGACAAAAGTAAACCACTTAGGCCTCATCGTATGGATAATAAATATGCATATGAGGCCACACTATGAAGCCCATATAATTTGATTAACATAGCCTGCACTAATCACTGATATTTTATCCTTGGGCCTATGATCCTTTGTATGCTACGTCGGAGTACTCTTATTTTTATTTTTATTTTTTTTAGGGCAGAGTACTCTTAATTGTTTGATCAACAAAATAACACATTGATCTTTTAGGGTTAGTTTGACATTACTGTGCTTTTCTGTTTTTTAGTTTTTTGTTTTTCGAAGTCATATGATATATGTCATTTTTTTAAAAAAAAAAAAAAAACCTGATATATGTCATATAATGAATAAAAAATTTGTCAAATTTATTAAAACTCATGATAATTTTGAAAATTGACAACATAAAAGTGAAAAGACTTTTTTCTTGTTTTCTGTTTTTATAATTTTATTTATTTTTTTAAAAAACAGAAAATTAAAAACAAAAAACGATGACAAACAAGCCCTAATTAGTAATTGGTGTTGTTTTTATAATGTTTTTCTTGGGAGAAAATTCTATTTCCATTTCAAATTACTTACCCTAATTTTTCTATCTAGGTATTCTAAATTTCTTTCTTTATATTTTCTAATAATTGATATATAATTAGGTAAATTGAGACGAACAGTGTTATCGAGTATTAATCAATAGTCATATAAGCATTTATTTATAATGCACAATAAAATTGTTTTGTACTAGTACAGAATAAAATGTACTTCGTACAATATATATATATATATATATATATATATATATATATATATATATATATATATATATATATATATATATATATATATATATATATATATATATATATATATATATATATATATATATATATATATTTTTATTTTTTTTTTTTTTTTTTTATTTTTTTTTTTTTTTGAGAGAGAGTGTACTTCGTACAATAGAATTTATTTAAATAATTCAATACGAAATATATTTTTATAATATTATTTTTAAAAATTTTTAATTTTCACTCAAGGATTATAATAGTAATTATTATACAAAATTATACCGTGATAATAAAAGCAAATATTTCTAGAGTATTCCATATAGTTATTGCTTCAAATATATCCACCACTTTTTTTCTTCTAGGTAGAAACATCAATGGTGTATAGACAAAACTAATTAATTAAATAATTAACTAATTAATAGCAATATTGACATCTTAACCACAAACATTGCACACACGTAGCCAAACACTTCACGAAAATGATTTATTTGAAGCCTTGAAGATTGACAACTTAGCTTAAAGAAAGTGACCCTTTCTTATTTTTGTCTTTTGTGTATACAAAAATATAAAGAATATTATTCCTTTTGGAAATTGTCCAAAAAAAAAAAAAAAAAAAAACTCCATTTTCTAGAATCTTATCTCAAACAATTGAACAAATATACAAAAGGAAAATAGAAAATCTTTGAACCACCAAAGCTAACAAAAATGGATACCTTTTCAAGCTCCATTTCAACAAACTTGCAAGTCCCTAAACCATTCAATCCCCACCACCGTAAACCCACTCATCTTTCACCCCACCACCACCACCACAACCACCACCCTTCCTCCGCCGCAAAAACCACCGCCACGTCATCAATCTCCTCCCTCCCACAAAAAGACAACTTTACCCCTCTCTTCTCCTCCTATTCCCAAAAAAGGACCCCCTCTCCTCTATCATCCGCAAGACTATCACCCCCACGCGCGTCAATCCACCGCCGAGCAGCAAGTGGATACGCCGCAGCGCTTTTGGAGATATCCCAAAGAAACGGCACCGTTTTGAAGGTTGAGAAGGACGTGAGGAGGCTGTTAAGACTCGTGTTTCGAAACAGCGATATGAAAGTGAGTATGTTTATGAAGGATGAGTGGGTGGAGGAGAAGGAAAAGGGTGAAGTTGTTATGGAGTTGATGGAAAAGGCTAAGTTTGAAGGGCATTTGTTTGGGTTAGTTAAGATGTTGGTTAAAAAAGGACAAAGTGTTGAGTTGGTTAAACAAGTTCTTGAAGAGTTTTTGAGGGTTTTTCATCAATTAACCACTACTTCTGGTGTTATTTCTCATGCTCCAACTTCTAGGTTGGCTTTGTCTTAGATTTTTCATGTAATAATACTAGTAGTTATTATTAAAGACTGGTAATTAAACTTCTTGTTTATTTGGTCATGCTTTGGTTTGATTAATAAGGTTTGAGTTTGATTATCATATGATGTTTACAAGAGAGTACTTAGCTTGGTATTTGTATTCATTGATGTTTATTTTGAAGAAGTTGGGACTTTTGTGTTGTGTAATATTGAATAATGGACAGCATTTCTGGTTGTCTCACCTGATGACTGATGTGGTGCCTGTGAGAGTCCTCAGTCCTGACTCTCCTGAGCGATATACAAAGTTTTAAGTTTGTTTTGACCCTTGTGAGTCTTGATTTATATGTAAGCGTTATTGGTAATTATATATCTAGCAATGGTTTACATATATTTGTGTTAACACTCAATGTTATAAACTCATATATGGTGTGTGTTAGTGTGACATACATCTAACCCATGTACGATACACAGATATTTGACACATTTACAAGTATTATAGCACGCAAGAGTGTCTATGGAGTATGATTTGAGAAGTTGAGGTGGAGTAATGACATTATTTCTCATCTCATATTCTTATGGTTAATGGATTCATCTCATATTCTTGTGGTTTATGGTCACTAAGGATCAATCTTGCTTATGTAATTTTCCTTATTTCCCCATCAAGTGGTTTAAGTACATGAGGTGATTTAGTTGAAAATCATGAAACTTATAATTGAAATAAAGCATACATTAAGCATACATTAGTGCTAGTGGTGTTCCAAATTCCAATGTTTATGTCATTCTCTAATTAATCAACCATCAACCACTCTTAGGATTCCAATTAGGGTTCAAGTCTTTATGTATTTATTGGACTTGTACACAAACATAGGAGATAAAAACACATGACAAGTACGTGAACTTTTTATTGTTTGGGGTAGAATTACTTTGTTGATAAGCGACAATATAAGTACTTAATTTAAAGAGTTTAGGTTTAGGCATTAGTCAAGCTATGCTGCTATGCAACTCTATTACGGAGTAATGAATTGAAATTTATCTAGCAATTTTGACTGAATTTTACTACTATTAATTGTAAGGGAAACAATTTACTTTATCAATCCCTCTTTAATTTTTTTTCGATTTGAATTATCTTTACTAATTACAATGTCAACAAAGATTATGTATAAAATATAAGATATATAGAGTACAAAGTACATTCCGTGAACATATTATTGTTCTGTCCCCAAAAAAAAAAAAAAAAAAAAAAAAAAAAAAAAAAAATGAGTATTCTTTAAACTTTAAAATAATTATCAAATGCTTTATAAACTTTAAAAATCATGCAATATATACCAATTAGGCGACTACGAAAGTCGAATTTTTATTGTAAAAAAAAAAAAGGGTTTTTCTCATTGGTAGCAATAAAAGTTCGTAAATTCTCTATGGTAGCAAAATTTTTGTCAAATTCTCTTAAATAGCATTAGTTTTACAATTATTCCCTTGTATAGCTTTATTTTATTAAATGTGATATATTAGCCTAAAATACACTAACCATGGTTATGTAATAATAATTTACTAAATTACCCTCACTTAATTTATTGAATGATACCTACAATAACCAAAACCCTCATCACTTCACTGATGAAAAACGTTTAAGTTTTTACTTGTTCGATCGCTCAAACTCAAGTGCAATTATCAAAAATTCATCACCTCAATCATCTCAATCAGCAAAAAAAGGCCTAATTTCTACAGTTACAAGGTATTTCCTTCTTCCTAAATTTCAAACAATGCAAAAAACAAACTTTCTGCATTAGATTGCCATGGATGCCCTGTTTTACATATGAACTAATGTTGATGAAGTATGGTTTGGTTATTATGTATTAAGGATTAATCAAATTTTGTTTTTTTGTTTTGCTATTGTGTTTTGATTGTATTAGTAAGTATGAATGCATGGTTATTGAATTGAATATATGTATCTGTGCGTTTATCAATTCAATTTCTCTCCTTTTTTTTTCTTTTTTTTATATAAAAAAAAATATTCTATTTTAAAGATTGTATATTTGAAATTACCAATTTATTTGGGTATTTAGAATTATATTGAATTCATCTATAATTTTTTTCTTTGCTCTATTTTTCATTGAATGTAATACAATTAGGGTATTCGATTTTTTTTTCTCTTGAACTATGCAAGTTGCAATTGAAAGTCATTTTTATTTGTTTGAAAATTGCAGAATGGGTGACGAAATAGTGTTGAAATTTCAATATAATAGTGGTGATGTTACTGTTGTCGTTGATGACATTGATACAATAAACCTTATTGATGTGGTTATTGAATACTGGGACAATGCTGTTAAACATGGTATAGTGATGCCTAAATTTCCTAGCTTTAGATATGTGCATGAGATGAAATACCACTATCTGAACACTGATAAGGATTTAATGAGGATGTTCAGTGAGTCTGCTGGAAAAAGTGAGATTTACATATGGGTCTATGATGAAGATAGTCCAACTCAGGTTTTTAAAGATGCTAAGAGTGTAAGGACGACAAGGAAAGAACAAGAGATTAAGGAGAAAAAAGATGCAGAACTTGTCGAGTTTTCAAATGCTAGTCATAGTGGGATTGGGAGGCATAATGATGTCGTTATAGTTCCAAAAATATCTGAAATAGGTAAGCCTTTAAAATTAACACCCAAGAGAGGAAAAATGTTAGTGTCTGAGGGTACCATCAATCCAATTCCAAACCCTACCATTGGCCAAAATAATGAAGGTATTGAATCAAATCAGGTTGATTTGGATGCGTTGGATGATTTGAGTCAAAAAATAAGTCCTGTAAGGGCTAGAGGGGGGAGAAGAGACGGAAGAGGTGAAGGGAGAGGAGGGAGAAGGGGAGGTTCTAGGGGAAGAGGAAGAGGACAATCTAGAGGTTTTGAGTATTGGTTGGGGCTTGAAAATGAGGCAGGAGCTAGAATTGGTAATGTAACATCTTAAACTGAGCATAGACAAGCTATTATTGAACCTGATTGACCTAAACAACAACAACTGTTAGTTGTGTCATCCCTTTCATCTAAAGCCCTAGTTATGAAGAAGAAAATGCCAAAGACAACAGCTAGGAGGAAGGGTTTGATAACTTCAACTTCAGTTTCACCTTCGGTTGCTGGAACATCTAACATGCTTTCACTTGAAAATCAAGATCTTGATGATGAATATGATCCAGAATTCTCCTTCTCTGGCACAGACAATGAATCTTCAACTGATGGTGATGAAATTGTAGATGGTGATGAAGATGATGGGCAAACGAATAATGAAGCTGATGGGATTGTTGTTGTGGATAACTATGACCCATATGCTGATGATGTTTGGGAAGATGATGGTGTAGAAGATGATGGGGATAGAAATTACTTTGCAAAGCTATATAAAAATGGGGAAATGTTTGATAAACAGGAAGATGGTAAGATAAGATTAAGACCATGGCAACTTTTCTACGACAAGCAACATTTGAGAGATGTAGTCAGGGACTATTGTATACAATGTGGCTTTTCAGTGATTGTTGATAGGGCAAACAATTCAATTTACACTGTGTATTCTTCTACAGAGGGATGTGAGTGGAGGCTACATGCTTCTAGATTAGCGGATGGTTTCACTTGGGCTATAAAGTCAATAAAAAATGGAGAGCACACATGCTTGGGTTTGGAAACTAGAAATCCAATGGCGACTTCAAAATGGGCTAGTAGAGTGCTATTAGAAGACATTAGAGCCAACAATGATATTCTGGTAAGGCATTGAATGCATTACTATGGAACAGGTTTAATGTTCAAATGGCCACTAGTACATTGTATAGAGTCAGAGCTCGGGCCTTAATTGAGATACATGGTGGCTATGATGACTCATATTCTTTTTTGCCTAGTTATTGTGAAATGATCAAGAAAACTAACACTGGTTCAAATGCTAGTTGTGTGTGGAATCCAAACACTCATGTTGATAGGCCTTTGGCTTTTGTCACAATATTCATTTCATTTAAGCCATGTTTGGATGGGTTGAAGAATGGAATTAGAGGGTTTGTTGCAGTTGATGGGACACACTTGAAAGGAAATTATGGGGGTGTTCTTCTTTCTGCAGTAGCACTAGATGGGAACAATGAGTTGTTCCCATTTGCTTGGGGGATTGTTTCTAATGAAGATTCAGACACTTGGTGCTTCTTTGTGCATCATTTGAGGGATTTACTTAGGTCAACTGGAAGAAGAGATAAATGGTGTATCATTTCAGATCGGCAAAAGGTTAGTCTCATTAAGTTTTCACTTTTAATTTGTATTTCATTTTAATTTAACTAAATCATAATGTTAAATAAATAGGGAATTGAAATTGCACTTGACAAGTTGTGGCCAGAATTAGATAGGAGATACTGCACCAAACATTTAGCTTCCAATTGGAAGAAAGCATTTCCTGGTCCATTAATGCTCTCTTTATTTTGGAAAGCGTGTGGTGCGTGTTCTGAGCTCACCTTTAAAAAAGCTATGGAACAAATGGATAAGGTTGGAAAAGGAGGAAGGTTATGGCTTGCAAAACTAGGCAATCAATCTCGGTGGACAAAGCATAAGTTTAACGTTTCAACAAAGTGTGATGCAAATAAGTCCAACTTTGTTGAGAGTTTTAATGCGACTCTTGGTATTGACAGATGTAGACCTGTACTTACACTTTTAGAAGGTAAATTATCGTATATATGTCATCTTGAAATGCATTATGCAAGATTTCATGGCTTGTGTTAACAATGCTACATTGCGTCATTATTTGTTGTAGGTATTCGAAGAAAGACTATGGTAAGGTTGGCTTCTAGAAGACAGAAGTGTGAGGAGTGGACTAGAACTGACATTTGTCCAAACATTGTGCAAAGAGTTCAAAAGTTATGTCATGACTCAAGGACCTGCCATTCATATTTGTCTTCCTTTGGTGAATTTGAGGTGTTTGAGGGTAAGTCATACCTACCCGTAAGCTTGAATAACCAAACTTGTGTTTGTGGACAATGACAATTATCTAGGATTCCATGTAGACATGGAATGAGGGCCATATTAGATTCTAAGCTTGACCCTCATGCTTTTGTTGATGAGTGGTACTCTGTTAAAAGATACAAGGCAACATATTCGAATGGCATTAAATCAAGCAGGAACAGGAAGAGAGATGAAACAAAAGATAGGAAGGGGAAGAGAGCCAAAACTGTTAGGTGTAGCAAGTGTCAAGATTTTGGGCATAATGCAAAGACTTGTAAAGGAGGAGCTACTGCAAAGCAAAAAGTGGGGTTCGAGTAAAAAGAACATGGCAAAATCAGATGCATCTTCTCAATGTTCCTAATGTAGCAGTAAGTTCCCAACCTAAAACAACTAGAGGACACACTTCAAGGCTGGCTACATCTCAACCTCAACCTATTGGAGTAACTAGATCGGGATCTCTCTTTATGTTTGCATCTCAACCAAGACAATTATAAACCAGTGTCTTATGAATAATTTGTGTTTTGTTTGGTAGAACATGCACTATTATGAACCAATTAGTTAAGTGGCAGACCATTTTTAAGAAATTTTGCATTTGGCTTGAATAAAATTTTGTTGAATGAAATTTGAATGCTGTTATTTTGTTGTTAATTTACTGTAATTAAGTAGTTTGCTGTTATTTTACTGTAATTTTGTTGCAGGCTGATGGATTCTTTTGATTTAGTTGTTATTTTGTTGTTGGAGCTTTTTTAATGTTGTTGCTTTAATTAATCTGTTTATGTGATCTGTCAGCTCTTGGAGATTGACAGGCCTATGGCTTCTCAAAAATCTGATCCCGAGTCCATTAAAATCAAAGTAAGGAGATACTTCAGACCTAAAAACATCTCAGTTAAAAAACCACATCACTCTGAAATTCGTGAGGCATAATTGTTCAGTGCATATGTGTCTTTACCTTGTAAACATATACAATACCGTATGAATTATGTACTGAATATCGCATTATATATTTTCTTCTAATTTGCTCTAATTTGATATTTAATTGTGCCAACCTTTTGGCTATTGCTTGCAAGTTGCAGCCTAATTATATGTATTTGATAAAGCTCCCTGATGGTATTGGACTTACAAAAGGTAGTATACTTGTATCATTCAATAAATTAAGTGAGGGTAATTTAGTAAATTATTATTACATAACCATGGTTAGTGTATTTTAGGCTAATATATCACATTTAATAAAATAAAGCTATACAAGGGAATAATTGTAAAACTAATGCTATTTAAGAGAATTTGACAAAAATTTTGCTACCATAGAGAATTTACAAACTTTTATTGCTACCAATGAGAAAAACCAAAAAAAAAAAAAAAAAAAAAAAAAAAAAAAGTCGAATTTATGATTGACATAAACTACATTACTCATTATAGAGACAACTAAACAAAGCACCGTACCCTCAAGGCCTCAAGTAAGCTTCCCTGCACTTGGCTGGCAATGATGGCACTCCGTATAAGTTAAGAAGATGCCAGAAATCACAGCTTTGTTATGAATCAAGTGAAGCAAATCCACGCATTTTCCCTCAGAAATGGCTTCGATTACGCCCAAATCCTCATCAAAAAGCTCCTCAAAATCCCCAACATTTCTTATGCACACCAACTGTTCGACTATATTCCTCAACCAACAACCATCCAATTCAACAAGCTTATTCAAGCTTACGCTTCCCATGGTCCTCAACAACAATGTTTCTCTCTCTATTCTCAAATGTATCAACGCCATTGCTCCCCTAATCCTCAAACTTTCACCTTCCTTTTCGCCGCCTGCGCTTCGCTCTGTTCTCCTCACCTTGGCAGGATGATCCACACTCATTTCATCTTATCTGGGTTTAAATTTGATGTATTTGCAACAACTGCATTGGTTGATATGTATGCTAAGTTGGGTTTATTAGAATATGCTCGTAATCAATTTGATCATATGCAATATAAAGATGCACCCACTTGGAATTCTTTGATTTCTGGGTATGCTAGGTGTGGAAAGATGGAGGAAGCAGAGAAATTGTTTCAGTTAATTCCATTGAAAAATGTGATTTCTTGGACTACAATGATATCTGGGTATTCTCAAAATGGGCAGTATTTGAATGCTTTAAACACCTTTTTGTCCATGGTGAAGGAAGAAGGGTTGGAGCCTAATGAGGTTAGTGTAACTAGTGTTCTTCCAGCTTGTGCTAATCTTGGAGCATTGGAGATTGGGGAGAGGATTGAGAAGTATGCGAGGCGAAACGGTTACTTGGATAATCTGTTTGTCTGCAATGCCTTGTTGGAGTTGTATTCAAAATGTGGTAAACTTGATAGAGCAATGCAGTTGTTTAATGAGATTCGCGACAGGAAGAATCTGTGCTCTTGGAATTCAATGATGATGTGTTTTGCTATACATGGAAGACATGAAGAAGCTCTTCATTTGTTTCGTTTAATGTTGAGAGAAGGGATGGTGCCCGATTCTATAACGTTTGTAGCGGCTCTAATGGCTTGTACACATGGTGGCAAGGTTGCTAAAGGCCAAGAATTATTTGCATCAATGAAGGATAAGTTTGGTATTATTCCAAGGTTAGAACATTATGGTTGTATGGTTGATCTTCTAGGGCGTAAAGGGAAGCTCAATGAAGCTTATAACCTTATACAAACTATGCCAATGAAGCCTGACTCTGTGATATGGGGCACCCTTTTGGGGGCCTGCAGTTTCCATTGTAATGTAGAGGTGGCAGAGAAGGCAGCAGAGGCACTTTTTGAGCTTGAGCCGTGGAATTCAGGGAATTACGTCATTCTCTCTAACATATATGCTTCAGTGAAAAGATGGGATGGGGTGGCAAAGCTGAGGAAGATGATGAAGGGAAGCCAAATTATAAAAGCAGCTGGCTATAGCAGTATTGAAGGGGCAGATCAAATTCATATGTTTATTGTAGAGGATAAATCACATCCAAAGTCATATGAGATATACACCGTGCTGGAAAATGTATACCATGAGATAATGAAGAGTGGAGATGATATTGAACTGGGTGCTTAATTTCATAAATTTCAATACAACAAAGTTTTCTTGTGTCATCTTTATTGCTCTTACCATTTGTCTTGCTTTTTTTTTTTTTTTTAATAATTTTTTTGGGGCATTTATCTGACAATTTCAATGGACATACATAAGGGTGTTGGTCAAATACAAATGGAAGCCAGGAAGAAATCGTGACCTCTGATGGATCAGATAGTTTTTGGCTGGTATGCAGCGTAACTTGTCATTGTAACTCGAAGCATATGCAATATGCAAGTAGAGCTTTAATACAACTGTCCACAGGTAAATATAACTCATCACCACTGTATTTTAGCTTTATTATGCAACAGCTGAAATATCACTGAAAAAACTCAGGCATTTTTTATAAATGCTAGGTTTGGAACATTGAGCGTTCACTTTATGCTAACTTGCCTGGAAAAGGCAGTAAATAGAAAAGGAAAAAAAAAAAAACCACATTCTTTTGTTGTTAAAATGTACATGGACAAGTACTACTAAATCTACATCTACACATATGCTACAGGACGTAATCATATGGAAAAACAAAGTTATATATATTGTGCCATGCTTTTCATATCCATTGCAGGGCTTCCGTCTGTTAGTTCCCAAATGCACCAGAACAAAGGCTTACATTGCCTTCACCTTCACCTTTGAAATCTTTCGTCGACTCCTTCCTACTAATTTGAGAATTTCATCAAGAAGGATCACTGGAGCAGAAACAATGATGACTAATAACCACTCAGCAGAAGTCAGTGGAACTATACCGAACACATTTGCCAGTATGGGAACATACATTATGAGACAGTGAAGCCCAAAAGAGAAAGACATGGCAATCAACAGCCAAGGGTTTCTCCAGGGTGGCATTGTGATCAGACTGTTGTCTTCAGAGAGGGCGTTTAAAGAGTTGAACATCTCTATTGCCACCAAAACAGAAAGCGAAAGGGTCATTGCCTTCACTTTACCAACTGCAAAATAGTCACATGGATTTGTGAAGCTTATAATGTGCCCCCCTGAAACTGTGAATGGGGAAGCGGTGAAATTTGACCATGATGAGCACTCTCCCCAGTTTTGTAGCTGAGACATTTGTATGAGTGTGTGGCCATCGCTTATGAGATTGATACCCAGAAAAGAAGGTTGAGTAAACCATAAGACAAAAATTCCGACTGTTGCCAAGCCAACATAGGACCCAATCACCTGGTACAATGAGAAGATCATCAGTAAAACATAAGGAAATTTTGCATCCTTCATGACATATTGACATATGGCCTCGCTCCTCTGCAGCTTTTGATGCAGGGAGTAGGAGTGGCAGCATCAGTAACCTAGTAAGGGTCCCTTTTTCTATTAAGATAAAGACTCTTAAAGATCCTTAGGGAAGAGAATATCCCTTATGAAAGGGATTAGTGAAAAGAAAAGTAAGAAAAATTGAAGTATGAAATAGTTTGTTAATACGCACCAGGTATCGGAAGAGAACCCAGGAATTGATTAGAGGATCATTACTTCTGCGGGGAGGTTTGTGCATGATGTCTACATCTGCAGGGTTGAAACCTAGGGCTGTAGCAGGTGGGCCATCAGTGACCAAATTTACCCACAAAAGCTGTACTGGTATCATACATTCTGGAATACCAAGTGCTGCAGTCAAGAATATGGATATAACCTCACCGACATTGGATGATATCATGTACCTGCACATAGACAAATGAGAAGGGATTTGAACATTGATAACCTATCCAAAGATAAAGCTTGTAGATGTTAATATGAAGCGCAGCTGTATAGTACCTAATGAAAGCTTTCATGTTGTTGTAAATTGAGCGACCCTCAGCAACAGCAGAAACTATGCTACTGAAGTTATCATCAGCCAGCACCATATCTGCAGCTTCTTTTGCCACCTGGATCGTTGTGTATTTTAGTTTTAGTGCATAAATATGAAAATAGATGGAGTTGATGTCTTTCTTAATTGGATGTGTCAAGAATGAAGTGAAGTTCAATGTAGAGTTCAATAAATTGCGATTTCCTTCTGGGCAAAAAGAAGAAGAATGTGTGTACCTCAGTTCCAGAAATGCCCATTGCAATTCCTATGTCTGCAAGTTTTAAAGCAGGAGCATCATTGACACCATCTCCGGTCATAGCAACAATCTCTCCACTCTCCTTTAGCATCCTAACAATTTCTTGCTTGTGTTTAGGCTCAGCACGAGAGAAAACCTTCCCTCCAGGTCTAGAAAGAATTTCAATCTGTTCTGAAGAGGAAAGTGCCATGAATTCTTTGCCAGTAAAGCTTCTTCCCTTCAGTTCTTCACTGTCAGCAAACAACTGAATTTCTTGACTGATGGCCTCAGCTGTAGACTTGTTGTCTCCAGTAATGACGATCACTCTGATTCCTGCTTGTTTACAATCACCCATTGCTTGTGGCACTTCCTCACGTGGTGGATCCTGTTGCATTTTAAGCCTTAGAAGAGTATAGGGAAGAATTTGAAACAGTAACTACTAAATACGAAGGACGATCATTATGTGAAAAGAAAATCTCACCCTTATACCAACAACTCCCACGAAAACAAGGTTGCTCTCAATTTCTGGGTAGCAAGCAGGATCAAGGAGCTTCTTATGGGCTGGATGACTTGCGTTCGAGTAATCAGAAAGCTCACCCAAGTCATCCTTGTATGCCAGTCCCAGACATCTCAATCCCTTTGAGCTCATCTCAAACTGTCTCAACAGCAACAATTGCTTGCAGGATTCATCAATTGGAACCATTGATCCATCTGCTAGTTGAACATGTGAAGTGCGCTCCAATAAACTCTCAACAGCGCCCTGTGAACTCCTTGCTTTTAATTTCAGGAAAAGTTTACAGCAAATGAGAAACTATAAGCTAGCAGCAGATGTAACTCACCTTAACAAGTAGACGGTTTTGACCAGTTGGTTCTTGGACAATGACACTCATAGACTTGCGAAATCGATCAAACTCCAGTGTTGCCAACCTCTTCGACCTCTTTGCCCACCAGTCACAGCAAACTGCCCATGAAGAGATTTATATGAATATTACTCTATTTAATTAAGACCCTACTGTAGTGTTGTTGGAGGCCATTTCTGTAATTCATGCAACTACAATTAAAGTAAAAGAAAAAGATAATATGACAAGAAGACAAACTGCTCACCTAGTTTGACTGAAGTACGATCGATCATATAGTTTGCAGCAAACTGCATGTCACGGATTTTGTTCCTCACCTTAGCATCAGGAACACTCATTTTCTCGACTAAAACCTTAAGTGCTGCTTCAGTAGGCAAACCGGTTGCTTGGTAAGCACGACCGTTGCAGAAAATCCCAGCATCATTGCAGACAGCAGATATTTCTGCCACAGCTTGGAGGCTTGCGTCCATATTATAGCAATTCCAGTCCACTATTCCTCCATCCTTTGGATCATATGTAGTCCCGTCAACTTTAAAAACTCGGGAAGTTGTAGTTTTTCCTCCCAGGGTGAAGAACTCAGTCACAGCCATCTGGTTGGTTGTCAGAGTGCCTGTTTTATCCGAGCAAATAACGGTGGTACACCCTAAGGTTTCTACACTAGGCAGCTTTCTAACTATTGCATTCTTCTGTGCCATCTTCCTTGTGCCTAATGCCAAACAGGTTGTGATGACTGCAGGTAGGCCTTCAGGAATGGCAGCTACTGCAAGGGCAACTGCTATCTTAAAATAGTACGTACACTTCTCAAAAGAAAATCGGAAATTTGTTGGCCATCCATTCACAACATCCCAAGATAGGAAGTATTTGTAGTTGATGAGCCAAACAAGAAGGCAAACAATTCCAATAAAAGTAGTGAGCCTACTACCAAACTCGTCGAGCTTCTTCTTCAAGGGAGTCTCGCTCTCATCTAATGAGGCCTCATGAATCTGAGTCTGAATCTTCCCAATCTCAGTCTTCATCCCAGTATCAACAACAATAGAAAGACAAGCCCCATTGACAATCGTCGTGCCTGCAAAAAGCATGTTCTCCTTTGCCTGCAATTCACAGTCATCTAGGAAAACAGGCAAAGTGCACTTTAGAACAGGCATAGATTCTCCTGTCAATGAGCTTTGCTCGACCCTCAAAGTCGAGGTTTTCAGAGCAGCAACTCTCATATCAGCAGGAACTTTATCTCCCACTCGCAATTCAACTATGTCACCCGGGACTAGCTCCCTTGCAGGCAAGTCCGGGATAACATAACCATCTCTTACAACCTTTGCAGACTCACCCTGCAAGTCTTTCAGTGCTTCAAGGGCTTTCTCTGCATTAGTCTCTTGCCATACCCCAACAATGGCATTAAGAATAAGGATCAACACAATTACAAAAGGCTCAACATAGGCCTCAAAACCGGTCTCACCGGACTCCCGGCCATGTAAATAAGCAAGTATAAAAGAGATAAACGCGGCCGTGATCAGTATCTTTACAAGCATATCATCAAATTGTTCCAACACAAGATGCCATAGAGGCTTCCCTTTTTCCTTGTCCAACTCATTCCAACCATGCTTCTCCCTTCGCTTTTCGACTTCATAACTGCCTAAACCCTTGTCTAGTTTGACATTGTACTCTTTCAAGCATTTTTCAACAGACCAAGACCAAGCAGGAAATGGTTTTTCTTCCATTGATGTTATTGCTACCATTGCAAACTCACAACCCAACAAAGATTCTCGATCTTTCTTAACTTACACTTCTTAAAATTCCATCTTTTTTTTTTCTCCTGCATTAATGTTTATACAAAAAAGGAAAATTACTCAGATCATATGGTATACTTGATTTTCAAACATATTTCAATTCTTTGTTATAATCAATTAATTCTGTCTTTGTGATGATTATAATGTCAAACCAAACCAAAGTGAAGAATCCAAAAACGTAACTCAGTCAAAAACAGTTTTATGTCATAATCAAACCAATAAAAGTCGTATTAACATAATAACTAACTAATGTTACCTTTGAAATTCAAATTCTAAACTTTGCTAATGAAGGAAAAGTCTACAACTTTATGTTAAATTCACAAAATATGAATAAATCCCATAAAAGAAATCAACAATTACACAATTCTAGTAAAGACAAAAAAAAATAGAGAGAAAAAGAAAATACTTACCAGGAAAACAGAGGAAACACCATGGAAATTTACTTGGTCCAACAAAATAGGAAAATTTTGTAACCAATATATAGCCCCAAAAAAAAAAGGTATAAAAAATAATGAAAGCAACGACAAAATTAATTTTTTTAAAAAGGATTAAAAGAATTAGGTAGTGATTCTATGTCATAGAGTGAGTAGCTTGCATACAAAGCATTCTGAATTTCTGATGAAGTAAAAAAAAAAAAGTAAAATTGTTACTCGTACGAAAGAACAAAATTCAAAAAAAAAAAAGAAAGGAAAATAGAAAAGGAAACACTGCTGGATTAGGAACTGTCGAGGATGGTTCGTTTCTTTGAACTTTAGCTTTTGTGTTGTTTCATGTTACGGAGTAATTGGTTTTTAAAAAAAATAAATTCAGTTTAAATTTTGAAAAAGTTGGTAAGCATGTTCTAAATTGACAAAAATACCCTCCATATTAGTGTTTGACATTATTATCACAAGAAAGATGGAAATATAAAATGTAGTTGTACTTTTGGTCTTTAAGATAGTTGGACATTAATAATTTAAGGGCACCAAGCCACCAATTGCAGCACTTTAGAAGGGTGAATAGGAAGTTATTTATGTCTTTGGATTTAATTAATGATTGGATGGTTGCTTGACAACCCTATAATATTGGATTGGAGGAAAATCAATTTTTTTCAAATTGGAAGTACCAAATCCTTGTGTCCTTATTAGAATTAATAAGACACTTGATAATTTGTTTCTTGTTATATGACAAATTAATCCAATGTTATTCTTTTAACTTGCTTTGAAACCCGCATTTAGAATTAATTCTCTTCAAAATAAAGTTTAGCCGACATATATTATGAAAATTACTTCTTAACATGTTGTAATCTCTTTCATAATTAGATATAAGGGACAAAATTGATACATTTTAGACTCCCTCCCACAAATCATTACGTATGTAATTTTGCAGATAAGAAGTATCAAGTATTGTACTAATTATGATGAAGTATTGTACTAATTATGATGAAGTATTGTAATTATGTTTATTTGGTCTATTTGAAAACTATAAGTGTCAAGTTGAATTTTGAAGTAACAAAAGAAGGCATGTAAGGCCCTGTTCAATTGGTCTTAATTATACTTATTTCAGGTCAAGTTTAAATTAGTGAAAATAAGTGAAAATATTTTTTTTAAAATCAAATAATTAAAACGCACCCTAAGACGTGATTAAATATCCCGATGACTCCATCACGTAGTTATAATTGTGAATCTCTCTGCACCAAAACAAAGAGTGTCCATATCTATGAGTTTAATTAACAATGAAACAAATCTTGCTGCCTACTGTTCAACTCATCGATATCAAGTCGCTTTTCAACAACTTCATATACTTGGTAATTAATTACCATTGTTTATATTTCCGGGAAACTTCCTTAGTCAATATCAGGAAATACGTATATATGCTACAACACACACTTTGGACCAAGTAATGCGAATTAGCATAATTTAATGCAGAGTATGCATCAGCAAAAAGAATTGAGATTTTGAGTAAAGTCTTCTGCAATTAAAGAACAGGGTGTATATAAGTATATTCTTTTTTTTGTAATAAACCGTTGCATATATACTTGAAATAATATGTTCTGATTGTAATAAAGTCATAAAATGATCTGAATAAAGTCATTATGGTCTAATTTGGTTTAATCCACAACTTGTTTTAAGGAAACTCAAACCATTAATTTCATACAATTAGTTGCTAAAGTCATACGATATATTGTGCAGTGTAAACTATAAAAGAAAATAAAGTAGTATTGTAGTTAAGAACTTAACAAGCAACTATCCCATCCACCAGTATCTTAACATGTACTCCATATTTGATTACACTGCAATATTACAAGTATTTACGAGTATCAGTATTAACTATTATAGACTCTATCATCATGCGAGCTAAGGGACCTTTTTAGATCGTAGAATACATGTGATTTAAGGCCAACTGAGATCATTTGGATGGTCATGCATGGTGAATTGGTGATTATAATTTAGTCTCGCAATTATATTCATATTATGCATGTTCACCATATTTTTATTTGTTCACCATATTTTTATTTGTTCCAAACAAAATAATAAGTTTGATTATCTCAAAATATTACTCATGGTAGAGGTTTATAATTGCTACTCCGTAACTAGCTAAGTAGATTATCTAGTACTAAAATAATGGAGTACGATATAAAAAATTTAGATAATATTATGTAAGTCACTAAGAGCATGTTTGGTATGGGCTTTTTATAGGGCTAGTAACAGAATCGGGTTACCATTTCCGTTAGAATATGTTTGGTTAAAGAGTTGAGTAATAGAAACCGTTTCCTTCCTCTAACCCATTCCACCACTTTGTTTCCACTGTAAAACTTGGGGAAACAAATCCCGTTTCTTTCCTCTATCTATTCTTTATCCTCTCATACAACAGATCACCCCACAATCCTCAACTTAGATCGATCGAAGCCACAAATTTGCTGAAGAACCCTAAATTTTCGTACTTCAAATTATAAACTTATTATATCCAGCTAATTATAAACTTACCCAGATATAAGTATCACGGGTTGTGGGCCATTTAAGACTTATATAATTACGTATCCTTTAGATGTTAAGCAAGCGAGCTGAGGGCAAAAAGACTTGCAAAAACTGACAAAGTAAGTTTGATGTTTGCTTGGATTAATGAGAGAAGTCTCTTTTATTCCTTCTCACTGACACTAAGCGTGGCACAAGTCGAACAACTTTTGACACTCATCAGTTACAATCAAATGAAAGGCAGCTTCAGAGAAACTTGATACGCGGAGTATCATACTATCATTATCATATACTAGTACTAATCGGTGGTACGACTATGGAGTTACAGTTAAATAATTTTTGAATTCTAAATAATTTGACATATTTAGTACATAATAGTACAATTAATTAAGTACTTCAAGTAAGACTAATCTACTATTATAGTTATCTTGTTCGCGGCTAATTGTATTTTGCAAGTAAGAAGACATTTGGCCCGTCATTCACACAAGAGGTGAATTTAAAATGTCTTGGAGACTTGGAGTATAGAATTAAACGAATTAAAAAGAATTGAAAATTAAATAAAATAATTAAAAAAAAAAAAAAAAAAAAAAAAAAAAAAAAAAAAAAAAACCTTTTATACTTTGTATTCAATTCCATAGTTGATTTGCATGCATGAGAATACCTTTTTTTTTTAAAACAAACATGCATGAGAATATAGGGCAAAGATAAGTTGCACAAATGAGTCAATTGACCATCAAAGACAATAGTAACTCATGTAAATCAAGCTTAAGGGTGTGTTTATCCCTAGTCTCGAGGAAAGTTTTGAGTAGAATCTTTAACAAGACTCATGCAATAATAAATGTTATTAATTAAAAACATATTAAATCATGCAGGCTCATGACACTTAAATAGGCCCATATAAAACTTGTCAAAATTTAATTTTTGCTTCCATTCGTTTCAATTTAATTAACGCGTTTAATTTAGGTACACATTAACACATATTAAGGATCGGAGAGGGAATAATAAAGCAAGTTGGTTACACTAGAAAAAACAAGGTATAAAACTTATCCAAAAAAAAAAAATAAACGTGTTAGCTAATAATAAACTTCCTTAGAAGTACTATATGTCAATTAAAAAAAGTGGAATGCTAAATACCGCCATCCAAATTTATCGCCATTACTAAACCCAAACCCATCTTTGACCCTTATTTTTTTTTCTCCCTCTCCATAAACACCAACCACTCACCTTTTTTACCACACAACCACATATTTGGGGTTTACTAGGAAGAAATTGGCGGCGAGCCCAGGCAGCGGCGGTGGCGCGATCTCAAGCGGTGGAGGCGGCGCGGACTTAGACATCGGCGACGGCGACAGCTACGGCGGATAGGGGGTAAGTAATTTCCGATTAGTTTTTTTTTTATGAAATAAGTGGGTGGTAATTGGAGGTGAAAACCGGTTGCCAACACCGGTAACCGGCGACCAAATTCGGTTGACCGCGCCGGTAATCGGTTTTCGGGCAACCGGTTTTCACCTCCAGTTACCGGCCACACCATAGTAATTTTTTTAAAGAAAATTGAGCAAATTTTGAATTAGGCTCCAATTACCGTCCATGGTAACCGGCTTTGGCCTCCCGTAACCGGTTTTGACCTCCGGTTGACCATGGTAACCGAAGCCCAAAACCGGTTACCGTGGAGCTCCGATTGATACTTGATTCTTTTTTCATCAAGCCACCTCGATCACTATCCCTTTCTCGTCGACTTTTGCCGTCGTTGTGGATGTGCGGTGTAGAAGGTGGTGGTTGATACGGTTGTGGTTGATGGACTAATGTTACAGAATGAAAATGGGGAAAAAAAAGTAAGGGCAAGATTGTCAATTTGCTTGAAATGATGGCGGTGGCGATAAATTTGGACGGCGTTATTTAACACCCCTTAAAAAAATGGAGGTAAGTATAACACAACTTAACCTCTTACATTATCATTGTTCCGTGTAGCATGAATATACATTAACCTCTCCTTCAAATAAAATGCCATAAATTCAGATGAATAAAAATCTAAGTCCATTTTACACATCTAAAGAATTAAGATGACTAAACAAACCTTATTGACACAAATTAACTCCTAATCTCTTGTTAAAAAAAAAAAAACAACTCTTAATCCAACAATTATTACAGGTCGGTGGGAAATTTGGGCTTTTTTTTCGCAGGCCTATTTAACTAACGTCATCATTCGTCCAACATTTCTTAAACTCTTTTTCCCCTAAACAAGAGTACGGAGTAACAACTATTTGCAATTAGGGTTTTTTTCTCTCAATTCATCTTCCATTGAATTTATCCAAGGTAAGCTAAATCAACGTTTGCTAGTATGAAAAATCTATGATTTTGACTGTAATTTGAGTTTAATCGATGTTTAGTTAACCAATTGTGCGGATAATTTCTGCAGTTTTAGCATTTCAATCGACGAACGATGAGGCCTGTTTTCGTTGGAAATTTCGAGTACAGTACTCGTCAAACTGATCTTGAGCGACTTTTCTCCAAGTATGGCAGAGTTGAACGCGTTGATATGAAATCTGGTAATTTCATTTCACCTTTTTTTTTTGGTCAATTTTCCCTTTATTTTTTCTCCGAAATTCCTTCTACTAGTTTTAAATTTTATTTGTGACTTAGTTTGTTGAATTCACGTTTAATTTTGGTTTCAAACTTTCAATCCTGAGAAACGAAATGTATGGAGTAATGTAGCTTTTTATTTGATAAATTATTGCTGTTTTTTCTGCAATTAGACCATTTTAATTTGAGCTTAGTTTAAGCTTTCATCTTGACCTGCTGGTGTTTAATGTTTGTGTTGCGTGCTACATTGGACTGTTCGAGTCGAGTTCTCGTGACTGCTGATGAAAGTGGTCTATTAGATCTAGTATTTTGGTTTTAGTCCTGAGATTGCTATCACGCATGCAAATATGCTAACTGTGGTAGAATTTTCAGTAGTTTCACTGAATCATTCGCATGTTGGCAATGTCGCGAATGAATTTTATAATTGCTGCTTAAAGAGTTCGTAGTTATTGGTACTTTTATGAAGTGTAGTAGTATCATTTACGAATACATATCCAAGTGTTTGAAACACCATGGCTAAAGATTTAGGCCCTGGGAGGCTGGGAATTATACTTTAAAGAGTGGATGCAGTCACGAGGTTATCAGGACATGCTCAAGTGTTTGTTCATTCTTGTCAAATAATTATCTGATTCCTATTTATGAGCATAGTTAGTGTATGGCTAGCTGAAGTTTTTGAAGTGTGGCACTCTGGCATATTGGCATGTATTTTCTGCCTATAGCACAGTGTCAAATTTCCAGCACAAGTACTTCAGAGTCTGTGATGACGTACAGGGTTGGAGCAACCTAGATTATGAATAGGATGTTTGCCAATGGAGAGTTAGGGTAACTTAGTGTACTATAGGTTAGTTATTTAAATTTCTCACTTGTTTCCCGTGCATTTGTGGAAATTTGGCCAGTACTTCTAGACTTCTAGTAAAACATATGAGCATAATATGTGTCATATATAAAGTCTAGCCATCATATTTGTCATTGGCTATTCAAGTTCCAGTTTCTTTTGCTCATAGTTGTTGATTATCTGGCTCTTTTTATTGATGCTTGGAGCTTTATTTTGATATATAGGGTGAATTATGCTAGAATGTGGCCCTACATGGGAATTTACTCTTTGAATTCTCATCTTAGCTTTATAATTTATTATGAGAGAGTGTATATGTAGCTGGCGTAGTTCCTTTGGTGTCTGGACCATTAGGCTTGCATACTAAACTTAGACCTAATTATGATAATGTTTTACTATTCTGAACTGTAGTAGTATAGCATTATATTGACCTTTTTCTATCAATATAATTATATAAATAATAACAGCATCCTTTACTTGAAATACTGGCATAGTTACATCTATCCTTTGTCTCTTGAGTATGGCTGAATAGATTACAATATTATATTATGGTGTAAATGTTCAGTCTTCCACTGGGGCAGGATTGATGTCAGCCGCAAATAAACAGTTTGTTTGGAGATATACTCCATATTAAGTGTTTCTTTTGACGCAGGAATCTGAGCTTCCATCTGGATTCTACAACACTGCACAAATTCCTTCTAATGGAAAGGAAGCTTTCGTGCTTGTGTGCTTTCCACAAATCAGATGGAAACGTACTGCATTTTCTTCAACCTGATCATACATCCTTCACTCTACACTGCTTTGAGTTATCTTTTTTACAAGAATGATCATCCTTGGCTCAGTCAAATCATGCCATGCACACCACATTTCATCATTCCGGGCTCAATGATTTATGTCTTGTCATGCTTCTTATCCTGAAATCGTGCTGTATGAATTGGAGAAGAATGCTTTGCAATGACAGTCTGAAACTTTGGATTTAGATTTTTATATTGCCAACCATATGCCAACCTTGATTTAGTCATCCTGCACGCTTCTACATCCTTAAGTGCATCAGACCTACACATTTGTTCAGGTGTTGTATTTTCTTATGTTACTGCCTGGCAAAAAAATCATCATTTGGCTGAAGTAACTCCTATGTCATAGCTGTAGTGCCAACCAACAGCTTGTTAGTTCTTCTGCTTACTATTTTTTCTTTATGCAGGGTTTGCTTTTGTTTACTTCGATGATGAACGCGATGCGGATGATGCCATTCGTGCTCTTGACAATGTTCCGTTCGGCCGTGACAAGCGCAGGTTGTCAGTGGAGTGGGCCAAGGTATGTTATTGTTTTGCATGCACATTTCCCTTGTTGAAGTACCCTTTTTTTTTAGTAACTATTATTATTGACCTCAGAAAAGTAATTTGGTATTGCAAATCTGAGTATCTTACTCTCTATTGATTTGGTATACTATGTCATTTCTGTCTCGTATGTTCCTGAAATTTCCCTATTTTTTGTTCTACTCTTTTGACAGATGCTCTTTTTTTCTGCTGGACAAAAACTTTGCCTGTTCTCCGTTTAACTAGATAGAGTAGATACTCCAATAATGGGGGATGTGAATTGATTTCCTTGTAGTAGTATAGGGCTGTTTATGATGTGGCTTGCAATTTATTGCTGTAGGGTGAAAGGGGTAAGGCCCGCGATGGATCCAAGGGAGGAAGAGTCACTAAGACCTTATTTGTCATAAACTTTGATCCAGTAAGAACACGTGATCGGGATCTAGAGAGACACTTTGAACCTTATGGGAAGATTTTGAGCGTCCGAATTCGGCGGAACTTTGCATTTGTGCAGTTTGAAATTCAGGAAGATGCTACTAAGGCTCTTGAGCACACCAACATGAGGTTATTAAGATTTCTTTTTACTTAAGTTGATCATCCGATTTGTACTACTGTACTAGCCATCAATATCATGCTTAATCGTCAACTTTGCAGCAAGCTGTTGGACAGGGTAATCTCAGTTGAATATGCCCTCCGCGATGATGATGAGAGAGATGACAGGCTTCGCAGTCCAAGAGGTTATGGCCGGAGCCCTCTGCGGCGCTCCCCAAGTCCACATTTTCGTCGCAGTAGGCCAAGTCCTGACTATGGTCGACCTCGTAGCCCTGTTTATGATCGATATGATGGTCCAGCTTATGAGAGGCGTCGTAGTCCTGATTATATTCGATACCGCAGGTAGGTCTTTCACGGTTTACTCAAGTTTTTATTAACGTGAAGTGCCTAATTGTTCACAAGTTTTTATCCAAGGTGAATTGTCTTTTGATTGTTAACCAAGTTTTTAACAAGATGAATGGTTTACTGATCATCTTTGTATTCTTATCACAGCCGTTCACCAGTTCGGAGGTCAAGAACTTGAAGCTTCAAGCACTTCATCATGTAGGATGTGGAACAGTGGAAGTACTAGGTTATTGTTCTCTAAGAACTTGAGATGTATTTAGTTCGTGTAATTTAGAATTTTGAAGCGCACTTGTCGACTATTATGCTCTCGTTTAGAATCCTGTAATATATCTTCTGTGGATTGAAACATCAATGACTTAAGTCTACATCTTTGTGAAATATTAATGGATTTGGTCTATTTCTCTGCGAAACTTCAAGGCTTTGGCAAAAATTTATGTGAAATATTATGGGTTTTTTTTTTCTATTTCAAATATTAGATTTCGCCTTACTGGATACTGTTATACTCAATGCCACCATTTGCAATTTGCAACAATTTTTGCGCAAACTTCTACCATAAAGTACTCAACAGCCAACAAAAGCAATGTTAATTCCGAGATTATCTTTGGGTGAGTATTTGTGAACTACAAATAGACAATTCATTCACAAAATGTTATTCATGCATGTAATACAATGTTACCTACATAAAACTGATCTGAAGTCACTAATCTAAGCTGAGGGTGATCGAAGCTCCTCTTCAAGTGCTTTGTCAAGCCACATTTCGGCGTCTTCCATCATCCCAGGGCTTAGCCTTACCATCAGAATGCAAAATTCTTTCTCGTTGAGCATTCCATCCCTATCAAGATCGCCTTCTCTGACCATGGCTTCTGCATCCTCCCTACTCATCTCCCCCATTCCAAGAAGCGCCGAGTTCCTCCTCAAGCTGTCAGACGTGATCATCCTTTTCTCCGGGTCTGCCAACAGCCTAAACCCTCCACACAACTCCGATACAAACGCCTCGACATCAAGCTTGTCAGCCATCACTGGTAAGAGATCCTCATACTCCGTGACATCCTTAGATCCATTCTTACAGTTTTCCATTCTCTTGGAGCAAATACAGCAATATTTGAATTTAGACAAATAGGAATACTTAAAACAATGACTTTTTCAGAGATTATTATATATAGCTTTGGTTGTAACTGTATATGTACAGGTTGAATATGAAGAGTACAGAATTAACAGGTTTCTAGGAAGGTGCAGCAGCATTTAGTGGGACAGATGACTTTGGAATTTTTATTGGTTAAAACGTAAGCATCATGAAATGTATTGGCAATTGGTTAATGGGAATATCATCATCTCTTTGGCAATGGAGTTTCTGTGAACTTTCCTTTTGACAGTATTTATAAATTTGGAAATTTCGGTTTAAAATTTTATTATTGCATCTCAAATTCTCAACCATCCATCTCTTTCACATGACTAACAAACAAAGGATAAAGTTGGCAAGTGTTGGAAGTTCCAATATTGGTCTTTCAATTTAAGGCGTCAAATCTTTAGATTTTATTTGATTGGACTTTTGATGAAACCTTGTTAATTAATGATGGATTTTATGAATAAATCAATATGATATCTCATCTTAGCAACCCTTTGAGAAGGGTTTTAACGGCCTATTTGGTAGATGATACATGGTAAAATACTACATCGAAATAAGTTTGTTAATTTATTAACAAGTTTTCATATTGCTCGATATTAATAAGTTTAAATCATTTTAGGATAAAATCCCGAAGTGATTTTATGACTAAATGATTTTCCTTTATTTCTCCCATTCACTTCCGAGTAAGAATAAATTCCAGGCACGAAGGTCACCATGGCTTGCGTAACCCCAACTCTTGGAAATTGGCGTAAGTTAACATAAAAATAAACTTTTGATTGGATTCTAAGTTTAGAATAATATGTTACCATATGGAAGATATGAGTATATGACCATATCCTCTAGCCAAATTTCATGATTCAAATTAAAAAATTAATACTTGTATAATAATTGTACTTAAAGGAGAGAATTTGTTATCCCTCTTCTCTCCCCATATCTTGTATACTTGTATATATAACCAGTTGGGCTACTCTTTAATACTGATCATTTAAGAATTAGGAGTTCCTTTTAATATTTAAAAAAAAAAAAAAAAAAAACCTTGACATTTATGTAAATAAACTAGTTTTTGGCCCGGACGTTGGATGATGCCCCGGGTCATTGCTTGTATATTAAAAAGTACAACAAAATAAAGTGAAATATATTGGTGGGTTTATAAAAATAATATCATTTGTTTAAATTTTGTAAATGTATTTGAACATCAAAATTAATTATTTAGCATACAGTAATCTAAATGTTATATTGTATCATTTTGTTGTAACTGTTTAAGGGATTTTACTGTCATAATTAATAAATTCCTTTGATTAATTATATTTTGTGGTAAAAAGAAAAAAACATGTAAAATTGTTATGCATTTTTGAGTTACATATTTTAATTAACACCTATATGCATTATTGTTGAGTAACTGAAAGAAACGAAATAAATTTGTAATCATATTATTGTTAAAATATCCACACATAAGTTCACAATCATAATTTTAGAATTTAATTATGAACATAAATAACTGTTTTTAATACAACTTTATTATCATATAAGACGTGTCATTGGATCAAAGTTCAATTTTAATTAATATAAAGGTTACGGCTTATGGGTTCATATATTAATACTAACAAATAATAAATTTTTGTGAGCAAACATATGTAATTAATATAGGTGACATGGCTACACGTGGCAAGATTGGCAACACGTGGAAAGATTACAATCCTTGCCATGAGTTTTAATTAGAGCTGTCAACTCGGGTAAACGGGTTGAATTTGGGTTAGGTAAGAGTGGGTCGAGTCAACTCGGGTCAGGTCAATTCAGATTAATTCCATAACCTATGCGGGTCGGGTTTGGGTTGGGTCATGCTTGAGTCGGGTCACGTCGGGTCATACTTCTTACCGGGTTTGGGTTGGGTTTAGGTCGGGTTAATAACAGGTTGGGTTACATTCGGGTCAGGTGAATAATAGGTCGGGTTTAATTCTGGTTTTCACGGGTTAAAACGGGTTAGGGTAATTCTCAGATCGACTCGGGTTCGGTTCAAGTCAATAATTTGCGGGTTAGAATCAGGTCGGGTCATTATCGGGTTTGAGTCGCGTTCGGTTCAAGTCAATAATTTGCATATTATAATCAGGTCGGGTCATTTTCAAGTTGGGTCATTCATAGGTTCAAGTCGGGTTCGGTTCAAGTCAATAATTTGCGGGTTATAATGAGGTTGTGTCATTTCCAAGTCGGGTCATTCTCGGATTCAACTCGAGTTATGTTCAAGTCAATAATTTGCAGGTTACAATCAGGTCGGGTCATTTCCAAGTCAGGTTATATTCGGGTTGAATTTAGGTCAAGTTAATAACAAGTCGGGTTGATTTTGGGTCGGGTTTGTAACAAGTTGAGTTAAATTCGAGTCAGGTTAGGAACGAGTCGAGTTAAATTCGAGTCGGGTTAAATTCGGGTTTTGACGGGTTAAAACGGGTTTGGGTCAATTTCGGTTCAAGTCGGGTTCAGTGTAAGTTCATTAAATTGGCCGTTGTAAACCGGTACATCGGTACAAGTTGTAAACCGGTAAATTGGCTATTTAAAGGCAAATTGGATGGTTCCACCCAATTGGACTCCAGAAGGATATTAAGGACCATGATAAACATTTCGGCAATTTTTATTCACAGCGAAAAAAAAGTCAAAATTTTCAAAAATTAAAGGTTAATGTCCACGCTTTTTGAGAAATTTTGGAAGTTTCGGGGCCCATGTCGCAAAGTCTTGAGATTTTAGGGGATACATCTCGGGGTCATATAATGCCGTTTAGAACCATTTATGAATATTATATGTTGTCATAAATGTTCGTGGTAAGCTTGATTTTATGAAATCGGTGCAAGTTGTAAACCATTAAATTGGTCGTTTAAAGATAAATAGGATGGATACACCAACCCAATTGGACTCCCTGAGGGTATTAGGGACCATAATAAAAATTTCGGCAAATTTTATTTCCGGGCGAAAAAAAGTCAAAAAATTCCAAAATTGAAGGCTTATATCCACGCTTTTTGAGAAATTTTGGAGATTTGGGGCACGGTGTCGAAAAGCCTTGATATTTTAGAGAATACATATCGGGGTCATATAATGCCATTTGGAACCATACATGATCATTATATGTTGTCATAAATGTTCGTGGTAGGCTTGACTTAATGATATAGGTGCAAGTTGTAAACTGGTAAATTGGTCGTTTAAAGGCAAATTGGATGGTTCCACCAAGCCAATTGGACTCTCGGTGGGTATTAGAAACTATGGTAAACATTTTAGCAATTTTTTTTTCTGAGCAAAAAAAAAGTCAAAAAATTCCAAAATTGAATGCTAATATCCAGGTTTTTTAAGAAATTTTGCAGGTTTCAAGGCGCGGTGTCGAAAAGACTAGAGATTTTAGGGGATACATCTCAGGGACATATAATTCCGTTTGGAAGCATATATGATCAGTATATGTTGTCATAAATGTTCGTGGTGCGCTTGATTTAATGAAATCGGTGCAAGTATTAAACCGGTAAGTTGGTCGTTTAAAGGTAAATTGGATGGTTACACCCACCCCATTGGACTCCCGGAAGGTATTAGGGACCATGGTAAAAATTTCAGCAATTTTTATTTCTGGGCAAAAAAGGTCAAAAAATTCCAATAATATTAATATTTAAGGCTTATATCCACGCTTTTTGAGAAATGTTAAAGGTTTCAGGGTCCGGTGTCGATAAGCGATGAGATTTACGGGATACATCTCGGGGGTCATATTATGTCGTTTGAAACCATATATGATCATTGTGTGTAGTCATAATGTTCGTGGTAGGCTTGAGTTTATGAAATCGTTGCAAGTTGTAAACTGGTAAATTGGTCGTTTAAAGGCAAATTGAATGGTTCCACCCACCCAATTGGACTCCCGGAGGATATTAGGGACTGTGGTAAACGATTCGACAATTTTTATTTCTGGGCGAAAAAAGTCAAAAAATTCCAAAAATTAAGGTTTATATCCACGATTTTTGAGAAAATTTGGAGGTTTCAAGGCCCGGTGTGGAAAAGCCTTGAGATTTTAGGGAATATATCTCGGGGTCATATAATGCCATTTGGAACCATATATGATCCGTGTATGTTGTCATAAATGTTTGTGGTGCGCTTCATTTAATGAAATCGGTGCAAGTATTAAACCGGTAAATTGGGCGTTTAAAGGTAAATTGGATGGTTAC
Organism: Chenopodium album; assembly: GCF_948465745.1. Classification (NCBI taxonomy): domain Eukaryota; kingdom Viridiplantae; phylum Streptophyta; class Magnoliopsida; order Caryophyllales; family Amaranthaceae; genus Chenopodium; species Chenopodium album. The sequence continues at coordinate 76,323,996 of NC_137840.1, read as the reverse complement.
ACCCACCCCATTGGACTCCCGGAGGGTATTAGGTAACATGGTAAACATTTCGGCAATTTTTATTTACGGGCGAAAAAAAAGTCAAAAAATTCCAAAACTGAAGGCTAATATCCACGCTTTTTGAGAAATTTTGGAGGTTTCGGGGTCCGGTGTCGAAAAGTTTTGAGATTATAGGGAATACATCTCGGGGTCATATAATGCCGTTTGAAACCATATATGATCATTATATGTTGTTATAAATGTTCGTGGTAGGTTTGAATTAATGAAATCGATGAGAGTTGTAAATCGGTAAATTGGTTGTTTAAAGGCAAATTAGATGGTTCTACTCAACAAATTGGACTCCCAGAGAGTATTAGGGACCATGACAAACATTTCGGCAATTTTTTATTTTTAGGCGAAAAAAAGTCAAAAAAATCAAAAATTGAAGTCTTAATATCCACGTTTTTTGAGAAATTTTAGAGGTTTCGGGACCTGGTTTCGAAAAGACTTGAAATTTTAGGGAATACATCTCGCTGTCATATAATGTAGTTTGGAACCATATATGATAATTATTTGTTGTCATAAATGTTCGTGATAGACTTGAGTTAATGAAATCGGTGCAAGTTGTAAACCAGTAAATTGGCTATTTAAAGGCAAATTGGATGGTTCCACCCACCCAATTGGAATACCAGAGGGTATTAAGGACCATGGTAAACATTTTTTCAATTTTTAATTCCGGGCGAAAAAAAGTCAAAAATTTCCAAAATTTAAGGTTTATATGCACGCTTTTTTAAAAATTTTGGAGGTTTCAGGGCCCGGTGTCGAAAAGCAATGAGAGTTTAGGGGATACATCTCTGGGTCATACAATGTCATTTGGAACCTTATATGATCATTGTATGTTGTCATAAATGTTCGTAGTAGGCTTGAGTTTATGAAATCGGTCACTAGTACAAAACTAACCTTAAGTAACACCCAAAAAATGTTACATAATGTGGTAAATGTGTTATTATAGACAATAGGTAACACTTTAGTGGGTGATACTTCCGCCCATGTTACCTAAGGTCTTATGTAACAATTTGGGTAATGTATGGTAACACTTTTAAAAGTGTTACTTTAAACCCTTTTATGTGACACTTTTTTATATTGTTAGTATCATTTTTAAAGTGTTACCTTTTATTTCTTGGGTAACACTTAATTATCTTTAGTAACATTTTCAATTATATAGTAACACTTTATCCGGCCTTATGTATCACTTTTTCAATCTAATGTAGCACCTTGTTGATTATTAGGTAACATTTTTCAATCATCTTTTGACATATTGTAGTACTTTATTCGACATTATGTATCATTTTTTCCAAACTATTGTAACACTTTATTAATTAGTAGGTAGCATTTATTATTATTATTATTATTATTATTATTATTATTATTATTATTATTATTATTATTATTATTATTATTGAGGAAATTTACATCTACTACTCCTACTAATACTGTGATTATTTTGTATATGCAAAAAATAATTAAAAATATAAAAATACTATTAAAATGTACAACCACTACACGAATGTGAAATTAACATATACGATAAACATTAATTTGAACTGATAAAACTTCATATATCCTTACAACAACAAAACCATAAACACCATTTTTTTTTTCGCTAAATAATCTAATAATAATAAATAATAAAAAAAGTCAATTTCGGTCTCTTAGACCACCAAATTCCAAACAGAATAAGTTTAATCACAATCAACATAGTTCCAAACAAACATCAGTAGTAAGCGAAGACAGCAGCAGCTTGCAGCTCAGCAGAAGCAGCAGACATCAGCTACAATAGCAATAAAAATAGCAGCAGTCATCAATAACTTGACGTCAACAACAACAATAATGGCAGCAGACAGCTCCTTGCTTTAGACGAGGCATCATGGAAAGAAGACACAATTTCATCCACCAATGCAATCTCATATAAGCGAGTTACATATGTTCTTTATTTACCCTATTTTTGGCCATGTTAAGTTCCTGCACACATAACCAAAAGAAAATCAATAATCTATCTACTTAGCTAAAAACCAACTTTATTTACAAATTTCTAACGTCGGCCCACTTTTACCCATTATTCATTGTTTTGTAAACATGAAAGAGCAAATCATGTCATAATTTCCCCTGTGCCTTTTTCAGATTTATTAGAACCAGTCTCAATTAGAAAGGGGTAAACATACTCAAGACCCGACCAAATTAGGTCTGATCCAAGGATATTTTACCAATATCCCTTTATTTACAAATGCCATTAGGTCCACATAAGTAATTTCAATCACCATCATAACACGTCTCACTATAAAGAAAAGGCAATAAATTACCAAATTACATAAAAGAAGTCAGTAAATCACACAATTCAAATGAGCTTCTAATCTTGAAAAGAACATGAATAACGTTTACTTAGATGCCTAGCATCTTTTGACAAGAAATTCCCAGGGCAAAATCAATAATTCTTACCTTAAGACCAGCTTTAAGTTCCAATCTTGAACATGTGCCTTCCACTTTGTCCATGAGATCTGAAAAAAAAACTAAGTTCTTGGTATCTTTCCTCATAGCATATGTAACCCACTTCGCTAAAAATGAAATTGACCATAATATATAATGTAAGGACTATAACTCATAATTTAAAGTTATTTAGCTGTAAATATAAATGAAAAAAAAATTGGAGCAAGGTGGCATCATTTAGACATGTATCAAATACAGATCATTGATTTCTCACAAACCATCAGTTCTATTCGATTCCAATTTTTACAAATATACTAAGCACATTCTTCAATAATAATGCTCAATTAATTTACCCACCTTCTATTTTAACAAAGATCTAATTAGATTAGAAAATCTTAAAGTCAACTACTTTGCACACAAGAGAAAAAATTGTGAAAACACCTAAAATAATTAACTTACCCGGGCTAGCAGAGCATTTTTTTCTTGGCAAAAATAGTTCTTGTTAAACTTGAAATAGATTGAATGCCAATGTCTCAGATATAGGAGTCGTCATGCATTAATATCATCAACCTTTTCCATCCTGGTTACAACCTTCAAACCGTTAAAGATAGATACAAATATACATACAGTGAAATATCATCAACGACATGGCACAACTAGCCTATTCCTTTTTATTTCTTCAATACTCATATTTTACATGTTAGCCTCATCTTTTCATTGTATTTCAATTTAAAGTCAACCAAATATCATACTCCGTATAACATTATGAAAACTCTCACATTTCACTTAAAAATACTACCTTATATACATTCCGAAAATAAAGTCCACATTTCATCAATTAGTTAGGAAAAATTGCAAAAATTAAGGAGATATATTCAATTTGACATGATTTGTAACTCACATTGATAAAAACACCCACATGAGAGGTATAGTTCAATTTCTCACTCAAATTCATCCTTCAATAGAGTATACATAATTTCACTACAATCAAATAAGCTAATATCCATAATTAGAAAATTCAGTTCAAAACTCAGCCAATCAACAGTTAAATTCCAACCCACGATCTTTTCATTTCAATTTCTTGATCAAGTCATTATTCAACAAATGTCATCGAATTTTGCAACAATACAACAATATACACTAATATTCATGATTGATTTCAGCCCATAAGTAATGCAAGGTACCGTAAACAGAACCTAATTCATAAAACTGGTGAAGATAAGACATTCTTATCAAATTATTTAAGCTCAATTTAAAATCAAATAACCCACTTACAGTTTCAAGCTAAAATAATTAATAGATGAATTTAAAAGATAGTTTCACAAATTTCAAATTTATAAGCCTAAATATAAAAGAAAACATACCTACTTTCAATCCGAACCTAATAATTCGCTCATCCATTACGAGGTGAAGTTCGAGCGGTTCAGGGGCCACTTTAGTCAGCCGTCGGCGAGTTGATGCAACCGGAATGGTTGAAGAAAAGGAAACCCCAACGACCATCTAGATTCAGAAATCGATCTTAGTACTTTAGGGTTTATATGATAATTTGGGGAGGATACAATAATAGTCAAATCAAACCAATCTAGAAAAATGGTTTTTAAAAACCAATCTAGAAAAATAGAAGGAAGGGGCAAAAACATAAATGGATCTTTTTATAGGGGCAAATTAGTCCGAACATTGTAAATAAGAGTTTTTTTTTTTTTTTTTTTTTTTTTTTTTTTTTTTTTTTTTGGTGGAAAAGGTAGATAAGGATTACTTGTTAATGGACATCCTTATTTTCATTTATCTGAATTTTATAGGTTATTAGGAAGGAATTATACGGATAGATAGATTCATAGATAATATAGATATCTTAAAGAAATAAGTAACACCTCTTAGTGTTACCACAAAATGTTACCTGTGTTAAAATTGTTACCTTAAAATGTTACCTATGTTAAAAGTGTAACTTCGAGTGTTACATACTAAAAGAATGTTACCAAAGTGTTACTTATAAATCTAGTAATTTTGTATTATAAAAAGTGTTACCAAAATGTGTTACATAAAGTCAACTTTGTACTAGTGGGTGCAAGTTGTAAACCGGTAAATTGGCCGTTTAAAGCCAAATTGAATGGTTCCACCACCCAATTGGACTCCTGGAGAATATTTGGGACCGTGGTAATCGATTCGATAATTTTTATTTTCGAGCGAAAAAAGTCAAAAAATTCCAAAAATTAAGTTTTATATCCACGATTTTTGAGAAATTTCGGAAGTTTCGAGGCCTGGTGTCGAAAAGCCTTGAGAATTTAGGGAATATATCTCTAGGTCATATAATGTCGTTTGAAATCATGTATGATCATAATATATTGTCATAAATATTCGTGGTAGTCTTTATTTAATGAAATCGGTGCAAGTATTAAACCGGTAAATTGGCCGTTCAAAGGTAAATTGGATGGTTACACCCACCCCATTGGACTCCCGAATGGTATTAGGGAACATGGAAAACATTTCGGAAATTTTTATTTAAGGGTGAAAAAAAGTCAAAAAATTCCAAAACTGAAGGCTAATATCCATGCTTTTAGAAAAAATTTGGAGGTTTCGGGGTCCTATGTCAAAATTTTTTGATATTTTAGGAGATACATCTTGTGGTCATATAATGCCGTTTTAAACCATATATGATCATTATATGTTGTCATAAATGTTCGTGTTAGGCTTGAGTTAATGAAATCGATGAAGTTATAAACCGGTAAATTGGTCGTTTAAATGCAAATTGGATGGTACCACCCACCCAATTAGATTCCCGGAGGATATTAGGGACCATGTTAAACATTTTGGCAATTTTTATTTCTGAGCAAAAAAAGTCAAAAAATTCCAAAATTGAAGAATAATATCCAAGCATTTTGCGAAACTTTGAAGGTTTCAAGGCTCGGTGTCAAAAAGTCTTGAAATTCTAGGGAATACATCTCGGGGTCATATTATGTCGTTTGGAACCATATATGATCATTATACGTTGTCATAAATGTTCGTGGTAGGTTTTGAGTTAATGAAATTAGTGCAAGATGTAAATCGGTAAATAGGTCGTTTAAAGGCAAATTGGATGGTTCAACCCACCCAATTTGACTCCCGAATGGTATTAGGGAACATGGTAAACGTTTCAGCAATTTTAATTTACGGGCGAAAAAAAAGTCAATAAATTCCAAAACTGAAGGCTAATATCCACGCTTTTTGAGAAATTTTGGAGGTTTCGGGGTCTGGTGTCAAAAAGTTTTGAGATTTTAGGGGATACATCTCGGGGTCATATAATGCTGTTTGAAACCATATATGATCATTATATGTTGTCATAAATGTTCGTGGTAAGCTTGAGTTAATGAAATTGATGAAGTTATAAACCGGTAAATTGGCCGTTTAAAGGTAAATTGGATAGTTCCACCCACCCAATTATATTGGATTCTCGGAGGATATTAGAGACCATGTTGAACATTTTGGAAATTTTTATTTCCGAGCAAAAAAAGTCAAAAAATTCCAAAATTGAAGACTAATATCCAAGCATTTTGCGAAATTTTGAAGGTTTCGGGGCTCGATGTCGAAAAGTCTTGAAATTCTAGGGAATACATCTCGGGGTCATATAATGTTGTTTGGAACCATATATGATCATTATACGTTGTCATAAATGTTCGTGGTAGGCTTGAGTTAATGAAATTAGTGCAAGTTGTAAATCGGTAAATAAGCTGTTAAAGGAAAATTGGATGGTTCCACTCACCAAATTGGACTACCAGAGGTTATTACGGACCATGACAAACATTTTGGCAATTTTTATTTACGGGCGAAAAAAAAGTCAAAAAAATCCATCATTGAAGTCTAATATCCACGTTCGTTGTTTGAGAAATTTCTGAGGTTTCGGGAACCGGTGTCTAAAAGACTTGAAATTTTAGGGAATACATCTCGGGGTCATACAATGTCGTTTGGAACCATATATGATAATTATTTGTTGTCATAAGTGTTCGTGATAGGCTTGAGTTAATGAAATCGGTGCAAGTTGTAACTGGTAAATTTGCCGTTTAAAGGCAAATTGGATGGTTCCACCCACCCAATTGGACTCCCGGAGAGTATTAGGACCATGGTAAACTTTTTGTCAATTTTTATTTCCGGGCGAAAAAAAGTCAAAATTTTCTAAAATTGAAGACTAATATCCACGTTTTTTGAGAAATTTCAAAGGTTTCAGGGCCCGGTGTCGAAAAGCAATGAGAATTTAGGGGATACATCTCGGGGTCATATAATATCGTTTGGAACCATATATGATCTTTATATGTTGTCATAAATGTTCGTGGTAGGCTTGAGTTTATGAGATCGATGCAAGTTGTAAACCGGTAAATTGGCCGTTTAAAGGCAAATTGGATGGTTCCATCCACCCTATTGGACTCCCAGAGGATATTAGGGACCGTGGTAAACGATTCGGCAATTTTTATTTCCGGGCGATAAAAGTCAAAAAATTCCAAAAATTAAGAATTTCGGATGTTTCGAGGCCCGATGTCGAAAAGTCTTGAGATTTTATTAGGGGATATATTTCGATCATATAATGCCGTTTGAAACCATGTATGATCATTATATGTTGTCATAAATGTTCGTGGTAAACTTGAATTAATGATATCGGTGCAAGTTGTAAATCGGTAAATTAGTTGTTTCAAGGCAAATTGGATGGTTCAACCCACCCAATTCGACTCCCGAATGGTATTAGGGAACATGGTAAACATTTCGGCAATTTTTATTTAGGGGCGAAAAAAAGTCAAAAAATTCCAAAATTGAAGGCTAATATCCACGCTTTTTGAAAAATTTTGGAGGTTTTGGGGTCCGGTGTCGAAAAGTTTTGAGATTTTAGGGTATTCATCTCGGGGTCATATAATGCCGTTTGAAACCATATATGATCATTATATATTGTTATAAATGTTTGTGGTAGGCTTGAATTAATGAAATCGGCGAGAGTTGTAAATCGGTAAATTGGTCGTTTAAAGGCAAATTGGATGGTTCCACCTACCTAATTGGACTCCCGGAGGATATTAGGGATCATGGTAAACATTTCGGCAATTTTTATTTTTTTGGGCGAAAAAAATCAAAAAATTCCAAAATTAAAAGCTTATATCAACGCTTTTTTTAAATTCTTGTAATTGACGAGGCCCGGTGTCTAAAAGTCTCGAAATTCTTGTAAACAATGATAGAGAACCAACAAAATAGTTCTAAAGTTAAGAGTTTAAGACGATTAAAGTAAATTCTAGTTGGGCCAGTAAGAACTTTTGAGAAGTTTCAATTTGGGAACCACTTTGGTATTAGTGGTGTTATATTAACTTTGTACCATAATATAAAGCAATATATACAAAAGTAAAATACTGGCATGACTAGCAGAAATCACCGTCCTTAACAATCTTAAATTTTTCAAGCACAACTTTGCCTTCCTTGTATTTCTGTGATGGCTCATAAGCTTTGATGTACTTCCACCCTAGCGCCTCGCCGCAGTCGGAACAGAAAACATCAGCAACTGTGTGAAGGCCTGTGAGGAGATTTCTGTTCTCCTTTGGCCCTGTAACTATATTCACTGCATGGGAAAACAAATATGCCCTCCCTGTATGTGCCTAATTTAAACAACATATACCATTTCATATAAATTAAATATTTCGCAAAATAATACTCCTTTTGTCTCTAGGTTACGCCACGTTCTCTTTACTTAATTAAAAATTAATTTTAATCGGTAAAAATTATTAACTGCACATGACGTGTATACAAGTGAATCAACAAATTCCAATTTTGATCAGGTAACACTACAAATCAAAATAATTTCAAATCAGAAAATGCTTGGTGAAACAAAACAATTAAGTCCTTATTGATTTAATACATGTTGCAATCTTTATACATATTGACCATTTACTCATAAATAATTCAAAAGTAATTAATTTGTGAAAAATGTAGATAAAATCATAAAATTTCTTTTTTTAGAAGCTCTGCAATTCTCTGTTTGAACAAATACCAGACTAAAAGATTTAAGTTTAATCCAAAAGGAGATATTTTTTCCTTAGATTTTGCTTAGATACATACAATGTTCTTGAATATATATGAATTTTTTTTTGTCTGTCTCTAATTATGCTAATCAAATACCTGGAATGATTTAGAGACAATATCATCATGCTCGGCGACATAATTTCGACAAACGAAACAGCAATAAGCCCTTAATCCAGCTTCATCAGCCATTAGATAAAACCTCTTACACCTAAAACACAAGCAAGACTTAAACAACAGAAAAAGAAAAAAGATATATTGTTGAAAAATTATAAACTGGCAGGGTTATTTAGTAAATACAATAAAGTTGTTTTATTTTCAGAAGAAATGAAAATAAAAATCAAGTAAATACAAACCAGTACACTGAATTTCTGCTGCAGTGATCACATGAAGGTGGATTTTTTCCAACTATGGAAAATAAAATTGGGGTATCAATAATTGGTGACAAGTGGATATAAAATTTGGTTGAAAAAGGTATCTTTATAAAGGAGTTATCAACTAGATTAATATTGGATTTATGACTTTGGTTTAGCCTACAAGAATTAAAAAATTCAATTGTATAGATAAGTAGGGATATAATTCTATATTTTAAGCATTAAAGGGTCATTGTTACTTGTTTAGGTGAAGGAATTTTGTTGTGGTAATCAAGATTATAACTATTTATCAATTATTATCAGAAACTTGTTAAAATGAAATTTCGTAGAATTTTTTAGCCTATTACGATCAATCTAGTTCGGTTTAACAAGCATAAGCCGTGGCGTGATCATGATCAGAAAATTGAAAGTTATTCTACAGCCACTAAGATCATCAAAAGAGATTTGTGAAGGGTGAGTATAGTTATGTCGACTGAATTTCTAAAAAAAAAAAAAAAAAAAAAAAAAAAAAAAAAAAAAAAAAAAGACGTATAAGGTCTATTAAAATGTGACATATTATTTGTGGACGCAGAAAGACGTGTTACGAGTATTTATTAATGTAGGTACAATTAATAACCTACCTCAACTCCTCAAGATGAGATGGCCAGATGGGTCCTTAATTTCTTTTTCTCTTTCTGTATGGCATGCAGAGGCAGATATACTGTGCACTAACTCCACAAAGGGTATGGTAGGCACATGTAAACTCTGAGTTCAAAAGTGTTTTTGAAGCTGTTTGATAGAATGGCAGATAGGGGAATAGGGTTGTGGGGAGTGGTATAGCGTGGTCCTAACAACTACTACACAAGTACGGGAAAGTGGAATGGAAAGACACATCAAATGTTAAAATAAAGATCAAAACTTTGGCATGAGATTGTCTAAACTAACAAAATCCCTATAAGCTAGGGTGCAAATGATAATAGAGAAACACTTTAACTAGTATTTGTATGTAATATAGAGTATATACATTTACTTGTGTTCATCCTTTGTCAAAACAAAAGGAAGGAAAGATAAATAAGTAGGGTGTGCGAGACAAGGTACACAATCGATGTCTAATGAACTAGTCTCAAGCCAAGTTAGAACTGATTCCAAAGAATTGGAATCAGAACCAGATCAATTTATGCTGATCACAGGGTATGTGTACAGAAGGGTGTAGAAGGGACCAACTGACCTAGTTATTGCAAAAAATAGGCTGGCCTGAGCTCATCTAGCAATGACTAGAACCTTACCTGAAGTTTACGACTCGGAGCCATTTGTAATCCAAATAATAGCTAGATACAGATTGAGAACTATGTGTTGACAATCCACCTGCTTAGCTGAGATTAGTATGTCACTTGATGTTTACAGGAAAACAAATACAGTTAAACATGCAAGAGCAGCAGAGAAAAACAAATATAAATGCTTAATGCCAAGTTATACATTAATAATTCTCAATATTTATGTACACATTGTCCTCTCAACTGTTTCTATTTCCAATTCAATAAAAATCATCTACCAACCTACAGAAGAACTGAAGAAGGCTACAAATAAATCAAAAAGAATGTATGAATATGTGCAAAGAAACCTTAACTAAAGCTTAGACAGGCTTTCCAAAAGCTAAATTTACCATAACTAAAAAATTCTGGCATGGAGGGTTATCATTAAGATGACCACTAATAAGAAAAATTTTGAAAAAAAAAAAACATAAAATTATTCACAATATTCACACTGAAAGAGCAACCATCTTTTTCTTCATCATCCACTTCTTTTTAGCAGCCTCTAATGCCTCTTCCCTCATTCTAGCAAGTTCTTCGAACCAGTGCTGATACTGAGTTTCGATAGAAGCAAGGTCTGCCTTTAGTTCATCATCTTGTTCTTCCTCATTTAACGAGGAGGAGGAACTGCTAGCTAAGCTAGTTAAACCAGAAATTCCACCATGTTCCATTGAAGATGCACCTTCGGAGTTCTTGGTCACCTCATTCAAGTGGGTACATCCACTGAGATGGCTATTATTTCTTGAAATTTTGTATTCATCTCTGTGTGATTCTCCAATGTCCATCTCAGATTTTTTGACACTCAAACGTTTGCAACAATCATCGATGCAGTAGTCAAGGCTTTGCAATGCTTTACCTAAAATGCCAGAAGAATCCTCCACAAACACATCTGCAACAAAAAGATCCATATCATGATTTCAGAATTATAGCAGATCTTGTATAGCAAATCTTGTGTCAAATTCATCCCAGAAAAGAAAAATGATCACGCCAAGGTATAGAAAAAAGTGACTCGATATCACAGTAAGTAATATTGCAAGACCAATTCAAAAAGGATTTTGCCTCAGGATTTTATTGACAAATTATTTGACTTTCCACATGCAAGGAGGCATGATCTTAAGAACTATCTTATAAACCAAAATAAAAATAAAAAATAAATAAAAATTCTGCTCACCGTCCATGCTAGTATCTCCTTTGTTTTTAACCACCGTATCATCACCTCTTTTCTCCGGTTTAGCAGAAGAATAAACAGATGATGGTTTTGAATTTATTGTAATTTTCTTTATTAAGTAATCAATAAATTCGGCTGTAAACTCCATGTCATAATCAGCCAAATCTTGCATTGCAACCATTTCCTCTGCTAATGCAATTGCCGTATCAAACTCCAGGTAAAAGACAAAATCTATTTTCTTCACCTCTCCTAAAATTTTCCCAAAATTGAAATGAATAAGCTGATAATGATCAGAGATTGTACTAAATTATGAGATAATATTTACCTACCTGAGGGGTACACAATACGCAACGTCAAGGATATGGAGTTGTCATCATGATTTTTCATCCCTCTTAGTTGGAACAAATTTCCCATATGAGCCCTCGTGAATTCCAAAACTTGGTTGGTTGGACTGACGTAGCCATTACCAGATGAGTTGCTCCAGTGGTTAAGTTTACAATGATCAGCATCGAGATCAATGGAATGAGACGTTGATGTTGAAGCAGTGGATCTGGGAGGTTGGCTGGGCATCACAATGGGATGGCGTATGGGCTCTTTTGGGCTTTCCACTTGAAGGAAAGTGTCCTTGAGTAGCTCCTTTGCCGGCAATCTTTCTGAAACAGGAACCAAACACTTCTCAATAAACTCCTTCATTCGAGGATCTTTCACCTTGGCAAGGGAAGCTGGCTTAATGCCCTGCACATAACACCAAGAGACCACGTAAATGAGATTGTTTCTTATTCCAAATCGCCAAATTTTGGATAAAGTTTGGAAAAGGTTACTTAATACATATTAACCTGCACCTCATGCAAGTTGTTGGTAACTTTCACATACTACTCATCAGGTTTAAGTTTTCACTAGATGTTAAACTTACACTGCCGATTTTTTAATTATTTCTGGAAGGAGGGGTTTTTTTTTGGAAATTCATAGATACTTCCACAAAATCACTTCTACAGGCAACTTGACATATCAAACACACATTACAGCTGCAGTTACCCAATTCTCATTTACATTCCTCCAACCTCTTATCTACCTCACTTCACATACAATAGATGATAGACATAAAGTAATTTCAAGAGCAATATCGCAAACGACAAAAACCTTGGGTGCTTTTAGGTAAAAATAAAAGGGTCACTTCGTAAAATAGAGCTATAGCTCGTGTGCATTCTATGTAATTTCACCAAGGAAAGCACAACGTCAAAGCAAAATAATAAAAGTGAAAAATCATAGACAAACTTACAGAGGTAACCTTCTTGAAAATTTGAGCTGGATTTTTGCATTCACTGTAAGGATATTCAAAAGTTACCATCTCTAACATGCACATTCCAAAAGAATATACGTCAGCGAGTTCGTTATAATCCTCTTCGTAGAGCTCTGGAGCCATGAATTCGGGTGTTCCTATTATAAAAACACAAAACAAGTCAACAAAACTCTTCTCATTATCTAAAGATGGCGAAACAAAACTTAAAGCCTCACCAATGACACTGTGTGCAGTTGGCTGCTGCATGACAGTTGCTAATCCTAGATCTCCAATCTTAACCTCTCCATTATTTCCATTGATAAAAATATTGTCACATTTCAAATCTCGGTGTATAACTGGTGGGTCATGACTATGAAGATAAGCTAAACCCCTGAGAATCTGTCTTGCCCAATTCTTCACAGCCTTCATGTCTACATTTCTGTGCTTCTTTCGATATCTATTACACCAAAGAGATAATTAATGCAAAATATAGATAATAAACAATCAGCTGTCATCCCACAAAAAAAAAAAAAAAAAAACACAGCTGCCACATCATTAAAATGCTACATTACTCGATCTGTCCTTGTAACCTCAAGTACTCATGTCAGGTCCTCAACACTTTCACATAAGTATCCTTCATTTATAAAATAGTTGCAATCTTGATACACTTACATGTATTCGCATAAGTATGTGAGTCTGAATAATTAAGCTGAAATGCAAGAAAAGGAACAAACTTACTCCCTCAAATTGCCAGATGTGAAGAGTTCAGTGATCATGTTCACCGTTTTCTTCTTGTCATCCACCCATGAATCATACAGCTTTATGATGTTTTCATGTTTTAATTTCTTGAGAAGATTAACTTCAGAATATAGCTTCTCCAGTCCTTCTGGAGACCGTAGAACATCATTGATCTTCACACGATTCCAAGCAACCTCTATTCCATTGACTTCGTCAAATGCCCTATAACTGCAAACAAAGGAAATGCTTAAGAAATATACAAGAAAAAATATAGAAAATGAAAACGGCATTCTCATTATGTGGAGTTTCATAGGGACAATTCCACCATCATCAGATTATTTGTGAAATGTCCTCAAGGACAGTGACTTGATACGTAATGCATAAAAAAAAAAAAAAAAAAATCAATGCTCATAACATCAGCTAGCAAACTACAGAATAAAGAATAGGAAACATACACTGACTTGAACGCTCCTTTCCCTAAGACTTCACCAAACTGTAGCAAAACAAATGGGAAAATCAAATCAATATTAGCAATGGCAAAAAGAAGAATAGAATATATTGAGACAAGCATCTATCTATGTATAACCCAAATAATTTTGTCAAGGGAAAGTCATTATACTGTTTTATCATCATATTCATAATTACTCAAACTCACCAAAACTGTATGACTCGGATATGGCAAGAGGATACCAGTAGTAAGTTCGGTGAAGCATACGAATAACATAAATTACGTATGCAATTGATCAAAAAGGTATATTATCAACAAAAATACAGCTCTTGTAACACCCCCAACCCACCAAAAAAATGATGGCATAGCTTGTACCATTGTACGGAGTATAAAAGAATCACCATTACTTGTTTTAAGATCATCCTCTACTACAAGGTGATTAGTGCAACAACACTGAATTACACTTAAATTACTTAAAGATCATAAACACATCCAAGCAAAACTACCAAACAACAGATTACTAGCACAATGTGTATTGATCAACTTATCAGCTATCAGTCTTATCACCATACTCTTTGGTTTGTTGTAGGGGTGAGTGGGGACCGAAACTGGCGAAATATGAAAAAATAGAGACAAAATATGACATTACTTATATGATTTAGCCAATAAAACTAAATCCAATACAGCCCCAAACGGAAAAACCGCAATCCCCTAGCCAAGGGTTAAGTACAAGCATCAAGCCTCAATACTCAATTACACATTTGTAAAATTAAACTATAGTGTTATTTTGTCGTAAATTCCCAAACTAATCGTTAGCCCTTACCGGGTCACGGCTACCTATATCAATCAAAATCGATTAATTATAAGGGACCAAAACCCAAATAGTGAAAGTAGGAACCCAACAAGGGAGCAAAATTTGGCACACTTAGTGATACTTGTAAATTCAATGCAACATGAAAAAATACAGTATAACGCAATAAATTTTGAGCGAATAACATCAAACAAAATGCAGGACAAATTTAAACAACAAAAATGAGCAATAAAAACACGCCGAATATGAAAATTAAAAACCCAAAATTGTGACATTTAAATACCCGAACATAGCGACCGGTTGGATCTTTCTCCACAAACTCAGGTTCACCTGCCTCGTCGTCATTGGTAGGAACAGCTGATCCTTTTCCGGGCGACATCCCTGCAATTCAAAAAAAAAAAAAAAAAAAATGCAGAAAATTTTTGTTTTCAATTTTCACAAAAAAAAAAATGATTTTTTTTAAATCCGAAAAAAGATTAATTTGATCAAAATAAGTAGAAAAATCGAATGCCGATCTTAGGAAAGAGAATTGGCATCGTTATATGAAATAAAAACTGCCCAGAAATTAAAACGGACTACCCTCTCCATTTTCATTAGAAATCATGCCCACAATTTATAAAACCCTTAAAAAGATTTGATTTTTATTGTAAATTATGCAACAATTTTGTATATACGACTATAAAATCAACACCCCGTCTTCAAAATCCATGACTCCGTTACACTGATTAATTGATTGTTAATCAAATTTTTATAATCATCCCTTCAAACTCCCCCATTTAATTCAATCATTTCAGGGAAAATGAAGGGATGATAAAAAACAAGGCAAAAAAAAAAATGAAAATCAAAAGAAAAAAAAAAATGAAGGAAAATGAAGAAGGCGGAGGTTTTGCAGAAGTGAAGGAAAGCTAACACTTGTTTGTTTGATACAGTTTTGACTTTAGAAGACTTAAACAATTTAATACTCTACTTAATTAAAAAAAGTTAAGTTACCTGTAAAGTGATGTCGTTTAAGTTGTATAAGTGAATGAAATTATGTTAAGCAAAAAGAACGTCGCGAATTCCGCCGGTGAGACAACTAATTCTTGCTTTCATTCAAGGGGATTTTTTGGATCACGAGGGAACAGATTGTATAACATGATACTTTTGAGATATTTTAATCAAAACTTTACAAAAGTTTTAAAACATAGGATGTTGGTAGGTTGAAGATGTTTGTAGTGATATCCATATTTGTTTGCTCGTGAAATTAATTAATTCACTATTTTATTTTAATTTTGTTTGAATAAAGTTGAAACCATTCTTTAATAAACTTGTTTGATCTGGTTTGATATGAATTTTATTGTAATGTTTTGGTTTGTATTATCTAATTTGATTCAAGTTTGATCAAAATTTAAACTTATTTGAACTCTAATCCATAAAATAAAACATATCAAATAGGATTTCATTAGATTTTTTTTTTTCAAGTAAATGAGATCTCATTAGATTTCATGTTAATACGTATTTTTTAATTATAAAATTTTCATAATTTTTTTAACAACGAAATTAAAGATATTTAAGCCCTGAAAAATTTAAAGATATTTAATGAAAACTACTCGGAACTGCAAATTAAAAAGACAAGATCTGATATGAAATAAGTTAATATCAACTTAAATAAGTTAAACTAAGGGTCTGTTCTCTTACGTTGAAATTCAGTTCAGCTCAATTCAGCTCAGTTCAGTTCATCTCAGTTCAATTCAGCTCAGTTCAATTCAGTTCAGCTCAATTCAGTTTAGTTCAGTTCAGTTCAGTTCAGCTCAGCTCATCTCCTAATTTCCTTCTCTTATAAAATATTCATTTTAGTTCAGTTCAGTTTAGTTCAGCTCAATTCAGTTCAGTTCAGCTGAGTTCAGTCAATGAGAACAGGCCCTAAGCTAGACATACAAATGAATGATTTCTCTGAATGGGTCGATGGATGGGGTTGGCTTTATTGATTTTAGGTTGGTACTTTGGTAGGCTTATTCAATGACCTGCAGTCTAGGGTTTTAAGTTTAGCACCATGTGAACTCGCTGAATCAAAAGTTTGGTAAAAGGACGATTTATATTGTTTAGCCAATTGAAAGATAGTGACTAGAATGAATAAGTTTTTATTAATACAAATGCTTTGGTGATACTATTAATATTTGTGTTGAATTGCTTCCTCCTAATAAAAATTGCTTCCTAATGCCAAAATATTGTTAAAGTGGATAAAAGAACTACTATTAGCTAAATCAATGGACATATTTTATTTTATTGAATTAAATGTACAAATTTATCATTTATTATTTTCCATGCAGCATGGTCGCATGGATGTGAGTTGCACGACACAAAATAATTTAGTAATATCTCTAGTCGTAATGTAAGAAATATTTTGAAATGTACGGTAGTGTTTATTGTACCTTCCAAAAAGTATACTAGTATTATAAAACTCATGACAGTGCCAAAAATATTTTGTTTTTATTTTAGGTAATCAAGATTATTCAAGATTGACTATCATCTATTCTTCTAAAAAAAAAAAAAAAAAAAAAATTGACTATCATCTACAAAGGCTTTATCTTACTTGCATAAAAGTACAACTTATACAAAAATTACAAAGTACGTTCTTTCAAAAAAGAAAAAAAAAAGTACGAGGTATCTATTTATTTTTGAAAAAATAATTTCTGAAAACAATTGATAAATTTCAAATGAGAGATTTCATTTGAGAGTATTAGGGTCTGTTCTCATACGTTGAAATTCAGTTCAATTCGGCTCCTAATTTCCTTCTATTATAAAATATTCATTTCAGTTTAGTTCACTTCAGCTGAGTTCAGTCAATGAGAACAAACCCTCAATGTTTCTATGCTTTGCCCATTAGAAATTAATTAACACACACTCCATTTCCTTTTCCGATCGTTTACTTGTTTTATTTGCTTATTTGGAAAACTTTTACAATATTTGAATACATTCACGGATGGTCTTCGATCCGGGTGACCCCATTACACTCTAACATATTTCAAAACGACGTCGTGTAAACCAATAACACATCAACATTCGACATAATTTACTGTCGTCGGCAAAACACAAAATTGCAGATCCCAACCCATCAATTTCCCAAATTCCCATCCTCACCATCGCGCGCAATCTCAGTGTCGGCAACAATGGAAGACGAAATCACCAAAAATGGCGGAGGAGAGAGAAAATGGCGAAAACGAAATCACAGCAACAAACAAACAAAAGCAGACATAGCCGACACATTGCGCAAATCATGGTATAGATTACGCCTTTCAGTGCGCCACCCTTCTAGGGTTCCGACGTGGGACGCCGTCGTTTTAACGGCGGCGAGTCCTGAGCAAGCTCAGCTCTACGAATGGCAGCTTAATCGCGCTAAACGCCTTGGTCGGATTGCTGAATCTACGGTAACTCTCGCTGTTCCGGACCCTCATGGTCATCGTATCGGGTCGGGTGCTGCTACTCTCAATGCTATTCATCAGTTGGCTCTTCATTATCAGAGGATTGCTGCTAATAATGGAGATGATTCGGTAATTATGTAATTATGTTGTTTTTAGTCTTTTCGTTTTGGTACAATGTATTAATTTAATGATCCCACTTATGACGTGGTTTAGTTGGTAAGCGTAAAAGTTAAAGTGTTGCGAGTATTAAGAAACGGGTGAGTTATGTTATATTAGAAGTTAAGATGGAGTCAACTCAAAATTGAACAAGTGGAAAAGGTAGAAAAAATGGGATGGAATAGGAAGTTAAGACAGTTTTTCATTAGATGGGTTGTTTTATAAGTTATTAAGACTTTCAAGAGGTTGGAGAAGTTGCATGATAATCAGAATTTGATTTGTAATTAGTAGGAATTGCTCTATTATCGTTTGATTAGACCTGCCAACGAGACTGGAAGGTGATGTTTATACATATTACATAAAGGAATCCTTTCAAGTTGTAATTCCTTTATTTGACACTAGATCTATATCCACACAATTCTTGTTACATTTGCCATGAAAATGTTAATATGGATAAAAAAAAATTAATTTTAAAGAGAGTAAAAGTAAGGGTTTAGGTGGGTATTAAGCTACTCAAAAGTTAGCTTATTTCTTAAGAATTGAAATTTATTCATTTACAATAGATAATTAGATTCATAGTTTATCTTTTAAGTAGTAAGAAAAAGAATGTTATTTTGGGACCATTTGTTTTGTTTAAGGAAAAGAGAGATTATGAGAGAAATCATGTGGGCCAAAGGTTCATGTTTACTATGCAAGGAAACATTTTAAATTGGTATAATTTCATGAAATGGCCCGAAACAGAAAGTGGGAAGAAATATATGAAATAGAGGTACTAGATGCATAAAATGGTGTATGTATTGTATGGTATGATGTAGCTTTGATCCCTGAGTAGATGAAGCCCTTTGATTGATGCATCTAATCATCTTACTTTTAGGGACTTAGTTCAGAGCAGCAGAGTGACTAATTCTTATTTTAAGTCGAGTATGCAGATCACGTTTTTCTGTGGAGAGAATGGACAATTTGATGCTGGCTTTCTTTATAGACTTCATGGTAACTAAAGTTTGGTGGAAAAACAGCATTTTCAGACAGGAGAGATCTTAAAGGTGTACATCACCTTGATTTGTAACTTGTGTGCATGACACGGTTGATTCCAGATCTTATTAAATTAATTTTGTCACACAGATTGTAACATCAGGCGAACTTTTTCTGTTCTATAGATCTGTCCATGCACTCCATATTAATTTATCTTGTTAGGAACCACTTGTTAAATTTTTTTTTTCTTTTTTTTTTCTTCTCAGGGCATGTTGTACATAATTTGCTGCATTTTACTGAATCCTTTTATGTTAAAGAATGTTTCTCATGGACTATGTTTCCGGATTTTTTCAGTTATTATCACAGATCATTTATTGGTTTTACCTGGACTCGTCTCTTTTATGTTACTTATTGGTGCTTTTTTGCATAGGCTGTGCAAAGAGCTGATGGAAGTCTTGACTCTGCTTCTCCTGAAAGGTTTGACAATGGAGTTCCTGACCTGCTGTGCATTGATTTTTTGGCAAAAAAACATATACTATTGCTGCATGCTGGAGGTGACTCTAAAAGAGTCCCATGGGCAAATCCTATGGGGAAGGTTTTTCTGCCACTTCCATATTTAGCAGCAGATGACCCTGATGGGCCTGTACCTTTGCTTTTTGACCATATACTTGCAATTTCATCCTGTGCAAGGCAGGCTTTCAAAAATAAAGGTCATTAGTAATTCTAGCATTGAAATATTGAATCTTTGTTTTCATTTCATTTCATAACTTGACTATATTTTCTAATATATGCAGCATATTCTGTATAAGCTGGATTTTTTTTTGAAATATCAGTATCTGCTAGGGTTATTAAATTACACGTAACTCTCAAAATTTTAAGGATATTGCAGTCGGAGGTGCCCATTATGAGGGGCGAAGTGAAAGGAAAGAACAATCATGCATCCTAGGCTAGTAGGCTGTGTAGAGGACTGTATTTTGCTCTCTATTTCCTGCCAAGCTGTGCATGTCATTTCTTAGCTACTGTAACTTTAGCTTTTCTTCGTCTAATTAGTAATTAGTAGCATATAGATTAGAGCAAGTTTATGTAGCTTTGAAATCTTCATGTATTTCTAGGTTAATGATTTCTGCTGAACAATGAATTTGTTTTGTTTTTTTTTTAAAAAAAAAATTTATTTTTTAATTTTTTAATTTTAATTTTTATTTTTATTTTCAAATTTCTTATAGCCTGCGTAATGATCTGTTTAAAACCATGTCTTGATATGTAGGTGGGTTGTTCATCATGACGGGAGACGTACTTCCTTGTTTTGATGCCTCCAATATGTTTCTGCCAGAGGATGCGTCATGCATCATCACAGTTCCTATAACTCTTGACATTGCCTCTAATCATGGTGTTGTGGTGGCTTCTAAAACTGCAAATATAGATGCTATTTCTTCTGTCAGTTTAGTTGAAAATCTTCTGCAGAAACCTAGTAAGGAGGAGCTTGTTGAAAGTCAGGCTCTTCTGGATGATGGCAGAACATTGCTTGACACTGGAATTATAGCAGTAAGAGGTAAAGCATGGGTTGAGCTTGTCAACCTTGCATGCTCTGGCCAATCATTGATTCTGCAGCTTCTAGATAGTAAAAAAGAGGTAAGCTTTCATTCAATTATAAGCACGTCTTTTTTTTATCTTCTAGGCTCTCATGGTTACTTGTAACATATCTTGTGATCTGAAGTCAGTAAAAGTATTGAATAAAAAATAACTTTCTAGCAGTGAGGGCTGTATATTTTGTTTCCATGGGGTTGAATCGGTTGATCATCTTCCTTATGCTGTACATTCCTTGATTTTTCATGTTCTCATTTATTATGTTATCCAAATTAGCAAATGTGAAATTGTATGCTACTGAATTCCTAACCAAATTACCAGAAGCTGTTGTATGGACATGTAATTTATTAGCAGCATATATATTTGATATTGGTCAATAAATTCCTAATAGCTTACAGTTGATTTATTGAAGTTTTTTTAAAAGCATTTCAGTTTAATCAATTTCTTGGGTAGTGAATTCTGTGGACGTGTCTTCTATAAGGTGCGAGTTGCCTGTTACTCTTAGTAAACGCGAATTGCCTGTCAGTTGAAAATATGCTCCTTTTTTGCCTTTCTTTGAACATCAAGTTTACGAATTGCTGTTGTATGTGCTTGTTCCAAGGTCTTTGAAGCATATTCTGACATCTTTCTTTCTAAGGGCTCTTAAGAAGGCCTGTGGGAATCTCTCGAAGTTACTGTCTAAGTTTTTTCCATTTGTGAAAGGAGGTTTCGTTCATCTTGCAACATTCAACTTTGATTCTTATTTGCTTCTCCTCTTCCCTTTGGGGTGGTGTTTTTTTTTTTTCTAAAAATAATTCCTTCTAGTATCTCCAATTTGTTTAAGATGAAATTAGTTGGAGATTTTCTTATCAGAATGCTTGTTTGGTTGAGATAGTTGACTTTGTTGAGTTGTTGCTTTATTTTCTCGTAATAAACACAGCAGTCTTAATTCATGTTGTATATCTGCAGATGAGCTTGTATGAAGATTTAGTTGCAGCTTGGGTGCCTACAAAACATGAATGGTTAAGGAAGCGACCATTGGGGGAGGAACTTGTCAATAAATTGGGAAAGCAACAAATGTTCAGCTACTGTGCTCGTATGTCAAAATTATCTAAAACATGAAGACTAGTGGTCATATATTCATGTTATCAGTTACGTGTTTGCTTATGCTGCATTGACTCATATTTTTGTATTTCACTTTTCGACTAATTCATCTAGTTCTGAAGTCTATTTGGCTTCATTCATGTCTTTAAAGCTTACACTTTTACCAGGGGATACATAGATTAATGAAACACACCTTCAGTGAACATATAAAGAAATATGAATTCTCAGTCTAGTCGTCAATTCTTTCTTTCTTTTTTTTTTTTTTTTTTTTTTTTTTTTTGGTTTACTCACCCATTGATGATGCATGACTCCTTACTGTTGTTGGAGTTGCAAAAAAAAGGGGAAAGAGCAGGGAGGAAGGGAGACACATCATTCCTCTTATTGGCCCTTGTCTCTGAATGATTTAATCCTTGCATCTCATGAATCATGAATGCTTCATGCAATTTAATATTCTGATTAATTTTTATTGCAGATGAATTACTCTTTTTGCATTTTGGAACATCAAGTGAAGTATTGGATCATCTTAGTGGTGCTGACTCTGGACTTGTAGGACGTAGACATCTTTGCTCAATACCAGCAACCACTACATCTGACATTGCAGCCTCAGCTATTATTCTATCCAGTGAAATTGCACCAGGAGTCTCAGTTGGTGAAGATACTCTCATTTATGATTCTTCAATTTCTGGTGGAATACAAATTGGCTCCCTGTCTGTTGTTGTTGGTATAAACATTCCTGGGGGTGTGCAAGATCAAGTTAGATTTATGCTTCCAGGTCGCCACTGCATTTGGGAGGTACCATTGTCTGGCTGTAATGATCGGGTTATTGTGTACTGTGGTCTTCATGATAACCCAAAGACTTCGATGTCTAAGGATGGAACATTTTGTGGGAGACCGTGGAAGAAAGTGTTGCGTGATTTACACATTCAGGAAACTGATCTCTGGAGTTATACAAGTGACAGTGAAAAATGTTTATGGAATGCAAAAATATTTCCAATCCTCCCTTACTTTGAAATGCTTCAATTAGCGTCATGGTTAATGGGATTGTGTGACCAGAAAAATCAATCCTTGCTTATTTTATGGAGAAATTCTCCTCGCATGAGTTTGGAAGCATTGCATAGATCCATTGACTTTCAAAAAATGTGCTTGGGTTCCAGTACTCATCAAGCTGATCTAGCTGCGGGTATAGCAAGGGCATGCATTAGCTATGGATTGTTAGGACGAAACTTATTTCAACTGTGTGAAGAGATACTGCAAATAGAAAAGTCAGGAGCTGAAATCTGCAAGGACTTCTTGGCAATGTGTCCCAGCCTCCAGGTGCAGAACTCAAATATAGTTCCTAAAAGTCGTGCATACCAGGTGAAAGCTGACCTTCTCCGGGCCTGTAGAGATGAGATGCTGGCAAATGATCTGGAAAGCAAAGTTTGGGCTGCAGTTGCAGACGAAACTGCATCAGCTGTTAGATATGGTTTTAAAGGTAAACTTGATTTGAGGATTGATTACCATTATTCTGGGTAATCTGATGTGCTTTATCTATTTTGCGAATTTCTATTTGTCTACAGAGAATCTTCTGGATGCATCTCATGGCATACCCGCGCTAATACACCAAGGCAACAAACTTGACATTGGTGCAGAGGAGCAAAACTTGCTCCGGAGTGTGAAGGTTGAATTACCTGTACGTGTAGATTTTGTTGGGGGTTGGAGTGATACTCCACCATGGAGTTTGGAGCGTGCTGGTTGTGTTCTTAACATGGCTATCTGTCTGGAAGGTTCTCTCCCAATTGGCACGACCATAAAAACAACTAGGACAGCTGGTGTATTAATTAGTGATGATGCTTCAAATGAGCTATTTGTCCAAGATCCTACCTCCATTGTCCCTCCATTTGATAGTGATGATCCATTTAGGCTTGTCAAGTGTGCATTGCTTGTTACTGGTGTCATTCATGACAAGAACTTTCAATCTATGGGCTTGGAGATCAAAACCTGGGCCAATGTTCCACGTGGTAGTGGCCTAGGGACGTCAAGCATTCTTGCAGCTGCTGTAGTGAAGGGACTTCTTCAAATAATTGAAGGGGACGATGAGGAAGACAATGTTGCTAGGCTAGTATTGGTACTAGAGCAGCTTATGGGAACAGGGGGAGGCTGGCAGGATCAGATTGGTGGGTTATATCCTGGTATTAAATTTACAACTAGCTTCCCTGGAATTCCTTTGCGGCTTCAAGTCATTCCTCTTTCGGCATCCCCTGAATTGATGTTACAATTGCATCGGAGATTGCTTGTGGTATTTACTGGTCAAGTAAGTAGTTATGTAGTTTTGTTTCTTGTCTACTGTTCCATCTGTCTAAAATGAAGACCACAACTGTTATTAATAAGAGGCTTGGACACAGAGTCACAGACCCCATTGTAATGCCACCACAACAACAATCCCTTCAACTAGTATTTCATTCTTGTTACTGAAAAGATCTTTCATTGGTGCAAAACTGCCTTTTATATATTACAAATGTATTTAATTTAATTTCTTCTACTTCTTCATGGAGAATTCTAGTTTGAGACATATAGGTGTTATGATATTATTAATTCTGTTAAGAAAGCTGTCATACTGTGCTGTGATTTTTTACATTCATTTGGGAAATTGCCTTTGTTGTGGGCGTGGGTGTTTTTGGCTTGGTTATGTGGATGCCTAAAACTCTTAAATGCAAACCAGTTTTTCATTTTGTCGTTTTCCCTACTTCGTAATCATGATTTTTGACTAGTAGTTTAACACACTGCAGGTCCGACTTGCACGCAAAGTATTGCAGAATGTGGTGACTCGCTACCTAAGACGAGATAATCTGCTTGTATCCAGCATCAAGCGTCTTGCTGAACTGGCAAAAATAGGGAGGGAAGCTCTCATGAACGGAGATATAGATGAGTTGGGTGATATCATGATGGAGGCGTGGAGGCTGCATCAAGAACTGGATCCATTTTGTAGTAATGAATCTGTTGATCGATTTTTCGAATTCGCCGAACCTTATTGTTGCGGCTACAAGCTTGTGGGTGCGGGTGGTGGGGGTTTTGCGTTATTGCTCGCTAAGGATGTGGATTGTGCTGACGAGCTTAGACATCTTTTGTCACAGACCTCAGATTTTGACGTGAAAGTCTACGATTGGAATATCTTTTCCGAGTTCTAATGTACAAGTCTTTTTTGGTCTTTCCACCAATTATTTGCATCACTTCACCCGTTATATTCTTTCCCCCGATGATGAGTTTTACTGCCCTTAATTATTGGCATGTATGTTATAGTATTGTGCACAGAAGATACAAAAGATTGTTAGGTTTGCTGAGCAGGTTGATGTATTCATTTGATATAGTTAGTATGTCAGTATGTGTACCTAATGCTCTGCTGTTGCGCTGAGCAGATTGATGTACTTATTTGATACATTTAGTATGTCAGTATATGTATGTACCTAATGCTCTTCTCTTATATATTATTGTCTATACTAATAATGACAATTATATGAGAATTATGACCGATTTGGATTCTACCGTTCTAGGCAACTTTCATCTCGAGAAACATGTCAGAATAATTCTACAATGTGTATGTTATATGTTGGCGTGTGTTGGCTCAAGTGGTAAGCAACTAGATATCGCCTAAGGAAGGTCTCGGGTTCAAGCCTCTCCCACCATAAGCCAGGTGTGCTACCCGAGTCGGATCCGGATGGTGAACCAGGTGAACAACCTTAAAATGTTTGCGTGTGTTGTTTATGATGCACTGGCGCATTTTGGCTTAGGATGCCAAATAATCAAATCTAAATGGTACAAAAGCTGCATTGTAAATGGGAATCTAATTGCTTGCGTTTCACTTATAGAATCATCAGAGTAATCATGCCCTAAAACGAAGAAACACATCCATTGATTATATCAAATGGCATAAAAGCTAAAATCCAACCCCACATTAAACAGGTCAAAATCTCAAAGGCTAGACCAAAAAGCAAATCACCCATCATCATCATTATCATCCCACCATTTCATTTTCCGCTTCTTTTGCTGGGTTTTTCTGATTAAGACCTACTCACATTTTAATAAAAAAATTAAAATTATGAACGACAAATGATTTGATTTGTAGTTGGTGGGTGTTTGCTTAACTAATTCGGTTTTCATTGGAGATTATCAACACCCACATTTTTATAATAATCCATTCTTCTAATTTTTGACGAAATTCCATTGACTTAGGGACTTGAGGGTTAGCAGAAGAAGTAGAGAGAGAAAGAGAGGAGAGAGAAAATGGGGTTGCTGAGTCACAAGGTGGAGAGGGAAGAGATCAAATCAGGGGATCACATTTACACTTGGAGAGCTGTCTTCACTTACTCTCACCATGGTACTCTTCTCTTACTTTTTTTATTCTATTTTCATACTAATTTCAATGTTATAATTTGGTTAATTTATTGTTTAATAATAGTAATAAGTTTGGGTTAATACAATGTTTTGGACTATCCGCCTTTTATTTTTGCATTTTTCTATTTTTTTTTTTGTTTATTAAGGCTGGTGGAATTAGAATTATTTGCAATCTGATTTGGGAGAATTTTGTATGTTGATTGCTATAGTTTGATTTTGAAATGGGGTTTAACCAATTTGCCTTACTTGTAAGAAAGTTTGATTCTTTCATGGAGGTATGCAATTTTTTGGAAGAAAAGAATCAGGTAACTGTTTGTTGCATGTTCTCCAAACTAGAATACAATCCTTTTCATTCATGGCTGAGAGATTATGTTAGGGGATGTATTGCCCATCTCAAGTATGATTATTGTTGTATAGAAGATTTGGGAGGTGAAAAACCGAAAGTGGAGATTGATCAAGCTAGGAAATTGTGAGTGGGTTTAGTGGCCTGTTGATTTAGAGATTGTGATTTGGGGGTTGTTTATTAGTATTTTGAAAGTTGAAGCTAGTTGGAAAGCTAATTGTATTGGATAAATTGATATAAATCAAAATTATTGTGGAAACGCGTTCTATCTTTTCAGGCTTGGGGCCATGTAGGACACTGCGAAACATTCTTGTTGTTATGTTAATGATAATGTCTAATGAGGACAATAGAAGGATAGTGTGCTTGTCATGCTTGACTCGATTGTTGGAGTTTTGGGACAATGCAGAAGCTGAATCAGACATGACTCACTCCTTGGTTGAGTAGAGATTATCCTGATATGTTCCTGGTATGAAATGCAGGAAATCAGTAGTGCAAAGTGCATTACCAAAAGATTGTGTGATTAAATCGTTTTTGTTATGACATTATCACATAATCAACTTTAGACTGTTGGTTTATTCTATTAGCATTATTGCCCCATAGGATATATGTATGTAGGTGGAATGACTGAACACCTGTCTCTCACCTGGTCACTATCGATTGTGCGTTAATGTGGGATTAGTCTCAAAATGCAATTGTAATGATCTGATTTTGATAATTATCTGTTCATATGGATAGATAACCTGTTTTTCCCTTGGGGATAGTGTTTTTTATTTTAATAAATTAAAATGAAGTATATCTTTATGAGAAGCCATCTAAAACTCTCTTTGTTCTCTAATTCCTCCTGTTCTTCAAGTTGGATTAAATTCAGAAGGCAATTAATATATATATGAGATTCCGGTCACCTAGAATTTGTTATATACACCCGGGTGTATCGTACATCCGGGGTCATTTGCTCACTTAATCAACAAATAAGCAAATAATATTTTTACTTGTTTATTGATTGAATGAGGAAATGACCTCGGGTGCACGGTACACCCGGGTGTGCATAATATGCTCTCCCAGTTATCCCCTGCGTGAAGTTGGCATGCAGCCAGCTCTGTTGGACATGGTTTTGAGAGTATACTTCACTGTTATGGACTATGGATAAATGGCATGCTTTAAGTTTTCCATGGCAGTTTTTATGATCTTTAAAACATGCGTACCTTTACTGTTTCTATGCACTGAATTAAGGTTATAACTCTATTAAGTGGCTAAACATTGACTGGTCCCCACTTGTTTAAATTGAAACAAAGCACAATGTTCTGACTACAATTTGTTATCTGATGTTGAAGGCATATTTGTCGGTGGAAGCAAAGTTGTTCATTTTACTCCTGACCGTCGAAATCAGAATGCAGAGGCTTCTGACAATTCTGATCTTGTGAAGGAGACTTCATGTCCTACTTTCCCTGATTGTGGATTCAGGCAACCAAAAAGTGGAGTTGTCCTCACCTGTTTAGACTGTTTTCTTGGCAATGGATCACCCTACTTATTTGAATATGGAGTAACCCCGTCTGCCTTTATTGCCAAAGTAAGGGGTGGGACATGCACCACTGCCCAACCTGATCCACCTGAATATGTCATCCACCGGGCAATGTATCTTCTTCAAAATGGGTTTGGGAACTATAATGTGTTCGAGAACAACTGTGAGGACTTTGCATTATACTGTAAAACTGGTCTATTGTTAATTGATAAAGTAGGGGTTGGAAGAAGTGGTCAAGCTTCTTCTGTCATTGGGGCCCCACTGGCTGCTCTACTTTCTTCTCCTCTCAAGTTGTTGATGCCAAGTCCTGTGGGTGTAGCTACTGTGACAGCCGGGATGTACTGTATGAGCCGTTATGCTACAGATATTGGGGTCCGTACTGATGTGATTAAGGTAGCGGTAGAGGACCTTGCTGTTAACCTCGGTTGGAATGAGGCCGAGGAAGAAGAAATTCCTGATGAAGGATCTTCAACTGCACTGATTACTCTGTGACATACATGACTTATCTAAGTCAAGCGTTGAGCCAAGTACATATATCTTCTCATTAGAATTCACAAGTCTCATATGGTGATATGGGTGTCTGTCATGAATAATTCTATTTTTTGTCACGTTGATATTTATCGTCTGTTTGAAGCCTTGTAAGTTGTAACTTCTGTGAATTCCAAATCAATGAAATCATGGAAGTTTATGCTCAAGTGTGAAATAATTATTTGTAGATTTTTCAGGTATGGATGATGGTAGATAATTGTTAGGAGATACAGTATTTTCGTGTTTGAGAAATTATACACATAACCATGAATTAGGGATTTTCTCAGCCTAAATATCTTGGAAGGTAACCTTATTATGTGATATTCAGTTCAAACCATGAGCTGCATGCATGCAAACAAGAAAAGCTCTAGAATGATCTATATCTGTATGTATTCTGGTAGATGATGGTAGCATGTTGAAGATTTCAGACATACAAGATGTCGAAATTATAGATCGGGAATGTCTGGTGGCACTGAACACAGTATATTACGACCAGATGATCTGTACATGAAGTAAGCAAATCAAATGTTCTTGGTCAATGACTGTCAAAAGTTTAGACCTCTTCAATGGCCTTCATTATTTCTTGGCCTTGGGTATTTGTTTTCTTATTCTGATTCGGAATCTCTTGTAATTTCTTTTCTTTCTGGATCTTGAATTCTGCCATGTTTGCTAAATTATCAACTTCTTTGACAACTTCTTCAATTCTGGCTACAATTTCGATCAGCAAAGTCACTAGCATACCTAATGGCAACACCTCCAACATAGTTGCTTGGTTTGGGGTCTCTAGCTTCTCACCATTATTGTCAGTAGAGTTTTCAGCTGTTGTCAATGAAAGAACAACATCACAAGGAAGGGATTTAAGATCATTTTGGAATTCCTCTACTCCAAAGATCATTCTGTCAACTAAGAAATCGATACTGGATGATCTTTTCCTTGTCTTGATTGTTGTGGCTAAATCTTTCAGCACCTCTGAACAGAACAGGCTTAACTTTGTGCATCTCTCTGTGATATATTGCTTCAACAACTCAGGTGCCTGTATTTATCATAAAGCAAGTTTTATTTACCGTGACAAAGTTCTGTTTTCTGTATGATCTGAAAGCATAGTGCAAAAATTTATTTATTTATTTTTTTATCTGTGCATATGTTTGTGCTTATGCAGCAAAAATCCATAGTGGATCCGCCACTGCGCAATTGTTTACCTGCATTTCAGAGTCGATGCAACTGTTTAGATTATCAATGCAATAAGCACAGCTGCGTGCTGCTGCACCAATTTTTTGGTACTGCTTCCATGGATAACCAAAGTAGAAACGTCCATGTGCTGGCTCCCATATTGCAAAATTCACCTGATTCAGGATCATAACTAGTTAGTTTTAAGTTAACATCTTCGATTTTGGGTTGTCCTGTGACTGTGATTGCTAAGCAGCTACATATATGGATGTTTAAATTCTGTCATTTGCTTACCATAGAATCCTCAGATGCCTTTGAGTTCAGCACACACTTGTATCCCTGCAGCTTTTTGGTCACATCATCCTTAGGGATCTTTGCAGTTTCGTCATTGCTGAAGTACTCGGCTATATAACCTGAGTGTGAAAATTATGTAAGACATATGGCTTAGTTCTCGTTACATGCGAATTTTAATATTTACTTTAAAGCATTAATCATTTTGTGTGTGGTGTATACCTTCTAAGGAATTGGCAAGTTTTTCAAGGTTGCTAATAGTTTGATTGTGAAGCTGGTCGCCTGCCCAAACAGGCCATAGCAGCATACTTATGAGGATGCAGAGGGAGACTCCAATTGCAATTGTGCTTACCCTTTGGTGAGCCATCATGATCAAATCTTCCACGCGATAGCCTGAGATTGAGACTAGGCTGAAGGTGAGGATGAATATCATGGCACCATAATCAAATCGAGCCTTCACCGTGGGAATGAAACGAGTAAAGGTGGCAGTTGAAGCTGCATACATGAAGCAAGGCTCATCATAAATACAAGCTAAGTCTTAAATTTATTATCTTCCACTTCTCAATAACTAATTCATACAAATTACATCGTACTGATTTATTTACTGTCTTCTTTCTAGTCTAGCCTGATTAATGTTAGAGTTGAGTGCATTTAAAACTTTTATTAGACCTTGTTTACAGCAGTATCAATAATAATAATACGAAATTTTATACAACCGGTGGTGGGTTTAGTTATTTTAGCTAAGGACCCTAGTGACCATAACTCCACTCTCAAGGATCGCATGAATATGACAGTATTCAAACTTGTGACAATCTGAACGTCGCAAAATAGGAGTTCTATTGAGATCGAGTATTGACTTATTTAACTACACTAAGCAACCACCAATTTCTATTATACACCCGGTGGTGCAATTGTATTACATGCATGGTACAACCATGCATTGATTTGTACTACAAAAATACATTAAAATTCATATGATTTTCACAAGTATTGAAGTTGTAATGAAGTAGCTTAATATACTATTATTGAAATAATCAGCTTACCAAAAATAAACACAGAAGCTCCAAGGAAAATAGGCTGATATTGTTTATCACATTGATTTGCAATCCAATGGATCCCAACTCCTAATGATCCAGCAACAACAGTAGCAACAGTTCTGTTGACGCTTTTGTATATAGTTGATCCTGTCATTTACACATTCATGAAATTCAGGTTAGTATCATAGCTTAGTACATAATACATATACACATACAATATACATACGCGTATATGAAATACTTGCAAAATTAGAGGGAATAAATTTGGGCCTTAAAACTTACCTACAGTATATTCACAAACCACAACCACAGTCATAATGGCCCACATTGCATTTTTACCAACACCATCATATAAAGGCCTCATATAATACAGAAGAGACACAACAGAAAGTGCAAGTCCCACTTTCAGACAATGAACAAACTTCTTAGGATCAGCAACACCTATATTCCATGAATTCACCAAAAACTTCCATGTCTTCATAACAATCATACTATGTAACTTCTGCCATATCCTTGCTGCTATCCCTCTTTCCGGCTCTATAACCTTCGTCGTCCCATTAGACACGTTAATCTTCCATTCCAACCTTCCACCAGACACCATTATTGTAGCTAACAAGTAAGTATACACAACTTTGATTCAAGTAGTTTACGAAATTTCGTAGGCCTTGTGTTAGCTTGTCTACTACTTATCATATAAGTATGTTCTGTCGTACGACTAAGAGCAGGTTTAGTAAAGAGCTCTCAACTCTTTTTGGCAAAATGTAATGATAATGTGAGTGAGTTGCTATGAGTTTGGAGATAGTCTAACTTCCTTTTATATTAAGAGGAAGCATGACCTAAATTATTTCAAGTGTTTTTAACTCATATTCCACTATCATTTCTATTATCCAAAGAAATACAAATTTTAGGTCCTTGAAATTGTCCTTTATGATAAGTGGAGATGAATATTGGAGTCTGACGGATGATCATGTTGACATCATGGGAATTGACACCACCTTATCATTGATAATCCTTCTAAATTGGAATTGTTTATGCCTGATTATACATTTCTTGTCATGTTATTTATATACTCCGTAATTAATACTTCTTCCGTTTTCTTTTACTTGTAATACAAGCTCATAACACGTCGTACTCTAGGAAGATATTAGATAATATAATAGAAAAATTAATCAAAATAATTTATACTAGCTCACGCTATGGTCTCTATTTAACTTTTTCTAGCTTATTCCGGATGTTAATAAAAAATACTCTCTCCGTTCTTTTATTAGAAGCTAAGCCTATTTCTAATATTTATAACCGCATAATAAAGAAAAATAAGCTTATAATTTAAGGACAGAGAGAGTAAGTACTTGTGTTGAAAGCTGCATTACAAGTTACAGAAAAGATACGAGGTATTATACAAACAATATAGTAAAATATACGTACAGAGTATATGGATGAACCACTAGCTTGTGAGTTGTAATTGTTGTGTATGTGTTTTAAGTGACCTCATGTAACAAAACATCAACTTCAAGTAATTTATATAAATTCAACCTATTCACATAAACTTTTTATTTTATTTGCTCCAATTTAATATAGCAGGTTTATAGTGCTGCCTCCCACTTATCTTTGTCTGCAGCCTGTGTAAATATTTTGTACGAATTCTTGCACGTACTACTGCAACTTTCTGTATGTTACTCAAATGTTTAATTTGAAAGTAACTGTCTCAGCTTGGCACACAAGGTTTTTTTTTTTTTTTTTTGATCTCTGTCTCTACATAATAGGTCACATTTTATACTGTTTTAGGTGTTCTAGCAAGTCCGGAAATAAGGAGTAATAGTCTAAACTGTAAATTTATTCTAGAAAACAAACTTGTGAGCACCCTTGATGATATTATTTAGGCCAAGAAAAGACTTAGCATGTAATGAATATGTTTTCACTGCTCTTTATTTATCGTTAGAAGTTCAAACTATAATGATCTTACTAAAGACTTTTCTTATTCATGCTTCAATTCAAAACAAAGACAATTTTATTCGTTGTGGTCGATCGATACAGTGGTTCGGAACAAAGCAGACAAGCAGAAATGAGGATCAAGGATAATAATAATCATGGTATGTATTACAACGTAATTCTTAGAAAAAATACGGATATTATTAAAAAATAAAGGAGGTACTTCAATAATTGATTATCACTTTGCATACCCAAGTATTGTGATCAAGTTAATAAAGGTGCATGTGAATGTTTAGTTCTTCATTCATTGCATGCATATTATGCACGAAAAGGCTGAAGTTTGACAGTGGTATACAGCTAGTATAGGTGAATTAACAACCGTGGATTCATCGATACAGAAAACTGAAATAAATTACTTCTACTTTCTAAATTACGTTTAAAATCATGTACAAGTATGGTTGGGTGTATATAGGGGTGATAATGAGACTGAGCTATTCGTGAACTATTCGAGCTCGATTCGGTCAAAGCTCGGTTAAAGCTCGATTCGTGGTGGCTCGGCTTGAGTTTGAGTTCGGCTCGAGACCTTAACGAGCCAAGCTGAGTTATGCCAAGCTCGGCTCGAAAATTTCGTGAACAAGCTCGTTTATTATTTCCATATAAAAAAATCATGTATATAAATATAAATTTTTTTATCAATAGATATTACACAACAATAAGTTAGTATTTTCATTATTAAAACAATAAACTCGTTATAAAGTAAAAAAATTTAATAATGAACAATAAAGAAGACAAGTAAATTAGGGCTAAGAATAAATCAAGGTTGTTCGTGAACAATTCGAGTTCGGCTCGGTCAACGTTTAGTCAAAGCTCGGCTCGGTCGAAGCTCGAATCATAAAGGTTTGAATTCGGTTCGAGTTCGAACAAATTTAAACGATCACGAGCCGAGCTGACCATAGTTCGGGCTCGACTCGCCCGATTAGCACCCCTAGGTGTATACATATTTTATGTACTTTCAAGAATCATCCAATTTGGAGTATCTTGTATCAAATATATTTTCAAGTGTTTTTATTTCATGACCTATTATATGGGGATTAGATAGATTTCCCTCGATTCATTCTCCATTTCTCCGGTTCCAATTCATGTATATCTCTACATAATTTTTTATAAATCAAGGATCTTGTTCATTTGTCCGTACGTAATTGAAGATCCTATTCTAATTCATGCACTCTCATGCTTGGGTTTGTTTAAAATCGAAAAATTTTCATTATACTCCGTATTCAATTTCATTATTAAAAAAGTTGTACAAATTAGATCCACAAAAAAAGTTTAATTCACTATTGTTTCTCTCGGACATTCTACATTTCTACTGCATTTTTTCTTCCAAAATGGCACATAGCTTACTTTTTTGAAGTATACATTTATTTGGATCCAAAAGTGTGGAACTTTGTATATAAAAAATATTGTAAATGATCAAACAATTTTGGACAGAAACAAGCAACTTCATTCCAAAAAATTAGAATTTATAGACTAAAGCTTCTTTTTAATGGGGGGTGCCAGAATAAAGCATAAATTGTTGCATGAAACTAAACGTGCAAAGGAAAGTTCGAATAGAATGACCTAATATTACTAAGAATAATACTGCATTATAGTTGGGTTGACTTTTCGTACGTCATTATATATGAAAAGTTTGCTTGAACAAGAAATAATAGGGTTAACCTAATTTGGCACTTCTTTTTTTTATTTATTAGTGCGTTTAATTGAAGTGGAGAAAAAGCTTTCAATGGGTGATTTCTGAAGATAAATTATGGTCATCCAATTGATTTCTTAACAATTTAACATTAGCATACATTTTTTATATAACCTAGCTTTGTAATGTTATTATTATAATCTATCATGTGATATGCTAAAATAAAGTTATACTTTAGAAGAGTATATACTAAAGTTATAGTATGGAATATTATATTTTATGACGGTCCATGTAAAAAAAGATAAAAACATGAATTGTCCACCGTTAAATGTCACATAGGTGACAAAATAGCATACTAAACTACTAATTGGCTACGTGCCACTAGTAAGCTGAGATGAAGATTATGATTTCTATGCGTATTATTGTATAAGCGGACTATTTCTCTCCACAAACTTGATGTGAAAAGCTAACTCGCCTATCAAATGTTAGTTTTTGATGTTTATTTTTCAATTTTTTTTAATTTGGTCTAATCACTCGTTGCCATGTTTTCTAATGCATGACAATGAATGTCACTCAACTTTGTTCCCATGTATATATATATTTTATATTTACATAAATTATCATATCAACCTTTCTATAATAACCATCTTACAAAAAAAAAAAATAAATAAATAAAAAAAAAATAATAATATCTCTCCATTTGGTTTGAACGTATGTAAGATATTGATCAACATACTTGTGGCCCATGATGAACTAGACTAACATATATAGTATACTTGAGGAAATCCCTTGTTTCAAATTATTGGTGAATGGGAATCGAGAAGTGAAATGTTTTTTATATTATAAGCTTGGGATGAATACCAAAAAAAGAATGTATGGTTAACCTTAGAAAATTAAGTGTGTTGCCACTCCTTGATCATAACAAACGATAAGCAATGAAACGATAAATTGGTTACAATTTTACCATTTTAAAACACGTTTTATACCAAACATAATCTTAGCATTAATTCTTCAGTCCTTTAGTTAATGGGTTAGATGGGAATATGGGATTTTTTTTCATCTGTGCCCTTTAAGAACACTTTGGCGATATGATAGAATATGTGTGGTTCATTGATTTGGGCTTAGGGATAGAGCTGTCAATTCGGGTAAACGGGTCGGGTAAGAGTGGGTCGGGTCAATTCAGATTAATTATATAACCTATGCGAGTCGGGTTTGGGTTAGGTCATGCTTGAGTCGGGTCACGTCGGGTCATACTTCTTATCGGGTTTGGGTCGGGTTTAGGTCGGGTTACATTCAGGTCGGGTGAACAATAGGTCGGGTTTCACGGGTTAAAACGGGTTAGGGTAATTCTCGGGTTCGAGTCAAGTTCGGTTCAAGTCAATAATTTGCAGGTTGTTAGAATCAGGTCGGGTCATTCTCGGGTTTGAGTCGGGTTCGGTTCAAGTCAATAATTTGCGAATTATAATCAGGCCGGGTCATTTTCAAGTTCACTACAAGAAAATAACCTTTTCGTAGCGATTATTTTAACCTTTAGTATCGATTGTAATTGCAACAAAAAGCTTTCCCAACGAATGGTCATTCGATACAATATCCCCCGTTGCCTTAGCCTTTAGTAGTGGTTTTCAATATCGCTGGGGTTGGCCTCAATAATCGATACGAAAAACTACATCCAATCGTGGTGATTATTGTAGCGATTACAATCGCTATAAATGTTCAACTCATTTTCTTCAAAAAAAAAAAAAAAAAAAAAAACATGCGTATGATCTTTACAAGATCCGAACATGCAACCTCAAACTCTTATATTAAATGTTTCACCAATAAGCTATGACATATTTTATGTATTCTTTGTCAAACAATATTTATATATCTAGTGTTGAAAAGGCTTTTCGTATCGATTTTTAGGATTTAGTGGCGATTGTAAATGATACGATTTCTCAAAACCATGGCGATTGTAAAAACGATACGACATACTTAATTATTTCACAAACATACTTGCATATTGTAGCGAATGAACAATCGCTACGAAATAATCGCTACGAAAAGTGATTTTTCTTGTAGTGGTTGGGTCATTCTCGGGTTCAAGTCAGGTTCGATTCAAGTCAATAATTTGCGGGCTATAATCAGGTTGGGTCATTTCCAAGTCGGGTCATTCTCGGATTCAAGTCGGAATATGTTCAAGTCAATAATTTGCAGGTTACAATCAGGTCGGGTCATTTCTAAGTCAGGTCATATTCGGGTTCAACTAACTATAAATAGATGATTATCATTTTTATCAAGCTTATTATTTCCTTTGACTATAATATATATGGCAATATACTAGGGAACTATAGTCTATAATTTAGGAATATAATTATCTCCTTTGACCATACAACAAATATATACTATATTTAACTCTTAAATTTGAGGATGATGCTCCTCTCTTTTGCTGGCTTGGACCGATTTGGTCTCCCAAAACAAAATGCTTTGATCAACGGTACAATAATAAGTTGGTCTAAATTGCATTTAATGTGATTTTAAATCGGGTCAGGGACAATTTGGGTTGAATTT
This sequence comes from Chenopodium album, assembly GCF_948465745.1. Taxonomy (NCBI): domain Eukaryota; kingdom Viridiplantae; phylum Streptophyta; class Magnoliopsida; order Caryophyllales; family Amaranthaceae; genus Chenopodium; species Chenopodium album. The sequence goes on along the minus strand of NC_137840.1, from coordinate 76,286,790 downwards.
AGGTCGGGTCAATAACAAGTCGTGTTAATTTCGAGTCGGGTTAATAACAGATCGGGTTGAATTTTGGGTTGGGTAAGTAATAGGTATGGTAAAATTCGGGTCGGGTTAACAACAAGTCGGGTTGGATTTGGGCCAGGACAATAACAAGTCGGGTTGATTTCGGGTCGGGTTTGTAACAGGTTGGGTTAAATTCGAGTCGGGTTAGGAACGAGTCGGGTTGAATTCAGGTCAGGTTAGTAACAAGTCGAGTAAAATTTGGGTTTTGACGGGTTAAAACGGGTTTGGGTCAATTTTGGTTCAAGTCGGGTTCGGTGCAAGTTAATTAAATTGGCCGTTGTAAACCGGTAAATCGGTGCAAGTTGTAAACCGGTAAATTGGTCGTTTAAAAGAAAATTGAATGGTTCCACACACCCAATTGGACTCCCGGAGGGTATTAGGGACCATGATAAACATTTTGACAATTTTCGGGCAAAAAAAAATAAAAAAAATTCCAAAATTGAAGGCTAATAATAGCCATGCTTTTTGAGAAATTTTGAAGGTTTCGGAGCCCAGTGTCAAAAATTCTAGAAATTCTATGGGATACATCTCGGGGTCATATAATGTCGTTTGGAACCATATATGATCATTATTTGTTGTCATAAATGTTCGTGATAGGCTTGAATTAATGAAATCGGTGCAAGTTGTAAACAGGTAAATTGGTCGTTTAAAGGCAAATTGGATGGTTCCACCAACCCAACTGGACTCCCGGAGGGTATTAGGGACCATGGTAAACATTTCGGAAATTTTTATTTCCGAGCAAAAAAAAGTCAAAAAATTCCAAAATTGAAGACTAATATCCACGCTTTTTTGAAATTTTTTTGAGGTTTCGGGGCCCATAGTCGAAAAGTCTTGAAATTTTAGGGGATACATCTCGGGGCCATATAATAATGTTTGGAACCATATATGATCATTATTTGTTGTCATAAATGTTCGTGGTAGGCTTGAGTTAATGAAATCATTGCAAGTTGTAAACCGGTGAATAGGTCGTTTAAAAGCAAATTGGATTGTTCCACCCACCCAATGGGACTCACGGACGGTAATAGGGACCATGGTAAACATTTCGGCAATTTTATTTCCTGGCGAAAAAAAAGTCAAAATTTTCAAATTTGAAGGCTAATATCCACGCTTTTTGAGAAATTTTGAGTCTTCGGGGCCCGGTGTCGAAAAGTCTTGAAATTCTAGCTTGGGGATACATCTCGGGGTCGTTTAATGCCGTTTGGAAGCATATATGATCATTATTTGTTGTCATAAATGTTAGTGGTAGGCCTGAGTTAATGAAATCGGTTATATAAATCGATAAATAGGCCGTTTAAAGGCAAATTGGATGGTTCCAGCAATCCAATTGGACCCCCGGAGGATATTAGGGACCTTGGTAAACATTTCGGCAATTCTTATTTCCGGGCGAAAAAAAGTAAAAAAATTCCAAAATTGAAGCCTAATATCCACGTTTATGAATAATTTTGGAGATTTCGGGGCCCGTTGTCGAAAAGTCTTAAAATTTTAGGGGATACATCTCGGAGTCATATAATGCTGTTTGGAACCACATATGATCATTTTATGTTGTCATAAATATCCGTGGTAGGCTTGAGTTAATTAATGAAATCAGTACAAGTTGTAAACCGGTAAATTGGTCGTATAAAGGCAAGTTAGATAGTTCCACCCACCTAGTGGGACTCCCGGACAATGTTAGGGAAGATGGTAAACATTTCGGTGATTTTTATTTCCGGGCGAAAAAAAAAAATTCAAAATTGAAGGCTAATATCCACGCTAGCTTTTTGAGAAATTTGGAGTCTTCGGGGCCCGCTGTCGAAACGTCTTGAAATTCTTGGGATACTTCTCGAGGTCATTTAATGTTGTTTGGAACCATATATGATCATTATTTGTTGTCATTATGTTCGTTATATGCTTGAGTTAATGAAATCGGTGCAAGTTATAAACGGTAAATAGGTCGTTTAAAGGCAAATCGGATGGTTCCAACCACCCAATTAGACATCCGAAGGGTATTAGGGATCATGGTAAACATTTCGGCAATTATTATTTTCTTGCGAAAAAAGTCTAAAAATTCCAAAATTAAAGGCTAATATCCACGCTTTTTAAGAAATTTTGGCGGTTTCGGGGCCCGGTATTGAAAAGCATTGAGATTCTAGGGAATACATCTCGGGGTCATATAATGTCGTTTGGAACCATATATGATTACTATTTGTTGTCATAAATGTTCATGGTAGGCTTGATTTAATGAAACCGGTGCAAGTTTTAAACCGGTAAATTGGTCATTTAAAGGAAATGGATGGTTCCACCCAGCCAATTGGACTCCCGGATGGTATTAGGGACCATGGTAAATAATTTCGGCAAATTTTATTTTCTTGCAAAAAAAAGTCAAAAATTTCTAAAATTGTAGGCTAATATCCACGCATTTTTAGAAATTTTGGAGGTTTCGGGGCCCGTTGTCGAAAAGTCTTGAAATTTTAGGGGATATTTATCGGGGTCATATAATGCTGTTTGGAACTATATATGATCATTATTTGTTGTCATAAATGTTCGTGATAGGCTTGAGTTAATGAAATCGGTGCAAGTTATAAACCGGTAAATAGGTCGTTTAAAGTCAAATTGGATGGTTCCACCAACCCAATTGGAATCCTGGATGGTATTAGGGACCATAGTAAACATTTCGGCAATTTTTATTTACGGGCGAAAAAAGTCAAAAAAATTCCAAAATTAAAGACTAATATCCATGCTTTTTGAGAAATTTTGGAGGTTTCGGGGCCCGGTGTCGAAAAGTCTTTAAATTTTAAGAAATACATCTCGGGGTCATATAATGCTGTTTGGAACCATATATGATCATAATTTATTGTCATAAATGTTCGTGGTAAGCTTGAGTTAGTGAAATCGGTGCAGGTTGTAAATCGGTAAATTGGTTGTTTAAAGGCAAATTGGATGTTTCCACCCACCTAATGGGACTGCCGAAGGGTATTAGGGACCATGGTAAATATTTCGGCAATTATTATTTCCGGGCGAAAAAAGTCTAAAAATTCCAAAATTAAAGGCTAATATCCACCGTTTTTGAGAATTTTTTGCGTTTAGGGGGCTAGTATCGAAAAGCATTGAGATTCTAGGGAATGCATCTCGGGGTCATATAATGTCGTTTGGATCCATATAAGATCACTATTTGTTGTCATAAATGTTCGTGGTAGGCTTGAGTTAATGAAATCGGTGCAAGTTGTAAACCGGTAATTTGTACGTTTAAAGGCAAATTGGTTGGTTCCACCCACCCTATTGGACTCCCGAAGGATATTAGGGAATATGGTGAACATTTCGGTAATTTTTATTTCCGGGCAAAAAAAAAGTCAAAAAATTCCAAAAAAATTTCCACGCTTTTTGAGAAATTTGGGATATTTTGAGACCCGGTGTCGAAAAGTTTTCAGATTTAAGGGGATACTTCTCGGGTTCATATAATGTTATTTGGAACCAAATATAATCATTATATGTTGTCATAAATGATCGTAGTAGGCTTGAGTTGATTTAATCGGTGGAAGTTGTGAACTGGTAAATTGGTTGTTTAAAGGCGAATAGGATGGTTCCACCCACCCAATTGGACTCTTGGAGGGTATTAGGGACCATGGTAAAAATTTCGGAAATTTATATTTTCGGGTGAAGAAAAGTAAAAAAATTCCAAATTGAAGGCTAATATCCACGTTTATTGAGAAATTTTGAAGGTTTCGGGGCCCTGTGTCGAAAAGCCTTTAGTCCTTTAGATTTTAGGGGCATTTCGGGGTCATATAATTTCGTTTGGAACCATATATGATCATTATATGTTGTCATAAATGTTTGTGGTAGTCTTGAGTTAATGAAATCGGCGCAAGTTGTAAACCGGTAAATTGGTCGTTTAATGGCGAATTGGATGGTTCCACTCAGCCAATTGGACTCCCGGAGGGTAATAAGGACCATGATAAACATTTCGACAATTTTTATTTCTGGGTGAAAAAAAGTCAAAAAAATTCCAAAATTGAAGTCTAATATCCACGGGTTTTGAGAAATTTTGGAGGTTTTGGGTAGAGCTGTCAATTCGAGTAAACGGGTCGGGTCAATTCGGATTAATTCCATAACATATGCGGGTTGGGTTCAGGTTGAGTCATGCTTGAGTCGGGTCACGTCGGGTCATACTTTTTATCGGGTTTAGGTTGGGTTAATAACAGGCCGGGTTACATTCGGGTTGGGTGAACAATAGGTCGGGTTTTCATGGGTTAAAATGGGTTAGGGTAATTCTCGAGTTCGAGTCGGGTTCGGTTCAAGTTAATAATTTGCGGGTTAGAATTAGGTCGGGTCATTCTCGGGTTTGAGTCGGGTTCGGTTCAAGTCAATAATTTGCGGATTATAATCAAGTCGGGTCATTTTCAAGTCGGGTCATTTTCGGGTTCAAGTCGGGTTCAGTTCAAGTCAATAATTTGCGGGTTATAATCAGGTTGGGTCATTTTCAAGTCAGGTCATTCTCGGTGTCAAGTCGGGTTATGTTCAAGACAATATTTTGCAGGTTACAATCAGGTCGGGTCATTTTCAAGTCAGGTCATACTTGAGTTTAACTAACTATAAATAGATAATTATCATTTTTATCAAGCTAATTATTTCCTTTGATTATAATATATATGGCAATATACTAGAGAACTATATATAGTTTATAATTTAGGAAGATAATTGTCTCCTTTGACCATAAAACAAATATATATTATATTTAACTCTTAAATTTGAGGATGATGCTCCTTTCTTCTGTTGGCCTGGACCTACTTGATCTCCTTAGACAAAATGCTTTGATTAACAATAACATGGTGGTTTAAATTGCATTTAAGGTGATTTGAAATCGGGCCAGGAGCAATTTGGGTTGAATTTTGGTTGGGTCAATAACAAGTCGCGTTGATTTCGAGTCGGGTTAGCAATAGATCGGGTTGAATTTCTAGGTCGGATTAGTAATAGGTCTGGTAAAATTCGGGTCCGGTCAATAACAAGTCGGGTTGAATTTAGGTATAGTTAATAACAAGTCAGGTTGATTTTGGGTCGGGTTTGTAGCAGGTTGGGTTAAATTCGGGTCGGGTTAGGAACGGGTCGGGTTGAATTCAGGTCAGGTTAGTAACAAGTCGGGTTGAATTCGGGTTTTGACTGGTTAAAACGGGTTTGGGTCAATTTCGGTTCAAGTCGAGTTCGGTTCAGGTCAATAATTTACGGGTTACATTCAGGTCGGGTCATCTCCAAGTCAGTTCATGTTCGGGTTCGGGTCTTACATACTCGGGTCAACTTGGGTTTAGGGTTGGTTTCAGGTCAGGTCGAGTTTGGGTCAGCATTTTTTTCGGGTTTAGATGGGTCGATTAATAATCGGGTTTGAGTCGGTATTTCAGGTCGGGTCAACTTTTGACAGCTCTACTTAGGGATAGGGACTCGACTATGTTTTCTAAAGACAGATGAATACAGGTGCGATATGAATTTTTTTTTTAAATAGGGTAATCAGATCAAGACGTACACTTATATTTAGTTTGATATACAACTTTTCCATGTATCATTAATTATTTTCACCAAGACATTAAATAATCTCAAAAATGTAATATTATACTTCAAACTTCAAACTTCAAACTTCATACTTCATAGTACTTATTCAACTACTCAAATCCTAGTATAATTCGTAAATTGAATATCGTACTCCATGGTCTTCAAAGCACATTTTTGACCTATGTGATTTGATGCACCTCACACACAAAAGAGTCACAAACCCTTTCCATATCATTATGGGTAGAATAAATTGGGTCTTGTAAAGTTGTAAGCAAAATGAATACAAGTAGACAGTAAAATAGGTCCATTGGGCTTAAGAAATCCAATTCAATGCAACCCACACTAATTGGACCACAAACAATTGCCAATTGGTTAATCATTTTAGGTCATTGGACCTAAAGTCAAAAAAGTCGGCTATCAATACCACAAACCAAAATCAAACCAAGAAGAAAATAAGGAAAAAATATCAAGCCTTCTTTCCCTTTTTTTTTATCATTTTTATTTATGTGGGAAGGTGTAAATTAGAGAAAAAGATCATCAAAAATGCATGTTTCCAGGAATTAATCCACCCACTCATCATCAAATCAATTTAAGAGAGGAGAGAGAAACTCATAAATTCTCCAAATTAATCAATTCTATCAAATCAAATCAATTTCTTTTTTTAAACCTAATTCAATCCAATCAAATTCAATTCAATTCAATTGAAGTCCAATCAAATCAATTGAAATCAAATCAATTTCGAAGAAGTTTTGGAGGTTTTACAGAGTAAGCTTGTACAACAATGGCGAATTTGTATGTGAAAGCTTCGCCACCTGCGGATCTGAATAGGAACACAGAGTGGTTTACATATCCTGGAGTTTGGACAACATACATCTTGTTCCTCTTCTTTTCATGGCTTCTTGTTCTTTCTGTCTTTGGTTGTTCTCCTGGCATGGCTTGGACCGTCGTCAATCTCGCTCACTTTCTTGTACGCTCTTTCTCTCTCCTCTTTTTTGTTAGCTTTTCGCTACTTTTTTTTTGCTCAATTGTTGCAATCGATTGATTATTTGATTATGTCGTGGTTTAATTCGCCTCTTAGAATTCAGAAATTCATCAAATTTTGTTCAATTTGAGCTCTCATGAATGTTGTATGCGATTGAATTTTACTAATTTTAGTCTTTGTTCTATATTTATGTGATTTCTAGAGTTACAAGAGTTTTTAGGTTAGTTTCTATTTGCACTTGTTAAATGTCTTCTTGAACTTCATTGTCTGAGAGGTAAAGATTTAAGATTTTTCGGTGTGTGCTCAATACTGCAACTGAAAGAACAGGTTTTTCGGGGTGCGAAAAGCTTTTTTTGTATATGTATGGGTGAATTTTTAGTACGGAGTAATGGAGTTTATAGGGTATTCATTCTTGGGTGGAGAGGAACTCCTCTTTTGCTTACTTTACAGTGTTGATATGAAATGTTATTATTCAATTACAAATTAACCTGCACAAGATTTTAAAACCAAAGTGCACTCTTTATAGTCATGGTTGTCAACTTGTCACAACTCACAACAGTTTTTATGAAAGAAATTTGATACAACAACTGAAGCACACTCTGTCACAGCTGTTCTGTAAAAAATACTCGATCAAATAGCTGAAGCACTCTTTATGGTCACAAACTGTTATCATGGGAGAAAAACTCGTTTTTTTTTTTTTTTTTTGGTCAAAGAATCATGCTTTATCTTTTATCACTTAGCCCATCCTTATTTTCCAAATGGTAATTAGCTGGAAGGGGAAAGATTGAACACACACACACACGTATAGTTATTTTGGTTTTGAGCTTTTATCAAACTCGATAAGTAGTATCACTGCCATGCCTAGCTCTGTCAACTGATCTTTTTGTGCGATACATGAAAAGGTTTCCTATGGCTCAATTGTTATCAGAGATCTTTCTATGATAGGGTTGGGCCTTGGAGGTAAACATGCCAACCTGGTAGATTCTAATGAGTCCAATGGAGAGAAGGCTTTAGAATTGGTTAAGGAACTTGTTTCTGTAGTCCAATTTATGCTATTTGATCTCCAAGATCATTATATCTTTCTCTGCATATTGCACATTATGTAGTTGAATCTATTTTTGAGCCTTTGACTAATTCAATAATTTGAATTACACACCGTTGTTTTGTCTCCCTTTGCCACTTTGTCAGTTAAAATGTTAGATTCAAGTAGATAGTAAGGAGTCAAAAGTAGCATAGGAAATTATGAAATCAACATGTTTAATGCTCAATGTGGTTGGTTTTGAAGTCCTAACCTTCAATCGTTCCCCGTAAAAGCATGGTATTGGTAAGAAAATCATGGGCAAGAACCTCACTTTTGATTTTATCTTTAATTTTTAAAAGCAAATTCATATATCAACCACTCAACTTCAAATGCAATTATGACTTGCTAGTCCTGCTACTATCCAAATTTCTTTAGTCTGTTGGAAAACATGCTATGCTATTTCTTTCAATAATGATTGCCAATCAGGGTAGCTTTGTCAATTTTATTAGTGGGGCTGTGGGGGTGTGGATTGCTAGTAAGGGCATTGCTGTTGGTTAGGATTGTACTCAATATTTGAATGAAAGACATACTTTGGGAAGAAAAAAAAAATTATAGTTGTTGCTTATCATTTTCATATTCCCTATATCCTTAGAAATGACAGAAATTGTCTTGCTAACCTTGTTTTACATGTGTAAGACACATATCAAAACCTTAGCTGAATATGAATTAGTGTATTCTCCTTAAATATGATAGGTAAATATAGGAAACCTAATTTTTTATGTTGTGTACTTTTATTGAGTTGGACATGTCACTTGTAAAAGGTGAGTAAGAGTAACATGATTTGATATTGAAGCAAAGCATTGTGTTTATTTGGAACTGATTGAACTTTATTTTATTAAAAACTCTAATAATAGGAAGAATCCTATCATTTAGCTACACTTTAGTCTTAAATTCAAAAAGATGTAGAAGATCCGGTATGGGAATCACTAGGGTGTTGAGGGCATTGGGGGTTAGGTAGCTGTTTCCAGATCTTCTCAAATCTCAGAGTATTGGATTGGAAATGTTTGTACTTGATAAAATTTGGCATTGCGGCAATTGCTTACTCGAGTTGGTTAAGTGATCTTCTCACCCTATCCCCAAATTTTTGCTTTGAAAAGTGTAGCCGACCCCACCTATTGAATTAAGGCTTTGATTGATTGATTGAATAGTGGAAGAACTCTGAATGGTTGTATATGTATTTATACGAGTTTGATCAGCTTTAGAATTGTCTAATTTCTTCAGGGAATTTTTCTTGCAATTCTTTTATTGAAATTCTATTATTTTTCATTTTTCCTTACCTTTTCCTGGTGGTAGTGGGAGAGCTATGAACTATGAAAATAGAATTAGTTTAATAAATGAAATCTGTTTTGTTTCACATGTTTCTACTATGGATCTCTTTTCTGTCCAATTGATGTTCTTATTTTTCTGATCAGGTCACATATCATTTCTTTCACTGGAAAAAAGGTACCCCATTCTCTGATGATCAGGGAATATATAATCGTTTGACTTGGTGGGAACAAGTTGACAATGGGAAGCAGCTTACACGTAACAGGAAATTTTTGACCGTTGTGCCTGTTGTGCTGTAAGTAACTCCCAAAAAACTTAATATGTTGATTTTATTGTAATTGATGCATAGTTGTTTTGGTTAGTTTTATAATGAAATGCTAGTGCCCTGAATATTGTTGTTCTGGTCTGTAGTATAATAGTTATTCTTCTCTTGTGGAAGCAGCTGTAAACTGCTTTTTGTGAACAAATGAACTATAGGATACTTCATCATTAAAAGGGGTTTGGTAGACATAGAATTCCAATATTGCTTGAGTTGGTGAAAATGTAGAACACCTTTGGGTGGATTTAACTGACGCGAAATCTTTCAAATCATTTGAAACGGTGGGGAAGGGGCTCATCCACTTATTTTACCCTTTAGTAATAGTACTTTCGTGGCTTGAATTCTGTGTCAAAATTTGTACTCAACAGATTACGTGTATGGTATATTCATGTAATCGTCCAACATACGGACGAGTAGGGAATAGAATAGAAATAGGGGGTTTTTCTATGATATTAATTAATGACCATCGTAGACATTACAAACGTACTATTCAAATTAAAATGGCTACTAAGTTATGAGGTCAAGTTTACCTAAATCACCAGATTGGTACATGAAAAGGGGGGAGGAGGGGGGGGGGGGGGGGGGGGTGGGGGGATTCCTTGGTGTTAAGATAGTGGACAAATAGCAGTGTTGGTGTTTAGAGCTCGGATAGTTTTAGATTCCTCATGGTTGAATCACCAGATTGGTACAGGAAAATAGAAGGAGGGGAGGGAGATAGTGGACAAATAGCACTGTTGTGGGGAGTAGAGGTTGATGTTACTGTTGGGGTAGTATTTTAAGTCCTTCATTGCTGTATCATTTTAGATTTCCTTCAAATGTAGAAGAGGTTAATTTGATCAATATTTTCTTGTTACCCATACTTTCTTTAACATTTATATTATATTCAGTAGAAACCAATTTGAGATGTAAATAACAATGATAGAATTTGTTATTTCTCTATTACAAATGTGTTTAAATAGTTCCTTATATATCCAAAAACCCTTATTGGGTCAGTTAATAAAAGTGAAAGGAATTGGCCCGTATGTTCAACATGACTCCTATCTTTTTTTTCCTTGGGGTAAGACTCAAAGAGTTTATTTGCAATTATATGGAAAAGGCTGTGTTGCATTTGGTACACTTCAATCTAGCATAATTGATTGTTGTTAGAGGCATTAGGTAATGGTGATAGTAATATTAGTGAGTGAGGTGGCTACTAGAGCTCAGTAATTTTTGTCTCTCATTGTTGAAGTTTGTGTTCTTTATGTGGTATTGCATATCATGTAATGGTTTTTGTAAGCAGCTTTCTTTTGTGAAAGCTGTATGGATTCATTCAGTGAACCACTATGCTGTAAATAAACTACTGAATGTGGTTTGAGAGTCAAAGCATGAAGACATAGGAAGTGATGTTTTTGAGTATGATTCCATGATGAAGGAGGTGAATTCCCTTGTAACCACGAGGAATAGGCATAGTAGTCAATGCAATGTATCACATATCTCATGTTTTAATGCCCATCGAAATTATTTGCCATCCTTTTGTGAACCCTGTCTTTGCCACCTTGATTTTGGGATGATTTGAGGTCTTCTTTTTAGTCTTTCTTTAGATGATGTTTAACCTTTCAGCCAATTGCGACTTAAGGTCATGAGCTAGAGGCTTTGGTGTGGTCATTTTGGTGGTTTTCTATCTTTCTATTTCACCCTTCTTACTCTTCCCACCCATCCACCTAGTAATCTTATATCTTGATGGATAAAGTATATCTCTAATGCCTTAGGTGACTACTTATATACTACAGAAAAAGGTACTGTACAATTTGTACAAATTAAGAAGAAAATGGAAACACCAATTTGGCTAAGATCTGGATATGGAGAAATAAAGTCAAAAAAAGACCCAAACAAATCCTCCTGTCCAACTGTGTACAGAATTTCAAAGACCCAAACAAAAGGCTTAACCTAATAATCTGAAGCCCGAACCATGTTCACTGTGCCACACAGGCTGAGATGAGAAACACGTGGAACAATCCATTGTTTTAGCGAATATGATTATGGACTCTGGAAATGGTGAAGGAAGGTCAATTGGTCAAAACCTATTAATTAAAGGTGATCAACATCGGTCCGTCCCGCTAGCCCGGCCCAATCTATCTCGAAAGTAGGGCGGATTTAGGCAAGCCTAAAAACACATTTTTAGTTAAAAACTCAAACCCGGCCCGACTTTGCGGGTTTGCGCATGAGGTATGATGTTAAGGCCCAACCTGGTCCGAAGTTTTGGGTTAAGTTATAAGTTGCATCACTATAGCATCTGGAACCCTTCAGAGTTCAGACCAAGACATGGGTTTTTGAAACAATTTAAAGTAACTGCCCAAAAATTCTGGCAAATTACCTCAATAATTGAGATTTGAAAAAGAGGCCTTTGGAAGAAGCTAATGACTAACTTTGAATAATTGGAAGCTTCGTTGTGTTATTCTGACTTCATCTCTGTTTCTGGCTCTGTTTTACTTGTTCATATCCCTCAATCCTACTTTTCATTTTCTTTTACTATAAATAAAAAAAATTGGGTGTCCCCCCCCCCCCCCCCCTCTTGATAGAGATGATGTGCCTTTATTCCACATCTTTTCTTTGTAATGTGCTTCCTCAATCATGATATAGTTGTTGAAGAGGAGAGGAGAAAATTGCAAATTTTATTTTCATGGATTTTGTCGCTTGGATTATGGTGCGTGCTAATGTTTAAGATGGAGAGTGAAGATGTATTTTACAATCTCTGTTACTTTTGGGCTTGCCAAGTTGCCAAGGCAATATATTTGTATTAAAATGTGTCTATGCCACATTATTTGCAAGGTGATGAACTCAGCAAGCTGTTGCTTTATTTCTTCAACTTCCCATGGTAAAATTTACAGGTGGGGATTGGGGAATCAAACAAGGCCTTGTTTTAAAAGTGAAGATATTTCAACCTAGTTTGAGTAAATGGTTTTGACTATTCATTGCTCTAGGGATAGCCATCAAGCCCTAAGGGGTATCTAGATTCTAGGCAGCTCATAGGAGGTTGTAGGTCCATTATTATGAGATTGAAATATTTTGTCTTGGGCCATGTGCATCAAATCACCACCTATAACTTAGTACTTAAAGAGTAACAGTGACACTGTGACTACCCATCTACTGCGTAACACAAATTTTGCTGGATGCAACTTATGAGGTCCCAAATCAATTATAGTGGCCCTTTATGCACCCTTTGTTGAGATTTGACACCTTGGTAGAGTGATCATCATAACTCGGAGCTGCAGTTTTGAGGTGTGAGGGCACTCTTGGCCCAGGGATGTTGAAGGCTTTCTACCAAGCATGATCTTTATATTACTGCGCCCATCTTCTTTGTTGCCTGGATATTTGACATAAGTTCTCCCGTGTTTTAAATCTGGTGCAGCTTTTAATTTGTCTAACAGGCATCATAATTCTTCTAATTTCAAATTAGTATTTTTTCCCCTTGAAGTTGTCTGTATAATATAATTCGTGGTAAATTACCAGCAATTTTTTTTTTGTAGACTAGCAGGGGCTAGCAATGACTTGGAAGTATTTCGATTTCCTGAAACTGTCTTGCTTCTGCCATGTGCTGTTTTAGTTGGTGGGGGTACTGTGATAAGGAATTTTTAATAGTTTATGACCTGGTGCTTCTTACGGAGTTCAGAATATGATGTCTGAGTTCTGATGCTGTCTTTATTGTTTTTTCAGTATAGAATGTGACACCTAAATCTTGATGTACCTGATTGAAATATATAATCGCATACGTATGCAGCTTAAGAATTCTGTAAACAATTATGATCTTGTATTAAAATTAAACTTATTATTTGTCTGAAGTGTCTAGAATGATTCAAGGCCTTATAATGAAGTTATTGGTTATACAGTCTTCCTTTGTTTTCATGCCTTAGCAGCTAAGGCATTGTGAGGGTCTTTTTTCTTTCGCCTGTTCCTTTGGTTCTTGTAGATGTTGAAGTTCTTTTGCAATCTACTTAATATAAGCACCTTCATTTGACTAGAACAGAAATCCATACAGTTAGACATCTGTTGGTTATATACTGAAGAATATTTTGTTTACAGGTACCTGATAGCCTCACATACAACAGATTACCAGCACCCAATGCTTTTCTTCAACACCATTGCAATGATCATCTTGGTTGTAGCCAAATTCCCACATATGCACAAGGTCCGGATCTTTGGTATCAATGGTGAATAATAAGGGCATCTAAGGCAGTCAGCTCGTTTTAACACTCAAAGGTGACTTCTGATCCTTTCTCCAGCTGCCGGAAGGACACTACTGTATAGGAAAACCAGAAAGGAAAACGGTTATGGATGATGTAATGCTTTTGTATCGCCTAAACTTCTGCCTCTACTCTCCAAAGAGATGATGAACAAATAAGTAGATACTATCTTTTGTACAGAATTGTCGCATGTTCTTTTAGATTTTCTTTTTCTAATATGAGCATGATTTTGGTTTCTCATTGTTATATGCCATAAACCTTTTTATTTTGTAATGGAAGAGAAACTGTTTTACTAGTATATTCTACTATTGACTGAAACCAACGTATTATCTTCATAAATCTTGCTAAAATTTTATAATTTCATTCCATATTATCATTGTACTCATGTGAATCTATTCGTATTCCTGTTTCAAATTGTTAGTATAATCTAGCCAACACCTACGACGATATATAAAAAAGTTCAAAACTTTGTATCTAGACTCTCTCATCTAGAGATTGAGCCTCGCCGCAGATACATACATGTTCAGACTTCCAGAAAAGTTTTGTTTGGGTTGAACCGTTGAAGGAGAGCCATCAGAGAAGAATATGGATGCCCTGCTACAAGAGGTGATCATCCTCTTGAAATCTTTTCAGTAGCTTTAGATATAATTTTGTATGGTCAATATTGTCATTTAGATTCTACGAAGTATCTCTCTTTTCTATCATAGGTTGTGAATTTTGACAATGGAGGTCAAACAAGATCACTTCATGATTCTAATCAACCCTTTTTTTTACTTCAACTACAAATAGATACTCTGCATATATACTTTGTATTAGATATCAATTTTGATATGAAAACTTTGTACAATATGATAATTGAAATCAACCTTTTTATTTCAAAATTGTTACAATGTTACTCAAATTTATTGTGAACATCATTTAGTTATCGAGCATATGATCATATTGTTTAAAAATATAATTAAAAATTATTCATTATTATTGTGAAAAGGTTAAAGCGCTAATCTATTTATTTTCCTTATATAAATACTTCCGTTGTGAATTTTTTTTATTGTTGTTGGCCAATAATACTTCCAATTTTTACATATTTCTGGATATTCGTGGCTTAAAGATTTGCTTATACTAAAAGTAGAATTTCCCTCCAAACAATACTAAAAATAGAATATGGAACTATTCCCAAAAACCTACCCATCATCAAAATATGGATTACGTTGGAATTAGCTAGGACTTTGTCTGCCGCCCCTATACCACTAGTCCACTAAACTTTATACAATTAAAGTAAAATTAACCCCTAATTGTGAATTAGAGTAAGAGTAATCAACCAAAAGTTTGGGTCACGTGATCTATAATATTTCTTTCAGGTTGATGTTTAGCTAAAAACAACATAGATTTAGCTTTATTTTTTATGATAATGATTTATAACGACCCATCATATAATCTATGGTATAAAAATTCTATAATCTACTTCTATAAAAGTAGACCATACACCTTTATAAGCACAGTTCATTTGAAAGAAAATACAAACTTTTTGGTGATTAGAGTAGAGTATTAAGAGTTAGTTATGCTTTACTGTACTTGATTTTTGCTGTTCCTCTAGAGTGTGGACTAAAGTTGAAATTACACTACTTTTAACAAACTTTTTCCGGTTAAATACAAATTTTTGGATATCTCAATTGTCAGACAAGCTTTATTCCATATTATTATTATTATTATTATTATTATTATTATTATTATTATTATTATTATTAGTACTACTATTACTGTGAATAATACATTAACATTTGGCTTGCATCCCATTTCCTAAAATATGGGTTTATTTAGCAGAAATTTTTACGAGCGGTTTATGTTGTCTGACTTGTCTCATTGTTAGTTGCATGTTGAGAGTGAAATAGTACGAGTGGTTAAGCATTCCTTTCAATATCAGGGGATCCTAGGACTAAATCTCATCTCTGCCCTTGTAGCTCTCTAAACACAAAGTTATTGAGTTTGTTTGTACTTATTTCACCTTTTATCTTATAAGCTCATATCGTACATTAAGGATTTGTTCCCTTCAACTTATTTCAGATACTTATTACTTATTCCTTAATAAATTCAAATCAGATCAGAAAGATTCAGATCAGACCAGATCAGAACTTTTGATTATCATTTACTTATTGCTAAATATCGTAAATTGCGTATTAATTTTTTTTATAAAAATTACATATTTAAAATGTTCATAATGAGACGAATCTAACAAGATTCATTTTGATGATATTTTTCTTTATAGATAAGTATCAAAATACGGTCAAAGTTTAGTCAAATTGTTAAATCAGATCAAACCAGACCAAATCAGAAAAATTCATATTAGACCTTAAAAAATTCAGACCAGATCTATTTGTTTCAGGTGAAGAGAACAAGTCCTAACTTATTCTAAGAAATAAGTAGAAATAAGATGAATTAAACAAGGTTTTAAAATTGATCCTCGATTAATAAAGGGTGCAAATAGAGACCAGACTCATATTTTGGATACTGCTACAAGCCCTACTATTTCAACTGACTTACATGATCCACAAATTAATTAGCCTAGATTAACAACAATTTCATTATAATTTCCCCTTAATCCATGTTCCTAATTTGATCTTTCAATTTCATTTTTTATAAAATTGCAAAACTATACCTTCCTTTTTCTTGTTTCCTCTTCCAATTATAAATCCACCTAGTTGAAAAACAATATACTAGTATTGGGCCTTTCTCTTCAACTTATTTTCAGTTCAGTTTATTTCAATTTAAACAGTTCCGTTCTTAATTTCCTTCTTTCATAAAATATTTAGTTCAGTTCAGTGCAGTAAATCAGAACAGGCTCTTACTCTAGTTAAAAGAATGAAATTACCAAAAAAAAATAAAATTATGTGTGATATTCACTAAAACTCCTCGATGTATGTGAAGATCCTCACACATGACAATTGAAAAATAATTCACCATTTATAGAATCTTACTGATGAACTCAAGTAAGCATATTTAGCTAACTTAGGGTAACTAATAAATACGGCCACGAGTGAATATGAAATTGCATACCTAATTTAATTAAGCTGTCTTTTGGTTTTTGTTTTTTTGATTAATGTCAATTGATTATATAAGCATTCTTTCCAAATATGTTAATCTGACACGGCCAAATATATTATCACTGCCTAGTATTAGTCCATGATTTTAATTATGATGATCTGTATGAAGACCTTTTTGTCCACTAATTTAATTACGCAAAATCTGTCTGTTTAAATAGTCACCAATTTAAGCTGTAGTAAGATTGAGACATGAGTATTTAATTTTGCCTATTTCAAGTAATAAGCATTGGTCGATTTGTCATAGGATGCTCACTATTTCATAAAACAAACAGAGGGTGTACTGTATTGTACGTACGTACTTTGTAGTTTGTACAACCCTTGGTGAAGATAATATGTTATGCCTATATTAGCCAGAGTCGGATGCTTAGAAACCGGATGATCCAATTCTTAGTAAAACGAAATATTAGCCTTTTACTTTTAGTTGTTATATTGACGTGTTTCTGATACACATTTTAGTTGTAAACCTTACAACGTAACATAAATTTCTTGAAAACTACTGAGTATACGTAATTTCTTGTGAACTCTTCTATCCAACCGAACCTTCTTTACAATAATAATAACAGAATGATAAATACTGATGATTGATACAAACATGTAGTGACTCAGTGAGACATCTAGAATAATACTTTGTATATTGTGGTTTTATATTAATGTTACATAATTATAAAAATTATTTATCCATCACTGCTTGACATCTGTTTTCCAATATAATATCCAAAAAAAAAAAAATACAGTAAATTACTGGAGGAAAGTTAATCCTACTCTAATAACAGATTAAGACAACTAACAAAATCCCAATTAATTAAAACCATATACTATACATTACAGCGCAATATAAAAAGAATAATGTATGAAAGTAGGTCTAAACATGATCTGATATCCCCTTTGTAATAAAAAGGGGTAACTAATTAATAATTAATCAACAAATTAATAAGATTGAGCTGGAGAAATTCTCCGAATCAAAGGCCAACGGAGCATAAGAAAAGGTCGGTTTCTTAAGACTCTCTTTATAATTCCAGGGAACATACTTTTTCTTATCTTAAAGCATGAAAGAGAGAGGAAAAAAAGAATTTGTGTTAACCTTTTTTTTATGCTTATTTGATGTGAAGAGACAGTAACGTTGATCAACATGACTATAATTTATGCCCTTTTGGTGACATTTTACTATTTGTACTCATTTGTATTTAGGGTAAATCACTATTTGATGTCAAAACACGGTATACGTTATACGTTAATATGCTCTTTTCAAATCTATGTTATCTCTGGCGTGTTCTCGAGTTATCGATTTATTTCTAAATAATAATTACTGTCATCATTTATAAATTTTAAAATGAACTTTATTTTCTTCGGGATTTATAGAAGATATGAGTAATTTTATTATAAAAGTGCGACGAACAATATAACTAAATTCCATTAACATAAATATAACACAAAGGAAATATTTTGAAATTGGAGAAATTCTATCGAATATAATGTGTGTTAAGTTTTTTTTTTTTTTTAATTTGTATACACTGCAAATATATAGCAAGCAAACATTATTAATGACCCTGAAATGTAAAATAGCTTAGAATAATCATTTATGCATGTAACATAATTAGTATGAAAGAAAATAATTAAGCCCTAATTAACCTAGCATTAGAAAAATGGTAATAAAAAAAATATATAAAAAATGATAGAAAGGTGAGAAGAGAACAAAGAATAAAAACTTTCCCTATCTTCTGGTCAAAAAGCAGAAAACCCACCACAGGAGGCACACATCATATTTCCACAATCAAAGAATATTATACACAATTTGTTTGAAGGCGCTCCACTACCATCTTCAAATAACATGTTTAAAATAATCTGAAAATTACATTTCATCATTACTATGATCGATTAATTTAATCAATTTTAAGACTCAATAAGTCCAGCTAATTAACATATATTCACACTATTGAAAAATTAACATATAATAATACTTATAATCAAAGCCAATTGAGGAAGAAATAATTTTTTTTTTAAAAAAAAGGACAATTTATCATGGAATACATAATATATGATGTATAACAAGGTTCTATTGTATAAACTACACTTAATACCCTATAATTACATAATTTTTACCATTTGCATGCACTACAAAGTTAACTTTCACGTAATTTGAGATGATTAAATTCAATTAATCTCGTGTTATATAAATGGTGTACATTCATGTAGAAGAAATTTTTTATTTTTTATTTTTATTTTTGTGTAAAGACTAAAGAGAGATACAAAGAAAAATGGATGACATATATAGAATATGATTTCAAGTCTTATATACCATCATTCAACATTTTAACCAACCGAACTAGTTAACATCCACTACAGCGAGAAAATGAAGCTAAAGTAAATAAAAGTAGTTTAAAATGTATGATAGAGTAAAAGAGACTAGGTAGGAACATACGTCAAAACAAACCCCAACAAGGTCATAGGCCATCTATCTTACATCATAAAGTGAGAGGCCTACACATAAAGCCATCACACAAACAATCACAAACATTCTTTCTTGCAAAATTAAGTCCATTTGCAGACAAAATTAAAAGGAGCTGATTTTTATTTTTCTCTCTTAGGCTCTTAGCCTTTCTCTTCCCCTCTTTTCATCTCAAAAGACATCATCTCATCTCATCTATTTTTCTTGCCTTTTTCTTCACCTTTTTTCCTTTGGATTCATGGATGCTGCTCAATGGCCACAGGTATGTCTATATATCTATCATGCTCAACTATTATTATTATTATTATTATTATTATTATTATTATTATTATTACCTTTTAATTAAACTTAATAATCCATGTTTATCTTCTGATAAATAGTTTGGTTTTTCTTTAGGTTTTAAACTAAAGATCTACAAAATTAAAGTGGCTTTTTTCACAAAGAAAAACCCTTTTTGGTGAAATTTGGTTTTATGTGCATGAAACTTTTCTCTGAAAGATGTTTAATGGAGTCATTTCCATGTCTTTCTTCCCTTTTCCCCTCTCTTTTTCTTCCCTTTTTTTCTTTATTGTTTGTTCAACTTTCTTGTTTGTTCTTGAAACATGTAAAAGCTTTTCACTTTTCCTTTTCTCCTTAACCCTTTTTAGTTATGTGATATGAAAAACAAATACATAAAGTTTATGTTGTAGTAGTAGTGTTTAGAGAAAAGGTAATATTAGTAATTATTGTGTGTTTTCTTCTTTCTTTAGTGATCTACTTTTACATCAATTCAATCTCAAATTCAAAAAGACATAACATAAACTTTGTTTGTTGCAATCACTACTCTATGTAACACGCGCACACATACACAAACACACACTTTCTGATCCATCTACATGTTATAGCTTCATTAGATTGTTTAATTTAATTTGTTCTCATCAATTTTCTTATAAAAGTGTTGAGATGAAAATCACTTTATCTTTTTACTCACAACTTTTAATTTTATTTTATCTTTTCTTGGTTATTGTGGGGGTATGTAGCATCAGCAAGTAGCTGGTTTTTCAAGGGCAATGGAAGAAATAGCAATACCAAACAATAACAATAATCCTACAAACAATAATTCAAGGGCAACACAAGTTGTTGGAGATCAAAGAAAAGCAAGGCCTCAAAAAGATCAAAACATCAATTGTCCTAGGTGTAATTCTACCAACACCAAATTTTGCTACTACAACAACTACAGCCTTACTCAACCAAGGTACTTTTGCAAGACTTGTAGAAGGTATTGGACTCAAGGTGGCTCTCTACGAAACGTCCCCGTCGGTGGTGGCTCTAGGAAGAACAAGAGATCATCGTCGTCCTTGTCGTCGTCGACCTCAAACCCATCAATCAACCACCCCACTAAACTCATCCCTGATTTAAACCCACCAAGTTCTTTGTCACACCTAATCACTGCCTCACACCAAAACCCTAAATTCCTTGAAGGTCATGATCTTAACCTTGCTTTTCCTATGCAAGGTATTTTCAACCCTAGTAATAACAACAATAATGAAAATCATGAGCCAATTAATATCATGAACACTAATAACAACAATGCTAATAACACAAACAACAATAATCTTTCTTCTAGTACTACAACTAACACATGTAGTACAACCACCTCTACAACCCCAATTTCAGCCCTTGAGCTTCTAAGGACAGGGATTGCATCTAGGGGAAGCCTAAACCCATATGTTCCGATTCCGATGCCGATGCCGATGCCAATGCCGGATTCCAACACTCTATACCCCTCAGGGTTCCCAAACTTGCAAGAATTCAAGCCAAACATGGATGTGTTTTCGCCTCCGAATGATCATAACATGGTTGGATCAGGTGACAATAATAATAATGTGGGATCAAATAATAATAATAATGGTGGTGCTAATTCTGCTAGACTTTTGTTTCCATTTGCTGATATGAACAAGCTTGCTAGCTCAACACCAACAACAACAACAACTCATCATCATCATCAACAAGAAATTGAAGATCAAAACAACAAAGGAGGAAATGATCATCATCAACATCATCATAATAACAACAATAATAATCATCATGGTTATTGGAGTGGCATGTTAGGTGGTGGAACATGGTAATTATAAAGTAATTAGAAGAAAAGATCAAAGAATCATATTTTTTTTATCTTTTTTTTTTTTACTATATGGTTGCTCACTTGTTTAATTTGGTTTTTTTTTTTTTAACTAACATATATATATAATAGGGGTACATCTTAATTGTTGTATTTGATGATAATATTCATGTAATAGCTAGTCTTGGGAGTTTTCTTTTCTTTTTTCTTTTTAACTTAGGGTTTTGGGCATTTTTTTTTTTTTTGGTTTTTACATCAAGGGTTCTTAGTAGGTTAGAGATAGAAGAAGAGGTGAATGTATAACTGTATAAATTCTAGCTTTCATGGTTTATATTCATACCTTCTTCTATCTATAACATTAAGTAAATCCTTTTAATCGAACTTTTGTATCCTTTTTTTTTATTAATTAAGTGCTTGATGATGATTTATTTACTATAGAAATTGCAACTATGTATATATATTGTAATAACACTTTGTCAATTTCATTTCTTTGCTTAAATGATCCTATTCAATTCACCTATTACTCACATATAACCACATACATTCATGATATATCATCACATACTACTTATCCGGCAAAATCATACAAGAGACGGTCATAAGCGATCTTTTCTATTTCAAGATTTAACTTGTTACTTTCTTTAGGGTAACTTTAAACATCGTCTTATAATAAGTCAATCAATACATACAATACAACACCATCCCGCACCTAGCTTGCTAGGCCAGGTGTTAGTGTACTAATTAAGTATAGTTTTGGTTAAATACTTGTGATTACCAATGTGGGCATTATATTAATTATTCTTTCTCAATCTCTTAATTATTCCTGAATGTTGAAGGGTGTGAAATCTGACATCTTTATCCATTTTGGGGAAGAAGGTGAATGAGAGAATCTTCCAGCCTTGAAAACCACTTCCATGAAGCCAATAGGAAATTGAAGCATATCATATCATATAATATGACTACTCTATAGTATAGACTACTAGTTTTATTTAGGATAATTAAGCTACTATATATTATAGTATGATATTATATTAGTTAATTAAATTGTGTGACAATGATATTGTAGCTTATTGTTGCCCATTAATCTCAAATGAAATCTATGTCTTACTTACTGTATGTTACTAAATTAAAGATCATACAACTTGCTCAACTAAATAGGATATTAAATCATTAATTTAAATCCAAACACTACATGATATAAACTTAATGATAAAAAAAATAATAAAAAAAAAGTTTACCTGCCTCAACAAAAGCTCACCTAATCACATTATAATTCATGTAGAAGAGGACCCCATAATTTTAAAATTTTGGCCCATCAATATCCATGAATGTTCATCATTATTGCATGTTTCTAAGTTAGCCACCCTTCTTTGTTTTACTTAAAATAATCACTGTTATTACAACTATGATTACTCTTAGATAAAGGTAAATAAATTTTAATATAAAAAATTAATTATTTTTCAAATTAAAAAATTATTTTAAATCTGACAAACCCTACTTTTTTTGGTCTAATGAGGGTCCACCCAAACATTCCCTCTGGGCAGGCGTGCTCATTAATAATTCCCTCCACTTTCAGTCAATTTTATTGGGATTTTTTTTTTAATTTAAAAAAAAATTATTTTTGGTTGGATTTTGAGTCAATCAAGCTAATGTTTTTATAAAAAAAAAGGATGGAGACTAGAAAGGGTTGGAGTTGAAATATTTGTCGGACCAATCTGCAACTACCTTTCTAAGGTAGATGCTTTGATTGTTAATTAGACTTGGGAGCTTGATTAGAGCTCTTTCTTTTCAAGGAAAATAGTAGGAGCTAAGGCACACTTTTAATTAATGAAATGCGCTAACAAATCAGGATAATTATGTACTTCTGTGTCAATAATTTACAAGGTTTGCTTCATATTTCATTCGTAGAGCTTGTTCACTTTAACTTAATTTCAGTTCAGTTTAGTTCAAATTAGTTCAACTCCTAATTTTCTTCTCTTATAAAATATTCATTTCAGCTCAGTTCAGTTCTGCTCAGTTCAATAAATGTGAACAGCAGGCCTGTAGTACGTACGAAGTATATGTTTGTGGTATTTGTAGTTGATTCTAATGACTTTCAAATAATTAGGTAGAGATATTATTTATCATATAATTTGTAGATAGATAGATAAAAAAAAAAAAAAAAAAAAAAAAAAAAAAAAAAAAAAAAAATCGAGTAATGTTGATGAAATGTCTCTTTGACTACTATCAATATTTAAAATTTATGAATTAGACTTCATGATAGACTATATATCTATTTCACATATATGTTCTTCACGAATTAGATAGAAAGAAATAAACAATAATACAAAGTGTAAGCCTATGCAAATAGAAAATCAGTATATGGCCTGGATTGGAGTAATATCATTGATCAATATAATAATATTTTGAGTAAATTAAAATTATAGTATCTCTTAATACATTAATTGTATGCTTAGAAAATTAGACGTACACCATGCAATGCTAATATTTTTAAAGAAAGAATTCAATGAAATATCGTTAGGACTGTTAATAAATAAATAATATAGAAACAAAAACAATAATATAAAGGTAGACTTTCTTTAGCTTGAGTATAAGTGAAGAAGGAACATATATAACCTCTGAAAATTATTTCAAAACAATTTCTTCATTCAATCCAATCAGAAACATCGCATCAACAACGCGCTCTTGAACAACCTTTAATAGCACGATTTATAAATTGCTTGCTTAGAAACGAATGTTTCGACTTTCATACCTTATTTTCCAACATTTGTAGCTCATTTGATATCGGCAAATCTTTAAAGTTGAAACATTACAATAAACAATAATTCTTTAAGTTTTTACTTTTGACCAATTTCATCTAATAGAGATTATGAAATAATTTACAATTCCACCAAAACTTAGTTTAAACTTGTACTTTCAATGTTGCATATTAAGGTATCATTAGTGGAGAAAGAATCATTAAGTAGATCATTGGTAAAAAGCTCCCGGTTCAATACTTGTTCTCTTTATCTTATATTAGCTATTTTAATTTTAATAAAGGTTGTGAGTTGAAATTAGGGTTAGGTTGCCTTGTAGTAACCAACAAAAAAAAAAAAAAAAAAAAAAAAGGATATCTTGTCTTATTTCATACATAGTATTAAATAGATTTGTAAATTCCCAAATAAAAAAAAAAAAGTTTAGATAAAATAAATTTTAAAAACTCATAGAAAATAAATTTGAACATAATAAATTAAGTTCATATAAATAAATAAGTTCAAATAAAGTGATTTTAAAGAATATCATAAATGAACAAAACAAAGATTTAGCCCTTCAAATCGGGTGTTCATGTGGCTGGCTGCACAGTACACATCAAAAGTTCAAAACACTAAATAGATAACCCTAACTGATCATTTAACCTTGAATCCTTGACCGAGTAACCCCTAATTGACTAAGTGACCCCTGACTTAGTAACCATTGAGGCATTGACCGAGTAATCCCTGACTGATCGAGTAACCCTTAAATAAGAAACTCTGACCGCACGCCACATATAAAGTTTTGCACCCTTTAAATTATTATTTATTTTAAAAAAATAAATAAAAAATAATAAAAAAAAAACTCTTAAATTAGACTTTTTTTTTTTTTTTAAAGGAATTCTTAAATTAGACCATTAGTCCTATCAAAAATCAATAAAACATATACTTCATTAAAAAAAAATGCTCTATCAAAAGAAAAAAAAATTGAGATTCATCGATCAATATCATCATTCCTTGGACTTGAAAGGGTGACCCATAGGCCAATTGATTACATGTTTAATTTTTATTTCTAGACTTAATAATACTCCGAAACATTTTTTTATTATTATTATTATGAAGATAATGTCAATAAAAACTGTTAACTCCTTAATTACAGTAATTAGCAGGTAGCCAACTTTCAAGGGAATGAATGATTGTGCGATTAGGGCGACATAAGCCGACAAATTAGAGGTAAGTGGGACCCATTAACGAAAAAAAATTACGGTAAGAAATTTGGGCGTTGTTGTCTTTGTGATTAGTGAAGGATAGATTTGATATCATGTTAAATTTAATGATGGTGACTTAATTTAAATTATATTTAATTACCCCATAAACTGCCAAATGCGGCCATATCCCACTGCTACTATATTGAAGACCCCACCTTTTGTCAACTCTTTTTCTAAGTGTCATTTGTACGACTAATTTATGTATTGTTTTTTTTTTTAATAATGTGTATATAATCTTGTGTAAGCTGAGCTTCTTTGAGCAAATTGCTAGAGCCTATGATGTACATCTTTTATTTATAAATAAAATACATGTAAGTTGAATTTTATATATACTTCGTAAATTTATATATTGAGTATGACTTAAATTTCAATTAATATATTAAAAATATGTTATTTAAAAGATATTTTTGAGTGTAATATAACAATATTTTAGGTTGGATTTTGAGTTATTAAGCTAATTAATTTTTTTTATAAAGGATGGAGAGGGTTGGATGGAGTTGAAATATTTGTCGCATAAAAATAATGATGGTTAAAGTTGGACGATAATGACAAAGTTGAACGATTATATGTTACATATCAAGTACTCTATTGTTGCATTTTTTATTTTGAAAGTTTCAAAATCATTGCTAAAGAAAGAGGGGTTAATATCAATGATCCTTTAATCGAAATAAACAATCTTCTTAAGAGGATATTATAGGGTTGGTCTTGCCACGTTTAGTTACGTAATTTTCCTTATTTTGGGTTTTCCCCTCTTTTACGTAAAAACAAATATAAATCATTTGTAATTTTATACGGAATACTATCTTTTATTTGGTTAAAATTTCAGTTCATTGGTAAAAAAAATAAGAAAGTAGAAACCCTACCTATTCAATAGGCCACAAAACAAGCCCTTGTGAGACTAATAATGATTATGAATGAAATTAATAAATCAAAGGAAAACTCTCTTTTGTATGCTTAATTAATGGAGTCCTAAAACACAGTACATATATATGACCCCAAACTCAATGTTAATTAACCTCAAAAGTCAAAACAGGCCCAAAGACTTTTATTAAAAACATTAGTATTAGTATTAGACTAGCAATCATTTCAATTTCACTCCTAAAAAGGGTGGGTGGGAAATTACAATTGAATTTTGGGGGCAATTATCTATATTTGCCAAATGGACTTAAGAAGCTTGTAGATGACGCCAAAAACATATCAAAGCTAAAATGATGGGACACCGACGATAATTATATTTATAGAGGAGGAGATTTTCAAGGGAATTGATTCTCAATATGGACGTTCTTTGTTGGTGGTCCATATTGGTCACATAATAATAATCCATGTATATGCATGTACAAGATTAGAAATTCATCTTGTTAAAACGTTCATCAAGATGTTATAAACAATACTCCATATTTAATTAAATAAAGAGAAATCTATCCATGACCACAAAGTCCATAACTATTCAATCAAATATATTAATCAAAATTAACCAATGGTAATCTCCGGACTATGAAGAAATCTTTACCTAACTCATTGGGTCACAATTAGAGCTGTCAATTTGGATAAACGGGTCAGGTTTGGGTCGGGTAAGAGTGGGTCGAGTCAACTCGAGTCGGGTCAATTCGGATTAATTCCATAACCTATGCGTGTCGGGTTTGGGTTGGGTCATGCTTGAATCAGGTCATGTCGGGTCATACTTCTTATCGGGTTTGGGTCGGGTTTAGGTCGGGTTACATTTGGGTCGGGTTTTCACGAGTTAGGGTAATTCTCGGGTTCGGTTCGAATCAATAATTTGCGGGTTAGAATAAGGTCAGGTCATTCTCGGGTTTGAGTTGGGTTCGGTTCAAGTCAATAATTTGCGAATTATAATCAGGTCGGGTCATTCTCGGGTTCAAGTCGGGTTCGGTTCAAGTCAATAATTTGCGGGTTATAATCAGGTTGGGTCATTTCCAAGTCGGGTCGTTTTCGGATTCAAGTCAGGTTATGTTCAAATCAATAATTTGCAGGTTACAATCAGGTCGGGTCATTTCCAAGTCAGGTCATATTCGGGTTCAAATAACTATAAATAGATAATTATCATTTTTATCAAGCTAATTATTTCCTTTGACTATAATATATATGACAATATACTAGGGAACTATAGTCTATAATTTAGGAAGATAACTATCTCCTTTGATCATACAACAAATATATACTATATTTAACTCTTAAATTTGAGGATGATGCTCCTTTCTTTTGCTGGCCTGGACCGACTTGGTCTCTTTAGACAAAATACTTTGATCAACAATAATAAGGTGGTCTAAATTGCATATAAGGTGATTTTAAATCGGGTCAGGAACAATTTGGGTTGAATTTAGGTCGGGTCAATAACAAGTCGTGTTAATTTCGAGTCGGGTTAATAACTGATCAGGTTGAATTTTTGGGTCGGGTAAGTAATAGGTCTGGTAAAATTCGGGTCAGGTCAATAACAACTCAGGTTGAATTTGGGTCAGGTCAATAACAAGTCGGGGTAATTTCGGGTCGGGTTTGTAACAGGTTGGGTTAAATTCGGGCTGGGTTAGGAACCAGTCGGGCTGAATTCAGGTCAGGTTAGTAACAAGTCGAATTGAATTCGGGTTTTGACAGTTTAAAACGGTTTAGGGTCAATTTCGATTCAAGTCGGGTTCGGTACAAGTTAATTAAATTAGCCGTTGAAAACCGGTAAATTGGTGCAAGTTGTAAACTGGTAAATTGACCGTTTAATAGCAAGTTGGATGATTCCACACACCCAATTGGACTGCCGTAGGGTATTAAGAACCATGGTAAAAATTTTGGCAATTTTTATTTCCCGGCAAAAAAAAAAAAAAAAAAAAAAAAAAAAGTCAAAAAAATTCCAAAAGTGAAGGCTAATATCCACGCTTTATGAGAATTTTTGGAGGTTTCAGGGCCCGGTGTCGAAAAGTCATTAAATTCTATGTAATACATCAAGGGGTCATATAATGTCGTTTGGAACCATATATGATCATTATTTGTTGTCATAAATGTTCGTGGTAGGCTTGAATTAATAACGAGATCCGTGCAAGTTGTAAATCGGTTTATTGGACGTTTAAAGGCAAATTGGATGGTTCGACCCTCCCAATTGGACTCCTGTAGGATATTAGGGACCATGGTAAATATTTCGGCAATTTTATATCCGGACGAAAAAAAAGTCAAAAAATTCCAAAATTGAAGCTAATATCCATGCTTTTGGAGAAATTTCGAATGTTTCAGGGCCCGGTGTCAAAAAGCATTGAGAATTTAGGGGATACATCTCGGGCTTATATAATGTCGTTTGGAACCAAATATAATCATTATATGTTGTCATAAATGTTTGTGGTAGGCTTGAATTAATGAAATCGGTGCAAGTTGTAAACCGGTAATTAAATTGGTCGTTTAAAGGCAAATTGGATGGTTCCACCCAGCCAATTGGACTCTCAGAGGGTATTAGAGACCATAAGAAACATTTCGACAATATTTAATTCCAGGCGAAAAAAAGTCAAAAAATTCCAAAATTGAAAACTTTTATATCCACGCTTTTTGAGAAATTTTGGATGTTTTAGGGCCCGGTGTCGAAAAGTCTTGAAATTCTACGGGACACATCTCGGGGTCATATAATTCCTTTTGGAACCATATATGATCATTATTTGTTGTCATAAGTGTTCGTGGTAAGCTTGAGTTAATGAAATCGGTACAAGTTGTAAACCGGTAAATTGGTCATTTAAAGGCAAATTGGTTGGTTCCACCACCCAATGGGACTCCCTGACGGTATTAGGGATCATGGTAAACATTGCGGCTATTTTAATTTTCAGGCAAAAAAAGTCAAAAATTACAAAATTAAAGGCTAATATCCACGCTTTTTGAGAAATTTTGAAGGACTCGGGGCCCGGTGTCGAAAAGTCTTAAAATTCTAGGGGATACATCTCGGGGTCATATAATGTCGCTTGGAGCCATTTATGATCATTATATGTTGTCACAAATGTTCGTGGTAGGCTTGATTTAATGAAATCGGTGCAAATTGTAAACTAGTAAATTGGTTGTTTGAAGGAAAATTGGATAGTTCAACCAACAAAATTGGACTTCCAGAGGGTGTTAGGGACCATAGTAAAAACTTTGGCAATTTTTATTTACAGGCGAAAAAAGCCAAACAATTCAAAATTGAAGGCCTATTTCCACGCTTTTTGAGAAATTTTGGAGGTTTCGGGGTACGATGTCGAATATCCTTGAGATTTTAGGAAATACATCTCGGGGTCATATAATGACGTTTGAAACCATATATGATCATTATGTGTTGTCTATGTTCGTGGTATGCTTGATTTAATGAAATCAGTGCAAGTTATAAACCGGTAAATAGGCCGTTTAAACGCAAATTGGATGGTTCCACCAACCCAATTGGACTACAGAAGGATATAAGGGACCGTGATAAACATTTTGGCAACTATTATTTTCGAGCGAAAAAAGTCTGAAAATTCCCAAAAAAAACAAGGCTAATATCCACGCTTTTTGAGAAATTTTGGAGGTTTCAGGGCCCAATATCGAAAAGCCTTTAAATTCTAAGGAATACATCTCAGGGTCATATAACGTTGTTTGGAATCATATTTAATCATTATTTGTTGTTATAAATGTTCGTGGTAGGCTTGAGTTAATGAAATCGGTGTAAATTGTAAACTGGTAAATTGGTTGTTTAAAGACAAATTGGATTATTCCACCCACACAATTGGACTACCGGAGGGTATTAAGGACCATGGTAAACATTTCGGCAATTTTTTTTCCGGGTGAAAAAAAAAGTCAAAAAATTCCGAAATTGAAGGCTAATATTCACACTTTACAATTTCAGTACCCGGTTTCGAACAATCTTGAAAGTCTAAGGGATATATCATGGGGTCATATAATGCTGTTTGGAACCATATATGATCATTATTTTTTGTCATAAATGTTTGTGGTAAGGTTAAGTTAATGCAATCGGCACAAGTTGTAAACCGTTAAATTGGTCGTTTAAAGGCAAACTGGATAGTTCCACCCACCCAATTGGAATCTCGGAGGGTATTATAGACCATGGTAAAATTTTCGAAAATTTTTGTTTCCTGGTGAAAAAAAATCAAAAAATTCCAAAATTCAAGTTTAATATTCACGCTTTTTGAGAAATTTTGAAGGTTTCGGAGTCCGTAGACGAAAAGACTCGATATTTTAGGGGATACAACTCGGGGTCATATAATGCCGTTTGGAACCATATATAATCATATATGTTGTCATAAATGTTCGTGATAGACTTGAATTAATGACATCAGTGCAAGTTGTAAATCGGTAAATTGGTCGTTTAAAGGCAAATTGGTTGGTTCCACCTTCTAAATCTGACTCCCGGATCGGAGGGTATTAGGAACCATGACAAACATTTCGGTAATTTTAATTTCCGAGTGAAAAAAGTCAAAAAATTCAAAAATTGAAGGCTAATATCTACGTTTTTTTAGAAATTTTGGATTCTTCAGGGCCCAATGTCTAAAAGTCTTGAAATTCTAGTGAATAGATCTCGTGGTCATATAATGTCGTTTGGACCCATATATGATCATTATTTGTTGTCATAAATGTTCGTGGTAGGCTTTAATTAATGAAATCGGTGCAGGTTGTAAACCGGTAAATTGACCATTTAAAGAAAATTGGATAGTTCAACTCACCCAATTGGACTCGCGTGGGATATTAGGAACCATGGTAAAAAATTTCGGAAATTTCAAGTTGCGGGCGAAAAAAGTCAAAAAATTCAAAAATTAAAGGCTTATATCCACACTTTTTAAGAAATTTTGGATGTTTCAGGTCACGGTGTCGAAAAGCCTTGAGATTTTAGGGAATACATCTCAGGGTCATATAATGACGTTTGGAACCGTAGATGATCATTATATGTTGTCATAAATGTCCGTGCTAGGCTTAAGTTAATGAAATCGATGAAAATTGTAAATCGGTAAATTGGTCGTTTAAAGGCAAGTTGGATGGTTTCACCCACCCAATTGGACTCCCGGAGGGCGTTAGTGACCACGATAAACATTTCATCAATTTTTATTTCTGGATGAAAAAAATCAAAAAATTCCAAAATTCAAGTCTAATATTCACGATATTTGAGAAATTTTGAAGGTTTCAGAGTCCGTTGACGAAAAGACTCGAGATTTTAGGGGATACATCTCGAGGTCATATAATGCCGTTTGGAACCATATATAATCATATATATTGTCATAAATGTTCGTGATAGGCTTGAATTAATGAAATCGGTGCAAGTTGTAAATCGGTAAATTGGCCGTTTAAAGGCAAATTGGTTGGTTCAACCTACCCAATTGGACTCCCGGAGGGTATTAGTAACCATGGCAAATATTTCGGTAATTTTAATTTCCGAGCGAAAAAAAGTTAAAAAATTCAAAAATTGAAGGCTTATATCCACGTTTTTTGAAAAATTTTGGATTCTTCGGGGCCCGGTGTCTAAAAGTCTTGAAATTATAGGGAATAAATCTCGTGGTCATATAATGTCGTTTGGACCCATATATGATCATTATTTGTTGTCATATATGTTTGTGGTAGCTGGTAGGCTTTAATTAATAAAATCGGTGTAGGTTGTAAAACGGTAATTTAGTTGTTTAAAGGAAAATTGGATGATTCCACCTACCCAATTGGACTCCCGGAGGGTATTAGGGACCATGGTAAATATTTCGGCAATTTTTTTTCCGGCCAAAAAAAGGTCAAAAAAATTCCAAAATTGAAGGCTATCCACGGTTTTTGAGAATTTTTGGAGGTTTCGGGTCACGGTGTCGAAAAGCCTTGATATTTTAGGGAATATATCTCGGGGGTCATATAATGATGTTTGGAACAATATATGATCATTATATGTTGTCATAAATGTTCGTGGTAGGGTAGAATTAATGAAATCGGTGCAAGTTGTAAATCGGTAAATTGGTCGTTTAAAGGCAAATTGGTTGGTGTAGACACCCATTTGTGTCTCCCCAAAAACAAACTTGGTGATGAGTACCTTTCACGTCGAATCATAATCGAATGAAGTGAAAGTGTGGAAAGTTTAGTGTTGCGGAAAGTTTTAATTTCTTTTCTCCTCTCTCTGTTTTTGAAAACTTATTTTAAGAAAACAGCCAATCCATTTTGGTTGGTCCATGATATGGGTCCAATAGTAGTGTAGTTGGATGGGGCTTGCAAATACCTTTCCAACGATATATTATAAGCCCAATTCCGATGAATATTAAGGAAGTTATGGCCAATTCACTAAACTGGGCCCGGTTTGAGCTTTATATGCGGCCCAATGATCTAGAGGAGGGCCTAATATGACTTGTCATTCCTAATGCAATTAGGAATGGTTTTAGTCTTCTAGATTCTTCTAGAAGGTTCTTTTCATTCCTAATTCAATTAGCATAGATAAATTGACTTTTGTTGACTTTTCAGAGTTTTAATTAAAATCAAAAAAGCATTTTCGAGGAAAAGACACGATTTTATCCTCCAGTACGGCAAACTTATCTGATTTTCGAAAACGCGTCAAAAACAGGCCTGGCGCCTGACTCCGGGCATTGGCGCCTGGAGTTAGGCTTGGCGCTTGGCGCTAGTGTTGGCGCCTGGCGCCAGTTAGCCAGGGTTGGCGCCAGCTCTGTTTCAGTTGCGCCAGGACTCTGTCTGTTAATTTATCTTTTTGGCTGATTTTCTCTATAAATAACGACGTAAAAACTCTGTTTTAACTCACCAATTCTCATCAACAATCAGTTTTCAATTATATTCACCTACAATCAGTTTTCATTCATCAATTCTCTCTCATTCTCTTCTATAATCATTCATCCATCTCTCTTTTTTCTAAACCTTGCTTGTACATACAAAATTCCGCATTCGCAATATCTAGAAACACCTAGCCATATTCGAAGTTGCCTTCGCCCTAGACGTGAAAGGTTTAATTTCTGAGGGTTTGGTCCCAAATCTCTATTTCAATTATTTAATTTAATTGTTTGTTTATTATTTTCCTTGAAGTTACTAACGTGTGTATTTTGTTATTAGAAAGAGGTACGAGGCATCAAAGTAAGTACTTTAATGATTTTTATTGATGTTATGATGTTATGATCATGTTTAAATTGTTATTATGACATTCCTAGTATCATGTCTAGGGTAACTTTAATATTAAATATGATTGTTACGATGCCTTTTATTCTCTTCCTAATATTTATGATTGTTAGTATCATGTTAGGGTTAAAGATTTGATTTTTATTGCTTAGTGACATGCTAGGGTTTGTTATTAATCTTGTTAGTATCATGCCTAGGATCTTGCTATTATTATGCTTTAATATTAACATGAACATGATTATGATTATAATTGTTATAATTTATGATGATTATGAATGTTATTATTATCATTGTTTTTATGATTATTATTTTAATATGACGATTATTATTATTGTTATTATTATTATTATGATGATTATTTCATTGCATGCTATAATTTTATGATCATGATTATATTTATTATTATAATTTATTATGTTGCTTGATGATATTTATTGTTATTGCTTGATCACACCTTTTATGCATGTTTAAAGGAAATCTATACTTGTAATCACGCTTATATAAGATATTTAATAATCTTGTTTAGGGTTAATTTGATTATAATTTCAAGTGATCGCCAATAATAGATTTATTTGTGCATTAATATTCAACCAACATAGATAAACAGGTTTAGGGTAATCCTATTGTTTGCATGTTAGTCAGAAAGCGCACATGAATACGATCTGAATAAAGTAGAGGCCTATTATTAGGGCAGGTTCAATCTCTTTTAGGTTGAATTTGTACCTTCATCCCCGAACCCTTATTTGGCTCAAGACCATATGGAGTTGACGATCTCTTGGATCGTTAAGGGGTGTAACCTTCACCCTGTGAACGGTTTACAAGTTCCTAAAACTTGTTGGCGACTCTTTTGCTCTATCTTCTTCCCTTATGGACGCCACCGTACTTTAGTGTATGATCATAGTGGGGTTCAAGATAAGGGTTAACGCTTGAAATTATTCCCTACAGTTGGTTCCACTTACCCTATTGGACTCCCGGAGGATATTAGGAACCATGGTAAAAATTTCGGCTATTTTTATTTCCGGGCGAAAAAAAGTCAAAAAATTCAAAAATTGAAGGCTAATATCCACGCTTTATGTGAAATTTTGGATTCTTCGGGGGCCGGTGTCTAAAAGTCTTGAAATTCTAGGGAATACATCTCATGGTCATATAATGTCGTTTGGACCGATATATGATCATTATTTGTTGTCATAAATGTTCGTGGTAGGCTTGAATTAATGAAATCGGTGCAGGTTGTAAATCGGTAATTTAGCTATAAAAAAGTTAAATAGGATGATTCCACCTACCCAATTAGACTTCCGGAGGGGATTAGGAACCATGGTAAACGTTTCGGAAATTTTTATTTCCGGCCAAAAAAAGGTCAAAAAATTCCAAAATTGAAGGCTTATATCCACGGTTTTTGAGAAATTTTTGAGGTTTCGGGTCACGGTGTCTAAAATCCTTGATATTTTAGGGAATAAATCTCGGGGTCATATAATGACGTTTGGAACCATATATGATCATTATATGTTGTCATAAATGTTCGTGGTAGGGTAGAATTAATGAAATCGGTGCAAGTTGTAAATCGGTAAATTGGTCGTTTAAAGGCAAATTAGTTGGTTCCACTTACCCTATTGGATTCCCGGAGGATATTAGGAACCATGGTAAACATTTCGGCAATTTTTATTTCCGGGCGAAAAAAGTCAAAAAATTCAAAAATTGAAGGCTAATTATCCACGCTTTTTGAGAAATTTTGGATTCTTCGGGGGCCGGTGTCTAAAAGTCTTGAAATACTAGGGAATACATTTTGTGGTCATATAATGTCGTTTGGACCCATATATGATCATTATTTGTTGTCATAAATGTTCGTGGTAGGCTTGAATTAATGAAATCGGTGTAATTTGTAAATCGGTAATTTAGCTATTTAAAGGCAAATTAGATGATTCCACCTACCCAATTGGACTTCCGGAGGGGATTCGGGATCATGGTAAACGTTTCGGCAAATTTTTTTTCCGGCCAAAAAATTCCAAAATTGAAGGCGTATCCATGGTTTTTGAGAAATTTTGGAAGTTTCGGGTCACGGAGTCGAAAAGCCTTGATATTTTAGGGAATAAATCTCGGGGTCATATAATGACGTTTGGAACCATATATGATCATTATATGTTGTCATAAATGTTCGTGGTAGGGTAGAATTAATGAAATCGGTGCAAGTTGTAAATTGATGATTTAGCTGTTTAAAGGCAAATTGGATGATTCCACCTACCCAATTGGACTCCCGGAGGGGATTAGGGATCATGGTAAATGTTTCGACAATTTTTTTTTTCGGCCAAAAAAAGGTCAAAAAATTCCAAAATTGAAGGCGTATCCATGGTTTTTGAGAAATTTTGGAAGTTTCGGGTCACGGTATCGAAAAGCCTTGATATTTTAGGGAATAAATCTCGGGGTCATATAATGATGTTTGGAACCATATATAATCACTATTTGTTGTCATTAATGTTCGTGGTAGGGTCGAATTAATGAAATCGGTGCAAGTTGTAAATCAGTAAATTGGTCGTTTAAAGGTAAATTGGTTGGTTCCACTTACCCTATTGGACTCCTGGAGGATATTAGGAACCATAGTAAACATTTCGGCAATTTTTATTTCCGGGCGAAAAAAAGTCAAAAAATTTAAAAATTGAAGCTAATATCCACGCTTTTTGAGAAATTTTGGATTTTTCGGGGGCCGGTGTCTAAAAGTCTTGAAATTTTAGGGAATAAATCTCGTGGGCATATAATCTCGTTTGGACCCATATATGATCATTATTTGTTTTCATAAATGTTCGTGGTAGGCTTGAATTAATGAAATCGGTGCAGGTTGTAAATCGGTGATTTAGCTGTTTAAAGGCAAATTGGATGATTCCACCTACCCAATTGGACTGCCGAAGGGGATTAGGGACCATGGTAAACGTTTCGGCAATTTTTTTTCCGACCAAAAAAAGGTCAAAAAATTCAAAAATTCCAAAATCCACGGTTTTTGAGAAATTTTGGAGGTTTCAGGTCACGATGTCGAAATTCCTTGATATTTTAGGGAATATATCTCGGGGACATATAATGACGTTTGGAACCATTTATGATCATTATATGTTGTCATAAATGTTCGTGGTAGGGTCGAATTAATGAAATTGCTGGTGCAAGTTGTAAATCGGTAAATTGGTCGTTTAAAGGCAAATTGGTTGGTTCCACTTACCCTATTGGACTCCCGGAGGATATTAGGAACCATGGTAAATATTTCGGCAATTTTTATTTCCGGGCGAAAAAAAGTTTAAAAATTCAAAAATTGAAGGCTAATATCCACGCTTTTTGAAAAATTTTGGATTCTTCGATGGCCGGTGTCTAAAAGTTTTGAAATTCTAAGGAATACATCTCGTGGTCATATAATGTCGTTTGGACCCATATATGATAATTATTTGAGGTCATAAATTTTCGTGGTAGGCTTGAATTAATGAAATCGGTGCAGGTAGTAAATCGGTAATTTAGTTGTTTAAAGGCAAATTGGATGATTCCACCTACCCAATTGGACTCCCGGGGGGGATTAGGGACCATGGTAAACGTTTCGGAAAATTTTCTTCCCGGCCAAAAAAAGGTCAAAAAATTCCAAAATTGAAGGCTTATATCCACGGTTTTTGAGAAATTTTAGAGGTTTCGGGTCACGGTGTCGAAAAGCCTTGATATTTTAGGGAATAAATCTCGGGGTCATATAATGACGTTTGGAACCATATATGATCATTATATGTTCTCATAAATGTTCGAGGTAGGGTAGAATTAATGAAATCGGTTCAAGTTGTAAATCGGTAAATTGGTCGTTTAAAGGAAAATTGGTTGGTTCCACTTACCCTATTGGATTCCTGGAGGATATTAGGAACCATGGTAAACATTTCGGCAATTTTTATTTCCGGGCGAAAAAAGTCAAAAAAATTCAAAAATTGAAGGCTAATATCCACGCTTTTTGAGAAATTTTGGATTCTTCGGGGGCCGGTGTCTAAAAGTCTTGAAATCCCAGGGAATACATTTCGTGGTCATATAATGTCGTTTGGACCCATATATGATCATCATTTGTTGTCATAAATGTTCGTGGTAGGCTTGAATTAATGAAATCGGTGTAGGTTGTAAATCGGTAATTTAGCTATTTAAAGGCAAATTAGATGATTCCACCTACCCAATTGGACTCCCGGAAGAGATTAGGGATCATGGTAAATGTTTCGACAATTTTTTTTCCGGCCAAAAAAAGGTCAAAAAATTCCAAAATTGAAGGCGTATCCATGGTTTTTGAGAAATTTTGGAAGTTTCGGGTCACGGTATCGAAAAGCCTTGATATTTTAGTGAATATATCTCGGGGTCATATAATGACGTTTGGAACCATATATAATCATTATTTGTTGTCATAAATGTTTGTGGTAGGGTCGAATTAATGAAATCGGTGCAAGTTGTAAATCAGTAAATTGGTCGTTTAAAGGTAAATTGGTTGGTTCCACTTAACCCTATTGGACTCCCGGAGGATATTAGGAACCATAGTAAACATTTCAGCAATTTTTATTTCCGGGCGAAAAAAAGTCAAAAAATTCAAAAATTGAAGGCAATATCCACGCTTTTTAAGAAATTTTGGATTCTTCGAGAGCCGGTGTCTAAAAGTCTTGAAATTCTAGGGAATAAATCTCGTGGGCATATAATCTCGTTTGGACCCATATATGATCATTATTTGTTGTCACAAATGTTCGTGGTAGGCTTGAATTAATGAAATCGGTGCAGGTTGTAAATCGATAATTTAGCTGTTTAAAGGCAAATTGGATGATTCCACCTATCCAATTGGACTCCCAAAGGAGATTAGGGACCATGGTAAACGTTTCGTCAATTTTTTTCGGCCAAAAAAAGGTCAAAAAATTCCAAAATTAAAGGCTTATCCACGGTTTTTGAGAAATTTTGGAGGTTTCGGATCACGGTGTCGAAAAGCCTTGATATTTTAGAGAATATATCTCGGGGTCATATAATGACGTTTGGAACCATATATAATCATTATATGTTGTCATAAATGTTCATGGTAGGGTCGAATTAATAAAATCAGTGCAAGTTGTAAATTGATAAATTAGTCGTTTAAAGGCAAATTGGTTGGTTCCACTTACCCTTTTGGACTCCCGCAGGATATTAGGAACCATGGTAAACATTTTGACAATTTTTTTTTTCTGGGCGAAAAAAAGTCAAAAAATTCAAAAATTGAAGGCTAATATCCACAGTTTTTGAGAAATTTTGGATTCTTCGGGGGGCCGGTGTCTAAAAGTCTTGAAATTCTAGGGAATACATCTCGTGGTCATATAATGTAGTTTGGACCCATATATGATCATTATTTGTTGTCATAAATGTTTGTGGTAGGCTTAAATTAATGAAATCGGTGCAGGTTGTAAATCGGTAATTTAGTTGTTTAAAGGCAAATTGGATGATTCCACCTACCAAATTGGACTTTCGGAGGGGATTAGAGACCATGATAAACGTTTCGGCAAATTTTTTCCGGCCAAAAAAAGGTCAAAAAATTCCAAAATTGAAGGCTTATATCCACGGTTTTTGAGAAATTTTGGAGGTTTCGGGTCACGGTTTCGAAAAGCAATGATATTTTAGGGAATATATCTCCGGGTCATATAATGATGTTTGGAACCATATATGATCATTATATGTTTTCATAAATGTTCGTGGTAGGGTAAAATTAATGAAATCGGTGCAAGTTGTAAATCGGTAAATTGGTCGTTTAAAGGCAAATTGGATGGATCTACCTACCCAATTGGACTCTCGGAGGGTATTACGAACCATGATAAACATTTCAGAAATTTTTATTTCCTGGCGAAAAAAAGTCAAAAAATTCAAAAATTGAAGGCTAATATCCACGGTTTTTGAGAAATTTTGGATTCTTTGGGGGACCGGTGTCTAAAAGTCTTGAAATTCTAGGGAATACATCTCGTGGTCATATAATGTCGTTTGGACCCATATATGATCATTATTTGTTGTCATAAATGTTTGTGGTAGGCTTAAATTAATGAAATTGGTGCAGGTTGTAAATCGGTAATTTAGCTGTTTAAAGGAAAATTGGATGATTCCACCTACCCAATTGGACTTTCAGAGGGGATTAGAGACCATGATAAACGTTTCGGAAAATTTTTCCCGGCCAAAAAAAGGTCAAAAAATTCCAAAATTGAAGGCTTATATCCACGGTTTTTGAGAAATTTTTGAGGTTTCGGGTCACGGTGTCGAAAAGCCTTGATATTTTAGGGAATATATCTCGGGGTCATATAATGACGTTTGGAACCATATATGATCATTATATGTGTTCATAAATTTTGGTGGTAGGGTAGAATTAATGAAATCGGTGCAAGTTGTAATTCGGTAAATTGGTCGTTTAAAGGCAAATTGGTTGGTTCTACCTACCCTATTGGACTCCCAGAGGTATTTCGGCAATTTTTATTTCCGGGCGAAAAAAATTCTAAAAATTCAAAAATTGAAGGCTAATATCCACGCTTTTTGAGAAATTTTGGATTCTTCGGGGGCCGGTGTCTAAAAGTCTTGAAATTCTAGGGAATACATCTCGTGGTCATATAATGTCGTTTGGACCCATATATTATCATTATTTGTTGTCATAAATGTTCGTGGTAGGCTTAAATTAATTAAATTGGTACATGTTGTAAATCGGTTATTTAGCTGTTTAAAGGCAAATTGGATGATTCCACCTACCCAATTGGACTTCAGGAGGGGATTAGAGACCATGATAAACGTTTCGGAAAATTTTTTTCCCGGACAAAAAACGGTCAAAAAATTCCAAAATAGAAGGCTTATATCCACGGTTTTTGAGAAATTTTGGAGGTTTCGGATCACGGTGTCGAAAAGACTTGATATTTTAGAGAATATATCTCGGGGTCATATAATGACGTTTGGAACCATATATGATCATTATATTTGTTCATAAATGTTCGTGGTAGGGTAGAATTAATGAAATCGGTGCAAGTTGTAAATCGGTAAATTGGTCGTTTAAAGACAAATTGGTTGGTTCTACCTACCCCATTGGACTCTTCGGGGGCCGGTGTCTAAAAGTCTTGAAATTCTAGGGAATACATCTCGTGGTCATATAATGTCGTTTGGACCGATATATGATCATTATTTGTTGTCATAAATGTTCGTGGTAGGCTTGAATTAATGAAATCGGTGCAGGTTGTAAATCGATAATTTAGCTTTTTAAAGGAAAATTGGATGATTCCACCTATCCAATTGGACTCCCGGAAGAGATTAGGGACCATGGTAAACGTTTCGTCAATTTTTTTTTGGCCAAAAAAAGGTCAAAAAATTCCAAAATTGAAGGCTTATCCACGGTTTTTGAGAAATTTTGGAGGTTTCGGGTCGCGGTGTCGAAAAGCCTTGATATTTTATGGAATATATCTCGGGGTCATATAATGACGTTTGGAACCATATATAATCATTATATGTTGTCATAAATGTTCGTGGTAAGGTCGAATTAATAAAATCAGTGCAAGTTGTAAATCGGTAAATTGGTTGTTTAAAGGTAAATTGGTTGGTTCCACTTACCTTATTGGACTCCTAGAGTATATAAGGAACCATTGTAAACATTAAGGCAATTTTTATTTCCGGACGAAAAAAAGTCAAAAAATTCAAAAATTGAATATCCACGCTTTTTGAGAAATTTTGGATTCTTAGGGGGCCGGTGTCTAAAAGTCTTGAAATTCTAGGGAATAGATCTCGTGGTCATATAACGTCGTTTGGACCCATATATGATCATTATTTGTTGTCATAAATGTTCGTGGTAGGCTTTAATTAATGAAATCGGTGCAGGTTGTAAATCGGTAATTTAGCTGTTTAAAGGCAAATTGGATGATTCCACCTACCCAAATGGGCTCTTAGAGGGAATTAGGTGTAAAAGTCTTGAAATTCTAGGGAATACATCTCGTGGTCATATAAGGAGGTTAGGACCCATATATGACATTATTTATTGTCATAAATGTTCGTGGTAGGGTAGAATTAATGAAATCGGTGCAAGTTATAAATCGGTAAA
The DNA here is from genome assembly GCF_948465745.1 of Chenopodium album. Lineage (NCBI taxonomy): Eukaryota > Viridiplantae > Streptophyta > Magnoliopsida > Caryophyllales > Amaranthaceae > Chenopodium > Chenopodium album. The sequence goes on along the minus strand of NC_137840.1, from coordinate 76,245,565 downwards.
TTGGTCGTTTAAAGGCACTTTGGTTGGTTCCACCTACTCAATTGGACTTCCGGAGGGTATTAGGAACCATGGTAAACATTTCTACAATTTTTATTTCCAGGCGAAAAAAAGTCAAAAATTCAAAAAAGTCGGTAATATTCACGCTTTTTGAGAAATTTTGAAGGTTTCGGAGTCCGTTGACGAAAAGACTCGAGATTTTAGGGGATACATCTCGGGGTCATATAATGTAATTTGGAACCATATATAATCATATATATTGTCATAAATGTTCGTGATAGGCTTGAATTAATAAATCGGTGCAAGTTGTAAATCGGTAAATTGGCCGTTTAAAGGCTAATTGGTTGGTTCCACCTACCCAATTGGACTTCCGGAGGGTATAAGGAACCATGGCAAACACTTCAGTACTTTTAATTTCCGAGCGAAAAAAGTCAAAAAATTCAAAAATTGAAGGCTAATATCCTTGTTTTTTGAAAATTTTAGATTCTTCGGGGCTCGGTGTCTAAAAGTTTTAAAATTCTAGGGAATACATCTCGTGGTCATATAATGTCGTTTGGGCCCATATATTATCATTATTTGTTGTCATAAATGTTCGTGGTAGGCTTTAATTAATTAAATCGGTGCATGTTGTAAATCGGTAATTTAGCTGTTTATAGGCAAATTGGATGATTTCACCTACCCAATTGGACTCCTGGAGGATATTAGGGACCATGGTAAACATTTCGGAAATTTTTATTCGTGGGCGAAAAAAAGTAAAAAAAAATCAAAAATTGAAGGCTTATATCTACGCTTTTTGAGAAATTTTGGAGGTTTCGGGTCATGGTGTCGAAAAGCCTTGACATTTTAGGGAATACATCTCAGGGTCATATAATGACATTTGGAACCATAGATGATCATTATATGTTGTCATAAAATGTACGTCTTGGGTTATGTTCAAGTCAATAATTTGCAGGTTACAATCAGGTCAGGTCATTTCCTAGTAAGGGTCATATTCGGGTTCAACTAACAATAAATAGATAATTATCATTTTTATCAAGCTAATTATTTCCTTTGACTATAACACTACTACAAAAAACCCCTAATAAGTCGGACTTTTAGAGTCACCTGTACATAAGGTGCGACTTATAAACCTATCGAGTCGCCTCATATTTATTAGGCGACTTGTTAAGTTGGAGTTAAAATCAACAAAGCACTTAACGAGTCGCTTAATATATATGAGGTGACTTGATAAGTTAACAAGTCGCCTCATATATGCATGCGACTCTATAATCCGACTTATTTGATGGTTTAAATTAGATTTTTAAAGTCACCTGTACATAAGGTGCGACTCGAAACCTTGTCGAGTCGCCTTATAATATTAGGCGACTTAATAGGTGAGTTTTCTTATCTACGACTCTCACCTAATTTTATAAGGCGACTCGATAGGTTAAAAAGTCGCACCTTATATACAGGTGACTTTAAAAATCTAATTTAAGCCACCTAATAAGTCGGGTTATAGAGTCACATGCATATATGGTGCGACTTGTAAACCTATCAAGTCACCTCATGTATATTAGGCGACTCATTAGGTGCTTTGTTGATTTTAACCCCAACATAACAGTCGCCTAATAATTATGAGGCGACTCGATATGTTTACAAGTCGCACCTTATATATAGGAGACTCTAAAAGTCCGACTTGTTAGGTGCTTTATTATATGACCACTACCTAATAAGTCGCCTAATACGTAAGACGCGACTCGATAGGTTAATTCTAAAAATGTATATAAAATAGGTACAATATCATATATATCTGAAAAGTAACTTTGGCATAATGGCAAGAACTTCAACCTTCCATGTAAAGAACCAGAGATCAAGCACACTGAGTGTCATAAACACTGACATTATATGAGCTAATAAAAATAGTTGGAAAAAATGTTGATTTTTTACGTGTCGCCTCTTTAAACACAAGCGACACAATAGATTAACCTATGGAGTCGCCTCTTTCAACACAATCGACACAATAGCTTAACAAATACAGTCGCCTAACAACTAATAGGCGACTTATATAAAAGCTATCAAGTCGCCTCAGAGGCGACTCCTAAAGTTGGAAGCTATTGTGTCCGGTGGCTGTGGAGTTGCCTTTAAAGCGATTAGTTAGGTCATTTTCAGGCGACTCGATAGGGGTTTTTTGTAGTAGTGTAATATATATGGAAATATACTAGGAAACTAAATATTATAATTTAGGACGATAATTATCTCCTTTGACCATACAACAAATATATACTATATTTAACTCTTAAATTTGAGGATGATACTCTTTTCTTTTGCTGGCCTGGACCGATTTGGTCTCCCTAAACAAAATGCTTTGATCAACAGTACAATAATAAGTTGGTCTAAATTGCATTTAAGGTGATTTGAAATCGGGTCAAGAACAATTTGGGTTGAATTTTGGTCGGGTCAATAACAAGTTGTGTTGATTTCGAGTCGGGTTAGTAACAGATTGGGTTGAATTTTTGGGTCGGGTTAGTAATAGGTTTGGTAAAATTCGGGTCGGGTCAATAACAAGTCGGGTTTAATTTGGGTCAGGTCAATAACAAGTCGGGTTGATTTCGGGTCGGGTTTGTAACAGGTTGGGTTAAATTCGGGTTAGGTTAGGAACAGGTCGGGTTGAATTCAGGTCATGTTAGTATCAAATCGGGTTAAATTCAGGTTTTGACGGGTTAAAACGGGTTTGGGTCAATTTTGGTTCAAGTCGGGTTCGATTCAGGTAAATAAATTACGGGTTACATTCGGGTCGGGTCATCTTCAGGTTAGTTCATGTTCAGGTTCGGGTTTCACATACTCGAGTCTAGGGTTGGTTTCAGGTCGAGTCGGGTCGGGTTTGGGTCACCATTTTTTCGGGTTCAGATGGGTTGGTTAATAATCGGATTTGAGTCGGTATTTCGGGTTAGGTTAACTTTTGACACTCTTGTCACAATAAAGTTTTTCACTTTCTTATATATCCAACCCAATAACTCGACTCGAACTTGACCCGATATTACTAAAAGAAACCTAAACCTGAGCCAAACTCAACACCCATTTATCATATTTTACAATGGTATTATGATGATATATATTGTCAATTACAATTGTAATGAGTTGAATTGAGCTGAATTGAACTAATTGGAGGTTCACATTTACTGAAATGAGCTGAATTGAACTAATTGGAGGTGACTGAACTGAGTTGAAATGAATATTTTATGGGAGAAGAAAATTTAGAGCTAAACTGAACTGAACTGAACTAAATTGAATTAAACTGAAATTAAGCTGAAGTGAACGGGACCTTAGTTACAGTAATTAGCATGTTACCAACTTTGTGCGATTGGGGCTTAGGGCAAGATTAGCCAACAAAGTAGAGGTTAGTGGTGTAGAAAAATATGGAGTATTAGGCTGAAACAAGAAGAATCGTACCGAATACTTCCCCTTGGCACAAACAAGAGGGATGTACAAAATTGGGTTGTTTGGCGAATGCTGGTTGTTTTGAAGGGACAACTGTTGTTGTGCGACGATTTTGCTGCTGTTGTGGCTAAGATCGGAGGAGGGAAATGGAGGAGGTGGACTCGTTGGCGTCCGGGGAATGTTTGGACACCAACAGCCAGCACGGGAAGGGGGAAGGGTGGCTGACGGGGAAGGGGGGAGAAGTGGTAGTGGGTGGGTGTTTTTTTTTTTTTTTTTTTCTTTTTAAAGTTTTTTATAAAAGTTTAAAAAAAATATTAAATCATTAAATAATTAGATAATGAGTCTCACTTAACAGAATCGAAACAGATTTAAGTAGTACCAAAACCTATATTTTGTACCTTGATGAGTACCAAATAAAATAAAATTTTAGATGAATACCAAAAATCAATAGGAGTCATTTTCGAAGTACCAAAAGTCAGAATTTCCTAAAATGGGCAACAACAAAACAAGTATTATATACAATGTCTACTTACTTGGCCTTTTTTTTTTTTTTTTCCCAATTCATTTACATTTCAGAATTTTCCAGCCACTCATTAATCATCATTATTAGAATTTTGAACAGGAATTCTCTATGTGAAACGCTTCTTGAAAAGACAATACCGTTTGGATAGATCCTTGGGCTTCATCTTGCTCTTCAAGTGTCCTCTCTTATGTCCAGTACTGCACAGTAGATGGTCGGCATATAACTATATAAGTCAGGGCAATCCAACAGTATTTCACAAAATACATGCGCTTAACTTCTGGGGTTAAGATTTTGTTTAATCTTTAGAAGAAACCAAATGCCAAATCACAATGAACCAAAGCCTAGGAATGCTGGTCTTAAAGAGATATAACATCTCGTATAATGATAATGGAGTTGGTGACTACAAGTTTAAAATTGTCAAGCAATAAGCAGATTGCGGAAAAATTATGCAAATTTCTTTAGCCTAAGAACGGGTTAATAAGCATGGCATTCAAAAACCAGATACCCTTACTTGTAGTCCGTGTAAACCATCCCACCAACACTCAACATAACACTCATAGATCCTGAGGTACGACGTGCTTTCTCAAGGGCTATTTCATCAGCATCTTCATCCAACATCTCCAGATCAACAGCTTCATCCCCAGCAGTTAGCACCTGTTACCAGAATCTGAAATCAGACACTATAAAAGATTCTTTTTTCAGCAGCATCTTGTGTGGTGTACCAATAAACTCATTAATACAAGCTTATATTGATAAATGTGACTTCCATTGCAAAGACCGACGGGAGAGGTAGCCTGACCAAAAGCTGCTAAATCATGCTCTCTTTTAAATACAGCATCAAATCTAAGTAATAAAGACCAACTACTTTTTTCCTGTGCCAACTACCTTGCCCTTACCAAAGAAGCATCAGTTTCATCACCAAAACTCAACGCTAATGTCATAACAGTTAAAAGATATTCTTGATTTGAGTCAAGGAGGAATAGACAGATACCTTTTTTCAGGAGGAAAAATAAAGCAGCCAGATGTTGAAAAGTGGGATACTTTCCTCAGGAGATCTCTCTGTTCCTGAACCGAGCTATAGCTGAGTTCTGATCCACAATCAGGAGGTAAACTTGTGATTACCTACAGCAGAAATGAACCATCATACCACTTAACACATTTGTATAGCATAAACCCATTTGGATGATAGCAAGAGTCCGTAGATTAGAAGGGCCAAACACAAGCAGAAATTAAAAAAAAAAACATACTTCATAGTGAAAAGTGGTTATTCTGGTACAAATGCACATAAGCTACACGGCATATATATCAATAACTAGCACCATGCAAAATAAATTGAAAAAAACTTGTTTCCAATCAGCCTATAAAGAACAGAAAATCAGAAAATCAAGTAAGAACACGCAAGTATCCAAGTTTAGCAAGAAAACAAATACAACACCAACTCCAGAACAATTTCATTTCTAAACATAAATTTAGTAAAGAAATAAAAGGATACGAGGAAAAAATCTAGTTGATTGTCATATACTCATATGGCTGATTTCAGATTACATGCCAGCCAAATACTAAGAAGAATTGGAGCTACACCATCATAAATCATTTCTCTAATACAGGCAAAACAATAAATAAGATGGCAAATCCATATATAGTAACTTGTTAAAAGCGAAAGAATAAACTGCAGCCAGCAGCAAAATAACTTTAAACATCAAACTATCTAATGACAGTAAGGACAGCTGATAAATATCATAAACACCTTCACACTAAAGAGCACTATATGTCAACTGCAAAGATCTAACCAGAATCCACAAAAAAAAAAAAAAATACAAGATATTACCTTAAAGCTGCAACCTTGGTCAATTAAAAACTGCTGTCTTTTAGTTGAGTAATACATCTCCTACATTTAAGAGGAAATATTGAGAAAGAATATAAAAATTATTATTAAAGAGATTAGAATTTCCCAAAAAGAATTGCTTTACCAATTACATGCAGACAGTATCTGTGTGTCAGACTGTCAGTAGATACAATTGAATAGAAAAAGGCATTATACTCTTCCTTATCCCCAGCAATCCTGTCTTCAGGCCGACCCTACCAATTACAGAGAAGAATTTTTGTTTTAGAAAAAAGGCAATAAATAGCAGCTACGTAAATTTCCAATTCAAAGCTCTTACAACAAAACAGAATTAGAGGGAAAATGGTGAAATAGATTCTTTAAAAGTAATCCATGTAACTGTATTAATATGAAACCAGATAAGAAAAGGTATACACTATACACAGATAGGGGAATATTGCTATCAGTCAAATTAATCTTCATCCTTCTTCACTAATTGTAGAGACATCAGAATTGGAAAGTTTATAAGTTAACAAATTAGCGGCTTCCCAATGCAAATATAATACTGAATTCTGAGACCCTGGCAACAATTTCAGTTAATTCTTTGGATGTTAAGTAACAAAAATGCAAAAATCATAATGGGATTTCAAAGCAGGTGCAAGATAAAAATTGGGTTCCTCAGACTACTACTGCACTTAGAGCAAGCTCTTAAACTTTGTATCAATCAATCAAAGCCTTAATTTTGGGACGTCCTATAAGTGGCTTAAACTTTGTATACTTAACAAATTAAGCAATGTCCCTGTATTTCATTTCCAGTAACCCTGGGGCATACCTCAGATAGTATAACAATTATATGTTTCTATTCCCACCACCCAGGGGTTATTTGAGAATAGATGAAAAGGAAAAAGAAAAACAAACAAGAATGGTAACGTATAATTAAAGCACCCTCTTCAGACCAAAAAGAATATGTGAGAGCACAAACCTTTGCCCTAAGGACGGCCAAGACGCTGAGCTTCTTGACGTCTAGACCCAGCATGTGATGAAATTTGAATAATCACATTCGCTTGGGGTATATCAATGGAATTATCGCCAATCTAATATCAAAAGAACAAAATATAAATAACTTACACTATTGTTTTGGCAAGAAAATTAATCCAAATGAAGATAAATGTTATCATGCCAGCAATATTCAACCAGATTGCTAAAAAGTTTAATATGACACTTATCTGATAATTAAAGTTAGTTAAGACACTATAAAACCACAAATCCTAAGCCTTTCTCACACTTTGTTCACCTACCATTAGCAAATTATAGTCCCATCTAAAAAAATCAATTTAAACAAAAACTTTTGCATGCCCCCGGTTTACAATAATTTTATCGAACATTTTGCGAAAAGTTACCCTTTTTTCTTATAAAAGTGACCCTTTTTTTTTTTACAAAAGTGACCCATATTTTCACAAAAGTGACCCTTTTTTTCACAAAAGTGATCCTTTTTTACAAAAATGATCCTTTTTTTTTTTCACAGAAGTGACCCGTTATTTTCACAAAAGTGACCCCTTTTTTTTCACAAAAGTAATTAAGATACATATGCAAAACAGAGTATCAAAAGGCAAGGGTTTTGGCGCGAACCGCTTGCCAATATATATAATGACAAGCGGTTTGGGGTTGAACCGCTTGCCATTACATATATTGGCAAGCGGTTCAACCCAAAACCGCTTGCCAATTAGAAAAAAAAACCCTAAAAGCGCTTACCCCTCCTCTTTTATTTCTCCTCCTCTTCCTTACCCCGGGCTGCTCTCTCTCTCTCTCTCCTCTTTCATTTCGCCCCTTTCTTCTTTCATTTCGGCTGCTCTCTTCTACTCTCGTTTTCCCTCTCTCTCCTCTTCCCTCTAACTCGCCCTTTCTACTTTCATTTTCTCTATTCTTTGTTCTTTCTCATCTCATCAAATTTGAACATAATTGGGTATTTTCGAGCTAATTTCGAGGATAATTTCAACCAAATTTCGAACAATTTTGAACAATTTGGAGCAAATTCGTGCATGCATGTGGGTGTATAAGTTTTTTAGGTCAAATTCGACCATGAAAACTCTAGATCTAGAGTTTTTATGGTCGAATTTGACCTTTAAAACCATAATTTGAAGCCAAAATCGGGTTAGATTGATGGTTTTTTTAATTTTTATTTCGATTTTAGTTTTATTTTTTATTTTAATTTTAATTTGATTCGTGGTGGGTGGTGGTCGTGGGTGGAGGTCGTGGTGGGTGGGGGTCTGGTTTGGGTTAGGGTCGTGGGTGGGTTGGGGTCTGGTTTGGGTTAGGGTCGTGGGTGGGTGGGGGTCTGGTTTGGGTTAGGGTCGTGGGTGGGTGGTGGTCGTGGGTGGAGGTCGTGGTGGGTGGGGGTCTGGTTTGAGTTTTTAGCTTTAAAATTTTGTTGTTTATAATTTAAGATCTGAATTTTTTTTTTTTTTTTTTTTTTTTTTTTACACAAAAGATCTGAAATTAAGTTACTTATTGTTGTTTATTTTTTCAATATATAATGTTTGTGTTTCAATTTAACCACCACGGGTAAAGGTGGTTGGTGGTGGCGACTGGTGGCGGCTGGTGGCGCGTGCGGCTGGAGGTGCGCGCGGCTGGTGGTATGTGCACGGCTGATGAACAAGAGCAGCTAGCATCAGTTGTAATATGCTTGAATTTTTTTTTTTTTTTTTATGAAAATGTAATATTACAACAATTAATTAATAAAAAATATTAATGTTTTTGCATATATTATGTTTGTGTTTCAATTTAATTGGAAAAACTGAAAAAAAAAATATTATTTTTTATACCCATAATGGGCAGCGGTTTGGCGCCAAAACCGCTGCCCTTTCACTACAAATGGCAAGCGGTTCAGAACCGCTTGCCATTTAAAAGGCTAATGGCAAAGCCCCCCAATGGCATGCGGTTCAAAACCGCTTCCCATTAGGGGGTTTGAACTGCTTCCCATCACGTTTATTCTACTAGTGAATTTTACCCAATTTATTCATTGATTAGCTCGAAGTTGAAAAATCAACAACAAAAATTTTTTTTAAAAAAAAGCAATAATTTGAAGAAAAAATGCATAAAATTGAAATATCAAAATCAAAACAGAAGAAAATGATCAAAATCGAAAACAATGGTGAAGTGAAATTTGATGATGATGTTGTAGAAGAAGTAATTGACTTGAAATCGTACTCGAGAAGTGAAGTTACAATAATTGATACGAGTTTTGATGAATGGAAATCAGATAAATGGGTGTTTAGGAAGAATGATGAATGGAAAATCAAGGATAAGAGGAGTAAATTTAAACCAAGGGTTTCAGGTGGGAAGAAGATGAATTTTTTGGTTGATAATTCACCGAAACTCACTACAAGCCTCCAAGGAAGAGAGATGGAAGGTAATAGGACCCACACGTGATGAAGGAAGATGATAAATTGAATAATTTATGCAACCAAATAATAAACTGAAAGAAGAATATGAAATGACGAAGAAAGAGAGAGATGGAAGGTAATAGGGCCCACACGTGCCCAACTTGTTTTGCTCTTTACTGATTTACAATATGGTTACTGTACATCAGATTTTTTTAAACATTTGTGCAATTTAAAACAGAATTCTCACAGATTTTCATTCAGTGGAGACAGGTTATTCAAACAGTGTAGTAGAATTTTGTTTGGGCTACAATAGAAAAGAGTTGGATGAACTACAAATTCTTCGACTTCTCTAAAGCCACAAATCTTAAGTATTTCTTACACATTTCTCGCATATGCAACACACCAACCTACCAAGCCACCAATCCTGCACACATACAGCAGAAGAGGACATCCACAGAGGGGCGCTCACAACTCACCAGACAACCAACAACAATCACAAGCAGGGCAAGGGGACAACTAAAGTACTTTTCAGCAATTTCCTTGGCAGCTTATGGCATGAAGACAAAAGTAGTTATGATAGTAATTAAAGCTAAGTCACATGTAGTAAATTGTAAGGAGTTAAATAGAAAGTTGGGAGGGGTAAAAGAATTCATTGGAAAAGTTTGTGATAGCTTAATAGTTGTAGCCGTGTAGTTAACTCTCAAAGCCTTTCGGCTATATCAATCCAATCCATTGTCTTCTGCCTACTTCTCTTCTCTTTTGCTTGAATTCGGTTGAGTTAGTGCGCTGTCCGTTGCAAGTGGTATCACAGCAGGCATGGCTCCGGCATCGAACACTCAGCGAATTGAAGCCCTTGAGGGCCATGTGTTGGATATGGTCACAAAAGTGGGTGACGGAGAAAACTCCATTCAAGCCATCCTGACCAAAACATCACGGAGAGCATGGAGGCACTCCAGAAATCCTTGTCGGAGCAGTTTAACCGGCAGCAGAACACCGAGGCACAGCGGATTGAGGGGAGGATAGATCGATTTCGGGAAGACCACACCCAACAAATCGCTTTGGTTAGACGCGACCAGGACAAATTTTTTGAGGAGATGCGTGGAGCCATCGAGTCCGTACGTGCTGGAAAAAAACCTCCGGGCCATATGGAGGACGAGGCGGCGTCTGGCGCCGGTGGGTCTCCCCCGGAGGCCTTTCAGTCTAAACAACGGTAACGGCCAAAACAGAGAGCAACCGATTAGGGGGTATGACCAGGGAGACAGTTATGGAGGTTGAGGGAATTGGAAGTTTCGGAAGCTGGATATGCCCCTCTTCTCCGGCGACGACCCAGATGGGTGGTTGCTGAGGGCGGAGCAATATTTTCAATTTTATCAACTCTCGGAGCAGGAACAACTTCAGGCTGCTATGGTATCAATGGAGGGAGACGGGTTGAGATGGTATCAATGGGAGAATCGTCGGCGGCCGTTGCGAGGGTGGGAGGACTTGAAGCACCGCATACTCACCCAGTTCCGACCGACCAACGTTGGGTCATTGCACGAGCAGTGGCTGGCGGTTGAGCACACTTCTACCGTGGCGGAGTATCGGAGGGAATTTATCGAGAAGGCTGCACTGCTTTCCGATGTGTCGGAGAGTTTGATGAAGGGTCAGTGGACTGAGGGAGGACATACGAGCTGAAGTATGGATGCTAAACCCATTTACCTTGGAGCAGGCTATGGACTTGGCCACTAGGGTGGAGGAAAGGAATCGGGTCCACGGGTTAAAAAAATCAAACGGGGCATTCTCCAAACCCAGCCCATATTCGTATTTCAACAAAAGCCCAGCCAACACCATATTAGGGGGAGGTGGGTCAGCCCAACCTTCTTCTCTCCAACATAGCAAGTAAAGCCCCTCAAAGTTCAGTTGGGTCTATTGGATCAACTGGATCAACCCCAAGCAAAATCACTCCTAGCTACTCAGGTGGAGTAAGAAGATTGACAGAAAAGGAGATGCAAGATAAAAAGGCTAAAGGCCTTTGCTTCAAGTGTGATGGGAAGTAGGACTTCAACCATGTGTGTCGTGCTAAGGAGTTTAGTGTGTTACTGGTAGAAGAGGAGGACGGGGAGTAGGAAGAGCGTGAGTTTACTGCCATTGAAGGTTCTTCAAGTGAGGGTGTCGAGGTTCCCGTTTCAACGTCGATGAACTCACTAGTTGGACTTACTAATCCTAAAACATTGAAGTTAATTGGTGAGATCAATGGAAAGAAGGTGGTAGTAATGATAGACTCGGGGGCTACGCATAATTTCATTTCCTTGCATACGGTGGAGAAGTTGGGAATGGTGATAGAAGGGAGTGGTACGTTTGGAGTATCATTAGGAAATGGCGAGACAGTGAGGGGACAGGGCTTGTGTGTTGGAGTGCACCTCAAATTGGGTGACAAGGTGGAGGTAGTGGAGGACTTCCTACCCCTCCAATTGGGGAACTTCGAGGTAATCCTCGGCGTCCAATGGCTTGAGAAGTTGGGAACGGTCCTTACAAATTGGAAAACTCAAGAGATGAGCTTCACGGTGAATGGCAAAACCGCGTGTGTTAGGGGAGACCCCTCCTTAGCACGTACCGGGGTTACTCTTTAAGGCCATGGTTAAGTCGTTGTGCAAGGAGAAGGGCGGCTTCTTGGTGGAGTTTAGTCATATGGAAGGCGTGAGCAGGGAGGAGAAATTCCAGAATTTTTAAAGTCCGAAATTGAGCAATTTGCGGGGATTTTCGAGAGTCCTAAGGGGTTACATCCGAGTCGTGGGCGTGATCATGCCATTGTTCTTAAGGATGGTAGCAACCCGGTGAGTGTTAGGCCCTATCGATATCCTCAATTTCAAAAGGATGAGATAGAAAGGCTTATAGGAGAAATGTTGACCGCGGGAATCATCAAACCATCTACTAGCCCTTTTTCAAGCCCGGTCCTTTTGGTCAAGAAAAAAGATGGCTCTCGGAGGTTTTGTGTGGATTATAGGGCACTTAACAAAGAAACGGTGCCGGATAAATACCCTATTCCGGTTATCGATGAACTCCTTGATGAGCTACATGGGGCACAAGTGTTCTCCAAACTTGATCTCAAGGCCGGCTACCATCAAATTGGTGAAACCCGAAGACACTCATAAGACGGCGTTCCGAACTCACGAGGGTCACTATGAATTTTTGGTGACGCCGTTTGGCCTAACTAATGCTCCGGCGACCTTCTAATAGCTCATGAATGAGGTATTTCGCCCCTATTTGAGAAAATTTGTGCTTGTGTTTTTTGATGATATTCTTGTTTATAGTGATAGCAAGGAAGCTCATGTCAAGCATTTGCAAGTAGTCTTAGCTACGTTGAGGGATCACACATTGTATGCCAATAAGAAAAAATGTGAGTTTGGAAAAGAAGAGGTTGCTTACTTGGGTCACATAATTTCAAAGCATGGGGGTGGCAGTGGATCAAGAAAAGGTGAGGTCCATGCTCAATTGGCCCATTCCCAAAACCTTAAGGGAGTTTAGAGGGTTTTTGGGCCTAACGGGCTATTATAGGAAGTTTATATCTCAATATGCACATATTGCCCATCCACTCACTAACCAACTTAAAAAAAGACAACTTTAAGTGGTCAGTGGAGGCCACTTGCGCATTCGAGAAACTCAAGCAGGCCATGGCTGAAGCTCCTGTACTCGCCATGCCCGATTTCCACAAGGATTTCATCGTGGAGACCGACGCCTCGGGGTTTGGCCTCGGGGCCGTCCTGATGCAAGAGGGCAGACTAATCGCCTTCTACAGCAAGGTTCTAGGGCCTACAAGTCGCGGCAAAACGGTGTACGAAAAGGAGTTGATGGCGGTTTGTTTAGCGGTGCAAAAATGGAAACATTACCTCTTGGGTCGAAAATTTGTGGTGAGGAGTGATCAACAGGTTCATCACTCAACAACACGAAGTGGCCATGGAATACCAAAAGTGGATTCGCAAATTAATTGGGTTTGATTTTGACTTGCAATATAAACCCGGTACGGCAAATCGGGTTTCGGGCCCTAGTCAGTACGCAAGGGGTGAATTGGGACTCCCTTGAGGCGGAGATAGAGGGGGATGCACTGCTGAAATCGATTAGAAGCGCAATCTTGGAGGGAATGGGGATTGCGGGTTACTCTATTGAAGGTGGGAGGCTGTTGTACAAAGGGAGAGTGGTGATACCAAAACATTCCGGCATAAAATTGACCTTGTTTCGGGCTTATCATGACTCGGTGGAGGGGGGACACTCAGGGGAGACAAAAACATTCTTAAGAATGGCGGGGGAATGGTTTTGGCAAGGGATGAGACGTGACGTCGCCGAGTATGTGAGGGCTTGTGATGTCTACCAAAGAAACAAACTCTCACCGGATTATTGCAACCGTTGCCAATTCCGAGTGCGGTTTGGGAAGACATAACTATGGACTTCATAGAGGGTCTTCCGCGCTCTAAGGGGTCGATACAATTTTGGTGGTGGTAGACCGATTGTCCAAGTATGCACATTTCATTGGGCTGCGCCACCCATTCTCCGCTCTAACTGTGGCAGAAGCATTTGTGAGGGAAGTGGTTCGATTGCACGGTTTTCCGGGAAGCATTGTATCGGACAGAGATAGGGTGTTCTTGAGTTCGTTTTGGAAAGAGTTATTCCGGTTACAGGGACTGACTTGAACAGGAGTACCTCGTACCACCCCCGGACGGATGGGCAAACAGAGGTGGTCAACAAGGGGCTTGAAACTTATCTGCGATGTTTTGTTGGGGATCACCCGAAAGCGTGGGCTAAATGGCTCCATTAGGCCGAGTTTTTGTACAACACGGCTATTCACTCATCCACCCAAATGTCTCCCTTTCGAGTGTTGTATGGTAGGGATCCACCTAAATTAATTAAGGTGGGCACGAGTTGTTCTTATGTGGAGGCGTTGGATGAATTACTGCAGGAGCGTGACTTAATGCTAGATGAGCTCAAGCTGAATTTGTTTCAAGCTCAGCTGAAAATGAAGAAGTATGCAGATGCTAAGCGGCGGGAGGAAGAGTTCCACGTGGGCGATTTTGTGTTCTTGAAATTAAGACCATATAGGCAACGCTCCCTACCTAAGAAGCCATTCGAGAAACTCGCTGCACAATTCTATGGGTCGTATGAAGTTGTGAAACGCATGGGTCAAGTAGCCTACAAATTGGTGCTACCAGGTGAATATCACCCAGTCTTCCATGTGGTGACAGGCCAAGTTCACCCACCATTCCGAATCAGATCACCCCGGAGTTGGAGTTGGTGGTTGAACCAGACACGGTGTTGGACAGCCGGATAATTCAGGGGAAATCCACCGTCCAAGAAGTCTTAATTAAGTGGCTCGGACTGCGTGATTTTGAAGCCACTTGGGAGGAGGCTACCTCGATTCTGCGTCGTTTCCCTGAATTCCACCTTGAGGACAAGGTGGTGCTTTTGGGGGGGGAGTATTGCAACACACCAACCTACCAAGCCACCAATCCTGCACACATACAGCAGAAGAGGACATCCACAGAGGGGCGCTCACAACTCACCAGACAACCAACAACAATCACAAGCAGGGCAAGGGACAACTAAAGTACTTTTCAGCAATTTCCTTGGCAGCTTATGGCATGAAGACAAAAGTAGTTATGACAGTAATTAAAGCTAAGTCACATGTAGTAAATTGTAAGGAGTTAAATAGAAAGTTGGGAGGGGTAAAAGAATTCATTGGAAAAGTTTGTGATAGCTTAATAGTTGTAGGCCTTGTAGCCGTGTAGTTTACTCTCAAAGCCTTTCGGCTATATCAATCCAATCCATTGTCTTCTGCCTACTTCTCTTCTCTTTTGCTTGAATTCGGTTGAGTTAGTGCGTTGTCCGTTGCAGCATACCTTTAGCTAATTATAGTCTCATCTTTAACTCAATGATTAGAGTCCATAGATTTCCATAAGAACTTTAATAGGACTAAAATATAAAAGAGTTGGAACTGGCAATCATCATTCTTTATGATGTCAAAAGGTTTATCGGACTATCCTTCAAAGAATTACAACCAAAAAGATTCCCCCAAACAAGGAAGCATTATTTGAATAAGATTAGATTAATTGAATACCTTAGAGATAAAGATCGTATTCACATCATTAGAAGTTCTGAAGGCCTCTAGAACTTTTGTCCTCTCTAACATGGCTTCCAAATAAACAAAGAAAAATAAGCACAGCTGGGCAATCGCCAAAGTAGACAAAATGCATTTGTACAAGTCATCAATACCTGGTAGCACCATGAATCATAGGTTTCCTAAGCTTCATAGCATACTCGTTGAAAGCAAAAATGTTATAAGCAAAAACTATTATTTTGTCACCACGCTCCCGCTCATGAAATCGAATTAGGAATTCACATGCTCTAAACTTGTTAAGGTTCATCACATATAATGCCTGAAATTATTCCAAAAGGTAATTAAAGACTATTATCAAAGTAATTAAAGCACATAAAGCCACTCTTAACCAAATCCAACCAATTGGCTTCGTACAATTTGGGACCGATAAGGAAGTTCAGATCAGTAATTCTCTCATCCTCTCTCACAAGTGTAGCTGCTGATTTTTTTTTTTTTTTTTTTTTTTTTTATAAATTAAAAAAAAAATAGAGGTGCCACTTTTTCAACTATGTATGGTCGACAAATCGACTCAACAAATAAATAGCATGAATAAAATCATAGCAAAAGTAAATACCAGTAAGCCCAAGTTTGCAATGTGACTTTGTAGTGCTGATAACTTTCCGAAACTTCTGAGCAGGAACGACATGCACCTATGCAGCATCAAATTAAAAGTGGGGAAGTTAGACATTTTTCCTTCAACTTCAAGGTCATTATCATCCTAAAATGCCCAAGGTCCTTCAACACAAGTAGTTACCTCATCCATGCGAAGTAATCCCCATTCTCTATTTCTTATTTCTTCAATAATCTTCTCAGGTTCTTCAGAATGTTTACCATCAAAAGCAATCATGTTGTATGTTGTCACAACTACTCCAACATTCCCATGGAACCTCTCTTTACTGTCAGAGGTGAAACAGCATATGTGCTCATCACTAATAGTGGACCAAAGTTTGAACTCAGATTCCCATTGGTCCACTGATACAGCACTTGCGGCCAGACAAAGGCAGCTCTTCTATATACGGCATGCTGCCGCTACACCAACTAGAGACTTTGCAGCACCACATGGCAACACAATGATGCTAGACCTTGCTCTACCTATAGATTATAGCATAAAACAAAATTTATAAGTATTTGACAAACTAAAGACAATATTTGCTTGAATTAAAACAGATACACCCCAATCGCAAGATATTGATCTAAGACCTCATCATCCATCTCTACATCATAAGCACACAAACCACAAAGGCTTTACCATTCCCAAACATTTTACTCAGACTCTTTTCCTGGTAGGGTCGTGGTTGTGCAAGATGTTTTAACTCCATGTCAAGATCAGGATCAACCTGCAATTCTCAACAGAGCATCAGATAATTGTGGTCAGTTAAGTCCAAATCTTCCCAAATCCCAACACTGAGCACAAGGTAACTATAGGCTGACCATTCCTACTAATAATTATACCCAAACAGAAAATTACTGTGTGCTACATTTTTGAGATTTTGCTTCCAAGTTGAAAGAATTGCTTACTGTGTTATCACAATGAATAGAAAGAGACTTTGACTTTGTCTTACTACCTTAAATGCTAATTTTCACCTTCCTATCTTATCATTTAAATTGCATATAAGAACACTCGTTGCAAAGCTCCTAAGCTCGCATTCAAATCATAAAAGAAGAAAGGAAATCCCTTGTTCAAGTCTGAATCTTGCACAACAACCTACCCTCAGCAACTTTATGTGAATTCTACGAATCCCATTATGATTCTTAAGCCCCAATAAACTATATGATGTTCCCAATTTGTTTGATCAAATTACAACCCTCCAAACTGCATCAAGACCAGCCATGCTCAAAGCAATGTGCATTATTAGAAAAAAGCACCAGTGCATGAAAACCACCCCATTGATCACATTCACAATAAAGTCATTACCCAATGACATGAAAAGCAACCTTAAGCCGTAGACAGCCTAAATTAGAGAATGATGCTCCAATGTCACCTAAAAAAGAGCATTGGATAAGATGTGTATATAACAATATAGAAAAAGCCTTGCTTATGTTAAAATGACTGACCATATCATAAAATCGATAACTATTACATTGCATTACAATTTTACAAAGGTCGGTAATTAAAGGCAATTCAGAGAATAAAGATGAATGATATACCTGCAAATTCCGTCTGGAGAAATCCATAGAGGACGATTCAGATGATCAATTTCAATTCTAGGGTTCTGTAACACATTACCAAATTAGGATTCAAATGAGTAACAAATTTCCAAGTAACCCTAAATTGTGTAATTGAAACTGTATGATGATGACAAAAAGAAACAACATGATACCTCAGAAAGCTGCTTCAATGGAGAAATCGGTAGGTGTAATAGAATCTCACGAAGACGAAAAGTCGTACCCTTTGGAGTTAATCATACCCTTCATTTCTCCATTTTTTTAGGGTTTCGTCGCCGAAATAAGGTAGTGTAGATGGTGTGTCACGAGGAAGAAGCTTCAAGGATCCATTTCCATGGCGGAAGAAGCTTCACTAATGGAGTCAAAAGCTTCAAACGGCGTCAGCTTCAAGGATCCATTTCCAAGCAAGGGAATAGGGAACTAGTAACGGAGTGTTAGGCTTTTTTTTTTTTTTTTTTTTTTTTTTTTTTTTTTGAGAACTGTTAGGCCCTGGTTTACTTTACGTTATTGCTGACTGAAAATTGTACTTCCTCCGTCCTTTTTACTTGGCCTGCTTTGACTTTTACACTATTTATCACCCCTTATTTGCCCATCTTTTGTGAATTGTGAGGAAAAACATATTGGTGTTGATAGTTTTATATTTTTACTTATAAAAATTTAAAGTTATTGATAGTTGAAGTTTTGTATTGACAAGCGTGATAAAAAAAACAGGTCAAGTAAAAAATAACCGAGGAAGTTTTTATTTAGCCCTAATTTTGTTTTTGCTGATTTAAATTACTTTTTACTAAGCTGAAATTAATTTTATTGAAATTAAAATTAATTTCACTAAGGGTTTGTTCTCTTACGTTGAAATTCAGTTCAGTTCAGTTCAGCTCCTAATTTCCTTCTCTTATAAAATATTCATTTCAATTCAGTTTAGTTCAGTTCAGCTCCTAATTTCCTTCTCTTATAAAATATTCATTTCAGTTCAGTTCAACTCAGTTCAATTCAGTTCAGATCAGCTGAGTTCAGTCAATGAGAACAGGCTCTAAATTGAAATTAATGTTACTAACTTCATTATATTTCTCATTTGATATTACGAAGTATATTTTTTTTTAACTAAATTAAAATTATTTTACACTTTATTTTAGTTATAAATGACAAAAGAATATGGTCCAAAATGAATAGAATAGGTTCCAACAAACTGTATAAAGTAAAACGCCAAGGTCAAATTATCAAATTAGTTTAGGTAAAAAAAATCTGAACCCTAATGTAATTACCAATCAAATCAAATAAAACTAGACGATTATTATGAAATTCATATGATGATTACAAAAAGAAACAACTTACCTCAGAAGCTGCTTCAATGGAGAACCGAGAGTCCGAGATGGAGAACAAGTAGAATTTTAATAATAAAAAAATGGTTTATTAGTTTTTTAGTTAAATAAATATAGAGTGAAAAATATAGCCAAATTTACTTGTAGTCTTGTGGTTAGAGCATTGATTTTTCCATCATCAAAGGCCATGTGTTTAAGGCCTTACATTTTTTTTTTCCCTTTCTAGTTTGATTGTAATGTTTTTAATATTTCTTTCAACATATGCAGACTCGAATTATTAGTTATAATTGATATTTTGAATCATGCTATTTGAGACAAATAATGTGTTTAGTGATTTGAATCCACAAAAGAAGATTTGTAAAAATTAGTCATTGCTTAAAGTCCTAAATAGGTGGAGGTTACATTTGATGGATTTTGGAAAACTGCGTAAAATAACTTTGAAACTTGATATTAAGAACATTCGCGGTATGTAATTGTTTTTTTTTTTCCTTTTTTATTTTTTTGACGGTATGGTGCCCTGGCTCCGCACTTGGAGTGTGCTTGCATTGTGCTTTAAGTGAGGAGGATATGTTTTTTTTTTATTATTATTTTTTTGAAGACAAACACGGGGAACATTTATTAGATCAAATCAAGTTCCGCCAAAGTAACAAAACTTTGGGGTATAGAGTCCATACAGATACTTTCACTACTAATACCTTTATCCCATCTAGCGGCTAAATAAGCTACAGTATTCCCCGTCCGTATAACATAAACACAATCGAAGCTAGTAAAATCATTCCTCATTCTATTGATATCCTCATAGAAATGAAAAATAGGAGTCGCACCCTCTTGCTTGTCTCTCTAATAGCACGCACCACATTCAAAGAGTGGCCTTCAAGTATCATATTCCCGAATGTAAAACAAGCGGGAATGTAAAGGTTATTTGCCAATTACTACCGCAAGTTAATACCACTTTGTAAATTACTACCGCAAATTAAAAAAGTTGTGAATTACTACCGCAAAATTTTTTAAGATGTTGCGATTACTACCAAACCCCCATTAAACCCAACTATGACGTCATTATATCCCTTTAACCCATGTTTGACTATGGTTAAGGGCTTTAACCAGCCCCCCCCCCCCCCAAAAAAAAAAAAAAAAATGGGTTAGGGATATAATGACGTCATAGTTAAGGGCTTTAACCCATGTTTGACCATGGTTAAGAGCTTTAACCATGGGTTAAAGTGATATAATGACGTCATAGTTGGGTTTAATGGGGTTTGGGAGTAATCGCAACATCTTAAAATTTTTTGCAGTAGTAATTCACAACTTTTTTAATTTGCGGTAGTAATTTATAAAGTGGTATTAACTTGCGGTAGTAATTGACAAATTTTTACTTTTATTTATGAATCATGAAATATCTCTCAAGAAAGGTTAGAGTCGAATAGGTCACATTGGCCCTAAAACCCATCATATCTTATAGTTGGGCATGGCCCATATATAAATGGGCCTATTGAACTTAATGGACGACCAAACTAATCATAAGGCAAACGTAAGGATCCAAATCATCGACGTCCCAATGTATCAATGATCAACTATTAATGCATTAGGAACTAATCAACAAAAGAAACCGGCAACAAAATTTGATAAGACTTTTTTATTTATGAAGGTGCCGGTCAATTAGATGAAGAATAGTATAACACATGACTACTTGAGTAATGGAAAAAAAATTAAAAAATAAAAAAATAAATTACGATTTAGTTTCACTCCCTCCATCCCTTTTTGTTGTTCCTATTTTGTTTTCATCGTATTTCATTTAAAATATTTTCTTTTATACTAACTTTTACGAGTAAAATTTAATAAAAGTGGAACAAAATGTATCACTTTTACTTATACAAAGTGTTTCGGGTAAAACAATGGGACCTTGTCGAAGGTCCTTTGTAGTGGCGGAAGACTGGCTCGGTCCAAGTAATGCTGGGTTGAGGATTTCCTGCACAACAAACACACGTAAACTGGCCTCAGGGGTGTGTCGAGGAAAGCCCCTTCGATGCCGAAGTCAGTACAATGTGTAGAGAGAGAAAGCTATGCAAGAGAATTAATTGCTTGAGGCTTATGTGAATGAATGCAATGTAAGAGGAGTGAAGGCTTTTATACCTTAGCACAATGAGGAGAAATGGCCTTGAGGCCAAGTGGGCTGACCACGTTGACTGGACCCTTGACTTGACTTGGCATGAATTGGAGATTTTAAACCTTGAACTTGGGCTTTAATTGAATCATTTATGGACCAGGCCTAATTAGGTTTAATTGGACCCAAACACAAAGTTAAAACCAACATATTAAAATTCATCATGGTTACTTAACTCTATTATGAACAATTTTGTGTAAAGATCACATAATATCTTATCTATAAATTATTAAGGTCCATTCATTTTTTAAATTTTTAAGAGGGAGGTCACTTCATTATTTTTATCAGCAAGAGGCACTAGTATAATTGTATAAAGTGTCATATTAATGTCCTAATTGGACCAACCACCCCTCTCCCCAAATGATAATGCAACAGCGATATGCCATAAGCTGATAAATTAAAAATGGGTAAACAATTGAAGATGTCTCATATCATCATATACTCGGTCACTCTTTGTGTGTCGGCAAGCTACAGACAATTTACAAATGTCTAATATTTAGTCGGATCTAAAACCTTGATCACCTGCAATTGATGTTACATATTTTATAGATTGTGCAACTTTTACTCTTATAAAAAAAAAAAAAAAAGTGTGCAATAAAATTATCATAAATAAATGAGAACATTGAGTGATAACACACGCATTCTCGTAATAGATTCAACTTAGTTTGACTAATTTTAGATAAATAATAAGGTGTATTGATATATACAGTCGGGTGCACTGTATATTTGTGAATATTTTGTTCTCATTTTGATAATTGATTTCATTTAATAATCAAATAAAGAGCAAAAACTAACCTTGGGTTAGTTAGATTTATGATATATCCGGTTTATATACTTGTATAACAAATTCTAAATAAGGTTAAATAAGTTTTGAAAATGATTCGGATAAAGGAAAAACCTAAGTTATATGATAAAAAGATAATTTTTGTGTACCAAGTATTATGCTTTAGAAAGATTGTTTTTCACTATACAAAAGTATATCGAAGTAGGATCAAATCTCACCTAAAAGAAATAAAAAGTTAATTTTTTTTTAAAAAAATGACAATAAATAAACATTTATTGCACCTATTTACTTGTAAATTATCGATAAATTTCCAACCTAATTCGGAGTAATAAAACAATGAAGTATATTAGGGCAGCATATAAGATTACGTCATTACCGGATTACTCGTTAATACATTTATCACAAACTTTTTAAAAAAATCGAATGTATTAAAGGGTCCTTTTGTGAATGGGCCACCACAAAAATCTCTACAACCATTCATATCCAAATATTGGGAATATTCATGTAATGTTGTTCACGTATCAGTCAAAGGGTTGGCCCAACCATGCTTCTAATTTGCTACTCCGTGTATTTCAGCGCAATAGAACACCCACCCTCTTTGGTTCCCTATTGTGTCATTTGTGTGAATATTACTACTCCAATATAAAAAAGTATTGTCGAAGAGTTTTAGTGGTTGTTTGGTTGATCATAAAGAATACTCCGTAAATCCGTATTTATAATTGTACTCCCATATTAGATCTAGAACTAGAATACTTGTTTTTTTAAAAAAAAATACTCCGTAATTGTGTAAGATCGAACTAAATAGTAGTGTGTACCAAATTATTTGATCGATTATACGAGTAAGCTAGTAATCTCATACATACATTTCACTTTATAAGAATAATAACAATCTAGAAATGTTTAATATCAATCAAACAAGCGTAATTATATTTTGTTTAAAGTAGAGGATGAAATAAGCCTTGGCCACTGGCTGGTTGGTTGGTGGACCTCTGCATGGCCTATTGGTCAACATCGTCCTTCCTTGAACCAAAACAAGCTTTAGGATATGGCGTAACTTATACTAATACTATTGTGTATTTGTATTATTTTTTTAAAAAAAATACACGTCGTGGACCTTTACTTTACTTGACCAAACAAATCTTAATTTGCTCTAGATATATTATAGTTTCGCTAAAATAATACAGTGGTTGTATACTTGTATTTTGTTTTTTTTTTTTTATAACACGTTTTGGACCTTTAGTTTGGTTGACCAAGCAAATTAGAATTTGCTTTACATACGTATACATTTATGAATACGGAGTACCCTTTTTGTCTCTCTTATGTATTACTCCCTGTAACCAAAGCATATAGACTAAGATAGAGCTCCTCAATATATATAAACAATAAATAAAGACTGTCTAATCTTCTTTAAAAAATCTTCACAATCGCTAGAAAAGTTAACATGTACACGAGTATTTTGTACAACGTTAACAATGCCTATAAAAGTCGGGTAAACAATTTACAAGTAGAATTTCATACAGATTTTTATAGGATTTTTTATGAATATAACACGTTTATTAGGAGTCTAAATTTTGTAACGGATGATCTAGAAATTCATGACATATAACTATATAAGAGTGTATCAAACATTCAAACCATCAAAGTGACACCACAAATTAGTTTATTTAACCTATTGCTCTGAATGGGACCATGCAAACAATATAAAGTCCCTGATGCTCCTCATGCAATATAATGACTCCAATAAGTCACTTCTGCAATGTAAAAAAAAAAAAGAAAAAAGGAGTCACTTCAAAGTGGGGAGCACTAGATTTTAGCACATGATCGGACAAAATTTGGAGTCATTATTAAGTTTGTTTGGTTCAATTCTTGTTTTTTTTAGGAAAAAAACTCATAATTTATAAGGATTAATTAGATTTAAGAAAAATCAATCTACCCTGGCCTAATTCAAGTCACAACTAAAATTAATTAAATTTGTTATTGTAGATAAGTTCGATCAAGTTTGGATAAGTTCATGTGGTAGTTAACACATTTTTGTGAGGAGTTACAATTATAAACATAGGCTATGATTAATTGATTATTGATGCAAGTTGAAGTACAAGTTGTACAACTATGAGTCATTGGGCGCGTAATCGCGTATGGACATTCAGTGAATAATCAAAGTAAAAATGTGCTTTTGAAATATTTCCATAGTAAATGTTCCAAAAAATAATTTGAGAAAAAAATACCGTTAAAATTCTTTGAATTCCAAACAAAGAAAACAAGACATTATATTATAACACTTTCACAAGTTATGAGCATTATTATGATAGAGTGTGTAAATATTATGAATGAATATAAATGTATAATTTTTGAAATCACCTTTCATTACTCACCAAGTCACCATAGTAAATAAATCAACATTTACACTCCACTTTAAACTTTTTTGGAATATTTTACTTATTTTGTCCAATAGCTTAAGATCGAGTATAATTTTACCAAGATTTGACACTCTAATCAGCTCCAATCCCCAACACTTTTTATAGAGTAATTTTCATAATCCAACATTAATTTAAATGTATTAAAAAAAATTATCCCAAAGTACAATCTTAGAGCACCAGCATAATGAGGATTTGTATCCTTTTAGCTCACTTTTTTGTGAAATAGGGGGAAAGGATCCTCTTAAGAAGAGGAAAATGTGGTTTCCTCTTAATGGAAAGGATTCTTTTCCTTGGCTCTTGTGCCAAAAGCTTCATTATTTTTAGTTTATGTTTTTTTTTAAACTATTATATTAATAAATAATTATATAAATAAGAGATAGAATATATAGTGGGGTATATATAAATAGGAGATTGAAAATGGAAAAGGATCCTTATTGATGTTGAAAATATTAGAGAAGGAGAATGAGAAAAAAGATGGAGATAGTAGGAAGTGATATGGAAAAAAGAGAATATAATGTGTCGATTAGAGAAAAAAAGAAATAAAATGGGAAAGGATATATTTATCCTCACCATTGTTGATGCTTATTTGCACAGAATCCAATATCAACCTTGACCCCATCCTATACAAACAGTAGTTAAGCAATGTATTCATGCATAATCCACCTTTCCAAAATTATTGACCATTCATCAAAACAATAATCATTAAAAAATTGTACTAAATAAAATTGTTTGTGTTCATACAACTGTACGTCTCAATGTCCTATAATCTTGGAAGTGTTTTGGTCCTTGGACAAATAACCGGGTTAGGGATCAAACATTAAAAAAATCGAAACTCGATAATTATTCTTAAAATGAAAATTAAAAGAAAGAAGAAGGAAAAAAAAAAAAAAAACACTGGATCTTTCAAATATTGGAAGTTTTGTCTTCGATCTAGAAGTACATGTCAACAATTAGCAAATATTTCGTTTGCATGCAGATGCCGTGAAATAATGGAAAGAGCTACTGATAATTCAAACTAATGCGGGATCAAATTTTCTCTCGATTTTATAACATGTTGCAATTTTTTTTTTTAATTATATTAATTTTAATTTAATCGTTAATATGGAGAAACATTTGGGCTCGAACATGCATTATCCCCTGGGGTTAAAAATCTCACATCTAAATCATAATTGATACTAGTTTTTGGGCCCGAGCGATGTCCCGGATTATTACATGAAACTAATTGATCATTAATTCATGAATATGTGTTTTTTTAAAAAATAATTAAACCATGTGGTTTATACTTATACACATTTCTTTTTCATATTTGTAATATTTTTGATAATTAGCTTAGATAGCTAAATAGTCAATTTTGCCGTAAGTGGTTTGGGGTTCGAATCCTCTTATGTTCATATTTTTTATATTTAGTGATGATGTGGCATGTTGTGATCGATCTTGGGTAGGTGACGTGGCGTCATCGAGTGTTTGTGAACCGATGTGGCGTCATGATTTGTTAGTAAAATCATGTGGCATAATTTGGAAGAGTCTACGTGGCACATGGACGTTTTTATAAACGCCTTTTAATATATTAGTATAGATATATTGGGGTTTGACAACATCGGCGTTATTGCATGAAGTTAGATATTATACCTCCAATCTAATTTTAAGTCAGATTTTTTAAAAAAAAATCTCATGTTATTACTAATAATTTTATTACATGGAGAGTTGTTTTTTTTTTTTTTTTTTTTTTAATGAAATATGTTGCTAAGTACTCATCGGTGTTGAGTCCATCAACAAACTCATGTGTAAATAAAAGTGTCGTCCTTCGTCAAAAGAGTGTAAAAGTGAAAAGGAGTATTTGAATGTATATCCCACAATCCACATTGAACAAAAGAGAAAGTTGAATCCATTTATAAAGTTAAGGGTCTACTCCCCTTGTTGCCATATGATTTTGTGGTAGAATTTCTTTGACTTATAAAGTGGACACTTAAGGCCTGTTCTCATTGACTGAACTCAGCTGAACTGAACTGAACTGAGCTGAACTGAACTGAATTTCAACGTAAGAAAACATGCCCTTATTATGGTGGTTGTAGCCTAACTCGTTTATCATTATTTGTAATTTTTTAATTATATATAGTCAGTGAAGAGTCACTACGTTCCTAAATAATTGATTTGTACTATTCACATATTAACTTTGACCATTATTTTATAGTCATGTATGAGAACAAATTTTATCATGAAATATATTGGTAAATAGGTATTAATATAAGTTTTATAATACCAGTTTGATTGTTTCAATTATTTAGGAACGCAAAAGATTGTAAATTTAAGACTAAAATACGAGTAATACATTATCACACGTGTACCAAGTTTAATCGTGTCAATTATTCTACAGAGTAATATAAAAGCGAGCCCTTTACTTGCATATAACCGTAGGTATATCGGTATATATAGCGGTATAGGTAGTTAAGAGTAAAAAAAGAGGTAGTCCGTAGTTGTTGAAGGACAAACGTAAAGGTGGGCTAAAAAAAAGGGCAGAAAATAAAAGCAGCTCACAAGGAGAGAGAGAGCAGGGTTGAAGAATTAAGAATAGCATGCAACATGTCATGCAGCATGCTGGGCTCGCTGGCGCAACAGTCTGGCAGTAAATGACAGTGGGTGTGGCACCCAGCCTAAGCCTAAGCCTAAGCTAAACATATAGAGCCGATTTCCGTAGTGTAGGCTTCATGAACCAACCTTGGTACCTGCTTCTATTTTTCTGACACTCGTAACATGTTTCATGCTTTCCTCCCTTCCCAACTTCGAACCGTCACTTCATTCTTACATTTTTTCTATTTCTATTTCTACTTCATCACTGCTTTGCTATGTTTTTAATGTTTTTTTTCTCCTATTTTTGGCATTCCTTTTTTAGTCTTTTATTCATGGGTCTACGTCTATGTATGTGTAGGCACAAGTGGGACTTTAATGAATACATGTGTCTAATTGTATTAGGTTTTTGTTGATCGTGGGGATATATGTTAATATGTAGCTGATGATGGAAATTAATTGCAATGATATTGTATGAAGAAGATATTTTGTAGGCGGTAATGAAAATTAATTAAGATATTATCCGTACTTGTAATTTTATAAAAGGTGTCATAGATACAAATAAAGTTTAAAAACAACATCTATGTAACATTTACGTGGTCATGTAAGGAAACAATATACAAAGACAAGAAACATTAACAATCAACACAGTAGAGTATAAAATACTCTGTAACAACTATCAAGTACATTGTCATCACTCGTCATTAGAGGTTATTCTTTACTTCTTACAAACGAATTACAACTACGGTAAACGAGTATAAATTTAAAGTTTCAAAAGTGTTTTTATTACCACCTACAAAATGGGTCCTTGCTTGATAACGAAATCGGACCAAAGTGTCGTCAAAACCTAAGATGAACAATGAATGCATTGTTGTAAGCTAACCAAACCATGAAAAAAAACATGAATGAAAATTCCGGTGGTAACTAACCGTAACAGTAGCAGCCAAAGAAGAAGAATACTCACACAAATACAAGACAACCACAACCTTTCACCTTCCTCACCATTTCACTCTTTTCGAGACTTTTCCTTCTTCTTTTTTCTCTCTCCTCTTAACTTTGTTTTTCTGCTTTAATTATTACTATATTTCCAGTTTAATTCAATTCCAATTCAATTGCAATCCAACAATTCAATTTAATTCAATTCCAAAAATAAAACCCATGTGATGTGAGTAGTACTACTACTATTGTCCTGTATTTATCTCTCTCTCTTTCATTTTCAGATCATTATTTTATTTTATACAGACTATTCCTCTTCTTCCTTCAATTTTTATTTTTAGAGAGAGAAAACAAAACCTGTGAATTCCCCAAGAATTTGTTGGTTTTTGAGGTTCATCTTCTCACTCCTCTCTTCTCCCCAGGTTAGTGTGTTTACAAATCCCTACCCACTTTTTAATTTTTTTTTTGTTTGCTTCCTCTTATTAATATTTTGTTCTAGTACTTTATTTGTTCACATTCTTCGTTTTTCTGGGTAATTATGTGTTGATTTTTATAATTATTAATTATTATTTTAATTTCTTGAAGTTGGGTTTGCTCCCTCCCCCATTTTCGCCGTGATCTGTGTGTTGTTTTGTACTGAAAAATTGATGCTAAATTTTAGTTTTTTATGCATATTAATTTAGTTGATTTGCTTTGAATTAGTTTGAATTGGGATCTGTGTTTTGTGGGTTTATATGATGAGCTGAAAAATTTCCTCTTTTTTTGTTTGTTGTTGTGTAGAGAGAGAATTATTTACTGCACAGCTGGAATTTGTTAATTCTGGGTGCTAATTATGTTGGGGTTTGTATAATTGATCCATCTGGGGTGGATTGTAGACTTGTAGTTCATGGGTTGAATGAACTACAAGTGGCAAATGGGTAGTCTAAGTGAAGAAGATGACCAATTTTATGATTCTAAGGATTGTATCACCCCTGTTTCGGAGTCCGGATCCGATGGGGTGGAGAATTCTGATTCAGAATCAAGGATTGCTGAGGATGTGCTTCGCAATTTCGGCTATGAGGTTTGGATCCGAAGTCCCGGGGCTATCGGCGAGCGCCGTCAGAAGCTGTTGAAATTGATGGGTTTAGCTCCGAATCAAGTGGTGGAGGAAGGGGATGATGTTGAGTGTTCTAGCAGATTTAATGGGGAGGTTGTGGATAGTGCTAGAATTATGGAAAATAGTGGGACGGTTTTGAGGTCGAGTTTTAGGGAGCTGCATTCGTCGAGTCAGTCTTCTGTATCGTGTTGCTCGAATGATACGCATGAGTTGTTGGACATGGCTATCGAGGAGAATTTGGTCCGTAGAATCAGGAATTTGGACGATGGATCGGAGTTCATTGTGGATGAACTTGGGCAAGATGGATTATTCAGAAGACTTCGAGAAGTGGGATCGAATAGGTTGCTCAGTGGGGAGGAATTTGAGCGGATTCTGGGTCTATCGCCGTTGGTTCAGAGAGCTATGAGAAGAGATGTTGGAATGGCACCCAATACTAAAGTTGAAGGAAAAAAGAGAGCTAAAAAAGGATTTTTACGGAGATTAGGTGTTGTGGCATGTATTGCTGATACACAGTCAAGCTCAAGGATTAACCGGGTTGAAAGTGATGGCTCTTTATCAATTTTAAGACGTAGAGCTCATAATGTTAGGGTTCGCACTTACAAAAAGCGTTCCAAGGACTTTTCGGCTCTTTATATGGGGCAAGATATTGCTGGACATGAAGGTGCTATCCTTACAATGAAGTTCAGTCCTGAAGGCCAGTTTTTGGCAAGTGCTGGTGAGGATGGAACTGTCCGGGTATGGCAAGTGATTGAGTCCGAGAAGTCAGAAATAGATCATGTTCCAGATGTTGATGCTGCACATGTCTATTTTACAATCAACCAACATGGAGAATTAGTACCTGTTAATGTTGACAAAGAAAAAAGGGGGAGACTGAAGAGCCTGAGAAAATCACCTGAGTCCGCGTGTGTTATCTTCCCACGGAAAGTATTCCAATTAGCAGAGAAGCCTCTTCATGAGTTCCATGGTCATCGTGGTGAAGTGTTGGATCTGTCATGGTCAAATAACAAGGTCAGTTGCTTTGGAATCGGGTTCATTCTGTGTTTCTCCCAGATTTAATTTTGAAAGTTTCTAAAATTTTCCCTGATTATGCAGTGTCTCCTGTCATCCTCTGTCGACAAAACTGTTCGTTTGTGGAGAGTGGGATTTGATGAGTGCCTGAAAGTTTTTTCACACAGCGATTTTGGTACTATCTTATTCTCCTGCGCTTATTTGTTAGAAATTATTTTGGTGCTTTGGCACTCAACATGAACTTATTTCTGAATGTCCTGTTTTTTTTGAATCAGTCACATGCATTCAGTTTAATCCCATGAATGAAAATTTCTTCATCAGTGGTTCTGTTGATGGTAAGGTTCGTATTTGGAGCATTTCTGAAAGTGGAGTTGTTGATTGGACAGACATTAAAGAAATAGTCACTGCTGTTTGTTATCAGCCTAATGGAAAGGTTTGCACTTGTTGGCCATATTGTCTGCAGAAAATTTTGACATCGAAGGCCTGTATTTTAAAGAGGTTTGTATTTGTGATGTAGGGTGCAATTGTTGGCTCAATATCTGGTGCTTGCTATTTCTTTGATACTTCAGGTATGCGTTTTTGTTTCAGCCTCTACTGCAGTTTTTCAGGCATTACTGATGTAGATAATGTGCTTTGATTTTTTACCTTTTAAGGATTAGTCCAGTGTTCATATTGCAGTAATTGGGAATTTGTGATGCTTGACAGTTTTGGATTTATGACGTAAAGTCTGACATTTAAGCAAAAACATTCATCTACATATGTTTATAATGGATTGTAACCCACTAATAAACTGTATGTTTTTATTACCATCCACTTCACTGGCCAAGTCTCCTTTTCTTTTGAAACAGTAAATGTCAACTCAAGTCAAGCATTTCGTTCCCAAAGATGCCCATTAGATGATGCAATGGATTTAAGGCCTGGTCTTTAAACCATTGAATAGGTTTAGTTTAGGATTATGTTGTTTACCCACCTTTTTCTCATGGTGCAATTATGTCATGATGAAACTTGCTTTGGAGACTGCATATGTAGCTGAAATGGAGTTAGAATCTGGGTTTTAAAAGGATTATGATCCTACATTTAATTTTTATTTTTATTTTAAAATTTTAAAATTTTTATATTTACTTTGTGAGACTTGCTTTGATGGATAAAGAATTTAAGCTTCTACTGCTTAGTTTTAATACATATAGTTTGATGAAAACTAGAATAATACACAGTATAACATTTTTGCTAAACAATTTTTTGAATCCACAGTGAGGGATCTATGTCTTTCTTACTGGTTTACTTCGTACATAATATCTCCACATTGATCATCAGTTAAACTTGGAAAAGTGATTTGTCAACTGTAGTTGTCTAGTTGAATTATATGTAAAGTTGAGTTTCCATTTATGTTTCACCAATATTGTTATGGGGTGTCTTTAATATATTTCATCTATTCCTTGTCTAAGACTCTATTTTATTACAGATGATCGGCTGCAAATGACTGATCAAATATCGTTGCATGGTAAAAAGAAGGCACCCTTAGGAAGAATAACTGGTTTTCAGGTAATTATTTTCTCAAATTTACTATCTTTTGCTTGTTTTTTTTATTACAACTCCGATGTTAGTCCCTAGTATTTTGAAGTGCTGACTTTAATTTGTATATGACGGATCCAGTTTTCCCCTGGTGACCCAAGCAAGCTCATGGTGACTACTGCTGATTCCCAGGTCCGAATACTCAAAGGGGTTGATGTAATCTGTAAATATAAAGGTTGGTAATTCTTCCCTTTTTAAAATTTTCTTTAAAGCTTCTGTGTCATACAAACTAAGTCATTACCCAAATAATTAGTGCTGATTGCACTTCTCTGGACGTTTAGCAAAATTTTGGAAATTTTATTTTGGT
The DNA here is from genome assembly GCF_948465745.1 of Chenopodium album. Lineage (NCBI taxonomy): Eukaryota > Viridiplantae > Streptophyta > Magnoliopsida > Caryophyllales > Amaranthaceae > Chenopodium > Chenopodium album. Next base: position 76,213,971 of record NC_137840.1, on the reverse strand, counting down.
CCACTAACCTAGAGGACCGGGCAAACAACTACCTGTGTTTTATGTCAACATTTCCCCAGCTATCTACTTTCTCTATTTTGACCAAATGAGCACTTAGATCTTGCTATCAATTAAGCAGGACTGCTGGAGTGATTATGCAATTTAATTTGTATAAGCTGTTCATTGAATTGATTTTTGTGGCTTAATTTTCTAATCTGTTATTTACTGTTATCAGGTCTTCGAAATGCAGGAAGCCAAATATCTGCATCATTCACATCAGATGGAAAGCATATTGTCTCAGCGAGTGAAGACTCTTTTGTTTATGTATGGGACTCCAATAAATCAGACAGGACAGTTACATCTCACTTCCGAAGCAAGAGCTCCTGTGAGAAATTTTTCTCAAGCAACGCCTGTGTTGCTGTTCCTTGGTATGGAACAACATGCAGCAATGTTTTACCTTGTCTGTCGGAATCATCAACAACTTCTCCAGGAATCATGGTGCGATACACAACTGAAAGAAGACTGGAACATCAACCCTCTGCCGAGAGCCCACACCTCAGGACATCATTATTCTCAACAGATGCCATTTCTATGGGCTTTCCAGATCCATTTTCCAGAGGGGTTGCAACCTGGCCGGAAGAGAAGCTAACCAGCTCAAATTCCCTTATTGTTTCATCAGCAACTTGCAAATCAGAGTACAAGTTTTTAAAAACAACATGCCAAAGTATGGCAAGTTCCCAACACGCGTGGGGTTTAGTCATTGTAACCGCTGGTTGGGATGGTCGAATCAGGGTATTCCAGAACTATGGTTTACCGGTTCGCTTGTAAATTCTCAGGAGTTTGGTCAGTGTGTGCCTCAAAATGGAATTAATAAATTTATGATTCCATTGTATAAATGTAAAGGTAAAAATTTTCCCACACGTAATTATATTATTATACTTGTTAGTTGATTTTTTTTGCCGAAAAAAAGAAAAAGAAGAAGAAAATTGGGTCCATATTACTAGTTTTTACTTTTTAGCAAGAGGTTACAGGCTCTCAAAAGTCAATGTAATTTTGGCTGATTTTGTGGAAGTGGAAGCTGCCTTCCAAATTTGATTATTGAATAGTAGATCTTGGAATTTGAGGATCAAATATTCATTGTAGTTGACTTTTTCTTTTGTATATGTCATGTTATTATATACTCGTACCAAATTGTTGTGATGAACTTTTACAGTTTATATTGAATTATTGACTTTTTCATTTTATACCTTTACCAACTCCGACAAATCAACAAATAAAGAAAATTGGTCAAATCCTGGATGTTTTCGGCTGTCTTGTATGAAGTGTAAGGTAGAGTGTTAGAATTACCTTGTTAACCCATTTCTTTATTATTCACATTAAATAATCCAAAATGGTCTAATGCTTTTTAGATGGATTATACTCATTGTTTTGTTAAGTTATCACAGTATCACCTATGATTGTTTACCATCACGCGTATTTGGGTAACCTATCCATTGGGTAGGCTAAATTTGTTGTACAGGGGAAGCCGACCTCTTTTAGAGATGATTTCGCTTATGTTTTATGTGCTCTATTTATCCTGTTTTATGCATATATCATCGATCTATTGAGTGTGAAACATTTAACTAGTGATAAAATAAGTGTTTAAAGAAGATTGATCTCTATTGAACAATTCAAGATTTGATAAAGGCAAGCTAGTCTATGATGGACTCACAAAGTCACAATAACTTGTGAGATCGGTATATTAATTTTACATTCTTGTAAAAAGTTAATGTGAAGTTGTCTCATGTTTTAAACAAGCCGTGTTATTGTGTACCATCACGTTGGTGCTTGGTGGTTACTTTGTGCAATAAAATTGGCATATTTAGAAACTTATGCTAATTAATTGCATTTGTTGGGGGTGGATGCTATTCACATTAACAAAAACCCTCTCTTGTCTTGTCCAAAGGAAGCGTGCAAATACAATTCAACAAAGCTAAGATCTCAATGTCAAAAGCTTTCCTTATATTATGCTTGTCAATATATTCTCATCTCTCATAGAATTGTTCATTACTTCCATATTGGAAATGGTCGGTACATAGTTAATCCAACGCAATGTTTAAAGTATTTGTTTAGTACGTATGAATTTGGCAAAACTTGGTGTAAACTATAAACAACAACAAATAGTTTAATTACAATAAGATTGTTGATAGAAAAAATGGTGATCACCTATTTAAGAATAGGAAAATGTTATCTAAGTGTGTTAAGTTAATCAACCAAATTACATGAAGATACGGCATGAAGAACTATGGCAACTAGTATAAACGAGTGAATTAACCCAAAATGGAATAGTCTATTAGCATATAGATACTTCGCGTATAATTTATTTATTCATAGCCTTCGAATACTAACAAGTTCCAATTCAAGCCCCCATTTTTTGAAGTGTGCTTTGAATGAACCAAGCTCCATATATAGCAAAAGAGGTGCCAAATCAAACTCCTAGCGAGCCTCAATTGCCTTTTATAGTAAGATCAAGAGTTCTATGTCTATCAATTTTAGCTGAAGTTCTAATTCAATTTCTAAGGATAGATGAACAATTATAGATGGATTATAGACAATGTAGATATTAGCTTGTGTGGATAAGAATTTTATGATTTTATCAACCATACGCATTTTGCTAATAGCATCATATTTAAAGCTTCTTGTTTTTTGTTTGAATATTCCAAACATATACATGTATGATGAAAAGATGACATTGAGAAGGCGTATTGAAAATTTTCACCCTTTTTTACTGACGGACTGATGACAAGGCATGTCACGACATGAATATAGTGTTAGGTCGTCAAGTTTAAAGGAGTTGCCCACATGTTAATACTTGGTAGTGTCGTGTCTTCGTACCTAAGTTAATTATTGTTTCTTGATCATATATGCCTAAGTTCACATGTCTTATGAACGTTATAGACCTAGTTTGCAACCCTTAGCTTGTTGTGTCTAGCCATGATCATTCTATGCAAGCAGCCCAAACTTCGGGCTATCTCGCACTTGCCTAGTGTTCTTTGGACTCTAGACTAGACTTACAATAATGTTTATTTCTTTGAACTATTATAGTCAAATCAGATCATGACATTATTTAGTTACGATCCTCCTGACTTTATGGTATGAATGTACGTGCAAACTTATTGTGTAATTGCACATAATGCTTTCTTTTTTGGTCATTGTATGTATTACCTAAGCTCAATTAACAAGTTATAATTAGTACATACGTAGCTTTCATACAGCTTATGTGCCTAAAATAAGAAAAAATGGTGGAATTTGAATTATTAACAAGAATTCTCCAAAAACTGAAAAAACGTGGAGGGTTGGGAAGGGCAGATATTAGGGAGGAAAAGTTGTTGAGTTCAAACCATAATACGTTTTCATACATTTAATATAATACAAACAAAACCCTTTCATGTTATTATATATGTAATATCAAATTAACGTAACTAAGCTTGTATAATTAGTTAATTACCATATATTATGTACGTGTCCTGCCAAGTTGGAAGAGTAAAATCCTATTATTTAGGAAAGATTAATTTTTATAAACCATATATTATAATTGTTTTAATTTGTAGGGAATTAACAAAGGTTGTGACCCCTTGTTTGCTCTCTCTAAAGCATGAGAATGATCATCCTCTTTCTCTGATTGCCCTCCTCCTTATTCTCTCTCCTCCACTTAATCAAAAGTTTAGGTTTTTATTAATGAGATAGAAATTTAAGGAAAATAAAATTAAACGAAGGAAAAGGAGGAAGGAAAAAAGAAAAAAAAGAGTGAAAGTAGAAATGGGAAGAGCTCCTTGTTGCTCTAAAATTGGCTTGCATAGAGGTCCATGGACTGCTAGAGAAGACGCGTTGCTAATCAAGTACATTGAAGCTCATGGTGAAGGACAATGGAGATCTTTGCCTAAGAAAGCCGGTAAGACATGCATACTACTTTCGATGATTAGCTCATTCCAGGCCATCTCTATAAATTAAGTGTATATTATATGTTTCAGGGTGTGATACCTAGCTAGCTTAGTTAAACTTGTGAATTGATTATGCATGTTTGATTACCACTCCATAATAAATACATTAAATTCTCATTCATTTCTATTTAGAAATTCTAGTTACTAAACTAGTTAGAAAGAAGTGATGTGAAGTGAATTAAGTACTTATATGTAGATTTACACTAAGTGGTTTAATCAAGATTTAGACATTTAGATCGCGTTAATAATATAATAGTATACATACCTATCTCTAGATTGATTGATTGTGTCGTGGTAATTGAAGATTGATGATCTTTTGAATATAACTATCTTTATCCTACAAAGTATTGTATACTAAACTACACACTATATTGTAGCCTTTAATGACCATCTAAAATTAATAACAAGCTTGTTTTTCCAAGGAATTTTTCTTACTTTTACGTTTTTTCCCTCATGTTCTTACAATTACTATTTCAGTTCTCTCCCACCAGGCCACCACACTTTTGCTTAAATTAATTTCCACTATCAATTCATTATTAAATTCTTCATCTCCGTGTCAAACACAAGTGTACACAATAATATAGGACATCAATAAAAGTACAAGTTTTTATTTTTTTTCTTTTACTCCTAACCACCTCCTTCTTTCACTGTCTTCAGCTGAAAAATGTGATGTATAATTGTATATACTAAGCTAAAATCATAACTTCCCATCAATATAATTATTTTGATTAATCTACTATACCTTGAGCTAAATTTCCTTTTTTTTTTTTTTTTTTTTTTTTTTTTTGCCTAAATAATGTTGATAGTGATTGATGAGCTGACAAATTATGCTTATTTACAATAAATGTAGGACTTCTAAGGTGTGGAAAGAGTTGTAGATTGAGATGGATGAACTACTTGAGGCCGGATATTAAAAGAGGCAATATTACACCCGAAGAAGATGACCTTATTATTAGGTTACATGCCTTATTAGGCAACCGATGGTCTCTTATTGCTGGAAGATTACCTGGTAGAACCGATAATGAAATCAAAAATTATTGGAACACCCACTTAAGTAAGAAACTTCGGAGCCAAGGTACTGATCCGAATACCCATAAGAAGTTATCTGAATCTGATTTGGAAAAACTAGCTAAGAATTACAACAAAAAGAGATCTAGGAGCTCAATTAACAACAATAATAAACATACTAATAATAACAGAAGTGTCAAAAGTCAAAAAATCGACGTAGAGGAGAAAACCAAGATCCATTCACCCAAACCCGTTAGGGTTAAATCCGTTATCTCAATGACAAGAAATGATAGCAATACAAGTTTAGAAACAATCAATGTGAGTACGACAAGTGTCTCTTCTAGTCAAAATAATCAAACCCTAGACCAAAATTATGCCCTACCAACATATGACTCGGAAGATAATATCATTCTAAACATTCCATGGCTAGAACATCATACAAATATGGAAGCCAATGGGCTTGATGATCATCTGATGATGGCGATCGGATCATCATCGTGTGGTAATCATGACGTCAGCATCGATATCATGCAGCCTAATAATGAAGTAATGGCCACACCGGATAACAACCAACAGCTTGAGAAGCTCTATGAGGAGTACCTACAACTTATCAAGGTTGATCATGATCATCATCATTATCACGATGGCGATCGCGATGGAGGCCATGATGGTGATGTTGATGGTGAACTAGATTCCTTCACTGAGTCTTTTCTCATTTAATTGGAAATGTATGCATGATTGTATGTGAAAGGGAAGGAGAGATTATTAATAATAAAGATATATAGTAGACATTTTTTAACAATATGCATGGAATTGGCCCCTTGATAGCTTAATGATAATAATTTTTTTAAAAAACGATTGCATTCATTTTGCAATTTATGTAATGTTTACAAATTACTAATGCTAATGATAGTAATGAAAGGTACGTAATTAAGCGTAGAGAGTGTATAATAGTATAAATGTTCGTTGTTATATATTTTTCCTTGATCAATATATAAAAAGGTTAACATGTAATTAAGATGATTAAATTATATTGACAATTATTAATATAATATTATATGCAGTATGAGTAATTGGAGTATATAAAGGGATGTTAAATACCGCCATCTAAAAGGCAGCCGTAAGAATTTACGATTCTGACATACACAATTTTAAGATGTTAGCTAAATTGGTTAAGATGAAAATAAACTACTTTTTGAATAAATTACAAAAGTTAAAGTGGGTAATAAATTAAAGATCCCTTGTATTTTAATCTTGAAGTAGGAAAAATAACAGAAGCACAATGCAAGCAAAGGTGTAAAGTGTAGAGAAAGTTGGTAGATAAAGGTAGTTGGTGAAAAACAAAAATCCCCTAAAACAAATGGTTGACTAGTAATTATTTAATTTCTTGGATGTTGAAACAGATATTAAACTCTAAAGCGAGTAGTGATTTTGCAGCGTACTTAGATTGAAATAATTTCCACGATGTACCATAAAGTTAATTAGGTGAGATCCCAAACACCATTCAGGCATTGACTAAAAGAAGCTTAGCAGGTTCATTCTTCGACTATGTTTAGTACGAGTACTTGAATTTTTAATTATTTAAGTTTTGACATATCTTATCGTTTTATATTTGGATTTTTTTTTTTTTTTTTACCATTTAATATCTTATATATCTTAATTAAAAATATTATCAAAAGGCAAAAGCTCACGAAGGTTCCGAGGGCGTTGAATAAGATGACTGAAAGTGGAATTATCAATTTCAAATGAATATTAATTACACTAATCGACGCATGATTTTGGCATGTACTCCCAAATTAATTCCATTTTAGGAAATGTTTTAAATGCTCATCCAACGCCCCATGGACATTCATTAGCATGATGCTTAATAAAATACACATCATCATGAATTCAATAAGACACCGCTTGATATATATTTTCCTTATATACTCCAATTTGCATATAAGGTCAAAGTTTACTCAAGTCTAATAAAAAATGATCTTAGTTTAGATCAGATGAAAAAAAATAAAGTGACAAAAATAAGGTGAACAAAATAAGATATTTGAAGGAATCCTCACCTTTTTTTTTTTTTATTCTGATGCCTTGTTATAAATACCATCTCCATAATGATGTACGAGTATTTTAGAAGTTATCATATTAATTGTAATTTAATAATAGTACCTTCTAAGAGTTATCAATTTGAGTGTTTCCTTCATCTTAATTAGTTTACTAATCAGAACTTGCAAAAACTTAGTTTGATCCATTGTCATATTGAGTAATGTAATACCATATCATATATTTCCGAACAAAACTCCTGTATAAAGGGGTGATGAAATGAGAATATGAGATGGATGAAATATTTTACTTACGTATGAATAGCAACTACAAAAACTAAACATCTAATTCTTCCACTGACAATATTCCATATTTTGGTTTGGTTGTCAAAACAAAAATCGAATGTATCATAAAACAGAAATCGACTGTATCGGATAGGCCGCATAACCATATAGGCATTATATCATATGTACCCTACATATTATCATACGCATAACTCCGTAATCTAGTCTTATACGGAGTACCAAATTAATCTGCACAGAAATTTCAAAAAGAGAAGAAAGTAGGAAAGGGATGAAAGAGAAATACAAAGTAGCAAGAAATATTGATATCAGCATACTCGTATCACGGAGTACTAATCAATGTAAAAGAGAGCATGCAAATTTTCCTTTTTCACCCCAAAATGAGCAGCTTTAAAATTTGCCTTGTATGAACTAGATCTAAGTTCCTTAGTCATACAATTTTAACCCACTCAAGAGAACCCAATTACTGTACAAAATATGCCTATTTGCCCTATTACCGGAATTTCTCGGCTTCCATGTCCATAACAGTTCACAAAAGGCAAATTATCTGAAGACATGCATAATTCAAGCCAAGTACTTGAATAGCTGAGGATTTTCCTTGTCTCGTTCAAGGTAGTCCCTAGTAATCAAATCTTCGATCCTCTTCTTGATCACCTTAAAATCAGGCTGCAAAGAAAACAATTATCAGCGAAATACAAAACTCATTTAAAATTTACAAATAACCACATACAATTTAAGTACTTAACTCAAGACCCCACAAGCAGCAGTAATATGTCATACCTTGAAACTGCGGCTTAGATGCTCAACACACTCTGAGATCAATTGCTGATAACCCAACACCTTCCTGCTTTTCATTATACGTACGATAGAGGCATCAATAGCATAACGTCTATCCTTGTCCACATCCTCGACAATTTTTTTCCTCTCGTCCATTGTTGGAAGAGGAATCTGTATATCCAACAAGTAGAGGGAGAAAACTAAGCATTTGTTTGAGAGAATATCAGGAAAATATCAATGAAGAATAAAGAACATATACAAGAGCATACCCTTATCCTCCTCATTCTGTCAGTAAAGCCAGAGTTAAATGTGAATTGATCGGTATGAGAGACAGTTCTTGACACTGGCTCCTTGGTAAGAACCTTGTACTTTGCACAAGACAATGACTGTAGTACTCTGACCAAATCTTCATCACCTAAATTTAACTGAGCTGCAATTTCTGAATAACTCAAGCGATCTGCTGTGTTGAATAGAAGCAGAGCAGCAGCCTAAATAGAGATATATTAGGTATAAACTATTAGCTTTGATAGGATACAGAGACAGAGAGAGAGAGAGAGTTTAAAAAATAGCAGAACATTCACTCTTACTTGATAGGTTCCAACAATCAATTCAATTGTTTTCTGACCAAACTTGCCATGAATGTTGCAACTTCCCAGAGAGTAAACCCACGAGAGCTTCCTGTGTTTTGTTTTTGTTTGATAGAATTGCTTAAAAGCTTCCACACACTTTACCTACAAGTACAAGCAAATAAAGTTTATTATAATGTACTGAGAAAATTAACAAGCTAGCATCAGTTACTTGTATAATTTTGTGATGCACCAATTACCATCTCATCAGGAAGGTTAAGATCAGAGGATTTATAGCTTGGCCAGAATCCAGTTGTGAGAACTGTCACATTCAAATCAAGCCCAGGATTGGCAATTGGGTTTTGCTCAAGATAGTCTTCAAAATGAGTCTGATTCTCCCTCCCCAAAGCCAAATCAGTTACCTGTAATGGAAAAGGCAGAGGAAGATCAAGAACAACACCCCACTAATTTACAATGGTTAAATTCAGATGTACAAAACAACTCACCATCCCTTCCATCTTTGATGTAAACTGTGCACCACACTGCTGCTTCAATTTTGTTAAGATGCTCCTTTCATGATCATCATGGGCACTCTTGTCAAAGAGTAAACGGCGAGAGAGCTTCTTTCTGTATCAAGAAAGAAACATGAACATTATCAAACTTTTCAGTCAGAAAACAACTCTTAACAGGTGAAGAGAAAGGAGAGAAGCTAACCTGTAAAATTCAGCAAACATGTCTTTATCGCTTACATAAGCAAGAAGCTTTACTACCTGCAAACGTTAAAAATAATTACTTAATCATCAGCATATTGAGCACCACAGAACTTATATTTATAATTAGCAGCCTTATACCTTGTCAAGTGAGTCCTCAATAGCTTCATCACTTAGCTTTTCACTGCCACCCTTTTTGAGGATATTATCACAAAATGTTGCTAACAGTTCAGCACTAGTACTGCCAGCAACACCCTTGTTTAAAAATACCTCAAAAGCTTCCTTGAGAGCCTGAGCAAAGCCAAAAAGAAAACTTAAGCCACAGAACCAGGTAGCACAGTCCATTAAATAAATAAATAAATAACACAAGCACAATTATGCAAACCTTATGAAAAATGGTGTGGCTACTAAAGCACTCAATCACATAAACCATGAACTTATCGTGTAGCTCTATCACTTTCCTCACAAAAACCTGATACATGCAAACAAAATTTAGTTTGATCCAAATATTCATCCACTAATCAGGTATGTAGCTATAGGTTTTGGGACCTACCTGCTCATGTGATCCACCAGAACCAGTCTCAGCCTGCCAATCAAGAAATTTAAAGGGAGGACAATCAATATAACAAAGCATTTAACCTATTAACATAATCCATAAAAGCACCAAATAACTTCAGAATAATTCAACAATTCTAGATAAAGCAATAAAGTTGGAAAGTAACACTAAGCTACATCCTGGCCATTACAAATAGTCAAATCAAGAATCAACCAGCCATAAGGTATTCAATCATAAGTACAGCACATCAAAGACAACCAATGACAATAACATTTCAGAATGCATAAAACACACAAATGAAAGCTACTCTAGCAACAAGGGGATACAGCAACAGTGGAACATGGGTCTTCTTAGTGCATCAACAGTCACTTTGACAATTTGCATTGAGATGCTCTTTAAATAGGGTAATGATGTGTGTGTTCTCGTGTGTGTGAGAGAGAGAGATAAAGAAACCACTGTTCATTTAGTCAAAGAAAGGTGAACAGAGCAAGCCAAAAAGGCAGCCTGAAGGAAAGGAATCTCGTATTATAAAAATTTCACAAACTAGAAGTTGGGTTAAAAGAGCATATATTAGTATTAACAAAAATAGGTAGCTTTTCTCTAGCTGATTTAAGGGATCAACCATCATATTTTCTCATAATGACACCAAATGTTTTTTTAATACTGTTACAAAAATGCTTCAAATGATAACCATAGAAAGTGCCAAACCTTGCTAGTCGCAGCATCTTCTGCCTGCTGGACCAAGACAGTTCCTTCATCCGTAATATGCTGCAGGAAAGCATGTCGCACATCAAAAACCAACATGTAGTAACATGTATGTTGCCATTAAACACAGGAAGTGGGACGTAAACATACCGTCTTAAAGATGACTCCAATAGGCTCCAAACCCCGGGGAACTTTACTGTATAGCCGGTACATCCTGGAAAGATCCTCCACCTAACCAAATAAGACCAAAAGAGTGATACACTTTATTTTGATAAGATAGTTTTATAAGCAATATGAGAAATATAATAAAAAATACCTTGTCATCTTTAAGCAATACACGACATCCAGAGTTTTCTTTCTCGAGCAATTGGTTTTCAAATACCAACAACAACTCATTCTGCACTCTCTGTAAGGGCCAGTATGGAGCAATCAGACCACAAATCAAATAATTTAAATTAGCCCATTAAAAAAAAAAGGAACTATTTCTATTATTGATAACATAATACTATTAATTAGAAAATACTGTGCTACAACAGCACACATAAAACCCATGCAAAAATAAGCTATGGCCCTTTTAGAATCAGATTCCTCGACAAGTACTATAAAAGCATAAAGACAAACCTCTAGGAGCTTCTCTTCACTACTTAAGTGCAAGTAATGAGACACTCTCTCCTTTTCTTTTTTCAAACATTCCTCAGACTGCATAGCCAAAAGGAATACAATAAGCAACAAAATACACAATGTGCTGCATGGAAATATACAAGAGAAATTAAGTCATCCAAAACTTTGCCTTCAACATATATTCCGGACATGAATCCTCAACAATCCAGCTTGAGGCCTTCCGAGAATAATAAGCAGCTGTGTCATCCAGAAGATGCGCCTCAAAATCATTTTCATACTGTTCCATCTGACCCATTCCAATTTCAACATATATCCCAAGCACATTCTTTAATAATGCTCGGTCAATTTGCCCACCCTCTCTTTCAACATGGATCTGAGTAGAAAATTCCAAAGTCAACCACTTTGCAGGCAAGAGAAAGAGTTGTGAAAACACCTCAAAAAATTAACTTACCAGGGCTAGAACAGCATCCTTTGCTTTGCTACATATTTCTTGGTATACCTGATATAAAGAACAAAAAATCAGCAACTGCTTTAAACCGTGAAAGGAGTTCAAAACAGAAAGGTTGAAAACAAAAGCTAAAACTTAACCACTTGATAAGAACTAAAAAAAGAGCTTTAAATAAAAACAAAAGGGACAGTGAACAGACAAAAAAGGACATTTGTATTAAGCAAACAAGATAGATCAAATACCAGATCACGGAAGCAAGTGAGCCCAACTTCTTTCAGTGGAGGAAGTGACCTCCGAGTAACAAAGTAACGATCAAGATAATGGAAGAAGCGAGATAGCCACCTGACCATTACTTTATGATTTGACCATCTTTTTACAAATTCAATCAGCATATATTCATCATGTTTCTCCTTCAAAGCTGGCAAAACCTGATTTTTTTATTTAAAAAACATGGACAAAAGGCAATGGAAACTTGTTAGGAGCAAGGATGAAATGGACACATTGGATAAACAAAAACATATACAAGAACAGATAGTGGAAATATGAGGCCTCAATCAAACAAAAGAACATTAGTTGGCAGTCTGGGCACCTTCAGTAAGTTACCTAACAAACAAAAAAATGGATTTACATATACGCCTTACATATCTTATATTTGAAAATAATTGATTCAATTAATGAGATAAATAAGATGATACTCAAGAGATCACTAATGTTGACAATATTAATACCAAGGTTATAGAATAAAATCAAAAGATCATAGTAATGCTACTTTACAAAGCACTAAACTGCACTACTCATTTTAAATGAAAACAAATACGAATAAAACATATCCAGTCCTACTTCAAGGTAACAAATTACCATAAATTAGGGTAAGATATTCAGAAGGGTTACAGGCAGAACATCCTGCCCAGACAGAAGGTCATCTTGATTTCCAAAGCAGAAAAATGTAATCACTTGGAATAAAGGACGACTTCAAATACAGCTTTTCGCAAAGAAAAATGTGAAGTATTTACTCATTTAGTCACTAAGTACAGGATTACAAATTGTGCATGGGCAAAAACCCATATTAAAGAACAAGCTAGCTGCAAGTAAGGGTTTTCTCACCGTTGAAACTATGTAATCCACAAAAGCCTGTTTGTAATTATCATAAAGTTGCTGGGAATAATCATATGGGGCTTTCTGAGTACACATGTTGTATATTGTTCTGCATTGATATGATAGTATTTTTGAGTTAGAAACATAACCTGTACTCATGATCGTATTATATTGGTCATAGAGGACAACACACTTACGTGTAAAGCAACGAGTAGTCTTCAGAATTAAATGGAGGCTCAGGTAAACCTTCAAGAATCATAATCAGTTTCTTGATTCCTTTCTCCATAAACTTCCATCCTTCCTCTAGTTCTATGGGTTTACGATCATTCATTATTGTATATTGTTACAATTTGCTCAGCTGTGACATGTAACAAAAGTAGTCACTTCAAGAACATTTGCTGTTTAAATAATAAAGAGATGATAAAATCTAACCTGGACTAAGATGCGTAAAAACATACACACATAATAACAGATCAGAGATATGGAGAGAACATGCAGATATCGCAAGTAGAGTTTTAGATGTGGGTCAAACAGCAAGAGAGATCAAAGGAACATGGGATGAAAACTAAAGAGAAATTAAGAAGACATAAAATGGACTGTTACTATACAACAGCAACCAATGTCTAATTAAAAGAATGTACACCAACACCAATCCAATACAAGTGTTGTGCCTGTTACTCCATGTCTCTATGCACAGTAAACAAAAAAGGAACAGCAGATTTCTATGATCAACCCTTGCGAATTTCTAATGTTAATTTAATAAATCCTACCACAATATCGATCTTATTCTTTTAGGAATCCTACTACAATATCTTAAATAATAACAATACAACCTAATGATAAGCTAGCAACAGTAATGTTTAAGATTAATTAATCTATTAGCGATATTTTCAAACTATAAGTCAATGCTAGGTCAAAATTGACAAAGTAGATATCCAAATTTGTGAAATTAACCTCGATTTATCAAATGTTTCCATGTAACAGTGCAACTCTTGTAAATTAACACCAGATTATCACGTCTACGCATAAAACATACACTCTGAGTCTACATATTGGGTGCCACTGTGTTACATCAAACAAGTCTCACACTTACACAAAATGCACATGCCACCACATTATCTCCGAGCAATTACAACACCGACTAACCATGTCAACAGCTACCACCCTCTCTTTTTCCATTGCTAACCCCAGCATATACTCCACATAACAACACATGACCCTCATTGTTCGTATACATTAAACTTCAATCTAGCTTTTTCCTCCAGATACAAAAAGGTAACCCTAACTACAAATTCAAACGTACACCAATCAAACCTACATATGAAAGCTTTTCAATATTAATTCGACAGACTTGATTGTAAACTCCAGAAAATCAAAAACGCCTTATATCAACAAATACGAGAATTCTACTTTTTCCAGAATATAGAATCATACACTCAACTAATCTGAACTAATGTAAATCACAATTATGAAATAGGCATTGACTTAAAAGTCCAAAATCATTCAACTCCAAATTATTGCTATCGCTCAAACTCACAAAAACCTAATTCCAACAAGTATCAACTATACTCAACAATTCAGCATATCCACATTCAATCAACACAATTTTTAATCGGCAAAATAGTCCGACAAACCAAAAACATCAAAAATGTTATCAGAAAATTCAACAAATTACAACAGATAGAATTCCGAAATTAATCGAAAAATTAATCGAGATTCTGAAAAGCAAAAGCAAATACAGATAATTAATTAAACAAAAGTATTGATAAACAAAAATAAACGAAGAAGAATCTGGTTACCGTCGATTATTAGGGTTTGCGAGCAATGAAAAATGCAGGAAAATCAGAGATTTAGGAATCGATGAGAGAGAAATATGAGTAAGAGAGAGAGAGAGAGAGAGAGAGAAAAAGGGAGAAGACGAAGAAGAAGACGATTATGGCCTATGGGGTTTTCCTTCTCTGCTTTTTGCGACTGTGAATTATGAACCCCTTTTTTATGCTGCTATTACCCCTAAATGGTTATATATATATATATATATATATATATATATATATAATGTTCATGGGCTAAAAACTTCGTAGGTAAGTTTTTTTTTGTTTTTTTTTTCGTTTTTCTTAATGGCAAGATTAAAAAAATACTTAAAGTCGTCTTCACGAGAGCTATTCCTAATGTATTAGTCAAAATAATTGAAGAACGCTAGAATTATTCCAAACATCGATATTCGTATTATTAGAAACTAAATGACCCACATTAACAATTCAATATGTTGCATGATTTGCCTCTCGATATATATGTTGGATACTCCAACTTTGAACCCGAGTAAAAAGAAAATGATTTTGCCCAGAAATTGTCTAAATGCCTTTTTATAGTGTGATGACTGGTATATTATCACCTTGAATTTGAATGTTTTGAATGTCGCATTGAAGAGCTAGTTGTATTCCTTTATGAAGAGTTATACATTCAGCTATAAAAGCATTGGTGTTGCCGAGGTTGAATGTAGATGCCTTGATGAGTATTCCACTGCTATCTTTAATGATGATTTCCTACTGCTGCTGAATTGTTGCCAACTAACCCATCAAAATTTACGTTTAAAAATGTTGATGGGAGGAGTTTGCTGCTGCCGAATTGTTGCCAACTAACCCATCGAAGTTAAGTTTAAAGATGTTGATGGGAGGAGTCTTCCATGATACAAGGATGTAAGATGGGGAGAGTGAATGAGAATAATAGACATGAGATCTCGAAATGAGAGATCCCGTAGAGGAAAAAAGTATTCAAGAGACATATTGGGTGCCACTCATTGATCACATATTACGTTCGATTGTAAATTCTAAAAATGTAAAAGGTCTCATTGCGGAAGATGATAGCATTCCAAGGCTCTCTTTCCAAATACTTCAGATGAGGAAGATAAATTTCCTTATAGTGGTGTTTTCTAAGAAATAGAAAATTTTCTGTTAAACTTACAAAGGAAATTTATAATCTAACCATTTTTTTAATTTAAGCAAGTGTCCACATTTCTCCAATTCTTCAGGAATTGAGGTAAATATGATCAAGTGTTTCGTTTTGATGATTGCAAATTGGGCAAATGATAATAAGTGGGATAATGTTCCTTTTATGAAGAGTATCTTGGACACCAAAATTATTTTGGTATGTTTGCCATAAGAAAATCTAAATTTTGGGGGGAATGTCAATTTTCCATACCCATCGATGGACTCAGTTATTATCTTCAAGATCGAGATTACGAGCTAACCAAGCGGTTTACTTAATTGTGAAATTTCCATGCGTGGTGAGGTCCTACACGGGACTGTGACTCATATCAATAGTGGTAAAGGAATTCCCATGTGGGTTGTTGTGTTTTCAGGAAGAAGTGCCCTTAATATTTGTCTATCTTATTGTGTTACTGGGCAAAATAAAGTTTGATACTCTGGTATCAAGGTCAACTTGAGAACCAACTATTTGAAGGACCTCTAAAAGACTTTGATTAGCCACCTAGTTATCGATCTAAAAAAAGTTGTCTTTTCCGTTGTGTAATTTTCCTATGAATATACTTTCTCAACATTTCTAGTTGTGCAAGGATCATTCTCCATATATAGAAATTTTTTAAACTGTGTTTACATTCAAATAGTGATGATTTTTGCCCTCAAATATTTATTATTAATGACTTTTACCCAAAGGTTGTTAGGATCTAACATGATTCTCTAACCTAATTTAGCTATGAAAACTTTATTAAGTGGTAAGGTATGACGAAATAATTCAAATTACAACTAAAACAAATTATGATAAGTTCATGTAAATACATACAAATTACAAGTTTGGTAAAGTTTTGGGTGAGACGGACTCAAGTAAGTCCGCCATCTTCATTATCCTTCTTCCCCTTTCTCTCTCCTCCCGCCCATCAATGGCAGTCATATCCTCCACCACTCTCCGCCTCCTCTCCTGCACCTCCCAACTTGCCGGCGATGAAGATGATATGGAGAATGACCAGATCTTCTACTCCACTTATTTCTCTCTCCTTTTTTTTTAAAATTTATTGCCCCCAATTCCGATGTGAAACTCAGAGAATTTCGTAATCCTCTCCGTCTTTGTCCATCTCTTCCATCACCTTCTTCACTTCTTCCGCGCGATGTTTCCGATATTAAGGGGATTGCGAGAATTCTTTGCTGGAAATTGTATCTTCATGATAGTTGCTTGATGTAGAGAGAGCATCGGAATCAATCAATCCTCCAAGGGTATATGTGGAAGAATGGTTGTTGCTACTCAAGAACTTGATGTGGGTGTATGATTTTAGATAATTTTTATCATGAATAAGGCTATTTTAGTCAGGAATAAGATAATTTTTATATAAGACAATATTTTCGATTTTCACGTGAGTGGGGGATGAATGTGTGCATTATAAACCGGACTCACGTGAATCGTTCTACGCAAAACCTTCTCATTTAATATGATTGAAAATCAAGTATCTAATTAAGACCCAATATTTATCCTCATCCTTCCAAAATCTACTCACATTGTTTTTTAATATCGACTTTCCAAAATCTACTCGTTCTTTACAGCAATATATTATACTCTTCCAAGACTTTTCATAATGTACCAAAATTACTTGTCGGTGTGCCAAGATCAATTTCCCTCGGAAGTGGTGAAGGAAATGTGTCCTCGACTCTCGTGCAATTACTAATATAATATGGATCGTATTATGGAGATAATAAATTCGTTTAGTTGGGTCGTCTTTACGTCTTGCTAGAGACCAATATTGATCATTGGGTTAAACCAATGCCAACTAAATGGATCCTATGAGGTCACACGTTACAGTGTTAGGTCGAACATGACTACCGAGTCCAAAAGTTGAGCTTAGTGAATGACTGGCCATAAGGAGTAAGATAGGAATAAGTCTTGCCCTAATTAGATAATATGATTATATATAATAAAGGGCTTGGGGAAAAATAGAACAGACGTTCATCTCTCAAAAAGAAACAACGTAATAATTTTCCCTTCCTCTCTCTCTACAACCGGTTAGAAACCCTCCATAGAGGAGGAGATTAATCTCTACCGTCCAACTAGCATTGGTGGAGGTTCGATCTATACTTGTGGACCAATATTAGAGGAGCAACAAATGGGGCTCTAATCTCCGCAAGAAGGTAGAAGAAAGCTTGGGAATTCACGCATCAAAGGTTAATTCTAAACTATTATGTGATCCTTTATTTGTATATGCATGTGATCTTGTTTAGGTGCGTATGAATGAGATTCATGAAATTCCGCTTAGAGTATCTAAAACCCTACAAGTGGGCCATAATATTATAGGGAAAGGGGTTCACTTGTTAAAGTGAGTAACCACTAATTAGTGATCAATGAATGCAACAAGAAAATTAGAAGAGTAGCAAAGAGAAAAAATAAAAGTTGAGTTGAGAAAGATCAGGCATCCCCTGACGCACGTGAGAGTCATATGCAAGAGATGAACACAGCAACTGCAACTCCATGGAAGCAGCTTCTTCTTCATGCTCTCGAAGCCAATTCCCACCTCAAGCATTCTCTTTTTTTCCAACTTGTAAATTTCCACCTTTTTTTCATTAACATTTATCTTTTTCCCCAAATTACATTTTTATTTTTGTAATTTCCTGAAATTCAATTGATTTTATAATTGGGTAGGCCAAATTTACATATTTTTTTTTTAATCCTTGAAATTCAATTGCTTGTCTAATTGGGTAGGCGTCAGTTGGAGCTAATGGGAAACCTGCTAATCGTACTGTAGTTTTCAGGTATTATTTTTCTTAATTGTTTTATTTATTTATTTATAAATTTTTTTATTTAATTTAATATAAATGGATATATACATTGTATAATGTTCAGGGGATTTCAAGATGAAACAGATAAAATCCAGATCAACACTGATTGTCGTACTCGCAAGGTATGGTTTAATCTCTAGATTAAGTTGAATTTAAAAGTATGGTTGTTGGATATTCGATTATTAGTCAATGATGAACATGTATTGTGAGAATTATTGCAGGAGAAATTTGTTTGAAGTTTCAATTAGTCAAAAATTAAGATAGTTAATTCATAAATACTATTGATTGCAGCATACTCGCCCCGTCCCTTAATTATATGCCTATTTCTTTCATTAATTACCCACATAATATAGAGAAGTAGGCATAAGCGGGGAATACCAAATTTTTAATGTTGATGATTTTTTTTTTGTTTGCTTGTTGGTTTAAAGGAGCGAAATTAGATTAAAGAGAAATACTGTAGAAGAGTTCTTCCTACTTCATTCATAGAGAATCTAACATTTCAAGGTCGTACAATTACGTACTCCGTAAGAGAGTAAGAGGTGGAGAAATGAACGAATTAAAAAAAAAAAAGTAATTGTTGAGAGTGGGATTTGAACCCACGCCCTTTCGGACCAGAACCTTAATCTGGCGCCTTAGACCAACTCGGCCATCTCAACAATGTGCTATTTAAAGAATCATTGAACTTTTAGATCATATGATTCTGGTTATGTGTCGGAAGAATAAAAAATAGTACTCCATGACTTCCTCTTTCAAATTAAAAGAAGCATTGTTAAAGTAATGTGATATTGGATGTGTAATGCCTAATGGAATGGTGCTGTTAAATATTGCTTAAAGCTCAGTTTAGGTCTATAAAGTCTGCTCTCTTGCTTTAGTAATAGATTATTACTCGTATTATTTAAACTGGTTATTTCCTTTAGTTATTCTTAGAAGATCTTGATATTCATGTTTTCTAAGGAGTATATTTTTCTTGTGTCAAGTGTTAAGAAACCACTTACCTTTGATGTGATTGTTCTACATAGTCCTTTTAAATATGTAACCTCTTTGAGTAGAAGTGCTTTTGATTGTCTAGACTTTTTAAGATTGGACCTCCATGTGATATTAGGGTCGAGAACTATGAGATAGGGATTTGGCAATTTGACGATGTTATGTGTCATTTGTATAACTCATTAGCTCCTTTCCGCTTCTTTACTTCACCATCCTCTCTTAACAGGGGGCTGAGGTGATAGATAGTGTGGTATAGTGGTTGAGTAATGCCTAGATTTCACTTTCGTAAAATAATTTAATTAAGGTTCAACACATGGGTTACAAAACTCTTAGAAGTAAAGGAGAAAAAAAGTTGCTTATGAGAGTAATGACTGATAAGGTAGAGAATAGAATCTGCTTAGGATGAGAAGATTCCACTGAATACTTCATTGCTTTGCTAAAATGACCGATGTTATGAAAATAAAAAAAATCCCTATATGTGCTACTATATTATGACGTTGAAGAAGTATTTCTTAATACTTCTACAACATCCAATTATGTTCCATTATGTTAAATATGCTGAAAGTGATTTTGTATCTTGCAAATGTCTTGTTCTAAAATTTCCTTTTATAACAACCTTTCAAGGTTTACTCTCTTCGGTAACTTCTCATCTAAGATTTTTCTAATACTTGTTATATTTGATTTTATTTCCCATTCTGCAGATTGAAGATCTTAAGCACTGCCCATTTGCCGAGGTAATTAAGTTTTGAGGTTCACCACCTTGTTACGGAATAAGTTACATACATTGGTTTTGGATGCTGAAAGTTCAACCGAATTCCATGAAGTGTGAGCTCATTTTGCTGTCTTTCTAGATATGTTGGTATTTTATAGACTCTTGGGAGCAGTTCAGAATAAGTGGAAGAATTGATATTATTGATGGGTCAAATTCTGATACCATTAAACTCCAGGTGAGCGTAGCATCTTCTGATTCATATAAATATAATGAGCTATTTGACAATTCTTTTCGTTTTGAGTTTTGAGAGTTCAATAATGTCTGTAGTTTGGACTAGGTCTAGGTTCTTAGGTTTGAATTCATTACATCATTTTGTTGTATGGAAGTTACAGGGTTTTAGGTGTTTGGGTGCACTTGATTCACATTGTGCCCTACAAAGAATTCACCAGTGTAAAGTCCCCTTGAATACAGTGTGATGCTATTGCTAGTTCTCATCTTGTCAATTGTGCTATAGAAATGACCAGAATTTGGTATTGTATTTATTTTCCGTCTGCTGAAGTTTCTGAAGCCAGATGTTACTCTACAAGC
Source organism: Chenopodium album (assembly GCF_948465745.1). NCBI lineage: Eukaryota > Viridiplantae > Streptophyta > Magnoliopsida > Caryophyllales > Amaranthaceae > Chenopodium > Chenopodium album. The sequence goes on along the minus strand of NC_137840.1, from coordinate 76,193,129 downwards.
AGCAAGTGCATTGAGAATTTGCGATCAGCATTGTAGTGACTTGTATTTATGGATAATTGATTGGCTGTATTTTACACCGATAAACACCTTTTTATTTGATAATTTTATGCAGCAAAGGGAGAAATCGTGGTTCGCTAGTTCATTCAAGTCAAGGTTGCAGTATTTGGGTCCTGATCCTGGCATACCCTCCATAACTGAAGAAGTACCAAAAGATTTCAGTTTAGATTCTTCAGCAGGCCCAGTTGATGCATTTTGCCTGCTGGTTTTAGACCCTGATCAGGTCTTGCTGGATTCAAAGTTCCTTCAGTAATGTCAACTTAGTTTATTCTTATTTTCTCTCTCACTCTATCTATTTTCTTTCTTGTGCAGGTGGATTACTTGAACTTAAAAACTAACACAAGGTTAACCTATAGGTGTCACAGGAATTTGAATGAAGAGAAATGCTGGACTCCAGAGAAAATTAATCCGTAGTCTCTTCTTTTCTTATTTTAAGAACATAATTGACAGTGAGTCAATGACAGATGTATATCTTTTGATCCAAGGCTTAAATCTTTAGGGGCCCTTCCCTGGAAATGTAAGCACGGTCAAGGAAATCTTAGTTATGTAACAACTTGAATCCAAAACTTTCATTATTAATGAATTATGAATGAATTAATAAGTTTTCACAGATAACCTCTATTTATCATCATTTTTGACTTTGACTTGCTAGATTTCACTATCTGTGGCTCTCATTTCTCTCGTTGTGTTCCTATATAATTACATGCTGCATTTTCCACTTATATAAAGCAGTACTGTAACTCTAAGTGACTTTTATCTCTTCTAATCTCATCTTGTTGCTCAATCAGCTGTTTGTTTTTAAACATTTATAATGGGCTGGAAATGCTAAATCCATCCCTGTTTCCTCACAGCATTCTATTTGAAGCATCACATATTGGGATGAAATATTATGTATTCATGGTACCAACATGTGTAGAATTATATGACGCTTAAGGAGGAAATATTGATTATATTTATAAGAGCACTATCTAACTTGACCTGTTATATTGGCAGGACAGGGATAAGAACATTTACTTTTATAGTTAGCTATTGCATGTATTCATGGAATCGATCTTAGAGTGTAGAGCAAACTGAAGCAAGGCTGCCACCAGAAGTATTCAGCTACTGCATGAGGTAATCATCATTCCGCAAACATACCATTTTCAAATCTGAATTAATGGTTGTAATTCCTTTTTAACCTTCCCATTTTGTTTTTGCCTTTTTGGTGCTATTGGAACATTAGGCCTGTGGTTACTGTTTAATAGTTCTTGGAGCTGATTCCCCTTTACTATTCAATTTTATGTCAAAGATAAAAGTTTGTTACAAATGCACTGATCTAAGCAAATCTCACTTAAACCTGAATATTCTGTGCTCATTTAGCTACAGCATTGATAATTTGCTTCTAACTGATCTACTGCTGGAAATTCTCTGATTCAACTTTTACATTTGCTATGCTTGTAAGTAGGCAATATTTGTTGAACAAATGAAGTCATCTTTGATTCTTTGTGTTTTCTGTAAGTCTTTTTTGAAGTATCTCCTTGAAAATAATCAAAACCAACCCCTCTTCATCCCCCCCCCCCCCCCCCCCCCCCCCCCACCACCCACCCCAAAAAATAAGAAGAAAAAACTTTTGGTTGTATTTACCAAATATCCTAGGTCTACCTTTCACTATTTTCAAGCAAAATAAGATCAGGCTCACCCCTTTCTCAAAAAAGGGGAAAGGAGGAAGGATAATTGTAGACTTGTAGAGAAAGACCTTCCTTGGCTTTCATCCTAGCATCTTGGCCTATCAGTTGGAGGGCGTGGAAGTGTCTCTTGTTGGCCTTGACCATTCTTCACTATGAGCACCACAGACAGTCCCCAAGACATATGCACTTCCATGTGACAATGCATGTACCATACCCCTGACAACAAAAGGAGTTTAGTGTGATCATTATTAGTAATTAGTACTCTAGCATTCCCTGGATTTATCTGACTACATTTTAATAAGAGAATTACATAAACATACCTGGATTATCTGCGACAAAGCGAATTGCTGCCCAGCCACCTGCTGGCACTCCTATGGTGTTCAGATAAGGCGGATCTACTAAGTTGAAAGATGCAGCTTGTGGGGTGTAATCTCCTGCACCATATCCCACCACGTAGAAGCTATGGCCATGAAGGTGAATGGGGTGGTTCTCTGTAGTCACAGTCCCTGTATCCTGTAGGATTATCTGCACTCTGGACCCATATTCAATGACCTTGGTTCTAGTTCCAATGATGGATTGAGTATCGTTAGGGATATCATTAGGAGCTTGATTAACAAAATCATAGACCTGTAGAGGAAAGTCTGGAAAATCTTCTGTGTATTGGCCATTGATCTTCATGTAGTATGCCTCAAGAAGTGAGATGTTAGGCTCTCTGAAGCTCACATTGTTCATTGAGGCTGCCATCACCCCTCCGTTGATTCCCTTGCAATTTTGTGAGGGATATTTGGAGGTACATTTCTGTACATTTATTCCAATGGTGATGAAAAGGTTGGTGTCAATCTCCCTCGGGACATTTACAGCACCCAAGCTCCGGAGGCCATCCATGACAGTCTTAATGACCAGGGTATCATTGAAGCTTGGCAATGGGGTAGAAGATAAAGGAAAGTTATTTGAAGTATAGCCAGAGTATTGGAAGTAACCTATGGAGACAATCTTTTGGAAGGTGACATTCCTAGCAGACATGTAAGGACCCACAGACATGGAATATTTGCCTATCTGTTGATCAGTTGTTACAAGAGCATTGATGGTTTGACCGGGACCAAGCATGATTTGACTCACAGTTAATGGCTTTGTGTATGCTCCATCAGCTTCAACTATCGTAAGATTGTGCTTGGCAATGGCAAAGAACTGCTCCATATTGAGGGCTGCATTGATTATCCTTAGCAGATAGGTCTTCCCTGGGAGAACATTAAGTGTATATGTGTCTGTAGTAAACAATTTAAACAAGGTCATCAGAGATTGGAGGACTTCCATAAATGTCATTTGGAAACCAATTAGTACATTATCAGCCTTCAAATATATATATTTTATTTTATTTTGGCTTGTTTCAAGGTTCAGTCCTTTAAAGTAGGTTGAATACTAATTAAGCATAGTGTGACTTTTTGATCAATGATATATTAGTATAAGAGCTTAATTGCTATCTCATTTACCATTAGTTGAGCAATTGTAGTTGGGTCCTGGATGACCATTAATGGTAAATGCATCTGCCGGTGGAGGACTTCCACCACTTGATAGAACATCATGCTCAAGTTGCACAAGGTCCTTCAGCCAGTATTCTCCTATGAAGGTGTTAGCCAAACATTTTTGGATCTTTAGCATTGGAGTTTAGATAAGCAGAAGGAAAAAGAAGCTTACAGATTCAGTAAAGAAATAATTTACCTAGGAGTATGATATGTTCTTCATATGGAGGTTTCAAAGGGTAGGGTACCCTAGTCTTGGGATATGCAACAATGGCACCATACACAGTACCTCGAAGCCAGGAGGAGTGAGCATGCCATAGAAGGGTGCCTTTTTGCTCCACCATTGTGAACTTATAGGTGAAGGTATTCCCTGGTTGGATAGGGCATTGGGTTATGTAGGAAGGACCATCGTACCAGCAGGAGAGCTTCTGACGAACGCCATGCCTGAGAAATAAATATAACATAATCAGTATTGTTCACTACATTATCGTATAAAGAAACCACAGAGTGTTATGCATACCAGTGTATTGTGATGTTGTAGGGGGAGTCATTGGTAACTTTGACAGTCACTCTGTCATCTTCTCGGGCATAAAGGACTGGTCCTGGGTACATGCCATTGACAGTGACTATGTCTTTCATGTTGCACAGCTTTGTGACCCTGGTCGTTTGCACCTAATATGTCACAACATATATCGTTCAGTCAAATCATATTTTATTGGTTAGCTTTCAGCCTTTTAGAGTAGGTTTACTCAGGTTAAGCTATGACTGTTAGACATGATAAATGTCCAGGTGTCAAACTCGTGCATTTTATAAAACTTGTGAAAATGCAGTTTGCTTAAGAAAAGTACCAAAAAAAAAAAAAAAAAAAAGAAAAAAAAAAAAGAAAAAAAGATAAGGAAGACAGCCTGAGACCTTAAAGTCGTAGAATTTGGTTGATGTTTGACTTGACCATCTTGCTGCTGTTGGTAGAACTCGAGCTTGTAATATCAAGATGAACCATAACATAGCAGAAGCTGCTGAATTGCTCATCCTTGGCAGACTGATCCTAATTATTTAGTAGAATTCAGCTTGTTACAGTAAAGAAGATGGTTTTATAGGAAAGACTCAAAAAAGAAAGAGAGAGTTGGACTTGCTTTTTTTAGTGTATGCTCCTTGCTGATTTGTTCAGCTGTCATGATTTGTAACATGGATGGGTGATAATAAGTTGTTTGGAGCATGAGCATACAGGATTGGATTAATGTGGGGAAAGTTTTGGCTTTTGACCTATCAATACCTTTCCCGAAAAAAAAAAAATACATTCTTTTTCTTGGTTTCATGTTGCTCCCTGAAGAAGCAATCTCTCTTTCACTGCTGGTTTTCACTTATGGTTTTTGCTAGGGCCTGTCAAGCTACTTTTGGATGATTTTTGTTAAGATGGAATAGCTATGATGTTTATTACATTAGATAGGGTCCTAAATGTGATTAATACACGTTTACATCTTATTTAGTAGATTACTAAAGTCGTTCATGTTAACATTGTAGTAGTAATTATAGTTCATGTATATAATATTAGGAGATGTATGATGTACTACTCAAAGTCTAATATGTGTTGTGTACTATTGTACTCTGTAAAGTTATGCAATGATTTGTAAAACCTGGATTTTTTTTTTTGCCAAGGTCTTCCTGTTTGATGATCAAAGCTCAAGGCAGATGTAATTTTGCTTAGTGACGAAGGTGTTGATTTCAAAATGGTTTACCATCTAATCAGTTGGAGATTCGCTCTTGAGGAAGGTATGTGAGAGTGTGAGACGACAAAAGTCACCCTACTACCTGAATATATGTGCAAGTGAGTAGATGATAGAAATCGGATCTCTTGAAACTATTTCGGATATGCCAAATGAATCTTATGTCTTAGGGGTGGTTCACTGGTTCAGCCATGCTTCCGTAGGTAACTCATTATTATTTTTTAGTTTTCATTATATATTCAAGCTATGTTTGATGATGGTGAATTGGTATTTTGGTGACCACCTTATGTTACAATTCTTTGGTTTGCAGTATAAATGAAGGTTTTTGCGAACCTGATCTTGTGTTTAAGAAGATTTCATTGATTATTTATTTTAAGCTGATTCTCTCAGAATATGTTTTTGGGTTTTGGAGAAGTAATTATAGTTATACCTCAGTTTTTCTTTTTCCCAAAGAAAGTTGTTACATACAAGTCTGTTGTACCAGAGGACTAGTGAGTAGTGAGTAGTGACTAGTGAAGATGATAGAGAGGGAATACTTTTGCTAGATCTTGACTGAAGGCGGCATTTGTTGGCCGGGGTTAGATAAATAATTCCGTTGTCATAGGCCACGTATCTATTTTAGGCAAGTTTCTGTTTTTTTTTGGCCTATTATTTAAAAAACCGGGGAATATTAATTTAGCATAATTATAATAAATTGTATGCATGTACCCCAAGTCGAAAATAATAGTCGTAAGATTTCTTTTTTTAGTAGCCAGTCTAGTCACTATTAATAAAATAATAATGATTTTTAAATGTACTTTACTAGATATCATTATTATAATTGTGACAAAATTATGTTGTTAGAGTAGAGTGAAAATATTAGTATTTCAAGTTGAGCTTTATATATGGTGGGACAAAAGTGGTCGGATGGTCAATGACCAGTGATGATGGAGTAACCGAGTACACAAATGGTGGTGAACTGATTGGAGAAAAATACATACATGCAAGTTAATTCTACGAAATTCTTATATAATGTGGCCACATGTTTAGGTACTGTAAGTTGTACTTCAAGTCACTTCCTTACTCAGTGTTATCTATTTTAGGTGAACTGTATATGGCATACCTTACCTTGTTGTGAGAAGAGCAATCATAATTCGTAAATTGTGTTCTCACGATGAATGTGCCAAAATCAATTTTTGTTGTGCCAAAATTATACTCCAATTGTTGCGCACAAAGCTGTAGTCGTCGACACGAACTAGTGTATATACTGAATTCCATGCAATTTATGATAATTGGTAACAAAACACCAGGTCATGATGAAGGCAAAGGTCAAAGGAAGGCAATGTTTAAAGCAAGTAGGCAAACAAGGTTAAAATGTGAAACAATAGTGGTTGGAGAAGGCAGAAAGGAGTAAAAGGTGATTGGAAAGAGAAGATTTGGCCGGGCTTTTGCAAAACACAACCTTTTGCACGCCTTTCTGGCCCCATTTACTTCATGTTTTGATATGGAGGAGCTTCTATGGCTTTTTTGACATGTCTTCATTGCTTAGAATTATGGCATTCTTCTAGTGTACTCATTTCATCTTTTTATTTGATTATTTTTAATCCGTGCTCTTTTTTCTTTAATAATATTGGAGGAAAATAATACTTGTATGTATTATGCTACATTGTAAAAAAATTATTGGTTGTAAATGATTCTTTTATATATTACGGATTAATGCATTGGAGTAATGTTCAACATAATTCCTATATGTTAGGTTTTTATATTTTTGTTTAGCATTATTCTTATACGAAGTATATAGATTTGCAAAAACGTGTTTCATTAGACTTAGGAGTATCATAAATTCGTGATTGAAGAATGAAGGTCCCATGACCAGCTAAGCCAACGTCCCCAAACCAGCTCGGGTGGCACGAGCTGCATGACACATTGACACACGTTAGTTTGCTGCTCATGTACATCATATGCGCCAATATGGTGTGTACCAATAAGAGTGCCTTCCCGGCTGGACTTGATCACCAAATTTTGATCCTAAAAATGCTGGTGATAACTGATAACATTCGGAATCAGAGATCAACTGATCACTATGCTTCTGCAAGTCGTTCTATTCAGAAGTATAACTCTGTATGTGGCTCATATTTGTTGCGTAATGATGAACGAATGATGACAGCATGAATCTCTAATACGTTAGATTTTTCTCTTTTTATTTTTTAGCATTATAAAGAAATAAAAAGGTTCACAATAGCTAAGCCTCTTGGATGCTTCATGTTTTTTAGCTCTTAATATTCCCTATTTTGCTCGAGCTATTGACCAAGTATCAGAAACGTCCATAAAATTGGTTACTACAAAAACTAAATTCTTCTGTTCAAACTCGGAACTTGTTTTTATTTCAGAAAACAATAAATAATTAGCTATAATATATTATTACAGAAAAACAGTTGTTTTGTAACTGCATTTGAAAGTCAGGCTTCAGAGTCCAAGCAAGAACCCCAGAAATTCTCCAGCAGAGGACCAGTAGGTCTTCCTGCTTATCTGGTTAGCCACAGGCTTCTATGTTCTCTATATATATACTAACCCTCGTTAAGACGCCTGTGCGCTCTCTCCCTCACCCTCCACAACCCTCTATCATCATCCATCGACATTGTTTCCTTAACTTAAGTTTCCTAGCAATAATAATGACTACTAGACTTCCAATTCATCTGGCAAGGGGTTCAACTGAAAACAGAGCTCAAAAGGAGAAGCGCTTCAAGATAATACGAACAAGACTCTACATTATCCTTCGTTGTGTGTTGATGCTAGTCTGTGGGAAAGAAAGTGAAGGCTGATCATGTCTACCATCACGCAAGTTGGAGCAGCAACTAGGTTCAAATTCTAGAGTTTATTATGGAGTATAGTCACTAAGAATCACTAAAAGAATGTAAATGCTAGTATAAAGAACAAGGCAATGCAGATTAGAACCAGTTAGTCTCTACTCTCTTCTATTTGTTTAAACATATCCTACCCCTTAGTCACTTCACTCATTAGTGTTCTGCCCTTCATCCCTCGTAAAGTATGAACACAACTTAGATGCAACTATGCTAAAACATCACAGATAAATAGCAAGATTTCCAACAAAAATCATTTTGTACATAAGAACATATACTATGTTTACTTCATAAAGATAAAACTCTCAGGCTAATCTACTAACTCATGGCTGTTCAAAAGATAATCTGATTGTGAAATCTAAAGCATCAAGAAGCAAGCTCTACACAGATCAAAATTCAATACATGCGCCACAAAGAGCATAAAATTTAGCTTAATTCTCAATTTTCACTTTCTTGCATGATCCGATCCAATTGTAAGCAGATAAATCCTAAAGTATGCCCAAAAGATTTGCTGAGAACTCCACTGCAAATTCCCTATCAGTTTTTTGTCAATGAACTCAAAAAACTACACAGACCAGAATTCAATATAATTGCCATGAAGAACCCAAGTGCAGATATTTTTTCAGTTTTGCCTATGAACTAACAATCTACACTAACCAGAACTCATTCCATCACACATCAAGACTCAAGAACACAAGCCTAAACATTGTGGGTCATGTCGTCATGACTCATGAGTTCCGAAAACACAAACAATGTCATTAAGGCAATGCAATCAAATCAATAGATTTAAGTTGGTCTTTCAGACAAGAGAAAGCATTGTCAACATTAACAGCATTGGACATACACTTACATGATGGCTGGTAAGCAAATCAAGGCTCAACTATAACCACAAATCCACAAACAAATTGAAGATTATCATAGAAATCCAGTTTAGAAGCAAGCTTTATAAATTTTTGGACTGACCTCCTTTTATCACCTTAAGCATCACAATCAAAGAATAATGATGTACTTTAAAATTATTGAGGAAAAAAAAACCTACTCCAGAAATTATACTTTTTTTTTTTTTTTTTTTTTTTTTTTTTTTTTTTTTTTTTTTTTTTTTTTATCCAATAAATCTGCAGGCACAAAATTTTCAGCGTCTAAGGCTAATTTGATTTAATTCATTCAGTTAAAAAAAACAATTAATTTAACGCCAAATTATAATGAAAAGAGGAGAATTTATGATAAATGAAACAAACACAATAAAAAGTAGCATTACAAAAAATAAAACTCACAAATTACTGAGATTGTCATGAAATTGGGCAACAATTGAATTAAAATTTTCTAAAATTACCAGATAATCCGCATATATAAATGTACAAATAAAAATTTGTACGGAGTAATTGATTGTTTTGTATAGTTAACGACACTGCTAATTTGCTATACAAAACCTAATCTAACCTGATAAACAATAATAATAACTAATTAAAATCGAAAATTAAAAACACAAAACCCTAATTAAGAAGAGAGAGAAAGGTGAATCAAACGACAGAATTGGTTGAGTTTTGATGAGTCGAAGAAGATGTGGTGGTGGTGGTGACGCGGCGGAGCACGGGCTCCTCCTGGTTGGTGGCGGCGTCGTCGACGTCGGTGGTGGAGACGTTAATACAAGAGCAACGCTCGAGTGAAGCAAAGAATGCTGTTACTACGTTTGTTCCCAACCATGATATGAAGCTGCACCTTTCCATTATTTTCTCGATTAAGATAACTGTGCTTTAAATTCGCTCTGAATCTCTGATTCTACAATATTTATTTAGCTAAATACAAGTACATGGGTGCAGGACCAACTTATATACTACTGTGTACTTTTCATATGAGTAAATGAAAGATTATCTTTTCTTATGGCTAATTATTAATTAAAAAAAAAAAAACTATAAATAAAAGAAAGCTAAAGATTCCAATCAAATTAACCATTTTTTTATTTTTTTTATTTGAGTTTAATCATCATTAATTCATTATACGAAGTATATGTTTGTAGAGTAGACACTAAATCTGTTTCCAAAAAAAAAAAAAAAAAAAAAAGTAAACACTAAATCAAATTTAACTAGTAATATATGCCACTTATTAATAATTTTATTCTACGAGTACTAGATTAGTGTAAAGATAAACTCAATTAATATTGTCAAATTCAAACAAGTGATCTAAACTGAGACTAATCTAACTTGATATATTCTACCTTCTTCAAATGACATAAAGTCATACAATTTAGAATTTATTTATCCTTGACCGACTTGTGTGCAAAATTTCAATGAAACTTATTCAAAACACTCAAAAGAATTCCCAACCAAACCATACAAGCAGCACAGTCACTAGTAGTTGTTGGACTTGTTGCTATGATGCATAGTTGTATACTATGTGTATTGCCTTTTGCCCTTGTATTCTAATTCTTACAACTAACTTGAAAATTTGGTAAGAAAGTCTAAGCCTTGCCTGATTGTCAGTTTATCACTTGTATATGTGTGAAGTAAAGAAGAGAAAGCACAAATTTACAAATATAATACCGTATGTATTGCTTTGATTAGAGTTCAAAATTGGTTGTTCAATGTCAAAAATAAATAACTTTGGGATGAGGATTCCCTTACCCTCCTCCCCCCCTCACTTCAAATGTGCCTAACCTACTAACCCGGGCTGGAAGGATCTGTGAGAGATTCCGGCACAATAGGGCCATTTTCCTTACAAAAAAAAAAAAAAAAAAAAGGTCAAAAATAAATACATAATTATACTTATTTTAATATTTCAGAAAATTTTGTCAGCAGCGCATCTAGTGTAGTGGTATCATAGTACCCTCCCACGGTACTGACCGGGGTTCGATTCCCCGGATGCGCATTCATGAAAATTGCACCTTTTTATAGCGTAAACCAAGCTTACTCTTAGTTAATTTTTATGACTTTCTCAAAAAAAAAAAAAAAAAAAAAAAAAAAATTATGAATCTTCATTCCCTAAATTTATTCACGCCCACGAAAGGAAACAATGAAGAAAACTCAAGTAATATGCCAACATCTATAAGCTGCGAGACTTGCATAAAACTGCTGATTCTCCCAAATCTGACATAAAAGGATGAGTAAGACAGCCCATAATAAACTAGAGCTGCAAGTCCTGCAACTGATGTCGAGCATTTCACTGTCCAATTTTCAGACAATCTGACATAAACCGGGGTTAAAAGAGCAACAAATGAGCTATGAGCATATCAGTAATCATCATATTAGCTAGGTAGCCACCAATGCAAACACCCTATCAATGTTCTGATAGATGCAACAAAATATAGACAGTATTAAGATGTAAAATTCCTGTCAAAATATGCACAGAACAGTTTTTACCTTTCACCTCTCTTATTTACAGCCTTAATAGCATTTCCTATACTTAGCACCAGTGTTGTTTACTAAAAGCGATCCAAAGAAGTGGGAAGAAGACGACTGGCTAGTTACTCCACGAGGCAGAGCGAATGAGCTTGGGCTTGGCAATTGTCTTGTCTTCCTCAAGTGAGACCAGCAGAAGATTGGCTGGATTTTCAAGCATCTTCTTGGCGACCAAGTAGCCAGAAATACTCCATGTCTGGAACTTTCTTGCTTGCTTACCAATATAGCGACCTGTCTTCCCATCATAGTACTCTGGCCAGCCATCATTGGAAAGGCGTTTCTCCACCAGCTCAATGGCATTTCTGGCCATCTGAGGCCTCGCAGTCTTGATGCATGCAGATACCAGCAACCACAGCAGAACTGCAATATTTACGAATGTAATTAATAATAATGCATAAGCTTCTAATGTTTTGCAATAGCATGAGAAATGCATCCTAGAGGAAAAAAAAAAAGAAAGTTGTATGTTTACAACTCCATACAGAATCACTGCATGAAACACAGACCGACAGACATATTGTCAACATGTCAGAGATTATCAATCATAAATATGAAGTTAAATTCTTGTCTTGTAACTTGAAGATAAATTCAAATTCTAAAGCTTATATAGTGTTAAACAAAGCCACAAATACACAAAGTAGAAAAATCTCGGAGCACTAAGTTTGAAGTCAGTAAAATTTGTATCAGGAAACTCACCTGGCCAAGATCCACCATTATGGTAACTCCACCGAGTATTCTTGGAATCAAACCCTGTGATAATGTTCCAGTCATTACCTTCTAGCGCCGGATAAGAGATTTTCAAGGGCATCTCTCCAACTAACTCATCCCAACGAGCCTCAATTAAGTCCATTATAGCTGATGCTTGCTTTGGTGTCGCAAGACTGCTTAAGATAGCAATACAGTTACCAAGTAAGAACCACCTGAAATCCATGCGAGCTGGGCTGACATTGCCAATGAAATAACCACCTCGTAAGGGCATGAACTCGAATAGCCAATCAGGAATTGACTCCGGGGATACATTGAACTTGTTTAAAGCAGTGTGAGAGTATTCTTCTGTTTTATAGCGGTATATGTTATTCAACTGGGTATAATCAAGCCAGTAATATGTCCGAATATGGTAACTAAGTGCCTTGATCTTGGAGTTGATCTTATCCAGCAATTCTTTGTTGTCAGGCACTTCTTTCAACATGTTTTTGGCACATCTCAGTGCAAAAAAGAAAAGAGCCTGAACCTCAATTGGATACCCATATATTCCCTACCCAATTGATGATGATGGATAAAGTTAGTAAGAAAATGGAAGCAGGCACTCCAGGCAGGCATGTTACAAACAATTTAAACAGCAGTCACACAGCAATTACGTTTCATTTCGAATAACTACCAAATCTGTTCACTTATAGTTTTTAAGACATCATCAGAGGAGTTTCCAAGATTTTTAGGTAGAAGTGATTTAATCCAAAATAGAAGAAGCATAGGCTTTTGTAGTTTCAAAATGCTACTTTTTTTTTTTACAGTGGTTATACATTAACCAAGTGAAACATTATTCAATACCATAAAAGGGAAACGGTAAACAAGAAACTAACCATCCTTCTGTCAATCATACAGCATGCATCTGCACAGAGTAGCGATGGGAAAGTGTCAAAACCATCAGAGAGGCACAAGTCAAGGATCAATTTCATGCCTTTCTGCACATCAGGCTGATCTGCCAGTGAGCGGTCACTTGTGCTTTTGACATATGACCTCAGCAAAATAATCCACCAGAACCCAGAATCCATAGGTGCAACTCTTCCAATTGCAGTGCCACCATAATCCGCTTCCAGAATTTCCTTCACGCGCTCATTTTTCTCGTCTATCACAACCTTGAAGCTTGCTGGCATTACACCTTCTCCAAGAGTGAAGTTATCAATCCTCTTTTCACGACCTTGAAGATGGAGAGTTTTCAGCAAGAAGTTCTTCACAATTTCTGTGTCAGGGGGATCTTTCATTAGACAAGCTAGAGCACTAGGAACGAAGTCCCTCACAAAAACCTATACATTGGAAAAAGTAAATCAGTACGTGCAAATCCTCATAGTTCATTTCAAGAATATCAAAGACAAATGCAGTACATAAATAAAATGACATTTGTGAATTAGTACTTTAGCTGTGAACAATTCTAGAGAGCCACAAACATATACGGATTTACCTAATTAGCTGATCTTTGTGGTTAACACTTACCAGCTATGGACTTACCTAACTACCTACATCTGAAACCCCAATTATGAATTTGTTAAGTGCGGACAAGTATCTTATTAATAAGTTCATCTTAGACAATTGCAGCTCGTATGGTTGTATGATTATTCAAAACTTGATAATCAAATAGAGCTACTTGACAAATCACTTCAGAACCACTGACCGAGCCAATTATGTACATGAGTGACAAAGGCAAACATGGATGGTGCAACATCGATATGCCTAGTTCTGCATCCTATTGCAGAATTAAAGGTTTTTGAGAAGACCTGTATATATCACCAAATCAGGGGAGAATCAAAACACCTACAAGCTACCTGCCCATTATATTTGCTAAGTTGAGCTATGATAAAATTAAGTCCGGATTCCCTGCTTCCCCGACTATTATCTAATTCAACATTCAATAATTGGAAAAGTAAGGATCAGAAGTTGACTAATCTCAGTGACAAGAAATTGGTCACTCAAATTAAAATTCTGATGGCTTGGTCAATCCAAATTTCATAACCTTTTCCCTTTTTTATATCAACTCTGCATCAAAATAAAATATTCAAATGTCCAACTCCATGAGCTACTGGCTATATAATACAGTTCTATTACAAGCATAATTCAAAGAAAGTGTATAGATAGTTCATACACAGCCTAGAGCATTCATGCATTAAACACGTAACAACCTGTTTGCAATATTGTCATGTGCATTCCATTGAGATTCAAATTTAACTAGTATTTTTTTTTTCTCACACACACACACACACAAAACCTTGGTATTCCAAGTCCAATAATCATGTAGGAAGAGTTGAAGACCATGCACGAAAAGTTGTATCTGATAGTTCTTCAAGTTTCGACCAACATATAACTTTTCACTTGTGGTTTACAAAGCATGAATGACAAATTCAAGCCAGTGAAACATGAATGATTCAGGCAACACTGTGCAATGCAATATAAAAGGCCAGCATAACATGAATAATTTAGCAGCAATAATCTTAGGTCTTTAAGAAGACGTATACTATCTATCAGGGTAACAACTGTTACTTCTTACTAAGTTACTTGCCAAATGAATCACGTCTATCTACCAGCTTTAATATCTTATACTTTAGGGGCTAGGGCTCTTGCGTACACCCCAGTGCACAACACCAAATTGACAGTTACACTAATTGTGTTCAAATAGTAGCATATCACATTGGCCATTGCTCAAGATTTAGTACATTTTATGCGTCCTATTCACCATTTTAAATAGAAATACACGTCAATTGCATCTAGACATGGAAATTTGGTTGTGCAACCAGCAACAAATAACATGATTTTTCAATGACCTAGCACAACAGGAAAAGTTTGCTCTCAGTATTACGGAATCATTACCTATTTACCTGCTATGCTTTATATTTCAATTTGTGGATAGTATAATCATTTAAATCAAAATGACAACTAATAAATCCAGAGAAATCTGCTGCGTAAGCTCCAGAACAAACACGGAAAACAAATTTATCCTCACAAACTCGAGAATTCCAAATTCATAAATGTCAAACAGTTCTACAAAATAATCAACAAAAATTCCAGTAAAGCTAAGCAGATACGGAATAAATGTTCGCTACTCCGTAATTTTATTTTAATTTTTTTTTAAAAAAAAAAGAAGAAAAACAGAGACCGTCTAGCAATCTAGCATTAATGTACGCCATAAATTTAAATTATGCAGTACTTATTCAAAATAATGAACAAATTCATGAAAATGTAGATTAAAAACAACAACACTAAAGTATTCTACTCCAAACGATGACCAACTAAAATCTGGAAAAATGTTAAGAAACAACATCAAAGGACCAAAAGCTAGAAAATAAGAAGTGTAATGATAATTGCTAATAAATCTTCAGATCATTTACGCATAGATTAAAAATCAAATCAAACTAGAATCTCAAGAAATCACAGTAAAAATTCTCGCCGGCAAATTTTGAAAACTAATGAAACGACGAAAAGACGCCATGGAGGAGAGAGAAAATATACCTGATTATAGTTCAGCGCCTCAGCACTAGGATCGGAAGCAGCAACAGTTCCAACAGATATTCCTTTGTAATAAACATAAGATTTCTCTAACAAGCTCCAAGCCTCCTTCACCATTGGATGCTCTGCTATAGGAATAGGATGCTGAAAATATCCATTAGCACCGTTGGATTTCACCGTACCTCCTGATTTCGGCGTATTTCCGTTGCATTTTCCGGCGCTTCCGGTCTTCTCGCATAAGCTCTCGAGGTTTGCAGCCGAAGTTGAAGACCTGACTGAAACTGGACGCAGCGTTGCTTCGAGACAAACACTGTCAACAGTAATCGAACTCTTCTCCGAACCTCCGGCGTCTGGATTCTCCGACGAAGAAGCACTTTCTTCGGTGGTTGTTACGGCGGAGCTGCTGCTACTGTTAATGTCGATTTCTTCATTTTCGTTGACGACGCTGAAGGCGACATGACGTTGAAGAGAAGGAGAATGTAGTTTCTCTGGTGGAGGTGGAATTTCGGTGATTTCTTCTGGAATGAGGTTGTTGTTATCTGGTTCAATGGAAGCCATTGATGAGAGAGAAAATGGAGGTTTGAATTTGTTGTGCTGAACTGATTACAGGGACGAGAGAGGGTTGATATATGTAGTGGGTGATTTTGGCGCTGAGATGGTACAGTCAAGGCTTTTGCCCCAAATAAGACGTTACAATTACAAATATGCCATTGTTTGGGAAATGAGTGATGGGATAATTTCATAACTTGATGTTTGATATAGGGGTGTTTTTGTAAAGATTGCAAAAGGGTCAATATTGTGTTTTATTTTCCTAGTCCAATACTCCAATATTGTACAAATGTACAGTTGTACTACTATTGCCTAAGTGAAATTTTGAACCATCTTGCTAAAGTAATTTGTTATTTTTCTGCCCGATTTTAAGATATTTTGGGATCGATTCTCACCCATCATTGTGGCTCTTTAAACACCCAAAAGAAAAGGTCTGTATTATTATCCGCACTTCGTAAGTCTAAGTGTTTTCTACCCCTATACCTCACACAACCTTGAGAAAGCTCAATTAGTACTTGTAGGGGATGATTTACGAAAGTATGGTTATTTTAAAACTTATTTACACTTTTGCGTCGGAATGAAACTTAATTACGAAATTACTGTCCACGTAGGCTCGGATAAGTTTTTATTTTATTTTTTTATTTTTCAAAGTAAAACCGCTACCTCAAGTAGCGGTTTATGTACTAAAACCGCTACTTGAGGTAGCGGTTTCACTTTTCATAAATTGATTAAATGTATCTTTACTTAGAGTACTAATGACAAACCGCTACCTCAAGTAGCGGTTTTAGACTATAACCGCTACATAAGGTAGCGGTTTGTCTCTAAAGAAAAAAATTGCCCCCAAATGTATCTCCAAGCCTACGTGGAACATATTTTCGTAAATAAGTTTCATTCCAATGCAAAACCGTAAATAAGTTTCTTAAAAGCTATATTTTTGTAAATCATCCTATAGGCTTGTAGTTGTAGTATTTTTTTTATCTACCTTAGTTATCCGCTTTATATCAATAGATGTGATTCATGTGAACACAATGATTATATTTAAACATGGGCAACGGGTCGTGCCGTGCCGCGGTGGTGGGCGTGCCGTGCCGGCTTCGCGGCGGGCCGTGCCTAAATTTGGCACACCCCAGCCCACGGCACGGCACGGCCCACGTGCCTGGCGGGCCGTGCCGTGCCGGGCCGCGTGCCAAACCGTGCCACTTTTTTTTTTTTTTTTTTTTTTTTTTTTAAATGAACGTAAAAAAAAAACGATATATAAATATTTTTTAGTACAACTTAATTTTATATAAATAATGTTATTAATTTATATTTGTGTTTATGTTAATGTTAATATATTTTGTTTTGAACAAACTTTATTTTAACTAAGGTTATAAAAATTATTTATCTAATTATGTTTAAGTTTTTATAAATAATTTTATTAATTTAGCAAAAAACAACAATACATATAATAAAAATTAAATTACCACTGCTGTGCCAGACCGTGCCACGTGTCGTGCCGCGCGTGCCGACCCACGGGCCGGCCACCGTGCCTCGTGCCGATTCCCAGATTTTTGTTCACGGCACGGCCCACGGCCCACAGGTGGGCCGCCGTGCCGTGCCGTGCCGGAATCGTGCTGGGCCCGTGCCGCCCGCGTGCCGGCACGGCCCATGCCCATCTTTAATTATATTCTTACATTACAGCCTAATTAATATCATTCAAAACTCATTTTATATATTCAGATTACAAAAATGTTTAGCTCTTTCTTAAATGTATTTTTGCAATAATGATTAATCAATATGTATTTGCAGTGAGATTATCAAATTGTAAACATTAATTGTAAGGAATAAGGATACATAACTAAGCAAGGTTCCTGTCAAGAAAAAAAAAATACACTAAGCAAGGTTTGACTACATGACTTAAAAGTCACGAGATCAGATCCCATCAAAGGGCTTTTTGAAGGTGTGGATGTTTAAGACTTGGGAGAGGTTACACCGATTCAATACAATCGTTCCGCTTGTCGAAAAAAAATCAAAGTATGTTAAAACGGAGAGAGTAATTAACAAGTCCTAATTTTATTTTAACGAAAACAAGCCCTAATTTGAATTTATTGGTATTCAATCAAAAAATTTGGGGGTAAAATTTGGCAGTAAAATCAAATTCACAGCAGTCAAAAGTACACTTCAGTATTTTCCATTGAACTAGAATTATTTTCACCTCCGACTCAAAGATCACATCATTCCATCAAAACTCGACCTCATCAAAACCCACAACAATGGCGGAACCTTCCGCCGCCGATCTAACCGACCACCTTCCTCTGCAACTAATCAAATCAGAAACAATTCCACCTTCTCCAAACCTCTCAGAATCCGGATCTTCCGCCGTCGATTGGTTGCCGGACTTCGCCGGATACTCATGGATTGCTTATGGAGCTTCTTCTCTCCTCGTTATCTCTAACTTTCCTTCCCCTCTCTCTCCTCAACAGTCTCGCATTGGCCCTGTTTTCCGGCAAGTATTCGAACTTCTCCCTTCTTCCGACTTCTCCGACGTCGTCTCCGTCGCTTGGTCGCCGGAGGTTCCTTCTTCCGGCGATCTTGCTGCCGCCGCGGATAATCATGTTTTTCTGTTTCATTATGATTCTTCTCCAGGTATTTTTTGCAGTTTTTACAAATTTCGATTTTGTAGGACTGGAATTTTGTGCGAATTGTTGTTTCTAGAGTTTAGATTGTAAGATACTCATTGAAATTCGTAGAATTATCTGAATTGAACTTATATTGGGCTCATTAACGCTGAATAATTCATTTGAACTTGAGATTTTAGTTCTGATGCCATGGATGTAGATTAATGGATCTTATACATTGGAAGAGCTCAGGAGTTTATTTATGTTACAATTTGTTGAATTTAATTGCTATGAATTTCAGTTTATGTGCAATCAAAATTTTGGACTAATGTTGTTTGTATTGAGTTCGGGACTAATGGATAGAGCTCAGGAGTTTATTGTTTTGCATAATTTTTGAATTTACTTGCTAACAATGCTAAGAATCTAATTTAAGTGCTCATCAATTTTGCGGACTAATGCTGCTGTTTGTTTAAAGTTCGGGATCAATTAATTTACTCATATTCAGGTTCTTTTTGTTGGAGTCAGACTGCTACATTGGTGCAATCTGCCAAGGCTGAGGCTGTGGCGTGGACGGGCTCCGGAGATGGGATAATAGCTGCAGGAAAAGAAGTAGTTTTATGGAAAAGAAACATAAAGTCTTGGGAGATAGCATGGAAGTTCAGAATGAAGGTTCCTCAAACTCTGGTTTCTGCGACTTGGTCGCTTGATGGACTTTCAGCAACTGGTGCATATCCTACTAATCATCATGCTGATGGATTAGCTAATGTGCCTTGTAATGAAAGTGGTTGTGTTAGTGTGTTCCACTATGATAGAAAAGCTGGATATGTTGCTGCTGAATTACGACATCCTCAACCTGTTTTGGCGATTCAGTGGAGACCTTGTGGAGGACGCCAATTAAATGGAGATTTTCTATATGCAACAAGGCATGTTCTGCTAACTAGCAGTGTAGATGGGACTGTCAGGTTGTGGTGTGAGATTGATGACAGCAGAATGCGGAAGGGCAGTAAAGATAACCGTGAAACTTCAACCCTAAGACGATCTTTTTGTGTGGTTACTGCCATCGAAATTAATCAATCATTGGGTGGTACTCTGGGCAAAGATATTTTCTTAGAGTGGGCTCTGGAAATAGATGGCATGGTTTGTGGGGGAGATGGACTTAACAAAAATTTCACCGGTGAGAGATGCCAAAGTGACGAGGTTGGCAGTTGTGAGTGGTTGATTGGGATTGGTCCTGGCCAAATGCTCACGTTTTGGGCTGTGCACTGCCTTGATGACATTGCTACAATGCGGTCTCCACGAGTGACATTATGGAAGAAGCAGGAAGTGTCGGAGCCTGGTATGAGAAGCTCCTGTAGAAATATTGGTCCAAGGTGCTACAGAGAATCTTATTTAAACAAAGTCTCTATCAAGAGGAATAGATTCTTTGGTCCACCAGCCATATGCTCGTTACTTCAATTATTTCCTTGTAACTCCTTTGTCTGGTCAGTGTTATATGATCAATCATTACAGAAGGTAGAGGAGAAATCTTCTCTAGTATGTGAAACAGATAAATTGTCATGTCAATCTGTTAGAATCTTGGATACTCTAGGTCACACTGGTAAAATTTTACAAGTTGCTGTTCATCCTTGTACAAATGAAGTTGAACTAGCTGTTTCCTTGGATTCTAATGGGCTACTTATGTTCTGGTCGATTTCCAACAATTCTTATAGCCTTTCTGGTCTGCCAACCTTTACTCCTTCATGGAAAATTGTGGGAAACCTTGTCCTGCAGTATACTATATCTCAGAATATGAGCTTGTATTGGGCGCCGTCATGGTTGGAAGAAGACCAGATTCTTCTCATTGGACATGCTCAGGGAATAGACTGCCTTATCATTAAAACTTGCGTTACTGAAGAAGACAATATACTATGCCATAAACTCTGCACTATTCCTTTCGCCGTGCGTGATCACTTAGATGGGCCTGACAAAATTGTCTCAGTTCCCTTACATTCCACTTGTGAAGAGAATATCAAATTCAATAATTTCTTTCTTATGGGAGTATGGATGAAGAGCTGTGAAATTCAGTCCTGGAAATTGACCTTGCATTCCTATGAGCATTGTGAAAGAGTCCACCTGTACAATTCTGACACTGGATATAATGCTGACTGCAGCATATGTATATATAAAACTGACTTTGCTGGCAAAACGTATTGCATGGCTGTGAGTCCGTGTTCATCAGATTTGTCAGATGTTCATAATGACATTACAAGTATCTCTGTGGTGTCTCCTAGTTTATCAATGCATTATCTGCAGAACAAGTTGGTAAATGATTCTTGTCTTAACAACTTTCCATTTCACATGGCCACAGGACACTCAGATGGTAGATCAAGACTCTGGAGGATTAACCTATCTGATATATCAGTTGGTCAGACTCCTTTTGAGCTTGTAGGTATAATTAGTTCCCTTCAAAGCCCTGTCACTGCTATAGCTGTAGCTGATTGGGGTCAAAAGATTGCAACAATATGTTCAGATGGTCATAGAAATAATGTAAACATGTTATATATATGGGAACCTCTGCATCTCACAGGTGCTGGGACTCTGGAATTGGAAGACAAGATATGCTTGAATGGTAAAATTGTGGCTTTCACTTGGTTTCAAATAGAAAATATATTATTTCTTGGGGTCTGCTTCCAGAATGAGCTGCACATTTATTCCCGAAGAGTTTGTAGTGTTCAGATCTCACATGACCTGGAAAAACTGCCAGAATCATCCTCTTGGGTTTGCATTGCCATTGTGCGTACTTCATCTACTATCTGTGACTTTGTTATAGGGCCTAGGGGTACACTTGTAATTATTCATGAGAATTACTTTACTCTCTTCAGTCACTGGTCATTATTTAAAGGTAACAAGCATTTGACTGATTATACTGATTTGTATTTTAAAAGTGGGATGGTTAGTTATAGTCCTGCATACTCTGTGGGTAAAATTCAAGTCTTTGAAGAGTTGTCATTTGAAAAAAGCAGTGAGAGAGATTCTTTCTGCCCTCCTTTGACAAAGGCACATGATGATGTACGTAGCCTTCTGATTGGAGATGGTACTGAACCAAACATTATCCCATTGAACAAGAATTGCTTCTTGAAGATGACAGTTGTTGCTGAAAAATTGTCTGGTCCTCTGCCTTTCTACCACCCTGAGGCACTCTTGACAAATATTTATTCAGGTATGTTTAATCATTACATCTGTGGTATTCTATGTTATAAGAAATAGGAAAAAAAATAAAAAAAATAGAAGAGATAGGAAATTTTTTTGTTAATTTGGTTAGATAGGGAAAAAATTGTTATTTTGGTTTTGGAAAAGGCTTATGCCAGCCAGTTAGGAAAGACAATGAACTGCTGATGTCGAGTTCTCCACTACACTTGCTGGCCTTTCCTGTTCTATTATATGCTCTGCTTGAGGACAACAATCATATATTCCAGGAGAACAAATATTTACAGTCATTTTTTTTTTTTTGTACCTTAACCTTGTATTTCAAGCCATCTTATCAAGTGCTATATTTGTATACACGAGGGTTTGTTTTGTTGGAAATTTTAGAATTCAATAGGATTCAGTATAATTTCTTATTTGCTCTTCCTGGCTTCATCAGAAAGGACCAACACTTATCTTCTTGGACTGTTTGAATCATGCAAGTATTGATGCCTGAAGAAGTGTAAATTTTATCTGCATCTGATCGTAATAATTCGGTGTTTTTGTTGTGAGTCAAAGACAATGTTCCAATTTTCACTTTGTAACCATGTGTTTTATGTGATACAAAGATTTCTGTTACTCTTAACATTGAGATTTAATATTCTGTGATTGATTGATTAACACTGAAATTTGATATTTTAGCATTTTTTGGCGCTGCTATTGTAATTTATTAAATGGGTGCTCTAAAATGTTATAGGCAACTGGAGACGTGCATATGTAGCTGTTTGTCATCTTTTTGAGTGTTTAACCTCTAATTCTGCCATTGGCCAAGGAGTTTCTCCACCAAAGTCTAGCATCATTATTACACAGATTAATCTCTCAAAGTATTTCGAAGGACAGTCATTAAAAGTAGGAGCTAGTCAAGGACTCCAGTGGAGCAATAACTTCGACACAAACAATTATTCTCGGAATTCAGATGAAGGGCTTATGCGTTTTGCAGATACTTCTGCGGGTGATGCTATGAACTGTGTGCCCGCTGCATCTGCCACAAGCTCTGAGTCATATGGATTTCATAAAATACTGGAGAAATTGCATGGTCATCAAGATCTTACTGATTCACAGAAGATGCAGATGCTTGCAATTATAGACCTTCTGAATGAAATTAGTAATTCACAATCGACCTCTGCATATGGAAGCCTTGATGACACAGGAAGAAGGTAACGGTAAAGAACTTTGCACTACCAATCCTTGCTCTCTTCAACTTTAATGAATTTCAATGATTAATAGGATCAGTTTTGGACAATGAGCTTTTAATCAGCATAAATATCTTTATCTGAAATCTATATCTGTTAAATAGAACAGGGCCTACTGCAGGTTTTTAACTTGCCTACACGTATTTGGGTAACTTAATGTGAAATACTATAACAAAATCCATTAGCTTAGGTAATGAGTCATGTTAGCTGTATTGTAATCCAGTCTATTTGTGTGGGAAACTGTATATGACCTGGGCACATGCACCACATGACCAAAACTGATAGCATTTTGTGTGTACGTGTGTGTATATTACATTTTTTCCCTCAAGGCAAGTGTTTTTTTTTTTTTTTTTTTTTATAAGTCCAATAACCCCCAACCGCCACCCTGCAGTCACCGGAAAAGCAAAAGCTGTATGGTCTTTGTCTTTGAAGAGCGCACTCTGTTTGATAGTGTTTATTCTTGTAGTTTACTTATTTATAACCTTTATCATTTTCCGACATTAGATGCTTTGTAGTTTATGACACCTATCATTGGTTTGATGTAAGGTTCTGGTGCGGAATAAGGCTACAGCAACTGGATTACCGTCGGAGATACCATAAGACTCCATCAATTGAAGAATTAGTTGTTGATTCTAGGGTGATGGTTTGGGCCTTCCATTCTGATTGTCAAGCAATCTTATTTAGTACTATTCTACCAACTGAACCGACTTGGGAAGATATGCGGAAGTTGGGTGTTGGGTTCTGGTTTACAAATCTTTCAGATCTGCGCAGTAAGGTATGTTGGAGTTGTTATGTAATTAGTTCCTTCATCTGATATTGTCATGGTTTCTAGTGAGTTTGGGCTGAAATGAGAACTCTCTGAAGCTTTTAGGGATCCATTACAGATATTTATTTATTTATTTTTTTTTAAAAAAAAAATCTACACTGGTCACTAGAGCTGCTCTACTGTTGCTACTTGTATTCTTCAGACTGTCATAGTTGTCATCTATATTCAAATTGATTTTGAACTGAAATTGATTTTGAACTCAGTTCTCGTTGGTGTCAATTAACTTTTTCAGCTAGTCATTTGTCAAAAAAATGCTTTAGTATGATCTTGCTTTGAGTACTAATGCCAATAATTTTCTGTATGTTTCTCTTGTCATGCTCCATCTTCTGATTGTCTACTTCTTTAGGTAATAGATCTAGTTCAATTTAGCTTACTCCTTGTTTACCAAAAAAATAAGTTGTTAAATGCATAAAGCTCACAAGTCTTTCAAGAGTAGTAGTTATCTTGTTCCCGTAACTAGATGCAGTGAGAAACTAAAGGCCAGCTTGGTATCACCTTATTTTTCCTCCAATTCATTTACTTCTTAAAGGTTGCATGAAAAAACTTACCATCCATCTAGAAGTCTTCCACACCTATTTAGTTCTCGTTCATCAGAAGAAGACTAAAGACTAAAGAGTGCCTAGAAAACAAAGATAGCAGCAGGAGAACATGTTGGCTAATGTTTCAAGAAACAGTATTAGATGCTCATCAATTCTTATGCATTAGTCTGAATTGTCCAGTAATACTCAGAGGAAATATTCTGTGGTATTTTCAAATAGACTTAGAAGTCATGGTCTATATAGAAGTCAAGAACTTGTACTTGTGCTTTAAAGCTAATTCCAAAAGTCAGTCTGGGGCAATTGATATTCATATTTATATTCTGCTACAATTTTAATGTTATTCTGTTTTATTTAAGTCATCTTTCTTTCTCCTGATTTTAAACCTCGTGGGTGATATTTGGATGTTCTAGCTGTCCCTTCACAGAAGACACTGCTTCTCTGTACAGTGTGCCATAATTAATGTATAACCATACATTAAGCATATAATCATGAAGAATAGATAAAATGGGCTATAGATTTTAAAAAGATTTTTTGATATAAGAAATCTGAATACTTATACCCTGCTGAAGCTTGCTGTTTCTTGTAGATTTGCTTACTGCGTATGTACTACTAAGATTTTTTGGCATAGTAGCTTGCAAAAAAATTTTATATACAAGTTTTTTCTGCAGATGGAAAAGCTGGCTAGATCTCGATATCTGAAAAATAAAGATCCAAAGGCGTGTGCCCTTCTGTACATAGCATTAAATAGACTTCAAGTCTTGACTGGCCTCTTCAAGATCAGTAAGGAGGAGAAAGACAAGCCCCTAGTTGCATTTCTATCTCGCAATTTTCAGGTGCTCCTTCAATCTTAACTCAAGAACCGACTATTTCCCTTGCATAATCTGAACTGTATTGTTTTTCACCACAGTGTGTCATACCACTGTTGCAGTGAAACCTATATCTTGCTTGTTTGTATCAAAACCTATATATCCTACTTGCTTAATGTATAATCTGTTATATTGGTTGTCATACAGGAAGAGAGACATAGAGCTGCCGCTTTGAAAAATGCTTATGTGTTGATGGGGAGGCATCAATATGAGTTAGCAATTGCTTTCTTTTTGCTTGGAGGTGATACAATTTCTGCTATCACTGTTTGTGCTAAGACTCTTGGAGATGAACAACTTGCTCTTGTAATTTGCCGGCTCATTGAGGGACAAGGTGGAGCATCGGAGCGCCATCTAATATTAAAGATTTTACTTCCATCTGCAATTGAGAAAGGCGACTACTGGCTTGCGAGTATTCTTGAGGTGGCTTGTTATGACTATCTTTGATACTTTGTTTGAGAATACTCTTGATATTATGCTTTTCATTTCTAAGCTATCGGTTCTTTCTTTGCAGTGGGTGTTGGGTAATTACCTCCAGTCCTTTCTAATTGTTCTTGGTTTGCAAGGGGATTCTTATGCCACTGAGTTTGAAAATTCATTTAGATCTGCCGCTTTTCTTGACCCTAGTATTGGTCAGTACTGCCAAATGTTGACAGCCAAGAATGTCCTAAAAAATGCTGTTGGGGAGCAGAACATTGCAATTTTGTGTCGTTGGACTATAGTGATGACTGCTTCTGGATTTAACAAACGTGGCCTTCCGGTAAGTCTAGTTCAACTGTTTTCTAGTATTGTTAAAATGCTAATCAAATATTTTTTCCTTAGTCATATCCTTGTAATTCCTTTGTTATTTGACAAAGATGCGTCAAGTTTCAGTATGCTACTTCTTACAAGTGAATGATGCTTACTGTTTGGATAATAACATGAGTGTTTGTTGATTAATCAATTTCTCGTTAAATTTGACCGGCATTATAATGTGGTCAGCTTGAAGCTTTGGAATGCCTATCATCATCTGCCAGCGTTCTTGGAATTCCGGATAAAAGATCAAAGGGTGAAGATTCTGAAATTCTTCCCAGGATACTGCTTCCATCTCCAGCTGATTCTTTTAGGTGGCTTTCACATGAGGTAGCCTGTCATTTGGTTTACCAAGTCAAATTAGATCTAGCCATGCAGTATGCCGCCAAACTTTATAAGGAGCATCCATGCTGGCTTACCACTAGTTCAGTATTATCAAATTCTGGTACTTTCAATGCGAGCTCGCTGGGGCATGAGATAAGTCAATATGGCGCTCTTCTTGAAAATTTTGAACAGCTTTTGGATTCCGAATTTGTTTATCTGGAGCAGAAATTTTCTGTGGCACGGGATGTATTGCTTGATAAGGTAAGTCAGTATTCAATCATTTGATTGTCCCTGTTTAGTTTGGTTTTGAAACATGCTAAGCTTTCTAAATCTTGATGCAGATTTTTGTTTCTTTAGACAGTGATAAGCTGTTGCTATACGGCTGTAAAGGTTTTGCTTCTCACGTTCATTTGCCTCCAACAAACCATAATGACTGTACTTCATCCCGGCTGATCAAACATTTTGTAGATGTGACTGAACGTTTGTCTTATTCGCTTCCAAGATTTATTAATGCTTGCAGCATAGCTAGTTCCAGGGTCTTATCTTCATCTGAGCAGAATTTGTCTGATATCAAACCATATTGCTTCTTCCAATTATTGGAATTCTACATGCAGGGTTTTATATCATCAATCTCCAACCTAGAAGCTGCTTTAATGAAGCATTGTAGTGGTAGTTCTGGAAACTTTGCTGGTCAGTGCATTATTGCTCTTGATTTATGCAAGTATTGTATATATTTCACTTCAGCAATGCTTCAACGTAACCTGAAAGCTCTTGATGCAATGTTGCGACCTGTTTTGGTGTCATGCACTGATGGAATATATGAAGAAATTGACATTGTAAGTTTGAGGACTATACTTGGACAGGTGGTTGAGGCACTCAGCCTCGAACCATCAGGCCTTAATGGTTCACTGGGCACTCAAGGATTGCAGCAGGAGAATGGAGGGAATACGTTGTTTATAATTCCTGAAGATGAGATATGGATTATTCTTAAGTCGTGTTTGTGGCAACATTTATCTAAGTTTATTGAATGCCAGCTGAATTTTTTATTTAGTAAACTATCTCATGATGATGCACCTAAGACATCTGTCCTGGATTCTAGTTTATCTCTCCACCCTGATAGTAATTGTTCTCTGAAACAAGTTAGACAGGTCTTAATGATATTTATTGAAACGATGGGAAATACCTTCACTCATATACCACCGCATACTGCAAGGCAGCTTGCCATTTTTCTTCAGCAGAAAGTACAGAGTGGGACCTCTCTACCTATCCTAACATGGTTGGAGGAATCAAACCAATCTACTTCTAATGTGCTTCGTGAGCATCAGGATGGAAGTTCTGGTTTCTCAGAAACTTCTGATAAAGATAATTTATGTTCAAGCTCTAAGTTACTAACAATCTGCAATTGTCCTAAAACTGTCTCTGAAATGCTTGCTCAATTACCAGTTAAGTTGTCAGAGCTCATTCACTGGAAGCCTGGTAAAGGGTGGAATCATTTGCATATGGGTGTTCTCGGAGAGCATGAAAAACTGGAAAGTTATAAGCAAGAAGGTATATTTGATAGCAGTCCTCGTGGTAATAGAAGTAAAAGCCCTTCTGCAGGTTCTGAACAGAGTAATGACGTTCTGGATTCTGATAGAAAGGGGGAAGCTGTCACAAAAAAGGTGGTTCCTTTCAACAGTCCTAAAGAAATTTACAGGCGAAATGGAGAACTATTGGAGGTTAGTTTTATCTCTGGACATATTTGTAATAATCATCATTTTCAGAACTATTGTCTTACAACATTATGTTAAATTTAATGACTATCTTTATTGGACAGGCGTTTTGTATTAATTCCGTAGAACAACAGCAGGCTGCACTTGCTAGAAACAAAAAGGTACATTGTTGTGCATAAGAAACTTCTTGTTTTGTGTAGCGTAGAAAGTAGTGTGAAATAAACTATAAGTGAGTTTATAATATCTTGGGCTTTATGTGAAAAAAAAAAAAAAAAAAAAAAAAAAAATCCCTGTTTGGTTGGCCAAGTTGTGAGTATTTGCTTGCTGTCTCGGTCACTATTCCCCTCTCACAACCCAACTAATCTGATGAGGTTGCCATCATGTTATTCATGCTGGTGATCTTGTTAATGTTGGTATAACAATGTGGAACTTGGTTATGCTTGTTCGGTTATGAAGTAAGGAAGAATTAATCAAAGGCAACTGTATTAATGAGAGTTGTTCCCATATTTTTTGCATTGTGAAGAAGCTTGTGTCTTTAATCCTGTCCTGACCAAATTTATCAATATTACCATAAATATGCCTCTATGACCTAATAATTCAATCTTACATTGTACAGGGAATATGTTTCTTTAGTTGGGGTGATGGATTGCCTTTAAGAGATCCATCAGACTATATCTGGGCACAAGCTGATTGGCCACAGAATGGTTGGGCTGGTACCGAGTCTACTCCAGTTCCTACATGCGTCTCTCCTGGTGCTGGTCTTGGAAGTGATAATGATTCACCTCTTGGATTAGGTGTAGCTACCAATGGTTTTGGTTCTCAAGCAAGACTTGGAAATGATTTAACTGGTGGCGGAGCATTTGGGATCCCAGGTTATGCTGGTATTGGTGCCACTGGCATGGGATGGGGAATTCAAGAGGAATTTGACCATTGTGTTGATCCACCAGCTACATTGAATAATGTAAATGGAAGTGCTTTAGCTGCTCATCCTTCCAGGCCTTACTTTCTAGTTGGTTCTAGCAACACTCACATTTACCTATGGGAGGTATATGACTACATAAAGATCTTTCAATTGCAATATTGCATATTTTTGCTTTAAATGTGTTAAAGAGGCTACAAATTGTGGTTAAATTTCCAGTAGTAGGAAGCCTTGCCTCAAAACTTAATACTTCAGATACAAGTTAATTTTAGTTTGCATTTCAGAATATCCCAGTATAATAGTTAATTTCTTTACAAGCTGTTAATGTTTATCTCTTATGCATATTCTCTTATGGGGCTGCATATAAGCATACACTTTCTAAATTGGTATTATTTAAGGAGTGCAAGAAATTAATTATGAGTCAGTCAATGTGATTTTTTTTTCTGATATCTTAACATTTCTTCTATGTGACCAGTAAAATTGTTTGTATATAAGTCATAAAATTTGGTCTTGATGGCACATTGTTGGGAGGGTAACTGTATCTTCATTTGCTTGTGAATGCATTCTCGTATGACATTTATTTTTAGGGTAATGCTATACATAGCCTTTAGGGCTACATATAAGCATCAAATACACTTGAAAAGTGTATAAAATTAGGAATTCATGACAAAAACACACTTTCCTAAATTTAAACAATTTTATATGGTTACATCTCTATCAAATTTTCAGACATCTTAGCTCGTATTGAAACTGACCTAATATTCTTCTTTGAATTTAGTAATAATATATAGAATAGTAAAGAAATATATAATATTTACATTGTTGTCATTAGCTAGGGTAACTTAATTTTTTCATTCTTGTTTGCTTGCTTGTATACACGTCCTCATATTGCTGAATTTATATATAATGACTGCAGTTTGGTGAAGAGGAAGCTGCTGCAACTTATGGAATAATAGCTGCAGCTAATATACCTCCTCCATATGCTCTTCCGTCTGTTACTAGTTTACAGTTTGATCACTGTGGCCACAGATTTGCTAGCAGTGCATCAGATGGAACTGTGTCCGCCTGGCAATTGGAGGTGGGGGGGAGGAGCAATGTCAGGCCAACTGAGTCATCTCTCTGCTTTAATGGTCATGTGTCGTAAGTATTATTCTTAAAGGAGAAGGAACAAACATGCTTTCTCATGAGTTGTTTCCCACATTGTACATTATGATCTTGTGCTATGCAGGCTAGTTTTTAGACTTAAAATATGCATGTGACTGTTATTGCTTCTTTTTCACCATTGTTGTCCTTTGCATCGAACTTAGATGTACCTTTGATGAGCTGGGGCGTGAAGTACACATCCTTATGGCCGTTTCTGGAAGACCATATGAAACATAAAGACACTTTATCTGCTCACGTTTGATAAAAACTCTCACTAACATGGTAAAACAAAATATACAGGCTTTTCTGGCTTTCAAAAGTGGATGGTCTTTGGAAAGAAATTGGGCGTGTAATTGATTGCATTTATTGGGCACTTATATCATTTATATTGTATAATGGATGAAGTTTTTTTGTTTCGAGTTTTATGTCATGCTTTGGGGGGGGGGGGGGGGGGGGGGGAGGCAGCTGCCTATTGATTTCCCTCCAATATCTTTTATGCTTTGAGTGGAGGCTTTTGATGTACAAAATATGTTAAAGCTTCTGTCCCTTTCTGCATTGATTAAGTTTATATGTTTTTTTTTTTTGTTTTTTTTGTTTTTTTGGGTGAATAGTTACATGGTTGCTATTTGATTTGATAGGGATGTCTGCTATGTGGCAACCAGTGGATCAGTTATTGCTGCTTCTGGTTACAGTTCAAATGGTGTTAATGTGGTTATATGGGATACACTAGCTCCCCCATCGAGCTCCCGAGCTTCTGTGATGTGCCATGAAGGTACTAATTTCAGACGAGAAAACATTCTTAGCTATTTATATCTTGCCCAAGTTGCTATCAGCTTTAGGATGTTATATTGCTATTCCAGGGAGTAACAAACAGTAGAAATGTTGCTAAAAGTAGTTATTGAATCACGAATCTACTTATTGATCTTACAATAGTTTTCACTTATATTTTGAGATATTGCAAGCTGACAAGCCATCACAAACTGTTATCACATATATGATTATGTTCTCTCAACCGTTTTAGCCTCTTGGTGTAGGTGGTGCTAGTTCCATTGCTGTGTTTGATAATGATGTGGGAACTGGTTCTATTTCTCCCCTAATTGTTACTGGTGGAAAAGGTGGTGACGTTGGACTTCATGATTTCCGTTATATAGCCACAGGAAAGACCAAAAGACAGAGACATTTGAACAGTCCTGAGAGATCTGATACAGCTGCTATAGATATACGATCTGAACACTCCTCAAGTGTCGGAGATCAGAATCGACATGGAATGTTATGGTATATACCAAAGGCTCACTCAGGTAAAGTCTGGTTTCTCAGATTTCCAGTGAATTTAAATTGTATCTGCTTGACATGCTATGTTTTGAATTTTCACAACAGGGAGCATTTCTAAGATTGCAACGATTCCAAATACTAGTTTTTTCTTGACTGGAAGCAAGGATGGAGATGTTAAACTTTGGGATGCTAAGAGAGCTAGCCTGGTCTTTCATTGGCCAAGATTGCATGAGAGACATACATTTCTTCAGCGTAGTTCTCAAAGCTTTGGAGGAGTTACTAGGGTGAGTAAACTAATTTCTACATCAAAATTTGAAATCTATATCTACTTTTACTAAATACATCCTTGATATCGCAGGTTGGTGTCACAGATATTCAAGTTATTTCTGATGGTTTCCTCACATGTGGAGGTGACGGTTCAGTAAAACTGATCCAGTTGGACAATAATGTTCTCTTGTGAATATATTGAAAACTAGCTTGAACCATACCTGAGTCAACTTCTGGTATTGCCGTATGATACCTTCCTGTTATTGCTGGATATTACTTAGGATCATAATGAACACCTTCTAGGAGCCACGGAAGACTTTATTTTTTTTTATCGAAGTGCAGTCCATCACAAAGGCCCCAATCTGAATAACCACGAATCATGAAACTTCAAAAGTGTTCAAGGATGCTTTGCTGCATGTCCATGTTTTAGAGGATTCTACTTAATTTGAGTCCGGGGTGAGATTGTATCTGGCATTGTGTACTTCTGGGAGAAACCTGTAATGATCGAGCATTTGTACCCTAACTTGTACATTTAGCTCATATTAAATTTTGTAGGATTAGTCTGTGTGGTTAATATGTGTATATTTGTAAAAATTGTAACATTAAAGCTGATAAAGGAAATATATACAATCAAGTTTTTATCTGACCATTTGAATGTGGGCTAGAAAGAATTACTAGTTTCATACAAGGTACTTCCTTGTGAAGTTCCCGTCAAAATAAAATAAAATAAAATAATATAAAATAAAAAATTAAAAAATTGAATGAAGTTGTGATCACACTTTAATACTTCCTCTGTTTTTTTTATTATTATTATTATTATTATACACCAAAGTAAAATATATAGGAAAATGATAAACATAAGGAGCTAAAACAAAAATATTAAAGATAAATTTACATTAATCATAGCGATTGACATTAACCACATATAGCATTACCCATTAAAAAAAAAAAAATAATAAAAAAAATCTTTACTTTTATAAAAAAAAATAACATATTTATAGGGTGGGTATTTTTTTTTTTTTTTTCTTTTGAAAACTTATAGGGTGTGTATATAATGTTATAGATAAATTTACATTAATCACAACGATTGGCATTAACCACATATAGCATCACCCATTAAAAAAAAAAAATCTTTACTCTTATAAAAAAAAAATACTCACTCGGTTTCATAATATTAGTCCCATATGGAATCAATCACATAAAATAAGAAAACAAATATATATGGAATCTAACATTATTAGGAAAGCACAAGTCATAATTGCATAATTAGTTTACCTTATTTAACTTTTTTTATTTTTCATTAGGAAAGCACAAGTCATAATTGCATAATTTAAGGTAAAAATTTCCCTACTTAGAGTCATGTCATCAATATATTCAATATGGGTAGAACTTTTTAAAACGCCCAAAATAGTATATGGGACTAACATTATGAAACGGAGGGAGTAACATATTTATAGGGTGTCGTCTCTATATAATGTTAATGTTTCCTAATCCTAAAAAAAACTCTTATTCCATAATCAAACAATAGTAAATATTTTAATCATAATAAAACTCTTATTCCATATTCAAGTAAAAAATAATTTACTGATACTTTTTTTTATATATATATAAATACAGTAATAGACTCATACTTGTTAGTTGTTACCACCAATCTACTATATTGGAGATTGTATAAAGGGTTTTGATCATTATATTTACCAGAAGTCTCTCTGAAATCATTGATGGCAATGAATAATTCAAATTCTGTTGATGATCTTCGTTTATCTTCCGACGACGATTTTGAGCGCGCGGGAGAAGGAAGTGGAAGTGGAAGTGGAAGTGGAAGTGAATCAAGTGATGTTAGGTCACATATTGAGGAGATGAATATGAACATGGAAAAAGAGATGATGCGGATGCAACAGTTGGATCTCAACGGAAAACCAGAGGATGACGATCACAATAATACATTTTCCGATGACGAGGAAAGTGGAAGCGACTATTCCGATATGACGGACATTGATGAACCCCAATCTAGGTATAAAATTGCAACCCCGAAAACAAATCCAACCCGATACCACTTTAACCCCATTCATGATTCCAAACACATATCACTCTGCAGTCTGCATACCACTCTGCGAACCAAACGCCCCCATTATGTTTTATAATGATTTGCAATTGATTATTTTGCATATGCTATTTTAATTAATTTCGGCTAATCGGCTAAACAATATGTCAATCAGGTTTAAATCTTTATTTTACTTTTCTAATATGGATTCATTCACTTTGCAGCTTTTGGTTGTACAAATTCACTGATAGTGATATTAACGACGAAGAAGACCAACTTAGGTAAGCAAACTCTCTTATCACATCTGTTTTATCATAATTATATGTTTTATTTTGCGTATCCAATTCAACCATGAATATTTCTTCATGCATGTAGGAGTGTCAAGTATGACCTTTCAAAGGAAGCATTGCAGCGTGCTCCTCGACAGCCTTCTTCTTTGTACGTTTCCTAACCTTGTATTTATTTATATCATATTTTACCGACGTCTTATTTTAGTTGACACATTTGATTAGGCACATTTGTCAAATATACTCCACTTTTTAATGTTTATTTGTCAAATATACTCCACTTTTTAATGTTTATTTAATTAAACAAAATCAAGAGTGATTTTAAACTCATAGGTTTTGCTATATTTACTCCACTTTTTAATCTGTAAACCATTTGTTTCTAGATATTATCATGATTCCTTAGACTTAGGTTTATCAATCTTTCGTTTTGTATATACCAATATATATGATTATTCAGCCGTTAATTACTGATCAATAAAATGATATGATGATGATTAATGTTCCGCAACATGATTAATGATGGGTTGGAAATGTTTTAAAAATATTTGTGGTGGTTTATTTTCTTGGAAAATGATAACATAACCCTTAAAAAGAAGTTAAAAATGGAGTAAAAAATAAAGAAAATATTGAAAATAAATTAACATTAATCCCTCTCTGATTTATGTGTGATTTTGTCATGAATTCTCAACTTAATTTTAAGATGTATATTTAATGTTTATACATAATCCTGAGCTACATATATCATAACCCTATTTTATTTTATTTATCAATTTATTTTACAGTGGAGGTGTTATGCTCTTGCCTAGGGCAAACAAGGAGACCGTTTATGCCAGGTTGGAGAAAGATGCTAATATTGTTTTGGAAGAGTACAATATGCGCGAGGCTAGTTTTTCTTCTCTCGTTCTATATCCTTTATTTTGTTGCTTTTATTTCTTTTTTTTAGAGAGCCACAAAGGGCGAGGGTGATAATCGATCCCAGGATCTCCTGGAATCGGGAGGAAAGCTCTAACCACTTGAGCTATACCTCACTAACTAGATAATACCTTTGAAATTTATAAATGTGAAAAACGTGACATTGGTTATTAAGTAATTAAAGTAGTCAATAAAAACTTTGACAATAAATAACCAAGTTACACTAATTTAATTTAAACTAGTGTGTGACCCGGGCTTTGTTCTACATAATACTTTAAATAATTTTATTTTTATATTAACGTGGGTAAATAAAAATAAAATGATAACAATAACTTATTTTGGAATTTTTTGATTTTTATTCTACAGTCTAATACATGTATCATGAACGTATTTATACATTAATGTGGATTAATAGAACATAATTTAATTCTGGCTAAGATGGTAATACATGTGGCTCCCATTCAATTTTCCTTGTAAACATTGTTGTAATCTTGATCAATTCAAGTTTGGCCACTTCTTAAATTTCATTACCTAGACACATTGTAAAGATTTTTATCTTGAGGAATCCTATATTGTTTTTATTAATTGAGTTGATAAAATTTCGCTTTTTTTTAGGTATATATGAATAGAAATTTTCATTTGCTGTTGCTAAGGGTTCGTTTGGCAATACTGTGGTTTTCTGTTTTTTAAAGTATATGATGATATATGCCCCATAATGAATTAAAAATTATTTGAACTTATTAAAATCATGATAATTTTGAAAACTGACAACAGAAAAGTGAAAACACCTTTTTTTTTTTTTTTTTTTTTTTTCCTATTTTTGGTTTTTGGTTTAAAAAAAAAAAAAGGAAACTGATGCCAAACAAACCCTATATTAGTGATTATTTTCTTTCAAAAAAAAAATAGTGATTATTTTTTTAATATAACAGGGGTTTAATTATGAGTATGAGAGTATGATTAGATCAAGACCGGCACGTTCACCAGACAACCCTGAGCAATTTGTGCAGCATATGAATTTTTGGGCTAGGCGCAAATTCACATTCACTTCTTCGGAGCTGTTTTTTGGCTCGCTAGGTTATGGCGTGAAGAGATTATTACATGTTTGTAAACTAAATCTTGATCCCGATTCTCATGGTATGCTACGTTGAACAATTTTATTTGTTCCCTTTGTTTCCGTCCTACATTGCAAGTTTGTAACGTATGTAACATGCTAATATGCTTTGCTTTATTTCATATGCCTCTTTTTACAGGTGAAACTACCGAAATCCATGAACTCCTACATTGTGAGCATGTCAAGTGCTCGGACAGTTCTTTATGGAAATTCCCAAGAGCTTGAATGTTTATTTTGGACATCAGTTTTCTTTGACTTTTACTTAGCTTTTGTATATAACTATTGTCACAATACTGGCTTTTTGTTGCGCATGAAATAATTAATATGAGATGGATTAGAGAGGTTTTTACTTTTGCTGTTATATTGGCTCAAGCTTAAGTTGCTGTTTCTGCAGCCAAATTAATTTGCAGCATATGCTTAGACACTGAATGACTTTATTGTATTTTGTAAAGGGACAAGTGAGGTGGTAAGAAGACTAATAGTCTAATACTAATTACCCATTATTTCTACGTCAATGAAATCAAGAAATAATGGGTACTCCCTCCGTTCCCTATTGTTTTTTAGGTTTGGAATTATACGCGGTTATTAAAAAATTGTGTAAAATTGAGGTATATTGAAATATTTCAATAATTGAAAGTACAATTTTATTGAAAAATACAATGTTGAGCTTGTGGGGTTAAGAAATTAGAGGAGAGGAGAGAGAAAGTAATAATAAGTGTTAAAAAACTACTCCGTATTAAACTAGTACAAAAGTACAATATCACATGAAAAAGTAAGGACTTTAAGTATAAAAATTGTAAAACCAAGGGTAATTTTGTTCAAAATTTATGACCAAAATAGGAAAGATACTAAATCTAAATAATAAAAAAGAACACCCTAAATGGAAATGTAAAAAACATTTAAAAACGAAGGGAGTAGTAAACATACCTTACCAACTAAACAAAAATAGTAAACATATTAAAATAAAATTAAATTAAGCCGAGTCAACTAATTACCAAGACTATATAATAAAAGAGCAATTCTTACCATTAAGCCACGAAATGTTAAGAGTAAAATTAGATAGGGGCCGCGGGAACGCAGGCCCCCGCTATCACAAATTATGACGTAGACTCTCCCCGTTGGGGAGATCTTAGGCTGATGCGCTTTCGAAGTGCAATGGAGGCCATCACCCTAGGCCATGGGCCTTCTTGATCGCCCATTGACCCCATCCAGGTAAGTATGTTGCCTTGTCACGTAAGCTTTCATTTTATACATCATTATCTCTCTCTTCTGTTTGCTTTCTTCGATGTGGGACTCCCATAGTTTGGTCGAAAATATGCTATTCCCACATTATAATATTGCTTTGCAAAAGATAGTGCTGAATTTGGTTCAAGAATATAGTGACCCTTTGGTTTAGACAGTTAACAACATAAATATGGTAAATATTTCTAATGTTAATCCTTATTATTGTACACTTATAGTCTTATACCGTGTTTTATCTAATTATAAGAGTTCATTGATTATTAGAATGCTTTAGCTTCCTAAATTTGTATGAAATGTGAGCCCTTGATTGGTTCCTTGTATAACAACACCAATACATGCATTCTTAAACTACAGCTTACCTTTTAGCTTACTTGCACTGTTGCACATAGATTACTCCCTGATTAAAGCACAAGAACAATTTGATATGAATTTTAATTTATCAGGTTAATGTTTGAAAACTACTTTAACATATAAATGATGGATTGATATCATTTATTAATTTAAAAAAGCCAAGTATGACACAGAAATTACCGTGGTACATATATTACACTATAATAAACCTAATTCAGGATGCGCTTATAAAGTTGGTATCAAGTGCCAATCCCAAACCTCTTCTACAATCTACCCAAAAAATATATACATAGTATATATATTGGAATACTACTCCATACATGGTTAATAAAATTGTATGGCACGAACACTACCTACAGGACTTAGTGGTACATAAAATACTCTAATAGACCCAATTAAACGTCCGGTCAGGTCAAGAAGATCAATACTGTATAAAGTTAGCAACAAGTCAACTACCCAAAACCTCACATCTAAAAAAAATTATATAGTTGGCGCCAAAAATTTGTCCATTTACCCGCCATAAATCCACTTTATGAATATTCACAAATCAAAAATCACATTTGTAACAGTCGTAAATACACAATTCACAAACCCTAAATTCCAAAAAAAAAATGAAGAAGAAAAACCAAAAACCTCCAAAACAAGAAGAAGAACAAGAACAACAAGAAGAAGATAAACAGCAATACTGGTTGCTGAAAACCGAAATTGGGGAATGGTCTTGGGAAGATCAATCCTCAAACGGAGGAAAATCTAAATGGGACGGCGTTAAAAACAAGCAAGCTCAGAAATATCTCAAATCCATGAAAATGGGGGACCTCTGTTTCTTCTACCATTCTGGCAACAAAGCGCGCCGCATTGTCGGCGTTGTTACAGTCGTTAAGGAATGCTATGACGACGGCGATGACGGCGGAGTTGCGATGGATGTAGCGGCGGTGGGGGAGATGAAGAGGCCGGTGGATTTGGCGGAGATGAAGATGGATGATCGGATGAAGGCGTCAGGGTTTGCGTTGTTTCGGCAGCCTCGGTTGTCGGTGGTGCCTGTGTCGAAGGAGGTGTGGGAGAGGGTGTGTGAGTTGGGTGGTGGGTATGAAGGGGATGGTAGTTGTGGTGTTGAGGATGAGGTATGAAGTATGATCACAATGTGTTTGTGGTTTTGTCTCAATGAAAGAAAGTTGATTTACGGAGTAGTAAACATTTTGGCTAAGCTTTGATTAGACTATATAAGTTTGTTTTTGGGTGTAGGGTAAGAGTAAAATTAGTTTATCCTCTGTTTTGCGTGGATTGATTACTAATTAGTAATTACTTGATTACTAATTAGTAATTACTTGATTACAAAGTAGCTTTTTTCAATGAAGGTTATGTCTTACTATTTAGTATGAAGTACTCCATTTTATGTACTAATAGTAATAAAAGTATTATATTTTATATTATTTAGAGTCTGTTCTCATATGTTTATTTTCAATTCAGTTCAGTAAATTTGAGTTCAGTCAATGAGAACAACCTTTACTTATATTTTAATATATGGTGATTTTATCTTTCAAAGAATATGCGTATCGTTTTATCCAAATCAAATCACACTACTCCGTGGTTTCATATTTTTAGATAGGCAAGGCATGAAAAATTGAAAATGAAATAGTCAATTAGTTGTATACGTGGTACTGTGGTAGAATGGTGGAATGGGTGGATTGTTCATACTTCATAGTAGAGGTGAAAAAGTTATGATTGGGCCACAAATAGTAAATGGGCTTAATATTGAAATTGATTTGAATTATTTGTCATTGGGTAAAATGTTTGGGCAAAGTGGGATAAAATTGGATCATTAGGAAGTTAAATTCAATATAGACAGAATCTAATATCTATTTATCTTCCCATGATTATTTCAAGATTTGAATTCAGAAATCCCTTGATTTACTTTGTGTCATGTTCAACATACAACTCAAAACTATACATGATTTTACTCGTATAATTAACCAAAAACATCTATAACTTTAATACAAACATTTTGCCATAATCATTATTTTTATCTTATCCAACTAATTAATGTATATGTCTACCGTTACAAAATTATAATAAAACGTTTACAAATTCAATAGTCTATTGTACTCGTAACAAAATTGTAAAGATATAGTCACATCTAATTATTGTTATAAATGGTCCAATATTTACGGAGTATTTGAAATTGGTTAAGTGTAGCTTTCATTCATTTGAATTTCTAATTAAATTACATTCTTCTTGAAGGTCGGTCTAATAATTAAGAGTGATGTTGGTACTTACTAGCAATCGAAACTAACCGTGCTTCATTTTATTATTAGAAAAAGCTTTTTAGACGACTAAATCCATGTCAAGTCCTACTAATTTTTGTCTTAACCAAAGATCAATAGATGATTAATTAACAACTATTTTGTTTTGTAATACCTAGGATTGTTCTTTCTTGTGACGCAAGATATACATGGCGTATATATATACATACATTATTACAAATCCAATCTACCCATAAGACAATCAGAATGAATAACAAAATTATGTAGAATAATTGTATATATATCGGGGTCATTATCTGTGTACTAATTGTAGTTAATACTTTAATAACAAGTAATTGAACAACGTCATTTGCTTCAAACGAGACACAATGTATGGAAGTAAAATAGTGTAGAAGAGCATTAGGAAGTTGGCGCCTTCCATCACTTAGTCTTCATTCTAAGTCACAAGTTTGTCCAATATGATATTATGATTTAATATTTATAATTAACTAATTAAGAAGTATAAATAGTATAGAATTATGAGATGTTTTTTAATCAACAAGCATATACAGCTATTAAATTAGTCGTCCTCATAATCATGATTTCTTTATTTTACTCAGCTTAACTTTCACTGAATATGTTGAAAAACTTTACCCAAAATCTAATCAAAGGTCATTTGATCGAATAGATCGGTTTGGTTGACAATTTGACATGCATCAAACCAAAATAAATTGCATCAATTAAATCAAAATAAATTCCATCCAATTGTAATACACTCGTAATTTGTAATTTGAAATTATTTGAAATGGTACTCTTATGCAAAACGTATAATTTAACAATATAATACTACGAATCAAGTAATATAATCCAAGTGATAATCGAGGGCAAGGATTAATTATATATACTTAAAATCTATCTAGTTTTCTAATTACAAATCTCATCTAATTAGAAAAAACATAAAAGATAATATCTTTGTCATATAAAATGGAACAACAATTCTTTTTTTTTTGTTTGGCAATTGACTCAAAAACTATCAATGGGCTCACCTTGGTTTTATACTGTAATCTATGTGCTACGCCTACCATCTGACTTTCCATTAAACAAGCGAACAGCTATAATAAGATTTACAAGTATTACCACTTTAAGTGGTTATAATATCCTTTTATACCAGCTTTTACCATTAAGGTCAAAGTTTCTAAATCTTCTACTAGTAATTGCTATATTAAGGGAGTTTGGCAGGGCAACACCACTACAACTTACGTACTTTCCATCTAAGATAGGATAGGTCTAAAATTTTAAAACCTTCTCAAATTTTAATTTTAAATGGGCATACTAGAACTAAGCAAATATACTATAATGTATCACACACTGACACACGCGTTACAATATAATACTGTATGTCTAGACATAGTGCAATATATTCCAATACACTTAACTAGCTGTCAATTAAGTAGTTAGTATTTTTTATTTGCTTATTTTTTTATTTTTTTTTTTACCGTTGATTATACAAATTGAACTCTTTTTTTTTATTGTAATCTTGTCACGACATTGTAGTAATATGCATGATTGTTTTCAATAATTATCATGAATGTAGATAGATAAGATCATCATATCATATCATCCTTTATTTATGGTCCATAATGTTTTACTGGCATGGGACAATT
The DNA here is from genome assembly GCF_948465745.1 of Chenopodium album. NCBI lineage: Eukaryota > Viridiplantae > Streptophyta > Magnoliopsida > Caryophyllales > Amaranthaceae > Chenopodium > Chenopodium album. Next base: position 76,151,645 of record NC_137840.1, on the reverse strand, counting down.
GAATATAATCATGAATCATCTACTCCGATCCGTACTAGACTAGTAGGATATATGGCTCTATGGGCATGACCCTCCTTGAGCGCTCATGGTTGCATGGGCGGTATGGCCCTCCTATTTGGTGTTTTTGGCAACTTGACTTGCATCTACAATTTCATGCATGTGACTCAAGCCATAATTTTGTAAGTGATTTGATTTTTTCACTACTTTCCTCTGTTAAAATAAATGGATGTTATATTGAATTTATATACCAATAATATAAGGTGATGAGGTTGTCTTGACCTAACGCTTTAAACTAAGAATCCATTATAACTCATTCAGGCCCAAAAAAAAAAGGTTATATAAGTATCAATGTTTTATACTCCGTAATTGATTGGAACATAATCTGTTATGTATTTTGCTAACTTAGTTTTAAAATTATTCTTACAAAGTATATCAAAAAACTTAATTAGTGGAGGAACAAATCAACTCCAAAATAATTTCACCGAGACTATTATTAGGAGGCTGATAGTAACTTACTTTGGGAGACTGTGGTAGGTCTAATTTTGGTATTATTGAGAATAAGAACACCAAAACAAAGATGGTCCTTTTGGTCCCTAGTCTAAAAGATCTTATCACCAAATTTGTACGTATGACTCTTTCTACATGATGCTGATCGATCATTTTGTTTCCTTTGGTCATGACTCAAACATAATACGGAGCAAGTCCCTTTAAAATCAGCTTTTCAGTTTTTGTAAAGCCGATTTAGGAATACAAGTACTATTTTATTGGACTTATTATTGATGTTATTTTGTCTACATTTTTTTTTTTTTTTTTAATTTTATGTTTTTATCCTTTTTTTTTTCCTCTTCCTATTATAGCATTACTTAAGTTTTTTTAATGCAATTGAATTTATTTTCACAATAGAAAATTAAAACTTATTTTATTTGAAAAAAACTAGCCTAAGTTAAGCATAACAAAACCTTATGCCAGTTATAAACAAATGCATTACGCAGTACAAAGTAAATGTGTATAAATGGTACAGCCCTACGCAGCCCTTTTATATAGAAAAATGTAAATAGTCTCGTGCAAATATAAAAAATAATCAAAATGATCTAAAATTACAATGGTAATTAATACGAATTACTATATTTTGCAATTAGAACTGCCAATTCAAATTACGTATATGGCTAATTAGTTCTAAATTGAGTCTTTTGAATATAATCCGATTATGTTTTATACAATGCTAATCCATCCATGCAATCAAGTGCGTACACATATTTTTTTTAGAGCTACTTTAATTTTTGTAGGATTAAGATCGAATCGGGTTAGTTTATGATATCTTTACCTCTAGGGTTAGGGAGTAGGGGCACTAGTAGGTTGATAGATAGAGGATGGGCAAGTAAAGGAGGCCACATAGATGAAATCTCAGGGTGACATGTTGTGGGACAAACAATGGTCTAACGTGAAGGGGACATAATTAATTGATAAAAAGTTATCAAAGTAAGAGAAAATAGAGAATAAATGAAGAAGATTAACAAAGTAATTGGAATAAATTTGGAAATACTGTACGTGTATAGCTTGGTCCCTCCACAAGCTTACACATGATATCCTTATTCCTTCCCTTGGCTCATCTCATCATTGATCAGATTTTCTTTGGTTTTATATTCCTATTTCTTTATTATTCAACTTTTATTTATATATTTTTGGTGGATGCAATAATGTTGATTTTTTAAAACAGCAAAAGTAGTCAAGAATCCATCCTCACCATTAGTAATTAGGAGGACCCATTTTCATATAAAACTATAAACGACATTTTGCAGACATCACTTTATTTTAACCCGACCTGTCAATTAGGCTAAATATTACGGAGTAATCGGTGTTGTTTGGTTGTACTAAAGTAATGAGGAAATAGAAAATTCATGTGAATTTGAAAATAGGAAATTTGTTTGGTAGATCATAATGAGTGAAATGTGAAAAGTGCAAATTTATAGGAATATTAGTAAACACCAAATTAACACAAGTTTAGTTAATTTTAGGAAATTTGATGTGGGATTTAATTTCTCATGAAATACAAGGTCTATATAAAAATTTATTCTTATGTCAACCAAACATTAGTAAATTTATTTACATTATGAGATAGACTTAGAAATTACACTTTGTAACGAATTATATAAATCAAAATAACCATTTTAAAAAAGTCAAAATAAAACAAGTGTAATATATTTCATATGTTGATAATCTAATATAAAAATTTAATTATAATCCAAAATATAATTTAGCTTTAAAAAATCGTACATAAAATAATACGGAATAAAATTTAGTAAAAATAAGGTGAATTAAACTTGACCTAGAGTACCAGTGTCACTATGTGCAATTTTATAACACCTTGAGGAGTTACCAAGTTTTTGTCCTATGAGGACGGTCTAACAATAAATAATTATAAATTTTAACCTTTCCCTTTTTTGTCAAATGCGTTGTCGTTTTGCTTCTTACAAAATACTCATCTAATACGTAATTAATCCAGTAATACTTAATCAAGAAAAACAAACAGAGTGTAAAAGATAACTGCAAAAACAAACCAACAACAACAACAATTCAATTCAACAGATCAAAGCTTACATCGGAGGAGAGAGAAAACCATCGACTACTTTCTGTTCTTCATCAACCCTTTTTAATTCTCACGTAATTTTCTCTATTCATTTTTTTTTCTTCACTCCACTTTCCCAATTTATTTTTCTACATTTTTTTTTAAAAAAAATTTCATCTTCTTAAAGTCGATGATTGATTACAACTACCTATGTAAGATTCATTTATTTTTTTGAAATTTTCTGGGTTTTGATTTTGAGCTTTTTCTTTTGCTAGTGAAGCATAATTTTACCATGAATAGATTCCGGAAGATTCATTTGGATGCAGAATCATTTTGTCCTTTTGTGAAATTTTTTGTATTTAGTGCTAATAATCTTCAATTTCGTGTTAAAATTGATCTGTTGATACTTAATTTGTGCGAACTAATGATCCATGATTGATGATTCCATATTTATGAACAATAATAATTGTTTTTTGTCGAGCATGTTACTATTACTGGATATTTAGTCATACATGAATATTGATCCATTATTTTTGTTTATGACATTTAATGGAATTTATTTAGCATCATAATTGATGGGAAATCATGTGCTTAATAAGTAAGATTAGGAGTAAAAACAAGAAGAGGATTTGATGTTTTTGGTGGGAAGTTGTGAATTACTGTACGGATCTGATTATTTATTTTTATGGATTTCTTTGATTTTACTCATGACACTTTACATTTGGAGTTTGAATAAACTTGTATGTAGTATGGTTATGTTACAGTTATATCGAATCGAATCCCGGCTACATCATTGCCCTTGTGCTCCCTATACATCCAATCCCTGTAAAAAAAAAAAAGTTTAGTAAGGTGTGAGGGTTCTTGTGTTTTTTTGGTGTTAACAGCATGAAGTACTGAATGTGTTGTTTTCGATTTGAATTTCTTATTTTTTGTAATTGATTTGTGTGTTTGTTTCATATGATGATTCCAGAGTCCAGACTCTTAGTAGCTGTATTGATCTTGAGATGAATCCATGGCTTTATGAACTGGAATGATTTATAAATGATGTGATCATATTGGTTGTAGGAGGTCAGACTGTGTATAGTTGGACTGTGTTATCGTCGAAGCCTTAATCCTGGGATTCTTTTTGTATGCTATTTGACTGCATTGCTTCTTATTTTTGCAAAATGTAATGGAGGTCTTGATTTATTTTTTGCCCTTGTAGTAAGATGACTGATGGCTGCTGCAGAAGCAAGAGCAGTTTGGCAAAGAACAGCTAACCGTTACTTTGTCCAAGAAGATGCTAAAAGAGCTCCCAAATTAGCTTGTTGTCAATCTTCAAACTCATCTTCCAAACTAGTGGATGCAGGACCTGCTAATGCTACTGATGCCCTGGATCATCGAACTGTAGGTCGTATGCCTTTTGATAGGACACCTTCGTATAGTAATTTGCCTCCTGATGCAAAATGGTGGCTTCAAATGCAACCAGATAATGGGCATCACACGGGCCTTAACTTTCAGCAATTTCACTCTAGGACAGCTGATGTGGAAACCTCTTCACCTGTTACTATGAGTACAGATTTGCCAGTCAGAGAAATTGCAACTATGGAGGATGAAAGTATACAGAATGTTGTTTACAAAGACCTGGAGTCTTTTTTCGACGTGAAGAAAAATTCTGAATCAATATTGGATGAATTGAATGCTGTTGATAGTAATAAGGTGGATCAAGATTATCTTGATGTAAAGAACATGACAGACTACTATGAGTTTCTGGAAATGGAGATGGTTGGTAGCTCCGTTTCTAAACAAATCAGTGACTTATCTTCAAACACAGATTCTTCTTGGATAGGTGGCGAGAAGGTTCCTTGGTGGCGTGTTTCAGATGGGGAGGAATTAGCCTCGTTTGTGGCGCATAAGTCCCTTCATCATGTTGAGAATTGTGATCTTCCTCCCCCTCAAAAAACGTGTGTGAGAAGAGAGCTTTCTAAACAGGCCAAATCTTTTGACCATGATGAGCTTTATATGTCCTCTTTAGAGTGCGAGGCTCAAAGTGATGTCATTTCCAGTCCATCTTCTATCAGGTCACATAAAATAGATTGGTCTGCAGTACAAGGAGGACTATCCCAGAATGAAAACAAAGCTTCCGGACCTAACAGGTAACATGAAAACTCTAGTTGTGTTGTTGCATGGTATGATATGTGCCTATTTGTGGGTTTTTCTGCAACAAACTGTGCTGTTTGTTTAGATCTCTTTAGCCTTCCTTGTGGTTATTCTAGCTGTTATATACGAAGTATATTTTATTTTCCTATATTGTTGACTTCTAACTTGGTTCTAATACTACTTCTAGTACAATTTTATGTTAATCCAAGAATTATTCTAGAGGTTGTGCCTTTTGAAACTCTCAAGTCTCAAAGTAGCAATGGTAGGATGGGACAAGTGTGTGGATCTATTTGTTCAATATAAGCTTTATGTAACACAGCAGGACCATAAATTTCTTCAATTAGGTATCCTAATGTCTTAATAGCACAATTCCTTACAGTAGCCAGTAGCCTGTGGCCTTTCGGAAATGATAGACTTGCTGAAACCCCTAGGATTTAGCATCGAGACAGAGAGAGCTATGAAACTGTTCATGTTTGGATAATGTATTCTACAGCCATCGAATCCAATTCTACTACTCGCATTTTCTGTTTCAGATGCTGATTGATAGAGCCAAATTTAAAAGTGTGGTGCAGTAAACAGTATATTTATAATCTGTCTCAATGTTGAAAAGGTTATTTGTGCTTATAGATTGAATTGTGACATCTGAAGTATACTTCGTATTAAATATATAACTTTCTCCCATAGAAAAAAATATGTCTCTGTGCTTTGCTCTTATGGTTCCAGGATTTAGCAAAAGAATTGTCCTCTTATTATTGGAATGTTTTCCTTAGAAACTTTTTCAGTGTGGCAGTCATTTGGATTGCTGCCTGGTTTATACTGTAAACTTTTATAGAATTTCTGCTGTCCTGCATCTTTTTCCTCTTTTTGTAATAGGTCTTCCATATAGGGTAGTGATGTAGATGAAATTTGATTTCGGGTGCCACTCCCGAAGATTTTACCAATTAGGCTAGTTGGCATATCCAGTCCTTATTCCTCATTTACTGTTCTGTGATTTGGACTTTATTAAGTTCTGTTAACTTATTCATGTCGGCACTTCTATAATTTCTAATTCCCAGAACATGTAGTGATATGCAAGAAGAGGGAAGGATTTTAGATAATGACCCTAGCAAAGCTAAGCTATTGGAAGCACTTTGCCATTCTCAAACTCGTGCAAGGGAAGCGGAGAAGGCGGCAAAAGAAGCATACACCGAGAAAGAACACATTCTCAAGCTTTTTTTTCGACAAGCTTCCCAGCTCTTTGCTTATAAGCAGTGGTTTAAAATACTACAATTGGAAAATCACCTCCTACAGACCGAGGGTGACTCTTCACCTCCCACAGGATTCCCTGATTTACTTCCTTGGATGCCCCACAATCCCCGGAAAAAACTACATAAAAGCTGGCAGAAGGCAAAGCGGCATAGGAGAGGCTCACAAGAAAACGACATTGGTAAATACGCTGTTGCATTTGCTGTAGGCTTCACTCTTGTTAGCGCCGGGCTGATTCTGGGATGGACAGTTGGTTGGTTGCTACCTGCATTTTAGGTGAGTTTTACCTTGTTTTGAAGGTTGAAGACGCAGAGCAGTAAGATTAGGTTTCTTTCAGTATTAAACTGGTAATTTGCTTAGGTTTTTTTAGCAGTTTGGAGAATCTTCTTATGATGGATCTCTCTGGGTTCGTGTAAATACTTAGTCGTATGTGTAATGTATATGTATAAATGTAAATACAGAATGTTAAAACAGACACCCACTCTGTTACAACTTTCTTCATTTTAAGGTATGTACAATTTCTTTATTTCATGTTATGTGCAATTTCTTGTTTATATAGTGGCTTGTGAAGTGAAGTCTCGAGAAATTATTATGTTGACTCGGCCTTTAACCCCCATATTTGAGAGAGGCTTGCATCGTCCATTTACGATTTTTGGACAAGCGCAATCCTATTTTAGTTATCATTGTTACTAAAGTGATGAACTACTAATTAAAAAATACTTGGTAAGTAATTAAGTATAAATACTCTTCTTTGTTGGTACAAGTGTTAATTGTTTTTACCCGAAGTAAAATGTCTACAGCTAAAGTTACTCCGCATCTCCACCCCACAACTGGTAACGATTAAGCCAAATTGAGGGCAGTAAATTTGCCAAATTTTAAGGAGCAATAAAGTATACTAATGTAAGAGGTTTGGAAAATTGAAAAACATTCCCCTCAAAAATCCTACAAAGTGGAACCCCAAACTCACAAACTATTGTCGAGAGAATGCCTGTGATCTAAGTGACAGCTCAAAGTGGGAAGTGCAAACCGCTCTTCCATAGTTTACCATTATCTCAAACTCGCCACTCATTAGTTTTTTGCTATAGGATTATCCATTGCAAGGCCTAGGACTTGAGTCCCACATCGGCCCCCATAACCGATGTGGGGTTTGTATAAGACGATAAGCTCTCCTCCATTTATGCTAGCTTTTGGGGAGGCTCTCAAATATAGTAAGAACTTGAACAGGACTGTCAACTATTTTTTAAGCTTACAGAATTTGCAAAGAAGAATGTCCATAAATGCATTATTACAACTTCACTGAATTTTAAGTTTTTTTTTTGGACAAAACATTCTTTTTATTATTATTATTTATATATATATATATATATATATATATATATATATATATATATATATATATATCAGAAAGATTATGTTGACGCTGTCGAGGAAGATCCAGTCTGCAATCCCTGCATGGCCATCTGATTAGCCTCAGCCTCGAGCTCATCATACTTGGCCTTCACCAAAGGCCAAGAATCCTCCAAACCTGTTGCTGAGAATGCCTTCTTCATATTATCAACAGCATCATTTAGACCGCAATCAAAGGCCTCAATCCCATTTGAAATCTTGAAGTCTTTATAAGCTTGGGTTTGCTTCCAAGCCTCAATAACCTCCTCCTGAGAGAGCATGTTCCTCCTATCAGATGCGCTAACCTGATCTCGTGCTTCAACCAGCTCTTGTTCTGTCGCATTGAGCTTCCTCTGGAGTTAGCTATTGAAGGTAAAGGCATACTTATGCATTTTCTTCTCATTGGCTATCTCGGCCTCCTTAGCCTCGATAGCTTCCCTGTGCTTTGTGCTAGCCAAACTCAAGTCGGACTGCACCCTATGCAAATCTTGCTTCAACTTGTGGCAATCATTCCTCACTTGGTTAAGCTCCGCACGAAGGCCCAAAGTTTCTTGCAGAGAGCCCTTCTTCAAACGCTCTCCCAAAACTGTCATAGACACTCCAAACTGTACAAAGTGAAGTAATTAGCAACATAATAGCTTTCTAGAAAGCAAAGTCCAATAAAAGAGCCGAGGATTACCTTTGTATAAGCATCATACATTTCATCTACTGCAGCCTGTCCTGCCTCATCGAAGTAAGCATCATCCGCTTGGGAGTAAAGCTGGTTAGTAAGGTCGTGCACCTTGGGGGCCCTATCAGTCCATTTAAGGGCCAAGAACGCAGATGGAGGCGAGGAATCACCTCCCTCTTTCCGGGGACGCTTGCCCTTGGATTTCTCAGACCCACTGCTAGAAGCATGGCGGTTACGGGAGAAAACTGGAGGTGAATCCTGAGAATAAGAGATAAGCATTGGTCAAAAAGATTGACATAACAATGAACCAACAGAGATCAAGAAGCAACCCTTACCGTAGGAGGGGTTGGAACCATCATCTCCCTCTCTTGCAACAATTTCATAATTAGTTTCTCGTTTTAACTTGTTGGAAACAATATCTACACACATCGACAAGCAGATAAGTTAAAAGGCACATTCCTCTGTTCATTCCATATACACATACATTGATACATTAACACAAACTAAAATGAATCAACCACTTCTCACATTTAAATTACAACAAGAATATGTGATAAATCGTGATGGCTAACAAATGCAATTTACAATTATTGTGGTAGGAAATATTCCCATCATTCCACACAATAATTTTAGATAAAAAGGCTGTGTTTTTGTGCTAACATATCTAGTATTTTTCGAATAAAACCCTTGAAATGTAATAATTTCAAACAAAACTAGCTACAATTATTATATCATACAGAAATCCAACAACAAAGAAAACTATATGAATTTGTAAAATTGATTAAGCTTACAAAGTTGCAGGATCCATTAATTCATGAAACCTAGGCTACGGTGAACATGAAATTCCGAAAAATAAAAGATTTATGACCTGACCTGAGAGAGCTCAGAGAGAAGAATAGTGGAGTACGAAATGCAAGTGTTGAGTAAACGATAAGCGATCTAACTCCATCCAGGACCTTCTCTTTCTATCTTCTCGGTATCGGAAGCCTGGATCCCTGTGTTGGTGCCTTGGTGGATTTGGAGCTGCGCAAAGATGGCGCACGGGTGGAGGGTTTTTCGATAAATGCTAGAAAGAGGAATGTAATTTAGGAACGGAGGGAGTGTTTTATTAACTATAGTAGTTAGTGCTCCTCTCCCCGTTTCAAGAGACGTGAGATCAATTCTCATTACCCGTCTTTGTGGCTCTCTAAACACAAAAAAAAAAAAAAAAATGCAATCATTTCAAGCTGAACAAATCTCTGTCAACAAAATTTGATATTTTTTATAAACCCTCTAACACACAAAATACCCTAAAGAAAAATGAACAACAAAACTAATGACTCCACCACCCGGAAAAATTTGGTTACACTTTTCTGGTATTAGTTTTCAAAATTATCATTTTCAAACAGACCCTTAACATTGAAAGTTGAAGACTTCAAAGCCTTCTTTATAAGAGGTTGATACCTCACTAGTAGAGGCCTTTTGGAGTTTTGGATAGGAATTATGTGTTGTACAAAAATCAAATCCGGGCAGGTTAAGTTTAAAGAGAACAATATTTTCTGGACTCATGTTAACCTGGGAAGTCAAGCCCTTGAATCTCATACGACATGTCGTCATTCGTCGACAAGCCCAATCATGACTAAAGATGAAAATACCCTTCTTAAAGGTCAAATAGCCCGATCATGACTATAGATTAAAATACCCTTTCTCAAAAGTCAAGTATGTTACAATCCTGCTCATTATCTTTGATCACCCAGTCACCCACAATTGCTCTATTATGAATTTACCCATAATCTATTAGCCACTTTTTTTGTTAAAAAAAAGAATAGATAAAATGACAAACATACCCCGTTGATTAGATGAAATGACAAAAATATCTCATTTAGTAGCTAAAATAACTCTATTACCCTTTGATTTGTAAATTAGTTTGATGAGTTTTTATTATAATTAATTTTTATTTTATAATCAGATCAGTGAAATTGATTCACGAGCTTTTCAAGCTGAGCTATGAACAAACTCGGCTCGTTAAGGGCTCAAGCCCGAATCAAGCCACCATGATTTCAGCTTTAACCAAATTTTGACCAAGCCAAGCTCGAACTATTCACCCTTAAGTGGAACAATTAAAAAACAAACTGTGAAAGAATTAAAAAGGCTAGGCTAATAGATGGAAATCAAAAGACCAAGTTCGAACCAAATAAGCAAATAGGAATCAAGTCCGTTTGGTAGCCACCATTAACGTACCCAAATTCCGAACTCTCAAAAACACACCCAAAGAAAGAAAGAGAGAGAAAAAAGTGAGAAGTCGGAGAAATGGGAGTAATGCAGAAACTCAGGATGTTCGTCGCTGAAGAACCAGTCGTCGCTGCTTCTTGCATTATTGGTGGCATTGGTATTTTTTTTCCCTCTTTCTAAACCCTAATTTTTATTTCCCGATTCAATTTCGTTTATCTTTAACTTTGATCAACTTGTTATTTGTTACTAGATTTCCAATTCATTGTCTGATTGATCTAATATTTAGCCATATCCCTAAATTATTGATTGCCATGCGACTTCTGGTAGTATTATGTAATTGGATCATTTGCTCAAATTAGCATCGTAAACTTTGGAATTCCTAAATTTTAGTTTCGGGATTTTCAATGTATTTGTACAAATGGAGCTATTTAGGACGACTTTCCTACAAGTTGTTTGTAGTTTAGATAGGATTTTGTTGGCGTAAATTTGTTTAGCTTTAACTTATGTGATGCTGAGCCATTTCAGACTTGATTTGTAGGAATTTCATCAGATGCAGTAAGATTTTGAGCTCAACATGGTATCCCATTAATTTCTTTTCCTCGTCTTTAACGGACTTAATTGTTACGGAGTAATTGTTTACGGTCTAGGTTGGATTGTTATCAGCATTTTAGGTAATCTCAGGAAGTTAAGGTCTTTAGCTATCAGTTTGTCAGAGTATCTTAGGATGTTGGCATTCAGTCTAATTAAGGTTTTGAGGTGAGAGCTAAAATCTGTGTAATATAAAATGTTTCAGAAATAAATTTTAAGGGGGCATTTGGTACGAATAATGGAAACGGAATGGAAAGGAAATAAATAAGAGGGGGGAAAGGAATCATTTAACTATTACAGTACCTTTTTATTTGTTTGGTTTAACCATAGAAAGAAATTAGTTAATCTTTACTCCCTTTGTTTGTGTTTGAGGAGGGTAAGAGTATTTGTTACCCTAAGTTTTCGAGAGGTGACAAATGAGAGGTAACCATTGCCCTTAGGTAATGATAATTGTTACTGAACCTTCTAACCAAACACTTGGTAACGGTATTGGTTTAATCGAATCCATTTTCAATCTAAAAAATACACAAACCAAACATGTTCTAAGTGTTTTCCATGCAATTCATGATTGTGTTCTTTGGCGAATATGAAAGTTTTTTTTGACTTGTTTTAGGACTTTGGAACACTGATTGTGCCAATATGATTATGATATTGGCTGGATGGTCTTAGACGCTTTGGTTTGATGGAAAGCACTTTCATTGAAAATTGACTTTTGGAAGACAAGTGAAAACATGAGCGAGGAAAAATGTGTCTTCCCTTCCTTAGAAAAGGAAAATATTGTCTGATTTCATGCAAACCAAACAAAAGAAGATGGGAAATGGGAAAATGTTTTTCTCTCAACCTAACAATCTTTTGAAGAAAATTAAATAGTGTAAAACTGACATGATATAAGGACATTAAGGAGAATAGCTTAATAGATATGCAACTCAGGCCGTAGAAAACGGTTAATGTGCTGTGAATTTGACACTATTGTGTACCCTTGCTATTGGTGTATTTATCTATTCTGGCAAAACAATTCAATTGTGTTAGAAATTAAGATTTGGTGCCAGAGTCCATATTCTATAACAATACAGTGGTATGTGCTTTTGTTTTTTTAGTGTTAGGCCATCAACTTTATGATTACTTTTTACTCTTTGTCTCGTATCAGTTGTTTTGAAAAGGATTGAAAGCTCGAACATGTTTTAGTTTAATGGCAATCTACCACAGTAAGTTAGAATTGCAAAGAGATTTTTTTTTTTCTTTCATGATTCACACTGCAGAATACTTTTTAAATGCTTACTTGTATGATATTCAAATGCAAATGTATAACACTGTGGTTGTATAAGATTTGGAGAGATAGGTAGTGTAAAATGAGTGACAGAAGTTTTTCTTTCACCTTTTGGATGTGGATTGTGAGGAGGCTTACTATGGCTATTGAAACACACCACAAATTCATTGGTGTGCCCAGTGTTTGAATAAGTGCGCCTAGGTGCTGAGGTGCAAGGCAATTAAAGGTATGCGCTTAATATGGTCAGGGTGAGGCTTTTTGTTTAGGCTCACAAAAAGCGTATGAGGCACACCAAGAGTGCACAAGGCGCACCTGAGCTAAACTTCAGCCAAATTTTTTTAACTGGCCAAATAGTGCGCTTCACTCCAAAGAGGCACGCCTTTGGCGCAGCAGAACCCCTCTCGCTTCAATGCGCCTTGAGCTTTTTTATACATTGGGTGTGCCTGGCTTCTTAACAGTTAGAATTTTATAAGCTGTAATAACTTGATCTTCAATAGTTTAGGCTTATCGACAATTGTGTTCTCACTGTTATTTTCTGGTCTTACTCTTCAGGGCTTTTCCTTCCAGCTGTGGTGAGGCCTATGTTGGATTCTAGGAAAGCAGCCAACCAAGTACCTCCGCCCCCTTTGAATGATGTAAGTGTCATTATGTGTTCTCATGCTAATTCTTGCTCCATGTTACAAACAATACCAAGCTCTTCCTTTTCTATAGATCACAATATATTCTTCTGTAGAAGTTTACCTTTTGGATATGTTCCCTTCATTGTGGAGCCTATTGTTTGATTTTTTAATTTTGTTTTGGCACTTTCCTGATTGCAATATTAAATCAAGTTTTAGTTAAACGCCGATCACAATGTGTCATGTTTGTTCCATTGTCAGCTCGTGTGGTAGCCAGCTTTATATAGCGGTAATGAGAATGAGTTCTAACTTCTAAGTGTAATTGGGAAAGCAAAGTGACATCCTTTATTTATTTTTAAAGTTAACATCTCATCCCCCAACTTTTTTTTTTCCCCATAATTGTCCATTACGTCCTAATACTACCCCCCAAGCAGTAACTGGCGGCAATGAAAATTTTGTAAGAAAAAGAGTTAACTCGGGGTAAGCTATCATTGCCACGGGAATGGACATTATTTTTCTTACAAATTTATATACCAATTCATACCCATTAGTCCAATACCACAATGTATGGTACTATCCTAATGGTTTTTAAGATTGTATTGATTCTTTGGTTTTAAGATATAGAGAGTTTTCTCGATATAATATATATAAAATAATATCCTGGATGTACCTAGGTGAAACTGAATGTGTAATGGAATTCAAATTACTCCTTGCCTTCTGCCTAGCACTTTTTTAAAGATGGCGGGATAGTTTCTTTGTTGATTTATAGGTCTCGGTCTGTTCCACAGAGTAAGCTTATACAGAGTACTTTGTTCTGGGTAACTGGATGCTCAAATTAGCTGTTCACACTCTTTTATCTGATGTGTTTATGGATTATCGCTTACACGATAATATTTATCATCTCGATTTGTAGGTTGTTGCTGGTGTTGTTGGTAGAAAAGAATGAAGCGGATCATGGATGTGAGTCTTGATTTTTCTTGAAGCTCTCTTGTCTTCTTTTAATGTGAGATACATTCTCATAGGAAATAAGCCATTTTTTGTATGAGCTAGATATACTGTTTTTCATGTTTCTCCATTTTGATTGTACTTAAATATGTTTACCTAAGCTTCAGATCTGAAATTCATGGCGTGTGTGTTTTGCACTCCATATTTTCACTATTTTGATCCATTACCTCACAAGATTAATGCAGAACTCCGTTACATACGTACATGCCATTTCAAATGCTAATTTTTGCAGTGCTGATTTAATTAGTGTTCCCTCATCAAACTACCATCAACTGTGAGAACTTTGAGAGTACTAACCTTTAATTAGCTTAATTCTGAGAAAATATTACATTAACACTTTCCAAAATGATAAATTAGCTCTGTTCTATAGTTAGCTGCAATACCTTGCCAGAAAATGCCGTAGTAGCTAGCTCAAGGATAATATAAGCTCTGTGCTATAGTCAGCAAGCATATGTTGAAGATAAATAAATTATTGAGGCTTTCTTGTACAATTCTCATGAGCCGAGATTGTGAGCAAAGTTTGTTGACCCAGACATACATTAGGAACTATGGGAGAATGTAGGTTAGTCATTCAGCCATCTGCCATCCAATTTTGGTGATACAAGGGATTTTAAAATAAGACAAGAGACATGTATGCCATCCTTACAATGGGTGGGAGCGATTATACATATATACTAGGTTAATGTTGATATCGATTTGTACAAGGTGTAGCCTGTAGGAACCTTCTAAAATGCGTAAAACCTCTATTGCTATCGTTTTCTTCCTCAACGTCCCAAGTCCCAACTATAGAAGACTAGTGAACTCCAGTATAGGCAGTTAGTACAGCAACTTAGAATGCCAATGCCACTAGTTTTTGCGCAGCTTCAGTGCTTTTTTGACTAAGACAAATAATGACAGAAGTCAATGCAAGTTTGTCAATAATGCCAATAGGCTCAATATAGGACTTTTTGTGATTTAGTGATGTTGGTGATAGGAATGAGATGCTCTTCTCCACTGTTTCTTATTATAATGGGAAGATTGGTGCAGTTATATTCTATCTCCTCCATAACAGCACTAAACAAACATGGTAATGGGAACTGTGCAGCAAAAACTTTTAGTCAAGATAAGAAAATTATACGAAGTACAAAGCAAAGACTAAGAACTTAAAGAGAGCGTAAAAAGTGTTACGGGATTGTAAGTATAATATGGAGTATTCCACATTTACTTTAATATGGGTTGGAGGGAGTAATTAGTAATAGCATTAACATTAGCAATCTAGCAGTTAGTAGTCAATTCTTTGTGAAGGTTTTGTGTTGGCTTAGCAGTTTGGTAAGTACATATATGCCATTTACTATTTGAAACCAAATTATGATAACTAGTAATTGGGTAAGTAGCAGTTTGATCAGTATATTTCAATGCAGTTGCTTTTATTTGTTAGTCAATGTCATCAATTAACCATATTTAAGAGAGAGAAAAGAGAGAAAATGTGGTTGCAATCTGAATATTGTCGCAAATACATTGATTATATTTTCTTTTGGAAGTTACAGGCCGTTAAAGAAGTTATTCGTCTTTGTTGTCCTGTAATTGACCTGGTTTAATTGAGCTACAGTACATTAGCGTTCTCAAAAGTTGACCCGATCCGAAATACCGACTCAAACCAGATTATTAACCTACCCATCTGAACCCGAAAAAATGGTGACCCAAACCCGACCTGACCCGACCTAAATCAACCCTAGACCCGAGTATGTGAGACCCAAACCCGAACATGAACTGACCTAAAGACGACCCGACCCGAATGTAACCCGTAAATTATTGACCTGAATCGAACCCGACTTGAACTGAAATTGACCCAAACCCGTTTTAACCTACCAAAACCCAAATTTAACCCGACTTGTTACTAACCCAACCTGAATTCAACCCGACCCGTTCCTAACCCGACTCGAATTTAACCCAACCTGTTACAAACCCGACTTGTTATTGACCTAACCCAAATTCAACCGGACTTGTTATTGACCCAACCCGAATTTTACCAGACCTATTACTAACCCGACCCAAAAATTCAACCCAATCTGTTACTAACCCGACTCGAAATCAACACGACTTGTTATTGACCCGACCTAAATTCAACCAAATTTGTTCCTGACTCGATTTCAAATCATCTTAATGCAATTTAGACCACCTTATTATTGTTGATCAAAGCATTTTGTTTAGGAAAACCAAGTCGGTCTAGGCCACCAAAAGGAGCATCATCCTCAAATTTAAGGGTTAAATATAGTATATATATTTGTTGTATGGTCAAAGGAGATAATTATCTTCCTAAATTATAAAATATATAGTTCCCTAGTATATTGCCATATATATTATAGTCAAAGAAAATAATTAGCATGATAAAAATGATAATTATCTATTTATAGTTAGTTGAACCCGAATATGGCCTGACTTGGAAATGAACCGACCTGATTGTAACCTGCAAATTATTGACTTGAACATAACCCGACTTGAATCCGAGAATGACCCGACCTGAAAATGACCCAACCTTACTATAACTCGCAAATTATTGACTTGAACTGAACCCGACTTGAACCCGAGAATGACCCGACTTGAACCCAAGATTGACCCGACCTGATTATAACCCGCAAATTATTGACTTGAACCGAACCCGACTTAAACCCGAGAATGACCCGACCGAATTATAACCCACAAATTATTGACTTGAACCGAACCCGAGAATTACCCTAACCTGTTTTAACCCGAATTAAACCCGGCCTATTCTTCACCCGACCCGAATGTAACTCGACCCAAACCTGATAAGAAATATGACCTAACGTGACCCGACCCGCATAGGTTATGGAATTAATCCAAATTAACCAGACCCGAGTTGACCCGACCCATTTACCCGAATTGACAGCTCTATCCGAATCCTCCAAAATTTCTCAAAAAGCCTTCAATTTTGGAATTTTTTTTTACTTCTTTCACCTGGAAATAAAAATTGCCGAAATATTTACCATGGTCTCTAATACCCTCCGAGAGTCCAATTGGCCGGGTGGAACCATCTAATTTGTCTTTAAATGTCCAATTTACCGGTTTACAACTTGGACCGATTTCATTAACTTAAGCCTACCACGAACATTTATGACAACATATAATGATCATATATGGTTCCAAACGGAATTATATGAACCCGATATGTATCACGCACCTAAAATCTCAATGCTTTTCGACACCAAGCCCCATAATATTCAAAAATGATATTAGCCTTCTATTTTGGAATTGTTTGACTTTTTTTCGCCCGCAAATAAAAATTGCTGAAATTTTTACCATGGTCCCTAATACCTCCGGAAGTCCAATTGGGTGAGTTGAACTATCTAATTTGCCTTTAAACGACCAATTTACTTGTTTACAACTTGCACCGATTTCATTAAATCAAACCTACCACGAACAATTATGACAACATATAATGATCATAAATGGATCCAAACACGGCATTATATGACCCAGAGATGTATCCCCTAAAATTTCAAGGCTTTTCAACACCGGGCCTCGAAACTTCCAAAATTTCTCAAAAAACGTGAATCTTAGCCTTTAATTTTGAAATTTTATGACTTTTTTCGCCTGAAAATAAAAATTGCCGAAATGTTTACCATGGTCTCTAATACCCTCATGGAGTCCAATTGGGTGGGTGGAACCATCCAATTTGCCTTTAAACGAACAATTTACCGGTTTACATCTTGCAACGATTTCATTAACCCAAGCTTACCACGAACTTTTATGACAACATTTAATGATCATATATGGTTCCAAACGGCATTATATGACCCCGGGATTTATCCCCTAAAATCTCAAGCCTTTTCGACACCGGGCTCCGAAATATACAAAATTTCTCAAAAAGCGTGGATATTAGCCTTTAATTTTAGAATTTTGACTTTTTTCGCCCGTAAATAAAAATGGCTGAAATATTTACCATGGTCCCTAACACCCTCCGGGAGTCCAATTAGGTGGGTGGACATTAACTCAAGCCTACCGTGAACATTTACGACTACCGTGAACATTTACGACAACATATAATGATCATATATGGTTCCAAACGTCATTATATGACCCCGAGATGTATCCCCTAAAATCTCAAAGATATTCGACACCGGGCTTCGAAGCCTCCAAAATTTTTCAAAAAGCGTTGATATTAGCCTTAAATTTTAAAATTTTTTAACTTTTTTTTCGCCTGTAAATAAAAATTGCTGATATGTTTACCATGGTCCCTAATACCCTCCGAGAGTCCAATTAGGTGGGTGGAACCATCCAATTTGACTTTAAATGGCGAATTTACCAGTTTACAACTTGCACCGATTTTATTAATTCAAGCCTACCATGAACATTTATGACAACATATAATGATCACTTATGGTTTAAAAAAGTATTATATGACCCCGAGATGTATCCCCTAAAATCTCAAACCTTTTCGACACCGGGCCATGAAACGTCAAAAATTTCTCAAAAAGCGTGGATATTAGCCTTCAATTTTGAAATTTTTTGACTTTTATTCACCTGAAAATAAAAATTGCTTAAATGTTTATCATGGTCCCTAATACCCTCCGAAAGTCCAATTGAATGGGTGGAACCATCCAATTTGCCTTTAAACGGCCAATTTACAGGTTTTCAACTTGCACTGATTTCATTAACTCAAGCCTACTACAAACATTTATGACAACAAATAATGATCATATATAGTTCCAAACGACATTATATGACCCCGAGATGTATTCCCTAAAATATCAAGTCTTTTCGACACCGTGTCCCGAAACTCCAAAATTTCTCAAATTAAAAATGTGGATATTAGCCTTCAATTTTGGAATTTTTTGACTTTTTTTTGCCCAAAAATAAAAATTTCTGAAATGATCACCATGTTCATGAATCCGGGAGTCCAATTAATAGGGTGGAACCATCCAATTTGCCTTTAAACGACCAATTTACCGATTTACAACTTGTAGTGATTTCATTAACTCAAGCCTACAACGAACATTTATGACAACAAATAATGATCAAATATGGTTCCTAACGAAATTATATGACCCCGAGATGTATTCCCTAAAATTTCAAGATTTTTCAACACCGGGCCTCGAACCCTTCAAGTTTCTCATAAAGTGTTGATATTAGACTTCAATTTTGGAATTTTTTTGACTTTTTTTCACCCGAAAATAATAATTTCCGAAATGTTTACCATGGACCCTAATATCCTCCGGGAGTCCAATTAGGTGGGTGGAACCACCCAATTTGCCTTTAAACGACCAATTTACCGGTTTGCTAGTTGCACCAATTTCATTAACTCAAGCCTACCACGAACATTTATGACAACATATAATGATCATATATGGTTCCATACGACATTATATGACCCCGAGATGTATTCCCTAAAATTCCAAGACTTTTCAACACTGGGCCCGAAACCTCCAAAATTTCTCAAAAATCGTGGATATTAGACTTCAATTTTGGAATTTTTTGACTTTTTTAGCCCGAAAATAAAAATTGCCGAAATGTTTACCATGGTCCCTAATATCCTCCGGGAGTCCAATTAGGTCGGTGGAACCATCCAATTTGCATGTAAACGACCAATTTACAACTTGCACCGATTTCATTAACTCAAGCCTACCACGAACATTTATGACAACATATAATGATCATATATGTTTCCAAACAGCATTATATAAACCCGAGATGTATACTCTAAAATATCAAGTCTTTTCGACACCGTGTCCGGAAAGCTCCAAAATTTCTCAAAAAACGTGGATATTAGCCTTCAATTTTAGAATTTTTTGACTTTTTTCGCCCGAATATAAAAATTTCTAAAATGATCACCATGGTCATTAATACCCTCCGGGAGTCCAATTAATAGGGTGGAACCATCCAATTTGCCTTTAAACAACCAATTTACCGGTTTACAACTTGCACCGTTTTCATTAACTCAAGCCTACAACGAACATTTATGACAACAAATAATGATCATATATGGTTCCAAACGGCATTATATGAACCCGAGTTGTATCCCATAAAATTTCAAGACTTTTCGACACCGGATCCCAAAACCTCCAAAATTTCTCAAAAAGCGTGGATATAAGCCTTCAATTTTGAAATTTTTTTACTGTTTTTTGCCTGGAAATAAAAATTGTTGAAATTTTTACCATGGTCCTTAATACCCTACGGGAGTCCAATTGAGTGTGTGGAACCATCCAATTTGCTTAAACGGCCAATTTACCGGTTTACATCTTGCACTGATTTACCGGTTTACAACTGCCAATTTAATTAACTTGCACCAATCCTGACTTGAACTGAAATTGACCCTAACCCGTTTTAACCCATCAAAAACTCAAAACCCGACTTGTTATTAACCTGACCTAAATTCAACCCGACCTGAATTTAAACACAACATGTTACAAACTCGACCCGTAATCAACCCGACTAACATTGACCTGACCCTAATTCACCCGAATTTTACCAGACCTATTACTTACCGACCCAAAAATTCAACCCGATCTGTTACTACCCGACTCGAAATTAACACGACTTGTTATTAATCCGGCCTAAATTCAACCCAAATTGTTCCTGACCCAATTTCAAATCACTTTAAATGCAATTTAGACCACCTTATTATTGTTGATCAAAGCATTTTGTCTAGGGAGACCAAGTCGGTCCAGGCCAGCAAAAGAACGGAGCATCATCCTCAAATTTAAGAGTTAAATATAGTATATATTTGTTGTATGGTCAAAGGAGATAATTATCTTCCTAAATTATAGACTATAGTTCCCTAGTATATTGTCATATATATTATAGTCAAAGGAAATAATTAGCTTGATAAAAATGATAATTATCTATTTATAGTTAGTTGAACCCGAATATGACCTGACTTGGAAATGACTCGACCTGATTATAACCTGCAAATTATTGACTTGAACATAACCCGACTTGAATCCGAGAATGACCCGACTTGGAAATGACCCCAACTTGATTATAACCCGCAAATTATTGACTTGAACCGAACCCGAATTGAACCCGAGAATGACCAGACTTGATTATAATCCGCAAATTACTGACTTGAACCGAACCCGACTCAAACCCGAGAATGACCCGACCTGATTCTAACCCGCAAATTATTGACTTGAACCGAACCCGACTCGAACCCGAGAATTACCCTAACTCGTTTTAACCCGTGAAAACTCGAATTAAACCCGACCTATTGTTCACCTGACCCGAATGTAACCCGACCTGTTATTAACCTGACCTAAACACGATAAGAAGTATGACTCGACGTGACCCGACTCAAGCATGAACCAATCCAAACCCGACCCGCATAGGTTATGGAATTAATCCGAATTGACCCGATCGGAGTTGACCCGACTCACTCTTACCCGACCCGTTTACCCGAATTGACAGCTCTAAGTACATGTAATGGATTTGCTTTTATTGCTGCATTTAATCAAACTTTTGCAATTGATATGAACAATATTATAACTTAATTTTTTATTTTTTTTTTGAAACCATATATTATAACTTAATTTGACTCCATGTATATTTGCGATTTTAAGATAAAGTATGTAGTTGGCCGCTTAGATTTGAGAAGAAATTCAATGACTTATTAAGATTGTATTAATGCATAACCTGCCTATTTGTTATCAAAGAGAAGATGAACACTCAAGTTGGTTATATCAGAGAATAACAATTTATTTACTGATAGATGAGTAAAAGCATCATCTGTATACGTTGTCTAATTATAGAAAGTTTGCGTCTGCATTAACTGCCTGCTATTCAAAGGTACTGGTGAGATGATGTTTATGGTGGTTTGACTTGGTAGAATTAGAGGAAAGTTATGGTTTTGGGAATGAATGCAGTTCGAGTTGTCTAGTTTGGCAGTTGTTCGTCTTTGTTTTCTGGTTTGTTCTACAAAATTTGTAGGATAAGTAACTTGACATATGACTAAGATTTGTTTTGATTCTTGTTTATCTGTTTCGTTCTCAAGTGTCCTTGAATTGAGGAAATTGATACCAATGACATTTCCTTATGATCTTACTTTCTGGTGATTATTCATCCAAGACGTCGTGTGGTTTAAGTTGGCACTTAAAGAGATACCTGCTACTGTCATTTTCATGTTTATTGCAAGATTTATGAACATAGATACTAAAGTAGACTCTTGGCAAGGTCCCATATTCTAAACGCCCTACCAAATTGTTTCTTTTAGGTTCATAAGGAGCCGCATAGCCAGTTTAATGCGACTTAATCCAAACACCTTACCAACTAAACTATGTTCGCAATCCTATTATACCTAATTCGGGAATGTAAATAGTAGGATTTAGTTATGCTATTTTGTTAATACTGCTAGAATGATAAGAGCTAACATTAAGCTAGAATAAAGAGAGAGCTCGGAAATTTAGCTAAAATTTCAACTTCGTGATATCTCCTTATTGAGGTAACCAGAACAGGATGTTCAAATTTCAGACTACTAAACTTCTTATACAGTACTAATTTACAAGTACCAGTAAAATTTTATACAAGTTGAAACGCAAATCAAGCATAACATGTAATAACATACTCCGTACTCAGTAGCTTCTAAGAGTTCTAACTGTATGTTCTCCAATACTATCACAAACACTGCAGAAAATGATAAAATTTTGGTGTTTACAGCCTTGAATATTCGACAATTCGAGTCGTTTTCATCAAAGGGAGCGAAAAAGAGAGATCGCGAGAGAGCTTTAATAAGAAGAGGGGTATGGAGCAGATGGTTTTGTCACAGGCATTTGGGTTGGTGGCAAACCGATAGAGACTTGTTACTGCCAAAAGATGGAGATGTGTTGGTTTTACCAGGCATCTTTCTTCCACTTCGTACTCCTCCTGGGGCTCGGTATTACTTGCTTGAAAGCCCCATATATAGCAGCCTGCACCATTTTAAGAGTTTCTCACTTTTCAATACATTTATTAATACACAGTATATTCAGCTTTTTAATTAAAACATTGAGTAGTATGCTTTACTAACATATACTCAATTTACTACGTATATTTATCTATCCAGAGGAGGGCTTCTTAATGTTAACTTTCTTGTCTGAATATACTTTCTCGTATATTCTCAATTAGTATATGATTGAAGCATATTTCTATCACTTTCTAACTCAGTAAACTATACACTTTCTCATAATTACTCTTGCCAAAGAACTCTTAATTAAAATCTCCATTTTTTTAATTACTTAATTAATACTCTTGGTTGAACCTTCGATTTTACCCTTAATATGACAAGGGTTTGATCCTCATTAGGTTCTCAGTACTCTCTAACTTTTATTAGAGGTATTCTCTCTTTTGTTTATTTTTTTGTGTTAAAAGTAACATCAAAGAAAATATCTAGAATGGATATTTTAAAAATTGTTGTTCTTGATATGACATATTTATAGATTTAAGTGCAAGAAAATAGAGGTAGATCTTCAATAATGACAAAACAGAAACATCATTAAGGCCTACTCATGAGTGATTATAGAATATGATTAGAATTAAGACATAATAATAAATTTAGTAGTTGTAACCTAAAACAAAATCAATAGGCTCTAAAATAATCTATTGAGTGTGACAGTGTGATGATGTTATTGTAGGACCATTAATATGGACCCTATGCTCCAATTTGGTGCTACATCACACAAATCGACGTATCCTTTTTTAGCTCCCTAGGAAAAGTCATACTAGGAGACTAACCAAGGCAATATTAGCAACCTTTCTTGGATTAATACTAATCACATCAAATCAATGCTTGCACATGATATTTGCCAAAGACAAGATTGATGACCCTACAATATATTTAGTAGGTGGCAAAGAATAATAATGTATGCACTTGTTTAATCGAGTTTTACAAATTATATGAGAAATAATCACGAGGATGATAACTGAATCTCAAAGATGAACAAAAACATCCAATCTCCAAAACATATCTTGATATTACTCACATATGCAAAGATGTAATGAGAGTTATCAACTTATCATACTACGGAGTATGATACAGAGATTGGACGATTTTACCCATCTTTTAGATAAAGTTGTCCTGATGAGATCTTTAATTACTACTGTACTAATGTAATTCGAGTTTATCAGTAATCAATGCGCCAATTCCTATAAATAGAAAAGATTAAACTGCATTATGACCCCAGCACGTTTAAGGTATGATTTTCTTAAGAATTAGGACCATAAACCAACCTTGATAATGATTGGATTGGACAATATAACAAAAATAAGCATATATCCTTACAGTATCTAATGGTGTGGACTGTTTACAATGGCAAGTTTGTTGATTGTCATTTTGTTGGTTGTTTAGATTTCCAAATTGGAAATAGAAAAAAATAGGGGTTGTTAGCAATGACCTCTAAATGAAGCACTGTTATGTGTCTTTATCAAGTGATAATGGACTCTTGAAAGTTTATTATTGTCACTCATTTCTCTTTCTCACTTACTGTGGTAATTAACCTCTACCACCCTCCCACCCACCCACTCAATAAGAGAGGTAGTAGTAATCAATGACTTATCTTTCATTAAGGAAGATGATATTAATTTACACTTCCTAGGCTCCACATAAATATAATTCTCTTGATATATCTTAGTTTTGGATATAATGAAATGTAACAAAAGGATGCCTTTGTACAATGTTTATACTGATCTCTTGTATCTGGCTGAAATTATGTTACTAATATTACAAGTAAATCATTTACATATGTACTCGTATCCAACACTTGTACAAATTTGACCAACTCTATAAGGATTATGGGTTAATCGGTATAATTATTTCTACTTATCTCCATGGTTGAATCATTTTATTTGATCTAATTTTGGATGTTCAATCTAATCCTGAATTGTTCCCTGATTTAGTTTGGAGAAACTCTTAACATATATATCAACATAAATGCTAGATATGTTATTGCCTAATGTAGTAAAGGAGTGAGTAAAATTAGTTTGCTATCTGCCTATCTAAAGCAATTGTTACTGTGGTACTATCAACTTGTAATTTATGTCAAAAAATACTACGTAATAAAAATTCCTAGTTATATGCCCCAAAATGGTTGGAAATTATGTGTACTCTAAGTAAGTATTGATGTCCTGATCTTAAGACACAAAAGAAGGGTTGCTAACTCTTTAGAAGGCCAAAACATAAAGCCATAAAGGTCGAGCTTAAATTCAAAATATATCAAACGCACTGCCTTTTCCAATTCAAATAACTTTGGTCCCAAAAATTATACTTTTATGTATATGTAAATGTATTTTTGGCTTATATATATTTCAATTTGATGGTCCAAACTTTAAAGGAGACAGACAGAATATACATTCTGAAACAAAGTTCCATATCAAATACTTACAATTGAATATACTACATTGTTTCCAACAATCTTTATTTATTTTGAGAAGAATGAAGTATAGTCATCCTTTGTGTGTAGTTGGTGTTGAGTGTAATTCAAACACTCTTCACTTAAGGCTGTTTAATTCAAGAAAGTACTTTAACTCTACTCGTTGAAAAAAGTAGTTAGACAACTAATAGGACGTGAAACATTCTAATAAGCATTTTTATCAACTATAGTTAGACTCGGATTAAAACCACTTTTGGAATTAAGCCCCTGTTAATTGCCTAACTGTTAGGGAGTAGTTAAATAGTCAAACTCGTTTTCTTTAAATTGTTGAGTGTTTGACTAATGAAACCCTTAATTTAATGGGCACTTCTATATCTGGTGATTCTGAAGTTCAGCTCTATCATTGAACTCAGAGCAGGTGCCACACATATGGTGGTTAGGAACTTAGGATCCTATAAACATCCAATCACCATACTCCCTACTTTCCCTCTTTTCTGACTTTTATTAAGATTTTGTAAGTTTATGAAATTTCAAAGTCAAGATACTTGGTCCAAATTTCTTTTCCCCCAACACTTTAACTCTTACACTATTCACAAATCTCATTTAGAGTTGTAAGTTTATATTTAGTGATTTATGTATCAGTTAAATTTGTCTATAATTTATTTTTAAACTATTAAATTATTGAAGATGGAAACTATTGCAGGACAAACGTTGAAAATGGGAGTGCCTAACAAATACAGTAAGATATTTTTATCCACTTTTCAATTCTAAGACAGAGTATTCCTAGATTATACAGCATGACAAACACATTTCTGACAACTTTGATAACTCCAATAAATCAAAAAACACACACACAAAAATCAAAATTCTCACCTTTTTTTTAGTCAAATTCATTACTAATTCAAACAAAAACAATCAAAGATTAAAACAAAAACATAAAAACTTACCCAAAAATGAGACTTATTTTGTGACAAACCCAAGAAATTGGTCTTCTTACTATTTATCTTTGAAACCTTAACAAATGTTCCACCACCTTCACCTTTACCGTTACCTTTACCGTTACCGTCACAGCCAGTAGAAGTACTAGTAGCACCATCATCATCAGAAACCAACGTTGGAAAGACGAAATTACCCTCATCAACAACTTCACTAGTTTTACTATTATTATTACTACTCTTGAAATCCTTTTTTTTCCAAGAACCAAACAATCCCTTATTCTCTCTCCTACTACTCCCACTTCGACTAAGAACAATAGTCCCAAGTAACCCTCTTTCAGGGCTACTTCCTCGACTACCCCACAAACTAAGGGTACCATCAAAAGAGCCTTGTCTTTTCCTAAGAAACCTAAAAGATGAAGATTTTCCGACAGCAGAAGTGAAATTACTATAAGGACCTTCAAGGACAGTAGTAGGGGAGGGTGTTTTGGTAAATTTGGATTCATTGAGTAACCTAGGAGGTAATTCTAAGGACTTAACGGTGTTAGTCACGGTTGACGGAAGAGCGAGTGTAAGACAAGGTAAGGGTTTTCCAGGATGTTCCTCCCATTTGAAGGGTACAGAAGCTGATGTATGTAAGGGTGATGTCAGATTTCCTGAATAACGTTGTTGTTGGTTTTTTAGTGAGTATAAGGGTAGTTTTGGAATTGTTGTGTTTGTTTCTGCTTCTTCAAATTCCATGATTTTTTGAAGAGAGAGATAATACAAAGTAGAGGAAGAAGAAGAAGAGAAGTGAAGAGAAAAGTGAGGGATGAGTTTGTTTGAGTTAGTGTGTATTTTGGGTTGAAGAAAAATGTGAATGTGACATTATATTTGAGAGGGGGTGTTTTTTGTCTTCTTTGACGGGCTTTTAATTCATTGTCCCTTTTTTTTCTTTTTGGGAAAGAGGGGGGAAATTAGGAAATTGTATAACTATTTTAAAGTTGTATTAATATAAGTTTTGATTATTGAGGGTGTTTTTTTTTTTTTTTTTCAAAATGATTCCGCTTTTGTAGAAAGAAATTGTCTTTGGGAATATATCATGCATAATTTTCACACTAAGGTGTTTTAGGAAGAAAAAAAAGAGTTAAATATAACGTGTTCGGTATTTTGATTTTAATAAGCGCATAGTTCCGTCAAAAAAACAAATAAGCGCTTAGTTATCCATTTTAAAACGATCACTATACAATTTTCAATCTAGGCTAATGCAAATCTTTGACTAATAATATCTTAATTATCATTATTCATTAAGTATGTATTATAATAATTGAAAATAAATACTCTATTTATTGAGATTTGAGACGATTTCAACAAGCTTGTTGAAATCACAAACATTAGTTAAAATAGATTAAATGAATAACGCAAAAAGTGTTAATGAAGTATTTATTAAAAACGGAGGGAGTATGAATTACAAAGTAACAAGTTGATTACAAAGTTAAATCTGCTAAACAAGTACCCTAGATCACCAAGAGAACATGAATTTAACTTTGGTAAATCCAATTTAGTAAGTTTTGGTAACTAATGACTGAAATTGAAAAACACTGTAAGCGTTTAAACAATTCAATATTCAAAGTTGATCATAATTTAACATCGTTATGTTATTAATCAGAAAATCAATGGTATATATGAGCTAGATAGGGGTGTTGATAATATTGATTCACCTTTATTGTCGGTAAAGTATTGTATAAATAGTCAAAATCAAAGCTACTTTATTAATATTACAAGATGAAAAAAAAAAAAAAAAAAGTGGAAGATTTAGTGAGAGATTAAATGTTGTTTGACGCGTAATTAAAAAGTGAAAATGAGAGCTAACAAAGATTTGGACCAATTTGGTACCCAACATATTCATGCATTTCATTTTTTTTCCACCTTTACTGAAGAAGAAAGCATCGTACTTTTTTTTTTTTTTTTTGGTTAGAGGTGGTAGCTAAAGCAGTGTATGATTGACCATCATAACTATATATTAATCATCTTGTACTTTCTCTTGTGTAGATGCAAAACAGGATAAACTGAACTTCTAATCGAAAAGGTCAATTGCCTAACAAGTTGGGTTTTTCCTATCACATCGATTAATCAATATATTATCACGACATACACACATTTAATAGGCAATAATAGATAACGGTAATACCGGTGAAGTTATATTTAGGGCCCGTTCACTTTAGGTTAATTTCAGTTCAGTTCAGCTACAATTAATTCAGTTCAGCTCCTAATTTTCTTCTCTCATAAAATATTCAATTCAGTTCAGTTCAGTTCTGAAAATGTGAACAGATCCTTAATCACTTTTATACTTCTTATTATAAAACAGTTATCCCGACTCAAATACATAAGAAATATACGGAGTAGCCTTGATTCATAGTTTGTCCCATGTTTTATATAAGTATCTACGGAGTATTATACTTACAAATATTTCATTTCTGACCTTACAAAATACAAGTATTAGTCAATATTTTGTCCTCCACATACATGTAACGTTAAACTATAGAGGACTTAGAGGTCTATGTTAGTGGTGTATAAAAGTACAAGAAGTGTATATTAAAAACGATAAGGTCCCAAGTCATGACGCTAAAATGACAGACACTTAGTTCTTGAAGTGCACGTAATGACGTGCATGTTGTAGACTCACCTCTCAGCCTTAAGGTCGAGGATGACTTTGGCTAATTAATTTGATTAGGACATAGGATACAATTTTGACTAATTAAATAAATACCAATTATGTTCATGGTTGAGGGATCATAAAACAAACATTTACAAATTATAAAATTGCAACAAATGAAAACGGAGTATATTATAACTTGTGAGCTTAATTTTGACTCATACAATAAATTTAATTCGTGATACACATATATAAAACAAGGATAATACACACACTAGAATTTGTTCCATTTAGACGAATTTTCTTTTGTTGATGATGGTGGCATTTTATTTTCAAAAAAAAAAAAACAAAAACTCCGTACTTCGTATAACAATTTTAATTGTATGTATTTATTGTATATATTTGTAATAATGTCAAATACTACTTGGTATTTAAGTTAGGGGTAACAAAAAACCTTGATTGGTAGGGTCTTGCATGAACTACGCCATACGAAGGAGGAGGGCTAGTAAATACGGAGTAATCCATTTTATAAAACCATTCATATAATGAATTAAATCTGCATGAACCTTATTGATTTGGGTAGGTCAGTTTCCTGACTCTTCCATCCACTTTAGAGTCTTCATTTAATTGAATAGATTAGTCAATGAATTAATTGACTCACTTTAATTCTTTACAAAAATGAAAAGAATAAAGATAGCCTCCATAATTTAATTTAACTCCTTACTTTTTAATTAATTAAAACAAATATATATTGACACAAATGATCTGAATTAATAAGGGGGAGAAAAAAGAGCATATATAATCAATAATCAGTAGAGTACAATTTGATTAGATTAAATGAAAGTTTTGTTCAAGCCCAAGTACATAACTCCAAAAGATTGGGCTACTTTCAAGCCCTCAGTCCACACAATTTACTCTCCTGGCCTTGAACCATCAAAACCATATTAATAGAATAGCTTAAAGAGAGTCCTAATGACCTAATTATCGACAATGATATATTCAAATTTATACTCTTATATTTTATCTTTTTTTAAAAAAAAAAAAAACTGTATATGTGTTTTATTGTTTTATTGAATTATAATTAAAGATAACTTATACTATATAAATATTTATTTAACGGTTCATCTCATGATTTTGCTACTCCCTCCGTCCCTAAATTATATTCCAATGTGAGGAATAAATATACTTGTGTTTATATGACTCTTCTCCTACGTGAACACGTGGGAGTGTGGGACAACACCCATATTTTATCATAAAGGTAAGGATCTTTAATTCTTTAGCTTTATTACTCCATGTGAAGCAAAGGAGAAGGGATGAACCTTTTGGACTTTGTATGTTTTGCACTTTACATTTGTGATTATAGTGCTAATGCGTTTTTAACGTGTGTAGGAATGGATAAAACTACTCAAAAGGCCCAAAAGCATCTTTAAGGTAAAGGTATAACCATTGGGTCAACGGGTCATTCAAATATATGGGTTAGGATGGGCGAGAATGGTCTAATTTCTTATCTTATCTTTTTCTTTCGAAGAATTCATGGATACATACTTTATCTGTTCCTGAAAAATTCGTCTTAATTTCATTTTAAACCATTACTTTCTGTTGCTATTTTTATCCCTTTTCCCCATACTCTATCCCCTTTTTTTTTTTTTTTTACACTCACACACTATTTACCCCTTTTATCTTATTTAGTTCACTTCCTCTCTCATAATGACACTTTTTCCATACATTCATATAATCAAAGTTTACAATTAGCGAATCAAACTCTTAGGAATGAAAGGAGTATGGCCCATCATTATTTGAACAGCCCAATTACATCATGATCCTAATCATTGGATGCTATAACTCATCAGACGGCTCATACTCTCCCTCTCTTTATTTTATTTTATTTTAATATTTTATTTTTGTATGCTATATCATAAAGTATATAGCACGTAATGTAAAGACGTAAAGTACTATTGGTCTACACAGAAATGCAACTTTCTCTCCTTTATAATATCTTGTCCTTCTCTTGGATTGTTTTTCCTAATGACGGTCTAAATCATATGGATCCTTATGTGGGCCTTAAGGCCCATTTAAGGACCACCGTTAATCTGTGCAGAATTATTTTAAAATTTTATCATTTCTTCTTTTTTAACTTTTTGAGTATCTAATCATGCTATACTAGAATGAGATTCCACATAATAGAGACAATTTGGACTAATAAAATACGTATGACTTGATTAATTATTTGTATATTATAGTTTGTTGGGTAGCATATAATCATGATCTGCAATTTGTAGATATAACTAGCACCCCATTAATGAATTTTCAATGTTTTTCAAGAGTGAGAAAATGATTGAACATTTATAAAGTTTTGTTTAAGAGGATTGTGAATGTATTTTCCAACCAACATTGACTTGTTGACTTTTCAGAGTTTTAATCAAAATCAAATAGCATTTTCGAGGAAATTATATGATTTTATCCTCCAGCACGGCAAACTTATCTGATTTTCGAAAACGCGTTGGAAATAGGCTTGGCGCCTGGAACCAGGCCTGGCGCCTGGCGCTAGTGTTGGCGCCTGACGCCAGCTAGCCAGGGTTGGCGCCAACTCTGTTTTTTCTGCGTCTGACTCTATTTTGTTTAATTTATCTTTTTGGCTGATTTTCTCTATAAATAACGTATTAAAAACTCCGTTTTCATTCACCAATTCTCACGATTACTCATCGACAATCAGTTTTCCAATTCTCTCATCTCTTTCTCTTTTAATTCTTACTTTGCTTTTTCATACAAAATTCCGCATTCACAAGATCTAGAAACACCTAGCATTATTCGAAGTTGCCTTCGCCCTAGACGTGAAAGGTTTAATTTATGAGGGTTTGGTCCCAAATCTCTCTTTCAATTATTTAATTTAATTGTTTGTTTATTATTTTCCTTGAAGTTACTAACGTGTGTATTTTGTTATTAGAAAGAGGTACGAGGCATCAAAGTAAGTACTTTAATGATTTTTTTATGTTATGATGTAGAAATCATGTTTATATTGTTATTATGATATTCCTAGTATCATGTCTAGGGTAATTTTAATATTAAATATGATTGCTATGATGCTTCCTATGTTCTTCCTAATGTTTATGATTGTTAGTATCATGTTAGGGTTAAAGATTTGATTTTTATTGCTTACTGACATGCTAGGGTTTGTTATTAATCTTGTTAGTATCATGCCTAGGATCTTGCTATTATTATGCTTTAATGTTGATATGATTATGATCATAATTGTTAT
This sequence comes from Chenopodium album, assembly GCF_948465745.1. Classification (NCBI taxonomy): domain Eukaryota; kingdom Viridiplantae; phylum Streptophyta; class Magnoliopsida; order Caryophyllales; family Amaranthaceae; genus Chenopodium; species Chenopodium album. The sequence continues at coordinate 76,119,792 of NC_137840.1, read as the reverse complement.
GATTTATGATGATTATGAATATTATTATTATTATTATTTTGATGATGATTATTTTATTTATGATTATTATTATTATTATGATTATTGTAATTTTATTCATGATATAATTCATAATTATTATTATGTTGCTTGGTATTTTATTTTGTTATTGCTTGATCACACCTTTATGCATGTTTAAAGGGAATTTGATACTTGTAATCACGCTTAATAAGATATTTAATAATCTTGTTAGGGTTAATTTGATTATAATTCAAGTGATCACCAATAATAGATTTATTTGTGCATTATATTCAACCAACATAGATAGACAGGTTTAGGGTTAAACCTATTGATTGTATGTTAGTCAGAAAGCGCACATGAATACGATCAGAATAAAGTAGAGGCCTATTATTAGGGTAGGTTCAATCTCTTTTAGGTTGGATTTGTACCTTCATCCCCGAACCCTTATTTGGTTCTAGACCTTATGGAGTTGACGATCTCTTGGATCGTTAAGGGGTGTAACCTTCACCTCGTGAACGGTTTACAAGTTCCTAAAAAACTTATTGGCGACTCTTTTGCTCTATCTTCTTCCCTTTTGGACGTCACCGTACTTTAGTGTATGATCACAGTGGGGTTCAAGCTAGTGGGATTAAAGCTTGAATTTATTCCCTACATAGGCTTGAGTTAAATGAAATTGGTGCAAGTTATAAACCGATAAATTGGTCGTTCGAAGGCAAATTGAATGGTTCCACCCAATCAATTGGACTTCCAAAGGGTATTAGGGATCATGGTAAAAATTTCTGCTATTTTTATTTTCGGGCAAAAATAAGTCAAAAAATTCACAAATTGAAGGCTAATATCCACGTTTTTTGTGAAATTTTAAAGGTTTCGGGATGCGGTGTCGAAAACACTTGAGATTTCAGGGAATACATTTTTGGGTCATATAATGTCGTTGGGAACCATAAATGATCATTATATATTGTCATAAAAGTACGTAATAGGCTTGAGTTAATGAAATCGGTGCAAGTTATATGCCGGTAAATTGGTCGTTCAAAGGAAAATTGGATGGTTCGACCCAACCTATTGGACTTCCGGAGGGTATTAGGGACCATGGTAAACATTTCGGCAATTTTTATTTTCGGGTGAAAAAAATTCCAAAACAGAAGGCTTTATATCCACGTTTTTGTGAAATTTTAAAGGTTTTGGGATCCGGCGTCGAAAGCACTTGATATTTTAGGGAATACATTTTTGGGTCATATAATGTCGTTAGGAACCATATATGATCGTTATTTGTTGTCATAAATGTTCGTGGTAGGCTTGAGTTAATGAAATCGATGTAAGTTGTAAAGCGGTAAATTGGCCGTTTAAAGGCAAATTGTAAAGTTCCACCCTCCCAATTGGACTCCCAGAGAGTAATAAGATCCAAGATAAATATTTCGGCAATTTTTTTTTTCGTGCGAAAAAAAGTAAAAAAAATTCCAAAATTGAAGGCTAATATCCACGTTTTTTGATAAATTTTGGAGGTTTTGGGATACGGTGTCGAAAAGACTTGAGATTTTAGGAAATACATTATTGGGTCATATAATGTCGTTTGGAACCATATATGATCATTATTTGTTGTCATAAATGTTCGTGGTAGGATTGAGTTAATGAAATCGGTGGAAGTTGTAAATCGGTAAATTGGCCGTTTAAAGGCCAATTGTAAGGTTCCACCCCCCCCCCCCCAATTGGATTCCCAGAGAGTAATAGGGACGATGATAAACATTTCTGCAATTTTTCTTTTCGTTCGAAAAATCGTAAAAAAATTCCAAAATTAAAGGCTAATATCCACCTTTTTTTATAAATTTTGGAGGTTTCTGGATACGGTGTCGAAAATACTTGAGATTTTAAGGAATACATTTTTGGGTCATATAATGTCATTTGGAAACATATATGATCATTATTTGTTGTCATAAATGTTTGTGGTAGGCTTGAGTTAATGAAATCGGTGCAAGTTGTAAATTGGTAAATTGGTCATTTAAAGGAATATTGGATGGTTTTACCCAACCAATTGGACTTCCGAAGGGGTATTAGAGACCATGGTAAACATTTCGGCAAATTTTATTTTCGGGCGAAAACTTGTCAAAAAATCCCAAAATTGAAGGTTAATATCCACGTTTTTTGTGAAACAAGGTTTCGGGATACGGTGTCGAAAAGACTTGAGATTTTAAGGAATAAATTTTATGTTCATATAATGCCGTTTGGAACCATAACTGATCATTATATGTTGTCATAAATGTTCATGGTATGTTTGAGTTAAATGAAATCGGTGCAAGTTGTAAAGTGGTAAATTGGCCGTTTAAAGGAAAATTGTATGGTTTCACCCAACCAATAAGACTTTCGGAGGGTATTAGGGATCATGGTAAAACTTTCGGCAATTTTTATTATCGGGCAAAAAAAAGTAAAAAAATTCCAAAATTGAAGGCTAATATCCACGTTTTTTGTGAAAATTTGAAGGTTTCGGGATGCGGTGTCGAAAAGACTTGAGATTTTAGGGAATAAATTTTGGGTCATTTAACGTCGTTTGGAACCACAAAATATCATTATATGTTGTCATAAATGTATGTGGTAGGCTTCAGTTAATGAAATCGGTGCAAGTTATATACCGGTAAATTGGTCGTTCTTGGACTTACGGAGGGTATTTGGGACCATGGTAAACATTTCTGCAATTTTTATTTTCGGGCGAAAAAAAGTCAAAAAATTCCAAAATTGAAGGCTAATATCCACGTTTTTTGTGAAATTTTAAAGGTTTCAGGATCTGGTGTCGAAAACACTTGAGATTTTAGGGAATAAATTTTTGGGTCATATAATGTCGTTTGGAACCATATATGATCATTATTTGTTGTCATAAATGTTCTTAGTAGGCTTGAGTTAATAAAATCGGGGCAAGTTGTAAAGCGGTAAATTGGCCGTTTAAAGGCAAATTGGATGGTTCCACCCAAACAATTGGATTTCCAAAGGGTATTAGGGTCCATGGTAAAAATTTCGGCAATTTTTATTTTTGTGCGAAAAAAGTAAAAAAATTCCAAATTGAAGGCTAATATCCACGTTTTTTGATAAATTTTAGAGGTTTCGGGATACGGTGTCGAAAAGACTTGAGATTTTAGGAAATACATTTTTTGGTCATGTAATGTCGTTTGGAACCATATATGATCATTATTTGTTGTCATAAATGTTCGTGGTAGGCTTGATTTAATGAAATCGGTGGAAGTTGTAAATCGGTAAATTGGTCGTTTAAAGGTAAATTGGATGGTTCCACACTTCCACCCAACCAATTGGACTTCCGGAGGGTATTAAGGACCATGGTAAACATTTCAGAAATTTTTATTTTCGGGCGAAAAAAAGTCAAAAAATTCCAAAATTGAAGGCTAATATCCACGTTTTTTGTTAAATTTTGAAGGTTTCGGGATCCGGTGTCCAAAAGAATTTGATTTTAGGGAATAAATTTTTGGTTCATATATATAATGCCGTTTGGAACCATAAATGATCAATATATGTTGTCATAAATGTTCGTGGTAGGCTTGAGTTAATGAAATAGGTGCAAGTTATAAACCGGTAAATTGGCCGTTCAAAGGCAAATTGGATGGTTCCCCCAACCAATTGGACTTTTGGAGGGTATTAAGGAATATGGTAAACATTTCAGCAATTTTTATTTTTGGGTGAAAAAAAGTCAAAAAATTCCAAAATTGAAGGTTAATATCCACGTTTTTGGTGAAATTTTGAAGGTTTCGGGATCCGGTTTTGAAAAGACTTGAAATTTTGGGGAATACATTTTTGGGTCATATAATCCCGTTTGAAACCATGAATGATTATTATATGTTTTCATAAATGTTCGTGGTAGGCTTGAGTTAATGAAATCGGTGCAAGTTATAAATCGGTTAATTGGTCGTTTAAAGACAAATTGGATGGTTACAACCTCCCAATTGGACTCCCAGTGAGTAATATAGACCATGGTAAACATTTCGGCAATTTTTATTTTCAGGCGAAAAAAAGTCAATGAATTCCAAAATTGAAGGCTAATTATCCACGTTTTTTATAAAATTTTTAAGGTTTCGGGACCCAGGTTCCAAAAGAGTTGAGATTATAGGAAATACATTTTTGGGTCATAAACTTCCGTTTGGAACCATAAATGATCAATATATGTTGTCATAAATGTTAGTGGTAGGCTTGAGTTAATGAAATCGGTGCAAGTTATAAACCGGTAAATTGGCCGTTTAAAGGCAAATTGGATGGATCCACCCAACCAATTGGACTTTCGGAAAGTATTAGGGACCATGGTAAACATTTCGGCAATTTTTATTTTCGGGCGAAAAAAATTCAAAAAATTCCAAAATTGAAGGTTAATATCCACGTTTTTTGTGAAATTTTGAAGGTTTCGGGATTCGGTGTCGAAAAGACTTGAGATTTTAGGAAATAAATTTTTGGATCATATGATGTCGTTTGGAACCATGAATGATCATTATATGTTTTCATAAATGTTCGTGGTAGTCTTGAGTTAATGAAATCGGTGCAAGTTATAAACGGGTAAATTGGTCGTTGAAAGGCAAAATTGATGGTTCCACCTAACCAATTGGAATTTTGGAGGGTATCAAGGACCATGGTAAACATATTGGCAATTTTTATTTTCGGACGAAAAAAGTAAAAAATTCCAAAATTGAAGGCTATATCCACGTTTTTTGTGAAATTTTAAAGTGATATGTTTAGTTTATATAGTGTTTTATCCCCGTCCCGTGGTCGTTATTAGTAGTGTTTTTGACTCTTTCGGGCCACTTTTATTACTAATTTGTGTGTTCTAGTGTTTTCGTAGTTTTAGTTGTATTTTACAGGAAATTGCACTCTTGGAGCATTTTCCCGGGCCTTATTGGATCGACTACGGAAGCTAGAAGGACACGACCACTTTTGGAGCCCAAGATCGGTGAGAGCCGGTGATTAAGGGCTCGGTAATTGGGATCACGAGGCATTTGGACCATGTATTCGAGACCCGAGAGGAAATATGAATTGGGCCGAGAAATCTAGCCCAATCGAAGTCCAAGGCTCGAAGAAGAAGACCGGGCCCGATCCGGCAAGCATACGCCCGATCGGGCGGATGCGCGCAAGGGCACTCTCAAGGGAGAGGCGCGCCCGATCGGTTGAGCGTAGGCTCGATCGGGCGCGGCACATCAGTATAGGCGTTGTGAAAAAGGCGGGCCCGATCGGGCGGCCCTTCGCCCGATCGGGCGCGTGTTTTCCTAGAGTCTGATTAGTTTAGTTTTAATTCGTGTTTTAGGAAAGGTTTAAATACGATTTGTACGGAATTATTAGTTACCTCTTTTCTTAGACTTTCTCTCTCTACTTAGTATTTTTCTCTCTCTTAAATTCTCTCTAAACTTTTGTTCTTAATTCCTTCATTAATTCCAGATTTACTTTGGTACAATTTCTTCCCTTTTTAATTTCAACTATTTTAATTATTTTCTTGTTTATGCTTTTAATTATTTATTTGATTGATTTAGTTATGATGATTAGTGAGTAGTTTAATTCTAGGGTTTATGGGGATCCATAATTAATATGAAGGGATGTTTTGTTATTATTGATTGTTGGTATTGTATGATAATTTCCTATTGAATTGTTTTAATTCTTTGCAATTAGATTATGAATCGAGCAGATGTAATTTGATTGTGAATGTTTAGCAATATTGAATTGATGAATCGAGCAGATGTTGATTTAATATTAAAGGCTATTTTTAATAGGAACTTAGGTCTAGTAAATTGCGAGAGCCTGTTAATCATGTTATCTATGCATTGTTAATTATTAATTACTTCGTTCTATCCCGGAATATTAATTATTGGTGAACCTGTGACCCTAGGTTTTCTTATTATTGATTCTTTTCTCCCTAACCTTATTCTTCGTAGTATAAAATTCTTACCTCAAAATATTGGTTACTTAGATAATTTAGAGTATAATAATTAATTAGAATTAAAAAGACTTGTTTCCCTGTGGAGTTCGACCCTACTTCCCTATCTACTGTAGTTAGTGATTTAGGTAATTATTTTTGATTAGGGGATACGACTTTACCCTGTCATAAAGGTTTTGGGATCCGGTGTCGAAAAGACTTGAGATTTTAGGGAATACATTTTTGGGTCATATAATGTCGTTTGGAACCATGTATGATTATTATTTGTTGTCATAAATGTTCGTGGTAGGCTTAACTTAATGAAATCGATGCAAATTGTAAAGCGGTAAATTAGCCGTTTAAAGGCAAATTGTATGGTTATACCCACCCAATTGAACTCCCAGAGAGTAATAGGGTCCATGGTAAATATTTCGTCAATTTTTATTTTCGTGCGAAAAAAACTAAAAATAAATCTAAAATTGAAGGCTAATATCCACGTTTTTTGATAAATTTGGGATGTTACGGGATACGGTGTCGAAAAGACTTGAAATTTTAGGGAATATTTTTTTGGGTCATATAATGTCATTTGGAACCATATATGATCATTATTTGTCGTCATAAATGTTCGTGGTAGGCTTGAGTTAATGAAATCGGTGCAAGTTGTAAATCGGTAAATTGGCCGTTTAAAGGCAAATTGTATGGTTCCACCCACCAAATTGGACTCCCAGAGGTAAATAAGGATCATGGTAAACATTTTGGCAATTTTTGTTTTCGGGCAAAAAAAGTAAAAAAAATTCCAAATTTGAAGGTTAATATCCACGTTTTTTGTGAAATTTTGAAGGTTTCGTGATCCGGTGTCGAAAAGACTTGAGATTTTAGGGAATACATTTTTGGGACATATAATGCCGTTTAGAACCGTGATTGATCCTTATATGTTTTCATAAATGTTCGTGGTAGGCTTGAGTTAATGAAATCGGTGCAAGTTATTAACCGGTAAACTGGCCGTTCAAAGGCAAATTGGATGGTTCAAAGGCAAGTTATTAACCGGTAAACCCACCCAATTAGACTCCTTGAGGGTATTAGGGACCATGCATGGTAAACATTTCGTCAATTATTATTTACGGGTGAAAAAAGTCAAAAATTTCCAAAATTGAAGGCTAATAGCCACGCTTTTTGAGATATTTTGGAGTTTTCGGGTAGAGCTGTCAATTCGGTTATACGGGTCGGGTTAAGGTCGGTAAGAGTGTGTCGGGTCAACTTAGGTCAGGTCAATTCAGATTTATTCCATAACCCATGCGGGTCGGATTTGGGTTGGGTCATGCTTGAGTCGGGTCATACTTCTTATCGGGTTTAGGTTGGGTTTAGGTTGGGTTAATAACAGGTCGGGTTACATTATTCGGATCGGGTGAATAATAGGTCGGGTTTAATTCGGACTTTCACGAGTTAGGGTAATTCTCGGGTTCCGTTTAAGTCAATAATTTGCGGGTTAGAATCAGGTCGGGTCATTCTCTGGTTTGGTTCAAGTCAATAATTTGCGGGTTATAATCAGGTCGAGTCATTTTCTAGTTGGGTCAGTCTACGGTTCAAGTCGGGTTCAGTTCAAGTCAATAATTTGCGGGTTGGGTCATTTCCAAGTTGGGTCATTCTCGAATTCAAGTCGGGTTATGTACAAGTGAATAATTTGCAGGTTACAATCAGGTCGGGTCATTTCCATGTCAAGTCATATTCGGGTTCAACTAACTATAAATAGATAATTATCATTTTTATCAAGCTAATTATTTCTTTTGACTATAATATGTATGGTAATATAATAGGGAGCTATAGTTTATAATTTTGGAAGATAATTATCTCTTTTGACCATACAACAAATATATATTATATTTAACTCTTAAATTTGAGGATGATACTCCTTTCTTTTGCATTTAAATTGCATTTAAGGTGATTTGAAATCGGGTCAGGAACAAATTGGGTTGAAGTTTGGCCGGGTCAATAACAAGTCGAGTTAATTTCGATCGGGTTAGTAATAGATCGGGTTGAATTTTTGGGTCGGGTTAGTAATAGGTCTGGTAAAATTCGGGTCGGGTCAATAATAAGTCGGGTTGAATTTGGGGTAGGTCAATAACAAGTCGGGTTTATTTCTGGTCGAGTTTGTAACAGGTTGGGTTAAATTCGGGTTGGGTTAGGAGCGGGTCGGGTTGAATTCTAGTCAGGTTAGTAACAAGTCGGGTTAAATTCGGATTTTGCCGGGTTAAAACAGGTTAGGGCCAATTTCGGTTCAAGTCGGATTCGGTTCAGGTCAATAATTTACGAGTTACATTTGAGTCGGGTCATCTCTAGGTCAGTTCATGTTCGGGTCTCACATACTCGGGTATAGGGTTGGTTTCAAGTCGAGTCAGGTTGGGTTTGGGTCACCATTTTTTCGGGGTTCAAATGATTATGTTAATAATCGAGTTTGAGTTAGGATTTCGGGTCGGGTCAATTTTTGACAGCTTTATAAAGAACCAATCCTTTACGTTTGAAATATTACGGAGTATGATATAATAAAATATTAAGTTCTCTTGTTTATTTACGTATAAAAAATAATAATAATACTTTGTGTGTTTTAATCTAATTACCTTATAATCATTCAAATATAATTTTATTCAGAAGAAGTAAATAAATTGAGACAAAAGTATATTGAGATTTACTTTCAAAGAGATAAAGATGAGTATTATAATTATATTTTTTAAAATTCAAAGTGTGTATGATTATTATCTTATCCGTACAAAACCCATCAAAGGCACATCCATGTCATGCAACTTCCTATGTTTGAATTCATTCATACCCAAATGTCTATTTTTTTGTCCCATGTTATACAATTATGAAATATCCAATCAACCATACATTTGTGTCTTTTTTTATTTTCCCAAAATACATGGAATCATTTTCTCCTTTTAGAATATGTCAAATGCTTAAGAAACTGTGATGGTATCATTTCCTTTGCGTATGCGTGTTCAAATGCAATTTGACCTTCAAACTTCACCATTAGAGCATTGCCATCAATGAGGAAAATTTTCCTCATGAGCAAAAATGTTGAGCAAAAATGATGAATTTGGTACTACAACAATGAGGAAAAAAAAATTTGCTCATGAGGAAGTCCAAAAATGCTCATAGGATGAGGAAATCTGATGATGAATAGTGTATAGTGGGCCCCACAAAAATTACTAATCGCAACTTTTTTTTTTGCTGAGCCCACCCCCAAAACGACGCGTTTTGGGAAGCTGAAAGAACAAGCTTCCATCAAAACGCGTCGTTTTGATGGTTGCTCATGAAAAAAAAAATATATTTGCAGCCGCTGACAGGGCGCGTCAGCAGCGCCAATGAATGGCTGACACGCGTCCTGTCAGCATTTCTCACCCAATCAGAAAATTCCTACCGTTTTAAAACGGTCACATATCTAAACGGCTATTTTCGTTTAGATATAATTAAAAAAAAAAAAAAAATTTCACAAACGGTCTTAAAATTTTTTTCCCTACAAATAGACATCCATTTTGACATATTTTGACAAACTTTTAAAAAGCACAAATTTTTTCTTTTGCTAATTTTCTCCCAAATCTACTTACATCTAAATATTATTTTCTTATATAAATTTGAGAAAGGCTATAATTAAAAAAAAAAAAAAAAATTCCCATAATTTTGTTTCGTTGTTTTAATTATAATTTCGGAGCAGTTTTGTTGTCAAGTAATTATTATTGTTGTTTATTTAAAAACAAAATTTTAATTTCTATTGTTAAGTTAATAAAGGGTTTTTTTTTGTGTTCCTAAGTAATTTGTTTTTTTTTAATTAGTCTAATATTTAATTAATACGTTATCGTTTATTTAATTTTTTATTGTAATTCCGGAGGTTTTTTTTTTTAAAAATAAAGTAATTATTGTTGTTATTTTAACATACAATCTAATGGATCCCAACAACCCTAATTACTATCATCTTTCTCAACATTTTTCTGATTTAGGAGAAGATTTCATCACTAATCCCAATTTTCAACTATTCCTAGGAAGATTAGGCAACCCGTCTTTGCAAAATTCTGATCACCAACAAACACCTCCACAAATTCCTAATCAAAACAGTTACTATGAACAACAAACTCCTCCCGTTACTGTAGGGAGCAACTCTGAGTATGATGAGAGCCAAGAAGAAGCTGTTCCGGAGACACCTCAATACCCTCCACCACCTCCTAGAATACCGACCAACCAACCACTAGCTAAAGCAAGTCGCATTTGGTCAGTTGCTGAAGATGAAGCTCTAATTGGGTTATACCTGAAAATAAGTGGAGACGCGCTTGTTGGTACGAACCAAAAAGCATCTCACCTTTGGCGAAAAGTATGTGACGCTTATAATGCAGCTCAAGCAGAGAAGCCGCATATACTACCGCCAAGACCTTTGAAGAGTTTAGAGACACATTGGCGAAGAATGGCAGCTGATTTGCTTCAGTGGACTAGTTGCTATGAGGAAGCGGGTAAACTTCCAGAAAGTGGAAGTGGTTACAACGAAGCTGGTCGAATTAAAAATGCATCAAAGTTGTTTTATATCTCCACTAATCCACAACATAATTTTGCTTTTCCCCACGCAGTGGAAATGGTTAATCAAGACCCGAAGTGGAGGACAAAGCTTAGATGGGGTCTGTCGAAAGAGGAAAGAAAGGCTTGTGGTGCTGATGACGAAGAAAATAGTAGTGGAAGTGGGAAGAGGTATAGGGCTGAGGGTGAGAGTGACGTTCGAACTGATGGATTTTCGTCGGGAGGTCTACGACGACCTGATGGTGTTAAAAAAACGAAATCTCAGCGTAAGGGCAAAGCAGTGGCTTCCGAGAGTGCATTTCTGAGTATCGGTGAACAGATGAGGGCGTGTACTGAGGTTAGAGAACGAGAAGCAAATCTACGACAACAAAGGTTGGAACTTGATAGGGAAAAGGAAAAGAGGAAGCAAAAACAAGTTGAATTAGCAGAGAAGAAGATGAATTTTGATATGCTGCAATTGTATTTGAGTAAGACAACACCACTTACTGCTGCTGAAGAGGCGCACAAGGAAGAGTTAATTGAACTAGTTTACGGGCGAAGACTGGTGTAGGTTTTTAAGTATTTGTAATGAGCTAAGTATGTACTGAAGTTTATTTGTTTTAAGCAATGACTAGTCGTAATCAGTTGTTTGTTTTGGGTTGCATTGAAAAGTCACTTGTCTCATTTATGTCAATCCCCTTTTAATGTATTTTCAGTAGTCATTGAAAAGTAGACAAGTCTCATTGAATTGTCACTCGTGTCTTTTTGGATTGATAGTAGTCATGTGAAATTTGTGTCATTGAATTGTCACTCGTGTCAGCAATTGAATTGTCGCTCTAGTTTATGACCACACATTGAGTCCATGGTTTATAAATACCACTGAAACAATCACCCACAAACACACCAAAATATAATAAACCCTCCAAAAATTCTTTCTTATCCCACATACAAAATGTTTTCCATTAGCTCAACATCAAGCTCATCTGATTCTGATCAATATGCGGAATTTGATCAATTAGTTGATGACTTTTTCACTACTCAGCTACCAACTATGTTGCCTAACCAAACACAACCCCAACCCATAACCGAAATTGATCGTGTTCCAGAGCCTAGAGGCGATACAGATAAGAGAGATAGGGAAAAGGGGCATGTACAGTTGTTTAATGATTATTTTGCAAGTAACTCAGTATACAACGAAAAACAGTTTCGCCGTAGATTTCGAATGCAACGACCTTTGTTTTGTAGGATTATGAACAAGGTCGTTGAAGGAGATCAATTCTTCCAACAACGTAGGAATGCAGCTGGCAGACTTGGGTTATCTCCGTTACAGAAATGCACCGCAGCAATTAGGATGTTGGCATATGGGACCGCCCCGGATGCCGTGGATGAATACTTACGCATTGGTAACACTACCGCTCGGAATGCATTGCAACACTTTTGCCAAGGGGTTATCACCCATTTTGAAGCTGATTACCTTAGAAGTCCCACGGACGAAGATTTAAGGAGAGTCTTGTATCAAAATGAAATGCGTGGCTTTCCCGGTATGATAGGTAGCATTGATTGCATGCATTGGGAGTGGAAGAATTGTCCTATGGCATGGAAAGCGGAATACGCAGGCCGAAGTAAAAATGCTACCCTTATTCTGGAAGCCGTGGCAGATCAAGATTTATGGATTTGGCATGCCTTCTTTGGAATCCCTGGAGCTTGTAATGATCTTAATGTCCTCTATCGGTCTCCGGTGTTTGATGATGTTTTGCATGGCCGGGCACCTCCAATTAATTTTTCTGTGAACGGCCATGAATACAACTTGGGCTATTATTTAGCAGACGGCATTTACCCTAAATGGCCTACTTTCATTCAAGGTATAACTCTACCTCAACTTCAGAAGGATAAATTATTTGCTGATAAACAAGCCGCTGCTCGGAAGGACGTTGAACGAGCGTTTGGGGTACTACAGGCCAGGTTCGCCATACTACGACAACCGGCACTTGCCTTTAACGAAGACATTTTGTGCGATATTATGAAAGCTTGTATCATTATGCACAACATGATTGTCGAAGATGAACGACACAACTATATTCGGGCCGAAGTTTTGAGAAAGTAATACGAACAAGATCGGCCACAACACAACAGTGCAACAACAAGTGTCACGGTGAACAACAACGAGCCTTTTGAATTCAATGTTGGCCGACCGCCTAACGTTGATTTTGACACGTATGTTCAGAGAAGAATGACCTTACGTGATAGAGACACTCATGTTTCTTTAAAGGCGGATTTAGTGGAACACATTTGGCAAAAATATGGTTCTACTAATGAGTAAAAAAATCAAATATCGTACAATGTTCGAATTCAGTAAGCGTAATTTTAATAATGTAAGGTTATTAAATATTAAAGTTTGTAGAATAGTTTATAATAATTGTACGACAATATATTATTTTAGTATGTAGAATAGTTAACGATTGTACGTTATTTTTCGTTCTATTATTATTATCCAAAAAAATTCGGTTTTATTACTACGGAATTTTTTTTTCAGGTTTTATTTTTATGCACGTTAAATTAGAAATTTATATTTTAAATTCATTAAAATAATTTGATTACTAAACCTAAATCGTAATATTTACACTTAATTATACAAAAATCAACAAATATATGGTGATGTGTAAGAGAGATAAAAGTAAGTGGAGTATTGGAATAAGTAGGAGAGAGAAAGGTGAGGAAATTTTTTTTTTCATTGATGGGGTAAAATTTCCTCACCAATTTTCCTCATGAAATAAAGGAGAGAGAAAGTGGGTAGAGAGAGAATGAGGAAATTTTTTTTTCCTCATTGTTGTGCATGCTCTTACAATCAGAAATTTTTATATTAATGTGACAATGTTAGTTCTCTTATCAAATTCTTTAAAGATGGACGAAATCGTTCAATCTCGGATTTTTTTTTACCCCTGTTTGATTACAAAAGGCCTAATATATACTCCGTACAATATAAGATGATCACAAAATGTCTTATCGACATGGAGATAATTTATTGTCCCTATATCTAGGGCACCACCCCATATCAACTAGTCATCTACATAAATGCTTAGTCAAAATTGACAACTCGAAAACAATTGAATGCATTATTCATGGGAAGTTCCATCTTTTCCAATCCTCTCCCAGAAATGACCAGAAAATTACTAAATTTCGTATCTTTGATGTCTCTATCACTTGGATTTCCCAGCTTTTCTAAGCAACACTACACATTTCTCCTCTCTCTCCTTAAACACCCTTTTTTACTAGTCAGTTGAAAAGAAAAAGTACTTGCCCCAATTTTATTCAACAAAAAAAAAATCTCCACTATTAGTGGCTATTATTAGAATTCCATTTCTAGTTGACACTAAAATTCTCGCACACCAAACATTGCATATACTCCTAACACATCAAAAACAATCAGCATGCAAAACATCATTTGTAAACAGTCATTCCATAACTACATCTTCAATTAATCATGATCCACAAAGACGAAAATATTTGCTTTCAGGCTGATGGGATATGGATTTTTGTCATTTTCGATCCTCCGTGATTAAAAGTTGAGATATTATTACAGGGAAATTAGACGATAAACATGTTTAAATTAAAGTTTTCCACTCGCCAAATCGTCAAAAGAACATTCAGGGCATCAGGCATCCCACATTTATATTACAAGCTGAAAATCCAAAAGGCACACCAAACATGTCATCAGGCAAGTTATACACAATTAGCACCAACTAAGCTAAAACTTAACAGGGGTTCCAGCACATTTTAAGTCCTAGCCTCTTCAAAATGAAGACATAATTACCTATCCCCATCAATCGTGAGCTTCAGAGTTCAGGTTATTCCTCTGTCCCCAGACTTAGAACAGTGCCTTCATCTACTGATGGTGAAGACAGCCTGCTTTTGCAACTCAATTTCTTCACTTCCTCGCTTGAGTAAATGAAAATCTTTCTCACCATCTTGCAAAATTCCCTACATAAGTAGTAAGAGTCAATAAAATTAACTTAAATTGTGGTTTTCAATGGTAAAGAATCTTCAGATTATGAGGACATTTATGGTAGTTCACTTACTGCCACGGATCATCGCCTACAAGCATCATGTCATCTTCATCATCAGTGAAAACAACAGCCCACTTATTTCTAGTTTTAAGTTCACCCTTAATATCAAACATCGTCTCGAGCTCACATATAAGTTCATCATATCCCTCTAGTATTGTCAAATCCACTGCCCTACCAACAGCAACGCCTTGCATTTGTACCTTCCGGTTATACCAAAAAATTACCACAATAAATCAGTAGAACATTCGCATTTTGACAAAGAATAACCCTATTCATATAAGAGCTAAAGGGGTGAGAACATCTTGCATTATGTTAAATGCTGCAAGACATTAAAAGGCACTCCTATTTGAAAAAACAAGTCACAATGATACAACAACTGCAAAGTTCTACATACAAGACAATATAAGTCAAATGAGATGCATTTTACCTTAGTTGTACTCCTTGTAGAAGATTGAGAAAATGTCTTAGTCAGTGTCAGTGACTCGTCCTGAGATACATCGGAGTTAACTTGATTCTGTTCTTTTAATGGTTCCACATCAGTGTTTTGAACCTCATCAACCTTTCCAGCAACTGTCTCTGTAATTTTACCCTCATTCGACAATTTTTCAGGACAAACAGTCACCTTTTCCAGGGAAGGAACTACGTGAGAGTTGTTTCTCAGCTCAATTCCAAACAATCGGCAACTTCCAGGTGATTTTCCACCATTGTTCACTTGCTCAGAGTGATCAGGTCTAAGTCTAGACGGAGCAAGATAAGAATATGCAGAGGGTGTTGAGCATGACTGAACTGACGGGGCTTTGCTATCATCCTTTTTGTCGACAAAGAATCTCGGTGAGTTTCTTGCATGATTAGGAGACCAAGCATTATCTTGCTGATTTCTGGGACTATTGAAATCATTGGTATGGGCCGATACATACCAAAAGTTTGACACGGGAGATCCGCCAGCAGTTTCTACAATTTTATTCAGTTGAAATCATTAAAATAAAATCACATAATCATGCAAAATATGATCAGATTGAACAGAAAAGTTAGTCTCACCGGATATGGACAGATCACTAGGTCGAGACCTCTTGGTCTTTGACACTAGTGGTGGAGATGGATTGGCAGGAATAGAAGCAACAAAGGGTTCTATTTCCCAAGGGGAAACCTTATCTGGCCTGTGAAATGCAGCAGCTTCATCCCATTGAACCTAAAGATGAAACAAATGGAGAAGCAAGCATCAACAAAAAGAAGATTTAGTTGGCCAATCCTTAGTCATGTCTATCAGTTTATATTCAACCTTCAGTGACCGCCATTTAGAGCCTGACCACTGAGGAGAAACATCTTCAACCCCGACAATGGTGCCAGTAAACCTAATCAAACAGAGATTTTGAGATTGGATGAATATCAAGCAAAATAAAAAAGGCCCAACAATAAGCAACTGACCATAGAGCAGAGTGTACCTTCTTTCAGGTGTGTCATCTCCCTCAAACTTCATGTTAAAGCGCATGCCAATGGAGAATTTATGGTTTACAGCTTCAAGGTACTTGTTGACACCAACAATAAACTGGCTAGACCTAAGTAAAAAAATGCAAACACGAAATAAATCAGATAGCCATATGATAAAAATCAAATTATCAAGCACTTTTCTGAAGATAAGGATCCAACCTTGGCTTGTAGTAAACAGTAAACATAGTAGAAGTGTTAACAGCATGGCGAGCAGTGGCCAGAACCCCAAGATGCATACTCTGGCTTGATATAACGGATGGAGGCATAGGGCTTTGTTGACGGACAAGCCGCCTAACACCAACTCGTAGGTCGCCATTATCACCTCTACATGATATATGGTAAGTGATGAGCTTTTAGCTGTCACAAACAAATGCACCTTAGTTACCCAAGTAATTTACAACCAGAAAAAGGCCCACCCCCTTGATACCTTAAGAAAACAAATGCATCTCCCGCAGCTAGACGCTTAGAAGTCACAAAAGTACTCCACCCAGTCGTCAGCAAGTGTCTACGAGGTTGACCTAAGCAATTGAGTAGGAACAACAATATAAATACATAAATTCTTGAAGAATTAAGTTGTACACCCATTCTAAATCCTTAAGTACCCATGTTGAATTAACATTTCTCAACATTCCAACATGGTTACCGACACTTCATGTAATAGAAGGCAAAATTCTAATAAAACAGCAATCTAAAATGGCAAAATTCTGATAAAACAGCAATCTAATATGGCAAAATTTTGACAAAATAGCAGTCTAATATGTGGGCACAAGGGTCTGACATGAATTTGAGTCCAAGTAACAACATATAGAGTAGATCACAAATACACGAAAAAAAAAATTAATAAGCAAAAGAATCTCTAGTTAATACCTCTAAATATGTGTTTAAAGTGCCACTCATATCCATGAAGATCCGTTGCAACAAGCTCTTGAGTAGGTGTCGGCTGGCTCATATCCTAAACACATGATTTTAAGAGCAAAATCAGCCACAACCCATATCAAAACAACCGAAAACAATCTCCTATGTCAAAATGTTGTAATTACCAAAGGAGGCAAGCATTCATTGGCATGCTTGCGAAGGACCGAGAATCCTCCATGAGTGCTAGTATCCGAAGCAGTTAATATCTTAACAAACGACTGGACTTTCGGCCTTGGTGGCTCATTTACACTTGAATCAGAACTTATAAACTCATCTTGCTACAACAATACATAGACAAAAAACCCATAATCCACAAAATTATAAAACCATCATCATAAATTAAACCCTTGAATACTCACACTATACAAGCACTTAAATTATTAATGATCAAACAGTCTTTACCTCTTTTTCTGGAATTAAAGCAATTTGGGCATAAACTTCATCTGTTTCAGGCTCAGCCTAGTAAAAGAAATCAATCAATAATCTTTCTGTCTCATACCAGCAAACAATAATGTCCAAAAAAAGCTAAAAATTAAAGGCAAAAATACCTTTAGTTCAATGTTCACAACTTGACAAAGTATCTTAGAAGGCAAATTAAAACGTGGAATTTGTTGATTCAATTCCTGATTTGTTGTTGCTTCCAACTACACACACAAAACCCACCTCCAAAAATTACTCATAATTTCATAATTCAACCCCAAAAACCAAATAACTCTAAAAAAAAATTAATGCAAATTATTAAAATACAAAATAGAAATAGAAAATATAAGAATAAGAAAGGTAAAAATAAAATAATGAAGGATGAAAAAAAAAAGTACTTGTTCCATGTGACCCTGTGGAAAGTAGAACACTCTCTCTCCTGGCTGTGGAACATCCACCAGCGGCCCTGCACATGCCCTCCATAGTTCTCTATACAGTGCTTCATTTCCCACACCTATTTTAATTTCATCCATTTTTTAAAAAAACAAAATCACAAAATTAAATTAAATTACAAAAAATAAATAAACCCACAAAATTTGTAAAACCAGCAGAATTATGGGTTTTAGTTGCAGAAAATTACCTGGAACAGCTTGACGTCGCGCCATTGAAGAAGCAATCAAAAAACTGAAATTCTTCCCAGAAAATAGGATGAAAGTGAAATGGGGATTTATAAAAAAAGATGAAAATTAAATGGGGTTTTGAGTAATTAATCTGGAGTAATTAATCAGAGTAAATTAGATTAAAGAGCACCCCTAATTCAATGGAGGTGCGTTGCAGAAACTGTTACGCGCGCTCTTGTTTAATCCCCATCATCTTCATCATCCTTTTAATCTTCCTTGTATTTCTTACTTTCTCTCTCCTCTTAGTTTTTTCTCTCTCTATTTAAAGAAACCTCGTTAAATAAACCAGTTTCCAAAGCTTCTTTAGTTATTTCTTCCTCCTAAAAGCCAGTGTCTGTGTTGTTTCTCTTTTCTCTATAATTTTTTTTTTTTTCCTTGTTATCAAATCCCAACAAACACTTTCACCTTCTCGTTTTATTCTACTCACTTGACCCCTTTTTTTTTTTTTTTTTTTTTTTAAAGCTGACTCGTAATTGATTAGATTAAAATATACTTTGTACTTCATATTTAACTATGGTTAAGATAAGGTGATACTATAAGGGAAAAAGGAGATTATATTAACTTTAACATTATCCCAATTATCTTGTCCTAAATGTATCACACATGATATATGAAATACATCGGATTTGATGGCGTTTGATTATATGGTTAAAAAGGTGATATGGGTATAGACAACAAACATATATCAACGTTGATATTACCCTAACTAGTAAAATTGAAGGATAATAGTGTGAGAAAAGGTTGAACTCCAATTATCATGTCCTGGACAAGTAAAATTAATACTACGTATATAGAAAATGAATAAAACGACGAGTAAAAGCAATATGTGCATGGTTTGCGAGGCATAACTTTGTGACAAATTGTAGAAATTCTTCGACATTAACATTTTACCTTGAGTATCCCGCTCAATTCTAAAATTATACTCCATGACCAAAAAAATATGGTTAAGGTAACACAGGTAGCAATTTACAAACATATATATATCAACATCGACCATTGAAGAGAAATGATAATAATAAGTAAAAGAAACACACGAAGTCAAACTTATTCTATTTTGATCTATAATTTATAAGTATGGTTTGGAAAAGGTGATAATGAGACATAATACAAAATTTTACCAACATTAAAATTAGCTTAATTATCGTGTCCTAAACTAGTAAATGAAATACAAAGTCCTTTATATTAAACATGGTCAGATTTCTTCCATTACTCATTTACTCATATAGTAGTATGTTAAATCACATAAAAATAAAGAAACCCTTCTTATGTGAGATATTTCAATTTTTTTTTCTACGACTCTACAAGACTACAAGTAGTACTAGTACTTTAAATTTTTACCAGTACCAAAAAATTGGATGATTCATTTGAAATGGACCGATTGAGTCCACTTTAATAATTTAAAACCGTAAAAAAATAAAGAAATAAAAAAAATAAAAAAGAAAAAAGGGGGGGACCACATAGTACGGGGGAAGTGTGGAAGGCGAAGAGTTTGTTTGTAGGGCGCGTGGAAATGGCGGATTTGGGAATAAATGGAATTAAATTGAGATACTATTTAGAAGGTGTACACAGTATGTAACTGTATACTCCCACAATAGGAGCTTAGTGCTAACAAACTAATGCTACCCATTTTGGCACATGCAACCCATTCTAGTCTCTACTCTACGACTACTAAACAAAGGTCACGTACTAGTATACTACTATTATTTGCATCATCAATAAAATTAAACTCCATTAATAAAATATTTAGGTTATCTTCATCTTAAATATATACTCATTTTTGTAAAGACCTAAGATATGTAAAGTACAAAGTATATATATTAGGAATGTCTTTTTTAAGACTAAGTGTCTCAGTCCTAATCTATTATGAGGTTTAAAAAAAAAAAAAAAACTAAGGTAATTTGCTATCTGGAGAATATCCTTAAAAATATACTCATCATAGTTAGAGTATGTTCACATTTACTTAATTTCACTTCAGTTCAGCTCCAATCAGTTCAGTTCAGCTCCAATCAGTCCAGTTCAGTTCAGTTCAGCTCCTAATTTCATTCTCTCATAAAATATTCATTTCGACTCCAGTCAGTTTAGTTCATTGCAGTTCAATTCGGCTTCAATCAGTTCAGTTCAGTAAATGTGAACAGGCCATTGGTAGTACAAATGTACAATACTTTGTATAATAATAAAATGGGTAAGAAAATGTTATGCTTATAATAAGAAGTTATAAATTACATAATTAGTGTCCTCTATGACTTCTTTAAAAATAAATAATAAAAAAAAGTTATAAATTACATTGATTATTTGATTTATACTTGTTGTTTCTATAAGTTTCTAAATGTGTGCAATCTAATGATATATATTTATTGCTTATATGCCGCCCTTAAAAGCTTTTAGGGTAAAATAGTCAAATTGTATCTTAATCAAACTCATTTTGGTTTAAATACAAGGTAAAATCAATACAAAACTGAACCAATCAAACACGAAATATAACAGGTTTAATCAAGATGTAAAAAAGTAAAATAAATAAGCAATCTAAGTGTTTTTTTTTTCCTCCATAACCCAACCCCCAATTGAATTTTATTCATTATTAATATTACCTCTGTTAAATGTTATATGCAAATTTGAAATATTTTATATCTCATAAATAACATTCCAAAGTTGCACATAACATTTAATTGAGGTAGTATTTTAACATACCCAAATTGAATTTAAACCATACGAATAATAACAACTTAACTCAGAGGATGCCAAGATAATAATGATTTTTATTGATCTAATTGAATTTCACATTTATTTAATTCAGGGGGATTATTTTTCCCCGAGTCTGAATTACAAGTGTTAATTAATGAAATTAATGATTAAACTCTTATAATGCGGCCGTTTTTTAAGGGATACATTTTAAGCTTAGCAAAATGATACAATACATTTTTAAAAATATATTCTCTATTGCCTCTATATTCTACCCCATATTATTTCTCGCATCTCACATTCCAGCCTTATGTCTCAATAAACTATATCCTCTATTATTTGTTTATTACGGAGTACAATTTTAAGGAAATACCTTGAACATATGTATATATTACTTTGTATGATTCTGTTGTATCGAAGTCAACTAAGGGTTTGTTCACTCAGCTTAATTTCAATTCAGTTCAATTCATCTCTAATCAATTCAATTCATTTCAGTTGAACTCCTAATTTTTTTCTCTCATAAAATATTCAATTTAGTTCAGCTCCAATCAGTTAAGTTCAATTCAATTCAATTCAGCTTAGTTTAGTAAATGTAAACAGACCCTAATTCACATAAAATCATGTGTCACTTAGCTTAAAATGTATTCTCTCTATTCCCAAAATTTTGGCCAAAATTTAAAAACTTTGACCACAAAATATTGTCAATCTATCAAAAATAATATAGTTATGCGAGATTTTATTAGATTCCTCTCATTATATATCTTATTAAAAAGAGGGTAAATAATTAGCGAAGAAGAGGCGTTAGTAAGGAGTTGACGGCGTTAGTTTGTACGGGCGTATAAGAGAGGGACAACGCAACAGGCAACAGGTGTAATAAAATAGTGGTAACTGAAGAAGTAACGTAGTCACTGTGTAAGCCGTCTCAATCACTTGTCTGCTTTATGGCAGGCAGTCTTATTGGTTTGGAGTTTACCCTGCACATATACGGACTTTTTTTTTTTCATTTTACAGAGTACTCCGTATTTGATACAAATAGTCCATTAGATTTATTATTTTCTTCCATGTAAAATTGACATAATTCAAGATTAATGAAGAGATGTCACTGATTCACTGGGTCCCACATCTGCCATCTTTTCTTAGGTCAGACAATCCTGCCAAATTTCTTTACATTCAAACGGTATGTATTCAAGATCTGATTTCAGATATGTTTATGTGAATTGGTTGGGGCTTAACTGAACTGAAGCGAACTGATCAAAATTGAATTTAAGTTGAATAGAACATACCCTTACTCATCTTTGGTGCCTCTATATGTGATTTCTCACTTGTGAAGACATGAAGTTAGTTGTAAGATTGATGTTTCCACAAAAAAAAAATTAAAAATTATGTGTGTAAGAATTTCACAATAATTATTTTCTATGGTTTATCATCAACATCGTTTATCATATCAACTTATAAATTTTTAATAGCTAGTTTATCCCATCGTATTATACCAGAAACTTTTTGTTTAAATTTTAATGGTAATGATTTTAAGCATTATTATTCGGTAATCAATGGGTTGTTAAAAGGGTACGAAGTAATTATTTATGTATCTCATGGTCCTTCTAAGTAAGGACCCTAATAGTGTCTTAACCTCAAATATTCAATATATACAAAATCAATTGATAACAGAAAAAAAAAAAAAAAAAAAAAAAGTTATAGATTTTTTTTCTGTGGAGGCGGATGCACCATGCTTGGTGCATCCAGTGTTCTTTAAAAAAAGGCGGAATGAACATTTAGCTATTCAGTAAAGAACATATAGTTGTTTTGTAAAGAACATATAGCTATTTTATAAAGAATATCCCGTTTTATATGTTTTTTTGTAAATCTAAAGAACATTTGTAATATTAGTAAAGAACGTGATAATATTAAAGAACATTATTCATATAGAAAAATGTACATTTAGTATAAATGATCATGTATGTATATGAAAATGTACATTTTACTGTATTATAATGTACATTGTATTACTGTATTATAATGATCATGATTGTATTATAATGTTGGTTACATGTTTTATATACATTGTATATTTGCATCATATAAGTATATGAAAAAAGAACATTTTACAGTATTTTAATGTACATTGTATTATTTGGATCTACAACTTTTTCTAAATTTGTCTATTTGCTTGCTTTCTTCTTTCAAAATATATTAATCGGTTGATCTTCTTTAAGAATTTCATTTTATTTCTCATTGCAACAACAAAATTATATCAAAATCGCAATTAATTTTCAATCAAATCAAATATTACAATTTTCAATCAAATTTATAAAAAAACAAACACTCAAACTCAATATAAATAAGTATGAATGTCAAATAAACAAGTATAAATATCGAATTTGGTCTTACCTTTCGTTTTTATTTGTCATCTTGAACAATTTTGGGCTCAAAATTTCGAATTTCTTGAAATTTTGTTTGAGGTTTGAGGAATTTAAATGGGTTTGAAGTTTTGTTTGGAAAGAGAAAGTGAACTTTTGGTAAAAAAAAATTGAAATGATTTGTAATTAATGTATGGTAAAAAAATAATTAATTATAGTACTATTTATCTATTTCATTATACAAAATTTCTTTAAAAAAAATATATATATACAAAATTGTTGCATAAAAAACTGATGTACATTACAAATGAACACTATGTTCTTTTATGTATATGTCCATGTACATTATAAATGACTATTATGATCTTTTATATGACCATGTTCATTAGTATATATCTGAATGTCCATTCCGCCTTTTTTTATTTTGGAGCGGATACACCATGTGGGTCGTGGATCCGCCTCCACAAACCAACTATTATAGATTAAATGACACTATGTTTAAATCTCACTAGCTCAATCTCTTATTTGCAAAACTAACTATGATTGGAGGGAGTGAGGGACGGAGAGGCATCAATATACACTTTTCAGTTCCGATGCGTTGTTTTTTGTTTTTCCTATTCTGATTTAATTTCAACTTAAATACGTAGTAATAATTAATTTTTTAAAAAATGTATTTTAAACAACAAAGTAACGAAGTGATTATCAAGTAGGCTGGACTACAGGACTAAATGAAGATTCTATATCTGATTATGAGATTGTAAATAAGTGCTTTCTATCTCGTGGAATATATTACCATGCATTAATCATATTATATATGTTATCTTCAGAGAATTTCGTTGCTCGTCTTCAAAGATAAACGATTAAAAAAAAATAAGTCAAGGTTTCAAGGATTAATAAAATATACTACTTCACTTAAAAGCATATACAGTACAAGAATCATATATACTCCGTATATATGTCTTTTGAGCATAAATGCATCATTCATATACATACGTTATTACGTTGTACGGACTATATAGAAGTAATACTTCCCTCCGACCCACTGCCATTTTTCAACAACATATACAATGTTTCAACATATACCCTTTTGGCCTTTTTTTTTTTAATTTACTTCTATTAGTTGCGCTGCACCAATAAGAGTTGGCTCTTGGCGCAAGTGGTAAGCAATTTGATGCCGCTTAATAGAGGTTTTGGGTTCGAGCTTCACCGTATGCAGAAACTCTTGTTGAAAGACTTAACCATCAATCTGCAAATTCAACTAACATTACATGATACTCCGTATTAAATGGAAATTAATTGGCCAACACAAGGTCAACATTACATGATACTCCGTATTAAATGGAAATTAATTGGCCAACACAAGGTCAAAAACTAATAACGATCTTATCAACTAAGCACAATATTTAATCTAAATATTCCATCCTTTTTATAAAGATCAAACATTAGACCTCGGCCGTTTATGCTAATGTAGTAAGTTGAATAAAATTATAGTACAAGATTATTTGATTAATTACCAACTTATATATTGTCCATTTGTCATCATGTAATGTGTAGCAATAATATAAAGAGCACGCCCAACTATGAAATGTTTGTTTCTCGAATGGAAATGTTAAGACTAAAGTTTAAAGAAGAATACACTCCCACAAGGCCACAAGTACGTCCCACAAACAGACCGCACCTTTGAAGACAAATCTTTGATTCCACTTTCTATAAACTATGTATTTAAGCGCACGGATGGGAATATTTCTTCATTCATTTATATTTTTTTAATTAAAGGTTATTATTAGGGGTATCATCATTACATTATTATTGAATTGAAGTATCGCAATTTTTAATTATCCTATCAGTAGTAATTTTAATTTACTGCATATTAGATTGCTACGAGTAATACCTTTGTTATAAAATTACATGTTCAAATTATTACTCGTATGTTTATATATGAGTATTAACTACCAATTAGTTGTTGGTGTAGTGGTGATTGAGACTACACTTGGTAGGGAGGACCCGTGTTTGATACCCCGCAACAACAATCGGGAGGGGACTCAAACCTAACCACCCAAAACTGATCCCCGAATCCGAATTAGCCCAAAGAGTGAATCGGATGGAACACCAAAAAAATATATTTATGAGTACTAACTTATATTATGTCAAAGTAATTAGTGTCTTATTTATATTGTGCTGCATATTACCGATAATAAAGTTGTTCATTTATGATGTAAGCTAGATATACACTGAACAAGTTGACTACGTACGATTTGAAATGATACGATGATCTCATAACTTATATGGCTATATACCAGCTTTTTTGTTGTTCGTGAACAACTTTGTGGGCTAATATTTGGAAAGAAACCTCATATCCTACATGACCTACAAGGCTACAATAGGTGTCAATTGAATATATTCTTTCACTAGTAAAAATTAATAATATCTCCAAGTATCGAATAAATCATGATGAATCAGTTAAATGCTCGATTGCATGTAGAATGAATCACGATGATCATCTTTAAAGGGTAAAAAATAACGTTCTTTTTTAGCCTTCATTTGAAGAACAATGTTAATGGAAAAAAAGTAAAAGATTATGCTTAAGAACCTAACTTCTTCATGTCCACAAATTAAATCACGATTTGATTCCCACTAGATTTGTGCATGTCTTGTTTACTATGTGAGCAACCTTTTTATTTTTATTTATTTTTATTTTTATTATTATTTTTTATTAATTGTTTTTGGGATTAGCTACCATTTCAATTTAGTGATCATCCAAGCTAAAAAATACAGTACTGCAATGCTTATATTCTATAAATCAATAACTTAAGTAGTAACTAGATAAAAAGCAGTTATAGGGTATATTAGGTATTACGGTTCAAATCCCTTACACTATACGGAGTATAAACGTTTCTTTACGTCCCATAATTATAATATTACACCTTCTTTTTTAAAAGGGTCAATAGTCAATACAATATTCAAACGTATTTTTTCTAGAAAAATTGAAACGCTACAATATATGTTCAATTTTAATACTTTGTATGTTATGATATTTCACTTTGTACGGAGAGAACGACTATAAAAAGTTATGAAGATCCACTTCATGCCCATAATTTAAAGTTAATAGTAGAAAATTATACTAATAATATATTAATTAGGCATTTCTAAGAATGTCTATGTGTCACGAAGAGTCTTTTTCATTACGCCATGTCACTTACTCAACTGGCCTCACCCAATGTCATATCACCACACAATCAACCTTTTATCATTATGTCAGGCCACGTCACCCAATCAACCAGCATGAGGATGAGGAAGTACTAATGAAGGTTTGATATGTATTTGCAAATACATATCAAACCTTAAAATATTAAAAAGTATTGTAAGCACATGGGGGTGAGAGAAAGGAGGAGAGAGATTGGCAAGTGAGACCAATTTTTAAATGTACCACTAAAAGCTTATATAATATCATTGAATGTGTAGTGATATTATTTCTATACATAGCTGGTACCACTAAATGAATATACAGTAACATTGAATGAATATATAGTATCACTGAATGTTCAATGATACTATTTGATCATCTAGTGATACTATTAGTCACCCAGTGGTACACTTAAATCCAGCACGTGGGGGTGAGAGAAAAGGAGGAGAGAGATGGGTAAATTCCATGCGAAATGTCTCAAATGCCCCTTGATATGTATATACAACTACCTATCAAACCTCCCTTTGGAAGACCTCCACGAGGATAAGGAGATTGAACACCCAACCTTTTTATAAGAAGGATGGTTATTTAATCATTATTTAATTAAGCCAATTATCAATCATGTTGTAAACATAAAAATAAATGTATACAATTGCTAATCACAAGATCTAATTTTAAAAAATAAAAGACACAATAAATATCTAAGATCATAAAAGTTAGGTGAAGGGCTTGTTCTCTTACGTTGAAATTCAGTTGAGTTGAGTTCAGTTCAGTTTAGTTCAGCTCAGTTCAGTTCAGTTCAGTTCAGTTCAGTTCAGTTCAATTCAGCTCAGCTCAGCTCCTAATTTCCTTCTCTTATAAAATATTCATTTCAGTTCAGTTCAGTTCAGCTCAGCTCCTAATTTCCTTCTCTTATAAAATATTCATTTCAGTTCAGTTCAGTTCAGTTCAATTCAGCTCAGCTCAGCTCAGCTCCTAATTTCCTTCTCTTATAAAATATTCATTTCAGTTCAGTTCAGTTCAATTCAGTTCAATTCAGCTCAGCTCAGCTCCTAATTTCCTTCTCTTATAAAATATTCATTTCAGTTCAGTTCGGCTCAGCTCCTAATTTCCTTCTCTTATAAAATATTCATTTCAGTTCAGTTCAGTTCAGCTCAGCTCCTAATTTCCTTCTCTTATAAAATATTCATTTCAGTTCAGTTCAGTTCAGCTCAGTTCAATTCAATTCAGTTCAGTTTAGTTCAGTTCAACTGAGTTCTGTAAATGAGAACAGACCCTAAGAGTTAATATGACTTCATTATTATTTATCAATAGGAAGAGTATTTATATAAAATCTAAGATCATGAAATAGAAGGGGAAAAAAAACTTTTTACAAAATATTCTACCATAACTATAAATCATAAAGATATAATCATTAAATAAAATCAATCTTAACATAAATAATCCTAAATATATTAGTATTATCTTAACATGAAAAATATTAAATATACCACACATATATTTATTGATATTATTTAATTAAATTTTCTAATAATATTAAGGGTAATGTTATATGTAGCCTTAAGAGCTATATATAAGTATTAAATACACTATTGGAAATTGTATAAATTTAAGAATTCATGACAAAAAAACACGCGTAAATCAGTGTAATACGTGTTTATATTTTTATGATTTCTTAACTTTTTACGATTTTCAAGTGTAATTATATGTAACTCTTAGGGCTATATATATAGCATTTTCCTAATACATATACTCCCTCCGTCCCAAAAAGAACGACCCATTTGGCCAAAACTTTGTCCCAAAAAGAATGACCCATTTGCATTAAAACACCACCAATTTGAAACAATATTTGTGCAAAATTAGCTTCCCCATATAAAAATTTCATTTTCCATGTTATTTTATTACTTTCTCTCTCTATTTTTTTACAAATCCCATGTAAATTTATCTTTCCAATATACTTTTACTTCTTTTTACTTAACTTCCTTAATACCCGCGTAATCAACCCAAATGGGTCGTTCTTTTTGGGACGGAGGGAGTAGCATTTTCCTAATACTCCCTCCGTTTTTAAATATTTGTTCCATTTTTTTTCCGACCGTTTTTAAATACTTGCTCCATTTTATTATTTGAAAAGCTTTTACAATATTTAACTAATTTCTATCACCTAGTGGACCTACTACATATTTTCTCTCTTCCAATATTCTCCACTACTTTTGCATTTTTATAATTTTTTATTCTTCAACATACCCCACTACCTCCATATATTATTATTTTCTCCAATTTATCCTAAAACTCCGCGCATGGAGAAATGGAGCAAGTATTTAAAAACGGAGGGAGTATTAAATACATATAATCACAGGGAATAATTAAAGTAAAAACCCGGAGCAAACATCTATCTATACTTTAGTATTTAAAAACACAAACCACACATTACCCATATGCCACATGTCACCACAAATCACTCATATGCCACATGCCACCTTCTTTATCAAAAAATAAAGTTTATGTCTTTATGCATTATGTAACTTGCAATTTAAGTAAGGAAATTAAGTGTTTCAACTACACCAAAATAAAGTCGTAGTCTTTTCATCTCCTACACTTACAATAAAGTAATAGTAAAAAAAAAGTTGAGCTAATCAGTTCACGTTATATATATATATATATATATATATATATATATATATATATATATATATATATATATATATATATATATATATATATATTCTACGTAATAACCCGTGCATGGAACGGGCCAGAAGGCTAGTTAGTTATTAGAAAATTAAAAGTGAAAGAAACTCGATTCTTTTCTTTGGAATGCTTATATGATTGAATCAAACCACAGTTTCACTAATTGTGGAGCCCAACAGCACAATTAAGCGGAGATAATCTTTGTCATAACTCCGTATTGATTATGATTATGACCCTTCCGGTTTCTTAGGGGTTAATCCAATAAATTAAACCAAAGCACACAAGAGAAAATTGAAAAATGTAGCGACGGTATATTCGTTTTCTTTTTGAGAGTATATTATTTGTCTATTCAATAGAAATACTCCAAACTTCCAAAGTATCAAACAAATTTTGGTTTGTGGCAAGTGCTAATGTTACAACTAGAAGGTCATGAAATCAAATCTAACTACTCTATAGTTATTTGGAGGGAAATGAGAATTCCTGTTTGTAGGAAATAACTATTTTCAATTATTATTGATTAATAAACATATTTCTATGTCTTAACCATAAGTTTAAGTTTTTAGTTGAGATAATTCTATAACATGATATTGGAGCCATCATGACATAAATTAAAGGTCACGGATTCGAATCTTGATATATTATAAAGACATATTCTTAAGCCTCAGCCATAATATAGAGATTATAAGAGTGTTTTTTTTTTAATGAAAGCTTACACAAAGTCTTATATGTGGCTGGCCACACTTTTTTTTAATGAAAGCTTACACAAAGTCTTATATGTGGCTGGCCACACCGTGTGGCCAGCCACTATAGGGGTTACTTTGCTAGTGTAATGGGGGTTACTTGATCAGTGCTAAAGGGGTTACTTCATCATTGTTATATAGTTACTCGGTCAGTGTTATAGGGGTTACTTGATTGGTATTACGGGGGTTACTTAATCAATGTTTTAGGGGTTACTTTAAGTGGTCACACGGTGTGGCCGGCCGCACACAAGACGAGCTGAAAGTTGTAATATACTAGTCAATATAAATAAAGTAATTTATAAAGTAATTTTTTTTTTCAAAAAAATAAATAAATAAAGTAATTTATAATATACTGGTAATGTTTTCAAAAAAAATATAATATACTGGTAATTTTAATTCTTGAAATTTCCTCAAAAAAAAAAAAAATTTAATTCTTGAAATTAAAGTAACTTTTTCCAATTGTAAGCATTCGGTACGGCTAGGTTTTTATTGACTTTTAGGAGCTTTTAAAATCTGAATACTGCTATTATAAATAATAGAGTACTAGTATGAGTAAAGTTTGTCGCTAATTATTGGAGATTCGGTGGAATTTTGAGAAATCTTCCATTTCCTCCCATTATTTTGGTGTTCGTTTCGTTACTGGTAATTTTATTTCATTGGTTCACGTTAAAGTTGAAGTTTTTTAAAATTTGACACATAAAAAACACACGAATGCACCCCAGAAAAACACAGCGTAAAGAAGTTGACCTACTACAAATCCATTTTATTTTTTTTTTTTTTTAAAGGGAAACTCACTAATTCATGTACACCTAAATGTTTTTTGCCTATAGTTTAAAAAAAAAAACAAAAAAACAAAAAAAAAAAAAAACAAAAAAACAAAAAAAAACTTAAAATTCTTAATTTATAGTTACTATAAACAAAGTGAGAGGAAAGAATAAGTGAGAACCTATGATTCTGCACTAAGCTGCCAATAGAAGAAAAAAAGAATAAGTGAGAACCTATGATTCTGCACTAAGCTCACTATAAATGAAACAATTCATGATTTTACGTTTGTGGGATTAAGATCTGATTTTTAATTAGCTGGTAATTGATTGGTATAATTGCTTATATTAACTACTTTGACTACTAAAAAAAAACACGCTTTGACTGCTTGATTGTATTAGCTGATTATTGCACCGTATGACCGTATGTTTAAAGTATTCCTCTACCCCTCGAACAATATGAATGCACAATAATCTCTCTCCATCTTTTCCTTTTCATGATTTCAATTTTTATGTTACTATGTGCCTAGCTATAATTGTATGTAAAAGGCTATACTAAAAGCTATAAATATCTTAATTTTTGTAGGAATATAAATGTTTTTCACTCAATTCCTTTTCGTTATTTAGTATCTACACAACATGAGTAAGATGTTTTCACAGTGGCTGCTTAAAATATGACTACCATATTATTATTTTAATGATAAACAATATATATGATCAGTTTATTTTTTCACTTTATTATATGGATAAAATTAGTCTTCTAATATATAAAATGCAAATATAATTTTAGAAATTTTAATCAAACATAAAATAATTTTTTTTTTCATCTTCAATCATGAATTAGATAATCATTAAAACATTATGCTAGTCATATTTTAACAACCACTACTGGTATAAAATTTTCAAACATGAATACGTGCATGGAGTTTGTGTTTCTAACATTCTTATTGGTATTACTGTTATTTCCTTGACAGGGTAAGGAGATTAAGCGGATGGGAGCTCTTTTCCAAATTTGTGCAGGTTGGACAAGCTCATAAGCTAGCAAATGTAATTACTTTTGTTTAGTTTCTTTTAGTTCTTTGTCGTTAAAAAAAAAAGGAAAAATTGCTCCCATTAATCTGAACTTTGCCTCGTCCGCCGAAAATAATCCCAACTTTCGTTTATTATCTATTGCACCGAACTTTGGGGGGTATTAATTTTCGTTGCACCCAACAGGTCATCTAACTTGTTGTAGCAAGTTACCTAGACACGTGTCAGCATATGAGCGGCTTAATTTTTTTTTTTTTTTAAAAAAACAAAAAACAAAAAAAAAAAACACCCCAAACCACCCACGCCCAACGGCTACCACCACACCCCCACCCCCACCACGCCGGAAAATCACCCCCACCCTCGAAAAAGCCCTCCCCTGCTGCTGGAAACCGCCGCCCAGCCTTCCCCCTACCTCGAAACCCACCCTTTCCCTTCCCCACCCCCGAAAACCATTCCCCCACCCCCGAAAACCCCTCCCTCACTCCCGGAAACCGCCGCACAACCCTCCCCCTTCCCTCAAAACTCCCCCTTTCCCTTTCCCCACCCCCGAAAACCCCTCCCCCACCCCTATTTCCTCCCCTCTCCCCCGTCGTTTTCCGACCCGAATCCCCTTCCCCTTCCCCTTCGTTTTCGTCGTTTCCCCCTCCCCGTCGTTTCCGCCCCCTTCCCCTTCGTTTTCGGCAGGTGGGGAGTGGTGGTCGGGGGTGGGGGCGATTTTCCGGCTGCGTGGGGGGTGTTTTCAGGTGGGGTCTGGTGGAAGGGGTGGGGGAGGGCTGGTGGATGGGGTGGTTTGGGTGGGGGCTGGTGGTTAAGGGGGAAGGGGTGGGTTTATGTTTTTTTTTTTTTTTTTTTTTAAATTTTGTTTTTTTTTTTTAAATTTTGTTTTATTTAAGTTTTTTTTTTTTAAAATTTTTTTTTTATTTGACCATTCATGTAGTGACACGTGTCCAAAAAAATGTAAAATTAATACCCCCCAAAGTTCGGTGCAATAGATAATAAACGAAAGTTAGGATTATTTTCGGCGGACGAGGCAAAGTTCAGATTAATGGGAGCAATTTTTTCAAAAAAAAAAGACATAGTTATGTTTTTAATAGAGGTGATCATTGGGCCGGGCCG
Source organism: Chenopodium album (assembly GCF_948465745.1). Lineage (NCBI taxonomy): Eukaryota > Viridiplantae > Streptophyta > Magnoliopsida > Caryophyllales > Amaranthaceae > Chenopodium > Chenopodium album. Next base: position 76,087,248 of record NC_137840.1, on the reverse strand, counting down.
AGTTGGGCCAAAGCCAAAAAATCAGGCCACTTATTGGGCTGGGTTGGACCAAGCTTCGAATCGGAATTTTTCTGCCAAAACTTGCCCTAAATGGTCGGGCTGAGCCAAAAAAATAAAAATGCATTCTCAAACCCCCCCCCCCCCCCAAAAAAAAATAAATAATTTTTCGAACTGGGTTGATTGTGGGCCGAAAATTTCTACCCAAAACCCGCCCAAATCGGGCCAAGCTAACTTTAATATATCACATCTACTTTTTATAGCTTGCTTGCTAGCTCTTGTACATATGTTATGTACTATGAAGTGGTTAGTTTATATTTCGTACTTCTTTGTCCTTGAAATGTTTACACACACCTTAATTGAAAAGATATATGTGACTGAACAAGCATAAACCTGTTTTTATTTTTGTTTTAGTGTTGACAACAAGGGTAATTTAATAATGTAAACGAGATTCGATTTCAAGTATTGGGTATCACCAAATCTAGATTGATGTTCAATGTATTTCTTTATCCCTAGGAGTATATCAAGATCAACAATATGATTTTCTTTTTCTTTTTGTTGTTGAAAAGATGGATAATATGATAAGTGCAATAACTAATGTATGTGCAGATTATAATACTACTCGAGTCTCGAGTCTCATGGAATGACAGTGTGCTTAATGCCATTATCCAAACAACGATCGAGTATCGAGTACAGGACACACTCACAACTCACAACAAAAGGAGGGGGGAGCTAGTATATAGGACAACTTATCTCATATCATGCACCACTATCATTTCACAAAATGGCAAATTAATTGGTCAAATTAGGCAATTCCAATTTTGCCACTTCTTAAAGTAAAATTAAACAAGCATATATATATACAGTACCATACTACGAAGTATTATCACTTCTCATACATTGTATTGGTTAGTCAAATCCAACTCAAAATTATCCAAAAAATAAAATATAACACGTTATTATTGTTGAGAGAGGGGACCAAGTCACCAAGACCAACTATAAACTGTTTGGCTATTTCTATCGAGCTACTACTACTCTACCAACTTAGCTACCCCAATACTTGCACATGTCTTTATTTAAAGCCCCATTCAAGTTTTTTTTTTTTTTTTTTTTGCTATGTAATACTCATATAGTTCTCCTTAATCATCAATAACTATATATTAAAAGACGCATTAGTAATGACTTGTGTCATTTCATGAGGTATTCTAAGGTTTTTTTTTTTTTTTTTTTTTTTTTTTTTTTTTTTTTTTTTTTAATATATATACAAAAATAATTTCCCAATCTTATACAATATAATTACTTTAAATAAAAAAGATTTGACATATCTTTAACACAAATATTTATATAGTTATAAAAAAATTTTGAAAAAAATTGTTACCATAATTTTAATCATTTTCTACATCATTTTATATCTAATACTATATCTTTCGCAATCCTTTATTAGTTTATTACGATTAAAATATGTCAACTATATTTTAAGATTTTTTTTTTCATTAAAAACTAATTATAATGATATTTTAATAATGGTTATTGAAAATTATTGTGCATGGCATAGAAACTAACTTAGTATTCTCTATATATTACTCCATATAAAATATACTACCTCCGTTAATAGTTATCTGCAACTTTGGAATATTTTATCTCTTACAAATAATACCCCAAAGTTGCAGATAACTATTAACGGAGGTAGTATATTTTTAGAAAACTTTCTACATTCAACACAACTTTTTTTTTTTATCGGATTGAGCTTACTAATACGGAGTACGAAGTATTTTTTTTCTCCAAAAGTAGAGATTATATAGAGATTAGAGACCACAAGCATTACAAAATTTTGTAGTTGGACCATTGCTACAACTTATTTTTTTGGCTTGCTCCTCCAATATATATATATAAATCATATAGGCATATTACGTACTTAAGTATCTATTTTAAATGTACGTTAGTCACTAATGATCCCAATCTATCTTACGGTGGTCCTGCCCACATCTACAGTGGGCATCGAGGTGGGTTACGTACGATCAGCTTCTTTTTCCATATTTTACTAACCATTTAATTAATTGGCTATTATAATAATAGAATTAATCAAATACTATAATTCAACCAGGTCGTATAATATAGATAAAGAAAAAAAAAAACAACAAATAAAAGTCCTCTGTACCTCTATGATTGATCATTAGAAAACTTGCATGATAATCAAGTGCTTTAATCACCAATAAGTTGGACTATATATTTTTCATGGTTAGGTATATTATTACTATAAGATGCTTAATTAGCTGATTGATTATGGAACTAATAATGGAGCAGTGATAAGACTTCCATTCATTTGTTTATTTTATTTTTAGCCAATACATATAGCCTTGGTCCTAAATAGCCCCATCAATTGTCCTCCCTTCATATTTCCAACAAGAATCAAACCCTTTTCATAAAGTTCCTATGTTGGAGGTTTAATCACCACCCCAATCAATCTTAAAAATTTCCAAAATTTTATCACCACCCCAAATCAATCTTAAAATTTTGAACTTTTGTTTAGTTTTATGCTCAATCGTGTCCAATCCTTTTATTTTATTTTATTTTTTTTAATTAATCTATTTTGCTAATGACCGTAAAGCCTGTTGTGTTCACTTTATTTTCACTTATTTCAGGTCTAATAAGTATGCACTGAAAACAATATAGAAAGATTATACATGATAATGATTTTTATTATTTATAAATCATAGAATCTACTGTCAAAAATCAAAATACTTAAACTAATTTCAAACAAAAGAAATATATCAACCTAGTTCGTGATTGGGTTCAAGTTCGGTTCCAGGTTATACATGTAAACCTATTTGTTTGGTACAATACCTAAATATGGACAAGGGATGGATCTAATGTACTAACCTGCTAAACATCATAGTGCTACAAAACGTCATTAACGAGTCCGCAAGTTACAACTTCAATCATCTCACTATCTCAGAGCTAATTATGGTCCATTAAGCCCAAAAATATAAGACTTTAGCCCAAAAATAGAACTCATACAATACAGTTCTTTAAAGTAAGCATTTTATGGTCCATTAAGATTGATGGGCTTTGCAAATTGTGTTCCGAAAATTTGATAACAACTTAGTCTTACACCCAAATTGCTTTCACGGTTGAACCCGCTTGTAGCTTGGGTGGGGCCCGCCATTTGGACATTTTTGAAGGCCTTATCAAAATCATACTTGAACAAAGATTCCTAATGCAACTACACTTTCATGTTTGAAAATGATCCATATTATCCTTTTTTTTTCTCAATATGAATTTGCTTCGCTAACTTTGATAAATATCATAAAATTCATTTTCCTAACTACACTTTATATGTACTCCGTATTAAATATCACTTTCTTGGACCATATGATGAGCATCGATCATTTTCTTATATATCATAAGTGTTTTGATTTATACAAAACGATGGGAGTAGATATTTAGTCATTAGGTAGCAAATAATGTTTCGTTGAAAAAAAAAAAAAAAAAAAAAAAAAAAGGAAAAAAAGGATGTTTTTGCTAAAGATATAGCCCAATCACACGGGTGCATTCTAGTACAAGTTAAAAATTTTCACTTTTTTATGCAAACGAAAACACGAAGTATGCTTTAATAGTTGCATGCGAGCAACGAACTTTCAATCCAAAAAGTTAGAATACCAAATGATGAAACGGTTTAAAAACTTACCATGTTAATGATATCTAGCATTCTAGCCATCTAGGTGGATCAATTTAGTTGGCATGGACCTAATATGCACAATCACACTATACGTATCCCTATTTTCCTAGAGTCGGTCCATAATCTCATGAAATTCCCTCGTATGACAAACGAGGTAGCTAAGCTGGTCCAAAAACATAAAGTACTGTTAGAAAAAGAACAATAACTTATTAGAGCAAAAGACTAGGGAACAATTTAGAGCCTCATCTTTTCGTCCTCCACTCGATCTGAATGCACCATCCATATGATTATATGACCAACTTATGCTGTTATGTGCCACCAAACCACAGTATGCTGACATCATCGCTAAGAGGAAGCTTTAGCCCTAATTGCACGTCTAATTTGATTACCCTTATTTTTGGGAGGATACAACAGAATTTCGTAACCAGAGATATTACTTAGATTATTTATATATCCAGTTCCACACTAGGAAATTCTCATCGGTTGACCTGTATAATGTAATGGATATTTTACCAAAAAAAAAAAAAAAAAAAAAAGCCAACCAGCTAGCTAGCTAGGTACGATACAAGATTTCAACATTTTTTTTATTCTTTATTCGGAATTAATAATCATGCATGTTTATAATTTACGTTGAATAAGTAATGTTGATTACTACTTTATTTATCAGACATAAGTGCGGTGCAATCGATCCCCCCGTTTGTCTGCCCTCCCACGCACCCTAACTTGCAAAAAAAAAAAAAAAAAAAATATATATAGACATAACATAACACATAAGTATTTGAATATATCAGACATAACATAACACATAAGTATTTGCTAAATAGTTGATACAAGTAGAATAAAAATCGTTATTAATTAAGTTTGCATGTTGAAAGAAACTAACTGAAGACATTAAAGCACTAGAAAAAAAAAAATAAAAAAAAAATAAAGGACAAACCAAGCAACAAGAACTATAATTACGATTTAACTTTAACATGGGACTACACTTAGATTAAACTACAAAATTACAAAAGTTATACTACGATGCATTTTAGTTTGAATACTTATTAACTACTCCATAGTCCGTACTACGTATTCATCTTATATTTTCATTCATTCTATATCGACAACATGCAAAAATGAGTAATACAAACAATTAAAAACGGATCATTTTGTTCACTCTCTAGTTTTCATCTCATCCTTAGAATTTATATCTCCTTATCCCCTTTCCAAGCTCCATCGGCGGCCTATCACATTTCTAACGTACCACATCCCTTGCGAAGAGTATATTGATCATGAGCCTAAACAATAATAAAGACAACAATACAATTAATTAGCATGTGATGTGATTTACGTGGTTGCATAATGTTACAAATATTACAATTGTCTTCAAGTTGTTGCAACTATAAATGCGTACCACTACATTTGAACAACACGTTAAAAATTCCTTTACTAGCATGGATAATCGTAGTTCGTAGATGTTATTTTTAAGACCATAACTTTCCTACATTAAAAAGTCCTCTTCTTGTAAGTTTGCTTCAAGTTGAAAATAACCTTTATTTCCATGTTTAACAATATTTAATTAAGCTTAAATTTTGAAGTATGTAACCAATTATGAATGGTTACAAAACACATTTCACAATCAATTCAAGTTAGCACAATTTATAGGTAAAGCTCGATTTTCCAAATTATATATTAGTTGGAGCAAATATTGTTTTGTGTAGTAGGCTTTTGCATTTCAACTAACATCTTTAATTTTTTTGATAATGAACTTGCATTACCTCTCAAAATCATCACCCATATCACCAAAGTAACCTCAATACCAACCAATTAAAATCTCCAAAATGAAACTAAATTTCCCCAATAAAGAAGAGAGAGTAGAGAAACAAATTAAAGTCACCAATATCTCGTGTCTACCTCTTATTGAACTTGTGAATTCTTCAACCACTTGTTAGAAGGCGCCAAATATGGAAATCTCCAAACTCCAAATTACCCTTACTTTATTCCATATACATACACAACATATTATCATTAAGAGGATCATAAAACCTTTACATTTTCATTAATTTTGGTCCATAATTATATTATAAAGAAGTTTTCTACATATATAATTAATCATGGAACTTTTGGTACGGAACTACTAAGAGCTAATACACATACAACTACTGTATGTTGTCCTTACATACATCACCTTTAAAAATTTAACACATCATCAAAAGAGGGGAGAAAATTAGGATTCAAATATAAATTGGTTTTAATGGAACTTAGGCTCATTATTCTACGGAGTAGTTAATAAAAACATGACAAATAGAAGTTGTTTATAGGAACCACAGACCACAGTACATACAACAACTGTATGTATATGTAGCCTTTATCAGGATGGCCGGAACTACAACTATACCCTTGATAAAATTACAAAAACGAATGTACTCTCGAAAAGACAAGGAACACTAGTATTTAATAAAAATTATACGGTGTACAATAAATATTGAAATTTGATTCATAATTGAGCCATTTATTTCAAATTCAAAACTTTTCAAATAATTTAGACAAATATGTTAAATAAATTAAATTTTTGGGACATAATTATACATCGAGGTGATTAATGATGAGACAGGAACATAAATAATGGTGTGATAATTTTGATGAATTTATTCTAATCGTACAATTAGAACCCTAAAAAATCTACGAGTACATTCAAAATATACAACCCTCATACAAGATTGAAAGCGATTACCAATAATGCCCTTGTTCTACGGTCGTAGGGGAACCAAGTCATTTTCTACCCTTAGAGCACGTGCCACCTAAAACTTTATACACTTTATTACCAAACATAAATTGTCTCCTCTAACGAGCTCATTTACCCTATAATTAGAGGCCACATATTCTTCAATTTATCACTACTACAACTATAATTGATAATACCCTATAATTATGGGGGACCCCCACTTTATTTGACCTCTTGTGCCGCTGACGCGCGTGGGTCCCACGTCACTGTTGTTGTATTGCATTTTGTTTAAAACATGCAAAGGGTATTTTCGTCATTTCTCTGTTTCATACTACAAAGGTCCATTTAAAGCCTTATATAAACCTCTTCTAAAACAACTTGTACAACCTACTTGTGCGTTCACCAAAAAAGTTAACTTACTTTGATTGCTTTGTTACACTCTCCTAATTAGATAGCAAGATGGAGCAACCACAATGCAGTGCTGAATTTGATGACCCAACCACGTCCCCCGACTCGCCGAGTAAACCCCGGGGGACGGGGACTAGGCACCCGGTGTACCGTGGGGTCCGGAAGCGACGTTGGGGTAAATGGGTATCGGAAATTCGAGAGCCTAGGAAGAAGACTAGAATTTGGCTCGGGTCATTTCCAATACCCGAGATGGCCGCTCGTGCATATGACGTAGCGGCCCATTGCTTAAAGGGCTGCAAGGCCCAATTAAATTTCCCTGAGGAAATAGATTTTCTACCACGGCCAACGTCATGTGCCCCTAGGGATATCCAAGCAGCCGCCACGAAGGCGGCCAACGCGGTGGTGGAGGTGAAAGTGAGTGGATGTGCACCGTCTGATCGTTATGATCATGATCATCATGATGATGAAGTTGATTATGATGATTTTTGGAGTGAAATTGAGCTTCCTGAGTTGAAGGACACAGGGCAAGGGGGAAAGTCCATGGATTGTTATAGTAATGATGCATTATTTGGTGAATTTTATGTTTAGGTAAGTCTAAATATAATTGTATTTCATCATAGTTTAAAATATAATATGCCAATTATGTGACATAAGATAGAGGCTCCAATGTTTATAGGAAACAGATGTTACAATGTCTGTTGATCCATGTTCCATCGTTAAGCCTATATTTATCTATAATATATTGTTGTATATAATTCATAATAATAATAATGTTCATGGATGTTTTATTCATCTCAATTATTTTCAATTGTATGTACTTCGTAGTAAATTTTACTTTTTGCATTATTATTATGGAGTACTACTGGATTTTTATTCCCTTCTTTCCTACGAACATTTTATTATTAGGTCACCATCTTCATTTATAATCCCTCTCAATCACATTTAATATTTTTTCCTATAATTTTCATAGTTTCTCTAGTATAACTGTATAAAATATGAGGTAAGAATCGAATGTATATATATATATATATATATATATATATATATATATATATATATATATATATATATATATATATATATATATATATATATATATATATATATATATATATATATATATTTTAACTTATCTAAAATGGTCCCTAATTTAAATCTAGAAGGTGTTTAATGTTCAAAAGTACACTGAAAATACTACGTATAATTTTATTGGTCATCTTTGAGAGCGATAAGCTAAGGGCCCTAATCTTAGCTTGCATTTGTAGTTTTCTTACCATAATAATAATAATAATAATAATAATAATCTTGGTAATGAAGGAGCAATACCCAGTCAATTCCCTTTCAAGTACCAGTGGAAGGGTATATGCGTCTTTTCTTATACTAGTTGAGGGGTGCATGTGTAATTTCCTCACCAAACAGTAAAAGCAAAAGGCAAACATTAATTGGACAACTCATTAAAAGTACTAAATAAATAACCCTGCTTTTTCAATATATTTACAAAAATGTCATCATAACAAAAATTCGTTTATCTGGCAGATTAACTTGTATTTTCCCGTAATGAAGCATAATGGAACAAAATCTTAAAACTCTTAATAAAACATAATGTTACTTTTCACTAAAGGATCACTAAACTTGATTTAGATGGATGTATTCATGAAACGAATTGAAAAGAAAATTGTAAAAAATTCATGATAATTATTTATGTCAACAGTCGGGCTAATAATTAGACTATTAAAAGTTATTTAATTTATGAAATTAAAAGTAGATTTTGAAACTGAGAAGGGAATAAATAAAAAGGACATTTAAAAAAAAAAAAAAAAAAAAGGTTAAGGTCTATGATGATTTCTCTCAATTCTAATTTATTTAATTTAATTACAATCAAAAGCTAAGTAAGTGATGAATGTATTGGTAGTTAGGGCTGCTTTTCACTTAATTACTGGTGTTAGTTAGAAATTAAATTAGCATAATCTTTTGAAGCTGCAATTAGGACTTGACACCCACTTATTAAGTTTGAGTGATTAGAGAAAATGCTTCTTTATTGGTGTGCTTATGTTATTGGTAATTAATCATAGCTAGAGTAACAAGAATATCCTAAGTTAGCATCCACACTAGCTATAAGAGTGATATTTCAGGTTTGCTTTCAGATTTCAAATATTCTTGATCATTCCTTTTTCCCCTTTTACACAATTTATATATCATATTGCAACTGTACTTTTTAGACAATTTATTCAATTTTCTTAGAGAGTATTTCATATGTTACTTATAGTTCTAGGTAATTCTTCTTTAAAGTTTTTCATTCACGAGCTTATATATATATTTCATAATTTCACATGTTGTTATTTAAATTATTTATTTTATTTTGTTTTTGTAGATTTTAGCAAATTTGACTCTTTTATTTGTGATAAGTTATTATATTCACTTATTCATAACCAACAAGAGTTAGATTCAAGTGGTAATAAGTAATTGGATGTCGCTCAAGGGGAGGTCTCGAGCTCGAGTCTCACCGAATGCAAAAACTCTTAGCTTGTTGGGAGACTCACCCACCATAAGTCAAGGTGTGCAACCCGGGTTGGATCCGGATGTAGTCGGGGCTAAACTTCGATAAACCGAGTGGGACAAACTCGGAAAAAGTTATTATATTCAGAAGTTTAATTTGAGTTTTCCCCTTTTGAGAATTTATCAGGTCACATGATTGGAAATTATAATAATCGATGTGAAGATTGAATTCCAATATCTTATCCGTATCTTCTACTATTCATCTATGTTGAATAAATCATCGCTTTTTGTTGTTTATATTGTAACATTACCATATTATTGGAGCAGTAGTCAGTACGAAAGTATTCTTATTTGTACAGTAGATGACTATATTTATGTTGACGATTACAATTATATTTTGTCTACGGTTAATAAGTACGAGTAGTTGGCTTATGACTACAACATCTGTATATTTAGCACGCGTTAAACATTTTCATTGACCATGATGTTATGTGGAATTTATCATCAATATAATAGTAACAAATTAAATATTATTTGCTCAACTACGAGTAGCATTATTTTGCACTTTAAAATTGAGAGACATACCACATACATATCTAAACATCTTCTATATATACGGAATAGTTTTTAGTTGTGTTAGTCTATTAGATAATTCATTTGTTAATTATTACTTTCTCCGTCCCTAAATTACATTCCTGTTTCTAGCATTTATTTCTCACATAATAGAGGAAAACAGGAATGTAATTTAGGGACGGAGGGAGTACAACAATTAGTTAATTAACCATCCTAGATATGGATTAATAAAAGTAATTACAAAAAATGAATGTAATTTACTAAAAAAGAAAGTCTTAAACCTACTTTGTAAAAATTAAAATATACTGTAGTAACATAGTTTATAACCATTAACCAAGCAGTTGGTGTATAGATAATGTTAAGGTCCCTTCTCATCCAAGCATTAAGTGTTAGAAAAAAGTCAAATGGAAAATACTTTGAGTACGTATGAGTTAGAGGAATGTAGTTGGTCCAATTACTACGAGTAATGCTTTAATCAAATGAATATGACCTTTCCACGCTTAATGACTTAGCCATACACAATAGACATGCGAACGAGAGACAAATTAGAGGACGCATTAATGATTTTATTGTTCCACAAATTTAATGTTTTTTTTTTTTGACAACCACAAATTTAATGAAGTTGAGGGCAAGGTAAAATGTTACAATCTATATTTATTAAGTTTGAAACATCAAGTTGGTCTTGAATTGCTTTGGCATCCATTCTAGTCCAATCAAGTAAAAATAAGCTCGGGATGGGTTGTAATGGTTATTTAGATATGATCATCTGCAATTTAAATAAGCTTTGAAAAGTTCATAGTTATTAGTTATATGATGATCAAATATGTTAACATTAGTTCAAATAAGTTTAGACAAATTTAGTTAACCTCGCGGATTCACGGGTTATATAGCTTACTCCTAATAGTAGTAGCTAGTTTGGCGAATTTGTGGTTTTAGCAAATTCATCACCGTGTGGTGCTTTTATCCATGAATATTGAATAAATGATTGATCATACTCGCTACTAAAAGTGTGGAAGTCCAGGTTATCAAAAAAAAAAAGTGTGGAAGTCCAGGATTGTTTTTCCTCTATGAAATGTGACTTCATTTAATGGGCCTAAAAACACAAGCAAAGATATTTTGAATATGGGAGTCCATTAGTCCAGTAGCCCAAATGTAATTATTCAACTTGGGCCTGTAAATAGATCCATTTAGCTTCGATATCCATGGGAATTAACTTAAGAGTAATGTCAAATGTTGAAATGTGTATTCAATTTTCAAAATGTACATAATTTGTAGCTTAAGAACTTTAAGGTGTATGATAATTACACTTGAAGGGAAAAAATTAATAAAAAATTTCTATCAATAAAATTATAAAGAAGTCATTGAATCAATGCTATTATAGTGTTATACTCTTACACCCATCTTGGAAATGTAGACAATCGATATAAGTTGTGTACTCCATGTCTACATATGGTTATACAACATGACAATTTTTATCTTATGATGCCCAATAATAGACATACAATCGTTCAGTATTCTTCTGAATCGTATCTTGATTTAGAACGTATTAACTATGATGGAGTAATACATACTTGTATCATTAATTTATCGTTCATCCACTATATTTGTATGCAATTATTCTGTATATAAATTCATCTTTTCTTACTATTCCTTATGTAGTGATATTTCTCGAGAAAATTCCTTACGATCGTTACAGATTAAATAGTATTGAAAATTGTTGTATACATCCAGGTGCAAGGTGCACCGCATTTTTTTTTTTTATAGAAATATTCGTAGTTACAACTTATATCCGGGTATACTATATAGAAATTTTCATGAAAGAATCAATTACTTCAAGGCCTTTAAAGATATGGTTCTTCTGATTACTTTCAAAGGAGAGATAATGGGTATTGTAGAATTGTAGCATAAATCTAAATATAGAATAATAATGTATGAAATGGTTAGAGTCTTGGTTAGAATATTTGAAAGTCTCTTGACCAATCTAGCAAAATTCCATGGACTTTCAAACATATATAATAATAGAATTTTGTTTAAAGAAATACTTATTATATATAGACAAGTGCTTGAAAAATTGTGTTCGTGTTCCCACATGCACCTTTCATGTTAATCATTGGGTAACTCCTATGAAGTCATTTTATTACAGTAGCAATTTTTATGTATGTACCAAACATCATTGTGCCCTTAAATCTAGGCACAAATTAAAAGAAAGTTCAACATCCAAATAAGGGGTTTAAAGAAAACAATGAAATGAAACTGTATTACTATAAATTCGCATACAAAAATCTGTATTGGAACATATTATCCCCTTATAATCATTTACACATTGATAATATTTCACAGGTACTTATTTAATATTTATTATTCGACTTTGTAAAAACATTCTTACTAAGGGTCTGTTCATATTTACTTAATTTCAATTCAATTCAGCTCCAATCAGTTTAGTTCAGCTTCAATCAGTTCAATTCAGTTTAGTTCAGCTCCTAATTTCCCTTTTTGTAAAATATTCATTTCAGCTCAATTCAGTTCAGTTCAGTTTAGCTCTAATCAGTTCAGTTCAGTTCATTTTTGCTCCAATCAGTTTAGTTTAGTTCAGTTCAGCTCAGTTCAGTTAATGTGAACAGGCCCTAAGTTTGAGAATGACAAAATTAGTAATTAATTACATATTAATATCCAATAATTTTTAGTAATCTATTTTATATTACTCCGTACAAAAGTTTGAAACAATAGAGTGAGCATAACAATAAGATCAATGAAAACATCAATATATATTTGTAAAAATAATACTCAAAACATTAACATGATTTTTTTTTTTTTTTTTGACAAAATATATAAGTATATGTCTTTTCAATGAAGATATTTTGGTGTTAAAATTTTCAAAAAATACAAAAATAATGTGCTCACAAGTTTCCTCGTGCTAGGCTTGAGGGTATGGGGTATTATGTATGGTGTGACTTTTGAATAGCAAACATGAAATTATCCTAACAGCCCTACCACCACGTGAACAGTGTGGTCCATTCTCAAGAATAATGCACTTCACGTCGACATGCCCCAACTTCTCCTTGTGTTTTACCTCTCATTTTATTTTAAGATAATATTAAAATGAAATAATACAATGTAATTATCAACTTCTCTTATCAATTAAAAATAAAATTATAAAAGTAGACCCGAGATGAAACTAATTATAATATGTAAAAAAAGGCAAAAATTAAAACACTGTAAGTAAAAAAAAAACAAAGGAAGTGTTTATTAAACAAATGTGTTTAATAAATATGAATGAATTTGTTAACTATTTAAGATTTTAATGTATTGTGTTTGGCTAAATTTGTAGCACCACCATCCTTTCAAATGACAGTGACTACTTTCGTGAGCAACACCCCTCAAAAATTTCAAGTTTTGACACATATATATAATCTTTATACCAAAGTGGTGTTTAATCCATATTCCAATACTTTATTATATATTGACTTTAGCTTTAAAAAAAGAATATAACCAAACTATTTATATCAGCTTCTTTCTTTTTTCTTTTTTTAAATATATTGTCATTCCACCAAATCAACCTTGAATTCCATAATTATTTACCATGCATCCTTCAAAATATCCATATGATTGAAGATTGCACAAGTCAAGTATCATCGTTTAGCATTAAAATAAATTAATCAACATAACTTTACACTTGTAATGTTCAACTCCCGTCAAATCTTTGAGTTATATATTCCTTGTTTTCTTTTAATTCATTCTTTTTTGAGTTTTAAGGATTTCGTTAATTCCTTTCATACTTTATTCTTCATTTGATTTACTTTTTACTATTACTCTTATATTCATAGTCTATATACGTTTCTATAATAATAATAATAATAATAATAATAATAATAATAATAAATCATGAAAACATGAAGTGTATATAAATAATCTACGGGCTTGTTCACTTCAGCTAAGGGCTCGTTCACATTAACTGAACTGAAATGAATTGATTGGAGCTGAAATGAAAATTTTATGAGAGAAAGAAATTAGGAGTAGAACTGAACTGAACCGAAATTAAGTTGAACTGAACAGACCCTTAATTTCCAACTCTCATAAAATATTCATTTCAACTCAGTTCAGATAAGTTCAGCTTCAATCAGCTCAGTTCAGTTTAGCTCTAATCAATCCAGTTCAGTAAATGTAAACAGATCTTACGTCAACAAGTATATAACCAAAAAAAATTCAAAATATTTAGAATGGAGGAAGTATTCCTTTACATCATTCCACCATAAAAATAAAAAATTATCAGCGTATGTACATAGTACGATACAATTGAGTGAATATAGTTTCAGTTTTTTCATTTGCCGTCATAAATTAAAGCAACCATTGACCATAGTGTCATAAGAATAACATAGTTTGTATTAATGGTAATTGAAAATGAGGAGATTATAGTTACAAGTCCCATCTAAAAAAGGTGGTACAACCGCGTTGTTGTTATTATAAGTACTTAGTTTCATAAAGCTGTTTTCTATATTTGAATGTGTAAACGGTGCACGGGTAAACCGTGCGGGATAAAAAGTGGCACAAATTAAAATAAGTTGACAGTCACTGAAAGTCTGAAACCAAATCCCGTGTGACTCAAGTGATTTGGTCTTTAATTAAGCAGTTAGATTGTACAGAATTAGTATTACGTCATTACTTATTACCAGTACATACACTGCTTTCTGTTTCTTGATTGGAAAGTTTGGAGTTATGCCATTTATAATTTGTATTACATATCACCTACTTGTAGAACTTTAAATTGATGATTAAGGACCGCAATATATTTTATACTCTATCACTTAATTTTTTTGTCGAGTAATCCGTAAAATAATAAGCATCTAGGTGACCTAAGTAGTACGGTAGAATTTGTACACATATAGGAAGGAAAAAAAATAGAAAAAGACCGAAACACGCCTAACACGTTACAAGAAAGAGTTGCGTTGCTTTTATATTAAAATTAAATGGTAGTCACGTTCTTTGGTTCTCTTCTTCTTTCTTCTGCCGAATGCCGCCAGTTCCTCCACCCTTCACGTGCTCGTCACGAGCTCCATTATTATTATTTTTCTATTTATTTCTTGACGTGCCATTAAAATATTATTATCTTCAATATTTTTGTACTGTAGTTTGTAATAATAGGAAGTACATGACCGAATTAATCCTAATATTAAATGTTTTCTGAACGACACGTGTGCGATAGTTACTGGTTTTTAGAAACACGTGGCTCAGGATTTGCCGCGCTACCACGTGCAACTTTTCATTGTTGATGAAATTAAACCTTATTTTATTTTTATTTAATTTAATAATGGGGTTGGTTAAAAATTTTACCAGTAAATTAGTTTTTTTAATTTAGGTTGATGAATTTGATACGAGGCTACGGAATTCTCGTCACTTCTAGCTTCTGACTTCTGATCAAATTCTACTTTTTCTTAGGCATATGCAGCGCACAATTATAATGTTACTGCTCCCGTACCCCGTATCATTCTGGTACAACGGAGTACGAGTATAAATACTAATACTCCGTATATACATCCTCGATTTTTTTAAACGTTTAAAATTTAGACATCTTTTATATTTTGTATACACTTTGTTAGGCCCCGTTCTTTAGAGCTGTTTTGCTCTGCTCTGCTCTGCTTTGCCCTGCTGAAATCTGCTCTGCTCTGCTTTGCTTCAGTCTGTTCTGCCCTGCTCTGCTCTGCTTAAAAATAGTACTTAAAAATAGCTGCTTCAATCTGCTCTGCTCTGCCCTGCTCTGCTTTGCTCTGCTCTACTTTGCCCAGAAGCTCAAAAGAACAGGGCATATTTTATATTGGACCAAGTTTATTATGTGGTCTACCTCTTATATTTTTCATTTCACACAATATGTCATTAATAATTCATGGGATGTTGATTGGTGACCTATCTAATTTAATATTCCAAAAGAAATATCTAAAGTAAAATCACAACTTTAGCTGAAAGTACACATTTTTATGAGTATGAATAATTGTATTAAACCACATTTTTTTTCTTTATTTATATATAAATTTATCTCTACATTTATAATATTGACCATTTCACTTTGTTTTAATTATAAATAGACCTTGAATATCTATATCATAGGGTTTGAATTTTGCATTATATTAAGGTGATGTTTATTTTAATTTCTAAATAATTAAGCCAATCAATGGTCATGGTAGATGATGACAATGTACTCGTACCAAATAGAAGTTAAAATCCTCAAACTAAATGAATTAATTATGATAAGCAACTCATTACTAAACATGGAAAGCAACCAAATATAGCATAAAATTGGGATATTATTCCAGCTAATCAACGTGATGAATAGTGCATGGGTGTTTGGCGACTGCTGGTCTCAATAATTAATGCCAATTATAATACTAATTGCTAAATTGTAAAGCAATCTAAGCCGTCGATTAAATACTGGCCAGTCAAAGATTCCAACATATACTTCTCGGAACTTCCGTTCGATATGGGATTTTTTTAATCTGCTTCTTGTTTGTATTTTTTGATTTTTTTTTTTTTTATTTTTTTGGTTGGTTCCTCTAGATTAGCTTAATTACAGTACTACCAGCATGTTATTAATAAAATCGCTTTACCATGGTATACTTTTTAAGTCAAGAATTTTCTTATTAGCTCTTCCTCTCTTATCACTCCGATCTTTAAATCTGAGAAATATACAGTGTATTACTCTATATCACCTACTAGTTTTCAACATTGTATAAAAATGATTGTGAAAGTTACAGTTTTTTCAAAAGTTAACTGTGACATACAATCTTTAAAATTAAATAACTCTTTGATTTATTCAAGTAAATCATGAATATGTTCTTATTTTTACAATTTTACAAACATTAATTGTATAATTATATATAAGATGTTAAAGTATAACTAATTGTGTTACATACATAACATATATATACATGCAAAGTATAACTCTTTATAGAATTGATCAATATAAAATGTTAATCATGGCAATCACAACCAATCTTCAATAATTTGAAGAGATAATATAGTAATGTCTACCATGTTGGTCAACTTTTAAGCATTTTTTGACAAAGTCCTTTTAACTAAACTCATGTTTTAATTGTCTCATTCCCTATATTTTATGATGAATACCTAAATCTAAAGCCAAGAATATTCCATTATTATTTCAAAGGGAAATTGTTTCAACAATAAAAGTAAAGGTAGGTGTTACATTGAGAAAACTTATTAATAAATGTTGTCATCAATTAATTATTATGACATACAAGTATTTATTTGTTTTGTTCATAATACTCGGTATTACTTATTAGCTTATTTCTACAATGGACAGAATATACATACAGTATTCTAATACAACTTTTACCATTTACTCTGTATTACATATACTTCCTCTGTTTTAGGTACAATACAACTTGTTGCCTGTTTTAATACTCACATACTTTATGTTAATTGTAATATAAACTGAAATAAATGAAAGAAGTAGTTTGATTAGTGCAATAATTTATTTCAAACTAATGTAAATAATACTAAGAGATTAATTTTGATGTATTTTATCTATCTAATAATAAAAAAATAACAAACTTGTTACTGTTTAGATATATATTGCGTGCAAAGCCATACACTAGATCCTGGTATTATATATTAAAAAAAATAATAATAATAAAATAAAAAATCTTATGAATGAGTTGAAACTAGGGTGGCTTGATAAGCATATGTTTCTTAGATATGGGATAAATAATATAAATATTTTTAATAAATAAGAAAATAGTGAGAGAAAAAAAAAAAAAAAAAAAAAAAAAAAAAAAAGACAAGAATAAGAATCTCCAAACCATCTCCACATGGGAATAATATCTATGGAAGATTGAGAGCCCATTAACTAAACAGCTGCGCACCAAGTCTCAGTCTCCAACTTGTTTGAAGAAATGAAGTGGTTCACAAGCATAAGTTGCATAACCAAGCTCGAGGCCTTCCCTTTTAAAATAAATAAATAAATTATTATTATTATTATCCGTCCTGCCTTTTATTGCACTGATTTCTAGATACTTACATGTGACACATTTAAAATATTACTCCCATATGTATACGGACTGAAACTACTTTCTTGTTATTTGATGATTGCTTTATTTGACTTTTAACTTCTAATTAAAATGAATCTTAAAACGTGATATCTTCATTTTCGTATGAATAATGATAAAACAAATCCAACAAAGTTAGTACTTATGGCCTGTTCTCATTTACTGAATTCAGCCGAACTGAACTGAACTGGATTGAAATGAATATTTAATAAGAGAAGGAAATTAAGAGCTGAACCAAACTGAACTCAAAATAAACGTATGAGAACAGACCCTTAGTATACTATCAGTTATCAGTAGTATATTTTATTGAAATTTACTGTCAAATTGCAATACAACAAAGAATCTGCTACTAGATAATTAATTATTCACTGTACAATCAACGATACCATGTATATGTTACAACCTTTTTAAATTTTCTTTCTTAAACTTCTCGTATAAACATATAATAAAAATATTGTACGACCGATTGTACAATAAAAGGTTACTCTAACGAGTTTTGCATTAAACACTAGAATGTAATGTACTCCGTATTTCACATGTATGTATAATTTTATAAAGGGGCAAATGAGTTTGAGTTCACATATTACATATAGATTGAATTTAGAGGCAGGGTTTGAGCGACGTGGAGAAGTATATACCTATGCACTTCTAATTTAGGAAAGCCCCACTTTCTATAGTTAGACAAATAACATCCAACCCACACACACTATTTACTTCATTTCACATTGTCCACTCGCCCAGCCGCGTCACTGTTGATAATCAATAAGGGTTTTGTCAGTCAAAATTGTTTTAAAAACTACCATTAGTATTCTTATTTATTTATTTATAACACTAATTAATTAGTACGGATTACTAATATAAGATGGTACTCCGTAAAATATTTTGTGCTGTAACAACAATTAGCAAGGGTGTTAAGGTTTGGCAGTTTAAATACGACCTTATTGTGTATGCTTAATTGAATTTTCTATTGAATGAAAAAAAAAAAACATGATTAATGGCTGACTAATAATCACATAAGTACATGGCAACTACTAGTGGTTGTTAAATCATGCAAAGCATGAGATGTAAGTTGTTTAGAAAAGAATAGTGATGTGTTGGGTTGCATAAAAATTTAAAACATGTTTAGTATGTTAAATTGTTATTACATCTCATTGTGATTTGTGAAGTGATGTGGTATGTATCCTAGGCAGTGGAGTACTTCCAATCATTTAATACTCATATTTAAAATGCATAGTAGGTTACGATTCTTGCTGGGAGTTTTACAAATTAAAAACACTGAATTTAGACGGGTAACTTTCTCCATTTTGTGAAAGTGGAAATTCATAAGATGTGCTTCTTCTTATGTATTTGACAACTATCACATCCGTTTCAAAATAATAAACACGATTTGACTTTATGTAATATTTACTCCGTATCTATTAACTTTAACCATATATCACGAGTTTTAATTTTATTAGGTAAAGTGCTATTAAATTAGTACTCCGTATTAATTGTATCAACTTTTTATAATATTTTACTAATGTAATGTGTATTATATGTTTACTTTGACTTATTTTTCTTAATTTTTTTTTTATCAATTTATCTATGACATATATTGTCATGTAATATATTTTTGGATTAGTTTCATTAGATCAAGCTTTTATACTTTTTAATAATACATAATAACAAATATTATTGGTTAAAATTGTGCATCGACATATATGCTTATCAAAATCAAGCTACATACTAAATATACTGTCAATTATTCCAAAAGGAAAAGAGTTATGTACTCTACTAATCCGTACTGTAATAAACAATAAACTTTACCTCAAAGTACAACAACAAATCTATCCCATAAAAAAAAAAAAAAAAAAAAAAAAAAAAAAAAAAAAAAATTAACACCATCCCAAAATAAACCATAGTTAGCATGTTAACCATAGAAAGAGGAACTATAGTTAGTGGCACGAGATTGGTAAGTTTAGAAAGAGAGAGAAAGTGAAGAAAGACAGAGAGAGAAAAGAGAGCTCTCTAATATCGCCCCCTTCGTCTCTCTCTCTCTTCCCACCCTCATTTCTCAATCTTAAGTGTTTTTTTTTTCTTTCCTAAAAAATTTAAACAAATAAAGCTTCTTCTCCTCAATAAATTCTTCTCAAATTTGAGAGATTGTTGTCATTTTCTGGGGAAAATCTCAATTTAATTTCTGAGCTTTTGCTGTATTTGGAATCCTCCACTGTTGGGTGTGCTGCCCAGAAACTCATTTTCTCTCTCTAAATCTTCTCTCAAGCTGCCTGGTTTGTGTTCATCTATTTTTGAAATATTGTACTTTTTTTTTGAAGTTTTCATCTTTTTTTGTTGTTGTATCATTGATGTTTGATTGACTATTTCTGGGTAATTTGAAAAAGGAAATCTATAAGATCTGAGAATAAGTGGGTTCTTTGTTAATTGAATTTTGACGGATTTGTTTGTACTATATATAGAAATATTAAAGGGGTAGAAATGAAGTGGTGGGCATTTGTTCGTAATTTAGGGTTTTTGACTTTGCTGTTGGAGATTTGAATTGGGGTTTTAGTAAAATTAAAAGGGGATAATAAAATTAGGGATTAAATTAAAGAAATGAGAAATATTGAACTGGGTATGGGAGGAGGGGTAGTGTGGAATGAAGAAGATAAAGCAATGATCGCCTCTATATTGGGTACTCGAGCTTTTGATTACCTGATATCAAGTCCATTTACTGCTGAGACTTCTTTGGTGAGTCTTGAGAACAATGAGAATATCCAGAATAAGTTATCTGATCTCGTTGAGAGGCCAAATGCCTCTAATTTTAGTTGGAATTATGGGTTTTTCTGGCAAATTTCGAGGGCGAAATCGGGGGAGGTGGTTTTGAGCTGGGGGGATGGTTATTGTAGGGAGCCGAGGGAAGGGGAAGAATCGGAAGCTACCCGGTTATTGAATTTTCGGCTTGAGGATGAATCTCACCAGAAGATTAGGAAAAGGGTACTTCAGAAGTTGAACACATTGTTTGGAGGCTCTGATGATGATAACTTGGCTTGTAGGTTGGATAGGGTTACTGATATGGAGATGTTCTTTTTGGTGTCCATGTACTTTTCGTTTCCTCGAGGTGAAGGAGGACCGGGGAGTTGTTTTGCTTCCGGGAAGCATGTTTGGGAGTCGGATTTGTTGAGGGCCAAATCTGATTATTGTGTTCGGTCGTTTCTGGCTAAGTCTGCTGGGATACAGACTGTTATCTTGATTCCTACTGAGTCTGGTGTTGTGGAATTGGGGTCAGTAAGGGCGATTGGTGAGAACCACAATGTACTCAAGGCGTTGAAGTATGCATTTTCACCTCCTCCTGCTCCCGTGGTTCGTCCTAAACCAACTTCGATTTTCCCTATGGTCGTCCATAAGATAGAGGAAGAAGATCCTGTTCCTCTTAATTCTCCATTACCTCCTCCTGTGTCTGCTCCTACTTCTGCCCCTGCACCTGCTCCTGCTCCTGCTCCCGTGTCTGTTCCTCCTCCTGCTCCTGCCCCTGCATCTGCTCCTCCTGCTTCTGTTCCTACTACTGCCCCTGCACCAGTATCTGGTCCTTTTTCGAATGCAAGGCTTGTTGATCGTGGTGTAGATGGGGTTCATAAAATTTTTGGGCAGAATCTAAATACCACAGTTCGCCCTCCCTTCAGGGAGAAACTTGCTGTTAAAAGGATGGAAGATAGACATTGGGATGGCTATGCCAATGGGAATAAGCTTTCTTTTACAGGCCAAAGCCCCAGGAATAACGGTATTCAATCAGTTCAATGTACGAATTGGGCTAACATTCCTGGTGTAAAACATGCGACTGCGACGGAGCTTTATAGCCCTCAGAACACGAGGCTTCAGGAGTATGTGAATGGCATACGAAGTGAGTACCGGCTTAACCAGTTTCACCAGCAAAAGCCGGCCCAAATGGAAATCGATTTTACAGGGGCAACCTCTAGGCCTACAGTGGCTTCTCAGCCAGGTAGTGCTGAGTCGGAGCATTCAGACCCTGAAGTGTCTGGTAGAGATGATAGAGCAGGCCCTTCAGATGATAGAAAGCCTCGTAAAAGAGGGCGCAAGCCGGCCAATGGCAGAGAAGAGCCACTTAATCATGTTGAGGCAGAAAGACAACGGAGGGAAAAACTGAATCAGCGGTTTTATGCATTGAGAGCTGTTGTCCCTAACATATCCAAGATGGATAAAGCCTCGTTGCTCGGAGATGCTATTTCTTATATCACCGAGTTGCAGAAAAAGCTTAAAGATATGGAAGCAGAAAGAGAGAAGCATAACAGCACTTCAAGAGAGACATCTGGTACGGAAGCCAACTCTGTTACAGAGGTGCAAGGACAAGCTCCTGAAGTAGAACTTCAGGCTTTGCATGACGAGGTCGTGGTAAAAGTAAGCTGTCCGCTGGATTCTCATCCTGTGGCCAGAATTATCCGGGCATTCAAAGACTCGGAGATCAACGTTGTTGATTCAAAACTTGCTGCAGGTACAGATACCGTGTTTCATACTTTTGTTATAAAGTCTCATGGTTCCGAACCACTGACTAAGGAAAAGGTGTTGGCAGCGTTTTCGCATGATTCAAAGTCTTTGCAAGCTCCTCCATCAACTGGTGAATAGGAGCATGTAGTTTTCTCTTAATTAGTAGGGTGTAATTGGATAGTAAAGTAGAGGAAAAGAATCCATTGGATGACTTCTGCAGAGGTTTTGATTTTGCAGCAAGGACGAGTTAAAGAGGAATAGGTGGTGCAAAAAATGTCCATTAGAAGTAGAATAACAGCAATTGACAGCAATAGAGTCGTCGCAAATTTGTTTTTGTTCTGTTCATAGTTATACATATTTTGTCATATTGAAGTATTTTAGCAAGGTGAATTAATTGTGTAAGTTCACTATCTTCCTAAATAGTTCATGAGTTTTGTATCTCATAATCAGTTTATCATATTTCCTTTCTCAGCACTCCTATGCCTTTTTAAATTGTTGAAATTGTTCAATTCCTATTGAAAGTTTGGAAAGAAATGTTTGTGTTTTCCAGTAGTTATGCACGTAGACAGTAACCAATGAGTTCCTCTCCCTTAGCAGAGATGGTCCAGTCGCTCAATTGACTGACTGGACCATGTTAGAGCTACGGAAGAGGATCCTCTCCGAATGGTAACATATGACCTACGGAATAACTAACAGAGTACGGAAACCTCCCTAGCGCGACAATGCCACTATGCCAGTGCGGCAGTGCCTAGTCCCAGTCGCTATGATGAATTGATGATCTTCATTATCACATGTTACAATTAAGGTAAGGTTGCAATTTATGAAAGGTATGTTATAACTAAACAGACTTTTCAAATTGCCATGTTCATTATACAGTGCTCGTATTTAAACTTGTCGCGGTTGTCGGATAACCATTGGTCAGGAAACGAAAACACGTTTAACATAAACACATGAAAGCCAAAATTGAGCTACAGAAATCTTGGCTGGAATCAATAATTACTTGTATCAGTTGTTTATAAACTCCCTTTCTTTTCAAAAGCACCCAAATTATGCCATTCATTTCACGTTGCTGTTGCTGTTGCTGTGTTTGTTATGTCAAATGTTATTATATCATCATAGTAACGTAAGAAAATTCTTATTTTAATCATCAAATTTTAAAATTTTTTTTTTTCCTCCTTAATTTTCTTTTCCTCAGATTCTACTTGAAAAATGGGACCCATAAATATCTGGGACCCTGTTTATATGGGTCCTAGTTTTTCTTTGTGTTTTCGTGAACATGAAATTGATTGATTAAATGATAAAAACCATATAAAATACCCTTGTTGATTTTACTCAATAAAGTGGAGTATTTTCACATGATGTTTATGGTGTTCAACTAACTAAAGGTTGGATATTAAATAGGGAAATGGGGATCATGCTATTATATGCTTACCTTTTTTGTGTGTGTGTGTGAGAGATTTATTCTAAATCTTATCTTATATGGAATTAATTAAAATGGGAAAGTTTGTACATGTACATTACCTAATTTTGACTGTATAAATTAGCACTCCTATATTGTGCCCTTTTCTTCTTTGGGTGGGTAGTTGGTAATTTGTTGTTATCATTAAAGTATTACACTCTATTTGAGCTTTGTTTAAGTCCGTGCCTCTGGTCCACTCTATTAATCTTATTTGAACTTATTGTGTTTTAAGACAAAATAAGCTTAAATAAATTAACTTTGTTTAATAATTGAATTCTTGTTATTTATCGTTTAAATTATTTGATAGTGTGATGAACTTAAATATGTTAAATCTAGAGATTATTTTTGTTTTAAGGACTAAATTTTGGATCATTCTTGTCAAATTTTCTAATAATTATTGCCCCTTTTCACAAACAAATAATTATGTATTTCGCGATCAAGCAAATAAATAATGTGTTACGCTACCTCCCATATAATGTCATGAAAATATTTCTAGTTAATACCATTCCAAACTGTTGAAATCAATGAATGCGTTGTCTATCCAATTTTGTTTACCTGCAAAAATGGGAATTGTCTTTCCATTTTCAATGTTGTATTTCTTTAGCTTACTGGGTGTGTGATGGGCCTGTTGGCTCTACTATACCACACTATAACATCTTGTGGACGCTATTCCAATTTTCATCTTACAATTATGTTCTTGTACTTATGTGCAACGTGTTTAGCCATATAGGCAGAGCCGTAGAGGTGACAATTGAATTATTTGATATGAATTTAAGGTTGTTATTCATGTAGAAATTACCGGACTTCACACTCAAGTTATTGTGACAACATCTAAGACATACAATCTTTATCTTACAATTTACCTTCCAAAAAGCAGATTGAACTTGGCTCATACTCGATCGAAGTACTAACAACAATATTCCTTTTAAGTTTTACCCCAAGTGAATTATAAAGTTTTTTGTCTAATTAAAGAAAATTGTACGCGATTAATGTGACACCCATCTACTACTTGTCTTTGATACTTTTATTTGCCCCACTATTTCTACCCTTTTTTTTTTTTTTTTTTTTTTTTTTTGGAGGGGGCCATTAACACAACCAATTTGGTCAATATGTGCAACTCTCTTTTGGTGATTTTCAGACTGAAATAAATTCATGTTTATGAACCCATTAAATTCTGTTTTAATAAGTAACAGTTAAATTATAATTATAGTTGAAGCTATATATGAAAGACACGTTTATATTGGGGTCCACAAATCATGTTAATCGTGTTAAGGTGATGGCGTTAATGCTTGACGTATTGAAAGAAATAATTAGCTTGCTTGGTATATTATTAAGCATCATGTTACTAACCATATAAATCATGACAATATTATGCGTAAATTAAACTAGTACAAAGAATTATTCCTAACGTGGGAGAGAGTAGAGAATATACAACTCCGTTACCTCTAAAAAAGAGTCAAGAATATAAATCATTTTTACTATAGGTTAAAAGTGAAATTATCCTAACGTGTTGATCATACAACGATGATTGTGTCTGATATTTCGGGAAGAAAAAGGGAGTTAAAAGATAAAGGGGCTTCGAATAAGTCGTATGTTAAGTAAGCTTTGATGGGGAATATTACTGTTAAGTACGCTAATAACATCATACTAGTATAGTACCCCTTTATAGAAACCTAGAGACCACTCAATTAACTCTTTTCCTTTAGGATTCTCTTTGTTACATTGTTATCAGCTTTGTATGGAGCCCATTTCGAAAGGCCAACATCAATAATAAGTAATAATTGAATTAACTAAATTTGGATAGTTGAAGGCCATATTATACTGGTAATTGGGCTTGCAAAGTTTGGCTTACAACTGTACTTTATTTTAGTTAAGTCATGGAACTTCTGATCATCAAAATCAAAAAAATTGAAATCATTAATAATTACCATGATAAATTAAATAAACTATGTATGTATTCAATGGAGTACATGTTTAACAGTTGTGAATTATTTGTAACACTTTTACTTTTGCCAATTTTATGAACTACTTCTTATATCTTAACTTTAAAAAAAAAAATTACTAATTTTAATAATTTTTTTTTTTTCAATCACATATTTTGTACTTGAGCTCATTTCAACTTTTCTTATATGTTTTATCTGAACCTATTAACTCTAAAATAAGTGGAAGTAACATAATCTAAGAACAGCAATGAGCCAATGAGGGAATATAGGATTTCATCTATAAAATACTTACAGAATATAAGAAAAAGAATGATGGCATCAAAAAAAATTTAAAAAGATAACTAATTGTAATATTATTTATTTTTTTCACTCATATTTTGCACTAGCTTATATGAACTTTTCTTATAAGTTTTATCCGAACCTATTAACTCTAAAATAAGTGAAAATAACAAATCTAAGAACGGCAATGAGGGAATATAGGATTTCAATCTATGAAATACTTGTACAATATAAGAAAAAGATTGATGGCATCAGAAAATATGAATTATTTGAATATGAAAAATATGATACCCCATTTCACTATATTCCCATATACGTTAATTTGCTATATCTTATCTTATCAAAAAAAAGTATAGATATATGGACCCATAAAAAATTACTTGTACTTGGCTAATTTACTTCATATGAACTTTCCTCATTTCATTATATTTGAGCATTCAAATGTATTCTTCTTGTTGGAAGCTAGCAGAATTTCTGAATTACTATCAAAATGAAGTTTCCTTGATCATACAAGGCCAAAATAACGACATTTATTTCTTGATAAACAGAGAATTAAAAAAAAGGGATAAATAAAATAATTGACTTCAAAATAACAAATAAGGTGGACGTGCCGGAGTGGTTATCGGGCATGACTAGAAATCATGTGGGCTTTGCCCGCGCAGGTTCGAATCCTGCCGTCCACGCTTTTTAATTGTTTTTGGAATAAAAAATAGTATTGCTCTGAAATTAGAATTGGAAATATTTTCTTTCAAACTGAACATGATATTTGTAATGTAGTATCCATGGAATTACTTTCAAAAGAATTCTTATAAAATGAGATCCTTGTTGAAGTAATTCTTGCTGTCTATAATTATCTTTGTCACTTCACATTAATTATTGGCGTTATCTTATATTTCATACAATTAAACGCTTTTTTTTTTTTTTTTTTTCCTGTCAAAAAAAAAACTTGTATTTTTATTAGTAATAATAAGATCAAATAAAGTACATGCTACATTAAAAATCCCAATTCTAGTTTACCATTAATTTAGTTTAATTACCAACAATGTCGTCCTAAGTGTTCTTAGAAGGTCAACAAACAGCGAATTTCATCAACAATGTAGACCTGTAGTTGCTTCGTATGCAGTCCAACGCCGAACGAGCTTGCAACGTGAGTTTATAAAACTTTAAGTCACCCCAAAATAGCTTACCAACTAGAAAAAAATAGTAAACATATTAAAATAAAATTAAACTAAGCCGAGTCATCTAATTACCATTACCAAGACTATAATCAATGCGCAATTCTTACCATTAAGCCATGAAATTTTAAGAGTAGAATTAGACAGGGGCCGCGCGAACGCAGGCCCCCGCTATCACAAATTATGACGTAGACTCTCCCCGTTGGGGAGATCTTAGGCTGATGCGCTTCCGAAGTGCAATGGAGGCCATCACCCTAGGCCATGGGCCTTCTTGTTCGCCCATTGACCCCGTCCAGGTAAGTAAGTTATCCAGTGGCTTTGCTTTTCTTTTTAATCTTTCGCTTCCGGTAGTTATGCCTTCTTATTTCGATGTGGGATACATATTCTTAGTCAATACAGAATACTCTTAAACTTCAGCTGCAGTACTAATTCATCATTCATATGCTATGTTCTACTCCGTATATCATTTAACTTATATCTCACCTGGTAACGGGAACAAGTCGTACAACATCATGTTCATAAGAAACCGAGTACAAGCTTCCATCATTGATGTAAGTGTACCCACGTAATGTATTCTGCCTTTCTTACAAAATCCCTGCTTTCAATAGAGAGCCAACTACTATGAGCCATTTGTTTCATGTTTGGTGGTAGATTGTCCATTTCCTTAATTATACCATGTTACATGACTTACAATGCAACATCGAAAAAACATAATAAGCAAGGCAGAGCTGATGAGACATTGTACTGGAAACATTGTTCTTTCCAGTGTCGTGATCTCAATTGTCTTTGCTTCAATTTTTGTAGCATATGATAAAAATCAGTCTGGACTATAATGCAGCACAGTGGTAAAATCCCACATTAAATCAAAATATGAAATCACATGTCCTTCCTAGCTTAGCTCATGTTAATTTCCTCTAATCCTTTGCATGTATACACAAGTTTGCTCACCAATTTACAGAAAGTAGCTCTCAAAATCGTGCAAACCATGAGCATTCCGTATCTCAAACTCAAATCTATCTGCAAACCATAACGAAAATATTTTGCTTCTTCTTTCTAGATCAAAATGGTTTTAACGTTGCTTCACAGGCAATTGTCACTATGTCGCGGTCAAAGCCTCTCTCTAATCACAGTAATTAAGCTCAGATGTAGTATAAGGTCTAACTGTCTAAGTAATAGGATTACATGCTCTAATCAAATAGGATTACATGCTCTAAGCTCAAGTACTCAAAACAATGTAAATTAAACATTTATTCTCACTTTATTCTAATCAAATCAAATGCATCATTACTATTATCATTATTTACTGTAAAAATTTCACTGAGGATTGGTGGGGTGCGCCAGGCCCGTGCAGTAGTGCAACGCATGGGCGACGCTTGAAGACCCCAGTAGCAAGCTACTGTGATGGGACTTCCCCCTTAAAACATAAATTTAATATCGTTGTGGGCCATTGGCCCACGTATCAGATATTAAACTGATAAGAACAGATACTACACTTGATCTTAGCCAAAAGGCCGAGAAAGGTATGAGTTCTCTGTCATTGAAGAAATGTTTATGTATCGCTCCGTAGAGTTAGTTTTCTTGTTTTGTTCCGATGTGGGACTTTGCTTGCAAATGAACTTAACTTGGCCCAAACTGTTTAGAGGTATGTTATACACATTTTTTTTAAAGGGAAGGTATGTTATACAATTTTCATCAAAATACATATTTCCTTTTTGTATTTTTCCCGTAGATAAATAGAGAGTACTCTTTATGTTTTTGTAAGCACCCTAAATAAAGATGAAGTACAAATTTCTTTAGCCATCTATAAATATAAAAAAAAAAATTTAAAAAAAGATACTACGTATTTGGAACTTATGTAGTTAAACAATTCTAAGGAAATTTCACATGATTGTTTTTTTTTTTTTCTACTAATGTATAAGTCTCCGGCACTGGTTAGAGTCAAATATGTGAATAATGCCAAAATTCGGGATATAACAAAAAATAAATGAATGTAGTACTCATGATATAAAACACTGTGATTTTTTAATTTTATATTTGTTAGTTTTTTTTTTTATTAAACACAGTGAAAAAAATATTAAGCTTTCTTGCCTATGAAATCAAGCAACAATAGTAATATCAATACTCATGACTTATAATATCAGCGGGGATACATACTCTATAGGATGATATATTAGTATATTACCATACGGATAAAATTAACTCCTATCTTGTATGATTTGTGTGTGTATTTTTTTTAACCTAGTATGATTTTTTTTTTAACAAGAAAACTTCTACGGTGATCCTGTATGATTTGTGTGTTTTTTTAACTTCCATCTTATATGATTTTTTTTTTTGTTTTGGTTTTTATTTTCTTTTTGCAACATGTATCTTGTACAATTTGTTGCCATAAATAATAAATATCCACCTTGATTTGATGCTTTGGTGTCAATAAAGTGTAAGTTACCAGTTATGACCGCAAAGGTCTGCAATCCACACATAGGTACGCATACCCACCTATATAAGTAATGTGACTATGTTGCTGATCCAATCTATCAAACA
Organism: Chenopodium album; assembly: GCF_948465745.1. Classification (NCBI taxonomy): domain Eukaryota; kingdom Viridiplantae; phylum Streptophyta; class Magnoliopsida; order Caryophyllales; family Amaranthaceae; genus Chenopodium; species Chenopodium album. Next base: position 76,057,461 of record NC_137840.1, on the reverse strand, counting down.
ATATAAAATAAATATACACATTTCATATATTCCTTGGCAAATTTCAAAAAAATGCATTCCAACGGTCCATTTTCCAAGCTACCAATATTTTTCTTCCTCACTATAATTTTTACCATTCTTTCTTTGATCAATGCTGCTAATGTTATTTCAAATAGTTGCGAAAAAATCATACATTATGATGCAAATGTCAAGTACCACACTTGTGTAAAAGTACTCGAGTCGGATCCAAAGAGTGCTAACACAACCGTTGCACAACTTGGAACCATCGCGTTACAAATGGCCATATCCAACACCACGTCCATACTTTCAAAAATTGACACCATTGTCAACGATCCAAAAACCGACCCGTCGACAAAAGAGGGCTTGAAGGCATGTACTGAGATTTATACGGATGCTAAAAAGAATTTACAAGACGGTTTAACGGCTTTTACAAGTGGGGATTATTTGATAGCTAGTAATAAAGCAAGTGCTGCACAAAATGACCCTATTGCTTGTCAAAATAAGTTTGCGCAATCTCCTTTGACACAAGAGAATGGTGATTTTTTTCAATTGTCTTCCATTGCACTTGGTTTTGCCGATTTGTTAAAGGGAACGAACTAATTAATCATTTAGCATAAATGCATAATAATCTTAATTCTTAATAAAGTTTATTTTGTGGAAATTGGAATTCTCTAGTTAGGTGCAATTTTTTTTTTTTTTTTTTGTTTGTGTTGTGCTCATAAATATTGTATTATTTTCTCTACTTAGAGTACTTTCTAGGAGCAATTTTTACTGATGTATTATTTTTAGTGATTAAAACCGAATATCATTAATCAAAGTTATATGTGATTAATAAAATTAAAAAAAAAAAAAAAAAAAAAAAAAAAAAAAAAAAAACACTTCTACAAATAATTTATTTGACTAGTAAAGGTGTAACACTTAAAAAGTTGTTTGATGTTTAATCAATGCGGAGTAATCTCTACACCTTTAAAAGTTCTTCATTTTTGAAGGACAATTGTCACATAAAAAATTCAAAACAAAATGGACTTTGTACATATTACTTTATATGACATATTCATTAGTAAACATTTTCCATACTATATTTGTTGTGCTTGTACATATGTTTCTTTCTCAATGTCTTTTTGGATGGCCTATCTAAACTTTATTAATTTCTGGATTTTAAATAACATATTTATATTATTTTCTCAAATTATATTCATTATTTTAGAGATTACAATTAGAGCTGTCAAAAATTGACCCGACCTGAAATACCGACTCAAACCCGATTATTAACTGACCCATCTGAACCCGAAAAAATGGTGACCCATACCTGACCTGAAACAAACTCTAGACCCGAATTGACCCGAGTATGTGAGACCCGAACCCAAATATGAACTGACCTGGAGATGACCCGACCCGAATGTAACCCGTAAATTATTGACCTGTACCGAACTCGACTTGAACCGAAATTGACCCAAACCCGTTTTAACCCGTCAAAACCCGAATTTAACCCGACTTGTTACTAACCTGACCTGAATTTAACCCAACCTGTTACAAACCCGACTTAAACCCGAGAATGACCCGACCTGATTATAACCCACAAATTATTAACTTAAATTGAACCCGACTCAAACCCGAGAACGACCCGACCTGATTATTACTCACAAGTTATCGACTTGAACCGAACCCGACTCAAACCCGAGAATTACCCTAACCCGTTTTAACCCGTGAAAACCCGAATTAAACCCGACCTATTGTTCACCCGAATGTAACCCGACCCAATCCTGATAAGAAGTATGACCCGACGTAACCCGACTAAAGCATGACCCAACCCAAACCCGACCCGCATAAGTTATGGAATTAATCTGAATTGACCCGACCCGCTCTTACCGACCCAAACCCGACCCGTTTACCGAACTGACAGCTTTACCCGAAACCATCAAAATTTCTCAAAAAACGTGGATATTAGTCTTCAATTTTGGAATTTTTTTGACTTTTTTCACCCGGAAATAAAAATTGCATAAATGTTTACCATGGTCCCTTATACCCGGTGGGAGTCCAATTGGGTGGGTGGAACCATCCAATTTGACTTTAAACGGCCAATTTACCGAATTACAACTTGCACCGATTTCATTGATTTAAGCCTACCACGAACATTTATGACAACATATAATGATCTTATATGGTTCCAAACGGCATTATATGACCCCGAGTAAAACCTCAAGCTTTTTCAACACGAGGTCCCGAAACTACAAAAATTTGTCAAAAAGCGTGGATATTAACCTTTAATTTTAAAATTTTTTGAACTTTATTCGCCCAGAAATAAAAATTGCCGAAATGTTTACCATGGTCCCTAATACTCCCCCAAGAGTCCAACTGGGTGGGCGGAACAATCCAATTTTCCTTTAAACAACCAATTTGTCGATTTTCAACTTGCACCGATTTCATTAAATCAAGCCTACCACGAACATTTATGACAACATATAATGATCATAAATGGTTCAAAACGGCATTATATAACCCCGAGATGTATCCCCTAAAATTTAAAGGCTTTTCGACACCGGGCCCTCGAAATCTGCAAAATTTCTCAAAAACGTGGATCTTAGGATTCGTAGCCTTCAATTTTGGAACTTTTTTGACTTTTTTTTGCTCGAAAACAAAAATTCCCGAATTATTTACCATGGTCCCTAATACCCTCCAGGAGTCAATTGGCTAGGTGGAACCATCCAATTTGTCTTTAAACGACCAATTTATCGGTTTACAACTTGCACCGATTTCATTAACTCAAGCCTACCACGAACATCTATGACAATATATAATGATCATATATGGTTCCAAACGACATTATATGACCTCCAATGTATTCCCCAAAATCTCAAGACTTTTCGACACCGGGGCTCAAAACCTCCAAATTTTCTCAAAAAGCGGGACATTAACCTTCAATTTTGGAAATTTTTGCTTTTTTTTTTCGCCTGAAAATAAAATTTGTCAAAATGTTTACCATTGTCCCTAATACCTTCCGATAGTCTAATTGGGTGGGTGGAACCATCGAATTTGCCTTTAAACGACCAATTTACCGGTTTACAACTTGCACCGATTTCATTAATTCAAGCTTACCACAAACATTTATAACAACAAATAATGATCATATATGGTTCCAAACGACATTATATGACCTTAAGATGTATTCCTTAGAATCTCGAGGCATTTCGAAACCGGGTCCCGAACCTCCAAAATTTCTCAAAAAACGTGGATATTAGTCTTTATTTTTGGATTTTTTAGACTTTTTTCGCCCGGAAATAATAATTGCTGAAATGTTCGGAGTCCAATTGGGTGGGTGCAACCATCCAATTTACCTTTAAACGACCTACTTACCGGTTTATAACTTGCACTGATTTCATTAAATCAAGCCTATTACGAACATTTATGACAACATATAATGATCATATATGGTTCTAAACGTCATTATATGACCACGAGATGTATTCTCTAGAATCTCAAGGCTTTTCGACACCATGCCCCGAAACCTCCAAAATTTCTCAAAAAAACATGGATATAAGCCTTCAATTTTGGGATTTTTTTTTACTTTTTTCGCCCGAAAATAAAAATTGCCGAAATTTTTATCATGGTCCCTTATACTCTCCGGGAGTCCAATTGGGTGGGTTGAACCATCCAATTTGCCTTTAAACGACCAATTTACCGGTTTACAACTTGCACCGATTTCATTAAATCAAGCCTACCACGAACATTGATGGCAACATATAATGATCATAAATGGCTCAAAACGGCATTATATGACCCCGAGATATTTCCCCTATAATTTCAAGACTTTTCGACACCGGGCTCTGAATCCTCCAAAATTTCTCAAAAATCGTGGATATTAGCATTCAATTTTGTAATTTTTGACTTTTTTTTGCCCGAAAATAAAAATTGTCGAAATGTTTACCATGATCTCTAATACAGTCCGGGAGTCCCATTGGGAGGGTGGAACCATCCAATTTACCGGTTTACAACTTGCACCGATTTCATTAACTTAAGCTTACCACAAACATTTATGACAACGAATAATGATCATATATGGTTCCAAACGACATTATATGGCTCCGAGATGTATCCCCTAAAATTTCAAGACTTTCGACACCGGGTCCGAAACTTCAAAAATTTCTCAAAAAACGTGGATATTAGTCTTCAATTTTGGAATTTTTTAAAAACTTTTTTTAGCCCGAAAATAAAAATTGCCGAAATGTTTACCATGGTCCCTAATATCCTTCGGGAGTCTAATTGAGTAGGTGGAACCATCCAATTTGCCTTTAAACGACCAATTTACCAGTTTACAACTTGCATGAATTTCATTAACTAAAGCATACTACAAACATTTAAGACAACATATAATGATCATATATGGTTTCAAACAACATTATATGACCCCGAGATGTATCCCCTAAAATATCAAGACTTTTCTACACTGGTCCCCGAAACCTCCAAAATTTCTCAAAAAACGGGGATATTGCCGAAATGTTTACCATGGTTCCTAATACATTTCGGGAGTCCAGTTGCATGGGTGCAACCATCCAATTTGCCTTTAAACGACTTATTTACCGGTTTGTAACTTGCACCGATTTCATTAAATCAAGCCTACCACGAACATTTATGACAACATATAATGATCATATATGGTTCCAAACGTCATTATAGGACCCCGAGATGTATTCCCTAACATTTCAAGGTTTTTCGACACTTGTCCCCGAATCCTCCAAAATTTCTAAAAAAGCGTGGATATTTACCTTCAATTTTGGAATTTTTTTTTTTGACTTTTTTTCTTTGGAAATAAAAATTGCCAAAATGTTTACCATGATCCTTAATATTCTACGGGAGTCCAATTGGGTGTGTGGAACCATCCAATTGGATGTTAAACGACCAATTTACCGGTTTACAACGACCAATCTAATTAACTTGCACTGAACTCGACTTGAACCAAAATTGACCCTGACCCGTTTTAACCCGTCAAAACCCGAGTTTAACCAGACTTGTTACTAACCCGACCTGAATTCAGCCTGACCTGTTCCTAACCCGACCCAAATTTAACCCAACCTGTTACAAACCCGACCCGAAATCAACCCGACTTGTTATTTACCTGACCCAAATTCAACCCGACTTGTTATAAACCCGACCCGAATTTTACCAGACCTACTACTTACCCAACCCAAAAATTCAACCTGATTTGTTACTAACCCGACCTAAATTCAACCCAAATTGTTCTTGACTCGATTTCAAATCACCTTAAATGCAATTTAGACCACCTTATTATTGGTGATCAAAGCATTTTGTCTAGGGAGATCAAGTCGGTTCAGGCCAGCAAAAGAAAGGAGCATCATCCTCAAATTTAAGAGTTAAATATAGTATATATTTGTTGTATGGTCAAATGAGATAATTATCTTCCTAAATTATAAACTATAGTTCCCTAGTATATTGTCATATATATTATAGTCAAGGGAAATAATTGGATTGATAAAAATGATAATTATCTATTTATAATTAGTTGAATCCAAATATGACCTGACTTAGAAATGACCCGACTTGATTGTAACCTGCAAATTATTGACTTGAACATAACCTGACTTGAATCCGAGAATGACCTAACTTGGAAATGACCCAACCTGATCATAACCCGCAAATTATTGACTTGAACCGAACCGGACTTGAAACCGAGAATGACCCGACCTGATTATAATCCGCAAATTATTGACTTGAACCGAACCGGACTTGAAGCCGAGAATGACCCGACCTGATTATAATCCGCAAATTATTGACTTGAACCAAACCCAACAATGACCCTACCTGATTCTAATCCGCAAATTATCGACTTGAATTGAACCCGACTCGAACCCGAGAATTACCCTAACCCGCTTTAACCCGTGAAAAGCCGAATTAAACCCGACCTATTATTTACCCGACCCGAATGTAACCCGACCTAAAATCGACCCAAACCCGATAAGAAGTATGACTCGACGTGACCTGACTCAAGCATATATGACCCAACCCAAACCCGACCCGCATAGGTTATGGAATTAATCCGAATTGACCTGACCCGAGTTGACACGACCCACTCTTACCCGACCCATTTACCCGAATTGACAGCTCTAATTACAATATAACCGACTAGTATTAATTAATTTAACACGATTTTATGACAAAATAGTCCCCAAAAATGACACCTCTAATAAAAAGTTTGGCTTCTCCGATAGTTTTTATGTTAAATATTATGTGAAGGTGTAACATTTAAAAGGACGGCTTTTAAACTTGTAAACAATACACTATATTGTTTTTAAACTTTTACCTTTTTGATTAGTGATGAGGTCAAAACCGAAAGACTTCAAGGAAATTGTGCTCAAAGAAAAAGATGAAAAAAGAAATATTATTCTAATTTCAATCATATAATAGGTCAAAACGATTAACTAAAAACATGGAGGATGAGTGGATTATAGAATACATTTATATAATGTGATCACATTGATTGGTTTATATGGTATGAATTGAAAACGGACGTAATATTTTACATTTTTACAACAATGATTGAGCTTAAATGTCTTGGAATGAAGAAGTGCATTGAATAATAACCATATATGTGTGATTCCCACCTTAATTATCGTACACTAACTTAATTTGGATTTTAGAACACTCTTCCTCTATTTAAACCACCATTTTCCTAGTAATACTTAGATCTTAATTTTCTTTGTTCACCTTTTTCAAAGAACTTAAAAAAAAAATAAAAAAAAAAATAAAAAAAAATGGAGTGTTACGTTATGTCTCTAGTAGTATTCATCGTTTGTTTAACTTTTTCCCAAGCAAAAGCTACAAACCTTAACCTTATACCGGATACTTGCATGAAAATCTCAAAATCCGACCCAAAAAATATCAATTATGATTTCTGTGTCAAGGCATTGACATCGTATCGTCGGAGCACAAATCCAACCATTGATGAATTAGTAGAGATATCCTTTAAGTTAAGTTCATCTAAGGCACAATCCATTATAACAACCATTGCTAAACTCCGGAAAGACCCTAAGTTGAGCCCATTTGCCAAGAGCGCGTTGGGAACTTGTTCAGACCTGTATTCGGATGCTCAGAGTGATCTGCAAGAGGGGCTTGATGCTTTGAAGGGTAAGGATCTATCGACAGCTAATGTACGAATAAGTGCAGCCATGGATAGCGGTCCAGATTGTGAGGATACATTTAAGGAGAAGGAAGGAGAAGCGTCTCCTTTAACTAAGGAGAATTCTGAGTATTTTAAGCTAGCTGATATTTTTCTTGCCTTTACTGTCATCTTGAAAAAATAATTCTTAAAACGTTTTTGTATGAATAATTAATAATTCATGGTGTATTACACATTAGATTGATTGTCATAAACCCGAAACTTTCTCGGTTCGAAATAAATTTTGTTGTAATAAACCCGAAACTTTCTCATGTTAAGGTCATGATTGTCATGAGGTGTTTTGATTATAATGTAGCACAGGCTTTGGTCATCAGTCTTCCCTCATGCAAAGGCTTTTTAGTGTTAACATTTTCATAATATAACGTTTCTTTTGCTTGTTTCATGATGCATGAATAAAAATGTGCATGTTATTATTGTTATACGTTTCTATTTGACTCTTGTATGACCCAAGAACACCCTATAACCTCCATATAGCTTTGACGAAAAATTTTCAATAGCATACATGAACAAAAAAAAAAAGGGAGCAAAATCGCAAAAAAGAACAATTTCCAGCGCCAGCCTACAGCCGTTCACAGATTAAAAGCACCAACAAATATGAATAAAAACATCTTTCATGTCTTTGTCATGAGTGTACTCTGTTGCTTACTTACAACTGCTGCTATAACCAGCCTTTTACTCCCTGTCTGCAAGGAAATCTCTGAAGCTGACCCGATAAATGTCACTTACGAATCCTGCATATCAACACTTGGGTCGGATCCTCGCAGCCTCACATCAACTGCCCCACAACTAGCTACAATCTCCTTTGAGTTGAGTATATCAAGTGCCAAAGCCATTAATTCAACCATTGGCACGATCCTAAATCTCAACATAACCGGTCCTGTAGGAGAAAATGTATTGGAAGATTGCCAGGGCGTCTACTCGAGAGTTCCTGGTGATCTCGAAGCAGGTCTTGAGGCTATAAAAGCAGGAGACTTTGACACAGCAACAAGTGCAAGGGTAAGTGCAGCCATAAATGCTGCTACCACTTGCGGAAATAATATCAAGGAGAGGGTAGGGGAGATAGATCCTTTGAGAAAGAAAATTAATGATTTTCACCAGTTGGGTGCTATTTCTTTTGGTTTCATCAAATTGTTGCGGATTATAAATTGATCATGTATTAGGTTTATAATAATTTAATAAAATCTCGCTTTCTATTTGGGTTTTTGTAAAATTATTGATCCATAAAAAATTTACAAATCAATAATACCCGCCAAGAGCTAGTAATGAAAGCAAAAAATTACTTCATATAAGACAATCTAAGATCATCGCACCATATTCTGTCCCTTGCCTCAGGGTTCTTTACATATTCCTACCTAGCCAGCAAAACCTTTCCACTAGTCCAATCATTGGCATGGTTCACAAAAGACATGATGATTTAATTACGAATAATTAGTATAATTTTGAGTTTAGGGAGGAGAGCGAGGTACCTAATTAGTACTATCACCTACAGCTCCATCTTTGTCTGCCCCATTGCTCCCAACAACAACATTTGTAGAAGTGACACTATCCTTTACATTTGCATTATCCATCCCTTCAGTTTTCCGGAACCAACATTGCTCCATGTAATGCCCCCTCTTCTTACAAATGTTGCAGAACTTAAACTTCTTAACCCCGTCTGCTTCAGGACTAGCATGAGGAACTCCAGGCTTCTTCATTGGAATTTTCTGGGGTCCGAATTTCTTGTGGGGCTGAAGCACAGGAAAGTCGGCCCTAGGAACAAGAGTGTCACCTTTATGACCTTTCTGACGAGATTCCTCTTCTGCCTTCAGCTGATTCATCAACATCCATACAGGTAAGTTGTCTTCCTTCATCAACTGGATGCTGAAGGGTTTCCAAGATGGGGGAAGCTTAGAAATGATGACGTTCATATGAAACTTTTCCTCAACATACATACCCGAAGCAATAAGTGCATCCGCAATCTGATGGAACTCGTGAACTTGCTCAAAGATCGAGTTCTCTTCAGTTATTTGGAAATCAATATACTTCTTAACCAGAGAAACTTTAGCTCCATGTTCTTCCTGAAGATAGACGAGCTTGAGTTCTTCCCAAAGATCTTTAGCAGTGCCTGATTTCTCAGAATAATGTCTTAAAAGATTGTCACATAGGGAATTTAAGATGTTTTGACGACATATATGGTCATCATCCATCCATCTTTCTGCAGCAGATAAAGTCTCTGCAATTTTCTTGTCTGCAACTCCCAGCCCACTAGGGCATGGTTCAGAAAGCACGTAAGCAACCTTCAATTGGTTCAGATATAATTCCATTCGATCAGCCCATTGCTGGTAATTCTTACCATCAAAACGAATGACTTCAATAGGTACAAGTCTTCGGGGCGTAGAAGCCACAGTTGAAGTATCTTGAGTATGTTCTCTAGCGGCAATAAGTCTAGTTCTATGGTGTGCACCGTCTTTTTTAGTTGTTTCAGCTCCACTTTGTCCAAAGTAACCACCACCATTCTGTTTGTTTTTATATGCAGATGTATCAAGCTTATCAAAACCTTGTTTACTCTCAAGTTCAGATCTACAGAATACATCATGACATCCATGTCAATCGTCATTTCAGCCATATAAACATGCAGTAAGGAAGACTAAAAAGAAAAGCCTTGGAGAAATACATTTTCATACCGAAAAAGGACCAACCTTATTTTTGATTCAGCCTCTATTATAGCTTCATCAACTGCAGGGATGCTCTTTCGGAGAAGTGACCATTGGTCAGGAAATAAGTTGATGCCTAGCAACCCATCAGCACAAATTAGATGAAAGAGAAAGGACGAGATCTATAACAGCCACATCAACCACACATGCTTAACAACAGGAACTAATGACATGCATAGCATAGTAGTAATTATAAAAAAGATAATGAAGATCAAGAGACTATTATGAACTGTGTAACATATACTCCCTATGTTCCAAACTTCCAATATACTTCTTAGGTCAATTTTGCAAACTCTGAAAGGTACTGAATTATGATGTGAAATCACCATTTCCAGACATTCTAGTTAAAACTCGACTAGGTTTGACACTCGAGCTATTACTTTGGAACAAATAAAGTACCTTTTTGATGCATAATAATGCAATCTCCCTCCACTCATCAAACCATGGATTAACAATCAAGCAAACGAGATATCATACAATAAAAGATACGAATGCATAATAATGCTAGATAAGTTCGGCATAAAACTTTCCTCCTTCTGTAAGTTCCAACCAGTTCACTTCATTATCTTGTAAATTGGCACAAGTATATACAATAAATTTCATTTCTTTATCCTCCCAATTAAAGAGAGCTTCAACACTCACATTCAACATGAAAACTTTTTAAATGGAAAACTCAATAACCAACAAAAGGATGCTCGAATAATTGGTTCAAAGTTTCGACCTCTTCAAATGAATACATTACAGAACAACCAACTAGATAACCAAAATTCTCAAACTTTGGTCCACCTACCATATTCCCTTAACAAAGAACACACAACAAAATTCTGGACAAATCAACAATGTACATAAATAATATAATATCTTATTAATCTGAATGTTAATGCACAACACAGCTTACCAAGGAAGAGGAGGTTTATAATTACATTTATTTGGGGTTGGAATGACCTTCCCATCCTTCATAGATAACTCTCCAATTGAAACAACTGTTCTCCCTCCTGAATTTCTCACTGCTAAATCTCTCTTTTGTGACAACTACAATACATTCAACATTACTATAAAATTAAATAGTGCATAATAAATCACCAATTCAACATTAATTTCTGCAAAATTTAGGATTATGATCATAATTAAAAAAAAAATAAAAATAAATAAATAACATAAGATAAGATAAAATTTAAAATTTAAAATGTATAATATATAATCAGAGATTAAAATGCAACATTGAATTAATATCTAAGGTACAAAATTAGGGTTTAAAGCAAAATTACACTAAATTAAAAAAACAGAAATTGAATGAAAAATTACGAAAAAACCCACCTTGCAAATAACTCGACATGAATCAAGAAGCTTACTTTCTGAGTTTGGTAATGGAGTTTCTTTGTGGGGTTCATTAATGGAGGTGGAGGGTAAATTAGGGGGCAAAACGGTGTCGTTTTGAGGATGGTCGGAAGAACGTAAGAAAGATTCGATGATTTGTCGGATGAAAAATTTGTGGGGCAAATCGGAGAGGTCGAGGTTGAGTTTAAGGGAGGCAAGATGTCGGATTTGTTTCTCAGTGAGGGAATCACTGTCGGAGGAATTAAGGATGTCGGTGACAGTGACGTGGATTTTATCGGCGGTGTCAACGTCCATTTTAAGTAGAGGAGCTGAGTGTGAGGAGGTTGGAGAGAGATTCAGGTTTGAGGGGATCAAGTATTGTACTTTCATGGTTTTAGTTTCAGACTTTCAGTTTGAGTTTGAAAGAGAGTGGAAATAAAAGAGATTGCCATATCAAAAGGGTTTGACGATTTTGAAACTATGATTTATAAACAAGGTCCCACCTAGATTCGAACTCGGGTTTTGTTGTTTCGTCTGTTATATACACCTAGGTGTAAATGAAGCTCCTTTTCCGATTAATTTTGGGATAAAAAAGTACTCCGTACATGATACCTTCAATCAAAACTCAAGTGATTTGATAAGATAGGGCCTTAGTAGTGACACTGTGAGAAAAGCGGCATTATTGTCAAGTATCATAGACAATTTTCTAGTAAATCGAAAAAACTAGTACCAAGTTATAGGACTATCATTTTCAAACAAAGTGTAACCTTTTTAAGCATAGGAGTCAGTCCAAACCAATATTTATATGTTTACAAGAAAAAAAAAAAAAGACACGCTTATATTAAGCTATTGCTAGAACAACTCTTAAAATGTATCATAGATAGAAATGAGGGGCAAGTCTTGGTTTAGCCAAAGCCATTAGAGGTTGAGCTTTAGGCATAGTCATCCCATAAACTTCCTTGGTATCAATCTCCTCTGGCTTCATTCCATCAGGTGGCAACCAATCAAATGCATGGAAAAGCCTAGCTAATCCCATTAATACAAACACTACTCCAAGTGGGGCCCCTGGACATCTTCTCTTTCCCGCACTAAATGGTAATATCTTAAAATCAGATCCATGACTGATCTCAACTCTACTCCCATCCAACGGCCAATGTCTTTCTGGATAGAATTCCTCTATATTGTCCCACACCATAGGATTTCGCCCTAGTCCATGTGTGTTGATGAAGACACGTGTCCCTTCTGGGATGTCGTACCCATTGATTGTGGTGGGACGTAGTGATTCGTGTGGGATTAAGAAGGGCCCTGCTGGATGCATGCGAAAAGTTTCTCGTACAACACAACGCAAGTAATTAAGTTGTGGAAGATCTGATTCTAATACCATTCTGTTGGGTCCCACAATTGTGTCAAGTTCTTGTTGGATCTTATGAAGGACACGTGGATGCTTTATTACTTCAGCCATTGCCCATTCGTTTGTCACAGCTGATGTGTCTGTTGCTGCAGCTATCATATCCTATTTTCAAGTAATTGTGTGAATAATGATTTTAAAATAGGAAATTTTGTCAAAAACCTCCTTTTAAAAGCATTTTTTTGTGAAAAACCTCCTTATAAATTTTTTTTTTGTCAAATCATACCTTAATCAACTTTTTTTTTTTACAAAATCATACCTTATGACGGAAAACGGGGTTTGACCCCGCTTTCAAGCATTGACCACCAACATGTTTAACGAAAAACCACCACCAAAATTAACCCACCACCAAAGACCAGCCACCACCACCACCAAAGACCAACCACCACCAAAATTTTCCCCAAATTAACCCACCACCAAAGACCAGCCACCACCAAAATTTTCCCCAAATTAACCCACCACCAAAGACCAGCCACCACGCCCACCCCCACAACACCCACACAAACACCAACCCCACCAATCGACACCAACAACAGTCGCAGAACCGACTACCGCACGCACCACCTCCAATCGCCACCAATTCGAGCCAACCAGACCTCGCAACTCGCCTACCCCCACCTGCCCAACCACTCCCTTCACAGCGACAATACCCTAGGCGGTGGAGATGAAGGTTGCTAGGGATATTGGGGCTTAATTGGTGCGAATTGGGGTTGCAGTTGGTGCGGTGTTGCAGCGGTGGAGATGGAGGCTTCTGGGGATTGATGTTGTTGTGCTTGCGCGGAGATAGGTGGTGCGGTGGAGCAGGTGGCGGTGATGTGGTTGCGCGGAGATAGCCACCGTATTAGGAGGGTTATGGTTGCGGTGGGAAGAGGAAGGAGAGTGAGGGTCGTCGACGGGGTTCTGGGGCTGGGATAGCGTCACTGACGGGGGGGACAAGGAACCCTAGACGCTGGCAGGAGGTGGTGGTGGACTGTGGTGGTGGTGGACTGGTGGGTTTGGGTGGTTTTCCGTTGAACACGTGGGTGGTCAACGCCTTAAAACGGGGTCAAACCCCGTTTTCTGTCTAAAGGTATGATTTTGTAAAAAAAAATTGATTAAGGTATGATTTCACAAAAAAAAATCTATAAGGAGGTTTTTGACAAAAACATGCTTTTAAAAGGAGGTTTTTGACAAAATTTCTTTTAAAATATGCGGTGATACAATGAGGAAGTTGAAACTAATTAGATGTTTACGATAAATGTACTCCATGTCGAGCAATAAGAATACACATTCAAACTAATTCTCCTAATTGTATCTTGATAAATTATATTTGGATTAATGTTATTGTTGTTGGTAACATTGATTTAACTCCACTAACAAAATTTTCTTTCTAGAATCTTTTTCCTTCGATAGTAAATAAACTTCTCTTTGCTTCACTATATAAGTCAAAATCATCATCAATTTCTTATGCTTGCATATTTTTTTTTTTTTTAACATGATATTTTACTTTTTTTTCTTAAAACAGTTGCTAAGTTTAGCGTTTGTGGATCCCATGACATGAATGGAACAATATTTTACTTATCAAATCTACTACTACCTCCGTTACATATTATTTGCAACGATTAGACATTTTCCCCATCTCATTTATGTCATATCGTTGCAAATAATATGTAACGGAGGTAGTATTTTACTCAAGTAAGGCAAGGGTACCTGGATTAGAGCTTTGATTTCCACATCTTCCAAGTGTGTCTTTCCATCTTCTCCAGGCAAGGTCAACAAAACATCCACAAAGTCCATTTCTCCATCATCTACTCCCAAATCTTCTCTTATTTTCTTTGCCCTTCTATGCTCCTCAATTATCTTGGTATGAAAATCATCAACCCTTTTCTCAATCTCTCTCATTTTCTTCTCACACCCATATGGATCAACCCACCTCCAAATTGGCAAATAATCACCCAAGTAAATCAAGCCTAATAGCCAAAACAATTCATGTGTTATGTGCATGAACTCTAGGGCCTCTTGTGGACCCGCCGTTCCAGCTCCAAAGTATTGCTTCCCTAACAACATCCTAGTTACATTGTTCATAGAAAATGAGCCCAACACATCCCTTAAGTTAACCGCCTTATTTCCTTGGGAACGACCCCATACATCTTGAATCAAATGTTGGGCTTCTTCAGCTCGATGATTCACAAAGAGCTCGAGTCTTTTAGTCGTGAGCAAGTGCTCCATGCAAATCCTTCTCATTCTTTTCCATTTCGGGCCCATTGGGGCTAAGGCCACATCGCCACTATTATAGGCTAGGTGGGTTGCGGCTAATGTTTGTGGTCGAGAGGCAAAAACCTCATCTTGTCGAACCAATATTTCACGTATGATTTCTGGATCATTAGTGGTTATGGCACCCACATTGCCGAGCTTTAGGTAAACCAAGGGTCCATATTTCTCACAAAAGGAGGCGAAGTCACGGTGAGGAAGTGGACCTAGTTGAAGAAGGTTTCCAAAAAAGGGCCACCTTGGTGGGCCAGGTGGGAGCTTGTGTGGTGTATGTAAGTTGAGCTTAAGCCATTGGTATATGACCTTTGCAGCAAGATATGAACAAAGCAAAACTATTGCTATAGTTCTAAACTCCATCAAATAAAAAATAGTTAGTACTAATTATTACTTAATTATCATCTCCACTAAAAGCTTTAATGGTTCAAATCAAGATGATTGCTTTTCTTAATTAAGGCTGGCTACATGGATCATGCTATGTTAGTGGGCATTCTAATAAATCTCCTATAAAGATGTTAAGAAACAAATTATGCGTGCTTAGAAAATTAAGGGTGGATAGGAATTAGATAAAGTGCATGAACCATATTTTAAGATCAATATCTCGTAGTAAATTATTTAATGAAATTATATAATTATGTTTAGGATGATAAAATTTAAAAATTATCTTTTGAATGATGTAATTTACTATGATATTTTTTATAATGATAAATTCATTTTTTGAGTAATACATTTACATAACAGTTTCAGGATGATATAATCACTTTAGTAGTAATATAATCACATTTCGTATAATATAATCACATTCGTATGGTATACTAGAAGATTGGGTCTACAATAAGTTATTGTAGACCGGGTCTATTATAGTCTTTACCTAAGATCAAACAATCCAATAAAATAACAGGGATATGAAAATTGAGAAAAAGGCGAGATATTTAAGATTTTCCCATTATGCCCTTTGACTTTATTCATTTGTGTGAAGATGATACATCTATATATACAAAGATTTTATGGAGTATTAAACAAGAATAAAATCAACCTAAAACATTATTAAGTCAAATTAAGTTCGTTTATAGTTTATACAACTAGCATAGTGCCCGTGCGATGCACGGTTTAAAAATCAAATTATTAAACCCGTAGGAAAAATAAAAATAAAAACAAAGGTAATTCATTTACTATTAAAGGACTTGGTTACTAATGGTCAATAAAAAATAAAATAAAGGAACGTTATTTGAATAGTATTTTATGTTGTTTAAATTTCTTTTAATTTTTTATAATGTTATTTTATTAAATAAAAAATAATTGAATAATACTCCACATAGCTATATAAGAAGTAGATTAATTTATTTATATCTCCTGTTGAGAAAAAACTAAAATTTTCTTATCATACCATCCGCATCAATAGCTACAATCAATCTAATGTATAAATGTTTTATTTACCCGTCGCACTCATTAAATCTATAGACACAATAATAACCTTATATTTGACCTACTAGAACATATATTTTCCTAAGTTAGCCATCGTGCCAAAAAACTATATATTATATAATAGTCACATATATAACCAACAGCTGATTAAATATAGTATACAACACAAATACTTCGTATATAGGTATGGATACTGATAATTTTATATAGATAAAATATACGGAGTATATATTACTAAGATTTATCCCTACCTTAATTATAAAAAGGTTAACAAAACTCTTATAATAGTGCATGGACATTTATATATCTACTAAAAATGTTCTTTTTACATATATTTTCCCCCATTTAATTTTAAAAGCCTTAAAATTGTCTCTTGAATTCGCTAAATTGATTTAAAAGGTTATGTTTATTTCAATATTTAAAGTCATTTACTATTTTCATTTCCTTTTGTTTTAATTTTTTTATTTAGAATTTATTAGACTATTAGGTTTCAAGATCGAAGTCAATATTTTTTTACCGTACAATTACTAAATCAAAGTCGCTCAACTAAAGTTTTGGACATTGCATAGCTACACAACATCCAACACATTTAATGATTACATGCAAATAATTTTAATAAAACTACACATTCGATATAAGTTATTAAACAATTTAACTATATATACATTTTGACAGGTTTATATATTTCATATTAACAAAAATTTACAAATGTTATTATTATATTTTGAAAAAAAATTTAAATTTTGGAGTTTTGTATAAGATAGATAAAGGATAAGTTAAAACCTGTCATATATGCATTGAGTTTTGGGTGTTCTATCCGGTTCACCCTCTGGGCTAATCCAGATTTGAGGATCAGTTCTAGGTTATTAGGTTTCATTCTCTTTCCGATTGTTGTTGCAGGGGAGCGAACACAGGTCCTCCCTACCTAGTGTAGTCTCAGTCACCACTACGTACACCAACAACCAATTGGTGTAGTGATGATCGGGACTACACTTGGTGTGGAGGACACGTGTTATAAAATATTATATTATATACATATACTTTTTATATTATAAAAAATATTATTATGTATAAAACAACATAAATTATTGCACATGATTGTTGTATATCTAGTGTAGTACATGAGCAATGCACGATTTTTGAATCAAAATGTTAGTTTTTCTAAAAAAAATTCATAAGTAATAGCATTGTTATTACGAATATTACAATTTAAAACATGAGTAATAGTTATAATACATTTTATATCTATCCCTTTTCCGTCAAATGTCTAATTCAATTTAACTTTTATTCTTCTTGTTTAGATTGGTTATTGGTTCAGTTTTTTTTTTTTTTTTTTTTTTTTTTTTTTTTTTTTTTTTTTTTTATGAAAGAAAAACAAAAGGTCATTGTAAAAGACATTGTATAGAAAATGAAAGGCCGATTAAAATTAAATTTATGTTCAAGATTATGTATTTTTTTTTCCAAGACAACATTTCGGCTCAGCATTCAGTATTTGTCAAGGAGTACAACAAACGATAAAAGTAATTTTTACACTATTTTGTATCTTTATCAAAAACTTTTGTATTCATCCGATTACTTGAATTGAATATAAGATAACTTGTAGACTATTTTGGGTAAATTTTATCAATAAAGCATAAATAACTTTCATTCATTACAAGGTAGCTTTTATAATAGATGCACAATATTTTATTGTACATCTGATTTTTTTTAAATGTTTGTATTGATTTCATAATTGACGTCAAACTAAATTCTATCGATTTTATTTAATTTTCATATAAAAATAACAATATTAGCTTTTCAAAATACGAAATATTTTTTTTCCTTAATTATGCCACTTTAATCATATTGCTTCAA
Organism: Chenopodium album; assembly: GCF_948465745.1. Taxonomy (NCBI): domain Eukaryota; kingdom Viridiplantae; phylum Streptophyta; class Magnoliopsida; order Caryophyllales; family Amaranthaceae; genus Chenopodium; species Chenopodium album. The sequence goes on along the minus strand of NC_137840.1, from coordinate 76,039,325 downwards.
ATTAGTTATTATTCTTTAACTTGACTATAAATAAAGATTGGAAAGACTTTATGGATTATTTAGTATTGGAAAGTATATATTTATTATAAAAAGATTAAATCAATATATATGTTAGGAAATCATGAAAATCTTATGCATGTATAGAAACTTGCTTTTATTGTTTGAAGTTTAACAAAAATAACTATGCTTCAATATGTAAACAGTAATTATATAGATATATTTTATACATAAAATAAGCTAATGAGAGAGTGACATTTGTCATTCTCACATTGAGGCGCTTGTCTTTTAGTATAATATATAGATAGATTGGAGTTGGTTACACATCTACGCCTATGGGATTCTAATATATAGGAAGGTTAATTAATTTTATTTTCATGACATTATCCTTACTTCCTTAGTACTACAACTTTGGCAAGGTTTTATTTTATTTTTTCCCTTTTGTTTACTAGTTATAATTTTTGTCTTTGTATTTTCATAACATCCTTGTTAAAAATATACGAAGTAATGAAGTATATAGTACTATAACTTTTGCAAGGTTTTTTTTTATTTTTTTCCCCCCTTTTTCTTTACTAGTTTTAATCTTTGTCTATTTATCATTTGCGACACATAATTTTGACCAACATTATGCTTAAAAAAAGAATAAATACAACAATAATTTCTAATGTAAGACAAAGTAAAATTAAGCATTAACCAAGCATTAATGACATCAATGACACATAATTTAATATAAATTCTTAAATTAACCCTTTAAGAAACATATCCACATAGTTTATAACCAACCATTTTCTAGGATAGTACATATATTGAACATATTAATGTAATGTTTATAAAAATTAACCGAATTACCTCGTTTTGCGCATTAAAAAACATAACATAAATGAAACCGACCCTTAAAATAAGGCATTTACATTAATTTTTTCCCAATTCTAAGCTCAATTTGAAACCTGAAAAACAAAATAACCCTAAAAAACCTTTTCAAATATTTGTCGACCCGCAAATCGAGGAAAATAGGATTGGGTGACAATTAATAAATTAATAACACTTTTAGGCCGTAATTTGCAATTTTTTTTAAAAAAATGACTACAATTTGCAAAATAAATATTTTAAAGGAAATTTTGTCTAGAACTACCCTAAAGATAGAACATTTGTGAACAACTACCCAATTTTTTTTATTTGTTTAGAACTACCCACAAGTTACAAAACGTTTGGGCAACACTACCCATTAATGTTTTCCGTCCAATTAAAACGTTATTGGGCCTACTTTTTCACTTTTCCCACTTAATTAACTCCCCTAATTACCTTCTCTCTTCTCCCTAATTAACTTCCTCTCCATTCTCACTCTATAATCCAAAAGATTATACTCAATCAATTGAACACAAATTCACAATTATTCAAGTAATGTTTCACACTTTCCTTTTAATTCATTGTTTATTGTATTTGTATACAAGTTTTAATTGAACGCAATTAACATAATTAGGGTGTAAATTAGGGATTCGAATTAGGGTTTGTGGGTTCAAATAAATTTGGGGGTTTTGATTTCTAGGATTTAGGGGTTTAATTGAGTTATAGGTTTCACTTATTTTGACTTTGAGATTGAATTCAATTGCACTTCAATTACTAATTGGCCATTGCAGTTGGTAGTAGGGATGTCAGTGGGGCGGGTCAAGTAGGAGACCCGCCCCATCCCCGCCCCAATGGGGCGGGGATGGGTCTCGGTTTGGCGGGTGGTGGGGCGGGGATGGGGATAAAAACTAGGGGTGAGCATGGGACGGGTACCCGTACCGTTAGTACTAACGGTTCGGGTACCCGATAACCAAAATCACTAAAAGTGATACCCATAACCGGAACCGATAAGTTCGGGTACCCGGACTTTGGGTACCCGGAATTTCGGATCGGTTATCGGGTACCCAATAAGATATCCAATAATTATGATTAAACTTAATTATGTAGTTATTATGATATAATTTACAACTAATTAACAACAATACCATATGATCTTGACCAAATTATTAATAACATTACTAATCATTGATATTATAAAGTGATTATGAAGTAAAGTAAAAGTTTAGATTTATATTAATAGATTTAAGTAGGGAAAAAAAGCAAAAAAAATGCTTATCGGATCGGATCGGGTAACCGTTAATTTTATAATGATACCCATAACCATACCCGATAACAAATTATCGGAACGGGTACCCGAACCGTTATGGTTATCGGATCGGGTACCCTAATTTTCGAAACAGTTACGGATCGGATCGGTTTTTCGGGTTTTCGGTTTTTCGGGTACTTTTGCTCAGCCCTAATAAAAACTATACCCACCATGGGTGATGGGGCGGGGGTGGATTTTAAGTTGTACCCGCCCCATCCCCGCCCCGCCCCACTTCGTACCCGCCCCATCCCCACCTCATACCCACATCTATATATCTTTTAAAGCAAAATTACATACTTTTATTCTATTTATAAAATAATTATAGGAAATACAATATTAATTATAATACTTTGTACGACACTTATATTATAACACAAAAATGTGTATAGAATGTTTTATTTTATAATTCGTATTAATTATGTAAGATTGTTTATTTGAGATACGGATATTAGGTGGATCTTGGGTGGGGATTAGGCGGGTCTTTGGTGGGGATTAGACGGGAATGGATATCCAAGTGGGGGGTGGGGCGGGGATGGTTTTGGAGTTGTACCCGGTGGGGCGGGGATGGGGATGACAATTGGACCCGCCGCGGGGATGGGGATGGGGATGGGGATGAAAATATTAGGTGGGGATGGGGATGGGAAGGCCAACATTCGCCCCGCCCCACCCCATTGACATCCCTAGTTGGTAGGATGTCTAATTGGTCATTGTAATTGATAGGATGTCTAAATTTGGGGGTTTTAATTTCTAGGGTTTAGGCACTACGTGGAAAAATGAATTTGGCACCGGTTCAAACCCGGCCTAAGGCACCGGTTTGAACCGGTGCCAATGTGGGGGGTGCCAAAAAGGGGTTTAAAAAGGCACCGGTTCAAACCGGTGCCAAAACTTGAAATAGGCACCGGTTAACCGGTGCCAAAAAGTACCAAAAAATTTTAATTCACAACTTTTGGCCCCGGTTAACCGGTGCCAAAAGTGCCCAAAAAATTAATTTTTTTTTCTTAAAAATTAAATAAACTAAAATGAAATGAGAATACAAAATATAAATCAAATATCACAACATATAAATCAAATCTGTTCAATATATATATAATAAAAAAAAAAATTGCAGTATAGATCAATAAAAAAAATTACAACATATAAATCAAAATAAAAAAATTACAACATATGAATAAAAAAAATACAATATAAATCAAAATAAAAATTTACAACTTTACAATAAAAAAAACCCATACAACATCTAAATCAATATACTTGCATCTTGATTCTTCAATTTAAGATCTAAGTACCTGCACCAATTAAAACAACCAAAATAAATTGATTAAAATGAGTTAATTAAGCTGCGAAAAATCGAAAAATAAAAATATAAAAATAAAACCCAGAAAAAAAATCGAATAAAATAAAAATCAAAATAGAAAATCATAAAAAAAAAAAAACACAGAAAATAAATAAAATTAAACTCGATTAAAAAAAACCCCAGAAAATAAATATAAAAAAATAAAATCCAGAAAATAAATTAAAAAAACCCAGTATTCGAAAAAAACCCAGAAAACAAAAAAAAAATAAAATCGAAAAAAAAAATTGAAATCTGAAAAAAAAATAAACCCAGAGATCGAAAAACAAAAATGAAATCGAAAATAAAATAAACCAAGAGATCCAAAATCAAAAATGAAAATCGATAAAAAAAAAACCCAATTAGAAGAGAATTGAAATGGGAAAAAAAAAACCTAAAAATCACGAAAATAAAAACCCTAACACCGCATGCATTAACCCAAAATAATCAATTATTTTAACAGAAAATTAACCCAGAAATCGAAATTGAAATCGAAAAACAAAATCAAAATCGGAAAAAACACAATCAAAAAAGAAATCGAAAAAACAAAATCCGAGAAATAGAAAAAAAAAAAAAAACAAAATCGAAATGCAAAACCCAGAAATCGAAATTTAAAAAATCAAAATCGGAAAAAAAAAACTATTAAATTCGAATAATCAATCAAAATCGAAAAAATTGAAAATAAAAAAAAATTGAAATCGAAAAACCCAGAAATCGATTAAAATGTTAAAAAAAAACCAAGAAATCGATTGAAAAACCTCAAAATCATTGTTGCATGTTGTTGTCGTCGATTTGTTGGTGGTTTTCGAATTGTTGGAGGAGGTAGATCGGCGAAAGATGAAGAATGAAGGAGGTAGATCGGCGAGAAAGAGGAGGAGGAGGAGAGAGAAAGAGGAGAGGAGAGGAGAGGAGAGAGAAAGAGGAGGAGGAGGAGAGAGAAAGAAGGGAGGAGAGTGCGACCGAGAAAATTAGGGTTAGGGGGGGTTTTTATAAGGGCGTTTTTTTTTTATATTTAAATGGACCGGTTCGTAAAGGCACCGGTTCAAACCGGTGCTCTTTTTATTTTTGGCACCGGTTTGGGCTGAACCGGTGCCTTTTCTATTTGTGTAAATTTGCGCCCAATTTTGGGCCGGTTTAGGGCACCGGTTTGGCCTGAACCGGTGCCTTTATGGGGGTGCCTTATTGTATTTTTCTACTAGTGAGGGGAAGTTAATTAGGGAAGAGGGAGAAGGTAATTAGGGGAGGTTAATTAGGGAAGAGGGAGAAGGTAATTAGGGGAAGTTAATTAAGGAAGAGAGAGAAGGTAATTAGGGGAGTTAATTAAGTGGGAAAAGTGAAAAAGTGGACCCCATTAACGTTTTTTTGGACGGAAAACGTTAATGGGTAATGTTATCCAAACTTTTCTTAACTTCTGGGTAGTTCTTAACAAATAAAAAAAAAACGGGTAGTTGTTCACAAATGACCTTATCTTTAGGTAGTTATAGACAAAATTTCCTATTTTAAATGGACAATTTTTTTTTATTTTTTTAAAAAAAAAAAAAATTGAAAAACAAATGTCAATCTTATAAAGCGAGTTGCCAAGTTATTCAATTTTCTACTCTTGTGAGCATTTTCCCCTCAACTTACTCTCATAGCCGCCGGTAACCCCTGCTCCGCTGTACCAACCACCCTGCTGCCGCCATTCTCAATTCTTCTACTGTCTAATTTGCTGTGATTTAAATTTCATGGAAAAGGTTAGAATACTTTAAAGTTTGTATTTGATATCTTGTTCTCTAATTTTGCTTTAATACAGTCTAATGATTCCTGGTGTTGATTAGGGGGACTATTGTTTTGTGACACAATTATGATTTTGGGTTTGTTTTACTTGCTAATTACTCTGTACATTACAAATATGATTATTACTTTGCAAATGATTATAGATTGTATACATGGTAATTATTCAAATACATATGCTGATTGTGAAATGCTAGATTGTGGAAATTGATTTTGTAGGTTGTAATTCAAATTGTAAATTGAACTATGGTATAGAACTTTGATTTTCTGTAATTGGTTGATTTTCCATTGATTACTTATTATATTTATTGGACAAAACATGTTTACTTGTGAAAACCTATACATTTTGCTGAGTTTAGAATTTATAGAGCACTTCTTGTATTGCAAGTGATGATGTTTTGCTGTGCAAATGAAATTTTGCAAAGGCCAAGGCCTGTCTCGGCGTCTTCTCTATGTACGAATAATTTGATCAAGATGAAAAAAAATATATAGGGATTAACTTATGAACTTCCCTTGTGCAATGTTATAAACCCGCATATCGAGTATTTGCTTGCTAAACAACCACCACTAGTGTATAGTGTATAGAATGCCTATGTTATATGCTTCATACTTGTACTACATAGTCTCTATTTATTTGTAATGCTTTGTTTGGATTTGACTTGTAGAGGTTGCGCTTCTTTAAATTGGAGTTGGTGATGCTTCTGCGAAAATTTCCTACTACATTTTCTCTTTCTAAAAGATTCTTATCAACGAAGAACACTCATGACCTTGCTTCCTCCATTGCGGAGTTCAATAAGGTATGCCAATGACCTATATGGTTGCTTACTATAATACATATTAAACAAATATATATTGGATCCTATATGAAATTTGCACTTTGTATGCTTAACTTGTAATTAAGTGCAATAGTTTTGAAGAAAATTCTACTGAATGATGTATTGAAAGTTAAAGAGTTTTTGTTAAATTTATATGAAAATGTTTGATTTGATTAAATTAGATTACATTTGGAGGTTTTGTTTTCATAAATAACATAATTAAACCCTATTGAGCTGTCAATTTCCCATGTCTAGATTTTTGGATTTTTGTGGTTTGTTAATTGACACAATGGATGATTAATGGGTATGAATTGTAGTTTGATATGATGAGATTTATGTTCAATAAATTTGTACATCATTATGCTTTCTTCTTTGTATAGCAATACTATTTTCCTTTTTGATACTTAACTTAGGATGCTTTCTCATGTAGTGTACTAAGTGATGTTTATCCGAATTTATGAGTTTAGGAACTGGAAGACATATTTGGTGAACCTCCTTCATCAGCAGGCCCTTTAGGTTCAAGTGGTTCTGGAGATGTAACTCAAGATACTCGGTTTTCAACTTCTGAAGTATCTGAAAAAGTATGTGGACTAACCCATATTGGAAAGCAAGGGGAGGCACAAATGGTGGATGTCTCTCCCAAACAAAACACCAAAAGAACGGCAGTTGCCAGTGGCAAAGTTGTATTGGGAAAGGAGGTGTTTGATTTGGTGTCAGCAAACCAATTAGCCAAGGGAGATGTGCTTAGTGTGGCCAAAATTGCAGGAATTACAGGAGCAAAGCAAACTAGCAACCTTATCCCACTTTGCCATAACATTAGCCTGTCACATGTGGATGTTGATTTGACTTTAAATCACCGGGATTACAGTGTCAATATCCACGGACAAGCCTCAACAACGGGAAAGACTGGGGTCGAGATGGAAGCTCTGACTGCTGTCAGCATTGCTGGGCTAACCATTTATGATATGTGCAAGGCTGCCTCAAAAAATATTGAAATATCAAATGTGAGGCTCGAGCTTAAAACTGGAGGGAAGAGTGGGGATTGGTCCAGGGAGGAGTAATGCTGTTCAACAACTAGGTGAGTTATACTAACTAGACATTGCTTTAGTGCTTATATTGCTGCAACTTGCAAGCAAAATTTCCATGCTGATAATACTGAATATAATTAGAAGATATGGTTACTGAATGTTATCTCTGTTCCCAGTTGCACATTTCAACTTGTCTGTCCATTTTTTATAAAAAAAAAAAATTAGCCTAATGCATTTTAATGTCGTCCCTCTTTTCATACATTATATTGAGATCTTGAATGCATGTATGCACTTGGTGGCTGTGGTTGAAACTACTAGTTTCATACAGGATTGTTTATATACAACACAGACATAGAAGCCTAACTTTATATAGGTTCAAACACGAAGCATTTAGGGGTATGCGTGAAAGAGTAGGGTCTCCTAAAGGATAATTGGAATTTGAGGAATTGGGGAATATATCTGACTGACACACTAGCAAGGGTAGGGATGAGGAATAGAGGTTTCATATCTGTCACAGTTTATCACCACCTTTCAGTTTCATTAAAGTTTTCAAAAATGATTTTTATCGGAGCAGTTTTTGGTCCAATGTAAACTATGATTGGTGTCAGGCTTGACAACTAAGGTGCAAAGGATTGTCAATGGTGGTGATTTCTTACTTTGGCTTGGAGCACCTTGGAGGCTCTCCTCCATTGTTTATCTAGATTAGCTCTTACATGACTTGATTTTAGGACTTTCTGAGGCAGCTCTGGCCTAATGGATGCATTTTTGATTTGACGAAGAAAGATGTACTTAATAATTAATATAATACAAAGTATGATGATGAGGTCTGGTCCTTAAGCATGATGTTATTATCACTCTAGACTCAAGTACTCATATATAGGCCCACTTCCAGCCTTGGATAGTCCCTTACATTCAGAAATAAATTATCACATTGTTTTCACCATTCATAATTGAAGATGGACCGTCACAATGGTTGGATCATTCAACTCTTTCTGCATCACTCAGCTTTAGTACAAGGATTCTACCATTGCACAATGGTAGTTTATACAGAAGTGTGTGTATTCTTAGGTGTTGGTGGGTGAAGCACACATATCGGATCTATGTACCTTTAGTTCTTACATCATTGGGATGCCATGTGCATGCTATATGTTGCAGTTGTAGGGCGTTTTGAGAAATTTAATAAAAAATACCGTTGTTACTTTTGGAAAGGCTGTGGGTATTTTGTGATTTTCTAAAATAATGTACGAGCTATGAAACACTTGGTATGTAATTGTTTCTTATGAATACTATAATCATCTTTAATATGAAGTGTTGACTATAAGATTGCAATATTATATGTTTACCTCCATGATGTGAGATACGAAGCTTAGTGGTATAGTACGTAAGCAGAGGACATGCTCACAATGTCCCCAAAAAGCCATTCAAGGTAAGGTTTTAAACATTTGAAGTGAATTTTATAGGCTGGCATTAGCTTAAGGATGAAAAGTGGGGAAGGATGTCTTCCCTTATCTTCACCGAAAGGTTCCTCCTTGTTCTCGCTAAATCTACATTTCATTATTACCTTACACAGTGCGTGCCTGAGGCAGGCCTTAATTATTACTTCTTCCACCTGGAAATAACAATCTCATTGTCCCGGCCTTAATACTTAAGTTTACACCACATTTTTACTTAATGACCTTGTTAGTCCTGGATGATAGAATTGCAGTCCACACACGAATTTAGTTGAGAAGCAAACCTAGCTATGAGTTGTTGTTATGCTAAGGCTCTCAGTAAGTAGCGACTGCATACTCATCTTTACCTCTTTGAGATGGTTTTGATGCTCTAATAAAATTTTATGTGGCGCAGTGGCAGGGACCATGAGCTCTTTCTTATCTTGATCTACTGCAGTATTCCTTGGATGCTTCACTGCCAATGAGATAAGTAAATTTGTCCCATTTAAGAGCACCTACATTAAGTTCTTTCTGCATTTGAGGGGACCAAAGACCAATTGTCTTGTGTAATATTGCCTACTCTCTCTGTCACTGTCTAGGATTATGAAAAAGGGGTGTTGGTATTCTATTTGGTCACTAAAGACCTCGTTACAAATCAAACTTTGTACAACTTTATGCGTTACTGTATTTTTTACAACAATCCATCACCTAGTAGTCTATCATTATTACTCTAAGGAGCAATATTTCAAGCTTTAGGACTATGTATTTACAATAGGATGCTTCGTATTGCTATTTAGCAGTGTGAAATGGGGAAATTAATGGCAAAAAACACTAACCATGTGTCGCACAATGTTATGCAATATTTAGGTTTGTATCTTACTACGGAGTACTAGTTATACCTTTCTAAGTTTCTATTCTTAGACCGGAGGTCAGGATTACATATACAGAGTAACATTTTTCCGTGTCTATATAATTTAAGAATATTTATAATGGCAAAATCATCCAAACATGTTCTGTTAAAATTTTCAGATATCATGTCTCTTTTGCTAGCCTCAGCCCCTGACGCCGTAATTAGCTCTGAGACTGATGAAGTGGTGATTTTATTCCACTTACATTGCATCATTATTTTTCCAATCTTTGGCTAATAGTGCCAATTACTCATGGCCGTCGGATTTAGATGGATCCGATTGCTCCACGTAGACGACATGCTTGATATAGTGCCTGAAAATAGGATTCTATTTTCCACTCGATAAGTAGTTGTTGTCACTGTGATCTACAGCTAAAAGCAACTCTGGGAAATTTTGGAATGCTGCCCTTTCCCCCAAATAATAGACACTTCTTAGCCTGCCACGTAGAATTATTATAGTAATAACCCTATTTATGCTTAATTATGAGTTTTACAAGATATACACTCATTACTTTGCATACAACGAGCAAGTTGTTTTAAAAAGTTACGTAGGAAGAACAAATAGAGATGAAGGGAGTAATATTATGTATTATCATCTAAGTATTTTTTCAGGCGGGTAATATTCCGTGACCGTTTCTTTGTACTTGTAAATTACAACTCTATGTAATGCATATTACGCATGGCCGCATGGGACATCTTCTTTCTTGTTGATAGGAAAAAAAAGGAATAGGGAAAACTTTAGCTCAATGTCCTCATAACTTTAGCCTTTACTGGTGGCAAGTGGTGACCTTACAACTTTAATCAATGAGAACATGCTAAAGATGCTACCTTCAAGTTCTTTTGCTTCATCACCTCGTATATCCCACATATATTGACCTACTTGGCTACTTCAAATCTATAATGGTTACATATCATGCCATTTTCATGACATTGTCTTTAATTTTAATGTCGTCTTTATGTGAATATTCAATAATTTCAGGCTTGAAAAATATTGTGATTCTACTTCTTATACTCCTTTATGTGATTTTTTTTTCCCCCTTATATCTACATACATTTATTATTGTGAGAAGCGAAAAAGTGTAACACTAAGAGTAATGTGTAACAAGGCCTGTTCTGATACGATTATGTTCAGTTCGTTCAGCTTAGCTTTGAAAAGTTCAGCTCTAATAAGTTCAGTTTAGTTCTGTTCAGTTCAGCTTCTAATTTCCTTCTCTTATAAAATATTCATTTCAATTCAGTTCAGTTCAGCTCAGTTCAATCAATGAGAACAGGCCCTTAAAGGAGTAATAACTTAGCTACAAGTTTAATTAAGAACAATTTTAATGGAACGGAGGGAGTTATAGCCGTTCTCATAGTCATTTTACATGAGCAACATAAGTTTGAGTGCCAGAGAAACCTGATTAGTGAAGCAGTAGATCCATTAAATAAGGCACAAGCCGCATAACTATCAACCAACAAACGCCTTGGTTCGTGAGAAGATTTATGGAACCTAATAAGCTCATTTTTCTATGCTCTCTTACTAGTCTTCCGTATTTATAATTTGACTAATAATTGTACGTACTATCTACCCAACCAACAATAAAATCAATACACCCAGTCTCATCAATTTTACTTGAAATATCAACCTTCACAAGACCAAACATTACTCCTGCTATCTGTACCTTTTTTGTTTTCTTCTTAATTATTCTAATACCCATCCTCGTCAATCGTCATGCTCTTCCTTAACCAAAACCCTACCTCTATTTATATTGTATGGAGTATAAATTTATTTTATTGTAATTTGAACTTGAATAGACTTTATTATAGAATCTTATTAATCTTGCGTTAGAATATTTTTCAATCATACACGCTCTGTTTTTTAGGTGAGAAGAAAATAACATGTCTTTGACAAACTATGAGCCACTCCGTATTTGATTTGTTAATCTGTAAATTTTATCATGGTTTGAAAACATTCCCTCTTAAAAACGTTATTCAATTCTTATAAGGTACGGAGTAGGATTTTACTTTTGTGATGTTAACATATAAGGTAGGAGTAATTACTTTGTAGATAAGTTTGTACTTGTATAAATTAATTAAGATCAATTCTCAATTTCTCATTAATGGTTAGTTAGTTTAACTAAATTAAGTTAAGATATGTCATATTTAATAAGTTTAGTAACCCCCATTTCAAATTATTTGATGAAACTGATTCAATTAAAGAGCACTAATCATCAAAAGAAAGTAAGCAAAAGTCATACTAATTGTATCAATTATGGTCAATCCTCCTCAAAATTACAGAGCGCTTATCTCTCAATTTAGCAATGAGGAGGAAAGCATGATCTTTATTATCAAATATAGATAGACAAAGCTAAATATCGTTAAAATATAGTTAGATTTAGATTAACTATCTAAATAAGCATTGACTAAAACAAAATAATCACATGTAGTTTGAGAAACATCTTGTATGAGTTGTAACTCCACCTAATTTATAAGAATTCACCTATACATATCCAATTTTATATGCACCCAAATTAAGACAAAAGGAAACAAAAACACGGGTTACCACTTACAACAACAAAACCCAACATACATATGATACGTACTACAAACTTGCACCGATTAACAAGTTCATAATAATACCTCCAAAACCTTTTCTATTTTAAAAAAATAATTTAATTTTTACTTTTTTATTTAATTTTCTTGTTATGGCTTCACATTTATTTATAAGCTCACTCTTCATCTCCATGTGAATCTCTGCACCCTCATTTCACCACCTTTCTTCCAAAAAAACATGGAAGAAGGAAAACCCACCATTTTTCTTCTCTTCTCTTTTGTTATTTTCCTCTCTTTTTCTCTCTCCTCTTCTCTTGAACTTCAAAATCTTCTCCTCAACCCTCTCCCTAAACCCTCCTCCCTTCTTCCGAACACGGAATGGGACCTAACAGCCCAATTACAAGTAAACGGGGAGCTATTCGGTTCCGTAGATACATCGTTCGAGCTTTCGGGTTCGTTAGATAGCACCGTGGCGCTGCAGCTAGAGCATTTGGACGCTCTAGAGCCGCATTTGAGCCAGGATGAGCTTTTTGCCTTAAAGCTCAAGCGCGATGAGGCCCGGGTGGAGTCTATCCTAGCCCGGGCTCAGGGTGTCTCGCATTCCTCCAAGCGCGGGTCGCATAGACACCGCGCTGGCTCCCACCACGGGAGGAATGCGAGCCACCCTCGCGCTCCTGCTGGTGGGAGCGGCTTCAGCAGTTCCGTAACCTCGGGGTTAGCCCAAGGGAGCGGTGAGTACTTCACCCGACTCGGCGTGGGCTCACCCCCGAGGTACATGTACATGGTTCTAGACACTGGAAGCGACATCGTTTGGCTCCAATGTTCACCTTGTAAGAGATGCTACGATCAAACCGACCAAGTCTTCAACCCGGTCCAATCCGGTTCATTCCGGACCATTCCTTGCCGGTCCAAGATCTGCCAACAATTGGACCAACCCGGATGTGCTCTACGTGGCAACAGATGCGCGTACCAGGTGTCATACGGTGATGGGTCGTTTACTATGGGAGAGTTCGCTAGTGAAACGATGACGTTTCGAAGAACAAAGGTTCCAAACGTTGCGCTTGGATGTGGTCATGATAATGAAGGTCTTTTTGTTGGTGCTGCCGGTTTACTCGGTTTAGGGCGTGGGAAATTATCTTTTCCTTCTCAAACCGGTAACCGGTTCGGAAACAAATTCTCCTACTGTTTAGTAGACCGATCCGCTTCTAGTAAACCGTCATCAGTTGTTTTCGGTGCATCAGCGGTTTCTCGAAACGCTGTTTTTACCCCATTAATATCTAACCCGAAATTAGACACTTTTTACTACGTGGAGTTACTCGGGTTCAGCGTGGGTGGGACCCGTGTTCCTGGTATCACGGGTGAGCTTTTCAAGATTGACCGTACGGGTAATGGTGGCATTATCTTGGACTCGGGTACGTCCGTTACCCGGTTAACCCGACCCGCTTATATTGCGTTAAGGGATGCTTTCCGAGTCGGGGCATCGTCTCTTAAGACCGCCTCCGGGTTCTCGTTGTTCGATACGTGTTTCGACTTGTCGGGTAAAACCGAGGTCCGGGTGCCCACGGTAGTAATGCACTTCAATGGGGCGGATATTTCATTACCCGCTAACAATTATTTGATCCCGGTTGATACGTCGGGTCGGTTTTGCTTTGCTTTTGCGGGAACAATGAGCGGGTTGTCGATTATTGGAAATATCCAACAACAGGGTATTCGGGTTTCTTTTGATGTTGCTAGTAGGCGGGTCGGATTCCTCCCAAATGCTTGTACTTGATTTGAGTTTTTTTTTTTTTCTTTTTTAATTTACTTTCTTAATTTATTTGTTTAAGCAAAAAAAGATGTTAGGAAGAAAAAAAAAAAGGTGGTTGTAATTGGAAAAGGGGAGCAAGTAAAAATAGTGGAAAATTAAAAAGATATCTTGTGTTGGGTTAGTGTGCCACTATCTAGAATGCTTCACATGAGAAGGGGAATTTGTGTCCTACAAAAAAAAAGTATACATAAATGTTATTGGCCCCACCACAAGTGAGGGCATTTTGTTCATGTGAAATCAGGTCATGTGAAAAAAATTGGTCACTCTTTTTGGTCGGAACAAGTCAATTTGTTGGTGCGGAAAAAACGCTAATCAACTTAACAAATAGCCTTTCACACTACTACCACAATTGTGAATGTAATATTGTTCATTGATTAACATGAATACATTCAAAAAAGCTTTGATGAACTATGAATCATAACAGTCGACTTAAACAGAATGTTTAGTTGTTTAAGTTGATGGTTTAATTATTTGTTTGAGTTTCAACTCTACTTCTCATGTTAAAAAGGTCAAAAATGTAACCTCCGTACTCATGGTATTGTTAATTTGTTATATTGGGAATGAGCAAGTTTTTGTTGCTTATTTCCGGCTAGGCTTATTTAACTTAGTTGGATGTAATTTGAATCTATCAATAAAAAAAAATTCCAATCTTCCCCTTATTATTTTTTTGTCTTTAACTGTTTTATTTGATGATGGAATGACTAAATTATCAAAGGTGAAACAATGTACTCCCCAAATCAAATACTTTTATAGATTGTTCACACTCAAAGGCTCTTTCTATCTCTCACTACTATACAATCTTTCCTCTAAAAATTGAGATATACGAATTATAAATCTACGGTCTAAACTCTAAACCCTTTGGCCTTTTCAATAATAAAAAGGGTGTCTTTTTATTTATTCATTTTCTACATACAATAAAGGTTAATGAAATGATAGCTATCCAAGTATGTTTATTGCTTAATATTTACTCCTAGCAAAAGTTAATAGTGTACAATACACAATACTAAAGCAGCTTTCAAGTTATGGACTACTTTAACAAAAGTTAATTTAGATTAGATAAAAAGTTTCATGTAAAGGTAGGCAAGAGCCAAGAAGGATTAATTTTACGGTATAAATGAATCATTGAGATACAAATTTAAAATTAAAATTAAATTAAGATAGAGCTAGAATGGCCAGAATAATATTCAGTTTGGTTTGTCAGAAAAATAAATATTCACGTTTGGGAAAAAAATTGTTAACCAATGCAAGGAAAATTTGGTGCCTACATAGTGCGTAGTTATATAGCTTCACATTGCCAAAACTGGGGTTTCATAGCACTTTCGATAGAGAGCAACGTTAGAAAAACTTATCATTGAAGGTGGCAACATTTTTTTCATCAATGCAATAAGGTTTTGGAACAACCCTTGAAATTTTTTTCCTTTTTTTCACCCGAATATTAAAATTACCGAAATATTACCATGTCCCCTGATACCCTCCTGGAGTCCAATTGGGTGAGTGGAACCATCCAATTTGTCTTTAAACAACCTATTTACCGGTTTATAAATTGCACCGATTTCATTAACTCAAGCCTACCACGAACATTTATGACAACAAATAATGATCATATATGGTTCCAAACGACATTAATTGACCCCGAGATATATCCCCTAGAATTTCAAGACTTTTCGACACCGGGCTCAAATCCTCGAAAATTTCTCAAAAATCGTGGATATTAGCCTTCAATTTTGAAATTTTTGACTTTTTTTTCACCCGAAAATAAAAATTGCAGAAATGTTTACAGTGTTCCCTACTATTGCCTGGGAGTCCCAATGGGGGGGTGGAACCATCCAATTTGCCTTTAAAAGACCAATTTACTGGTTTACAACTTGCACCGATTTCATAAACTCAAGCCTACCACGAACATTTATGACAACAAATAATGATCATATATGGTTCCAAACAGCATTATATGACCCCGAGATGTATCCTTCAAAATTTCAAGACTTTTTCACATCAAGCCCCGAAATCGCCAGAATTTCTCAAAAAGCGTGGATATTAGTCTTTAATTTTGGATTTTTTTGATTTTTTTTTTCGCCCGGAAATTAAAATTGCCGAAATGTTTACCATGGTCCCTAATACCATCCGCGAGTCCAATTGGGTTGGTGGAACCATCCAATTTGTCTTTAAACAGCTAATTTAATTACCGGCTTACAACTTGCACGGATTTCATTAACTCAAGCTACTACAAACATTTATGACAACATATAATGATCATATATGGTTTCTAACGACATTATATGACCCCGAGATTTATCCCCTAAAATATTAATATTTTTCTACAACGGGACCTGAAACCTTTAAAATTTCTCAAAAAACGTGGATATTATCCTTCAATTTTGAAATTTTTTGATTTTTTTCGCCCGGAAATAAAAATTGTCGAAATATTTAACATGGTCCCTAATACCCTCCGGGAGTCCAATTGGCTAGGTGGAACCATCCAATTTGCCTTTAAACGACCAATTTACCGGTTTACAACTTACACTGATTTCATTAATTCAAGCCTACCCCGAACATTTAAGACAACAAATAATGATAATATATGGTTCCAAACGACATTATATGACCCCGAGATGTATTCCCTATAATTTCAAATCTTTTCGACACCGGGCTTGGAAGACCCCAAAAATTCTCAAAAAGCGTGGATAACCTTTAGTTTTTGAATTTTTTGACTTTTTTTCGCTAAAAAATAAAAATTACTGAAAGGTTTACCATGGTCTCTAATACCCTTCAGAAGTCCAATTGGGCGGGTGGAACCATCTAGTTTGCCTTTAAACGACTAATTTACCAGTTAACAACTTGCGCCGATTTCATTAACTTAAGCCTACCACAAACATTTATGACAACATATAATGATCATATATGGTTCAAAACGGTATTATATGACCCCGAGATATATCCCCTAAAATCTAAAGGCTTTTCGACATCGGGCGCCGAAACCTCCAAAATTTCTTAAAAAGCGTTGATATTAAGCCTTTAATTTTGGGATTTTTTTACTTTTCTTCGCCCGGAAATAAAAATTTCCGAAATGTTTACCATGGTCCCAAATACTCTCCGGGAGTCCAATTGGGTGGGTTGAACCATCCTATTTGCCTTTAAACAGCCAATTCACTGGTTAACAACTTGCACCGATTAAATTAACTCAAGCCTACTACGAACATTTATGACAACATATAATGATCATATAAGGTTCCAAACGACATTATATGACCCCGAGATGTATCCCCTCAAATCTCAAAACTTTTCTACCCCGGGCCTCGAAACATCCCAAATTTCTCAAAAAGCGTGGATATTTGTCTTCAATTTTGGAATTTTTTGACTTTTTTTCGCCCGTAAATAAAAATTATCGAGATGTTTACCATGGTCTCTTATACCCTCCAGTAGTCCAATTGGGTGGGTTAAACCAACCAATTTGCCTTTAAACGACCAATTTACCGGTTTACAATTTGCACTGATTTCATTAAATCAAGCCTACCACGAACATTTATGATAACATAAAATGATCATTTATGGTTTCAAACAACATTATATGACCCCGAGAAGTATCCCCTAAAATCTCATTTCTTTTTGACACCAGCCCCAAAACCTTTAAAATTTCTCAAAAAGCACGGATATTAGCCTTCAATTTGGGAATTTTTTTTACTTTTTTCGCCTAAAAATAAAAATTGCCGAAATGTTTACCATAGACCTTAATACCCTATGGGAGACCAATTGGGTGGATGGAACCATCCTATTTGCCTTTAAACGGCCAATTTACCGGTTCACAACTTGCACCAATTTAATTAACTCAATTTTACTACGAACATTTATGACAACATATAATGATCATATATGGTTCCAAATGGCATTATATAACCCCGATATGTATTCCCTAAAATCTAAAAAAAAAATTGACACCGGGCCTTGAAACATCACAAATTTCTCAAAAAGCGTGGATTTCTATTTTGGAAATTTTTGACTTTTTCTCGCCCGGAAATTAAAATTGCTGAAATGTTTACCGTGGTCCCTAATACCCTCCAAGAGTCTAATTGGGTGTGTGGAACCATCCAATTTGCCTTTAAACAACCAATTTACCGGTTTACAACTTGCACCGATTTCATTAACTCAAGCCTATCTCGAACATTTATGACAACAAATAATGATCACATATGGTTCCAAACAGCATTATATGAACCCGAGATGTATCCCCTCAAATTTTAAGACTTTTCGACATCGGGCACTAAATCCTCCAAAATTTCTCAAAAAGCGTGGATATTAGTCTTCAATTTTGGAATTTTTTGACTTTTTTTTTCGCCCGGAAAAAAAATTGTTGAAATGTTTACCATGGTTCCTAATATCCTCCGGGACTTCAGTTGGGTTGGTGGAACCATCCAATTTGCCTTTAAACGATCAATTTCATTACCGGTTTTCTACTTACACCGATTTCGTTAACTCAAAGCCTATCACGAATATTTATGACAACATATATGGTTCCTAACGACATTACATGACCTCGAGTTGTATCACCTACAATATTTATATTTTTCCACAGCTGGCCCCGAAACCCTAAAAATTTCTCAAAAGGCGTGGATATTAGCCTTCAATTTAGGAATTTTTTGACTTTTTTTCGCTCGGAAATAAAAATTGCCGAAATTTTTACCATGGTCCCTAATACCCTCTAAGAGTCCAATTGGGTGGGTGAAACCATCCAATTTGCCTTTAAATGACCAATATACCGGTTTGTAACTTGCACCGATTTCATTAAATCAAGCCTACCACGAACATTTATGACAACAAATAATGATCATTTATGGTTCCAAACGACATTAAATGACCCCGAGATGTATCTCCTAGAATTTCAAGACTTTTTGACACCGGGCCCCAAATCCTCAAAATTTCTCAAAAATCATGGATATTCGCCTTTAATTTTGAATTTTTTGAATTTTTTTTTCGCTCAGAAATAAAAATTGCCGAAATGTTTACCTTGGTCCCTAATATTGTCCAAGAGTCCCATTGGGCCGGTGGAACCATCCAATTTTCCTTTAAAAGACCAATTTATCGGTTTACAACTTGCACCGATTTCATTAATTCAAGTCTACCACGAACATTTATGACAACATATAATGATCATATATGGTTCCAAACAACATTATATGACCCCGAGATGTATCCCAAAAAATTTCTAGACTTTTCGACACCGGACCCGAAAACCTCAAAAATTTCTCAAAAAGCGTGGATATTAGTCTTCAATTTTGGAATTTTTTTGACTTTTTTTTTTCCCGGAAATAAAAAGTGCCGAAATGTTTACCTGTAACACCCCAATAATTTTCTCTTTAAACCTGTGAGGACCCTGAACAATATTCAAGAGAATTACTGGCGTGCTATCGCCACGTGTTCAAACGTTAAGGCTTTATCAGAAAATAGCAGCGGAAAAACTAAATCAGTTATAAATAAGTTTCAAAACCAATGAATGAAACCAAATTAAGTCATACAACTTGGAACCATTAAGGCCCTTATTCAAAACCCAATAAAAGTAGTAAGTGATTAAATTCAGTGTTCAAATAAATTCAAACCCAAAAGAAATAGTGTCGAATAAAATCGAATTAAAATAAATTCAAACTTGCAAAAGAAATAAAATGCAAACAACCAACTCTCTACTCAAGATCCCACAACCCTGATGAATGCTGCATGTGTAAGAACCTGTGGTAATTCTGCTCCCCAATATTACAAGTGTAAAAATTGGATCGTCACAGGGTCATTGAAAGGCGAAGGCCATGACCAAAGAAAGACACACAAAGCACGCAATCAGCAAAGCTGAGTACATACAAGATGCAAAATAAATTAAGAAATCCATAACATGCTACTAATAATCAATCATCATGCATCATTAAATTATAGACTCAACACACGACTCAACTATTTATACTACTAAGACTCCGTTAATTAATAATAGGTAAATCATTATTTTTATTCATTGGATTACGCAATAGACAAGGTTGTCCAACCCATGCTCCATTTGGAACATCAATAAAAGAAAAACCCCATGCCTCCTTTCGGAAACATCAATAAACATCCAACGACCACGGGGGCGACTCCGTGACCGTAGTTAGTATGAGATCTCACCTAACTCCTAGTTTTGAAAATTATTTGAAATAAGAGACTCGTAGATCAGACGGCCTCGAGAAAAGTACACGGCTAATACCCCATGTACCCCAACCCCTGATTGTCATTACTCCAGAAGTGCACCAATCCAGAGTTTTATTGCTCATCCATCTTGCACTTTACGTGATTTACGGGCTTAGACTTGGTGATGACTCATATGCATAACAATACAATCAATCCAATATCAATTCAATCAAGTAAAACAACTTTTCAATTTCAATTCTTGATTTATTAGTGGCAAGCAACATTTATTATTTATTCCTTTACTACCTCGGTGTATAAACACCTTGAGTGCATAAGGCACCCCAAAACCTTAACCTCGTCTTAGAAGACTTAAATTCTTCATTTACTCATCCTGCTTGCATAATCATGAATGAGTAATAAATTAATCATGCATTACACCAATCATATACCTTTGCCTCTAAGCGCACCTTGCATAATTAGAGCACAAATAATACTTGCAATATAAAATAGTGCACGTCATACGAAATTCACAATGTATAACCAAACAATTTAACTAAGTCATCCCTATACATGATACTAAGTTCTCGATCCGTCGTCCTTAAACATGCACCTAAAAGAAAGGTTTCGTAACTTGTACGTACCTTGAGCAAACGAATTGGTATGTCACTTTACTAACTAGAAATCACCTTCAATAAACTCCTCTCCTAAGCCAAATAATAACATCTCAATCAATACCCAATCAATCAAATTTACAGCAATACTAACTTACTTTAAAACCTTCAAAATCCAAATCAAACAACACTTTAAAACCTTCCCTTTAATAAAAATTAAAGGCTTATATATAGTTCTTTAAATTTTCTTCATAAAAACCTTAAAATACACTCTTATATATGAAATTACAGCAAGTTCAAAGTCTAATAAAAATCTGAAAATTATATAAAAACCCCTAAAAATCTCCCTTTATAATGGGTGATTAAACCCTCTTTATAAAACATCAAAAGTAGTACTTAGAAACTATTTCCAACACTTAAAACTTCAATAAAAACATATATTTATGCTTAATTAACTTTAAACATAATTAATTTTATTAATCAAACTCAAGGATAATATTTTAAGTATAAAAAAACTTCGTTAAAATCAAAAACTGTCCGAAAATCATATTTAGAGGCTGAATTTGGCCACGAGAGGGTGGTACTCACTACCAAAGGTAGCGAGCCTTTCTTAAAACGTTGTTTCCACATGGAAAACACTACTTTTTTTTTTTTTTTTATCAAAATCGGATGAGTTCAGAATCTGATCGGGATTAAAACGGGATTAATATTAACGAACAAAAATCTAAAAATTAAAACACGAATCTACGTGTTCAAAATAATCTGGAATTAAGTTAAACTAATCAGTAGTTATAATCACCAAAATTTCAAAACATCATTACTATAAAATCCCTAAATCAATTGTTCATAAAAACCCTAAAATCATGATTTTCAATAAATTGAAACCCTAGGTTTATAATTCATAAAATATGAAATTTATAACATAAATATAATCTGAAATTTATAATCTTTATACCATTAAAATATAATTTGATACTAAAAATATAATCTTTATACTAAAATCAAAACCCAAAACAATTAAATTAACATTAAGCAAAATAATGAAACAAAGGAGGATGAAAATAAGACTAACCTTTTTGTGTGGGAAATTTTTTTGGAGATTCATGGGGTATTTATAGGAGAGAATTATTGTAGGGTAAAAAGAAAGATTGGGCCTCTTAAAAATAATGGGTCGATTAAGTAAACAAATGGGTTAGGCTTGTGTGATTGGACATAAATTGTAGAATAAAGGTGCATAAAATAATTTGTTCAAATAATTTTCGACCCAGATTAATAATTTGAAACTTTTGAAATTAAATTATGAAAAATAACAAATAAATATTATAAATAAAATAAATTTTCATTTATAAAATATTTAAAAATACGGGGGATTACATTACCATGGTCCCTAATACCCTTCGAAAGTCCAATTGGGTTGGTGGAACCATCCAATTTGTCTTTAAACGGCCAATTTAATTATCGTTTACAAATTGCAGGGATTTCATTAATTCAAGCCTACTACAAACATTTATAACAACATATAATGATCATATATGGTTCCTAACGACATTATATGACCTCGAGATGTATCACCTAAAATATTAATATTTTTTTTACAGCGGGCCCCGAAACCCCCAAAATTTCTCAAAAAGCGTGAATATTAGCTTTCAATTTTGAAAATTTTGACTTTTTTTTTTCGTCCGGAAATATAAATTGCCGAAATGTTTACCATGGTCCTTAATACCCTCCGGGAGTCTAATTGGGTGTGTGGAACCATTCAATTTGCTTTTAAACGGTCAATTTACCGGTTTAAAATTTGCACTGAGAGGTTTACAACGGCCAATTTAATTAACTTGCACCGAACCCGACTTGAATTGAAATTGACCCAAACCCGTTTTAACCCGTCAAAACCCGAATTTATCCCGACTTGTTACTAACCCGACCTGAATTTAACCCGACCCGACCCGTTCCTAATCCGACCCGAATTTAACCCTACCTATTACAAACTTGACCCGAAATCAACCCGACTTGTTATTGACCTGCCCCAAATTCAAACCGTCTTCTATCTATTTATAGTTCTCTAGTATAATGCCATATATATTATAGTCAAAGGAAATAATTAGCTTGATAAAAATGATAATCATCTATTTATAGTTAGTTGAACCCGAATATGACCTCACTTGAAAATTACCCGACCTGATTGAAAATATCAAAATTATTGACTTGAACATAGCTCGACTTGAATCCGAGAATGACCCGACTTGGAAATGACCAACCTGATTATAACCCGCAAATTATTGACTTGAACTGAAGCCGACTAGAACCCGAGAATGACCCGACTTGAAAATGACCTGACCTTATTATAATCTGCAAATTATTGACTTGAACCGAACGCGACTCAAACTCGAGAATGACCTGACCTGATTCTAACCCGCAAATTATTGACTTGAACTAAACCCGACTCGAACCCGAGAATTACCCTAACCCGTGAAAACTCGAGTTAAACCCGACATATTGTTCACCCGACTCGAATGTAAACCGACATGTTATTAACCTAACCTAAACCCGACCCAAACCCGATAAGAAGTATGACCTGACGTGACCCGATTCAAGCATGACCCAACCCAAACCCGACCCGCATAGGTTATGGAATTAATTTGAATTGACCCAACCCGAGTTGATCGACGTGACCCGATTCAAGCATGACCCAACCCAAACCCGACCCGCATAGGTTACGGAATTAATTTGAATTGACCCAACCCGAGTTGACCCGACCAATTCTTACCCGACCCAAACCCGACCCGTTTACCCGAATTAACAGCTCTAGTTCTTTCATTGATCCTTGTGAAATTCAGCATTGAATATTCATATCTAATTATTGTTACTATAGTATGATACTCTTGAAATTCACTCGTGAGGAGAGTGTCTTAATGACTAAGGGTCTGTTGTGTTCAGCTTAATTTTAACTCAGTTCAGCTCCAAGCAATTCAATTCCTAATTTTCTTCTCTCATAAACAATTCAGTTCAGTTACTTCAGCTCAGCTCTAATCAGTTCAGTTGTTTTCAGTAAATCATAACAAGTTCATAATGTTCAATTTTTCGTCGTTATTCTTTTTGGATTCTAATTTCTTAGGCATTAGGCCCATAAGCCAACTATTGATTGGTAAGCTCTTTTAGCCCAATGAAGATATGAACTCTGAAGCATCTTCAAACAGATTAAACATACAAAAAAAAAATTGTAATCGTCAAAAAATGTAAAATTCCGGGAAAAAGAAAACCCCAGGAACAAAAAATGGCGGAAGATCGCGAACAAGAGGAGAGAGAAACTGGAAAAGTTGTGGCGTTGATTGAGAAAGCAACCAATTCTACTGAACCTGGTGTTGATCCTCGTCTTCTCAAAGCCATTAAAACGGTTGTTCGATACTCCGATTTTGAGCTCAAACTCGCCTATAAAACCCTAATTTATCTCATGAAACGACAGCATTCTCAGGTTCTTCTTTTTTCACGGTTTAATTTCATGACTAATTGCAATAATTTTGATTATAATTTTTGAATTTTTTAACTTAGGGTTTGTAAATTTTCTGAATTTGCAGATAAGGTATCTTGCGTTATTGATAATTGATGAGTTATTTATGCGTTCGAAGCTTTTTAGAACCCTAATTACTGAAAATTTGGATCAATTGTTAAGTTTATCGGTTGGATTTCGAAGAAATCAACCTCTTCCAGCTCCATCTTCTGTTGCATCGGTTTTACGAGCTAAGGCGATTGAGTTTTTAGAAAAGTGGAATTCGTCATTTGGAGTTTATTATAGGCAGCTTAGGTTAGGATATGATTATTTGAAGAACACACTTAGGTATCAATTTCCTAATTTACAAGCGAATGCTGCTCGGGTTGAGCGAGAGAGGAGGGAGAGGGAGGTGAGAACACAGTTGATTTTGAAGAACAAGCTCGAGACGTTGAGGGAGATATTTCCTTTGTTGAAGGAAGAGATTAAATTAACGATTGATGAGATTGGAGAGTGTTTAGAGATTGCTAGGGCTAATGATGAGAATGCGGCATTGGAACCGTTGGATGATGAGGAGGAGGAGTTTGAGGGGATGCGTAACCCTGAGTTGATGCAACTTCGGCTTGAGGCATTGAAGGAAGCGGAGAAGGTTCATGAGAATAGTGATAATAAAGTAGTTTTTGATGCATTGAGGGAGCTGTATAAATTGTTAGTGAAGAAGCATTTAGTTTCGGTTCAGGAATGGATTTCTGTTCTTATTCGGGTTGATGTTGATGATGTTAGGTTTAGGGATTCTGCATTGAAAGAGTTCATTGATGTTCGGAATCGAATTACTGCTGTGAAGAAGAAATGTGAGGAATCTGGTTGTGCCCTTCCTAAGATCAGGGAGAGTGAGGAAGATGATGACATTTGGGAGGAGTGTAAAATTGAATCTGTGGAGGGAAGTAAAGATATAAATGTGGTACCAGTTGATCGTAAAGTATTGGCTACTGATGCTTCTGAAATACCCGAATGCAGCAAAAGTGGAGCAAAGAAGAAGGATGTTGTGAAGCGTAGAGTCAGTGCTGGTGATTCGAATCCTTTGCGGGGTAAGCTTTTAGCTGAAGCTCCGGTTGTTAACTGGGGATCCTCTTTGGACAATTGGGGTGAGAAGAGGGATGTGTTGGCGAATCAGAGGGGATTAGAGATTGATGGTCATTGGGGCAGAGTAGATAGTGACGCTGCTATACCATCAGAAAAAATTGCGGAACTAAATGTTCATGCAAGCCTTTACAAAGAAGAGCAAGCTGAAGTTCAGCCATGTCGTGCTCCTTTGCGCAATGGAAAGCTTTGCCACAGGAAAGATTTGAGAGTATGTCCATTTCATGGACCAGTTATACCGCGTGATGATAAAGGAAATCCAATTTACCCTGAGGATGATGCAGGGAAATCTGTCATCTCCTTAGGTAATAAAGGTACATCAATAAGGCAGAATTCTTCCACTGAAGAGTTGAATATTGATGGACTGGGCATTTCTTCAGAGCAGCTAGCTAAAATTGCTGTTAAAAATGTTAGAGAGAAGGATGAAGAGGAAATAAAGAGAAAAGAAAGTGATAAACGAGCAATCAAGAAAGCTAAACTTGCAAAGGTTCGGGAACACAACGATGCAGTTCTTCGGGAGGCTGCAATTGCTTCAACCTCGAGTTCTGCAGCTTTTGGGGAAGTTGTACCTGCAAATACGGGAGAGAGATCTACCAAGAAAAATAAAGGGCCAACTCTTGCATCTATGTTGCGGAAGAAAGTGACAGCAAAAGATAGATTAGCACAGAAGCTTTTGAGTTCCGGGGCAAAAGATGAAACTGTCAAGCAGCTAACTAAAGGCGAGGACACCAGGTACCGAGAATCATTCCCAAATCAGTGGTAGCAATGGATTTTTTTTATTTAATAAAACGATGGCACTTCTGCATGAACATTATAGAACCCGGGTGTGACAAAGTACATCTGGATTATCACGTTTGCCTGTTATTCAATCAGCCGAGAAGATCAGACCATTAACAGTCAGTTCTCAAGTAGTAATCTGGAATTCTGGACAGTGTTAGTAGCTTTGTAATTATGTGTTCTCTTATCTACAATTCCATTTCACAATTTTGTCATTTACATTTACACATCGCGACATGTTAATAGAATGTACAATCTTATTGCAAGTGATAAGTGACAGAAAAGACAGTTTTTTGAGTCACATAACAGCAGCAGTTTGGCAGCAGTTTTCAATTCCTTGTTATATTTGAAATCAACTATTGATTGTACTCCAATAGTCCAAGTCCAATTACTGTGATGATGATCAAAAGAAGAGGGGAAGCATTCTTCCAAGTTGTTATCAACCAAAAAAAAGGAAAAATGTTGTTATGATATTAGTTGTAATTCAAGTAGTATACACTTTTGTACCTAGTTGTTGGATAGCTTAAAGTGCACAACCTTTTATAATTGAGAATATTTGTATTAGTTGTATATTACTTGTATAATATATGAAAGGATATGTTGTATAATTGAGACTAATGATCTCACCTTAAGATTGAATAAAGTATTATTCTAATGAGTGTGTATGACAACCTATTTTTCCTTGAGAATTGTATGGTAACTTGCTGCTATTATGATTTGTCATTATGGAGAAAACGAATTGTGAAGGATTCATCAAAGATTTTACAAAGTATAAAAAAAGTGCAGACCCACTAATTACAATGCTTGATTAAAGTACCTTAAAGATTCATCAAAGATTTCCTTTTATCTCTTAAGTTAGGCGGCTTATTAGGCCCAAATAAACAAGCATTTACTAACTACAAAGTATGGAATAGACATAAAAGTATAATAACAAGCATTCTTGGGTAAAATATTGATTGAGCTTGGTGAAAGCTGATACATTCTTGTATCATTTTGAGTAGTTTATTTATGCTAGACTTCTTCAAGTGACCTCCAACTCAAGTCATCACTTTATGCCGAGTGTTATTATTGAACACCCTTTTGTAATATGACATACGGGGTATCTATCTTAATTTCAAGTTGTAACGAGTCACATGAATATTGGTAAATAGAAGTACAAACTCTTAATATTTATCGTACAACTTAGACCATGGGACTCATACATGATTAGTGTATCACATTATGACTGAATTGAGAGCGAGGTCAAGTGCTTCCGTTATTATAAAGAATGATCCAATACGCGAGTAGGACCATAGGAGCAAACAATGATCAAAATCTAAGCATCACCAAATGGAAACAAACATTATTGTGTGACAACAAGTATGAAAATCAAATATGAAATGGAAACATTACCAACCCACCACCTTTAGGGAAAAATGTCATTAATTAGGCACACAATAATTGATGTAACCGAATCAAATTTGAGAAAATTTACGCAATAAGTCAATAATAGTGAGAGATCTAATTTTGCACCAACGACATACCTAATCATCTATCTACTTCAATGAGAGTGTATAATTTATGAAAGTTTAATTAAATTACCCACTAATTTCTCTTAACTTTTAAGTCTCAATTGTTGGGTTTTATAGACACTAGTATAGAATTATGGGCATGATTATTATTTTTATGTCGGCTAAACAATTTGTCTTCTTTCACGTGTTTAATTAAATATTTGGGCATCATTTGTCTGCTCAAGACCAAGTCCCTAATTCACACGCACATTCATCATGTTCTTGTTTAGTTATATTATTATGTGATGATATTCGAAATGAACGCTTTTGTTTCCTTGACATCTTAAAGCTAAAAGCTTTTGATTAATTATTAAATAAAATAAGTATCTTACACACTATTAGTTAATTAACATAAGTTTAAACTAAATACAGTAATACAATGTCTGATATAATGAATTTTAGGTTACACGTTTTTTTGGTAACTCTTACAGTTTTACTATGTAAAACTTCAACTACAGATCAATAAGACAATAATCAACACTAACTAAATATTATTAATACTTAAAAATTATACAATACCCATATTTTATTCATCTAATATGGTAATTTATGGTGGAATGCTTTGAAGTCATGATGTCTTCGAGCCAATTTTATTTTTATTTTTTACCACAACCATCTAAAATCTCAATATTCAATTTTTTTTAAAGCAGTCCATTTATCATAATAAAATACTGAAACTAGTTACGGAGTGTCGGAGTAGTATCCTATACCACTAATTTTTCTTATACTTTTTTTTTTAATAAAAAAATTCTTTTGAAAAATCCAATTTAGTTTTTCTTTTGCAATGTATATATATCTTGCATTACCACAATACACGCAGAATACTAAGGGCATGTTCTCTTAAGTTGAAATTCAGTTCAGTTCAGTTCAGCTCCTAATTTCCTTCTCTTATAAAATATTCAGTTCAGTTCAGTCCAGTTCAGTTCAGCTCAGTTCAGTCCAGTTCAGTTCAGCTCAATTCAGTTCAGCTCAATTCAGTTCAATTCAGCTGAGTTCAGTCAATGAGAACAAGCCCTAAGTTCTTCTTTGGTTGCAATGGGAATTAACTTCCCGTGATAATTTACATTGTATGGGAAATTAGTTCCCTCATCTAATTCCTATGAAGTAGCTTTAGTTTTCCTTAAAAAAAAAAAGAAGCTTTTGTTTGTTTGCTTTGTTTTTGGGAAATTACTATTTCTAGGTTTTTTGAATTACAAAAGAGAAGGTGGGTAAAGTAATTCCCACATTATATTCAAAAAAAAAAAAAAAAAGTAATTCCCACATTACGTGGAAATCTCATAAATTTTTTAATTTCCTTCATTTTTCAATGGTTAATTAAACAAGCACTAATCAAAATATGACTTTTTCAAAATACTACCTTTGTATCATACTCCGTATTATGTGCAACAAAGGTTTTGACATAAACTTTTAGGCAAAATTTGTTTATAAACGTTTAATAGCGAGAAAGATATAGGTGCATGCAACATGCGGTGAGGTGAAAGATGGAGAGAAAAGACAACTTAAAAAAGAAATAACTATGTAGCATCCGTTTATACTTTATAATAAATATTAAGCATATTGTACTTACTCTTTTTTTTAAAAAAAAATGCATCAGTTTGACCGGTATATTTGTCCAGACATAACTTTGACCATTAAGGCATTAATATCTTTAATTGTCTATTCTTAAAAATTGTAACAAAATAAATTATGAAAATCTCACGATATAGTATTATATTACTTTAATAAAAGAAAGTTTAATCAAATATAAATTAATAGGTGTATAATGCAAAAGTCAAATACTCCTAGAAATAATTTTTAAAAAGATGAATAGTAAAAAAAAAATGGAAAGAAGCAAAGAAATGGGCCAAAGAAGCCCATAAAGAAAAAGCACCTGGGGATATGGAAGGAAGGAAGGATGGTTGTTTTAGCAAAATGAGGGATTTTGGGATTCCCTTTTTTCTCTCTCTTTCTCTTTCTTTCCCAAACTTTGAACTACTCCTGACTACCATTGGAGCTTAGGAGGGAGGGTGAGAGAGTGAGTGTTTCATCACAAACCCAATTACATTCAATCCCAGAAATTCAATTTTCTGATTTTTTAGAGTTTTTTTTCAAGTGGGGTTGTTGTGATCTGGGCAAATTTGGTGGTGTTTTCTGAAAATTATAAATGGATATTGATAGCATAGAGTGTGTATCTTCCATTGATATGGATGAAGATGAAATAATACAGCAACACCATCATCATCATCAACCTCATCACCAATTTTCATCTTCTAAAGCTCCTCATATCATCAACAATGGTGTCCTTAATCCCAACATTCACCCTGCTACCAGTGTTCATGAGCTTCTTGAATGTCCTGTTTGTACCAATTCTATGTACCCTCCAATTCACCAGGTTTTCCTTTTATCCTTTCTCCTTGATTTATTAATTTTTGGGATTTTTTTGTCCATTTTTTTCATGAGTTTTTCTATCTGGGTTTGTTTGATTTTGTGGGGTTTGTCGGTTGTTTGGTAGAACTGTGTGAATTTTGTTGGGGTGTTGAATTTGCTCAAATTTTTTATGTATTGATTAGTAGGGTTTTGGCTCTGTGTACTCTGGAGGATCTAATTATTGAAATTAATAACATTTTTTGTTGGATTAAGAAGTTTAAGGAAATTGCTAAAATGTTGGTACCCTTTAATGTTATTTTACTTGAATTTTGAACCTGAATATCATGAGAATTGAATTTAGCCTTATTATAAACAAGTACTTATTTTCCTGAAAAATTCTACCTCTGCCAATGACTGGTTGTAGCCTAGAGTTAAGCTGCTCTCTAGATCCTTGGAACAGTAAGATATATAGTTGTATCATTATATTTCTAATAATACTGCTTTCTGTTTTTGGTGCCTGGTGCAGTGTAAAATATGGCAAAAATTAGCATGATTTAGACTTTTAGGCTTTGGATTATTGGCTTTTAAGTGGCATTTTGGGAAGTTAATCTTGGGACATTTGAAGAATTTGTGGTGCTACTATATGAAGAAAAAAGGTGGTAAGAATAGAGAAAGTCTTGTTGTGTATAGTTGCTATTTGCTAGACTAGTTGCTCTTGTCCAAGATGATTTCTTTGAGGTGGTAGCTTCCTATAAAAGACTACATGATGCCTAGTATTTCCCGGAGAGGGTAGACTGTAGGATGCAGACGAGTTGGTATAGAAGGACCTGAATGGTACTTGTGAAGTTCTGGAGTTTGTTTATCTGCAGAAGGTTTTATATCCACTGGCGTTTAGTGAAAATGGTTTGAGTACATAGACACCCATGCTGCAAACTGAAAGGGATACCCGGAACAAATCCACAAAATATGGTATAGGAGTCGACAATGAAATGATTTAATTGATAAGTCCATCAAGATGCACTCATATAGGAGCACTAGTGCTTTACTAGTACTCTAAAGGTTTCCTGAAAGACAAAATGAGCTGCTACTATAGGCTCACTTCTATTGGTATTAGTTCTGGCAATTGTGCAGTTCTGGAGTATGGCTGTGTGTAATATATCACCAACTTGGTCAAAATATGGGCATCTGGATGAAACTGTCAATTGTTTAATCATACTGTTTATGATCTGAATTTGTAGGACAATTACAAAGCTATACTCTCTGGGTTTTAACTTTTAAGTGGTCATGTATGTAGAACATGCCCTAGGATTTTCTATAGGTTTATCAATGTCATTTGGCCTTAATCGTGGTCCTATTTCATCAAGTAGAGTTGGAACTGGGAAGTTAGACACTTGAGATCTGTGGTTGACTGGTTGTAGGTTTGTCGTGTTAGAAATTGGCATTACACTCTTAATCTCATGGGGTTCTTTGTCCATTTTTCCTCGATACCACCCTGTCACGAGGGAATAAATGAAACATCCATTTTATTTGCTTGCTATTCTCCATATGTGATCCCCCCCCCCCCCCCCCCCCCCCAACTGGTGATATAGCTGTTTGAGAAACACTGTATTACTGTAATAATTAACCCATTGCTTCTTATTCTAAAATTGTTAGGGAGGTTTGCTGTGTTTGCCTTTGTTATAATTGTTTTTCTTCTGAATTCTAATCATGTGAGGATATTGATTATGAAAATTTTAACATCATGACTTCTACAGTGTCGAAATGGCCATACACTTTGTTCCACCTGTAAAACACGTGTACAAAATCGATGTCCAACCTGTCGGCAAGAACTTGGGGATATAAGATGTCTAGCATTGGAAAAAGTTGCTGAATCGCTTGAGCTTCCTTGCAAATATTTTTCACTTGGTTGCCCGGAGATATTTCCCTACTACAGCAAAGTTAAACATGAAACCATATGTAACTTCAGGCCATACAATTGTCCGTATGCTGGATCAGAGTGCTCTGTTACTGGGGATATACCTTATCTGGTGGCTCATTTGAGGGATGATCACAAGGTCGACATGCATTCTGGATGTACATTCAATCATCGTTATGTGAAGTCTAATCCACGCGAGGTGGAAAATGCTACATGGATGCTAACTGTAAGTTAATTTAGCCACCATCAGCATGATGCATCACCATTATCAATAATCAACATTACACCATGACCTTCTCCCTCCTGCCCCTCTCTCTCATCCCACTAAAATATTAATGGTGGAGTTTGCTTTTGGTTTGATTTCTTGAAGCCAGGTTGAGTACATAGGGCACACCTTAAATGCATAAGCTTTTCATAGGTATTGCTTGGACTACAATGTAAATAACATGTTTCCCTCTTCCCTTTCCTAGGTGTTCCACTGTTTTGGTCAGTATTTCTGCCTCCATTTCGAAGCTTTTCAACTTGGCATGGCTCCTGTTTATATGGCTTTTCTTCGGTTCATGGGGGATGAGATGGAAGCTAGAAATTATAGCTACAGCCTTGAAGTTGGGGGCTATGGCCGCAAAATCACATGGGAGGGAACCCCTAGAAGTGTTAGAGACAGCCACAGAAAAGTTAGGGACAGCCACGATGGTCTTATAATACAAAGAAACATGGCACTTTTCTTCTCTGGAGGAGACCGCAAGGAACTGAAGTTGCGGGTCACTGGGCGCATATGGAAGGAGCAGCCAAACCCTGATGGTGGAGCCTGCATTCCCAATCTGTGTAGCTAATAGTTGGTTTCTCTCTTGCCTGCTGACCCCTTCTATCTACTCTTCTCTTCAGGATTGTAATTTGGTTAACCAAGTATATATAGACGTGCTGTACAATTACTGATGTGGAATGAATGCATGCTAGATGTAGCCGATTTGCAAGATTGTTTTAACCAATTCACTTTCGCCATTGAAAATGGCTAATAATTTTACTGTGTCTGTCTTGCACTTTGTGACTTGTTGGATCATGTTGTCAAGAGCTTCCTGCTTCCAAGATTGTGCCCGACTCGCCAACTAACTTCTTGCTTTGCATAAATGAGGTTCTTATAGCTTGTTTTATGTGGATGCCCATGATTACGCTGTCTTTTCAGCCAAGCTATTCATTTCCGTTACTACTCTTTATTTTCATTTTTGATTATGAATACTATCATTATCGATTCTCTAGGAAAGCAGGTACTGGAAGACAATTCTTGTATACTCTTAACATTAAACACAAATTTTCGTTTGTCGATTAATAAAATTGAAGAATTAAGGTTGAAAACTTCACGTCCAATGTTCTTTTCAATTTCAAATGTCATAAAACCCTACTAAAAATAAAATATTTTGATAGCTCCTCTTATTGTAATGCAAAAAGCTAGCTCAAGGGGAGGAGAGCTCATTGTCCAGTATAAACACCAACAAGGCTTTGCGCTAGGCTGCCTAGCCCCGGGCGAACACTGCAATGCCGGCATCACCTCTTCAACCATAGGCTTTGCGCTAGGCAGGAACCCTTAGCCCCGGGCGAAAACTGCAATTCCGACGTCACGTTCATTATATTGGACAACAAGAGAGCCATCCCCCAAAGCTAGCTCGAGGAGAGGACAACGCATTGTCTTATCTAAAACCCAACATTAACCCTCCCTAAGACCAATGTGGGACATCCATAGCAATTTAACATTCTACAGTAGGACTTAAGCCAGGGTTTAAGCCAAATTCCTCTCTTCAACTCTTTCTCTTTCTCTCTGTCTATCCATGTAATCTTCAGCTTCATTTTCAATGGAGATTCTTACGTCTTCATTTCTACCCAAACCCCAATTTTCTTCCTCAATCTCATTTCTCTGTCCTTCATCTTCACTCAGGACTCTCACCAAGAAAACCCCTTATAAATTCCGCAAAACCCATCTCAAATCTTTCCCAAATTCGCCATTTTCGACTAATTTACCACTCCAAAACACCAAAAATTCTCACATTTCTGCTCGTTTTGGTAGACCCACGAAGCGCAGGAACTCTCTTAGGAAGAAGCTCACTGGTGATGATGGTGGCAGCTCACAGGTGCGTCAAAACCCTCAAAAAATTATTGACCCAGCTCATAATTTAGTTGATAATCAAGTTTCTGATTTAAATTTAAGTAGTGATAGATTGGAAAGAACAATTGATTCTGAAATTAGTAATTTGGGGAATTCTAGGGAATTTGGGGAATCTGTTTTGTGGAATAAATTGGAGGGTTGGGTTGATCAATATAAGAAAGATATTGAGTTTTGGGGAATTGGGTCTAGTCCAATTTTCACTGTTTTTCAAGATTGTAATGGTAAAGTTGAGCGAGTTTTGGTTGATGAGGATGAGATTTTGAAGAGGAGTGGAGTAGAACCATTGTATTTTAGGAAGGAAAGTGAGTTAGAAGATTTTGATGAAGTGAAATCAAAGATTTCATATGCTAAACTTTTAGCTAAAGAAGTAGAGGGTGGGAAGAATGTAATCCCAAGGAATAGTTCTGTTGCTAAATTTGTAGTTTCTGGTGAAGAATCAGGTTTTGTTAGTAGAATTAGGAGTGTAATTGTCCAACCAAAGTCGATAACAAAG
The DNA here is from genome assembly GCF_948465745.1 of Chenopodium album. NCBI lineage: Eukaryota > Viridiplantae > Streptophyta > Magnoliopsida > Caryophyllales > Amaranthaceae > Chenopodium > Chenopodium album. Next base: position 76,004,939 of record NC_137840.1, on the reverse strand, counting down.
GTTTCAAGGGTTGGGATTGCTGTGGTTTGTGGTTTTGTCTTTGTTTGGATGATCAAAAGGTTGTTTACTTTGGGAGGAAAGGAGGAGGAAATTTCGAATTTTGAGAAGGAAATGTTGAGGAGAAAGATGAAGGCGAGAATGGAGAAAGAGAAGGTGAAGAAGGGTAGTGTGGAAGTCTTGGACGGGCCAGCTGACACGCCTACTGTGCTCACTGAAAGGCCTCGTCTTGACAAGGATGAGGTGTTGAATAGAATTAGGGAGGCAAAAGGGTTAACTAACGGTCTGGTTGCCCTTGATGTAACAGGTGCTCCAAAGATGGCTTCTGTTGATGTGGATGTTAGGATTCAGGAGATACAGATGATGGCAAGACATGCACGGGAGATTGAGAGAGGAGAAGGCTCTGCAAGCGAAGGGGGTGAATTGGATGGACATTTACCAAATGAGGAGCACTTGGTGGAGAAAGACACTGTTGAAGTACCGGAGGATTCAATTTGGACTGATGAAGCAGAGATACAAGCTTCAAATGTACTGCCATCCATCAGTGAAGACGCTCTTGAAGAACATGCTGGTGGTGACATGAATAACCTTTTAAGTAAAAATTTTGCTGAAAAAAGTACGCTAAACGGAATTCCAGGGATGGAAATATTAGGCACCCCCCAAGAAATGCAGAGCGCTGATTCCAAATCCACCAGTGAAGATGTATATGAGGGTATTGAGGATGTGGAGCCTCATAATAATTCAAATGGAAGGATTATAGGTGACACAAAAAACCATATAAGTAGTCCTTTTCAGAGCCATGATATTTCTGATTTATCAAACGTAACCGAAGGGAGTCAGTCTTTCATTTCTAGGAGCCAACTTCATCCACCAAAAAAAACACCTGCGAGAAGGAAGCCAAAAATCATACGCTCGGTAAAAGAAGCTAGGGAATATCTCTTGCAGAAAAATGATAAAAGATCTGAAGTTAGTGATATTCCTACCACAGCTGCTTCTAAAGACGAGGGAATGGACAATAGTTACAGCAAGAGGCTGGAAGAGGATGGCGAGGCATTGAAGACTTTTGATGCAGACAAGAAATTGGATCCCATCCCAGCCCCAAAAGTTATGTATGACTCTGCAAAAGGAAATGAAGTTTTTGCAACTGATATTGATGGAGTAAAGCTAGAGACAGAAAGTATATTGAATCAGAACAAAGCTTTTGATCCACCAAGTGTTAAAATCTCAGGTACTGACACTATTAGTGATTCATGTGGAAGATTAGACCTTATGCCTGGTGAAAATGATATTTGTGATGATAGTCAGGAAGCAAATAAGCCCCTTTTAACTGAACAAAGTTTGGAAAAAGTAGAAACAGGTGTAATTCCTAAGCCTACTGATTTAAGTAAAATTTCAGACCCTGCTTCTGGCCAAAATGCATCTCATAATGGTAGTAAATTTACAGAGGCAGCAGGTGTTCTTCATAAAAGTGCTCTTCATGATGGCAATCTGCAGGAAAAGGTGTATTTGTCTAATGACAATGGTAATTTCAGTCTTAATGAAGTCAATGAAACACGGAATTCCTCTAAACTGAGTGAGATAATTGTCCCTGCTGGTGTTGGAAATTATCTAAATGGTTCTAGTTCTGGTTCTGTGAAAGAAAAAGTTCAACCAGGAGGGATAAACAATGAAAATGATTACAGGAAGAATCATGAGACTGCTGAAACGTTACTAGGTTCTGGAAGTAGTTTAGAATCAGTAGATGACAGGGAGGAAGCTTTGTTTGCTGATAAAGAGAACTGGTTAGAGAAGAATTTTCATGAAGTTGAGCCCATTGTGAAGAAAATAGGCAGTGGATTCAGGGAAAATTACAATGTTGCTAGAGAGAAAAATAACCAGGAGGATACGGAATTGGACCTAATAACACTTGGGTCTATAACAGATGACACAGAACTAGAGTGGATGCAGGATGATAAACTGAAAGAGATTGTTTTCAAAGTTCGAGAAAATGAGTTGGCTGGACGGGATCCCTTCCATTCTATGGATCCTGAAGATAAAGTTGCGTTTTATGCTGGCCTAGAAAGTAAAGTTGAAAAGGAGAATCAGAAGTTAGCAGCTCTGCATGATTGGCTACATTCAAACATTGAAAATATTGACTATGGAGCAGGTACTATATTCTTCAACCTAGCTATCAATTTATCATGGAGCCACTTCCACAGCTTTACTAATGCTATTTGTATTCTAGTACGGAGTAACTTTTGTCAGTAGTCTATTTACTCAATGATATGATTCAAGCTTGGGTTTATTTTCACATAGAAGTTAGGTCAAATAATCACATTTTGACTTGCTGTGTTATCTAAATTGCAATATTGGGTAGTTTGTTTCTGAATTTGGATGCAAGCTCACATTCTCACAATTTTTGCAGATGGTATCAGCTTATATGATCCTCCGGAAAAGTTTATACCTAAATGGAAAGGTCCACCACTGGATACAATTTCTGACTTTCTGAATAATAGCAGAAGTCAACAGCAGGTGACATCATCTCTTCAAACGGAAAATGAATCTAAATACATGGATAGTGTTGAGGCTTCCCAGAAAGCTTCTCCCTCAAAGTCATTACCCAGAGAAAAAGGTGCTAAAGTTTCAAAGACTGTAATTGAGGCAAGTGATGGCTCAGTTAAACCTGGCAAAAAGTCTGGGAAAGAGTATTGGAAGCACACGAAGAAATGGTCTCGTGGATTTGTGGAATCCTATAATGCAGAAACCGATCCAGAAGTGAAATCTGTCATGAAGGATATAGGGAAGGATTTGGATAGGTGGATTACTAAGGAAGAAATTCAAGATGCAGCTGATTTGATGGATAAAATTCCTCAGAAAGGCAAGGAGATCATAGAGAAAAAATTAAGCAAACTAAGGAGAGAAATGGAAATGTTTGGACCACAAGCTGTAGTAAGCAAGTATCGTGAATATGCTGAAGAGAAGGAAGAAGATTACCTGTGGTGGTTAGATCTTCCTCATTTGCTGGTATACAGCTTTAATCCTCTTTTTTTTTTTTTTTTTTTTTTTTTTTGGTCCTGTGAAATTACTCCTGCTTTTCCTTTATCAGAAAATTGGTTTCTCAAGGAGTCGTTACACACCCTTTAATTTTGGAATCTAAACCATTCCTCGCTATTGTCTATGATGATATTTGTGATTCTTTGTTTTATAGCGTTTGTTATTTGCTGATGTATTAAGAAGTGCTCTGGAATATTACAGTCTGTTTGCTTACCCCCACTGAGAAATCAATTATTTTGCTGCTTGCAGTGCATTGAAATGTATACTTATGAAGGTGAAGACCAAAGGGTTGGGTTTTACTCATTAGAAATGGGTGTGGATCTTGAGCTCGAACCAAAGCCGCGTCATGTAATTGCCTTTGAAGACCCTAGTGATTGCAAGAATTTTTGTTATATAATTCAAGCTCATTTGGAGATGCTTGGCAAGGGAAAAGCATTCATTGTTCCACAACCTCCCAAGGTAATTGTCTCGGTGTTTCTTATCTCTTCCTCAAGTCTTCTTTACCCCTTTTGCAGGTGCTTTTATGTTTTTCAACCTCTCTTAAGGTCGTATATTTGTGTGCATTGGGGACTTAGGATTGGATGGATAAGCATTTTGATAGTGTGTTCAACCTTTTTGTGTGCGTGTGTGTGTTTAGGGGGGTGGGGTATAATCACATTTGTTATATTAGCTTTATTTTAATACTGGTAGTCAATTTTGCTATCTTCACAGGATGTTTTTCGGCAAGCCAAAGGAAATGGCTTTGGTGTCACTGTAATTAGGAAAGGGGAAATAAAGCTCAATGTGGATCAACATCTCGAAGAGGTCGAGGAATTGATTGTTGAGATTGGAAGCAAAATGTACCATGATAAGATCATGCGAGAACGCTCTGTTGACATAAGCTCGCTGATGAAGGGTGTCTTAGGCGTTAGTCCACCCACCAAGAGGTAACATTCATATTTCCTTTTATCAGCTTGTATGATGATCAACTATGAAAATTCCCGAAATTTCCTTTAATAGTCTATTTACATGCTGCAATTTCATTTAACTGAACGACTTGATGATCCAGAAAAAGAAAGAAGCGAGCTCGGAAGAGACCCAGTAAAAAATGAACACTAGTCTTTCAAAAGTTACATCAGCTAATTATTTCTAAATCAGGTATCATCAGCTTGAATATTCAGTTCCTTCCAGTACTTCTGTCACAATTGCATTTCCTTTTCGGCTTTACTTACCACTCTTTCCTTTTACTTTTTCTTTTTCTTCTTTTTAAATTCTCAGGATCAGCATTCTGAATTAAATATGGAGAATCGAAGATACATCATTATTTGTAAAGTAAAAGTCCTCCAGAATAACACCATCATCAGTTGTTCTAAGGAATCATCCGGCGCAAAAATACAAGACCAGTCTCACTAAGACTACTCGGTTCAACCTGTAAACGACCTGGTGCTTATCATGAGAGCGAGAAGCATTAGATTGAAGTCTGCCAACGAGGAGACAATATAATGTCTCAAACAACAGCTTGGATGAAGATTGCCCACCAAATTAATCAGCTCAAGTATTGCCCTTGTATGATGTGAGGATATTCTTTCCTTATTTGTATAGATAAACTTGCAAATTTGCAATCATTGTCAATTATACCAGTTTGGAAATTCCGATCAAATCTTGTTGCATATTAACTACATAAACTCATTAAAAATTTCATATTTTACATTACAACACATTCATTGCAGAACTTAGTTCCCCAACAGAAAGGAAAAAAAAAAAAAATCTACAGTACATAATATTGCTGATCTCCTAGACAAAAACTGAATCAACATCCTAGAATTACAACACACAAAATTCCTTGTTTTTTACACTTGTTACTAATCTTGAATTCGAAAAAAAAGCCGAAAATAAGGAGAAAGATTGGAATGGAATTGGGATCGATCAGCAATTATAGCCAAGAACAGACCCATCTGAAACCTGAATTGAAACCCTGCACTTAGCTCCTTTTTCAACATGATGTGCAAACACCTTCAACACTTTGACACTTCCCACTAACTTCATCCTCGTCTCCAGCTCCATTATCTGCCCGGAACCAGGAACAGGCCCGGCTCCTGCGTTTCCGACATTGGCCGGGAGTTGGAAAGACTTGACATCAAATGTAGCAGACATGAACTGAGTTCTGCCAGCAGCTATACTTCCTGCAGGGATGTACATGAATCCAAGGGGTCCTGCAGAGGAGGAGAAGAGCTGCAGGGAGCTGTCATAGTGAGAGAAGGAGTAGCGGTTCGGGTTCCGAACCGCCACGTATTGGAAGAAGGTGAAGTTGGCAGTGCCATTGACGAGAGTAAAAGATGGGAATTTCATGGTGTGAACTGAGATTTGTGGGTTTTGTGGGCGGAAGAGAATGAAGCAAGTTATTACAGCTGCGATTGTTAGAAGGATCAAGAAAGAAGTTGCTAAAAAGCAAGATGCTAAGGTTGAGCTCGATTTTTTCGGCCTTGGATGATGGTGGTAGGGGTAAGGATAAGGTGGTGGTGGTTCTTGGTATGATGGTGGTTCTTGCGGTGGTGGTTGAGGGTATTGTGGTGGTTGTTGCGGCGGCGGTTGGTATGGTGGTGGCTGTTGAGATGGTGGTTGGTATTGTGGTGGTGGTTGGTATTGTGGTGGTGGTGGTGGTGGTTGGCGCTGGTCAGCTGGGGGCTTCGGTTGCTGTTGGGGTAGTTGTCGTGGTGATTGTTGTGGCGGTTGTCGTGGCGAAGGTGATTGTTGAGGAGGTTGGCGTGGTGATGGTGGTTGTTGTGGTGGCTGGGGTGGTTGCCGTGGGAGAGGAGGTGGAGGTTGGCGTGGTTGTTGTGGAAGTTGCCGAGGGTGAGATGGTGGGGGGCACATTTGTTGGGGGTGTGGAAGTGAGAGTGGGAGAGAAAAGTGGTGAGAAAGAGTGAGGAAATTGAAGTGTGATTTGATTTCTTTAGCTGAAACTAGTGTCTTTGTTTTTTGCTAAGTGCTAACAACAAGGTAGCTAGAGTCAGAAATGGAGCCCACATGGTGAATGATGAGGATGATCAATATGGTGTACACGTGGCATCTTTCTATTTGCTTGATGGAAATTGGAAAACATGTCCATGTTACTTTGCCCTTTACTATTTTTGTTTAGGAAAACTTTTTTTTATCATGGAATAGTAGGTTGATTTTATTTGAACCTCAATAGTGGCCTAGTGGGTTAGTCACTTTGATCATTTGTGAGAATTGTCACTTGTTCAAATAAAGGTTGCAATAATGCCTTGTTCTAGCTTGGTTTGAGTCAAGTCCATTCATGTTCGAGTACAAGTCGAAATTTCGAGCTATTCAAAATAAATCCCATCAATATCTAGTCCAGTCAATGTTCATCGTTTTAAGTTTTCCATGATGAACCATATTGCTCCTAATTAAAGGGGTCTAACTGAATTCGTAGGCTCAACCCCTAACCAGTTATCGCCAAACTAAAACAAGCTTGGAGGGGGAGGGGGGTAAAATTTGGGAGAGACGAAGCATAGAGAGAAGTGATGGAGATATGTACATAATAGCCTCCAAACAAACTTATCCATGTCAGTTTGAGACTAGATCATATCAATTGTGACAAACAGACAATACGTGATTCACAAAAGACCAGCAATTACAAGCATAAATATCTTATTACATCTAAATATCTGATACGTCCCTTGCATTGTTAGGGAGAGAGACAAGCCTTTGAGTAACCCAAAAGTATGGCACAAATCAGAGCATTTTAAGGATTTTTAAGACTAAATTCACTGTAACTCTTATTCTATATCATTAGTTATTAATACTGATTCATTCTCTTCTGAATTGAATTCATTCAAATTCTTGCATTTTAAATATCTTTGTTGTACATATGACTTCAAAACCCCAACAACTTTGTCAAAATATGGGCCCATCTTTTACTGCAAATACAAGACTAGCCTTCCTTCATCTTGCTAGTACACAATAATTGATGTTTGGAAATCGCGACAAGATTTTTGCCAACGAGTACGCAATACTCCCACCTGAGAGTACACTCAAGCCACACACTCAAAGATACAAACTCATACACAAATCTTGTTAGATTCATCTAAATACAGCTAGCAGTATGAGATGAAATACAATCTGATAGAAATGGTGTGGGAAACACTAAACTGGATAAAGATTACCCCCTTAGCATGAAAACCTTCCTCAAAACTAGCTGAGAGGGTTGCCAAGCTTTGGCGAAATCGGAACTGACTCGATGAGAATTAAAGAATGTACTTCAACTGAGGGTAGCCTAGAAAAGAAAAAGATACTATCTATCAACCCCTATTATTAAATCTGTGCATACTTTTTATGTACCTAACATTATGCACATGTATGTACCACTATCAACTACCCCGAAATCTCGTCAAGGCGACGATCCATGATGTCGGACACAGTTTCGAGGAAACCTGCTTCACTTGTGCAGGGGAGTGCTGAGTCCAGTGCTTCTTGGACAATTTCCTCAAGCACCGACTCCTTGTTAATGTTCACCCTGCACATGATGCTACCAATTTCATATGGAGTTAACCCAAGCTCCACCCCTTTCTTCAACAGCATGGTAGAGATGCGAAGAGTGCGGGCACTGTCAACGGGTAGATCCCATCCATAATACTTGAGGAGAGCAATGTCTTCCTCGGCATCCAAAGACCTAATGTACTCGACAGTCTCCGCACAGAATGGTTGCTTAGCTTGTGGCCAGTAGAGCCATTCAAATGTGCAGTCTTCAAACTGTAATAGTCCCAGATAAATTTGGTATTAGATATGATTTTATCCTACAGAAGATATGCTGCAAATGACAGGGATCCTAATAACACAATTAACTCAGATAACAAGCAAATACTCAGAAGAAATCCCTAACTATAATACATAAAGCAGAGTTCATACATGAGACAACTAGCCTGTTTCAATTCAAAACCTCTGTTCAAAAGTTGAAACCAAATGATATGATAAATCATCTGCTAAACTCAAGCAGTTATGACCAAATTCAGAGCTCCAGCTAATGCATCTTTCAAGCAGATCAAATTTTGGCCACATTGGCAAGGCACCGATATCCTTAAACTAAACACGATTATCAGCATCAAATCAAGGAGATTTTACATCTGCCATTGCTGGACAGCAATCATCCAAGCATCCGAGAGAAAACACAAAGCCAGAACTCACAGTCAATCAATTTGCTTTCTATAAATAAAACTCTACTTAACACTTCAAACAAAATGAATGCCTAGAAGATGATAATAAGCTTAAGTGCAGGCAATCAATAAAATGTAGTCTAATGAACTAAACCATTTAAATTCCCTATCAAGCACCATTCATGACAGTAAGCAATGAAGCTAACACATATTTAAAACATAGTACTAAATAAAGTGTTAACAGGAAGAATGCGATGGCACTTACATAATCCGGCAAGCAGTATCCGTGATCGATGGGAATCAGGACAGTCTGACCAGTCTCCTTGTCCTTGCTATACAATATATTCCCAGCATGTCTGTCTGCATTAGCCAGCCTTATATCAAGCACGGAGATTTTGTGCACCTCTCCCACAGGAAAAGAACCAGGACCGATATCCTCACAGCTTCCATCGTTCTTAACGAATTTCTGCAAGGATCCCATCTTAGGAGTTAAGCCATCAGGGTTATTGAATCCACTATGCAAGCATTTCACCAAACCCGTAGGAGGAACCCCAGCAAATCCCAGTGCTTCTCCTGAGAAATTGCGTCTGCCATTCAATGGATGATCCAAGAGGTAAGCTGCTACCTCCCTAAACGCCCCTTTCCCAACTTGAGTGCCCCTTTTCAGCCCTTCACCATCAAGGGTCCCAGGTATACCATGAGGGTTGTTCCTCGCCTTAGGCTCCTCATCAACGGGCTTGAACACAGATACATACTCTAACCCAGTCGAATCCTGCATAAGATAAACCCCTCCAGAACCTTCAGCTGACCTGATTGGAGTATTCCCACTATCTAATCCCTCATAAGTCATCTTCATAACATCCAATATCGCTGATGGTATTTCAGCTTTCTGATTGACAACCACTGGCTCGAAAACAAAGTCTTTTTCACGGAGATAACTCGATGCCAATACTGAATCAACCGGCTTAACCTCATACGCTCGCCTCTTACCCAACCCTGTTGCTTCCACAGAAAGCTCATCAATGTTCTTGGCAACACGCTTTGCCCTAATCTTAGCAGACTTCCTTACAAGCAAATGAATCACAGCATCATTTTGTTTGCAAATGTCATCAACTAATTGCTGATCCTTAAGTGGCTCTCCTTCATAAACAATCTCCTGATCATCCTCCTCAACTAAACCTTTCGCCCTCTTAGCTATCTGTTTCTTAACATACCCAACATCCCGGTATCGCCCGACATCGAAAGTCCACTCCTTCCCGGATTCTGTCTTAACCTTAACAGTCTGAAGGTCAGAAAGCCTAAGCACTAAGTGAAGAACATTACCATTAGCAACTCCATAGTCGCGAACTAATGAATTACTCCGAGATAATTCCCTCCCTCCAGAAACCAATTTCTGGGATTTGGCAACAAACCCTTTGAAGCTTTGAATCTTCATTTTCACAGACTCAATCGAGTCCGATTCAAACACACGCAACGGTATCATATTCCCAGAAACACTCAAGAAAACCATTATAGATTCATCCAAATTCAAATCAAAAGCATTGTGGAAAAATCGCGGCGAAATCACAGGATCATCCGCCCTAATTCTACTAACTGCAATCCCAGCCGACGACATTTTCCCTTCTAGTTATGAAATTCAATCGAATTTCAAGAATCTAAACTATATATATACAGAAAACTAATCGAAAATAATTAAACACTAAAGATTCATAACCCCCAACAAATTTTCTGTATCTACAGTGTTATAAGAACATAGATACAAAAAAAAAAAAAAAAGAAACGGAGAGAATCACACTTACAAAAACCCCCAAACGTATCAAAGAACCAGCATCAGTACAGCAGAAATCAATACAAATTAGGTTCTTTTAAGAACCCTAAATCGGGAAATCAGAATCCCAAAAAAGGAGTAACGAAATCAGAAATTGAAAATTTAAAAAGCAGGAAGATCAATCAATCATTGAATGAAAGAGGAAGGAATCGCAATTAATCGATGAAGTTTCGATGAAAAGGAGGGATTAATCGAAGAAATTGCGAAAAAGAAGAAAAGTAGAATTTGGGGAAAATGCAACGGGTAGGAAGGATACGTCAGTGATGAGAAGGATGATATATACGCGTAGTCGTAGCTAACCAATATTCGTAACGTTGACACTTTTTTTTGTTAAAAAATAATAAAATAAAATATTTATAATTATTTTATGAGTGGTTGTTTTTGGGAAAATTATGGAATGACACGTTAATGGGAAGCTCTGATTGGTTAAAGCTTGTGGAGCCACGGCATTTTATTGGCAACGGTGAGTTTTTTTTTTTGGGTTGTTTCCCATTTTTTGTATTTTTATTAAAAAGAAAAATAAAGGAGATTTGTATTTATTTTTGTCTTGGGCCATAAGAAATGCTGGAAAGGTGAGATTTTCTGTAATTAATTCAACCGTCTTTTAATACGGGATTATTTTTTAATTATTTAACTTCAAAGTAATTAATTTGAAATTTTAAGAAAAAGGAAATTATACTTTTGTATAGTACATGTACTTGATTAAGATAATTAGTGAGCAAAAGGACGTTAGGTTTTAACTTTTAACACAAGTGGCTAATTGTTTGTTTGGCTTAAGTTGTGTCCGATTTCTTTGAGTTGAGTCGTGTTTGGTATTGAAGTCTTTTGAATTGGGCCGATTCTCTTTATAGTTTATTGCTAGTCGAAAACGGATATCTACAATATTTATGTACGGAGGAACTCTTTCATTAGTTCGTCTATTACTCCAAACCACGTATAAGACGTGCAATAATGTACTGAAGATGTCTTTTTTTTTTTTCAAAAGAAATAATATCAACTCTTATTTTATATAAAAGGGTTGAATTAAATTTGTGTACCAAGTATCACATACAAGAGTACTAAGTATCTTCATGTGAAAGCTGAACAATGTATCAAAGCCAAGAAAAATAGAAAATCTATAATCAAATAAAAGGCAGTACAATTGTAGTGTAGTTGAACAATAATCAAAAGAGAAAATATAATCTTTACTTAAAAAATAATTAAGAAATGTTCTTCACCGAAGATTATGGGTTAATTGCACGTTGTGTCGTTTGTTGAAGACTTGTAGCACACCAAAGAAATGGACAAAAAATATCTAAGTCAGATTAAATCTCAAGAAATGAAGAGATCCAACTTGGTACATCAGTCCAAATGTCAAATTTCATTTCATTGACTATATGCCTTTGTTAATAAACATTTCAAGCTTTCAACGTCAATTTTAGGTACTCAACTAATGACAGAACTCCCTTCTAACAAGTTGCCTTAGGCAGAGTTTTCTCTACCACATAATTGGGTATATCTTATATGTCGTACAGCCTGCAGTACACGAGGCGATGAACGTGTACGTCACAGTTGGGTGGAGCGTATCTATGTAAGTATATCCAAGTTTACTTTGTCTATAACACTAGCTAGCTGCAGAAATGAAAACGATGTATTTTAGCTTTACAAGGTATGGTAACAGCAAATAAGGTTGTACAGCAGTGAACTCGCCGTGCTCAAGATTGGAAGCATTCAATGATCAGGGTCTCAAAACTCCTGAATTTATTTCAGGATGTGCAGTATGAGATACAAATAACGGAATAACCACAGCTACAGAAGTACAATAAGACCAAATGATGACTGATTGACTGACAGACTGAATTTGCGATCATGTACTAGTAATTGTGCTGTCAAGATTTGAAAATACTCAGATAACTAATAACTGCGAGGTTGCTTATGAAAACTTTGTGAATGTTACCATACAAAAGTTCCATTTACATTGAAGCAGTATGTAGATGCTATGGAGTATGATTTTCACACCTCATAGCATATAACGCATCCGTGCAGTATGCACATCATCTGCTAGACTGCTACAAATCTGGCCATTACTCCATTAGTCCAGTGCGCAAATGGATCAACACCATTGCTCATACAGTCATGAAAGCTATCTTACCAGTACATCTAACCCCTGCATTTATGCAGAGATTCTATTCCCCTACGAGCTTCAACTAAACAATAAACACGCAGCTTCTTTGAATCATGTCAAAGGAAAGAACTTGTGTCTATTCCTCCGGTCCCTTTCTCTCTAAGCATTCAGCTTCTTTGTTCATCACAAAGCTCGGAAAAGCAAGATTAACATCCCTGAAAGCACAAAGAATAGCTTATAAGTGCAAATGTGCAGAAATGCTGACAAAATACAGATACTAAAAAAGATATTGAAATTCAAAGAGCAAGTCAAATCAAATCCTCACATCAGATAGGGAAGAGTCATGTTAGTTAGCAGTTTGGGATTTTTCGCTACATATTCTTCCCACTCTTCCATGTCGATTTTCCCGTCACCTTTTAAATCTGTTTCTTTGAATGTCTGGTAACAAAGAAAGCAGCCATATTTGCCCAACCCAATCAATATTCATAGATTGAAAAATAACAAGAAAGCAATTCTAATTTTTAAGTCCATACCCTGTCAACAATGGCTTCAACGATATCACTTGAGAGATGCAAGTCTGATTCCTGCAGAAGGGCCACCACCATTTCTTTCAACTGCACGAATGAAAGTAAAAAATTACTACTCCACACTTTTGCTCTATTGTAAATCATCTCCGAAGCAAAATCACTGCATCAAGGGCATTAAATTACTACTGCCAAAACAAAACAGTTAACTTTGAACAAACCTTAATAAACAAAATTAGCTTCACTGAAACCTAAATATATACTCAACCTTTACTTTAGATTCCTATATATATAAATGAACAGTTGAACAAATGAACAATATAACTTACAGACTCTTTCTCATGAAATTTTTATTTATAATTCAAACAAGTTAAAACAGCATAAATTATACATCTGACTAGACCATATTCTGTTTCTTGTTCGTGTTGACATGCTGATAAGTCGTTTCCTCACTTTTCACAGGTCACATAATTTGTTTTGATGATTTCACAGTGTTCTGCAGCTAATAATGTGGATACATGTAATCATATTGTAGCTTTGAGTCATCAGGTTTATTGATCATGGCCTTTCACCCTGGATTAGGGCAGATTTTAATCCCATTTAAATTATTGAAAGGGGAGCATGAAGTCTTTTCATGCAAGCTAGAAGATTAATGGTGTTATGACTTTAATTCTTTGTGCTAAGCGAAATGGATACCACCACTCAGATACCACAAGGCCAGGGTAAGACAATGTACATTTGATGCAAGGATAGTATGGTATTTAGGATATATATAGAAGTAAATTATGCACTTACTTCTTCATGTTCAATATAGCCAGTTCCTCTTAGGTCATACAACCGAAATGCATCTGCCAGGAAGCTTTTCATTAGCAGGAAACAATTGGCAAAACTAGCCAGGAAGCTTTTCATTAGCAGGAAACAATTAGCAAAACTAGTTATTTAGCTATCTAGGAACTTCAGGCTTAAATATAAGGTATCGCTTACACTTCATTTTATCTTTGTCAGGAGTGCTAGGGTGAAAGACACTCAATGATCGAACAAACTCTCCAAACTCAATGCAGCCATTTTGGTTGACATCAAAGAGATCAAACATCTGCAAGTATGCAACCGAGTTAGTAAGGCTGGGGCAAATGGCCGGGATACAGTCAGTAAAACCGGGAAGTGCATATAACAAAAACAGTTGTGAATCAGTAATTTGTCAGCATATACAAGGCCCTAGATAGTATTAAAATCCACCATATATATCAGTCCAGCTTCCAAAACGAAACGTGAAACCTAGCAATCAGTGAATCAGATCATACACAGATATTCCCACAGTTCAAATTGCTAAAAGGTTGTCCAGTTTTCTGAATTCTGAAGTAATATAACTTCAGATTTCATACTTAATAAATACTGCTCAACTTATCTTGTAAGGCAAAAAATACTTCAGTATTATGTAAACTGAAGGAAAAAGAACAAGTGAACAACTATAGATCGGAAATTCTTGCATGAAATATGGGACATCAGCATCTAACAACAAAAAGGAAACACATACTCTGTCCAGAAAAAGGCTTCTCTTCATACTATTCTTAAATAATGCAAGTTGAAGTTCTTCCTGATCATCATAATTGATACTTGTATTAGCATAAAGAAACAATAAAACAATAGTAACTTAGATATATCAATAATATAATACATAACAACTCTTCATTTGCTACCATATAAAACAGATTAAGTATCACTTATACATCAAGGATATTTATATACCTTTTGAATAAAACCATCTTTGACAACAGAGTTGCTGAGTTTATTGAACAAGTCAAATAAAAGATCCACTTCATCCTCAGTAACTGCAACAAAAAACAATCAATAAATTATCAAATTATAAATATTTATTTTCCCTAAAATAGTTAGGTAATTTTGGGCATAGCTACTTTAAAAATAAAAAATAAATAAATAAAAAAATACCGAAAAAGAAGCATGTAACATTACTTTTGTGAAAGAAAAAGAAAAATCTTTCAAAAAATATGGAGTAATAAGATCATATTTTGTTCAGTCACACTCACACACCTTCATGGTTGTTTGTTTAAACATACAAAGAAAATAATGAAGTTAAAAGAAAAAAATTATTGTTTCATAGATTATGAATTTATGACAAGCACAAAAAGTTCCATTTGTACTGTACAAATCAATGGTATTTCAGGGTTCATTTGAGCATTCAAATACGAGTAATAGACTAATAACCTTTTATTGTACCGTGCACATTGTACAACCGGTTGCACGATAGAAATCTTGGCTATTGAGGACTAGCCATCCCATTTTATTACATCATCCAAACCATAGAAACAAATCCTTGATATGCAACAAATCCCAAATTAAGAAATTATGGTAACAAAGTTCAAGCATTCAAAAAAAAAAAAAAAAAAAAAATCAAATCTCATACACATTCATTTGACATATCTTATATTAAATTACAAATCAATAAATTGAAAGAGAAAAAAGATAGAATACTCACAAACAGTATCTGCCGCAAGGAGAGAGAAATTATCAGACGAAGACAATTTCATTTCGTCTTTTGAATTCCCACAACCCATTTTTAATTTTTAGTTTAAACAACAACGATCTTCTGAATAAAACCCAAAACTCAGAAGAAAAATTATGAACACAGAAACTAAACAGCTGCTCAATTAAAAATGCGAAGTTATGTAAGTATAAAATGTAGAAAACAAAAAGGAGTGAAGAGACGATAAAATTGCGCCATATATGATTATTCACACTAACTTTGATAGAGACCGTCAAAAAAAAAAAAAAAAAAAAAAATGTTGGCAGCTGAAAAGGTTGACTTTTTAGTTGTCACTTGGAAATCTTGATATGTATCAAATCAAGGGCAATTTATGAGAAGTCGAGAGCGTTTTTTGCAAGAAAACACTTGACTACTTGACAGATGCATAACCTGTTAAGGTTGTGTTATTACTGTTATCCGTTTTTCATATATCCACATGTGTGCCCACCCGCTTATACACATAAACAACTTAGGTTAACCAATACAAGTATTCTTAAAGTGTTTAGCTCGTAAATTTGGTTGGGTTGACCTGTGAGACATTTATTCGATAGGACAGTTTATCTTACCTAAAAAAAATGTGTGAAGTACGTATTTGATTATACCAAATTGGATTAGATAATTTTGTGAAAAATAGCAACAAACATTGCAACTCATACATTTAATCATTATTATTCAAATTACAATACCAATCAAATTACACCAGCAACCATCATCTCAACAATTATATTGAGATGATCTACTTTTTACAAAAAATGTATACTGATACAAATGTTCAAGGAAGCAACTAATGAATCCATAGCTTCTTCAGTACTTATTATGATATCACCGTGAAGTGATTAGTAGTTGTATGCCAATTGCCAAGACTTGTTTAGCATTAGCAGCCAGACATTCATACCGAAGAAGATTTCATTCAGAAGCAACTTAAGTTTATCATATCGGAACCAAACAACCCTGGCAACAAAAACAAGCCACTA
Source organism: Chenopodium album (assembly GCF_948465745.1). NCBI lineage: Eukaryota > Viridiplantae > Streptophyta > Magnoliopsida > Caryophyllales > Amaranthaceae > Chenopodium > Chenopodium album. The sequence continues at coordinate 75,988,802 of NC_137840.1, read as the reverse complement.
CAATGCCTAGAAGAGCTCCAGCAAAGACCTGTGATGGAGTATGGCCAAGAAGTTCTTTGAGCTTCTTTTCGCTGATGGGATGCCCTTGGAATAAATCCTCAATGATCTTGTTCAGAACCTAGTCGAATGAATCCCATAGAGAACCAATATATTAGCAATTTTACATAGGTTAACTGAGGTGCCAACAAATACAAAAACTACGGAGTATCAAAATAGGTCAAGAATTTTGACAGAGGAAATGCATCATTAGAAACTTAAACTGCAGTTCGAATTGAAGACTTGAGAAAGATCAAATCAGATCACATGCATATTAAATACGAGTACATCATTTAAGCTTATAACACCTTTCAGTTAATCAGTTAATCTATCACTTTCAGTAGAGTTCGTCATACACACCATAAAGGTTAACTAGATGCATCATAAACAACCAATTCATCACTTTAAACTAAAGCATTTGGCCTTACATTACACCAAGTAGTTGGCCTTAAATCCCCGTTGAGGCAACTGAAATTTTCGTAATTTGTGAGCTAGCCTCAATTGAGCACAGAAGTGCAACCTGTTATGATGTTAATCATGCAATCGCTTTGTGTATAAAGGAACATTGCAGAGCCATGAATATAATACGGAGAATTTTAACTGGAATATGGGATGACGAAAACAATTCAAAGCAAACTAGCAAAGAGAGCTACAGAAATTTTGTATGTTGTCAAATAATAATAAGAAGAAAAATAAGTTTGAGAACAACAATATATGCACACCGGTGGTCCTATGCACTGCTTAAAAAATACTTTGTAATTACTACATGTACATTCAATAACAATACGAGTACGATGAGAAAGGAAATAAATGCAAGTTTGGTAGAGCAAGGTCATATTATTCCTTAATACTGAACATTCAATGATACTCAGGATATGTCATATTCCTATCATGAAATGAGAAAAAAGTTGAATCTAATGATCATGCCCTTAATTATGGGAGAATATAGCAATTTGACAACTAATTCATGAACCAAGTATAACTAACAGTCATACACAGGAGACAGGACAACCAGGACTTAGTGAAAAGCTCTACAGTGTTGATGTGCGTTTGGTTGTGATCTCACCTACGAGTAATCATTTATAGGTACACACAAGTGTATGATAGATTTATCATATTAACTACGAGTCTATTACTAGTACCATAGCAAACCATTGTGTCATAGGATGTAAATTTGATAACATAGTGCAACAATATTACGTACCTATTTATTTCTAGGTACATCCACGTGTATGATAAATAAATAGCCCGGAACGTATTAACTAACAATCTACAACTAGTGGTCTAGTGGTACAAGTAGAACAAACCAAATATGGATAATGGTTTAAACATATTACCTGAGCTTGCATACCAGCATGTCTCCTAACTCCAGCAGCATCATACATAACAATAAGACTAAACCCCAAACAAACTGGAAACAAAGCATCAGCAACACCATGACAAAGCGCAACAGAAGTAGTCATAGCAGTACACAAAGCAGAGTGAGAAGACGGCATTCCACCTGAAGCACAAAACATCCTCATATTCCATCTTCTTTCCACATAAAAATTCAGCAATACCTTTGTAGATTGCGCCAAAAACCACGCCAATAATCCACTAACAAACGTTGGATTCGCGGCTAGTGTTGCGATAAAGGGGCTAAATCTGTCCCTAGCAGTGGATTGCACGGATAATAGAGCCATCCCAACTCCTCCATTGTGCAAAAATTGTGTCTTTTCGTTATTAAACCTAGTAATTTCATCAATTGCTGGGTCTTTTAAGTATGAAACCCAGTTAATTTTTGCTGTGAAATTCTTTATACTTTGTAAAATTGGAACTAATAATGAAAAGGGGTTTAAGGGTGTTGAATGATTGAAGCTATTATGAGGAGGGTCATTAAATGGAAGTTTACATGATATACAAATTGCTCTCTTTTGGGGTTTTGCCCTGAATATTGATGAGGAAAACAATGAAATTGCTCTTTGATATGGGTTGTTTTTGGGATTAAAAAGCTTTTGATTAAAAGATGAAGGTAAAGAGGGTTTTATCGCAGTAGATTTCATGAGAAAAAACTGCAAAAAAAGCTTCAATCTTTTATCCTATTTTCTGGGTTTCACTTAGTTTCAGAGTTCATCGAGAAAGAACTGAAAACGAGAGGTATTGAGAGGGAGGAAAAAAACAGAACAAGTGTGAGGAGAAGAATTGAGCTAATTGGTAGCTGAAATTAAAGGAATTTGTTTGTTTGTAAAAGCTTAGGATTTGAGAAACTTGAGCCATAAAAGGGGCAATTATTTAGACTTTTGTATGTTTTGTGTAACATGGGATCATTTTTTGCACCATAAAGATTATAGGAATATGCTAGATTACACCAAAAACTTTTCACATTTCTCAAATCTTAGATTGAGATTGAATTGGAGTCTTTTGGAAACATGTAGAAAGGCCAATTTTTCAATACATTTTTGGAAGAGAAGGCCTTGTAAAATGTAATAGTTCCAAGAAGGGATGGCAATGGGTCAGACTCGGAGCGAATTATGCTAAATTCGGCTCCGATCCAACCGGAAGCCCGACTCCGATTTCAATATCCAACCTCCAACTCCGATCCGACCCGACTCCGAGTTTTTTTTTCGTTATTCAATATAATTTGAGAAATTGGGCTATTTGGGCTTACAACCCACACCCAATGCCACCATGACCCACACAAAAATCCACTATCTATTGGAGTCGGAGTCGGATAATCCGGCAGAGTTGGACATTTGTCGGAGTCTGATTTTTTTCTCGGATTTTTTTAGGATCCGACTCTGATTCGAAGTCGGATAATTTTAATGGAGTCGAACTCGGATTACTTTTTTCTCGGACTCGGAGCAGATTTTTTACCTTGGATTGGGGCGGAGTAGAGTCAGATCTTGGCTGGAATGCCAGCCCTAGTCCCAAGTTGGCAAAATTGTTCCCTTGCTGATATTGGCCCAAAGCGAATGGTGGGCTTCACTTATCCAACTCACGAGTTTTAAATAAGCATATTTTCAAATTTATAATACATGTTGTAGGTATTCAGTCGAGTTAATTTTATCTATATGAATGAAATCTAAATTAATTAGAGTACGATAGAGTGAGTATTTTGAAATTTGTCTATCTCAAGTAGCTTGCTTTCAATTTGATTGGTAATTCAATATAATAGCATGTTAGTGAGATGGTGATGACGTCAAATACGGTAACATGTGGGTAATGCTATAAAAAATAGTAACATGTCCCCGTAATAAGTTTAACCCGATTCAATCAAGTTTCATCACAAGCGAACGCAAAAAGGTATCAATGATAGCGTTGACTCTTTGAAGTTTGTGTAAGTTACATAATGAAATGAGAATAATGGGCTCGGTTGTGTCAAATCTATTCATAATACGCTTTAAATAAAAACTTGGATCTTGATACTTGCTTCAGATATACTTGTCATAAATAGGTTTAAACAGAATATGTTTCACGTGTCACCTTTTTCAAGTTCGACATGTCAGCAATATGCGCCACATGTCATTATAAAACTCAAGACCAACAAGTATTAAGTTAAGAGTCTAACCATCCTTGCCATTTCTTAAATGTGTTTTTTTATCCAACAAAATTATAGTTGACTTACATAAGTTAATTTGTGTCTTATTATACTATATGTTTCCATTATGTAATGATTGAGTTTGACAAATAAAAAATATTTATAGCAAGACTTAAACTCGAAACCAACATGTCTTACTATCTAAACAGTCGAATTTAATTAGCAAATTAAATAAGTACAAACTAATAACTCGGGGCATCGCCCGAACCAGACACTAGTTTGAATCACTAAAAAAAACCTCTTTCCCTAAGAAGATGAAGGTTGTGCCAACTGCCAAGATTCAAATTTATGGGCCCATGAACACCAATTCACATTCAAATGATCCAAACCTTCTTACTGTATAAACGTTCCCAAGCACACAAAATATAGCCGTTCCAACATCCTTACACTAAAAAGTGGGTCCATTAAAACAACAAATAAAAATTTATAAAAACAAACCAAAAATGAAAAATAACAGCCAAACCAAACGCAATCTTACTTTTTTTTGAAACATTTTTTTACATCACCTTTTATTTTTCCTATTTTTCATTTTTATTATCTCTCTTCTCGTATAATCTTTCTCAGCGTCTTCCTTCATTTCTTCTTTTCTCCCCATTTTCTCATTCAAATTCAAAAATCCCCAGATCTCTCAATTTTCGAAAAACCCTAACCCTAAAATTCAATCTCACATCGATCTAAATCGGTGCTTTGATTTACAGTAATGGAGAACTTGATTTCTCTTGTTAACAAGATTCAGAGAGCTTGTACTGCTCTCGGCGATCATGGTGATGAAAGCGCTCTTCCTACTCTTTGGGATTCTCTTCCCGCCATCGCTGTCGTCGGAGGTCAGGTATTGCTCAGATCTTTGATTCTTCTCAGATCCTACTTTTTATTTGCTTTCATTTTGATTTGCTTTTCGTAATTAGGGTTATCTTTTTTTAAATCTTTGATTGTTAGAGATGGAGATTTTTTTATTTTGATTTGATGTTTGTTCGATTTGTAGTTTGGAGTAGCTCACTGTGTTCGAATTATGCTAGGATGTTAGCTTTTTTGATTGATTTGTGATTTGGATTGATGCCATTTTTATAGATTTAGTGTTTTAAGCTATGGCATTGATGCTTATCCATCATCGACACTTGGCGGTTCAACATTTTTACAGAAATTTGCTCTGTGTACCTTATATTGACGAAATTCCCCAAGTATAAGAACTGTTTTTTTTTTTTTATTTTTTTTTTTATTTTTTTAATGAAAGAAAAGCAATTTGAATAGTTTGTATTTCATGAATCATTGTGGTTTCCCACTAAAGCGGAGTCGGTGATTGTGTTTTTCGATTTAAATACATAAATTAGGGTAATCAAACTGTTGACAAACCAAAATGAAGAGAATGGTGATCATGTAAGGTCGAGAATGCTGGGAGTATTCTACTTTGGATGCTTCAAAAGTTTAGCTTGTTGGTAAAGTTTATATTTTAAGAGCTGTTTACTTCTTGATAATCACTTAGTGATTCTCTTGGATGTGCTTTGTGTGTATCACTCTGGTTGGAGATGATGCTCGATATAGGGCTTGGTTTTATGGAATAAGAGAAATGTGGATACTATGAGAATTATATGCTTAGATTGTATGTTTATATTGTTGATTCCAAGAATAGGTAGCTTTTAGAGTGATGATGAAGTATTGATCATCTCTAGGTGAATTGAGTGTGATGGACGGAGAGTGATGCACCTAGGTCGAAATTTAGCATACTGTCTTGCTCTTCTTCATATCGTACAGTATGTTCTTACCCCTGGGATGTTTTGATGATTTGTAGAGTTCGGGGAAGTCGTCAGTTTTGGAAAGCATTGTTGGCAAGGACTTTTTGCCTCGTGGATCTGGTAAAGATCTTTTTTCTGGATACTTTGGTTCTTTTGTAATTAATTTTTCCTTAACTATTTCATATTTTAATTTGTTTTGCTGTAATTAATGCTAATATTTTATGCAGGTATTGTTACTAGGCGTCCTCTTGTTCTACAGTTACACAGGGTTGAAGAAAATAGAGAATGGGCAGAATTTATGCACCTTCCAAGGAAACGAATCACGGATTTTGGTATGTTATTTTTTTATAGACGGTCACTGATTTGATTTTTTTTTTTTGGTTCATGTTATCTTTTCTATTTAAAGTTTCAATGTAAACCTTGGATAATGCCTCTTCAGCTGCTGTGCGGAAGGAGATAGCGGACGAGACTGATAGAGAGACTGGGCGTAGTAAAGCAATCTCTAGTGTTCCTATTCATCTAAGTATATACTCCCCCAATGGTAAGACATTTCTTTTTTTTTTTGGCCGCTTGAATGTCCTTTTCCTTCACATGTAAAGGAGTAATTACACGTGTAAGGTTAATTGTGTGCCAGAAGATTTTTTATTTTATTTTTTAAAAATGCTGTTGACAATTTTTTGTTTGCATGAATAACCTTATTTTATGCTTATCGTTTATTTTGCATGTATACTCTTCATGTTATGCCCATTAAAAGTTGACTTTATATAAATCTGCTAGTTTATCAAAAGAAATTACCTTAAACGATGATCACAATCAAAACTAGTGACGAAGCCACTTTGGTTATACTTTGCAAGGTATCCTCTAATAATTTGAGATAATTGGGAAGCAGTTTTTTTTTTTTTTTAGCATATGAAGATAGAATTGCCCTTTATTTTATTTTTGTTTCTTTGAGATGAAGGTAATAATAACAACTAGTAGGAATGTATATTAAATCATGGAGCAATTTCATAATTAAATGTAGGAAAAATTTGTTATTCTACTACTTTGCTTAGTTGTACGTATAAGTTAAGAAGCTCATGCAGTAAACACAACATTATAACGAAACTTTTTAGGTGGCTTGGTTGAATCCTTGAAACTTGAGAGCATTATTTTTCTGTTTCTCCTTTTTCTAAAATGGTTTGGGTATTCATGAACCTACATGTTCTCTTTGATTTTGGGTTTTTTAGGACTGATCTGAGCAATCATGTACAATGTAATTGACTGTGAAATAAGGAATGAGGATAATCAACGGCTGAACTAGTTACTAGTTTTAGTTTTTGAACGTTCTGGTTCACAGACAGGCTAAGTCTTGGTCCGGTTTTGCTAAATGCTATCTTTGCTTAGTAGTTGCCAATTAATTAGTATTACTGTTCTCTTTTGTTTTTGGCTTTCAATTAAGGGTAATGTTATATGTAGCCCTAAGGGCTATATATAAGCATTAAATATACTCTTGGAAATTGTATAAAATTAGGAATTCATGACAAAAGCACGCCTAAATCAGTGTTATTAGTGTTTATATTTTGATGATTTCTTATCATTTTACGATTTTCAAGCGTAAATTTAATGCTTATATGTAGCCCTAAAGGCTATGTATAAAATTTTCCTTAAATTAATTTCTGTGCTGAATATTGTTGATGCATATTGCTGATTAATTTGTGTTATAATTTATAATAATTACCTATTTGAACTTCCTGTTGAAGGCAGTTTGTACTAATTACAATTTGGCTTATGGCAGTTGTTAATCTTACTCTGATTGATCTTCCCGGACTTACCAAAGTGGCTATTGGTGAGTTGTCCTCATTGAAGCACTTATCCTTATTTATGATCTTGTTGCTAATAATATGATGATGAGCTTTGTATATTTTTCTGTTGTTTCATTGATTCAGATGGCCAACCTGAAAGCATTGTTCAAGATATTGAAAATATGGTTCGCTCCTTTATTGAGAAGGTAATATAAAACGAAGCCTGCACAATCTGTCGATTAATGTGTTTACAAGTTGTCTCCCCCTCAACCCCCCTCCCAAAAAAAAAAAATCCACTTGGTGTTTCTTCATTTCCTATTTATTGTGAGTTTATCAAAATATCTGATACATTGTCTTTGTTGCAGCCCAATTGTATTATTTTGGCAATTTCTCCCGCAAATCAAGATCTTGCTACTTCTGACGCAATTAAAATTTCTCGTGAAGTGGATCCCAAAGGTGAGATATTTCTGCTCTTTGTCCATCTAATGTGGTTTCATAATATATTGTGAAGCATATTGTTAGCTCTTGCTTGCCTGATTTCCATATATGGATTTTGAAGCCACTGTTGTGTATAGGGATTTTGTTGAGAAGTTTTGGGTAGTGAGGAAATTATTGTTCCTGTCCAGGAAATAATGTCTTAGTATTGGTCCTTGGGTAAATTTTTTTTGTATTTTTTACTTGAGGGGGGTTGGTGGTTGTGGTTACTAGAAGTCTTCAACTGCAAGTTTCACAAGTTGTGTGGGTAGCAGTTGACATTTTGGGTAATTGTTTTGAGCTGAACATCTTCATCTACAAAAATGGTATACTAACTAATATTTTATCTTGTTGATACTGTGTTCTCATATGTTAGGAGAGAGGACTTTTGGAGTTTTGACGAAGGTTGATCTTATGGACAAAGGAACTGATGCGGTTGATGTAAGTACTTTCTATGTTAGGCTGACTGTTTAGTTGTAAACTTTTATTAAATGGTTCTTATTTTGGAATAGAGTTTAATAAAGGCACTAAACTAATAATATTTCCTTAAGGAAGACAAATAATTAGAGACTTGAAGCCTGCATTTTTATTCCTTACTCAATATCCTTGATTTTCTAGATTTTGGAAGGCAAATCATACAAGTTGCAGTATCCATGGGTGGGTGTTGTAAATCGATCACAGGCTGATATTAATAAAAATGTCGATATGATTGTTGCTCGACGTAAAGAGCGAGAATTCTGGTCCAGTAGCCCAGAGTATAAGCATCTTGCTCATAGAATGGGTTCAGAGTTCTTAGCTAAGATGATGTCCAAGGTATGTTGATATTTCATGGATTTTACCTTTTAATATTCATTATTATCCACTGTTGTACCTAATCTGAAAATTTTCAAATCTTCCAGCATTTAGAAACTGTCATCAAATCCCGTATTCCTGGCCTCCAGTCTCTTATCAACAAAACTATTGTTGAACTAGAATCAGAGTTGAGTCGTCTTGGGAAGCCTGTTGCTACTGATGCTGGAGTAAGTATTTTAAAGCTTCATTTTCTTTGGCTTTCTTTTATGTACTCCAATCAACGTGATGAAAATTTATGTTCGATATTGTCAAAGATTTGGATAAATGAAGTGTCACGATATCATGCATACATCATACTAAGATTAATGCATTCTTATTTATTATATTATGTTCCTTTAGTGTTCAAACTTAATGCAATGAAAAGAATGTTATCATATTTACCCCACCTACACGCACACACACACACACACACCAAAAGTCACTGTAGAGTGAGTGTGACTGGAAGTTGGGTCTCTAGATTCTCTTTGCTTGCTGCACTACCTTTTTACTACTAGTAGGAATGCTCATAACATTTATTGGTGCATTCATGACAAGGGGGACTTGTGTAGCATGTTGACTTCATCTAGACAATATACAATAGTAGGAAAGAAACTTTTTTTAAAAAAAATAGATATGGAGCGCCTGTATGTCCAAATCTGTCTGTTTCCGGCTTTCTTGGACAAGTTTACTGTATTCTAATCCTTACCTGAGTTTTGAGTTTGTTTATGCATAATAAATAAGGGGTCAAAGTAGTTTATTGATCATTATTTCTACTATCTTGTGCTCTTGCAGGGCAAGTTATACATGATCATGGAAATATGTCGAGGATTTGACCAGATATTTAAAGAACATCTTGATGGGGTGTATGTTACCTTAAACTCATTCAATTGAATGTTTGGCATCTCATTAGATAGATAGATTTCAGTTTGGCTTGTCATTCAGTTCATCCTCCTTTTCTCCGTCATTGTCTTGAAGCTGCATTTGCTGTGGTTTTGCAGACGCCCAGGTGGTGACAGAATCTATGGCGTGTTTGATAATCAGCTTCCTGCTGCTTTGAAAAGGTTGCAATTTGACAAGCAACTTTCCATGGAGAATGTGAGGAAATTAATCACAGAAGCTGATGGGTATCAACCTCATCTTATTGCTCCCGAGCAAGGTTATCGGCGACTTATTGAATCTTGTTTGGGTTCCATTAGAGGTCCTGCTGAGGCTGCAGTTGATGCGGTATGTTCTTAATATTATATATTGATAGAACACTTTAGGTTGGCCGGGGTCTTCTTGAAAACACCAGTTTTTAGAAGTTAGTATGCGTCTGTGTAATTTAGATATAGGAGTATGGGGTTTTTATTTATTTATTTTATTTTATTTTTTATGTAATTCGTCTGTTGTTCTTGGTGTAATAATTAAAATAGCAATTGAAACATATAACAGAGATGCAAGAAACTCAATTTTAGTCTATAATAGTTGAGTGGAGGGAGTTTTATTCACTTTTTGTTAAGGTACAGTCTTTAAGCCTTTTTTAAAAATTGTTGTGTTTAGTGTTTTCAATATGTGACCACAATTGAAATAAACTGGTTATTCTTAACAATTACTCTCTCCTTCGGGGAGAGGGGGAGGGGTTTTAAACTAAAAGTTGTTTTTGCATCTCTTTGGGGTACAAATTAATCCTTTTCTGTCTTCCCATGTTTATTATTGTTGACAGAATCCATTTTGTCTCTCCAGGTTCATGGAATATTGAAGGAGCTTGTTCACAAGGCTATCAGTGAAACTGCGGTAAGCTCATGGTGTTACATTTTTAGTTGCATATGGTTATGAAGCTCCATAAGGGAATGGCATAATGTAGAATATGTTCTATGTGTACTGAGCATTCTAGGTCTTATCTGTCCTCTATTTTATTTTTAAATTTTTAATAAAAACATAATAAGTGAAACTGCGGTAAGCTCATGGTGTTACATTTTTAGTTGCATATGGTTATGAAGCTCCATAAGGGAATGGCATAATGTAGAATATGTTCTATGTGTACTGAGCATTCTAGGTCTTATCTGTCCTCTATTTTATTTTTAAATTTTTAATAAAAACATGTGTTATCTATCTGAATGAGTCGTCCTATTCTCTATTTATTATAGAAAAAGGACCGTGACTGAAGGCAATATATAATGAGCGCTCTTTTTGAACTTTAGGAACTAAGACAATACCCCTCCCTACGAGTAGAAGTTGCAAATGCTGCTTCCGAGTCATTAGAGAGGATGCGAGATGAAAGCAAGAGAGCAACCTTACAGCTTGTTGATATGGAGTGTGGTTACCTCACTGTCGATTTTTTCCGGAAGCTTCCTCAAGATGTTGAGAAGGGTGGCAACCCTACACATTCAATTTTTGACCGTTACAATGATTCGTATCTCCGTCGGATTGGTAAGCAACATTACACTGTCTTTGTTTCTAACGATGCATGCAATTCATCTGTGAAGATGTTGATTTGTGGAAAGCCATTCTTTTTTTTTTTTTTCCTGTGTCTTGCAACAAGGGTACTGGTCTCAGTTAGCTAAGATTTAGATTCCTTACAATGTTACATTGGTAGTTGCCTAACATACTGACGATACTAATCTCTCAATTCTGCTTTTCCTACAGGATCAACTGTCTTGTCATATGTCAACTTGGTTTGTGCTACATTGAGAAATTCCATTCCTAAATCAATTGTTTATTGTCAAGTACGTGATGCAAAGCGCAGCTTGCTTGATGTTTTCTTTACAGAGTTGGGTGGGAAAGAGGTTGGTGTTCTATCCCCAATTGATATCTCTTCCTATCTTGTTGTCCATCCTCCCCTCCCTTCCCCAATTGATTCCATTCCTAAACCCTCGAAATGCATTTTTCTGTTGGCAATCTAATCATCCTCGTGTTGCTTTCTCTCTGCAGGCAAAAGTATTAGGTAAGATGTTGGACGAGGATCCAGCAATTATGCAGAGGCGTACCAACTTAGGAAAGAGGTTGGAGTTGTATAGGACTGCGCAGTCAGAGATTGATGCTATTGCCTGGTCCAAGTAAGGGAGACATCTGAGCAGAATCGTTTTCTTTGTGCGTCCCAAATTGCTAGTTGTAGCAAAAATGTGATTCTTTGATTCATATAGAAATATACAGCATGGTTTTCTCATCCATGATTGAGGCCATTGTAGGGGACGACGAGTCACACCCAATTTCATTTCTACTAGCATGTGTATATGCTCTGATGGTTGTAATGTCTTATTCATCCTTGATGCTTGAACTTCTACAGAATTCTATGCAGTGAGGTGCCTCTTTTTTGTCGACGTCAAACCTTAACTAACCCCCATCCGACCCCCAACCCCCTTTTGAGACATTGTGTGATTATGTGAATGTGCCCCATTTGATTTAAATGCGTCATTAATATAAATTAAGTCGCTTTTAAAGTTTAAATTCTGTATATAAATATATACAGGTGTAAAATGCTGGGATAAAAGTTAGGGAAGAGATGATTGAAAATGATATGAATTGCTACATAACACAGGTTGGTGTTCAAGCGTCTCAATCTATCTGCTGTACAAGTTATTGATTTATTTATAGTGGTTGACTACCACATTTGCCAAATATTGAGTTTCTGTAAATACTTCATTAGGTAGTAAAAAAAAAAAAAATGGTAGTAGAATTTTTCGGATTGGGCTTGCGCTCACTGATTAATTACAAATACTCTTCTAATCCATTCTGACTTTATAAAAAAGTTTATATTCGGAAACCTAAATATTGAGATGGTTTTAACAATTCTATACCATTAGGTTACGAGTAGATTAAGATGAAAATAGAGTAGGATTGCTTTTAGAAGATGTGATTAATATATTGCGGACCACTAATATTAGAGAAATTATGATTGTTTTATATATATAAAAAAAAGAGGTCACTATATTTATAAGAGGTTATTTTTTTAAATGAAATTTTTTATATACTACTGAATATGAATTATAAAGGTTACTATATTAAAATTAGGGTCACTATGTCTAACATAACGTCGTATTTCAGGTTTACAATAATATTAAGGTAGCTAGGCAGGTCACACAAATTTTAATATGAGTAAAGATTACAATGTTAAAATTAGGGTCATTACTCATTAGGTATACTATAGCAATACTTGGGTGTGTATAAACCTCAATCACATCATAGTGTGGATAGATTCATTCAGTCTTCAAGCCACTTATATTCCTTGCTTAATGAGGAATTCTTGATCAACAAATTAACAGTTTCTAAAGATTTAATATAAATAGTCTGTACTATGAGGAGTTCCCTATCTAAAAAATTCCAATTTCTAAAGATTTCCTATGATTTTATTGTTTGGGCTCTGAGAATTTCTCTATCAAATTTCCAAATCTGAATTAAATATATGTACAACAACTATTCTCTATCTAAATTCCAATTTCTAAAGATTTCCTATAATTTATTGTTTGGACTATGAGGATTTCTCTATCAAAATTCCAAATCCAAATTAAATTTATGTACAACGACTATAAACGTATCGTATCAAAATTCTTAATAAATCGAAAAAATAAATTAGACCTCAATCACATGATAATGTCCCTGACCACTCAAAATTGTTTCGATCATTTTCCATCGTTATTCAAATTTAATAACGAACTTATCCAAACGATCTAATCATTGAAAAAATAAAACTCTTAGAAGAAGTTTGCTACAAACAAGAACTTTGTTATGTACTTGTTAATTTGGAGTATTCAGGATTCGGGGAAATTACGTTGTTAATAAAACTTTTTTTTTTTCCTTTCTTTTTCTGAAAACCGATATTGTTAAGATTTAAATGCTCTAGTGGATGACTGAACCATCATACAGCAAATGTACAGAAATAGTTAGCTCACAGAATTGAAATTGACAGTAATTTATTAATATCAGTATAAAACAAAGCAACAAATAATAAGATTGGGGGTGTAGCTCATATGGTAGAGCGCTCGCTTCGCATGCGAGAGGCACGGGGTTCGATTCCCCGCACCTCCAAATTTTAATTTTGCTCTTTTTTTTTTTTTTTTTTTTTTTTAGTTCATTTTTATCAATGTTTATATTCCTCAACACACTTGTCAACATATCATATAAATTAGTGTCAATATCCAATTCTACAACTTCTATCAAACCAAAGCTTTAAATATAAACTTTCCCAACCCCCCTTTTATAAATGCTAACAATATTACAAAGATGACAACTTTTACTTTAGTAAGACACAAGATACACACAAACACACAACTTATTTGTAGTCTATAAAGATAGGCCATAATCTTTGTTGCACCTTACCATTACTACTTTCTACACTTTTCTTCTTATCCTTATTTTGCTTCCAAAGAAGAGAGATTAATAATACAAAAAAGATTATGGAGGGTGCTCTTAGGAGGAAAAAAGGAGTGATAAAACCAATTAAGGTTAATAAAGGTATAATTAATTTGGAAGATTATGAAAAAGAAGAGCCATTAAGTCCATCATCGGTCATATTTCATAAACCAAACTTTAATATACATATTTTAGCAATGATGGGTTGCAAAACTACCATTGATGTTGAGCTTTGTAAGTCCAAAACTCCCGGTACTCTTCTCAAGCATCCTCGTTTCTCTAGCATTGTGGTAATTATTTACTTCTTTCCTTTTACATATGCTTTTTTTCTTTTTAATGCATTCCTTTTAATATATACTTGTATTTTGTGCGGTCTTCAACATATATGATTGACCAATTATATCTTCAACCACGTAATATATATTTTTTTGTTGCATGCATATTAGTAACAAATTATATACAAATCAACCCTTTTTTTTTTTTTTTTTCTTTTAAGTAAAACTGCATGAATAGTAAGTGAGTGGAACAAAAAATTAATAAGGTAGTATATATTTGTGAATCTGTTTAATGTGCATTAACAATAATATAAACATAAACATGCATGCATATATGATATATAACCATGCTTTATTAGTATCCTTACTACTACTACTACTACTACTAATAATAATAATAATAATAATAATAATAATAATAATGATGATGATGATGAAAAAATCACGCATGCATAAAATGACAAATTGGTTAAAGGGAGATATAAATGTTGCTTATGTGAGCAAATTAATCAAATAGTGACATTTAGCCAATATAGGGTGGTATAAATGCAAACAACCCAACCATAAAGTGACATATAAGGTTACATAAATGTGAACAATATAATTGTACCGATTTAGGGGTTTCTTTCTTTCTTTATTATTATTTCTTTTCTCTATATAGATCATTTAGATACTAGATTGAGTGGGGGAGATTTTTTTTTTATTTAAAAACAACAAATAAAAAGTTGTATCTCCAAAAAAATCCCCTTTTAATAATAATCCAATATTTGGAAGTAGGAATAAGTTTGTACGGTATCACAAGAATAATGACTTATGAAATAAGTAGGCTTTAATGATAAAGTATTATTTAGTTGCTCAATTATGATGTTTTGTTTACTTGAATAACTTTTCTTTGCCAAATTCAAATAAAAAGATAAACCAAGTTTACTTTTTCTTCATTTAATCACATGATAGATGTTGTAAACCCCAATATCCACCGAAAGATTAATTATGCTTTATGCTATATATTTGACCAATTGTGTTAATATAGATGTTAGTTAGTCATTTTATCACATGATAGATGTTTTTTTGATAAATGTTAGTCAAGCAACATGATAGATAATATTAGTCAAGAAACATATAATATGAAAAGTATATTGATAATTCTATTTTAAATTGATAATGAATCTCAAATATATAATAACAAACCATTTAGTACATTATTGATAATTAATTAATTATATGTTGAATTGATAATCAATGAATTAATCATATCTTTAATTTGCTTTCCTACAGGTAGGAGATTTAAGTAAAGGAGAAGAGTTGAAATGGGTGAGAACAGAAGTGGACTTAGACAAGCATTTTATAGTGCCAAAAATAGACTTTGAAAACATAGAAACACCTGAAAAATATCTTGAAGACTATGTTTATAACCTTAGCAAAACAACCTTAGACAAGTCTAGGCCACTTTGGGAAATCCATATCCTTCATCTTAAGCTCTCCGAAGATGTCAAGGGCATTGGAATATTCCGAATTCATCATTCACTTGGCGATGGAACTTCCCTCATATCTTTGATGTTAGCCTTAACGCGTAAGACCTCTGATCCAACGGCCTTGCCTACCATTCCTGCTCAAAAAACGTATGTTGATGATAACAAACATCCAAAGTTGTTCATTTGGAGATGGATTTTGGCCTTGTGGTGGATGTTAGTATTGTCTTGGAACACCTTGATTGATGTGTTGATGTTTGTAGCAACTTCGATTTTTTTGAAGGACAATTCTCCTCTTAAGAGTAGTTCTAGAGGAAGTGTAGTGAATTCCTCTAGGCGTTTTGTTTACAAGATATTTAGCCTTGATGATATGAAATTCGTCAAGAATGCAATTGGTGGAGTAAGTTCATGTATTTCGTATTTGATCTTTTATTAATCGCGTTTTTTGTCAAATTTGATTCATTAGATTCAACTAATATACATGAATTTTGTTGCATTGAAATATACAGACTGTCAATGATGTTGCACTAGGAATCACACAAGCTGGTTTATCTCGTTATCTTAACAGAAAATATGGTAAGCCTTTTGCTTTTACAACAATTTTTTTTAAGCTAGAAAGTTGTAGCTAAAGCATATTAATTTCTATGGTTGCGTAGTTGGTCATGTGTTGGGCCATGTTATGCCCAAAAAGGGTTAAATATTCATCCAATGTAAGTCCCGAAAACTATGGTTCAATACTTCAAGCTAAGTCGGATTAAACTTACTTAACGGGCTATATGCAAAATGGTCTTAAAATTGTATTAGAGCTAGCTAGGCCAAATTTTTAGACTTGAGACGTATATAGGCTGCACAAATTTGGCTTTGGGTCGAGTTGGAACGATTTAGACAATACTAGCAAGCATGAATAACATTTAATATAATGTACTAGCTTGATCAATGTTTTAATCTTCATGCTTTGTGTTCAGGAATTAATGGAAATGATCATATTCGTCTTAGATCTGTTCTTCTTATCAACATTCGACCAAGTGGAGGAATACAAGTGAGGCATTCTTCACATTACAATTCAAACATTTTGTGTAAAAACAATACACAACATAAATGAGTCAATTTTTGTATATGTCATGTAAAATTGTAGGCATTAGCTGATATGATGGAGAAAGATACAGAGGCAAAATGGGGTAATTCATTTGGCTACGTGCTTCTTCCGTTCACCATTGGATTGCGCGATGATCCTTTAGATTACATCCGAGAAGCCAAGGTGACAGTAGACAGAAAGAAGAATTCACTAGAGGTCTTTTACACATATTTCATTGCTGAAATAGTAAAGAAGTTGTTTGGTGCAAAACTTGCAAGTGCCTTATCTGATAAAATCAATTCTCATACAACAATCGCCTTCTCGAATTTAGTTGGACCTATGGAGGAAATTGGCTTTTATGGCCATCCTTTGGCTTTTCTTGCCCCATCTTCATATGGACAACCACATGTAAGTTGCATACCTCAATTTGTACAACCTATAATTCTCTTTGTTAATAAATTACTAAATCATGGCTTGCTAATAAATATGTAAAGATGTATGTTTTCTGATTTTTGTACTAAAGCCAAGTTACAACTTAATGTTGGCCCAAGTCTTAAAAATTGGGCCAGGGAGTAGCAGGCTGAAGACTATAGTGCACTATTTGGTCCGAGCCTAGTGCTTTTAGAATGACTTGATGGCTGTGCACTGGTCCAAAACCGGACTAGACGAATAAATTTGGTTCATTGAACCTGACCTATATTAATGTAGCTTATATAGAACAATTATGATCATGTATTTATTTGTAAATTAGACCCATTGTAAGTTTATAACATTGGTGACATTTATATTTTACAGGAAGTGATGATTAACTTCCAAAGTTACATCAACAAGATGACATTAGTTCTTGCTGTTGATGAAAATGCAATACCTGATCCTCATCAATTGTGTGATGATATTGTTGACTCCCTCAAATTAGTGAAGGATGCTGTTATAGCAAAAGGCCTAGTCAAAAACTCTGCACTACCAAATGGCTGTGCAACTACAGAGCAATGACCTTAATACAACCGCGGTGCAAACCAACCTGGATAACTAAATGCAGAAATTAGTCATATGCCATCAGCCGCGATCAGCCTATGTACTTCCACAACCATATACGTGCGTACAAAGAATGTACCACCACAATCATCCTATATATCTGTTAGGGTTGAACCTCCTTAATTAAATTTAAATTTAATTACTTGTTTAATTTCTTTCTTGTGTTTAAGAATAATCAATTTATTTATTTTGCTTCTATAACCAGTTTCTCAGATTGCTTTATCTATCCACTTGTAAATTATCCAACATTAATGAAAAATTGTGATAGTGGATTTCAATTGGGTTAATCTGAATTCGGGGTTAAATTCTAGGTGGTTAGATTTCAGTTCCTTCCAAATTATTGTTACAGGGAATCAAACACACAATCCTCCCTAGTCCCTAGTTTCCTACCAAGTACAACCCCAATCAATCAATCACCAATACACCAGCAACCAATTAGTATTCATTGGTATGTATGTACTATTGTTCGTTGCAGAATGAAAACACGAATTCAAGAGTTCTTATTTTATAATTTAGTGCTGATTAAATTTGTTTTGATAAAAATTGAGTGGGGTTAGTTCATTAATTGGTATGGATGAGTTTCAAATCAATAAGGGGGCGTTTGGTTCACATAATCAAGGTATAAGGTATGAGTTTAGAATGGTTTAAACTCATACCTTATATTTGTTTTATGATTTTAAGAGTTTCAAACCTATACCAACCTCAAACCCCCAAGGTATGGGGTTTAGAAACCTTGGTGGAGGGGGGGGGGGGGGGGAGGTGGGTTTGGCTCATTCATATACTTTTAGGTATCATATATGGTTCCAAACGACTTTATATGACCCGAGATGTATTCCCTAGAATTTCAAGACTTTTCGACACCGGGCCTCGAAACCTCCAAAATTTCTCAAAAAGCGTGGATATTAGCCTTCAATTTTGGAATTTTTTTACTTTTATTAGTCCGGAAATAAAAATTGCTGAAATGTTTACCATGGTCTCTAATACCCTTCGGGAGTCCAATTGGGTGGGTGGAACCATCCAATTTGCCTTTAAACGACCAATTTACCGGTCTACAACTAGCGTCGATTTCATTAACTCAAGCCTATCTCAAACATTTATGACAACATATAATGATCATATATGGTTCCAAACGGCATTATATGACCCCGAGATGTACGTATCCCCTAAAATCTAAAGACTGGTAAATTGGTCGTTTAAAGGCAAATTGGATGGTTCCACACTTCCACCCACCCAATTGGACTCCCGGAGGATATTAGAGACCATGGTAAATATTTCAGCAATTTTTTTTCAGGGCGAATAAAAGTAAAAAAATTCTAAGATTAAAGGCTAGTATTCCACGCTTTTTGAGAAATTTTGGAGGTTTCGAGACCAAGTGTCGAAAAGTCTTGAAATTCTAGGGAATACATCTCGGGTCATATAAAATCGTTTGGAACCATATATGATCATTATTTGATGTCATAAATGTTCGTGATAATTAAGCTTGAATTAATGAAAACAGTGTAAGTTGTAAACCGGTAAATTGGTCGTTTAAAGGAAAATTGGATGGTTCCACCAACCCAATTGGATTGCCGGAGGGTATTAGGAACCATGGTAAAAATTTCAACATTTTTTATATCTGAGCGAATAAAAGTAAAAAAAATTCCAAAATAGAAAGCTTATATCCACGCTTTTTGAGAAATTTTGAAGGTTTCGGGGCCCGGTGTCGAAAAGTTTTTAAATTTTAGGGGATACATCTCGGGGTAATATAATGTTGTTTGGATCCTTATATGATTTATATATGTTGTCATAAATGTTTGTGTTAGGCTTGAGTTAATGAAATCGACGCAAGTTGTAAAACGGTAAATTGGCCGTTTAAAGGCAAATTGGATGGTTCCACCCACCCAATTGGACTCCCGAAGGGTATTAGAGACCATGGTAAACATTTCGGCAATTTTTATTTCCGGGCGAATAAAAGTAAAAAAAAAAAAATCTAAAATTGAAGGCAAATATCCACGCTTTTTGAGAAATTTTGGAGGTTTCGGGGCACAGTGTCAAAAAGTCTTTAGATTTTAGGGGATACATCTTGGGGTCGTATAATGTCGTTTGGAACCAAATATGATCATTATATGTTGTCATAAATGTTTGTGGGATGCTTGAGTTAATAAATCGGCGCAAGTTGTAAACCGGTAAATTGGCCGTTAAAATGCAAATTGGATGGTTCCACCCACCCAATTGGACTCTGGGAGGGTATTAGAGACCATGGTAAACTTTTCGGCAACTTTTATTTCCGTGAAAATAAAAGTAAAAGAAATTCTAAAACTGAAGGCTAATATACACGCTTTTTGAGAAATTTTGGAGGTTTCGGGCCTGGTGTCGAAAAGTCTAGAAATTCTTAGGAATACGTGTCGGGTCATATAAAGTCGTTTGGAACCATATATGATCATTATTTTATGTCATAAATGTTCGTGATAAGCTTGAATTAATGAAAACAGTGTAAGTTGTAAACCGGTAAATTGGTCGTTTAAAGGCAAATTGGATGGTTCCACCCAGTCAATTGGACTCCCGAAGAGTATTTGGGACAATGGTAAACATTTCGGCAATTTTTATATCCGGGCGAAAAAAGTCAAAAAATTCCAAAATTGAAGGCTAATATCCACGCTTTTTGAGAAATTTTGAAGGTTTCGGGGCCCGGTGTCGAAAAGCTTTGAGATTTTAGGGGATATATCGCGGGTCATATAATGTTGTTTGGATCCTTATATGATCATTATATGTGGTCAAAAATGTTCGTGGTAAGCTTGAGTTAATGAAATCGGTACAAGTTGTAAACCGGTAAATTTGTCGTCTAAAGGAAAATTGGATGGTTCCACCCAGCTAATTGGACTCTCGGAGGGTATTAGGGACCATGGTAAACATTTTGGCAATTTTTATATTCGAGTGAAAAATAGTAAAAAAATCCCAAAATTGAAGGTTAATATCCACGCTTTTTGAGAAATTTTGAAGGTTTCAGGGCCCGGTATCGAAAAGTCTTTAGATTTTAGGGGATACATCTTAGGGTCATATTATAATGCTGTTTGGAACCATATATGTGTAGGCGATTATAGGTACTAATTGCGGAATTAACATGAATCATATTCATATAGCACCAAACCAAGGATCTCATGCATAACACATAAAGAAGTAAGAATTATACCTTTGAAGCATGATTCCACCGGTGATCGAGCAAGAACTAGGGAGATAAAGAACCTCAAGTGTGATTCCTCTACTTGGTCCACGGGCACAGATTAAGACCTCCACTAATGCTAGTTAGTCGCGAGAGAACTCTTCAATCGACCTTCTACAGAGATGAACGAACAACGAACTAGCCAAGAACCACCGCGCAACACCACGAGGACCACTAGGGTGGCCGGCCGTGGGTGAGAGGGGAGAGAGAGGGTCGTGAGTTTGAGAGGGGAGAGGGCTTTGGATGTTGGTTTCTTAGATTCACAATTCAGTGTATGTTAATTGTGACTTAATTGATCAACCCTAGGCATGACTATTATTTATAGATCATATCTCTAAATAATAGTTCAAGTCAAAGCCCAATTCCTAATCCCACTCAAACTACACTTAGCCCAATCATACTTATGACTAATTAAATGCTCATGAGGCCCATTAATGGGCCTCTAACTTGCTTAACCCATTACCCTTGTGTGTGATCTTATAGGATCCATTCTAAAGGGCTTTGGACTATTTGACTAGCCCAAAGATCATCTCTCATAGTCTAGCAACAGAGGATGACGCCCCAATAGAATGAACTTATTATCTCCATAATAGTGATCCTTGATATATCTAGTAATTGCACTTATCGAAGACACAATTCCTTCAATCTCCCACTTGTCTGAGACAAGTGCGCAATATTCAAATTCCTTAAGTCATTTTGTGTCGATTTGATAATATGATCGCATCTTATGTAATCATTATTAATCTACAAATCATTTCCTGAAATCTGAGTTAGAATTACAAAACAAATGGTTACTATGTAACACATTTGAGCACGACCATGCATTTTCTGAAATCTCCCTCTTCAAGAGGCCAAAATAAGACACACTCCTAATTAAATAGGAAGACTCTATCCAATCTTGTGGCAACCAAAGCTCCCACTCAACTTCTGAAATAACCAGGAAACACCCTTTATAATCACCAGTTACGGGCAGATGTTTGAATGTACCACAGTTATATCATCCATTGAATGAGATCTATCAATGTTCCACTCATGTCAAAGGAATCCACTAATATATCCGGAAGCTCTATACTGGAACTTCAAAGTAGGTCTATAGTTCGATCATGCATCATTCATGCATATCCATGTGATTGACCGAGCATCACTACGCTCCTATAGCCCATGAAACTGCGCTATCCAATCAATCTTAACATGCTAGTCCAAATCGAAATCATTTATGTCCAGTTTAATGACTTCGAACTAGGAATTTAAATAATGTATGAATTTTGTTCACCTGTGGGGTTTCATTCAAAAGGTCATCAACCTAGTGAGCCCATCAATTCATAATTATTTTGGACATTTTATTTAATATTAAAACCACAATTAAATAAGAGAAATAATAGAATTTCTGATTAAACATAATTCTGCAAATGAATGTATTATCACTACAAGAAATAGGTCATTTTGCGACGGAAACCTTGCAACGGACTACAATTCCGTCGCAAAAAGGGTTAATTTGCGAGGGAATAAATTCCGTCGCAACTTTGCGACGGAAACAAACTTTTGCGACGGAAATTCCGTCGCAAAGTTTGCGACGGAATTTATTCCCTCGCAAAAGTTTGTTTGCGACGGAAATAATCGTCGCAAAACAATATTAAAAAAAAAATAAAAAAAAAACATTTTGCGACGGATTCTGCGACGGAAATTCCGTCGCAAAAAGTTTTTAAATTTTTTTAAAAAAAACTGAAGTTTCGCTGAAGGAGAGAGAAAAAGAAAACGAAGAACAGAAAGAGGAAAGCGTAGAGAGAGATAGAGGAAAGCGTAGAGAGAGAAAGAAAATCCGGCCACTTCACCGCCGCTGTCGCCACCGGAACGACCGGAATCCGGCCACTCACACCTACTAACGCCCACCCCCTCCGTTCACTCCCACTCACGCGCACTCACGCCCACCCACGCCACCCCCTCCGTTCAAGCCCACTCACGCCCCTCCGTTCGCCGGCGGTGTGCAGCCACCACACCACCCTCCTTCCGGCAGCCGGATTTCCGCCACAACACCCTCAAATCCCGGTGAGTATTCCACTATCCCCCTTTGTTTTTGTTTTCAATTTAATTTTAATGTAAACCCTAACTTTTTCTAATTATGTTTTTTAATTTAATTTGTAACTAAATTTTATTATTTAATTACTTGTGTTTAGTGTAGTGTAGTTTAATTTATATTGCAATGTTAGAATTAGTTTAATTTTTAAGATATATTGCAATGTTAGAATTAGTTTAATGTATGTTAGTTTAGTTTAAAATATATGTTAGATTAGTTTATAATGTATGTTATTTTAGTTTAAAATATATGTTACTTAGTTTATAATGTATGTTAGTTTAGTTTAAAATATATGTTAGATTAGTTTAAAATATATGTTAGATTAGTTTAAAATATATGTTAATTTAAAAATACATGTTAGTGTATGTATGTTTATTTGAATGTGGGTAATTGTGTGTTAATTATATGTGTTTCATCACTTGCTTTAAACTTGTTTAAATTAAACAATTATGGTATGTATGTTAATTATATATGTTCACTAAGATTTGAAAGCATTTGCATCTTCTTATTCCTAGATACCCGTTCAAGACATACACATTAGGAGTATGTCTTGAATAGTCCCCGGTTGGGACTGTCCTTTGACGTTTAATCTCACTTTAGGTGGTGAATGTATGCAATGTTTTTGATTCTATGGAATATCTTGGCGTCTCATTTCTCTACAATGTTCTCTGGGTACATATGTTGGTGTGTTTAATTACCTACATCGTGTACTTGGAGAACTGTAGGGATATGCTGTCGGATTTTCTATAGAATTGAAAACTAGGCATACATTCACTAGTGAGATAAGATGTCCAAGGATGGGTTAGGTTGGAGTGATAAGGACCCCTGGATATATGTCATCTAAAACCTCATGTAGGTTTGATTTTATGAAGAAAAGAACTTAGCTTGTATCTAATAATACTGTTCACTTGTTCACATTGCAAGGCGGCAAAGAATCAAGGGAAGCTTCCATCAGCACCTGATCTCTTCTTGCATACACACTTCAAGGAGGTGCCCGGGAAAGGGAAGGTTCCTGCGAACAAAAGAGCGAAGGAAATTGCGGTAATAACTAGTTTTCGCCCATTTTCAAGCCACTTGTTTCCTATATTGCCACTTATGAACTATTTCAAGCCTCGAACTCAAGTAACTATGTTAGGTAGGTGTATTATGGTCAAAAATAAGCTCATTTGATAACAAATGTGAGAAATAGGCAAGTTAGAACCAAAAACGCCCCATTTTCGCCCATTTTTTCTAGTTTTAGGACCTAGTGAACCTATATTGCCACTTATAAACAATTTCAAGCCTCAAACTCAAGTAACTATGTTAGTTAGGTGTATTAAGGTCAAAAATAGGTTCATTAGATAACAAATGTGAGAAATAGGCAAGTTAGAACCAAAAACGCCCCATTTTCACCCAATTTTCCTAGTTTTAGGACCTAGTGAACCTATATTGCCACTTATGAACTATTTCAAGCCTCGAACTCAAGTAACTATGTTATTTAGGTGTATTATGGTCAAAAATAAGCTCATTTGATAACAAATGTGAGAAATAGGCAAGTTAGAACCAAAAACGCCCCATTTTCGCCCATTTTTTCTAGTTTTAGGACCTAGTGAACCTATATTGCCACTTATAAACAATTTCAAGCCTCAAACTCAAGTAACTATGTTAGTTAGGTGTATTAAGGTCAAAAATAGGTTCATTAGATAACAAATGTGAGAAATAGACAAGTTAGAACCAAAAACGCCCCATTTTCACCCAATTTTCCTAGTTTTAGGACCTAGTGAACCTATATTGCCACTTATGAACTATATCAAGCCTCAAACTATTGGTTCTCATTCTTTATTTTTATTTCTGCATTGTATATCCTTTGTTTGTTACAGGAGGCGTACCAACACAGACAGGAGGAATCAAGAACCCAGGGTTCCCAACTGTCTGAAAATGAAATTTTCTTTGAGGCGGCTGGTGGTCGTAATAAGAAGGGTCGTGTTAGAGGTCTTGGTGTTGGTGCTGACTTGTACTACGGCACATCTAGGGGACGAGGATCGGGTTCTTCCAGCCAATACGTACCGTCGGTCATAACTCAAATGCAGGAAAACTTCCACAAGGAGTTGAATGAGAGGGTGGAAGCAATTGAGAGCCAGATCGATAGCCGTGTGGCGGAACAGCTCGATGCTCGAGTGGAGGCTCGAGTGGCAGAACGGATGGCTGAAATCGAGAGGAAGAACAAGGAGTTCTTAGAGGAGTTAGCCAGTAGATTTACAGGATTGACCACTCCTTTCACTTGTTCTACGATTCAGCCTCAGATTCGAGACCCCAGGAACGACCCGGGTGGTGGTGGTGGTGGTGGTGCAGGCCAAGGACAGCCAGCTTGTGTTTAGTTAGGTGTCATTTTTCGATTTTTGTATATGGATGACATTGTAGTTTTAAAAATTATATCATGTACCGTACTTGGTAGTTACGGCTACGTGTTGTATATATTTGAATTATGTTAGGGCGTGGACTTTTTGACTGAAATTATTTTAAATGCACGTATTTTATTAAACAGGATTGCATGAATACAGGTTCCAGGAAAACAAAACAAAATACAAAAAAATTAAACAGGATTGCAGGAATACAGGTTCCAGGAAAAAAAAACAAAATACAAAAAAAAAATAAATTAAAATTACAATAACTTTGCGACGGAATTTCCGTCGCAAAATGGAGTATTTTGCGACGGATTATTTTCCGTCGCACACATGCGACGGAAACTAATCCGTCGCAAAAAACTTCATTTTGCGACGGAATTACATTCCGTCGCAAAATTTGTGACGGACTATTCCGTCGCAAAATGATTCCTCTTGCTACGGAATTTTCGTCGCAAATGTTGTTTTCAGCTACAACTACCTTTCCGTCGCAAAATCCGTCGCAATTCGTTTTGCGACGGATATTCCGTCACAAAAGGACTGTTTGCTACGAAAGTTCGAGCGACGCCATGCCTGTGACGGAAATCCGTCGCAAAGTCACTTTGCGACGGAATTTTGCCAGTTTGCGACGAATTATTTCCGTCGCAAAACGGCCCTTTTCTTGTAGTGTATATATGTAACTTATTTTTCTCAAAAACAAATAACAACTTCTAATTACATCATTCGCTTCAATCCAGTTGCACTAGTATGCTTCTCATGCTTAGGCAATGGAAGGGGTTTAGTAAGCGGATCAGCAATGTTCTCATCCGTATGAATTTTGCTCATCTTGACATCTCCTCTGTCAACGATCTCTCGAATGAGGTGAAACTTCCTCTCTACATGTTTGGATTTGAAATGTGACCTAGCTTCCTTTGATTGAGCAATGGCGCCATTATTGTCACAGTATACCTCGATTCCCTTTTGAGCACTTGGTACGATTTCCAGCTCAGTTAGGAACTTCTTTATCCAAACTGCTTCCTTAGCTGCTTCAACAGCAGCCAAATACTCTGATTCTGTCGTAGAGTCTGCGACAGTGCTTTGCTTCGAACTCTTCCAGCTCACTGCTCCTCCATTCAGACAGAAAATGTATCCAGATTGAGATCTGAAGTCATCCCTGTCTGTTTGGAAACTCGCATCCGTATAACCTTTGACAACCAACTCATCTTCGCCACCATACACTAGAAACATTCCTTTCGTCCTTCTCAAGTACTTAAGGATGTTCTTGGCAGCTGTCCAGTGTGCTTCACCTGGATTTGCTTGAAACCTATTGCACATGCTTAGAGCATATGCAACATCTGGCCTTGTACAAATCATGGCATACATAATCGATCATATTGCAGAAGCATAAGGAATGATAGCCATACGTCTCATCTCATCTGGCATAACCGGGCATTGAGATTTACTGAGCGTAATGCCATGGGAAATGGGGAGAAAACCTCTCTTGGAGTTTGTCATCTCAAACCTGTCAAGAACCTTATCAATATAATTCTCTTGACTTAGTCCAATCATCCTTCGAGACCTGTCTCTATGGATCTTGATTCCCAAAATGTACTCGGCATCACCCAAGTCTTTCATGGAAAAACAACTCTTTAACCATTCCTTAACTGACTCAAGCATTGGTATGTCATTTCCCATGAGTAGTATGTCATCCACATACAAGACTAAGAAAACTACGCTGCTCCCACTAGACTTCTTGTATACACAAGGTTCCTCTTCACTTTTGATAAAATCAAACCTTTTGATCGCTTCATCAAAACGAAGATTCCAACTCCTGGATGCCTGCTTCAATCCATAAATGGATTTCTCAAGCTTGCATACCTTTCTAGGATTTTCTGGATCTTCAAAACCCTCAGGTTGTGTCATGTACACTTCCTCCGTCAAGAACCCATTCAAGAAGGCGGTTTTGACATCCATCTGCCAAATTTCGTAATCGAAAAATGCAGCAATCGCTAGAAGAATCCGAATGGACTTAAGCATTGCTACTGGGGAAAAGGTTTCATCATAGTCAATACCATGAATCTGTCTGTACCCTTTTGCAACCAGTCTTGCTTTATGGATGTAGGCATTTCCATCCTTGTCTGTTTTAATCTTGTAGACCCATTTGCAACCAATGGGTTTTACCCCATTAGGCAAGTCTACTAGGGTCCACACTTTATTTTCAGACATCGATTCCATTTCGGATTTCATGGCCTCAAGCCATTTATCTGAGTTGGGGCTCACCAAAGCTTGCTTGTAGGTTGTGGGTTCCTCATTCTCCAATAGGAAGATTTCAGAATCCTCAGTTAACAGAACCTCAACAAACTGTTTGTTTTTTATTCTGGCAGACCTACGTGGGGTAGGAGCAACGGTAAAAATTTTCTCTCCAACTCTTTGAAGATTTTCGCATGAATTAGATTCAAGTGGGACGATAGGAGTCTCGCTAGTGGAATTAGCTTGCTCCGACGCATGATTAATCGTCTCATGCGCCCTCGCCTCTGACGTGGTGTTATCCACATCCATTTGTTGCTCGTCTCGAATTTCTTCGAGAACCACTTTACTCCCACTTGGCTTTCTAGAAAGGAATTCATTTTCTAGAAAGACACCATCGCGAGCAACAAACACTTTGTTATCTTCGCGATTGTAGAAGTAAAACCCTCTTGTTTCTTTAGGATAACCCATGAAGAAACATTTGTCTGATTTAGGGTGTAGTATATCGCTTTGTAAACGTTTTACATAGGCTTCACATCCCCAAATCTTGAGATAAGACAAATTTGGAACTTTTCCATTCCATAACTCATATGGTGTCTTCTCAACTGCTTTGGACGGGCTTCTGTTTAGTACTCTGGAAGCTGCCTCTAATGCATATCCCCAAAATGATATGTGAAGATCAGTAAAGCTCATCATGGACTGAACCATATCTAGTAGAGTCCTATTTCTCCTTTCTGACACACCATTTAACTGAGATGTCCCTGGAGGGGTTAATTGTGAAAGTATTCCACAATTAATCAGATGTTCATCAAATTCTTGGGTCAAATATTCGCCACCACGATCAGATCGTAATGCCTTAATTGTTTTCCCAAGTTGGTTTTGTACTTCATTCTGGAATTCTTTGAACTTTTCAAAGGCTTCTGACTTGTTCTTCATTAAGTAAATGTAACCAAATCTACTTAAATCATCAGTGAAAGTAATGAAGTAGCTAAACCCACCCCTAGCTTTTGAACTCATTGGTCCACACACATCTGTATGTATGAGTCCCAAAAGGTCACTAGCTCTTTCACCTATACCCGTAAAGGGTGACTTAGTCATTTTCCCAAGCAAGCATGACTCACAATTTTCAAATGATTCATAATCAAAAGAAGAGAGAAGTCCATCCTTATGTAATTTCTGGACGCGCTTTTGGTTAATATGACCAAGCCTACAATGCCATAGGTAAGTTGGGTTTGAACCATCTGTTTTCTGTTTTTTATGATCTATATTGTAGACATGAGTTGCATATTCTAAGATATACAAGCCATTGATTAACTTAACATTAGCATATAACATATTTTCTTTCGAAATAAAACAACGCTTGTCTCTTATTTCAAATGAAAAACCTTCAGTATCTAAAACTGGAACTGAAATAATGTTTTTAGTAATGCTAGGTACGTAATAACAGTTATTAAGTACTAAAATAAGTCCAGAAGGAAGTCTCAAATGGTAACTCCCAATAGCAAGTGCAACAACTTTTGCTCCATTTCCTACTCAAAGTGTTACTTCCCCTGGATCTAGCTTCCTACTTCCTTTCAAGCCCTGCACGTCATTAACGATATGAGCACCACATCCGATATCGAATACCCAAGTGGAAGATGAAGTAAGATTAATCTCTACAACAAAAACATCAAGTAACTCCTTACCTTCTGTTTTCACTGGTGTGTAATGGGGACACCCTAGTGTATGGACTTGCCATCCACCACAAAAGAAGCATTGGCATTCTCTTCTTATCAGGAACTCTTCAGCATGGTTAAGTAAGATGTTGATCAAATTTGCTGATGATCCCTCATCATTATGAGAAAGTCTTACTATATCAAAACCATCATGGAGCGAGAACAAGATAATGTCACGCGCGGAGTCATCGTCGATCGGTTTCCCAAGGATATCCATTTGATTGATTAAATCAATCAATTCATTGACATGGTTCCTCACTGACTGACCAGGTAAGAGTTTTTGCCATTATCTTACCATGAATCTTGTAAGTCTCATACCTTAAACTGTCAGCCCAGGAATAGCAAATCTGAGGGATCGAGTTAACGATCTCTCTTACATTAGGATCGTTGACACCTCCACTACCCAATGCCCCCATGCCACCTCTACAGATAGCACGAAGACATTGATACAAGTTGGTCACTTCATACCGATTGAATCTATTATACCAACAGTTTGGAATAGATTCCAGTATTAGGTTCCTGACCCTCTGTGCATGTAACACCCCTAAATCTCCCTCTACGGAAATACCAGTATAATACGTATAATTATACCGTAGAGATAGACTTGGGCGTATTACCGCCGCGTGATTACGCAAGGCTACTCAAAATACTTAACTCAATACCAAAAACTTGCAGCGGAAACTCAACTTTCTTTTATTAATACTTATGAAAATAGTAACATTGTTATGAGTACTCTAAATAAAGACAAGACCAACATTTCTAAACTAGGTGAAGCAAATCCCGGGACTCCCATATGCTCATTCATGACTCCACCTGAAAATAGTCAACACTGCTTACCATTACGGTAAACAGGGCGAACCAAAACAAATAGAAAATACAGATTAGCAAAATATGCTAAGTACGATAAGTGCAAGATAATGTAAACTCAATTTATTTGCAAACATGCTTTTAAAATCGATTCCAATAAATAATCCACTAATTCCAAAACTCATGATTCAAAACCAATTCCAATGATTCAACATTCAAAATAATTGATAAACCAATTCCTTTAAAAATCCAATTCCTTTTTGAACCAATTTCTTTAAATCCAATTCCTCACCCAAGTGTGCACACCCCCCAAGCTAGTCTCCTTATATTACAAGGTTATTCTTGAGGAAAGACCCGGTCATACAAAGTCCAAGGCCTTATCAATAAACCAAATCCGCATAGTGGGATTACCAACCTGCTTATAAAGCATTAATAATAATAATAATAATTCAATGGTTCAATAAATCCTTTTAAGATCCAACAAATCCAATATAATTCAAACTCCTTTTTGATGAGTCCACATACTTTCAAAATCAAAACATTTTAAATAAATACTTGAGGATAAAATCTCATATTAATAGCTTTCCAAAATCAATAACTCTTCCTTGAAAAACCTTTTATTTAATTCAACAAACCTTTTAAAAATCAAATTATTTAAACACAATAAGTAATTCAAACCATTTAAAACATGATTTAAAAACCAAAATACTTTTATCAATACCTCCAAACATGATTTATTTCAAAATCATAATTCAAATCAATTTAATTCAATCACCAATCAAATCAAATAAAACATGTTATTCAAACCAATCACTTTCAAAGGTATCTAGCCACCTAACGTACCTTGATCCTTGCTTAGCTATACACACCAAAAGAACCTCAAGAATCTTGGTCGAACACACCCTACAAATAAATATAACCTTAATCAATATAAGGTTAACAAATAATTAAAAAACCCCCAACTATATGTACATGAACCTTTTAATTAATTTCTCATAAACATCATAAAAATATGATTTTATATAATTAAAACTACTCATAATAATTTTTATAAATCCCCCATAATAAAAATAATAATAATTGAATAAGAGAAGGGAAGAAGAAAAGATAAGAGACCAAGGAAAAGAGAAGAATTGGATTTGCATAGGAAATAATAGACAGCACTTTCAGAGGCTATAACTCCTTTGATATAGCTCGGAATTGGGTGATTTTTGAGCCTAACCTCAAGGACTTTTCGATAGGAACAACTTTCTGTGAAACGTTCATACCCCAAAAACTGAGCAGAAGTGCCCGAAAATTGGCTTCAAAGATAAACGGGATGATTTGTGTAAAATTGAGGAGAAGAAAAGAAGAGAATTGGTGTGAAGAATGTGAGAGGTATGAAGGGGTATTTATAGGCTAGGATGTAGAAAGGATAGAGTTTAAGGTGTGATATGATTACTAGAAAATGTGATAAGTTTTTGGGGTTGTTAAGGTACTTGAATCAAATTAAGTCTAGATTAATAGTTGGGTTAAAAGATAAGAAAATTTAAATGGATATACATATGGTTGGGAGAAGAAAGATAGGAACAAAATGAGATAATGAAGAAGAAAATTAGAGGATAATTTAAAATATAATAATTAACAAACTAAAGTGATAACAATCAATAATAATAAAATAATTGAATAAATAAATATTTTAGATAATATCAAAATTAGTTAAATACATAATGTATATTAAATATTTCTTTTGAAATAGTTAGTAAAATATGGACCGACCTTAAAAAGATAATTAAACCTATATTATTAATTTAGAAATCCAAAAATAATTAATTATTCAAATGATTAAATACTTATATTTGGCGCTAAAATTCAAATATTATTTTGGCCCCAAATAATGAAATTACTAAAATACCCTTTTTATAAAATAATTCTTAATTAATTAATTATAAAATACGTATGAAAATACGGGGTATTACAGTGCATCCGAAACTAATTTCGCATGCCTTTCAGGATCTTGACCTAGAGCACACTTGTTCCCAATGGGTACATACAGACGAGCTTCAAGCTTGTGGCTTGTGAGAACATTTCTCAATTCGTCCTCCCATTCCCTGTAGTTTCTGAGATTTAGCCTTAAATTGAGTTTCATTGGTAAATCTGTGTTGTCATATAAGTTATTCATCTACAAACAAAAACAAAACGAGGCAAAATTCAATAATTATGTTTAATAAATTTAAAGTACCATAATCAATTTAAAATTTATTGGTAGCTTTAAAGCATTTTATTCAATTTTAAATGATCCCCATTGAATAAAATGATTCCAAGATCCTTTATTTGTGCAATAATTAACCAGAGTGAGGCCCTGCCATCAACTATTACATTTTCAAGGTGAGTAAACTCTTTACTGATTACAACTCTTGTAATTCTTGGTTGAATAATTAACCATCACATGTTTAATTATTACCCTTAGCTTCAAGGTTCTAAACGCTTTAGGTAACCTTGTTGAATATAACCAATTAAAAGTGTAGAATGAGGTCCTACCCCCACTTCCCCAAGATATATTATGACACTCTGCTGAGGGCCGACCTATCATAAACGATCGAAGGTTTCGTCGGGTTTTTAATTGGAAAAGTTGCATCAATATTACTGGGATCTAGATTTATTATGTTGTGATTATTTAGTGAACTCTAGCGCATCATCAAGCAACATAAATAAACCTAAACATGCATAATCTACTAATGCATAAATAAAACATGACATAGTATGACCCCTTAATCCTAAGAAAATTAATAAAGCAAAAATGCTCCCACTTGAACCTTCATGGATCTCATCCATCTTGCTCCTTTGGGCCTTCACTTCATTGGCTTTTGGATCAACTGCAACCTGTAATACTATTTTATTCTATCTACTACTTAAATAAAATAAAATAAATTACAAAAATACTTAACGGCACGCAGACCGTATTTAGATTACAAAAATACATCACGATGCCCAGATCGTATTTAAAATCTATGGGTCATACTAGTCTATATATAGCAATAAACAATATCATATATTATAAAGTGCCATATAATAAATCACTCATCATGCTTTCCTAAACTACAACATCGAATGTTCACAATAAAGGAAACATGGCTTCTAAATATCTCATATTATAATTAATTACTGTAATTAGATAATATCATATATTATTCATGACCAATCATAAAATATCATGTATTTTAATTTAGGTATGAGATAGAATCAAATCTTATTTGAATTATGGAAGATAAATCATATTTATTTTCCATGATTATCCTAATTAATTTAGGAAATTCTATCCTAATTACTAACCAATCATATATTTTAAATCAATTATTATCAATAAATAATTATGGGATAATCACATTATTTAATCAATCATTATCCAAATAGAATCTTTTGCTCCATAATTATCCAAACTTAACAAAATTAACAACTTTAATCTTGTTAATTATCTTTTCAAAATTAAAACTTATCTTTTTAAAATTTGAAAATCTGATTTTATCCAAAATAAAATAAAATAATTTTTTTTTTATTTTTTGAAAAAGCTATCGCCAGCCACCGTGGTGTGGCCAGCCGAAGCCAGCCACGGTGGCCGTACACCGCAAGGTGTACGCTGCTGTGCAGCGGCGCAGGGCAGCAGCAGCAGTGCCGCGCTACAGGTGCACGGTGCTGTTGTTGCTGCTGTTCTGACCCGTGCTGCTGCCCCTCCCCGCCTCTCCCTCCGGACCACCAGCAGCGGCAGCCGCCGTGGCAGCGATACCCAGCCGCGGTTGCTGCTGCTGAAATTATTATTTTTTTTTTTTTGATTTTCAATTAAATAAAACAAAACAGATTTTGTAAAATTAAATTAAACTTTATGTGGTCCAATTAATTCCAAAACTAAATCATATTCAATTTTGAAATTAGGGTTCTTGATGAAATTAATCCCCAATTTAATTTAACACTTAAATTAAATAATTTGATCATGAAAATTCATAATTTTAACATGTAATCAAATAGATTAAATTCTTTAAACATATTAGAATCGAAATAAATCAAAATTAAACACAAAATTTCACAAATTAGGGTTTAAATTTTCGAAATTTTCGAAAATTAGGGTTCTTGGGGTTAGAAATTTTCGAAGCTATTAGGGAAAAAATTCGGATCAATTCAAGGTTAATATGGAGCAAATTAAACACCTTTAATGATTCTATATTGTTAAATCACATTTAAAATAACAATTGACCCATAATTAAATTATTCTCCCTCCTAATTGAATTAAAATTGTGGATTATCAAAGAATTATTACTCAATATATGTAATTGCAAGAGGCTAACTGATACCACTGTAGGAGATTATAGGTACTAATTGCGGAATTAACATGAATCATATTCATATAGCACCAAACCAAGGATCTCATGTATAACACATAAAGAAGTAAGAATTATACCTTTGAAGCATGATTCCACCGGTGATCGAGCAAGAACTAGGGAGATAAAGAACCTCAAGTGTGATTCCTCTACTTGGTCCACGGGCACAGATTAAGACCTCCACTAATGCTAGTTAGTCGCGAGAGAACTCTTCAATCGACCTTCTACGGAGATGAACGAACAACGAACTAGCCAAGAACCACCGCGCAACACCACGAGGACCACTAGGGTGGCCGGCCGTGGGTGAGAGGGGAGAGAGAGGGCCGTGAGTTTGAGAGGGGAGAGGGCTTTGGATGTTGGTTGCTTAGATTCACAATTCACTGTATGTTAATTGTGACTTAATTGATCAACCCTAGGCATGACTATTATTTATAGATCATATCTCTAAATAATAGTCCAAGTCAAAGCCCAATTCCTAATCCCACTCAAACTACACTTAGCCCAATCATACTTATGACTAATTAAATGCTCATGAGGCCCATTAATGGGTCTCTAACTTGCTTAACCCATTACCCTTGTGTGTGACCTTATAGGATCCATTCTAAAGGGCTTTGGACTATTTGACTAGCCCAAAGATCATCTCTCATAGTCTAGCAACAGAGGATGACGCCCCAATAGAATGAACTTATTATCTCCATAATAGTGATCCTTGATATATCTAGTAATTGCACTTATCGAAGACACAATTCCTTCAATATGATCATTATATATTGTCATAAATGTTTTTGGTAGGCTTGAGTTAATGAAATCGGTGCAAGTTGTAAACCGGTAAATTGGTCGTCTAAAGGCAAATTGGATGGTTCCACCTAGCCAATTGGACTCCCGGAGGGTATTAGGGATCAAAGTAAATATTTCGGCAATTTTTATATTCGAGTGAAAAATAGTCAAAAAAATCCAAAATTGAAGGTTAATCCATGCTTTTTGAGAAATTTTGAAGGTTTCGGGGCCCGGTGTCGAAAAGCTTTGAGATTTTAGGGGATACATATCGGGGTCATATAATGTTGTTTGGATCCTTATATGATCATTATATGTTGTCAAAAATGTTCGTGGTAAGCTTGAGTTAATGAAATCGGTGCAAGTTATAAACCGGTAAATTGGTTGTCTAAAGGCAAATTGGATGGTTCTACCCAGCCAATTAGACTCCCGGAGGGTATTAGGGACCATTGTAAACATTTCGGCAATTTTAATATTCGAGTGAAAAAAGTCAAAAAAATTCAAAAATTGAAGGCTTATATCCACGCTTTTTGAGAAATTTTGAAGGTTTCGGGGCCCGGTGTCGAAAAGTTTTTATATTTTAGGGTATACATCTTAGGGTCATCATATAATTCCGTTTGGAACCATATATGATCATTATATGGTGTCATAAATGTTTGTGGTAGGCTTGAATTAATGAAATCGACGCAAGTTGTAAACCGGTAAATTGGCCGTTTAAAGGCAAATTGGATGGTTTCACCCACCCAATTGGACTCCCGGAGGGTATTAGAGACCATGGTAAACATTTCGGCATTTTTTTATTTCCGGGCGAATAAAAGTAAAAAACTTCTAAAATTGAAGGCTAATATCCACGTTTTTTGAGAAATTTTGGAGGTTTCCGGGCACGGTGTCAAAAAGTCTTTAGATTTTAGAGGATACATCTCGGGTTCATATAATGCCGTTTGGAACCAAATATGATCATTATACGTTGTCATAAATGTTTGTGGTAGGCTTGAGTTAATGAAATCGACGCAAGTTGTAAACCGGTAAATTGGCCGTTTAAAGGCAAATTGGATGGTTCCACCCACCCAATTGAACTCCCGGAGGTTATTAGAGACCATGGTAAACATTACGGAATTTTTTTTTTCCCGAGCGAAAAATAGTTAAAAATTCAAAAATTGAAGGCTATATCACGCTTTTTGAGAAATTTTGGAGGTTTCGATGCCCGTTGTCGAAAAGTCTAGAAATTATAGGGAATACATCTCGAGTAATATAAAGCCGTTTGGAACCATATATGATCATTATTTGATGTCATAAATGTTCGTGATAAGCCTGAATTAATGAAAACGGTGTAAGTTGTAAATCGGTAAATTGGTCGTTTAAAGGCAAATTGGGTGGTTCCACCCAGCCAATTGGACTCCCGGATGGTATTTAGGACAATGGTAAACATTTTGGAAATTTTTATATACGGGCGAAAAAAGTCAAAAAAATTCCAAAATTGAAGGCTAATATCCACGCTTTTTGAGAATTTTTGAAGGTTTCGGGGCCCGATTTTGAAAAGTTTTGAGATTTTAGGGGATATATCTTGGGGTCATATAATGTTGTTTGGATCCTTATATGATCATTATATGTTGTCAAAAATGTTTGTGGTAAGCTTGAGTTAATGAAATCGGTGCAAGCTAAGTTGTAAACCGGTAAATTGGTCGTCTAAATGCAAATTGGATGGTTCCACCCAACCAATTGGACTCCCGGAGGGCATTAGGGACCATGGTAAATATTTCGGCGATTTTTATATTCAAGTGAAAAATAGTCAAAATAATTCCAAAATTGAAGGTTAATATCCACGCTTTTTGAGAAATTTTGGAGGTTTCGGGTAGAGCTATCAATTCGGGTTAACTGGTCAGGTTTGAGTCGGTAAGAGTGGGTCGGGTCAGGTCGGGTCAAAACGGGTTAGGTTAATTCTCGTGTTCGAGTCGGGTTCGGTTCAAGTCAATATTTACGGATCAGGTCGGGTCATTCTCGGGTTTGTGTCGGGTTCGGTTCAAGTCAATAATTTGCGGGTTATAATCAGGTCGGGTCATTTTCAAGTTAGGTCATTCTCGAGTTCAAGTCGAGTTCGGTTCAAGTCAATAATTTGCGGGTTATAATCAGGTCGGGTCATTTCCAAGTTGGGTCATTCTCGGAGTCAAGTCGGGTTATGTTCGAGTCAATAATTTGCTGGGTTACAATCAGGTCGGGTCATTTCCAAATCAGGTCATATTCTAGTTCAACTAACTATAAATAGATGATTATCATTTTTATCAAGCTAATTATTTCCTTTGACTATCATATATATTTATGACAAATTGACAATATATTAGGGAACTATAGTCTATGATTTAGGAAGATAATTATCTCCTTTGACCATATATACAACAAATATATATTATATTTAACTTTTAAATTTGAGGATGATGCTCCTTTCTTTTGCTGGCCTGGACCGACTTGGTCTCTCTAGACAAAATGCTTTGATATGATCAACAATAATAAGGTGGTCTAAATTGCATTTAAGGTGATTTGAAATCGGGTCAGAAACAATTTGGGTTGAACTTAGGTCGGGTCAATAACAAGTCGTGTTGATTTCGAGTCGGGTTAGTAACAGATCGGGTTGAATTTTTGGGTCGGGTTAGTAATAGGCCTGGTAAACTTCGGGTCGGGTCAATAATAAGTCGGGTTTAATTTAGGTCAGGTCAATAACAAGTCGGGTTGATTTTGGGTCGGATTTGTAACAGGTTGGTTCAGGTCGGGTTAGGAACGGTCGGGTTGACTTCAGGTCAGGTTAGTAACAAGTCGGGTTGAATTCGGGTTTTGACGGGTTAAAACGGGTTTGGGTCAATTTCGGTTCAAGTCGGGTTCGGTTCAGGTCAATAATTTACGGGTTACATTCGGGTCGGGTCATATCTAGGTTCATGTTTGGGTTCGGGTCTCACATACTCGGGTCAACTCGGGTCTAGGGTTGGTTTCAGGTCGGGTTTGGGTCACCATTTTTTCGGGTTCAGATGGGTCGGTTAATAATCGGGTTTGAGTCGGTATTTCGGGTCAGGTCAACTTTTGACCGCTCTATCCAATACTCTTCTTATAAAATCGGGCCAACAAAGTTACAACTTTAATTATGCTGGCCAGGGTGTAGTAGACTGAAGACTGTATTGTACTATTTCGGCCGAGCCTTGCTCTTTAAAAATGACTTGGCGGTTGTGCACTGGTCCAAAACTGGACTAGACTGGAACAAATCTAGTCCGATCAGCCTATGTACTTCCACAACCAGAAACGTGCGTACAACGA
This sequence comes from Chenopodium album, assembly GCF_948465745.1. Classification (NCBI taxonomy): domain Eukaryota; kingdom Viridiplantae; phylum Streptophyta; class Magnoliopsida; order Caryophyllales; family Amaranthaceae; genus Chenopodium; species Chenopodium album. The sequence goes on along the minus strand of NC_137840.1, from coordinate 75,950,363 downwards.
ACGTACCACCAGTCCACCACAATCATCCTATGTATCTGTCGGGGATGAACAAATAATCCCTCCCTAAAAGATAAAGTCATGGAAATAAATTTGTTACAGTCAAATTCTTGTGTTTGTTAATTTAAGATAAACTCTAATTTTTAGAAGAAAAAAAAAAGCGTCAATGCATGTAGGTAGCAAAAGTAGACATTTCATTACAATTAAATCACTTGCAATTTTTATGTAAACATGATGTGATATTTTAATGAATTTGAGGTATAAATTGTTCCAGCATCTATCATATCAACTCTAGAATTATCATTATTAATTGAATTGACGGAATAGTGGGAAAACATCGAACTCTAGCCATAACTCTTTTAAGTAATTTCATGAACAAGTCAAACAGCGACATAAGTTACTTTATTAAGTTTCGGAGGTTGGAATAGGTCATGCTTACAACTTACAACTAAGTTACGCACACTTTATATGAATTCTGATGAAGCATTTATAACTATTGACATAATTTGTCTATTGCCTACTTCAAATTTAAATAACAGTACACTCTATGTTTATCATGAGAATAAGTTTGAGAATATATAACAAATTTAATGATATAGCCTTATCAATGCGAAATACTACCTCCGGTCCAAATTACTCGCAACTTTAGAATATTTTAAATCTCAAAGTTGTGAGTAATTTGGACGGAGGTAGTATATTTTTTCTTTTAAGGCTAGATTTTAATTATGTCCAAAAAATCTACCCTTAATGATAATTAAAATTCCATTCCTACCCAATTTGACTCCCGGCCTCCTACCATACTTGCGAGTTTTTGTAAATTGTGATAAAAATTCTCATTCCCACCCAAACTGCCTCCTACCAAACACCTCCTAATATTCTAATAATTTGCCCCATTTAACTTTTTATGATTTTCAAGACGTATCTTAAAACAATTTTATCGTAACTTTATACTGTACGTGTAAAAATTATAAAAACTAGATAGTAATAAAATATAGAATGAGACAAATTTAACAAGATTCCACAAAATTAGATTACGAGTATTTGGTATAAAAAATTTACAATTTGGCCCATGAATTTGCAATGGGGCAAATACATAGGGATAAAGGAAGTATGATTTACGCAAATCTTTGATGAACTTTGTCAATCCACACCTACTTTATTGGTGCAAATTAATTTACGTAGTTATCTTCAATCCCATGAATTTATGAGTGATATATAGTGTTTCTGCTAGCACCACTGCACCAGATATATAGATAATAAAGTATATCATGTAAATGTAATAGCATGCAGTAATTAACATGAGTAAAGTACAAGTATATATCATCACTTGGAAACAAATTAAATTAAATTGATCGAGGCAATGCTACGACTTTTCTTTCGTTATTATCAAGTTGTATGTAACGTACTACATTAATTAACAAGGCCCCCAAAAAATGAATGCACAAATATGTATTGCATGTCTAGAAGTCACTCTTGAGTCTTGAGGACATTTTCTCACCTAAATCTAGCCTTATTAGCTACGGCTGGCGGCGTGTGGCTGCGCCGCGGTTGCAGTTGTTAGTTTGTTACATGGAAAACACAATAAACATCGTTGAATAGTAAGATTATCACAAATGAACGTATGAACATATACACAAATGATTGACATGTTGGTTGTAAATTAACGGATATACATAAACTTGCAAATTAAGCATTAAATTTTATAGCTAGCTTCCCAACTTCCTTTTTAAATGCATGAAAATTACATTATTATTACTCTTGTCATTTGTCACTAGTCAATACTCTATATAAAGCACCCAATACAGTAGCTATAAGCATCATAACATTCTCAAAGTTGTTACATATTCACATCTATCTACATACACTTGATTTTCGTATTCTCATACATATTAATATTGTAGTATTTCGATCAATTCAAATCTTTTTAATTTCGATCTTTTATTTAATTTTGATTAGTAGTTATGGACTACGTGATTAGGAAGAGAACGAAAAAAATAAACAAAAATGGGGTACTAAAACCCTTACAAATTGGTTGTAATGGAGGATTAACGGTGTTAGAGGGGGAGAGGATGGAGCTACTTAGTCCTGCATCAGTCGCGTTCCATAAGCCAGACTTCAATATACATGTAATGGCTATTTTTGGCATCAAAACTCCCGTTGATATTGAGCTTTTGAAGGCTAAATTTCCAACTTCCCTTTGCAAGCACCCTCGTTTTTCTAGTCTTGTGGTATGTTTTCCCCTTGTATGTTAATTATACTACGTACTAAATTAATTACTAATGCATGCAATACTACGTAATTTACTAATTACTTAATTTATTGAGATATATTTGTATGGTGCAGTGTTTGAATTGATTGAAACTCTCATTTTCACTCGATGCATGTAAGTATGTGTTTATGATACTTATATTGTTACATACAATGACTTTAATTTTATTATGAGAGTATATATTATCCTTTGTGTATATATTAATATTACATATTAATATATACGAGTACTAATTAAAGTATATGTTAGCGGAAAAAAAAAAAAAAAACAATCTAAGTTAAATAAGATGAGGATATATGGTTTCAAAAAAAAAAAAAAAAAAAGATGAGGATATACCGTCTTACTAGATCAGGCTATACCTTAATTAAAATCATTATTGAAAACCTTAATTAGGGTGTGAAGATCGATGACAAGTTCTTTGGAAGGGGAAACTAGATATATTAGCACAAAAGTAAAAACCTAGGCGTGAGTATATTATTATAATTAATTAAAATGACTTGATATTGATTTATGTATGTATTGAAAGTTTATACTATATACAAACTACTTGTTTAGGTTAAGATGACTTTTCAATATATATATATATTGAGAGTTGAGATACTAATTGTTAGGCATCAATAAATTGAGTGAGATGGATTTGACACCTCCAACGTAATTATGAGGTAGTCTTAAAAGCAACGCAAATTTAACATTCTTCATTTTTTTTTTCTCCTATAAATTACGTGATAAAAATACCAATAAACGTATCATTGGTCGTCGTTATTGCATTAATTAGCATTATGTTAAACATATTACGTACTAAAATTAAATAATAATATGCGTATCATTAGTTGTCGTTATTGTATTAATTAGTATTACGTTAAACGTATTACGTACTAAAATTAAATCTTATTTACTAGAATAAATTGATAAATAACTACTATGACTAAAACTTTAGCTTGTTGAAATTTATACAGGAAGGAGATCCATCTAAAGGAGAAGAATTGAAATGGGTAAGAACAGAAATAAACCTAGACAAGCACATTATAGCTCCAAAAATAAACTCCGAAGACATAAAGTCAGCAGATAAATATGTTGAAGACTACATATACAACCTTAGTAAAACAACCTTAGACAAATCAAGGCCACTTTGGGATATCCATGTACTCAACCTTAAACTCTCAGAGGAAGTCGAGGCTATAACAATAACTCGGATTCATCATTCACTAGGAGATGGAACATCTTTAATCTCTTTGTTGTTGGCACTTACGCGTAAGACCTCCGATCCAGAGGCCTTGCCAACCATTCCTGCTCCAAAGATTAAGCGCGATGATGATAATCGTAAAGGGTGTTTTTGGAGATGGATTTTGGCCTTATGGTTGATCTTTAAGTTGTTTTGGAACACTTCGATGGATGTATTGATGTTTGTAGCAACTACGTTGTTTTTGAAGGATAATTCTCCATTTAAGACTTCTCCAAATGGAGGAAATGTCTCTAGGCGTGTTGTTTACAAGAGTTTTAGTCTTCAAGATATGAAATTCGTCAAGAATGCAATTGGTGCTGTAAGTTTTTTTCTTCTTACTTTACTCTATCTATATTATCTATAAAACCTTTTTCTCTTCAACCAGTCAATAATTCATTTTTATTGAATTAATTGGTTTATACATAATTTTTCGTAATAACTTTGCTTAAAAAAAAAAAAAAATTATTTATGGGGATGCCCCAGTTTTTCAAAGTGAAAAACAATGGCATTTTCGTAAATAAACCCATAACAATGAAAAAGTTGTTGATTTATTCACTTCGTTTCTCAATATGAGAAACAAGGAATTTCCCCTTATTTATTGATTACAATGATTAACGATTCAAATTTTATGATGATTTACTAGTAATTTTTTTTTTTTTGAAACAATTTACTAGTATTTTTTGTTGTACATAATTGATTAATTTTTAATTTAATAATGAAAAATTGTTTTAATAGTAGTTCAAGCTTTTTTTAAATAGTATTTATGTTAAATAACATTAACAATACATCACTATATGGAATTAATTGACCATCATTTTTTTGATCAATTTTGATTGGTTTAATTTTTAGAGATTTAAACCAATACATATTATAATTTTATAAAGTAAATTTAATGTGTTTATATCAACCTTAAATCTGACTGATGTATTAATTGTATACTATATTGGGATGTACAGACGATCAATGATGTTGCACTTGGAATCACACAAGCTGGTTTATCTCGCTATCTTAGTAGGAAATATGGTAATCTTTTTGCCTTCTCATAAACTCATCTCATCTAGTACTCAATCAATCAACAATAGCCTTCATATATCTCCACTAATTCCCATTATTAATTATTACAGAAAATGAAGGAAACAATCATGAAGCTACAAGAGAGAAAACAAAAAAATATCTCAACAACATTCGTCTTAGATCGGTTCTTCTAGTCAATATTCGACCCTCTGGAGGAATTCAGGTAACGCTGTTAACCAAAAAAATCGCGGTTTCTTGTTATGTATACTTATATACTACCTCTGTTAACTTTTAGTTGCAACTTTAGGATTTTATTTAATTTGCGACTTTGTGAAATATAAAATATTTCAAAGTTGCAACTAAAAGTTAACGAAGGTAGTAGTTAATATTGTATATATATGTGATTAATCTGATTGTAAGATGTAACAATAAACATTAATGATAGGATTTGGCTGATATGATGGAGAAAGATGCAGAAGCTAAATGGGGAAATGCAGTTGGTTACGTGCTTCTTCCGTTTGCCCTTGGATTGCATGATGATCCTTTAGACTATATTCGAACTGCCAAAACCACCGTTGATAAAAAGAAGCATTCCTTAGAAGCTATTTACACTTTTTTCATGGCTGAAGTTGTCATGAAATTTTTTGGTTCCAAGGTATTCATATATATACACTATACAAAATCTCTTTCTAAATCACGACACCATCACATGACAATGTTACCCTCTTGAAAATGAAAAAATCCAAGTTTCTCTCGGAGATAAATCTGTAAATATAAATAATTCTTTAAATAACAAAAGCAAGTGAAATATTAAAGTAACACAAACATATAATAAATGGATAAAGTTGTGAGAAAAGATAAATTGAAATGTTAATCTCATATATTAATCCACGGGGTTTGAAAATATAATAATTTGTACTATATTTTGCAGGTTGCAAGTGTGATATCTGATAGAATCAACTCGCATACAACTATCGCCTTCTCAAATCTACCTGGACCTTTGGAGGAGATAGGCTTTTATGGACTTCCATTGACTTTTCTTGCTCCAACTTCCTACGGTCAACCACATGTACGTTTCCAACTTGCAACCTATACTTAATACGTACTCTTTTTTCTTAAGAAATTAAAATTAATTGCACTTTCCTTGTTGCTCCCTTCATCCAATATTAATTATTAATCAGGTTCAAAAACATGTTTAGTTCAAAAAAAAAATATATGTCACATCTTTTTACTTGAATGATTGATACAAGTAATTAATACTGGACGGAGGGCTCCCTTTGTCCAAAATTATTAATTATTAATCATGTTCAAAAACAAGTTTAGTTCAAAAAAAATATGTCATATCTTTTTACTTGATCAAATGATTAATACAAGTAATTAATACTGGACGGAGGGATTATATCGCGCAAAATCTTATAAATACTTCCTAACAATCTTCATATCTTATGTTAAATACTTGCTAATAACAATCTTCATTTTTTTATATGATGTTAATCTAACTAACTAATGAATATATTCTACAGCCTGTGATGATAAACTTCCTAAGTTATAGTAACAAGATGACAGTGGTTCTAGCCGTAGATGAATACACGGTTCCGGATCCTCATCAATTGTGCGACGACATTGCTGAATCTCTCAACCTAATCAAGGATGCTGTTATAACACAAGGCCTTGTCAAACAAGATCATCACTCTGTGATGTAGTCATAGTGTCACGGTCCGAGTGTGTTGCCTCCCACGCGGCTGGGAAGGACTTATCAATTGACTGTACCATCTCCGCCATCAACAACCACCCATCACCGCAATGCAACCTCCACCACCACCACCGCGACTTTTTTGTTGTATATATATATATATACCTAGATATATTATTCCACTAAATAAATTAAATGGAATATAGTATACCCCAAAATAAAGAATTACTGCGTGGTATGAATATAATATACTTCTTTCGTTCATTTTTATTTACAACACTTAAGTCAAAAAGTTCTCACCTTTTAAGTCAAACTGTTGCAATTAAAAGTGAACGGAAGAAGTATAGATACGTTACTTTCTTTTCGGTGGATAGCCTTAGTCAAGTCTTGTTTGTAGATATAAGACGATTCATTGAATCCGTGGATGTGTATAATAAATGTAAACCTAATATAAAGTGCTCTTTATTTTTCATTCATGGAGATGATGTATCATGTCGATATGTCATACTTAATTTCATGTTAATTGTGTCATGGACCTCATGGTTATTTTATTTTATTTTTGACGGGAAGATTAAAGATTTCATTTATAAAATAGCCAAACGGCACTTACAATCAATTTTTGAGAAATTTAAAATTCCAACAAAAACATATAAAACCCTAAAATTAACATCGCATAATCGATTGATAATAGCTTTAACAAAAAACTTCATCCGAAGCAATACAATCTGTGAGTTCACTCTAATTCGGCATAAGATCTGCAAATGCATAATTTTTTGGATGAATATCCTTCCGTGGTCTTCTAAACTCCGGTAGAAATTGCGAAACCTTCAATCTTCATTCTTCAATAAACAAGTAATTAAAATCCCTACCATGAACACCATCTTAAGGATGATCTTTTTATTGAAAGCAATTAAAGAGATTTTGGGGCTTTCCACCGGTAAAAACCAGCGGAAGCCCCTACAAAATTCACAAATAAAAATCAAGAATGAAGGAGATGAAGCAAAGTAGGGAAGGATTGAAGAAAAAACAAAGAAAAAAACCCTAGCAAAAGAGGCTAGGAAAAACCCTCCCAAGGGAAAACCCTAGAGGGAACTGAGTTGACCTCATGGTTATTTACGTTATGTCCTTATAAAATTTTGAATCTAGTTTGTTGCATGTCTTAGTTCTAGCTTTAATAAACTATCATACTTATTTGTTGATATAAGAAAATAAGTTTAGAAAAATTCAAATAAAACAAGTCCATATAAATAAGGGTATAAGACCACATAAATTAAGACATACTCAAAAATAGGGGCGCAATTGTGTAGTGGTTGTGCTCCAATTAAGACAAGTTCATCCGGCTTGTGATAGATTGTGTTTCTTGTAATTCCTAAATGCACACGAGCTATTTTAAGCCTCAAGGAACTAAAGCAGGTTATAAATCAACAATAGTAGATTGGCTAAGTTATCATAACCGGAGTATATGGTAACAACATTCTACGATTTGTACATAGTGCTTCAGGTAACAACTTTTTTACCGGATTACAAAGGTAAGATAGAGGAAAGTGTATCTAGTTTTACCATCTTAACCTCATTTTTTTAGCTATAACATTCGGGGTTTCCCTTTAAAAACTAATCTCATACCTCTTGCTATGTTTTCCCGCTTGCTTTCTCTCTCCCGGGCCATATGCACGTACAAATATTCACTTAAATAATTACGATTGTGTACTTGTGTTATACATCTAATAATAAGAAGTGTAAAAGTGGGAGAAAGCAACCAACAAATGGTAGGGTCCAAAAAAAAAAAGAGGATGTTGCAATAGCAAGAAAAGGCGGGAAATGATTATTTTACCAGCAACGACCAACCAACTTCAACATCATAACAGAAGAGGGTGTAACTTAAACTACACGAGACTAAAACATTCCAACTTTCTTGTCTTTGATCATCTCTCACTTTTCACTTCCTTATCTTCTCAATATTCATCATTCTCTGTGTAATAGTATGATCGCGCTTGCTTCCAACTTAAATGAATCTTTCTGCTAGTTATTTTCCATTAAAAATGACCAATTTGAGATCTCAAAGTTTCCTAATAATGTCATACTTATTGTTGATTTTATGTCTAATTATATTTGAGCAAAAGACTGTATGTTTAGTAAATGCTGCTCCTGAAGCCGGTGTTAAACAAGCGAATGTGGGCATTCAAGATGCAAGATCACAGTTTTGCAGCATTGATTTAGCGAACTTTCTTCCTCCCCCTTATGGGAACCTTTCCTATAGCAACTGTCACCCTGTTTGGGAAACTTATGTTTTGAGGGTAAGTTCTGTTTCTCCTTAATCGGTTATTTTGAAGGAATCTTTCTACGGCCTATTTGGTAGGTGGTAATAAGTTACGGCCTTTAGGTATAGTGGTAATGACAATATTTATAGTAATGCATTTTCGTCCCAAAGTATGAGTTGTTTGCAAATTTCCATTACCACTTGTTACACTTCGACTTTTGCTCCATACCATTATATTACTCCATCATAGTATATGTGTTAGATCTCAACTAGTCCTGGTTTTAAAACAAGGGCTTCTTTTTTGTCTAATATCTCATGTATCTCATTCAATTTGCACCTTTTCAATTGTTTGCAGTATTACCAGAGCAAGGATCACACTGTAACCATAGTATTATCAGCACTATACACGACAGGATGGGTAGGCATTGGGTTCTCGAAAGATGGGTTGATGGTGGGTGGCAGCGCCATGGTAGGGTGGATCAGCAAAAGTGGGCACGCAAAGATCAAGCAGTATTATTTAAAAGGTCGGAAGGCTCATGAGGTTCTTCCCGGACAAGGGGACCTTAATCTGACAAGCATTCCTCCTGTTGTGGTACTTGATGGAGCTAATCTTTACATGGGTTTCCAGCTTCAGTTTAATGCTCCTCTCCAACAGCAGCCAACTCTGCTAGCTTATGGAAGCAGGATTCCCCTAAATCATAAACTCACAGTGCACGATGACAAGACCACCATACACATTGATTACTCAACTGGTGAGTGTTCTCTTATTTACAATGCTGTTGAAAGCATCAGAATCTGAAATCCTTTCATATTCTGTTCTTTAGTTTTTGAGGTTATCAAGTGTCAAAAATTATATCACTCGAGTCATACTTGACAAATAGTGTCAAGTATCCTTAAGAACATACTCATGTCGGAATGTCAAGGATAAAACACGGCCACATGGAGGATAGAGGTGGGTAAAATGACATGTCCCAACTAACAGTCTAACATAGCATATATCTGAACATCTCATATGTACAGTAGTTATCAAAATCAATTTGTAAAAAGGATAGACAAATAAAAAATAATAAAAGAACTGAAAACTCACTGTCAGGAAACCATGATCATAGTTTTTGCAACTACTCATGATATCTATAGAAATCTCAAATATATAGTTGGGGAAGGGAAGAAAACAGCGAAAAGTAAGACCAATTATCTTTTGTTGAGTATCAGGTGTTGCTGCTGCTACAAGTGGGGCCGGGGGTATCGACAAGATGAAAAGAAGCCATGGAATTCTGGGGATTATTGGCTGGGGACTTATTCTTCCTTGTGGGGCTATGATTGCCAGGTTTCTCAAGCACAAAGAACCTCTGTGGTTTTATCTGCACACTATTATTCAGATTGTAGGGTTTCTCATCGTGTTGGCGGGAGTTGTGGTTGGTCAAGCACTTAATAATCAGATACATGCAGATGTTGCTGCTCACAGAGGCATTGGATATTTTGCTCTCACACTCAGCATTATCCAGGTAAACAAAATTAGATCAGACATCATACTGATGCATTGTGAGACACTAAATTTTTATCCCAAAAAAAATATGTAGGATCGCCCATAAAATTTTTTGCCTTGATCTATTTTTGACTTGTCACAGGTGCTGGCATTTTTCATCAGGCCAGATAAGGAGTCAAAGATACGTAGGCTTTGGGCCGCATACCATCGATGGTTTGGAGTAATTACCCTCTTCTTTGGGGCTCTAAATATTGTTCTCGGGTTCCAAGTTGGGGGTGCTGGTTCTGAATGGAAGATAGGATATGGATTTCTACTAGGTATCATTTTGGTTACTGCAATTGTTTTGCAGGTTCTATCTAAGCTCAGAAGCTCAGAGAAGCCAGAACAACCTATTTCTGCCTATCAAATGAGTTAATTTCACAAAAAGATTTCTGTTTTAGTTTTGAAGGGGCGTTTGCTACACACCTGAGCATTTGCATCAGCCTCTAGCTAGACTACGGTCACAATTTTGGTTTTTCTTAAGATTAAATTGTCAGAATTTTGCTACTAGGATGACAGGAAAAAAAAAAAAAAACTGAAGTGGTTGTGTAAATATCATAGTTTTTTGTTTTTTTTTCTTCTATCACTAATATGTTATTAAGAGTTTAATTCGAAAAAAACGAAAGATGAAACAGGGGTGTTTACAGGCACACCAAACATCTATTATGAACTGAAGGAAGAAATACTTGTACTTTATTAATGAGGCAATGCAACATTAATATCATGGTATAATGTCACAAAGGGGGGAAGGGAAGAAAAAACGGTTCGTTATCTGGGAGAAGAGCAAAATGTCAATACCTTGTCAATACAAAGGCACAAAGCTGAGGCAGTCAGTATACACAGGTGAACAAAATTGTATCAATCACTATCAAAATCCTTGCAATAACCATAATCGAATTTTTTTGTGCATTCTGCAAATCAAAATCTATGAATTCCTATCTTCAGTATACATCACATTGTCAAGCATTCTTCATTTTGAGGGTAAAAAAGCCACCTCACACCTAAACAGAAGTCTCCCAATAAAGATCTGCAGTCAAACAAAATCCAGTGATCAGAACACAGCAATATGCAGCATGTACAAGAAGTACAAGGATATCTAGTTACTGGTTACACAACAGATGAACTTGACGAACATGAGATTTTTCCTTGTATTTGAAAATGGGTATGTAAATGCCAAAGCTTTATCAGCAATAAACTGGTTCAATCAATCAACCAAAGCCTTAATCCCACAAGTGGGGTCGGCTACATGAACCAGCAAAATAAGAAAGTAAATGGATGACATTATGAGTTTAGACTTTGAACTTACCTTTTAACCTCTCAAAAGACATTTCGAGCCCAATAGCAGTGATAGCACAGAAAGGACCAGTAAAGCTCGATGTAATCTGAGACATCTATACAGCTACACTGCATATTGGAACATATATTTTTTCCCATAGCCCTTTTCTTGAAACTGCAGCGAAAACTAACTATTCCCTCATGTTGCTACATTACTTTCACATGATGACAAGGGCCTGGAAGTTTCACTGTCTCGCAAAACTCTGCTGTATGCAATTTTGAATGACTGTGAACAATGAGGTCTTCTAAGCAAACTTAACGGCACTCTTAGAGTTTGCTTTCGGTTTCTTTTTCCTCGAATTAAAATGCTGAAAGTTCTTTCATCATCTTCCACACGATGATTAGATTTAGGAACCTCAGCACTATCTTCAGACTTTTCCTTGGGAATGTCATCAGACTCATCACACACTGGCGTTGTCCCCTTTATATCCACACAAGAAGTTGGATCCTCTTTCTGCTTCTCATTCTCCAAACCAATCCAAGCCAATTTATCTGCATCATGTACCACCTCTGGCATGGAAAACACCACTTCTTTCTTTGCCTCCTCCCCACTACCAATATCATCAGGCAGAAGAGGGGCCAAACCTTGGCTGCTCTCAGAACTTGGAGATTGAGCCTTTTGCTCTGATACAGGTTCACATATTGGTTCAGCCACAGGTGGAATTACAGAGAACTCAACTGGGCGGCAGCCAGGCCAAACGGTGCCGGGATTCATGTTGCATTGCCATACATAATGATTGCGATGGAAATGATTTCCACTTGGAGGAAAGCTGTTGGGTGGTACAGGCTGAGCTTGACTGTAAGGAGGATACATGAACGGCACCTGTTGAATAATATTTGGTGTAGTTGGTGGAGATGGGTATGGGTGATGAGGTGAGGAGCACAACGGATTAACAGCGGGCATTACTGGAGCAGGTCCAGGGTGGAGAGCCATGTTCATAGGCCAAGGACCTACAGCTGGAACAGCACCTGGACCAGAAGGAAGATTCATGTTCAGAGGCAAGGGAGCAGACCGTGCAATAGCTGGTGATGGGTTAAATGGTGCAGCAGAAGCAGACAACTTCTTGCTGGGGATATCTGGTGCATCACTTAAATTTGCAACCATAGGTTTGTCCTCCAAATTCTCCTCTCCTTGCAAGGGAGGAGTTACAGCATTATGTTCTGTTTGAATGCCACAAGTTATGTCCATCTCAAACTTCACATCTTTTGAAGCACTCGTTGAATTCTTCGTCACATTATTTACAGACTCATTCTCAGGTAACACTTCATGGATGTCAATGGTATCACTCTCAGCCTTGTCAACAGTAGAAGGCACCATGGCACCAGCTGATAGACTTTCTTCCATATCCTGAGATCCTGGTAAGGAATCCTTGGAATTTGAAAGTGAACATTGATTAACCTCTTTAACCTTGTCTACCTCAACGTCTGCCTTTTCAGAGGCAACAATTTGTCTAAAATCACTGCTTACAACATCTTCACATTTCTCTACAGTAGTCTCACCTTCATTTGGACTATCATTTTGGGGAACACTGGCATGCAGTTTAGAAATTGTCCCTGGAGGTGCAACTGCAACATCCTTATAGGAAGGAGATTTGCCCAGCCTAACTATTGTAGGCTTCTCAAGACTTTGTCCAGATTCACTTTCTCTGCTAGAGACCTCCCGAGATTCATCTTTGGCAGAGGAAGGCACAGACTTAACCCTGTAAGTAACAGCTTTGACAATTCTTCTCCCAAATTTGCTGACTTGGGAAGCATTTTTAGCAGTATGCTGATCCATGTAATTAGCAGGTGACAATGCACGTTTCTTCAACACGTAATAGTTAGAATTTTGGTGAGAATTATTAAGTCTGGCTGGATCACTTTCAACTTCTTTCTTTTGATAACCGTATACTTTGCCAATTGTTGCACGCCGCTGTCTTACACGACGACCGTGTCCCCCAGCTGATCTTGGCCGTTGGACAGGCTGCCACCCATCCTCGGTTTCAATACTGGTTTCAGGTGACAATTTATTTGAAGAGACAGGCTGCTTCTCTAGTGCAGGTTCAGACACAGGCACAACAGGCTGAACAGGCTCTAAAGTAACATCTGCCAATTTTTCTGCATCAGAATTAACATCAGACTCAGCTTCACCATTAATGCTTTCAGGTTCATTATCACCCTCTGAAACAAGGGGATCTATGTCCTTTGGAGAAGAAACCTCGGGGGTGGGTTTGCTGGAAACCTGGTTAGCTTTCTCTTGGACCTGTAGATATAAAAACAGTAAAAATGAGAGAGAGCCTATAAACAATTGAATATTATATAAAAGCACAGTCAAGCACTGGTGTGAAACTTATTTCTTAATCAATGTTTCCAGTCCCTCGTACAGTTGTACCCAATAATCAGATTTATGACAAGACACATAGACGGTCTAGACACCTTGCACAGACCAGATTGGCAAGGATGGCAACCAGGAACATGTTCATATTTGGTAGATGGAAAACAGGCAATTATACTCCATGCAGCTATTCATCTCCTAAATTCAAATCAGAAAGTCTAAAAATGAGCTTATTTTGGTTAACAATAATGGCTTCTTGGGTGTGAGAAATTTCAAATGGGAAGGAAATCCCCAAAATAAAATTAATTATATATCAACAAAAAATTATCATGCGTGTGGAAAAATAAATGCAAAAAATAAAAATAAAAATAAAAATAAAAAATCACTCTATCCTGCTAGTCTGTTACCATTGCTCTCATTCCCATTATTTAATTAGCAAACATAATGAATTTCTAGAGATGCGTGCCACTGGAAATGAGAGGAATAATCTACTTATCTACTGCAAGTTTAAGATCCCGATTGCAATGGATGAAATGAAGTTTTACTTTTTTAATTTGTCTCAAAATAAAAAGAGAACACTAAAAAGCTAACTGGGACTGTTATAGATAATCAAACAAAATTCTTATGAGGCAAGTCTTGTTTTAACTTGCATATCAAAATAAATGCAATAAAGCATATAACTCCAACATAAAATCTGGATTACATCTAAGAGACTAAAAAGAGCTTAACTTACCTTCACAAAATAGCTTTTTCTCTTGACTGACATTGAATTTCTCCCTTTCGAATCAGGACTCGGATTTATGTAGTCAAGCAAGTCTGAGACACTGGCAATACGCAACAAAGGTTATGTGTAAGTCACATGGTAGCATATATTACATAACACATGCATTCATTCATATGGCAAGAAAGCCCACACTCATAAGTACAATGACCCACTTAAAATCTGAATTAACGCTTTAACAGCCATGTTCATGAACAGTTCGTCAGAAAACCCACGTTTGGAACATATTATCATGGTACATCTGGTCTACTAAAAAACAAAATAGGAGATACATAGTATAGGCAACGCTTTAAATCAACAAATAAATTAGTGAACAGAAGTCACATACAGTACAAGGTACTTAGTAACTTCATAAATCTATTCATATATATACCTAAGATGACCTTTGCTTGCTATAGATGCATCAGGTTTCCTTGTCCCATTTCTGGCAGCCTCTTGTTGTTCAAAAGCCTTGGATTCAAAATACTCAAGCCAAGCAGCAGCATCCTGCAGAGTAAATTGCAAACATGATTCTACAATAAACAAAATTCCATGAAGAGTTCATGCTTAAAAATAACCACAATCACACACACACAAAGAAGGCTTCTACCAAAGTCTTGTGCATATGAACCATTTTTTTTAACTTCTAGGACAAGCACCACTATGAAGGAAAAGAAAAACCCAAAGAACTTTAAATGCCCAATTTTTACTTGCGAGTCTCCAGCCCTCATGATGGCAACAGTGAACATTACAAAGCCTCATTTTCATTAGGAAAAGAAAGAGCCAAAATACCTGTGTGCGTAAATCGTCAGGCCCTAGCTTAGCCCGAAGAATTTGCAGGGTTGTCTGCTCATGCTGAACACTTAAAGGATATGCTTCCATTAATGAAAGTGCAATAGCAATAGCATGATAACTTGCTGCTGTCTGGAGAAAATGAGAAAAATTACATAAATATTGGTTAATCCAATTGTTGGAAGTATAAAGGAAGAGCAAGATGGATGGATGGATGGAGGAAACTGAATCTGTAAGTAAATTAAAACAGAATAGCCTTGAAAGAGACAATAGCATAATCCGTATCACATTAATTACTCATAATAGTTGGCTATGTAGTTCCGGTAAAAGGATGCCTAAGGTAATATTATTAAGATTCTCCATCATAACATAGTAACTATGTTCCTCGACACTCTGCTGTACGCGGTGTCGGGTGTCGGATCCTTCGACACAATATGACAGCCATATATATAGTGGTCTTACCATGTCAGACACGACACCCAAATCTAAGTCTGTGCAACATAGCATACTAAACTTTAAAGGGGGGGGGGGGGGGGAATTATCCCTTTATCAATCCTAGATTAGATTTAATCAAACAAATCTTCCACAAAAAAGCACCTTCAATGAGACAGTAGCACTTAATAAAAGAAGCTGCTTCAACTTTTAAAAGAAGCTGCCACAGATGACAGAAGCACTTAATAAAAGAAGCTGCTTCAACTTTTAAAGAAGGAACATTTTCTCATAAGCAAAACAAAGGTATGAAGGAATAACGAATAGAGGCTAGAATCATTTGTGCAAGACTGAGCATGTAATGAACAAAACCTACTGAAGCTAAGACCAAAGACCCCCAACCTCTCTCATCTTGTGAGATATGTGTTATACTAAAAAATAACAATATTCCAAAAGATTACAAGATATCAAAACATGGAGCCAGATTCCAGAATATACCAACGTAATTTACTTAGAAATGAAATATAAAATAAGATAAAGAGGAAAAAAAACCTGAATGTGATCTGGTCCAAGTAACCTCTGGTTACACTTCAGAGCCTTGTGGAGGTATCTAAGAGCAACATGCACATTTCCGAGGCCTTCCTCCATCATTGCCACATTGATGTATGTGGCAGCGGTGTTAGGATGAGATGGACCGCATGTAAGATGTAATAGATACAATGCACGCTTGACATACCTGGGGAATACATTCAAATTCAATGTTTAGAGTGCATCTTGCACTTATTCTTTTATTTCAATTACACAAGAACTGGTGACACGTCAATCCCAAGAAATACATATGGTCTCTTGACTCTCTTCATTAACATGTTCATCAAGTATGAAGAGGATTTTCAAAGATTTAATGCAGGGTATGCAGCTGGGTGCTAATAATCAACATACAACATGTTGACCAAAAACAAAAAAAAAAACAAAAAAACTCTTGACTCATAAAAGCCAAACCAGATGCACAATAACCACTGAATTAGATGATCATTATCACATGAACATCGAATCAGCAGGCAAATACGGAAATAGTAAGACATGTAAAAAAAAAAAAAAATGGTAGCCTGGAAGGAGCAATCAGAAGAGCATTGAAAATTAGAACATTTTACGAAAGCAGCACTATCAAAAAGAATACATACTTAAGAGCCAATTCCGTATGCTGAAGGCGGTAATAGAAAACAGCTAAATCTCCATAGCTTTTCATTGTGTCGGGATGATCGAGACCCAATTCCCTCTCATTGATGTCCAAAGCTTTTTGCTGGTAGATTGTAGCCTGCAATTCAATTGTCTTAATAAGTCATTAAAGTAATGGAAATGAGCTGGATGCAGTGAACATGATATGATAAACATGTACTTCGTAAAAGAGATGCATTATATTATTTCTGTCAGGTCATGAAACTGTAATTTGACACTAACCTGGTTAAAATCTCCAGTATGATACAAGACCACAGCAAGGAGACTGTAAGCACCAGCAGTCATTCGATGATAGGGACCACAAACTGCTACCAGCTTCGCTAAAGCCTGTAAAGCCCCCACAGCAAATTGCAAGCATCTTAAGCACCATGTAACAGTTACTTTTATAGTATTATTTGAAGATGTCCAAAAAAAAGGTAGGCTCATCAAAATCAAAAGTCAAAAACCTTTGTCCCATAATTTACTGCATCTTCAAGCTTTCCTTTATCTAAAGCTGTTTTTGAGGACTCCAAAAGCTGTCTGCCATCAGCAGATGAACATGCTGCTTGCTGCAGAAGGTAAAGTTACATAATATAACTTAATTGTCAGCCTCAGACAGCAAACAATAGGATTTTTCTTACTACTGTGTTTGAAATCCACAAAAAGAAAATCTCAATTCTCACCTTGTGGACAGGTGTCAGGCTAACGATATCTGTTTTACGGAAAGGATTGGGAGAATTCATATCATAATCCCTTGGGACTAATTCAAGACCCACCTGAAAATGGTAAAGATATTATTACTCCGCCCTGTGACCAATCCAAATTTTACAGTTCACTATGATCAATAGGCAAATAGCAAGAAAATTTGAAGTTATGAATGCCTAGATTTAGTAGATTTTCTGTTAGAACTTTCGTTTGATACAGTAAGAGTTTTGAATAGCATCAACCTCGCCCAGAAATCACCTTGTTCCAGTTTTCGGGATTCAAAGAAACTACTGTATCGGCAGAAAGGTTTCCAGCCTACCTACGGGATAGATCAACACCAGATCCTATTGTTGTTGTGGGATGGAGCATAATATAAGCAAAAATGTACTGAGTACACTTAAATTAAGAGGAACATAATAAGGAAAGTACACCAGTAAATTCAGTCAATAAAAACAGCCAGTACAAGCCCAAGCTAATCCTAATAACTATTCAAACATGGATTCCAAGGTTTCTCAAAAACAAATTTGCTTTTCTTGAGGAAATTGCGTTAGAATTAGATCCATATTTCTCTTTTGCACTGAGTCAACATCTCCCAACCATTCCAACAAAACTTGCTACCCCTGGTCTCCTAACTATAAACACTTCAGTTTCTTAAGTAAAAACTATCATTTAGAAAGTCTTTCCAGAACATGGCAGGCCTTTCCTAAATTTGGTGTATAATTTTCCAATCCCCTGGACCAAATATAGATAGGTATATAAGCAAGTACAGTAACAACCATGTCTTTAAACAACAAAATTTGACTTCAGATTATGACCACCTACCTTTTGACAAAGTCCACGTAGAATGGCAAATTTCCTAAGATCTTTGAAGTTAAAACCATTGACATCCCAGTCATATCGCTTCATCAAGAATATTTCCAGCCATCTCCATACCAGGGAGTGGACATTGTGTGATTTTTCTGAATTAACAGTTTCAGGAGCCCCCAGCATTAAATTTAAAGCTGAAGCAACAGTCACAGCCACTTCGTCAGTATCAACAGAAGCAATCACTGCTTGGAGGATGTGCTTATAAGCTCGAACAATCATCTCATGGATACAGAGAGACTGAACATGAGACAGCTTTTCCGACAACTTCACCTGATCAAAATTTTGAAAAATGCATCAGCCAGGCTTACCTGAATGCAGAGGTTGACTGCTACTTTCAGAAAAAACTAATCATATTGGTTTAGTGCAGCGAACATTTAGCTTCTATGCACTATTTTTACTTACACCAGTCACATAGGTGTATTGTGGATTTGTGGTTACACTGACATGCAACTTGCTGGAAATTGCAAATTCTTGCTTTTTTTCCCTGACACAATTGCTAGCACAGGTACATACACTGACATACACATTTCAGAAATCGTACATACTACAGGAGTTTTTAATGTTCACCCATTTCTGATTGACTGCCTACACCAAGCTAATAGTCAATGTCAAAGAGAATAAAAATGTATACCAGACTCTGTATTAGTTGCATTAAGAGATTTACTTATCAACTATCCCATTTTCTTGACTTGAGGTTAAATTGCCATACTTCTAAAGTTTAAATGAGATTTTACAGTAACATATATTTTTTGGTCATCCTAGTTCATTTTATTACTAAATTATCCAAGAACCATGGCAGATTAGATCAGAGAGCTTACAACACGTCCAAGCGAATTCATTCGGAGACCTCTTGTATGCATAAAATCAGTTAGTGTTCGTCCATCGACAGGTGAGAGTTCTAATGAGCCAAAATCTGCTACCTGTGCATCATAAATGATTATACAAGAAATTGCAGGAATTGTATTTTGAACAGAGAAAATTAGAAATTTATCATATATATGATAAAACAAGAGTACCAGCTTAGGCAGAGCAACTTCATCATAATATTTCTGGGAGAGGTCAATTAGTTCTTGCAAAGACTGCACCCAAAACATTTGCAATAAATCAGCAAGTATTCAGCAAGCAATAAAATAAAGTATCCTCCTCTGAGTTCCTAGGAATAATACCTTCAGGTGCAATCCTGTATCTGATTCTTTTAAACGACTGAAAGCTGCATCTGACAAGATAGTTTTGAGAGCAAGCTCACTCTCACTTGGACTGGTTTTGGACTGTGCTTCAGTAGAGGACACAGAAGCAGCACTGCTTGAATTTGAAGGTGCTTTATCAGAATGTACTTCAGAATTCCCTTCTGATTTCTTGTTCTTGAGAGATCTAAGGGGCGTTCCCAACCCCTCGACCTTCATCTCATTCTTCGCCTTTGAAGCAGAAGGTTTCTTGTCTTTCTCTGAACTTTTTTGATCCTGAAGATGTTGAATCCAACACGCTCCTAGCTCCCATCTCACGTAACTATCTTGCTTTGTGTTCTCTACCTGAAGCTTGGCAAGACTGTCATCCAATAGTTTCTCCACAAAAGCTTGAGCTGTGTTGAGTCTTTGACTCTCAGACTGATCAGATTGAGTTACCCATTTGTGATTGTCTGTAGCTGCTCCCTTGTGAAGCAACAGTCTTAAACTGCAAGGAATAATTGGCAAAAAAGTGTAAATTATCATAGCAGCAACAGAGAGACATTTACAGGAGAGCTAGAATATTTTTAAGTTAATTTCAAGTTTTTCAACCCATCCCACCCACACAGCAATCATGACTGGATAAAAATAAAGCAACTTAGAATTCACATCAAACACCAACACCCACACGCAGCAGCTGACCTCAATTTTTCGAGTGAGTAAGTCAGAGATGGTGACCTGTTAATATTGAGTGCATTTGCACCGCCTTCTGGCTGATCAAAAGCTTCTATGCTAGGTGACAATGAATCCACCGCTGCATCCTCTTTGACTTCAACCCTCACCGTGACAATGTAACCAGCGTACCTCAGATTTACAGAGCCTAAACTGCTGATATCCTGCAACAAAAGCACAAAGTTCAGTTAGCCACTTATCTCAGCCAGCCAACAGATCCAAGCTCATAAAACTGTGAATATGTCTTACATGAGCAGCAGTATTCTCATCTGCCGTAATTCCTTTCAGCAGGTTCTTCTCCGTTAGCGCCCTCTGATCCAAACCAGTGGCACGAAGCCCATCAATTTTAGTGTCCAGCTTACTGCTAGCAAGAGCAACATCCTTCACG
Organism: Chenopodium album; assembly: GCF_948465745.1. Classification (NCBI taxonomy): domain Eukaryota; kingdom Viridiplantae; phylum Streptophyta; class Magnoliopsida; order Caryophyllales; family Amaranthaceae; genus Chenopodium; species Chenopodium album. The sequence goes on along the minus strand of NC_137840.1, from coordinate 75,929,686 downwards.
ACAGTGATGTTCAAATCGCCAACTTTCTCAGCATGAATAATCTCGTCATTTACAGTTGAGTTAGTCACCCTCATTTTCTCCATTACATGTTGCAAGGTAGAAATTGCCCTAAAAATTGCTACATCTACGAACAAGCTATGAATAAGAAAAGCCTTTCTATCCCGTAATTGCCTCTCTTCAGGAGTCTTACAAGGCATTGATGCAACAAAACGGAATTCATTTGCCCAAGGTATTAGATCACTCTTTCCATCTCTTCCCCAACCACCACCATTGCCACCCCAAGTTTCATCCTCTACAGGAAGAGGGGGAAATGTCGAAAGTGAATGTGTTGCAGACGGAGGAATGAGCCATGTATTGGCTCTGAAGCCATATGGCAGATTACCAAACTGCAGAAGTTGAGAGAAACAGAATAAATTTAAAGGAATACAACCAGGAAAACAGCAGGATTTTTTATTTTTAACGGAACTTCATTCTTGGAGGCAAACACCAACAGAAGATAAAGAAAAGTACCTTGTTGCGCTCTGAGAAAGCTTTCATGAGCTCATCATAAGCCTACAAGTTGGAACACCATAAGAATATAATTAAATGTTTAACGAGTAAAGCAGAATAGTTAATATGCCACTGTAATGCAAGAAAATATAAAAATGTCATAAGCCTTATAACGAATTTGCTCTTCGACCAAATTTAGGTCCCAAAAATTGCAAGTTGCTCCAAAGAGGAAAGGGCTTCTACATTATCTATGGTGGATGACAAGGCTTAAAAATGCTTACTTCTAGCATCGTACACATGCACTACAAAGACTGACAAGAATTTTCTTAAAATGTCAACCTTATCTCACTGTCTCAAAAAATCTATGAGTAATCATAAAAATGGAGTAGTCAACTTAAAGCGTTTCAACAAGACGTGTCTTTTGCAAATTATAACTTTCATCTAAACAACCCCGGGAAAGACAAAAAAAATAAAAAAATGTTACTCCTAATTTGAAACACATTCCAAATTCAACAGTTAAAAGTACAGCATGTAACTCACATTATCAAAAGCTCTACTTAGTTGTCTTAGAAGATCAACAAGGTTGTGACTGAGAACACGATGCTTCCCAATACTGATGAAACCTCGCTTACAAGCCTCAACAAGAACAACCTTGCCATTGCACAGCTTAACCTGCCCAAATCAATATGAATCTCTTATAATTAAGGACAAAAATGAGACAGACTAAGAACGTTTCTCATTTGACATTAACATAAACAAAGAGAAACAGTCACCCTTATTATTGACCACGATTAATCAAAAACATAATATTGTACAATAAAAATCAACAATCACTAATATTTCATAAAGTGTGATCCACACCTCAAACAAGTCACTTCTTTTCCTAATTAAATCAATCAATCCTATTTCTTAAAAAAAATCACTATTTCATTAATAAGACATTTTGAAGCAATAATGCAAATGGATTATACATCATCTCGCGTAATCTTACCAACTAAACTAGCTACATCAATGAAAACATAAATTATCATCAACATTACACAAAATATACCACTAAACATCCAAACACAGTGAATAAATCAAATCAATTCCCAATACTTTTTGAAATCCAAACAAACACTTAAAAAGAAATCAAAGGAGCATAATTAAACACAAAATAAGAAAAATCAACTTACATCCATGAAAAAAAGATGATCATCTTCCAAAACCTGATCATCAGTCTGCTTTGAAGCCCTTCGTATAACTACAAATCATCACAAAACCATCCATTAGATCAAATTCCACCATTTTCTTCACAATTCATCCAAAAAACAAATAAATCAAATCAAATTCAATACATACATTGAAGAGGAGGAGAGAGATGAGCAAGAGAGAAGAACTCGTAGAAGCTACCAAGCTTAGGGCACGAATTATTCGTCTCTCCCTCACCATCAATCATCATCGAAACATCATCTTTCGTCGCAGATTTCCCGGCGAAATCCTCCGTCTCCGGCGCTGGCGATTGTTTGCCGGAACTCGACTTATTGCCAGACTTCTTCGCCGACGACGAAGACTTATCCTGCGCACCACGCGCATTTTTAGCATCCTCAGTTTTCGCCCCTTCTTTGGCGCTCGCAGAAGGCCCGAAGCTCGTTGTGCATGCTACAATGTCTAGTAGTCTTCTAACGTGCGCTGCTGCACTTTCCTTATCGTACGCCTCTGTAAATTGAGGAAAATTAAGAAGAAGATTAGATTGTCTTTCAAAAAAAAAAAAAAAAAAAGAAGAAGATTAGATTGTGTGAAACGGTGACGTTTAATCGTTTTGATAAGATAAAACGACGTCGGTTAGTGGTTGAGGGTTTAAGTTACCTTCAATGAGTGTGAGAGTGCAGGGTTTAAGAGCTGCAACGTCCACCGTGTCTTTTAGACGTGGGCCCCTGACCTGTACATTTTTAATAGGATACCAAAAACAAATAATGTTACGTAATTTTTATTTTACTTTTTATAGAAATAAAGTTAAAAGGGCAAAAAGAAAAATATAACAATGTCAAAAGAATTTGTCATCCCCACTTTTAAAGGTTTTTTAAAAAAAAAAAAAAAAAAAAAAAAAATTATTATTAGCAAGGTGAGTCATTGGATAAAGAAACAAAGGATTGGATACTAACCTCATGTGATAAGGTAAAATTGGTAATGTTGCAAGTCATTGTATTGACTGAGAGAAGCTTGCGGATATCAATGATCCTATCTGTGGATATTCCCTACAAAATTAATAAGTGTTTAAGTTAGTGAAAATTATTGATTGTAAATCAACATGTAAAGATTGGATAGTCACAAAGCTAATACAGATGGAAACAAAAGATTGTGAATAATTACTCCCTTAAATTGTTGAAAATGTATACCTTGTGTGGAGCACATAACATGCTTACTTTTACACGGCATGTTTAATTTCAAAAGAACCATTCACGCTTAGGATATTAAGACTTTTGACAAATTACGTACAATAGTTTTTGTATTAAGTGCATACTGAGCTTATGTGTCCCTTTCTTATGTAATATGATTAATTAATTTCATAAATCATTTTTTTTCTTCTTTTTTTTTCTTATTTTTAATAATCATACATGTTGTAAAGTGAATTTCATGCAATCTTATATTTTCATGTTTTCTTACATGACACCAATTGTAGAAGCCAATGAATTGTTTATTTTCACTTTTCATATGCGGGCGGTTTTAATTTAGTAAGTTTATCCATGAGTATAAACATCATGCATCAAATAAGTAATGGATGACTAGACTAGACATCTACTATTGTGCAAAATTTTAAATGCCAAAGCACCCACAAGATTTGATACCCACCAATAAAGAAAATGACACCTACCATTGAGTCTTGACCTATAAAATCTTAGGTTTCATTCAAGAACATAAGTGCATATTCAACACAAATAAAATAAATAAATAATAAAATTGGACCATTTTTATTCTACGTTGAATAGTATATTTACTATACTGATATAATATCCAAACTAAGGAGACTTTAACTAGAAACGTATATATATTACTATCATTCGAATTTAGTTGTCACAAAACTATTTCAAATTAATACGATTGTCGAAGAGGGATATACCACAAGGTGTGGATATCCCCCTATTTGTGAAAAGGAGATTGTGGTAAACAAACTTGTTGCACCCCACAACCACACCCTAAACAATAAAAACCAGTGGAAACTCTGTTTTTCATTGACACAAAAAAATAAACACACTATTAAAACATGAAAAAATGAGTAAGTATTATTATAAACCTTTAAGACTACACTCGTTTCATCGGGAAGGTTCACTGTGATATCCATAACAACTGGAAGAACTGAAGAATATTCGCAAACAACAGAATTGTTAGTATATTAAAAATAATTAAACAGAATTAATCAAATACTTCTTTATATTTTTTTTTAAAAATGTGTACAAATAAAAAAAACTGTACTTTTCTCTTCTTTCTTCTTCTTCTCTCCTTTGCTCTTTCCTCTTCCATTTTTGGGTGCCATTTCTAATTAAATTGTAAACTTTTCCTGTAAAAAAATGGAATTAATTATTTAATTAATTTCAATTCTAAAATGCAAAATTACCAACTTTAATCCAAAATTAAGAAAATTAAGCAAATGGGTGATTCAAAATTTTGTTAAATTCAGTGTTTCTGACAGAATTTAATCTGTCTTTTCAAAAGAATCAGTAAATCTTACCAGCAAGTACAAATCCCAAAGCCCAAAAAACAGGGGAATAGTGAAACAGAGCAAAATTTCAGTAAAAGGTTGTAAGTAGGATAAGATAGGGGTTTAAGAAGTAGCAAAAAAACTAAATTTGAAAATGAAGCTGAGCATTGAATTTTTAGAGAGAGAAAGAAGAGGGAGAAAGGGAGGAGAAAAATTGGTGGGACAGAAAAACAGGGGAGTTAAATAAAATTGTAAATGGGAGATTGAAAACAGAGGAGGTGGGTATGATAAGGAAGGAAGGGTGGAGATTTAAGGCTCAGATATAACTTGGCATTTTGTGCTCTATTTTTATGGCTTTTTTTTTTAAAAAAAAAAAATTATTATTTTGGGTTTGAAATAATGCCCAAATTTTCTGCCTTGCATATGGGGTATAAATGTATAAATTTTAATTTTTTATTGTTTTTGCAAATTTGGAGTTTGTTGGGTTTTTTTTTTTTTTTTTTTGAGGGGTTGTATATATTAATGATACGGAGAATAAATCAAAAGCGATAAGGAGTACTAAATCAAAAGTGATACGGATCAGAATAAAAAAAACAAAAAAAAACAAAAGTGATACGGAGTAATAAATCAAAAGTGATATGATATGGAGTAAAATAAAAGACCAAAACTGAGATACGAAGTAAAATAAAAGATCAAAGTGATACGGGGTGATACACGAAGAGTGATGGTGAACTAAACCAAAAGTGATACAAAGTATAATAAAAATCGAAAGGATACGGACTAATAAGCCATAAGTGATACGAAATAATATATTAGCTGTTAGAATTAGGGTAGATTAAGCAATCAGCTCATTTGATATTATTGGTTAGTAATGAATGATGAGATAGGTAAAATTTAAAGTGTGGTTGACTGATCGCCATGTGTTTGTGTGTAGTTTGGATGGTATCACTAAGAAAGATTGCGAGCCATGTGGCACCTCTCATGCACTAAAATGCATTTTAGGATAGTTTCAGCTCATAGCCAACAATAATTAAGTTGAAAGTTTTACCATTTAGGGTCTGTTTACTTCAGCTTAATTTAATTTCAGTTCAGTATTATGCTTGGTGTATAATTTTACCATACATTTATAGAATATAAAATACAATTTGTATTAAATGTGTATTTACAACTTAAAAATATATTAAATGCATACTTTACAGTCCTGGAGAATGCATCTATCATTTTAAATAGTGAAAAATCTTACTTGATCTGATATTGTTTTCCTTTTCTGTTCACCAAGAAAAATCCTCGTCCAAAAGAAATCATTTTATTTATTTTTTTAAAAAAAATAAATAAAATTAAATAAAATTAAAAAAAAACACAATAATTTCACACCTTTTTCAATGAAAGAGAATTTCATCAATCATAAGTCAAACAGATCAACAATAAACAAATAGGGAAGAACTAAAAGCATTAGGCAACATACATAATGCTCATCTTCCACTAAATCATTGTTTTGATAATAGAACTAGTTTTTAGGACTTGGGCCCAAGTTACTATATTAATTTCATGATTAAAATCCTTAATTATATTTAATTTTAATAAAATGGCATATGATATGGTATAGCTTAGTGGCAAGCAATATAGTTTTGAAACTTGAGGTCTTGAGTTTAAACCTTGTCCAATCCATTTTTTTTTTTTATTAAAACACATAAAATGAAATACTTGATTAATTGAGGAAGATGTCACGTGACACCTAAACTTATTTAAGAACGCCTTTTAATCTATAATATAGATTATACATACAACTTCCAAATATAGATTCACATTTCTTTGTTATTTAATACGAGTACTAGTAAATAATTAAATTTATTTTAGGGTGACAATCTATTCTATTAAGTATTACTAAAACAAAAACATGGTGACATTATTAAGGAACATATGTCTATTCCTTATTAAAAATTTTCCCTCCTAAACTATTTTTGACATCATCCTTTTTTTTTTCTTTTTTTTTCTTCCTATATTCCATAACTAAAAAAATACGGTGCTTTTTTCAAATTAAAATTAATTAATGAGATTATGATTTATTTTTTTTAAAATATAAATTTGACAACTATTTAAATAAATATTGGCTACTTAATCCGTACAATGCACAGGACTAAACTAGTTAATAATACTTTTGCTATAGCATCGTATTATTATTAATTTTTTTTTTTTTTTTATTTTGACATCATAGAGCATCATATTATTATTATTATTATGGAGAATAAGTAATAAATCTGGAATATTATTGTTATTAATAGTCTAGACTCTATAGTATGGTGTATTGGTGTTAAAACTTAAAACTCTATTCTATAAATCAACTAGTTTAAGGATTCAACTATACGCCTAATAATTCAATAGCTTATATGCAATTTCGATAATCTATTTTTACCAATATAATGTTAATTATCTTTCTTTCTACTCTACTAGATTTATGTTAGAGAATGGCTTCATAGTTCATACCCTAAAACTCTAAAAGTGATTTCACCATTATATATAGGAGAGCTAATGGTACATTTGTCGTGTTTAATAACAACACATCAAATAATTCATTAACATTTATGTAACTTAAAAGAGCCGTTAAAAAAAAAAACTTCGTTAATCTAGCAGTATGTTTGGATTTTTCAACGACGACATATTTGAATGATTCACTAGCTTTTAACACTTTAATATTCAATACCGTTTAGTTTATCCATGTCAGATATATATATCAATACGTTTCACAATAAAATCAATAATTTAAAACGGTTGCCATCAATATATATAATATAGGAAAGTTAACCTAGATTTTATTAGCTTTTGTAACGTCGAATCTTTAATATAATCTACTTTATCAGTTAGACAATTCGTGCGTTTTTTATAATACAATTAATACTCAAAAATATTTGTCATCAATATAGTAAAGTAAAAAGTAGATTGAGCTAGTTCAATAACAACATTCAGAATAATTCACTCACTTCATCATGTAAATTTAATATTGTTTATTCTCATGTCATATATCTCCGTCATTAACACGTGTTAAAGAGAATCTTCGACTTATTATCAACGGTATTTGGCATATTCAACAACCACCAGGGTAGTTTACGTGTATCGATTAGACCAATACATTGAAACTAAGGGCCTGTTCCGATTGACTGAACTCAGCTGAACTGAACTGAACTGAACTGAACTTATTAATTAGTGATTTCTAACTACGGATTAGTGATCTTTGATTATTTATTGATTATTTATTAATATACATATGTGTATATACAAATGTACATATTATTATTAATATTATTATTATTATTATTATTATTAATTTTGATTATTAATTTTGATTATTATTATTATTATTTATTGATTATTATTATTATTATTATTATTTATTGATGATTATTATTATTATTTATTGATTATTATTATTAGTATTATTATTTCAATTATTATTATTATTATTATTATTATTATTATTATTATTATTATTTATTGATGATGATTATTATTATTATTATTTATTACTTATTTATTATTATTATTATTATTATTATTATTATTGTTATTATTATTATTATTATTATTATTGTTATTGTTATTGTTATTGTTATTGTTATTATTATTATTATTATTATCACTATTATTATTATTGTTGTTGTTGTTGTTGTCATTGTAATAAGAGCTTAAAAGAATGAAATTTGGCTTTATATCATTAGCAATATCATTAGACGTAAATTAAGAGCTGAACTGAACTGAACTGAACTGAATTTCAACGGAAGAGAACAGGCCCTAAATGTTACTCAAACCCTAAGTTAAGATCTATGCTCTTTTATTAGTGGTTGATTGGTTACATTAATTATTGTTGTTTGTTGTTGAAGAGCAAAATTACAATAAAATCATTATACTATTTATAACAATAATAATTATAAGTACAAGTAAGATACAATTATTTAAATTCAAATAATAGTAAGATATTTAATACTAGTAAATTGAATGGTTAAAAGTAACATAGAAGGAGTTTTGGGCCTTTTGGCCTGCCGCAACAAAAGAAAAAAAAAAAGGTTACAGGCAGGCAGCAAGTATAATGATGCTCCAAAAGCTACCGTTGCAAAAGAGTGGCTGACCCATAAAATGTCACTTTCATCCAATTCACGTTCTTCTTCTTCACCATCTCAAGTGGAGTAGCTCTTTGGAAGTTTCTTCTACTATACAACATTTAGATAAACCCATAAAATCTTGCCTTCTATATTTGGTGGACCATTTTTTAAATAAATACTTTAGATTATACTACTACATATGGAATATAACCATATAAGAGTTGTATTTTATGCATATATAACGTTTTTAACTCTTGAGGAATAGACCTTATCTCTTTGGTACTTATTTATAATATTAAGGGGGTTTGTCTTCTATTTTACTTTCATAAAGGGCAAAATAATAAGTGTTTAAGTTAGGAGACTGAATACTTTGTTACAAATCTTGGGGTTATTACATAATGAGACTAGTAATTTGGTTTGAGGGCGAAAAACAAAAACAAATGGGTGACTAGGTGAGTATGTATCTTTATGTTTGTAAGCATGAATATGTGACTATTGAAATATATTTTTCAAATTGTGTTAGTTTTAGATAGCGGTTAGCGTTTAGACCAAGTCAAAACACTGATAGGAAAAAATAAGTGTGCTTAGTAAGGTAGCTATTCATGTAGCGATCAGCGGTAGAGATAGCGTTTTGGTAGCTTTTGCCAAACGTTAATAATATTAGCGTTTGAAAGGTAGCGGGTAGTTTTTGACAAATTTTGTTTACTTTATTAACATTATGCATTTAACCTCAACCCACTACTAATTAGTTAGCAGCTACTTGCTATTTTAACAGCTACCCGCTACTCGAACGCTAAAAGCTACCCACTCCCGCTAGTCTTGTCAAACAGGACCTATCTAGCACTTGTTTGATTGACATGTAAATACATGTGAAAATAATTTTCACAAAATGTGAACATATGTGAGTTACTTCATCCAAAAAAAAAAAAATGAAGTTGCTTATTGTATTGTTCATGCTAACCAAAATTTATTCTTATGAAGTAAAACTTCATGAGAATTGTAATTTCTCAAGAGCATATATATATAATCTCACATAATCACATCTAATCAACGCAAACACCAAGCAAGGAAAAAAACAACACACACTAGACATGACAATTATCTTAGTTATCTTGAGAATAAAAATAGTAGTAATACCAATTTTTACAAATTTAAGACACAAAACTTCTCTTATTAGGCGATTTTGATCAAATTGTCAATTTGTCATCTGAAAATGTCGAATTAGATAGTGGTCCATCTCAAGTTACAAATTTAAACGGTAGACAATCAACCATTGTCTACCCCTTGAAAAAGATATGTCTACATACCTTACTGTAATTTAATATAATATTAATTAAATTACATACCTTACTGTAATTTCTTTGATTAATTGAACAACTTGAATATAAACTCAGAAACCCGTCAAAAAAAAAAAAAAAAAAAAGAATAAAAAGAATATAAACTCAGAAAGAGTAGCACAGAGTCATTGACTCATCTATATATCCTAATTTACCAAGGAACTACGTACTTACGTAGTACACACCTTATATGTTCATTGTCATTTTTGCTAGCATACATGAGTAATTATCACTTGTTAATTATCCTTGTTAATTATCACTTGATAGACGATTTAATCTTGACATATCACTTGTTAATTATCTTTTAAAAAAATAATTTAGTCCACTCAATACGATGGGTGTATTATCATTCGGAGAAGAACACAAAACGTCCCAATAACGTGAGATAAAAACTAGATTAAAATTTAAGATTGATTTAGAATCATGTAGAATGATACAAAATTAAAATTTGGAATTGCGTGGTTATAAATTACAAATATCTTAAACACGTAGACTTGATGAACATCCAAAAAGAAGTCATTTTCTCTTGTTTTGAGCATCATTTGGATTAGCAAAAGACCGAAGCAACTAGCCTGGTTGCACAAATTGTTGCCTAGCTTTTAAACGATGACAAAGCGTGCAATCTGACTATTGACGTCGAGTTTATGGAGTTGCAAATTTAAACACAATCTATCTTTCTGACCAAAATTCAAACATGACACACGTATTCATTTCAACGTAGATTTACACTAAATTAGGGGGAAAAATTCCATCAAACAACAATTTGGTGCTAATTTAATTTTCATTTTGAAGGAAAAAAAATATGATTTCTTACATATGTGATTACTCTTAAAGTTCTAATATAGTCGACTTTTCCCATATCAATCTTAAACTTAATAAACTCGAGTTTGAGTGTTCCAACCAAGAAAATATATATTTTCGCTTATATGTTAAGTTTTTATAGGGTATTCGCTAATCGATAAGATTATTTGTAGGATGTCACAAGTCCTTTATTTTATTTGATCATATACTTCAAATTGCTCACAATATCTTCAAGCCAAGTGTTGTATTCAGATCGACATGTTTAGAAGTAGGGGTGAAAGTTCGGTTTGCGGTTTGAATTATAGCCAAAACCAAATCCAATCCGAATTAATTCGGATTCAGAAATCTCAATCCAAATCCAAACCGAATTAAGATTCAATCCAATCCAATCCAAACCGAATTAATACGGTTTTTCGAATTAGAATCCAATCCAAACCGAAATTTGTTCCCTTCTTTTGCAACATTCAAATCCGAAACTCGAACTTTATCCTGAAAATTCCTACAATCATTTCTTGTTAACTACATTCTCTGTGAAAGAGTAAGATATTGAGAAAGGAGAATTGAGAATTAGGTTCTTTTTATATATGAAAGGGAAAAGTGGTTTGATACTTTGAAAAAGAAAATGGGCTTAAAGTATTGGGTTGAAATTCGGTTTTCGATTTTTTTAAACCACAAACCGAATCCAATCCGTAATCCATATTTTTTAATTTTTCCAATCCGATCCAATCAGAATTAAAAAAAAATCCAAACCAAATTACTAATTCGATTTGGTTTTTATCCGAATTACTCGTACTTTTACCCCTATTTAGAAGTTGAGCTTAGCACGTGAAAATTAATTAATCTTTATCATATCAATCAAATTGTAGGTGTTATGATTCTTAATTGTAAACACTATAATAGCTTTAACTATACTAAGAATCAATTATTTGACAATTGCCCATTCTTTCATCAAAATTGAAGGAACAAATGGGAAGTTGTGGTGGATTTAGAAGGTTTAAAAGTTTCCTAATCCATCCACATGATTTCAAGACCCAACCTAATATGTTAAATACAATTCATTCAAGCTAAGCTTCATTTTCCTAGAATTTGATAATTGTCTTTATGACTAGTCGTTTAGATATAGTTATTACATCTCCATCGATAGATGGGGCATTGAACTTCAAATGGGATACAGGGAAAATGGTAGCTCACATAAGCAGCTTGAGCTACTCCGCGATCTAGGTTTAGTCCAAAGATCAAGTCCTCAACAAGTAAAGGGGTGTTATAGGAACGTTAATACGAAGTAACTGCTACTGGTATACTTCATCCGTTTTAAAATAGTTTAAGACAGACTTTAAAAAGTAAGAATTTAAAATCGAAATTAAAGATTTAAAACAAGCATTATGTTGCCCTAGGGCTACATTACATAATTTGGGTGACAAATCATAGACTTAGACTTCCTTGCATTAGATTAAAAAATATAATTAAAATCATATGATAGACAGCAAAGGAAATAACTTTATTATTAGGGATGTCAGTGGGGCGGGTCAAGTAGGAGACCTGCCCCATCCCCGCCCCAATGGGGCGGGGATGGGTCTTGGTTTGGCGGGTGGTGGGGCGGGGATGGGGATAAAAACCATACCCGCCATGGGTAATGGGGCGGGGGTGGTTTTTAAGTTGTACCCGCCCCATCCCCGCCCCGCCCCACCTACCCCACTTCGTACCCGCCCCATCCCCACCTTATACCCACATCTATATATCTTTTAAAGCAAAATTACATATTTTTATTCTATTTATAAAATAATTACATGAAATACAATATTAATTATAATACTTTGTACGACATTTATATTATAACACAAAAATGTGTATAGAATGTTTTATTTTATAATTCGTATTAATTATGTAAGATTGTGTATTTTGATATACGGATATTAGGTGGATCTTGGGTGGGGATTAGGCGGGTCTTTGGTGGGGATTAGGTGAGGATGGATATCCAAGTGGGGGGTGGGGCGGGGATGGTTTCTGAGTTGTACCCGGTGGGGCGGGGATGCGGATGAAAATTGGACCCGCCGCGGGGATGGGGATGGGGATGAAAATATTAGGTGGGGATGGGAAAGCCAACATCCGCCCCGCCCCGCCCCATGACATCCCTATTTATTATCCTGAGAAGATAACATCATGCATGCGCACAATTTCATTGATATGACCTATCTGCTTATGCAACTTATTCATCAACTCAATCACTCTATACACTAATTAGAATGCTTAATTGCTGTATAATTAGTGTGCTATGCACCTATTAGGCTATTTTGCCTATTTATACTACAAGTCAAACCTTGTTCTATATTAAGCACTAATGAATAACAATCTTAAGCACTAATTAAACTAGTGGGGCGGTTAAAGCTTATGATTTCGTTTATATTATATGTTGTAAATATGGAGCCCTTTCCCTAAATAATGTTGGGAAATTATCTAATTCCCAAATTACAGCTACACTTTTTTTAATTCCCACCATACCGTCCACGTCACCGGTTCAGTGGGAATTTTTTTAAAACGGGTTTATTAGAAAACCGCTACTTCAAGTAGCGGTTTACTTATTAGAAACCGCTACTTGAGGTAGCGGTTTATATTTAAACAAATTTTCATCAAAGTGGGGTTGTTGGTGTTTTGAGGAAAACCGCTACTTGAAGTAGCGGTGTTTTAAGGAAAACCGCCACTTCAAGTAGCGGTTTACAAAATTAAAACCGCTACTTCTCATAACTCCGCTACTTGAAGTAGCGGTTTGTTGCTGGACCGAGAAAAAAAAAAAAAAAAAAAAGGTTTGTTTTCCTTAACTGACGTGGACAGTATGATCGGAATTAAAAAAAGAGTAGCTGTAATTTGGGAATTAGATAATTTCCCAACATTATTTAGGGAAAGGGATCGTAAATATGAAAGATGATTAACCTGCTTAAATATGATCCGTGGAATAATTCGACCAGTCAGATGAGTTTTGGATCGAGTATATCAATCAAACCATCCGACTAAGTTCTAGTTTCGAACAACAAAAAATTGCATTCGCTCCGATCCTTTTGTCCTTCCTCTTTGATATCCTGTTGCAAGACCAAAAAAAAAAGTCATAGTAGGAAGAGCAAAAAGAATCGGAGGGGGTATCCAAGATCATAAATACTTTTCGAGTTATATGGGGTACAGTAATATTTTTAGCAGAATACTTGGAATTAAGTACAAGAAGTTTTAGACATTTATGGGAATGAGTATATATACGTCAGTGCTAAATTCAGACCACACATCCGATAGCAGTATGAATGGGTGTACTTTAGGCGTTAACACAGCAGTGCTGCAATTGGTGACAAAATGACAATACAAATTCCAAAATAAATCGTCACATAAATAATATAACTGCCATTTGTATAATTTCTGTCATTGATTTAAAGACAACCATGCTCTAAATATTGGACCATAGTTTATATGATAATAATGAATTAATAATATGTCGTGGTGATATACTAACAATATTATTTTGTATAAAATATTGTGATGATAAATTGATCTGAAAAAAATGTGTCTATTATAGAGTATGTAGATAATCAAAGAATTTGTATGTTGATTGGACTTACATTATCATTTTTGTGGCAAATGTTCAAATAATTTATACAAGACAAAAAATGAAGAGGAAAAAAAATTACATATACAGCCCTACACCTCAAGTTTTAGGGCCCTCAGTAATGTCAGCATCATCTTCAAGGGTCTAGATTGTCACCAACAAAAAGACTTCTAAAAGGTAAACTCGGCTTGTTTGATAAAAGATAATGGTTGCAACATTAATGAATTTGTGTGTAATTGTATACGAATTTTCATTAATATGCAACTTCCAATCCAAGTACAGATTATTATGTACTCCAATCTTCTTTACATAGCCCCATTACTACATATTGTCTATCTAAACTCAAAAACAATAGAGTAATAACACTGTAGCGTTATTAAAAGAGTATTACAGTTACTACAAAAAAATTGTAGCCATTTCAATAGATTAATTTCCACCATTTACATCCAAATAATATGAATTGTAGTTTGAGATGGACTTTTACTTTAAAAAATAAACTCAGACATTTAAAAAAAAAAAAAAATTTAAAAATCTCTTGTGTTGGTTTCAGTTTCCCTTCTTTTTCATTGAAAGATGCAAGGAGGTTAATAGCTGAAACCAACATAGGGAAATTTATATTCTTTTTTATTTTTTTTATCACAGAAATTTTTTGTATGAAGTCATCCCAAACAACAGCCCAAATTATTATAATAAATGAATGGGCTTTAATCTATTACAATGACTACCAATTTTTTTGTAGTCACTCAATAGTCTTCCGTAATTAACATTAATTACTACCACCTACGACCTTTTAGATGGATTGTATCTTATTAGTGTGTTGATTTGTATATATAAAAATCACCCTAACAATATTTTTTCTACTACTTATCTAAATTATACTTAACTAGAAAGGGCAAAATCAACAAACTTTAAGATGGTGAGTTACCAGAGTATCACTATTATACTTTACTTGTACTAGGGTCTAGGGAACAGGGCATGATCAGAAATCTTCAACAAGTAAGCTTACCAAAGTATCAATATTATACTTCAGTAATCTAGCATGAAGAAAATTGAATAGATGACCTAGCGTTCCCTGGTACAAGCATATTTCACACCTTTGGACTTCACAAGAGTTTCCAGAAACTATTAGCCGCATAATTTTAAGGGAGTTTCTGTTAATAGCACTAGGTAAATCTAAAGTCTAAACCGGCTCAGCTGGTTGCTAAATCAGTCCAAGCCAAGGTTCCACCCTGCAACCCACCCCCCCCCCCCCCCCCCCCCGCCTTGCCTGACCCTTATAAACCCTCCCATGCCCACTGGCCAGTGGCCAATTTCACATGAAAGCAGTATTTGTACAAAGAAAGAAGCCTAGGTAAAAATAGACTAAATACATATTTTCCGAACAAGGTCAATGGGAGCAAAAAAGCAGACAACAGTTTTGTATAACAGAGCCTAGTTCAACTTCTCACAATCCGTACATCAATACATGAACACCTTTTGTACAACATACAGACCTAAGGCCTCTATTCATGCAACTCAATCATATTCAAACACTCAAAAAAACTCAAGAACTTACTCTAAGGCTTCTGCTGTGAGCCTGTGATGCATTCAATAGCCAGAGGTGCACTTTTACACTGTCTTCAAACTCAATAGAATGTATAGATTAGTAGAGTGCTGTTAAAGGCAAAAAATGATTAGAATGAAACACATAGGAAAAAGCCAATTGCACCTTTTAATATTTCAAGGTAATCAGTAGCACAGTCTCAAAAACCAAACCAATGGATCAAATTTCAATACTAGTGCATCAGAAATTCATCAGCAACTCAGCAAGCCAGAAGTAAGTAAGTAACACAAAGGCTGCCTTTCAACTTGGCTTCAATGAGTTAAAACCGTACAACACAATCCTGAAACCCTCCAAGATGCAGTAACAATGTAACACATGCTATAATTTCTAATATTTATTGGGAAGGCTAAGCTAAAAAGGTGAGCCAATCATTAATCAACGCCCAAATCGACCAATGTAAAGTTGTAAACTGTGTGTGTGTGCGTGAAATCAGCTATGTTTTTAAGAAAAAGAAAATACAATCCTATTAAAAAAAAAAAAAAAAAAAACTTGTGGCCGTGATCTCCAATCATGAGCATAGCAGGGAAGGATCAGACCAAAGTTTTGTGATCAAGTACAGGACATAGAGTAGGGTATAATGTAGGGAGAAGTCTAGACTATCATTCAATTCTAGAATGCAGCCCACGCCTTTTAATTCGACCCAAAATTCCAAGCTAATGCTTGGCACAAATTGATGTAGAAGAGGTTGCGAATGTCACAATGCAACTCATACAAGGACAGGGGCCCTCTTCAAATTGAGTAACACCCTAGACAATATATCCTGCTCAGACCTTTTACATATTACCATCATATCCATTCCCCTTCCATGAAGTTTGAGATGACCAACTTCCAAACACAATCATAAAAACAAAAAAAAAAGAAAATTATTCTGTTGCATTTAGCATAATACTGAGAACAATTTGAGCATCTAAACCCAACAAAACATGAATGCTGTAAGACACATTGCAGACTTAATCTTTGATAAAGTACACCAAGCTTAGTTAGAGCTAAATTAGAGCTAGAGTTAACACTCAATGCTAAACTATATAAACAACAGATTTTTCAAAAAAAAATTTAAGGATTTGCCTACTCAAATTAAACACCCAACTCAACATTCATCTAATTCACTATTTGAAATGATATACTAGTATACTACCCATTCTGTATTTAGTTGACACGATACTATCAACATGACAATTAATTCTAGACAGTATAAAACTCGAGTTAAAACATTGAGGTCAATAATACACAAAGTTCATCATTAAAATTCATATGAAACTAAAGGGCAGCTCCATGTAAATTCCCAACAAAAAAAGATAAAATGAAAATAAAAATAATCAAAAGAACAGCACATTTCAGTGCAAAAGTAACATTATGTATATATGCAACAAAATACGGAATTAATCAAAATTAATTACCAACAAAGTATAAGATTACAAAGCGTAGCTTATCTTTCTCACCGTGCAAGGCGTATCGAAAGAAGTGAGAAGAGAAGTGTCGAAAAAATAACCAGATTTCGGAGAATTAACAGAGATTATGATCGACAATTTTAGACCTAGTTCAAGACGGCGTCATCGCGTGGTCAAATTCCGGCGTGTCTAATTGAAAAAGCCCATAATCTTGACTTGTACTTGGCCTGTCTTACGGTTTTGTGGCCCAATAAACACACAACTATATCCGTATTATATTCACTTTGATTTTCAAATATGTTAACCTATTATATCGCATCTGTTTTTTTTTTTAATAGCAAAAATAATTCATTAATTAAAAGTCATATGACATTTATAATATAGATTCGAAGTTAACATATATATAAGATATTGAATTAAATAAAATTTTGGTTCATAATAACTACGATCGTCGAGTAGAGGGAAAAAATCCTCGCGGCTACAAAGGATCGTTAGATTATCTGATCTGAACTATTTGAGCTTAAATCCGAAAAAAGATTAATATAACAGTCCACAACGCTTTTATTTTTATTCCCTTGTGTTTGAATTTGGAAATAATACCTTAGGAAATCTACAATTATATGGAGTTTTTGCATAGTGTAGAAATATTTAAACACTTTATTTGAAGAGATGAGGGATAGCTTACCTAAGTAGGATGATGAAGGTGTTTGGTAAAGAGTTTTAATGAGACGAAAAATTAGCTTATTTGACTAATGTCAAAGATTGATTATTACGATAAAGTAATTAAGGTGTTTGCCCGTGAGCTAATTAAAAGAGGTTATTCCATCAAATAAGCGGCTTTGATAAGCCTTTTCACTAGTCAGATTGAGAGTAACCCTTTAACCCCTTAATGGATAAATTTAAAAGTTTTAATTTGTCATCGGTTTGAATTTTATTTTAATATGTAATTTCTTATACATTCATGATTACCTACTATGAAAAACTAATATGATTGATCCTATACATTATAGGTTTTTATAAGATAAAATTTATTATTAAAAAACTAATAATTTTTGTAATATAAAGTTTCTCAAAAAAAAAATTGTAATATAAAGGATAATTTTATTCTGTTATACAATAAATTAACGTATACCTATCTTTCCGTCTTAATGGAGAATTTCACTGTATCTAAAAATTAAAAAAAGGACACAAAAAGGCCAAAGCCTTGAAGCCCCAAAAGAACCCGAAACTTGTCAACCAAGCCAACCCATGTCAAAAAGCAGGCAACCGACCCACCCGAATAAAATATCCAGTCCTATCCACAAATTTGGAGTTTCGAATTTCATATTTTCCCCCACTCTATATATTTTGGAGCCAAACAGCCCCTAAAACCCTCGCGCCCCAATTATAATAATTACTCGTATTAATAAACCTTATTAATTCCTAAATTAACCAATTCGTATAAAACCTCCTAAATAAAATACAACACTCGTTTGTTTCTCCTGCTTCCCATTTTATCCGCCTCAACCACTCAGATCTTCTCTCTTTCTTTCTTCCTTTCCCTGTTTTTCTTTCACAGTTATCTTTCTCTCTCCTCCAATTCACTTTTCCGGTATTCTAATTCTTCCTCAATTTCCACACTTTCAATTTGATTTGCTTCTTTTTCAAATCTCAAAACAATTATTTCATCTAATTTTCCCCCTAATTTCCTAATTATCCGATTTTATTGGAAAGTTTCAGAATTCAATTGCATGCTTTTGGCCGGTTTTTGTGGATTGATTTGGTGATTTTATTTAGGGTTTCTATTTGGAATTTAACGTTTTTCCGCAGTATTTGAGCAATTGGAAAAGTGTGGGTTGTTGTTGTTGATAATATTAACGATTTTGGGATTCTCCGAGGTTTTTGGTGGGAGAAATTAGGGTTTTTGGAGTTGAATCCTAATTTAATTTGAATTTCGATGAGTTTTGAGGAGAGATGATTGTCAAACAGCTGTCAAATTCGGAAATGCCAGATCTGAAACGATGTGATTTTGATGATTCTGCAGTTGTAGAAGATGATTACAGCGTTTCTGTGCCTCCTAAGAAGCGAAAAATTGCTGCACATTGTTATTCTTCGAATAATGGGGTAGCTGAGTTTGAGAATGATGCACCAATGAGCTCATCTTTTACCGAGGGTTCATCACTTGGTGAAGAAACTGAGTCTGATTCAAGGTATAACAAAGTGTACTCTCGAAAAACGTCGAGAGGCCGGGTTCCGGTATTGCCTTCGAGGTTTAATGACTCTGTTGTTGGATCAAAGAAGGATAGTAAGTCTAAATTTGCTGATATTGAGTCAGGTTTGCACGAAATTTATTTTAAAAGACGAGATAATAAGAAGAATAAGCCCGAAAGCTCGAATTTCAGTACATATTTGGTTAAAAAAGAGTTCAAAGAGGAGAAATTAAACTTGCCAAGTTATAAGTATCATCCCTATTGCCAGGACAATGAAGAAGATGGGATGATGGATGATTTTGTGTACAGTAAACCTTCAATAAATATGTGGAATTCGTCGTCATTTGTATCGAATAATGAGTATGTGCCCGTGGCTCGATCACATTCGAGTGAGAAGGGTGCAGGGAGAGGGGCGAGGGTGAAGTCGAAACAGAAGAAAGTGGCCTATGGACCTGAGGACTTTGCTTTGGGTGATATAGTGTGGGCAAAATCGGGGAAGAGGTATCCTGCGTGGCCTGCTATTGTAATTGATCCAATGTTGCAAGCACCGGAGGCGGTTTTGAGTTCGTGTATTCCAGGTGCTACTTGTGTCATGTACTTTGGTTATTCCAAGAATGGGAAACAAAGGGTGAGCTTCTTCTTTACCTTATAACAAGAACTGTAATATGCATTTCTGTAGATTTTTGTATTTCGAATTATTGCATAGTTGAATAATTGCTTAGCTTTCTAAACTCTTGTTTGATGTTGATTGTTGATGATGAGCAGGATTATTCATGGGTTAAAGGAGGAATGATTTTCCCATTTATCGATTACCTAGACAAGTAAGCTTTATTTTTGACCTTGTTTACGTTGATACTAGTTAAATGCATGTTTATTGGACTGTTTGGGTTCAACTGATTGCTATACTGAGAAGATGGCTGTTGTTTCGTAAATTCATGTACAAGTTGTATGTTGTGTTTTATGTTTAGTCGTAGGGGCACATTGGCTTAGTGTGTAGTCACAAACCCAACTTTGCATCAATTTGATTTTGATCTGTTTAGAGGTTATTATAAATTTAAAACGACTTTCAAAGGTGGTTATTGTTTAAATTACACAATGATTATAATGGCATTAATTTAAGGATATTGAAGACTTCTATTGGACTTGATCAGTCACTTTTAATTGCCGTATGACTCAACAAGGTTCACTGTGTTTTTCATGGTATATATCCAGATTTCAGGGGCAGACTGATTTGCATAAGTGCAAGCCCAGTGATTTCAGAATGGCCATTGAGGAGGCCCTTTTGGCCGAGCAAGGGTTTACAGACGAGCAGTTAGGAATGGTAAAACCATCTCTTTATGATGTCAATCCTCAGGGCTTTCACGAGACTACTGGTTCCAACCAGTTGCAAGAATGCCTTTCTCAACACCAGGCATGTTCTTCTAAACACCCTCTTTTGCTCAATTTTGAAATAAGTTTTAGTTTTGAGAAAGAGTGAATGTTGATGTGGCTGTTTATGTAGCACTTGGTTATAGTTTGCATTCTGACAAGTCTTTGCTTCTAAGTTATCCGTTAAATACTAAAACTCTCATCCTAAAGTATAAGTTCCATGAAATATGTGCAGAGTACTTGTTAAAAAGTCTGTTGACAGCTAGTGTAGAATTTGTACAGGCTGCATTGCATGCAAGGCTGTCAAAGATTATGTCCATTTTGATTCCTATTTTGCTTATACTTTCTGCTATGCTGCATTGTGCATATTAATACATGAAAATTTGTAAGTTGGATGTGTTCTCGTGTCTTTTAACCACCTTTTTCCTAATGAAAGAGAAGAGTTTGATGCTCATGAAATTTTGTTTGCACTCTTGCTTAATATGCTTCCCTTTTTTTTTTTCCTTTAAAAAATTGTTGTTCAGGATATTCATGACAAGAAGAGAGATACGCGCCCTTGCAGTGGATGTGGATTGGTTCTTTCGTACAAATCCTTTGCCTCTCATGAAGGGCGGCCGTTGTGTAAACATTGTGTCAAGGTTTAATTTTGGAACTGGGCCTTTTTGCTTCATTGAAAATGTTATATTTATTAAAGATTGTTATTTTTTTGCTGTTAAATATCAAAGCCTGTAATTGATTTTTAAAGACCGAGCTAACATACCCTTATGGTGCAGTTACTGAAGTCAAAGCAGTATTGTGGTGTGTGCAAGAAAATCTGGCACCACTCTGATGGTGGAAGCTGGGTGAGGCTCTGCAATTCTGATTAGATACATGATGCTTTCCCCCCCCCCCCCTCCCATTAGATGCACTTGAGATGGCACTAAGCTTTGTTTCTCGCATAGGTTTGCTGTGATGGCTGTGATGTTTGGGTGCATGCTGAGTGTGCTGAAATCTGTGGTAAAAATCTCAAGGTTGGTTCACTCTTTGTTTTTGTTGTATTGACAAGACCTGGTGCTTGTAAAGACTGTTCTTAGAGGATTTATTTGTACATTCTGTTTCTATCTAAGGATTTGGAAGATGCGGAATATTACTGCCCTGATTGCAAGCCAAAGTTTGCATTTGAGCCATCATACTCTGTAGCTCTACCTGAAGTCAAGCCAAAGTACGTGTTTACTTCTGTTTGTTGTTACTGTACTTTCATTGTTATCATCATTATTAATATTGTTATAATAATTTATTATAGATTTATAGTAAATACTTTAATTATTATTACTATTATTGTTGTTTCTGGCATTTATACAACTTATTTTGAGATCAAACAATTTGGTAAGAGTTACTATTGTATGATACAGACAACCTGTGCCATCCGATGAGGTAACTGTTGTGTGCAATGGTATGGAAGCATCATATATCCGAAGCCTTCACTTGTAAGTCCTGAAGGTTACAAAAATTATATATTATGCTCTTTTAAACTCTTTTTTTACAGTTTGCAAACAATCTGTGATTAATTTGATTACCTGTGCTCTTCTTTTTAGGGTTGTGTGTAAGTGTGGTAAATGTGGGACAAGGAAGCAGTCATTAAGTGAATGGGAAAAGCACACTGGTTGTAGAGCCAAGAAATGGAAACATAGCGTCAAAGTCAAAGGCTCAATGATCCCCTTGCATCAGTGGGTAAGGCAGTCCTTTCTGCTTTAATTTGAATCTGTCAAAAGAACATTATGATTATCTTGGATTTAGCTAGCATAGTTGTGTCATGCAATCAGTATCACTTGCCCCTGTGTTTTATTTTTATTATGTGTTACCAATTTAATGATCTTTGTATGTGTGTAATTTGTTTCTGCACATTCAAGTATGCCATAATAAGCAAATGTTGTTGGTTTTCAACTGTATCTTTTTGGTACTCATTCTGACAGTGCATTAAGGTGATGAATTTATGCGTAGCAGTTAACTTCTGGTGTTTGGTTTAGGCATTTCTAGCTCCTCCACACCCCCCCCTCCCCCCCCCCCCCCCAAACAAAAAAGGAAAAAGACAGCAGTATTGTACTTGTATGTTGTATCTGTTCTGCTTTTTCCAGGGCTTCAAAGTTTAGTGCATTTTAGTCTACTCATAAACTAAAGCAAATGATTTGGATGTCACATGCTTTTATGGAACGGACTGTCCTTGTTTCTTTATTTTATAATCTGTTGGATTTCATAGTTAGAGCAATTGTCGTATCATATCGTTTCTATTCAGATATCGCTATGTTAGTGGGGGGAGAATATGTTGAATGTATGTCGTACTTTTATTCTGTTGGATGCAAAATTTTCAAGATTTTATCTTTCTCATTGTACATTTTTATCCTTAAAATTGTGTGTGCATGCGGTAAGGCTTTGGCCTGTGGCATTACTGCATTAGTGTTTCTTTGCATTTTTACTGAAGAACCAAAGAACCATAAAAGATGCTGTATTAGCAAAGGGTTATCTTTTCTTTAAAGGGTTGTCACCTGTTGAAGGTTGAACTGCATTAACACTGGCACCTGTTCTTTCCCCAGCTCACAGATTCTGGAGCAAGTGTGTGTGATAATCAGAAGCTGGATCGGTCAAAGCTATTTGGCTTGTTGAAAGGTGAGGCTCTTACTTTGACTAGGAAATTTTCTTAACAAACATATGCATTGATTTCATATTACGGCATTATGCCTCATTGCTTCTATGGCACTATCTGCTCTTCAATGAGGCTTATGTGCTGTTCTTTTGCCTAGAAATATATGAACCAGTATATGCGAAATGGACAACCGAACGATGTGCTGTATGTCGCTGGGTTGAAGACTGGGACTACAATAAGATAATTATTTGCAACAGGTGGGTGTTATATTTATACCCTACTTAGGTTACATATGATCTTGCCGCTCAAATCCTGTTTAGCTATTAAAATGTAATATTTTCCACTGTTGGTCAGGTGTCAAATAGCTGTTCATCAAGAATGTTATGGAGCCAGAAATGTTCAAGATTTCACATCTTGGGTCTGCAGAGCTTGTGAAATTCCTGACGTGAAGAGGGAATGTTGCCTTTGTCCTGTTAAAGGTATGCATTTTATTTATGGATAAGGCAAGGAAGAAGTATCTGCTCATGAATATCATTAACTTAGAGAAGGCTCATGACAATGTGCCCAAAGATGTGCTTTGTTGGATAATGTCGAGATGGGGAAATCCTTTTAATTATACTTAGTTAGCAATATAGATGTGAAAACCAATATACAGGTTTTTGGAGGGATAATGAAGGAGTCCCTATCATGATTGGTTTACACGAGGGATCTGCATTGATTCCTTAAATTCCTTTTTTATTCCAAAAATATTAGATGAATTAACTTGGTCAAACCAAGCCGAGATACTATCTTGTATGTTGTTTGCAGATGATATTATATTGATTGTCCCAGTGGACGAGTTTACAGGTGGGTTTAATTAGAGCGTTGGAGGCAAAATTAAAAATTTTGAGGGCTTAGTTTAAGTCAGAACAAAGCTAACTACGTTCATGGAGTGCTTGTTTAGTACCAAGACAAAGTCAAACGAGCATGTAGGAACATTGGATGGTAAGGACTTGCCTAAGAATAAGTGTTTAATCACCTTGGATTGATTGTACAAAAGTAGGGTGATGTGTAATTTTAAGTGTGACTCAGGTGCTATAGCTGGGGACAACAACTAGGGTGATGTGTGATTTTAAGTTAAAGGGAAAATTGGATGTGGAAGTTATAAGACCAGCATTGGTATATAGAACAGATTGTTGGGCATTTAGGATGGATTATATTAGAAAGATGAGTGTAGCAAAGATGCATATGATGAGATGGATGTGTGTGAACACCTTAAGAAGTAGAATAGGAATGAAGACGCACCCTTGGAGATATAATCTTGGTTCATTTAGCAGACCTCATTGGCTATCTTGATGAATTCCTCTTTTCTTTCTTTTTTTTCTTTTTTTTCTTTTTTTTTTTTTTTTTAATATTTTTTTTTATAATTTTTTTAACACTTTGGGAAATATTTTGTAGGTTTTCTTATCTGGTCCTTGTGTAAATGTACATTCTGTGGTCTAGATGGAGGATATATGTGTAACAGGGATTAATGTTTTGCTTCCTTTTATACCTTACAAAATTTGGAGGAGGTCACAACTTGAATTTAAGTTATGGTCTGGAACTCTTGATGGAAAAAGTATTATAGACTGCCTAACTCATCTAAAATGGCTCAGTCAGCTACCCTAGCTACTCTTATACATACATTTATCATATACGAAAGCAATATTTTTGTTAGCAATATGGATAATAATGTTTTCTGTAGTCAAGAAGATCTCTTATAAAATTTTCTATTTCATTTTATTATATATGTGCATCCAATGTGCGTTTGTCCTGCTTTTCAATGTTGTATGTGTTTTATTAAATTATTAACTTGCAGAGCCCTGACACTTTAATCTCTTTCTTGGCTTTCTTTTCTATAGGAGGTGCTCTGAAGCCTACTGAAATTGACACATTATGGGTTCATGTCACATGTGCTTGGTTTCAACCTGAAGTTGCTTTCCTAGATGATGAAAATATGGAACCAGCAATGGGGATTTTGAGGCTTCCTACAAATTCATTTATGAAGGTATTATTTTCTCCTATTTCTTTCCCTTAACCTTCTATTATTTTTAATTTATTATATATTTGATTTTATTTTTTATTCAAATGATAAATATGTGTATCTAAACGCTCTTTATGTTTTGGCTTGAGGCTTCAATTTTTTTTTTTTTTGTTTAATCGTAATAGCCAATATTGTAGATTTGTATATTGGTGAATTGTATGCGTTTAACTACATGCCTTTTGGTTATTGGCAGAAATGCGTAATATGTAAGCAGATTCATGGATCTTGCATTCAGTGTTGCAAATGTCCTACCTATTATCACGCAACATGTGCAGCAAGAGCTGGATATTGCATGGAAGTAAGTTTGTATCTGATTATTTTATGTTTGGTGAGGAATTGTGTACTAAAATTTGTTGACTGAATCTATTAATTGATTTGGAAAAGGGAATTGATGAATTGAATGATGGTTGAGTTTTTTCTCCTACCAGTCTCTGGAGCACCAAGCTCCACATTCATAAATGGAGGCTGCTGAAATTTGCAAATTTGTGTGATTGATAGGATTTTTTTGCAAATCAGTGATTGCATGTTTACTTTTGTGTTTCCTTAGAGATATAGTTCTCATAATATTAGTTTCTTGAAATTTGCAAATCCCTCCCTTTCCCCTAAATATTTTTGGTTTCCTTTATCTGTACCACTCGTCCTTATTCTCATTTTGATTTAATGTACTAAGGAAATTTGTTCCTAACTGAATTTTTATCTAAATTCTCTCATCATGACATCAATTTCTTTCTTATTCCCACCAGAACACCCCACCAAGTCTTATCTGCATTTATTTAGAATTATTTTCATTTTTCTAAGACAGCAACGAAGTACTTCGTATAAGATACTTGTACTTTATAGGATTAGGGAGCAAGGATGTGTGTTTTTGTGATGATGGTAGCTTATTTTGAGCTTCTTGACTTGTGCAATGCTGAGTCCTGTATACTTTGCTTTGCTGATCATCCATATTGGTAGTAAGCAGCTATCTGCTGTATAGCAGAGTTTCTGTGCCAAGTAATTGTTTAGGCTTATATAGTTAAGGACTAATTTATGAAGTTCCATTGTGTGTTCCTGTACCTGTAGACTGTTTTTAGTCTGTGTATAGTGGATTAGACTCAAACAGCTTACTCATTTGCATCCTTACAAATTTGTCTTGCAGTTACACTGTATGGAGAAGAAAGGAGTACAAGTAACAAGAAAGGCATCATACTGCGCTTTTCATAGGTAACATATGTGCTTCCTCTCTCTGCCTTTTCATCTATTTAGCTAAAGTAAATGATTCCTTGTATCCTATGTCATGCTGTCACCTCTAGCATGTTGATTGTATATTTCTTTCTAGATTTCCTGGGGAATGAAGTTGGGTTTTTAGTCTTGATGAACAGTTGCCAGGTATCGAATAATATAATTTGTTTTCTGTATTTTTAAAGGGGAGGGTTGAATGGTTTTTAGGCTTTTAAGTAATTGATAATGTTCAAGTATATAAGCAATTGTCTTGTTTACTGTTTATATGTCATATTTTTTTATTTTTATTTTTATTTTTTATAGTTGGGGTTGCTATCTGTCGCTTACCATTGATATGCTCCTCTATTACCACGAGTATATGTTTTATCCTTTATTCTGGCCAATCATTCTTAAACCAAATAACTAAACAAGCCAGAAATTCAGTTCTATTTTCTTAAATATCGATTGTAAGATACAATGGTCGATGTGTTTGCATCAATGTTATATGGGATTTGGAGAAGTTTGAGGGTGCTTTTGCTCTCTTTAGCTAATTTGCGACTCCTTTTCAGTTTTCTGTCTCTAGTCTCTTCTTGAATGTATCGCCTGATGGTTTACTGGGGATTCCTTTTCCGTTTTTTTGTCTCAACTTAGTAGGGGAAGCATTTTATTTTGTGGAGGGTGTTGGTAAATATTTGTTTTATAGCAAGAAGGTTACAAGATCAAATGAGTGTCATAGAGCGTAGCATTTCTTTCTTCTCAGAGTCTAGCTTGGATCTACATACATTTTAGGGACTTGGGGTCTGTTTGAAACTTTGAAATGTGAATAAAAAGGTTTCAGGGTGCTATACTGATATAAAATATTTTTGGATTGTTTGAAGTTTTATTTGCATGTAGTATTAATTTTTTCATTTCAGGCTTGTCTTCTCTCTCTTTGACTCTTTGTTCCTATCAATATGTGTTCATACGAAACATTTTAATGCCAACAGTTGTGTACTTGGGAAATTTTATCTTGGAAACATTCTGTAGGGTATCCAGATCCGTCATCCTTCCCTCTGAACCCCAGTTTTTGATTGATCCAAAGTGGCTTATACCTGAAAAACTTCAATGTTATTACTGTTGCTGACTTGTTGGGTGTATCTGATTCAGGAACCCTAATCCAGATGCTGTCCTAGTTGTGCAAACACCAGAAAGGCCTTTTTTGTCTTCCGGAATGTTGCTTCAAGACCATAATCAAGGAAGAAACTTCAAAGGTTCAAGGCTCATTTCTAAAAGAGTTGAACTTCCTGACCCATTGCCTTCAAACTCAGAGCAATTTGACCCCCTGTCTTCTGCAAGATGCCGGTTATATTCGAGGTCCAAGAATAAGGTATTCTTGTCTTGCTTGTTGTATTTCCTGGTATATTGGTTTGTTTGTCACTGGTTCAAGTATATTTATTGTGGCTTTTCTACAGTATTACTGAATATGTTACAATTACTGAGGTCACCTCTATCATTATCATATGTGCTCGCTCTTGCTCATTTATCATATTATCTTTTTTTTTCTTCCAGAAAGCAGGTGAAGAGCCAATATTCCATCGGTTAATGGGGCCAATTCATCATGATATAACTAAGATTGACAATATGAATTCTTTCAAGGTAATTTTATGCTCTCTGCTGGGTGCTGGCCCATGGTTATGGTACATATTTTCACTTATGCTTTAGTATTGTGATTAAAGGAAATTTTTGGTCTACATAACTAGTTTGATGAAAGTCTATGTTTTTTAAATATGCTCTACAGGAGGGTAACAATTCAAAACAGTTCTCTTCTTTCAAGGAGCGCCTTCGTCAATTGCAGGCAAGCTTCTCTTCTCTACCTTTTATTGTTAGCGCTTATGTTTGGATGTCTTAATAATAATTTCAATGGAACAGAGTACAGAGAATCAGAGGGTTTGTTTTGGCAAATCTGGAATTCATGGATGGGGTCTTTTTGCACGTCGGAGTATTCAAGAAGGAGAAATGGTATTGTGATGATAATTATTATATATTCTCATGTACACTTCTTTTCTTAATTTTAGAACCCCTCTTACTGTATTGTCTGGAACAATTTTGGGGATTATTGATGGATGTGACTGGGACATAATTGGGCAGGCCTAGACCTATGTGTGGGCTTCTTTTTATTTATATATTTTATGTTAACCACTCTGCATTATAAGTTTTCATTTCAATGAGTCCAAATCCAGAAGTATAGTTATACTCCTCAATTTGCAAATGAAGATAAATATATGTGGAATTTAGCTGGAGGTGTTAAATGGGTCAGTTTGGGTTAGGTTTGTTAAGGGATCATGTATGGGTTAGGTTTGTTAAGAATTTACGTGGTTTGGGTTGGTCAACAGCTTAGGTCATTTTTGGGTCTATTGTCAATTAGCTTGTTATGAAAATAGATCAATTCCAATTATATTTCTTTGGATTGGGTCAGATATGGTGTTGGTGTCAAGTTCAGATAAACCCAAACTGATTATTTAATAGAATTGAGTTTGGAAATGACTGTAATTAGGTAGTGCTATTGATGGAGAACAGGAGATGGAGAAAGCAATTGGGGAGCTAGTAAGAGTGGGGTTATATGAACTTTGAATACTTAGGTTGTGCTAGTTCAAAGGGGGGCTAGGTCATGGCCATGGCTGCTAGGCTATGACTTTCTTCACATAAAATATTTGATTCCTGACTTGGGAGTCAATTTATCTTTTACTTGATAAATGGCTAGACTGCCCTGGGGTCAGGCTTTGATGAACCAAAAAATAGGCTCGGTTCTGAGGTGTTGGGTCTGAACTGTCCGGTTGGCCTTTTCATACTGGAGAACTGGACTGTTGAGGAGAAGGATTTTTATGTTCTTTATATAAGATAAAGTTTTAAAAGTGTTGGCTGATTGAGAAACTTGTTTTTCAGGTCCTTGAGTATCGTGGTGAACAGGTGAGGCGCAGTGTTGCTGACTTACGAGAGGCACAATATCGCCGAAGTGGAAAAGATTGTTATGTAAGTGAAAGGCGTTTTTATCAGTTTTTCCTGCTCTTGCTGTTTGATATCAGCTCAGCTGTATTACATAAGCCGATGTGTGGAATCAGCATAGGGGCTATATCTGTTGTCTTGTCCTTGGCTTATATAGCAAATGAGCCTGTAAAGTGATACCTTTTGCTTTTAGTTCATGCAAGGATTAAGTGAATAGCAAAGAGTGCTACATGCCTTTTGTAACACAATGTTTGTGGATTACCTGCTTTTTACCTTTCGGGACCTCTGGTTATGGCATTTAGAAAAGGCAGAAAGCTGTGTGCTATTGAAGGGCTTAAAGAGTGGCATGTTTGTATCTGTTCACTATTTGCCATAAAAATATTCTGGTACAGTTGTTGAATTGCCTGAATGATTGATTCTGTTGAGTGTGTTATACTCTTTAAATTACTGGTTGCTTTGGTCTCAAATGAATATTATACCTCTTACTGTAGAATATCGTGCAACATTTCTGGCCAAACATCAGTTAGCAATCAATTTCAAATTCTGTGCATTAATTTTCAATTGTATGTATTTTGCAATGGTAGGAGTAGTAATTTTCTTTTGTTTTTGCAGCTGTTTAAGATCAGTGAGGATGTAGTAATTGATGCTACAGACAAGGGAAACATTGCTCGCCTAATCAACCATTCTGTAAGTTCGTTGTCCCTTTTTTTTTTTACACTATCCTGTTGTAGTTATGCAGCTTTTCATGTTATGATTTTTTCTGATCCATATGTTTATGGAATTGGAATATAATGTTCCTATATTTGATTTAAAGGTTGCTCGCAGTTTCAGGTATTGATTGTGATAATCTTTTAACAATAACATGCATACATTATTGAACGTGGCTCTGAATTTGAAATAAACCTGAACTGTCATTTATTGTTTGTGGCTGGCTCTACTTGAAAAACAGTTGCCAAACATATATCCCTTTTTGTACGGAGCTGTGTGATTCTTCATGATTAGTTGATTTGCCCCTTCATTCCTTTATTAGAATATTTGTATAATCATGAATTACACAATATATTTAACCTGATGAGATCATTTTGTTTTTCACAGTGCATGCCCAACTGCTATGCTAGGATTATGAGCGTGGGTAATCAGGAAAGCCGAATTGTGCTTATTGCCAAGATTAATGTCTCTGCTGGTGATGAGCTCACGTATGCAGTTTTTCGTGATTTGACTTGTTTTGATTGTTTATTTTTGCCTTCTTACTTTCTACGGATTACTGTTTTGAGAAACTACGAGTAGAGTTCTCATTTAATAAGCTTCTTTACCTTTGCAGTTATGATTACTTGTTTGACCCTGATGAACGTGATGAGTCAAAAGTCCCTTGCCTTTGCAGAGCTCCTAACTGCCGCAAATTCATGAATTAAACACCAATATTTTTGCCATTTACAAGCTTAGAAGAAATAACAGAAGTTTTACAGGCATAGATAGAGTTAAATGAACTGACACATGTGCTGACTTATGGAAGAACCGTCACTACTAAAGTTCTAACGAAGAAGTTTGCTCATCACCCTTCTTCTTCATCTCTTGTGACAATACTATTGTAAATTTACCAAGTTGTGGCATAGATAGCTATTGATGGTGATGATTTTGTATACGAGCTCATTCTTCGAATGTAAATAGAATTATTAATTTTTTATGAGTAATATTCTTTGTAATATCCCAGACTCGTATCATATCTTGTATAAATGTGGTAATTGTACCTGAATTAATTTTGCCAGTCTAATACGGAGTATCATATTCAGTATAGGCTTCCTTTTACTCTGTTTTGCTTCATTTTCCTGTTTTTTTTTTTTTTTTTTTTTTTTTTTTTTTTTTTTTTTTTTTTTTGGTAGTCCAAAACCATTTAATCTTAACATTGATGAAGTCTGAAATGTACAAGGATAGATTGCACTTGTACAAGGATAACACTTATGAGTTCTGAAGGGGCATCTGTTTATTGTTGAAGTTGGGGTAAAAGGGTGTTCATCGGTTTTAGGTACGCAAATTGTGAAAATACTACCCATTTTCGAAATGATTACCCAAAACGGAATACGCATTGATCCATGTACCATATTGATCTTTCAGATTAGATATTGGAGTAGTTTTGGACAACCTTACATTATAAGTTGTAATTACTGGATAGCAAGAATTTACAAAGCAAATACCCACTTAGTATGGCATATTTCAATTGTTGGCATAGGCGCTGTATGTCATGATCGAACGCCATATATGCAAGGACTAGTAGTCGCAATGACACGACTTGTGCGTAATGGGCAAGTCATAGTCCATCCTAGGGTTGAGGATCCAATTTTTTTTATCCAAAATGTAGAAGGAAATTAAGAACTTTATCCAAAAGACATTCTTACCTAAACCACCCCATGGACTATATCTTAAACATTATGAATACTGTATCAAAATTGAGCATATTGCCCAATCCCAAAAAAGGGGCAAATTTTTAGAACCAAAAAAAAAAAAAAAAAAAAAAAGGGAAACGGCGTCGTTTTGATATAACGGCAATAATGAGTAAGGGTCCCACTTCCGTTAAAACAAATTCAAAAAATACGACACTTCTCTCACTCCCGCGTCTTTCTGTATAAATACATAGTTCCTTCTCAAACTTTTCACAATTCAATCACATTCATTTCATTTCAAATTTTCTCTCTCATCAAAAACTGCAAATCGCACTGCAATTCTGAAGAAAATGGGGAAACGATTGAAGAGAACTCTGCCTTTCTGCTCCTGTAGCTCTCCTCGTCTCTCTTCGTTTTTCTCTCTTCGTGCTTCTTTCGCCTGGTATCTCTCTTCACAATTGCATTTCTCTGTAATAATTTCTGTAAATTTTGAGCTTGTAATTTGTAAACATTGTTCTATTTTTCATAATTTGAAGATTGAGCTCAGATTTACGAAAATTTTATTTAGTTTTTGCGTTAAATTTGATTATAGCGAGCTGGATTTTGCGAGGGAAAAATGAGAAACTCTTACAATTGCGTTATTTTTAAGATTTTTGGTGATTTTGAGCATGTAATCGTCGATTAATTTTATGATTTGATGAACAAGCTCAATTTTCCGAATCGGAGAAGTTTAGCGTTAAATTTGAAAATCAGTAAGCTGGATTTACGATGAAATTGTTTTTTTACAAATCGGATTATCATTTCGTTTTATAGTATGATTTAGTCGTAATTTTGAGTTTCTAATCTGCAAATGCAACCTCTAATTTGAATTTGATAATTTGAGCTGGAATTAGTTGATGAAATTTGAAAATTAGCGAGCTGAATTAACGAGCGAGTTTTGATCGCATCAATTGTCAGTTCATGATTCTCATAATTTAAAATGTTTTTTCAAAATTTCAATCGATAAATATCGATCTACAAAACAATGTAGTTCAAAATTCTTAAGAATTATGCTCTGTTTTAATTGAGAAAATTCGATATCACTACCTTGTAATTCAAGTTTTGTTCCAGAATTTTAGTGAATTGATAAATCTTACTCTTATCTGAGAATTTGAATTTCATATAATATCACAGTATGTATTTCGAGCTTATTCATATATCTGTTTAGCTAGTATGAATGCTGGTACTCTGCTTCAGAAACTTTTGTGTGTGAATATGTGAAGATTGATTGAGTCAAATTTCAAATTCCAGTACAAATTTGGAGATCATACTATATATATTGAGCTATGTTATGTTTAATTACGCTTATCATGTCTAAAACACTTCGAATTTACATCTCATACATTTCGCTTTAGATTATATGCCGAATGACTAAAACTAATTTAAGCTTAATTTTACAATGTACATAAATATTGTTTGAGTGATGTTATTGCGATAAGTCATGCACATTTTAATTTTCGCTTATGATGTCGGAAGTTATTCCACTGATTTCAAAAATAACTTGTGATTGTTAAGTGACGATTTTCTTATAGTTCAGCTAACTTAACTTCATGATTTAGCTCTCACAAAGAATATGCAGTGGTTAGAATCATTGTGTGTGTAATTATCTTTTCTTAAAGCTTGATTATGTTTGTGGAATTGAACGGTTCAACAATTGATTTTTAATGTTTGATTAGCATGATTTTGTGTGAATAGACAAGGACTATTTTATTTGAAGTTTCTGTAGTTTTGAATAATGGTTACAAATTGAAATTTCTAACTGAATTTTGATTTTGTGCTCCAAGGTTTGAGGATGATGTATGGATTGAGATAGCCAAGTACCTAGATGGAAGGTCTCTAGTGATGCTTGCCACTACCTGCAAATGGTTCTACAAGACTTTATCGGAAGAATGTGTGTGGAAATTTGCCTGCTTACGCGATCTAGCAGTTCCTGATCCAGGAGATGTGTCTTTTAAGTGGAAGAAACTATACGCATCAGCTTTTGGTGAGTGACAGTTTTCTTGAATATCTGCTTGTCTTACAGTAGAAATGTAGAATGTAGCATATATACTGTCAAAATAACTGTGTGGTGTTGAAAGCCTCACCTCACCTTGCAATTTTCTTGCAGATGGGAGTCACTCTTACTTGTTTCGCCAGCAGGAGAAACACATAGGTATTCCTCTAGATTCCCATCAGTATGACATCAAGTACTAAGCATTGCATGTTGAAAATCTATTCAATAGATTATCTGGATCATGGAACAATGTTTCTTGTAGTCCATATAGAGTTGTTAATAACCTTTTAGATTGATTGAAAGTTCGACTGCTGCTTATATTTTCTCATGTTATTGGAAAATATAGATTGGATTCGGATTGGTGCATTTTTCCTAGAATCATCAGCAGCAATTGTGACAGAGAAGCTGACTAGTCCTCCCCGAAAGATCCCTCAGAAGGAGACTCTTGAACAGATGCTGCAATCTCGTGGCTTATGTGTGCTCACCAATATCAAAACTGGAATCTGGATTGCTGGTACATCAAACTCTTTTCAGGCCATGTATATTGCTTCCTAAATAATGCTTCCAAATGTGCTAATCCTTGGTCTTACCCAACTTCCCAGATCTGCAGCTCGTACGTTGCCCAGTCTGTGACCTTAATACATGTGATGGTGAGCAACCCAAAAATGCTCCCATTGAACCAAAACTATAAAAATTAGTTTCTAGGTGAAGATATGTTGATAAATAGTTTGTAACCAGTTTATATTTTGGCAATTTTAGGGACAATGCAGACACTAGATGCAAGGCATTTTGAGCTTTTCATGAATGAGAGTTACCATGATGGAAGCTGGGATTACTCACAAATCGGCTCACATGAAACCAAAAAACATGTAGATGGAGCTTCTGGTGCCATATTAGACATAAAACACCTCAAAGATGCTTCCAGTGCTGGTGAGAATATGGATATTAATTAACATGTTTCAAACAATTTTGTTGTCCTGCATAATTGTACCTATATTGAGGCATTTTTCGAAGATTAAGCAAAAGACAACAAAACACTGCAGCATAAAGTATTTTTCAATCAGCATTAGGAATTCATATATAATGAATTGAAGCTTGGCATCTTGCAGAGATTTTTAACCCCAAGTCATGGATCGGAAAGCAGAATGACTGGCAGCCAAAGGCTAAGCTCTCTCTTCATGCTGTTGCAGTCAATACAAATCTGCAGCTAAATGATGGTATTAAGTCTTTACCTTTGCATGCTCATTAGATCAGTTCATTGTTTCCTTTGTTCCTGTGATTCCCTTAAATGTCTTGACTTCCTCGGCTTGATTAATTGAAACTACAACTGCTTCCTCTTTCTGTTCTGCAGGAATAAATGTCAAATTCCATGTCATGAGAGCTGGAACTGATGGCCAAATTATGGCGATAAGAGTCTCTCAGCAGCTTCTGTAAACTCCCGCTTGGCCACGAATGGAGTACCTTGTACAATTCTTTTTAAATGCTGCTGATCAATTTCTACTTGCAGTTTTGAGGCTAATCACCACCAGCTTTACTCACCACTCATTAGCGGTGGCTTGAACGATCATAGTCAATTTATCAGCTTCCATTAAGAAGCTAGCTAGGCACTAGGTTATATATATTAGTAAACTAAACAATGAAAGATTATACTCATTATAGTCATACGTGCAATGAAATTGTGGATAGCAATTGTGTTGAGCTAAGCCGGTAAGGCAAGGCAGGAAGATTGATGTTGTGCTGTAAAACTCGAGATTACTAGAAATTTTTATGAATGCTCGCTTCTAAGATGAAGTGGCCGAGCAGTTGCTCTCCTTTCACTTGCTTGCTGCATCATACTACCATATTAGTTACATTATAGTTTAGTTCTTCCTTGAATTTTATCAAAGTTAGATATGTCTCCTAGAGATTATAGCTTTCGGCGTCAAGAGTATTTGCAACTGCCAGTACAGCAGGATGATCCAGCACCAAAAATTCTATTTTGAGAATTCAAACTGCATGGACCAGGAACATTTTTGTCAATATTCTACAATTTTGACCTTATATTTGTTTATAAGCTGCCTTCTAATTGTATCACTTTCTGTTTTTTCAATGTCCTTTCGTACGAATTGTCTTAACAGCTTATTATAGTGATATAAATACATGGTCAACATGTTCTCTAATATTGAAGATCTTTAAATATAGAAGGATCAGAATATAGATTACTCCTGCATAAGTATTTTAAAGGAGCTAATACATACAAGTTTGCACATCACCGCCATCTATATATCCATTACGCCATCACTGTATTGACTTTTACCAAAAAATTATAAATTAACTAATACTATGATTAGTTAAATACTTTGTCCTTGGCTAATTTTACTTCAATCAATATGATCCTCAAAATCTCAGAATACTTTTTATAGTTGAAAAACCTCTCAACATTCAACTGATGGGTTTCGTGCAGTTCTTTCCTTTCCTCGTCTTCCTCCTCCTTTTCATCTTGGCACCATCGGCCTATTCCTATTGCCCCATAACTACCTGCACTAACAACACCCTTACCCCTATCCGATTCCCATTCCACCTCGATGAGCAGAAGAACGAAAACTGCAGCTACCCCGGCTTCAACCTCCACTGCACAGACCGTGGTCACCCTGCTATAACTCTGCCTCATTCTGGAGAGTTCTTAGTCCGTAATATAAGATATGATGCACAGACCATGCTGATAGACGACCCAGATAGCTGTCTCCCACGGAGACTTTTACAAGGTTTCGACCCCTCTGGATCACCTTTCCAAGCTGATTTTTATGTGGACTATACATTCCTTAGCTGCCCAAGAAGCTTCACAAATGCTGATTTTCATGTAATTGACTGTCTCAGCAATTCAACAAGATCAACCATCGCGATTTCTCTCAATGATCTTACAGATGATGTGTCGAGGGCTTGTAAGATAATTAAGACTTTACCAGTTCCTGCTTCAATATCTGCAAATGGTGGATTCAGTTCTAATCTTAGTGAAGATGTCTGGATTTCCTGGCATGTACCTGATTGCCTAGCTTGTGAGGAGCGCGGAGATGTTTGTGGGTATCAGAGCAATGGCAACCAGCAAATCGGTTGTTTCAAAAGTCTCAACAATTCAGGTAAAAACACTCTTTCCCCTGATCACCCTTTTACTTAAATCGAAATCATTTCACTTTTCTTCTTTTTTGCACTTCCATATAAGAAAGAAGCTGCAGATAACAGGACAGTCACCATATGAACAAGTCGTAATGTTTTAGTTAGCTTCCGTGTTACGGTTAACTTAGGGGGAGGAATGTAATTGGTTGCTTAGGCAAAAATTCATAATGCCTGGAATAAAAGGTCCAAGATCTAAGTTTCTCACTTTACAAAAGGCAAATAACAGAAGTTGACTAAATTGGATGATTAGTTGAAGAAGGGAAGAGGTGGTTAAAATTAATATTATTCATGGTTGGTGGATGCATTATAGTGTTCTATTTGGATACTTTGACTTAAAAGGCAAAGAAACCTTTAATATTCTCAAGTTGATAATTAATCAAAGCTACTGAAAGTCCAAATATCTCCAGAAATCCCATTAATTTACCTTAAATCACAAAACAGCCGGAGATATCTGTTCCACCGCAACTTCCCTTATGGTTCCCGCGCAATGCCTTCGACAAGGCTCCTCTAAGGGTGTTGCATCAGAATTCAGAAACAATTCATTGCCGCCTTCAGAAAATTTTAACAATTAATATGTCAAAATATTTATTGAGAATATGACTGCTAGATATGATTGTAGTACTAAGCAATTGTTAAATACATCACCTAGAAGGTTGTGGCAGTCCTAGATTCTAGGAAACTAACCTCCAATTTCAGGTGATCTCGAGCAAACACACAACAGCAAAGGCCTCAAAATTTTTAGAATAATTGCCTTTTCAATTGCATTCCCAGCCATTGCATGTGCAGTTGGAGTAGGAATATTCTTATGCATGGTGGATCGGCGAGATAGAAGGATAGGGACAGGGGGAAACAGACCAGAGATAGCACAGCCTTTAGAAACTACAATGTCAATAGGGCTTGATCAAGCTACTATTGAATCGTACGCCAAGGTGGTGCTTGGAGAAAGCAGGCGAGTTCCAGGCGTCAGTGATGGGTCATGTCCTATATGCTTGTCAGACTTTAGTGTTAAGGAAACACTGAGATGCATACCTGATTGTCAGCATTGCTTCCATGCTGATTGCATTGATGAGTGGCTGAAGATGAATGGTACTTGCCCTCTCTGCCGTACTTCGCCAGAAAAGAGATCAACCAACATAGATATAGATTAGATTTTTTACTTTTTAACTGAGATACTTCAGATGATTGCAATTCCTCCCCCCCCACCCCATCTTTGGAGTACTGAGCACATGATGTACTAGAAGCGTGAAATAGCATCTTATAGACATGTACAGTATAGTTATTTAATGACCTTGTTTCACCAGTTCATTCAAAAAAAAAAAAAAAAAAAAACAACACAGTGTAATAATCTAATACGAAGTATCAAATAAGAATGTCAAAACGTCAAGATGTAAGCATATGACTTTGCGTTGAATGCTTAAAAGTCATAATTCATACTGCACACTGGATTATATTAGTGTAACGGATAGAAGTCTGACACGGTTTATGTAATGAAGCTCAAACATCAGCACCTTGATTTACCAAGGGTTATCATTGTATACAGTTAGTACATCAAGATGAAACTACAGTGAGACTCTCTATGCAAGTAGAGCCTTTGGATGCTTAATACAGAGTATATGATATCAAAACTTGTAAACACTAACTGAATATATTACAGCAGTAGCGGTCTTGGAGAACAAAGAAGGCAGTCAGAGCTTTATTCGCCAGAAACAGCCTAATCTCATTTCTTAGCCAGCAGTTTCTTAGGAATCTTCACCAGAGGAGTAGTTTTCAGCAGAAAGAGCCTAGCAGCACGTTCTTGCAGAGTGCCTCCACATTTCAATCCCCGTGTCAGTAGCTCAGATTTCAACCTTTCCAAACCAAGAACCTGAAATGTAAATTGAACATATATTAGTTCAAAATAATCTACCAACTTCTTTCAATACAGAGATCAAAATCACCAGCTATAACTAACAATTCTAGAAATCAATGTAGGATGCACGTATGATAAGTGGATGTTGGGACGTATGACAGATTTCCATAGAAAAGGAGTCGACAAATATCCTATAAAATCACAGAAAATCAATGACTATCTATCTTGCAGTGACAAGTAGTGCAAGGCATCTAATATTTTTGGGAAAAATAGAGCCAGGAGGCTATCATGAGATCTACTAACAAATCAGAAATATGAAAGAAAACGATTAGAAGTCAAAATAATCAGAAACACAATGAGACAAAAACTAACCTCCATTTCGGCAGCTGAGTTAAAATCATCAAAGTTCAGAGGCGCCTCTACTGCATTTAAGCCCCCACTATTTCCCTCATCAGAAGAAACTCCTTTGCACTCAGATGCAACATTAAGTTCAAGACCATCCGGCTCTATCAAAGTGCTAGTACCAGGCAGCTGGTCAGTAACAGTTGTGGATCCCAATTGAGGTTCAACAGGATCTTGTTCAACCACAGTCTTAGCAGAAGTAGAAACCACTTCTTCTGAACCAGACATCTTTTCTCCGGATGGCGTTTCCTCCATACCACTCCCATTCATCTGCTCATTGCATCCACTTGGTTTAGCAGCAAATTCGGTCGTACCTTCAGCAATCATATCCTTCTCTTCTTCAGATCCACTTTCAGAAGAGCCTCCACTGTGATTATCCCCATCTGATGGAAGAGCTGAAACGGAAGCAGAGCTAGCATCCTTGCTTGAATCAGACTGGTTTCCGTTCTCAGTGACAACTGATTTCTCATTTTCTGCATCACTATCATCACTTTTTGCATCATCATCCGAGTCATCACTATCACTTTCCCCCACTTTTCTCTTCCCAATCCTGAAGAGGTAAAAATAATGATGAGTTTGACTCAGCCGGATTCAAAATTTCACAATAAAATATCAAGCAAAGGAAAATAGGAAATAAGGCAAACAATTCACATCCAAGACATCAACTTGAGGCAAAGAGCAGCAAAGTCTTTGTC
Source organism: Chenopodium album (assembly GCF_948465745.1). Taxonomy (NCBI): domain Eukaryota; kingdom Viridiplantae; phylum Streptophyta; class Magnoliopsida; order Caryophyllales; family Amaranthaceae; genus Chenopodium; species Chenopodium album. Next base: position 75,889,779 of record NC_137840.1, on the reverse strand, counting down.
AATAAATCAACAAACTTCATCTTTTCTTATCTCAACAAACAGTGATAAACTGCACTCAAAGCCATATAAAAATACTGCAGACCCAAGCTAACCTATATAGAAACTCAAGGCATTCAACCGACAACAACAAAGTACTAGGTTCTCCATACTCCATACAAAACACATCTAAAAATTCACAAAGGGATCCAAAATAGTCAGATATGAGATTCACTAATACAATCACAAAAATAACAAAACAATTCTAATTGGAATTTGCCGTATGTTCCACAAAACAATTGCATTTATACACAGATAAATAAACATTTGATCATTCATTCATCCATCAAATCACTAATTTTAACATCAACTACAATTAAAACAAACTAGCAGAAAACTATCAAGAATTAACTAACACCCATTAAAACCCAACAATTTAATCAGCAAGACATACAATATACATTAAATCAATCAGCCTGAAACATAGTTAACAAAACAATAACACCAATTGAAACAAATTAATGAATTTTTCTAAAATCATTCACTTAATCAACCTGAAACAACAAGTTAATCAAATCATTCACACCAATTAAAACAACTTAATTAACAAAACAGAAATATATTTCAAGAACACTCACCAAATCTTAGCTTTTTTAGCATCAGCATCGTTCAACTTCTCAAGCAATTTCCTTTTCTTATTCCCAGCACTCATCAATTCTCCCATAGATTCTTTGACAGACCTCGCAACCTCTTCAACACACCTTTTAGAATCTTCCCGATACTTCTCGACATACTTCTCAGCTCCTTGTTCTTTCTTCCCTCCTTTCCCTTTCTTCACCAATCAATCAATCAATCAATCAAAGCCTTAATCCCTTTCCCTTTCTTCACCATCTTCTTCAAATAATCATCCGCCATTTTCTCCAACTTCCTCTCCTCTTCCTCTGCTTTCCACTCCTCCAACCTCTTCTCCGCATTCACATGCCTCAACCTTCGCCCACTCATATCCCGACACGCGTCGAAATTGTTCGTCTTCTTCTGCCCCGCCTTCGTCGCCGCCCCTCGAAGAAGGGACCCGAAACCCCCTTTCCCACCGAGGAGAGAGAAATTGAGGTAGATTGTAGAGAGAGAAAGGGATTTGGGGGAAATTGGAGTTGAATTTGAGAGGAATCTTCCATTTAGGGTTAGGTTTTGGGAATCGGTGGGGATTTTAGTAAGGGATTCGATCTGGTGCTTGATTGATTGAGGTGTTAGGGTTTGATGAATTGGGAATTGAAGAGTTAGGGTTTTGTTGTCGAAAAGTTTGACGAAAAATTGGATGAAATTGGTTTCCGCCATTATTATGATTGTTGTGGTTTCTCTCAATCTCACTTTTGATCCGCCAACCGTGTTGGGAATCGAATTAGTACAAGGAGAACAAGATAGAGCCAAAAAGGATTGAAGCAGCTTGTACTTCGTTTAATTATGTATCCCTCCGATTTTAATCAACTACGGAGTACGACCCTACCGTCCCTACGACTCTACGAGTATAAAAGTTTAAAAGATACGGAGTAATAAAATATAGCTTTGGCGGAAACTGATTTATCCGCATGTGGTTTCAAAAAAAGTATAGGAAAAATTATTTGGAAAAAGAATTTTGCTAACGAACGCCCTCGGGCGGTGGATAATCATTTAAAATATTATTGTACCTAAAGTGGTATTAAATTAGAAAAGCATGATAAAATCATGCGTCGATTGGTGTAATTAATGATAATTTTAATTTAATCTTTCTAATTTTAGCTACCTTATCCAACGCCCCTGGGCGTTCGTTAGCTTTTGAAAAAACGTTTTATAGCAACTTTTTGTAAAAAAAAAAAATTATATATTTGGTAGATTAAATCCAGATTGTAAATTTTTAAATCAAAAACCTCTAATTCACTTAATTACCCTTTGATTTCCCCCTAATTCTTCTAATAACCCTCTAACTTTTTTTTTGTTTGGAAAGGTACTTTCTAACTCACTTAATTATTCAACAAACACTACTTATCTTTATTCTAAAACGTGTATTTTAGTTTTTTTTTTTTTTTGGAATAGAAATGTGTATTTTAGTTAGGGTTATGTCTAACGAGAATAATGTTCTACCACAAGCAATTCATTGATTTGCAAATTGAACCAAAAATTAAAAAAATTGTCATGTTGTGGAAGTCTATTGCCGGAGTTATGTGATTCTTCCGTTTCACTAAAATTGCAACACTTAACTTTTCACGCATTGAGCAACCCGACTAATACGAAGTAGTAGTCTAATACTTTGCACAAGTAATTGTAACACTTAACTTTTCACGCATTGAGCAAACCGACTATCTTAGATTCTTAGTAAAATAGTCCGCACAGGTAATTGCAACACTTAACTTTAACCTTTTACGCATTAATTAATCTGAATATCTACGTACGTACAGTTTAGGAATCTGAGTAGGAAATTTTCTTCGAAAAAAACGGAAGTAGAAACTCCTTCAATCTGAGTGCGTAGAGTTCAGAAATCGTTGATTCTTCCCCAATCCTTTTGTCATCTGACATTACTCAAGCAGTTCAACCCTAAGTTCTCTCAATTTTGATCAGATGAAGGAGAAGGAGCAAGGTAATAATAATAAAGGGAGGAACTTTGAGGCTGACCCCAATCTTCCTAAATGGGTTTGCCAGAATTGTCATCATTCTCTCTCCATCGTCGGCGTCGTCGATTCCTTCGGTTAGGGTTTCTTTCCTTTTTTGGGTTTTTGTTGATTTAATTTTTGTTTGTGATTGCGGAATTTTGAAATTGTTCTCAATTGTTGCTATTTCTAGCTGTCTGTTTATGCAATTGGCTTGATTAGTTGTTGTTTGTGAACAAGGTTCGTGAATTGTGATGTAATTCGAATTGTTACCTCAGGAATTATGTGGGAAATTTAAGGTTTTTAGGGGTTTTGCCCCTTTTTTCATATAGGATCAATCTGAACAATTTTGGAAAGGGAGCATGAGATGGGATTGAATTTTCAATATGGGGTTTTGTTGAGTAGGGTGTAATCCGTTTATTGTGGCGGTATGTGATGTTTAAGACAACTTGCAGGGTTACAGGGGTCATCAATTCAGGGGGCAGGCAGTGTATTGGCTTCATCACAAATGGACCATTCATTTGTTGTGTTGCCACCGGAAAAGAATCAGTCGCCTGGTGCCCCTCCCCGGTCCCGTGGTGGTGGGGTCCAGCCAGAAACACCTCCGTCTGGAAAGATGATGGATGAATCATTTGTGGTTTTGCCTCCAGCGCCTGCATCTGTATACCGGAGTGAATCCCAAGCAGATGGTGGAACACATGCACAATCTGCTGAAGGCAGTACTAGTGGCCAGTTAAACCCAGGGACTTCTGGGTTTCACTCGACTATAACTGTTCTCAAACGTGCTTTTGAAATTGCCACTGCACAGACCCAGGTGTGTTTAACATCTTCCACAATCATGTGGATGTATGGGGTGGGGTTTTCAGGGGCTGTTTAATGTCAGGATTCCCTCCTGACCGTGGCAGTTGCTTTTAGTATGTGGGAAATTTATCTTGTTGGAAGAAGTAAGCCATGGGTCTTGGCATTTTGAACATTCATTAGAACAATATTCTTGCTATTACTCTTTTGTGGTCAATGAATGTTCTCTTGTTTTGCTGTCTCCTAGGTGGAGCAACCATTGTGCCTGGAGTGCATGAGGGTGTTGTCAGATAAGCTTGATAAGGAGGTTGAAGATGTCAACAAAGATATAAAAGCTTACGAAGACTCCCTTCAGCGTTTGGAAGGTGAAGCTCGTGATGTCCTTAGTGAGGCTGACTTTCTCAAGGAAAAATTAAAGGTGCTCACCCTGCAAGATATTTTCCACATTAGATATATTTTTCTTACGTACGATTAAAAGTTAAAGGTGACACATGAAGAGATGCTAATCGTATTAGTTTAAAATTTTCTAGGAGATGTTTTCATTTCTGGTATCTAGGGTACAACTTTATAATTTGTTGCTGATAGTTGATTTGAAATTCTTCTACCAAACTAGCGCAAATATAATTCACAAATACAATTCTGAGTGTTGGAATTGCAACTAATTATCTCCCCAATGCTGGTCAAGGTTGAGGAGGAAGAAAGGAAGCTTGAAGCTGCAATTGCAGAAACAGAGAAGCAGTGCTCCAAAGTAAATGCTGAACTGAAAGAATTGGAAATGAAATCTAGCCGTTTTAAAGAGTTGGAGGAGAGGTAGCCTAATTTTCGTCAGAAAGACATCGTTTAATTTGTTTTTGTTTTTTTAATTCCCAATGGAGAGTGTATTTGTCTTTTAGTTATGTTTCACGGAACAATTTTGTTTCAGGTATTGGCATGAGTTCAATAATTTTCAGTTTCAACTTATATCACATCAGGTATGCTGCATCTGCATCTGGCCTGCTTTTTTCATTATTTGTAAAAATTCCATATATTTGTGATCACAACTTTGAAGCATTCATTTGGAATGGTATGTTTCTGGCTTGTCTATATTGGTCATATCTTCAATCCATGCGTTAGGTTAACCAGCATCCAGACGTTGTTGTTGGAGCGTCCGAGATTTGTTGTTTTTTCCTTTTAGCAGCTCTTAGCTTGTGCTTTATGGTTATAATCTGATTTTTTTTTTTTGGAAATAGGAAGAAAGAGATGCTATATTAGCAAAGATTGAAGTATCACAGGCACATTTGGATTTGTTGAAGCGAACCAATGTCTTAAATGATGCTTTCCCTATATGGCATGATGGAGAATTTGGGACAATCAATAACTTCCGACTTGGACGACTCCCTAAAGTTCCGGTATGAAATTTCGCCTTGGAGATACCTTTCTACCTAGTGCTCCTTCTTTTGTTGCTGAATTTGTATACCTATTCCAGTGCATTAATTTTGGGGCTAAGTTACTATTGAATTGATGCTGGAGAACATTTCCTGTTTTCCCCCCTTTTCCTTTTTTATTTTATTTTATTTTTCTTTTGGGAGGGGGTGGGGAAGATTTTTCAGTTCCAACAAATGTGTCCAAGATTGTATTCAGATCAAGTTAAGAGGTACTGGCCACCTCCAATACTAGCCTAAAGAGTTTACTTTGATCCCCTGCAAATTTAAATCTATAGTTTTAAAATAGTTGTCTTGTTGCCTCAGCTTTGTAGAACTGCATATTTGTGCTTCCTAGTGCTTTTGTGTGCATTAATTTTCTGTCTTAAGTATTCAATAGTCATTATTTAATCTTACATATATCTGTGAAATGCTTAATGCTTTTATGTTAAAGATATTTTACATATATACCTGTCTACATTAGTCAAGGATTTCCATTTCCTTGTTATGAATATTTTCTTCTATATATTTGAGTAAGAATATTATTTGTTCCTATATTAGACCCATCCTTAACTTTAGTTATCTTATTTGCATGAGTATTGACTTAGTAAAACATATAGGCAAGTAAAGAGATTAGGGTGTTTTGATCCAGTATTTTGCTACTTTCAGGCACATCATGTAAACATATGCTGTAAAATTTATTATTCGTGCAATAACTCATTGTATTGTTCTTTTTTAGGTTGAATGGGATGAGATAAATGCTGCCTGGGGCCAAGCTTGCCTTCTTCTCCACACAATGTGTCAATATTTTACTCCAAAATTCCAGTATCCTTTATGACTAGTTTTATTAGCTGTCCGATATTTCCTTCAAATGTTATATTTATTGTATTTGAGACAGCAACCAGGGATGGTTTCCTTCAAAAGGAGAGATTCTGAGATTTGTTGATTCATGCTAGAAGTGTCCTATCCATTGGGATAGTATGCTATAATAGGTGTGTCCTTCTCTAGGTACTAATTGTATTTGCTATCAACTTTGGTTGATGTATTTGTGCTTAATATAAATCAGTAAAGATAAAACTAAGTGGGTATTGTCAATGATAAGAGATGAATAGTTGTTTGATTTGCATTTTGATTGTCGTTATAGGAAATTCCAGCTGCGATTTGCATTGTGGTTTTCTTTATTGCACCTCCTTAGGCTAATTTTGTAGTATGCTAGTTCCAGCTACTCTCAGTGTGTACCCCCTTTGGCATTTGCAGGATGCGACATGTCTTAAATGACCCTTTATTGATGCATTCCCACACTCACTATAAATAGAGGCGTTTCAAAAAATCCAATCATTAACTAGTACAACCTTTAAAAAAGTGAATATATTTGAATACAAATTGTGTATGCGACAATTATTTTCAGATTGAGAGACTAGTAGAGACTTAGAGAGGCTGTTTATGAGAAATTCTGTATATGCTTCTGCCTCCTGTAATTTGTAGTTGTCTATGGTATGGCACTTTGTTTTATCATGCATTATGGGAATATAACTTTCATATTTATGGTATCATGAAGTTTAACGATGTAACAAGCATCTGCTAAAAATCAACATATGAAGAAAAAAAGAAGTTATGTTCACTTGTCTTGTTAATGAGTTGCTATTGTTGTTGTTGTTGTTGTTGATTTTTTTTTAATTTTTTTTTCTTTCTTTTTTTTCTCCCTGTAGTGTTTCGTTTAATTTGCGTAATAGCAGTCATGTTTTCTTTAACCTTGTAATTTACAGCTACAGAATTAAAATACTTCCTATGGGAAGTTATCCTCGGATTATGGATACAAGCAACAACACTTATGACTTGTAAGCAGCAAACTACCTCTTTGCACTATTTCTTTGAGATTCAGTACTACTCAGTATATTCATTTTTTGGTACTTGTTTCTAGCTTCCATTGCTTATGTGCAGATGAATTGACAACCAAGTTTTGAAAGTAATTTTTACATTAGCAAATTAAGTAATAATGACCAAAAGAAGTGTTTTTTCTTGGATTTATCCTTGTCAATATAAGGGCATTCTGATTGGTTCCTTTGCTGGATGTGTACAGTCCTAATCATAAGAGATTAACTTGTAGAAATGCTGTGTCCCAAAGATTTTCAGTAAAGTACTAGGTGAAGAAATGACAGGGATGAAAGAGTTAGATTTGGGGGGGGGGGGGGGGGGGGCTAACCGGATACATGCACTAACCCATTCACCATATGCTAAGCATTAGTAGATGCTGCCATAAATCCAGCTGTTTAATAGCTGTATGTGGCCGGAGAATCTTGGAGGGGATTTAGTTTATATATAGATCTCATAGTTTCAACTCCAATGTTTAGTTTGTTAAAGTCTAATCTTTTTTCTTTGAATAGGTTTGGTCCTGTAAACTTGTTCTGGAGCACTCGGTATGACAAAGCGATGACACTCTTCTTAACATGCTTGAGGGACTTTTCAGAATTTGCACGGATGAAGGATCTGGAGAATAACATACCTCCTGATAAGTGTTTCAAGCTCCCATATAGGTAATGATAATTTTCTGCTTGAAATAATTCAGTTTTTTTTTTTTTTTTTTTTTTTTTTTTTTTTTTTTCATATCTTTTGTACATGCTTGGAATTTTGATGGCCAATTGGCCTATACCAAAAGATTTAAAAGTTAGTAATGTATTGCTGTGGCCGCTTGTGCTCAAACTGCTAACTTATCAGTGCCCAAAGACTAAATCTATTGCCTCTTTTGTCACATACTATCATTCTATATGATTTGTAAAAATCTGAAAAATTTCCACGGGAAAAGAATCTAAGCTTTGTAGAATGAGGGGTGGAGTTGGTTGATTTTATAACCTCGGGAGTCCAGGCTAAAGAGAGGTGGGATTGTAGATTCAGTCATGTAGCTTGTTGCTTGTTTCGTTAGATGCTTGAGTTATTGTTTATACAGTATTCATTTAGATTCCTTCTGGATGTCATTGTGACAACAGGAAACTTATTGATGGGTAGAAGCCATAGAACTTTTATACTTGTGGTCATTAGCTGAGTAAACTTTTAAATGCTAACTATCACATTGACTGTAATTGAATGTTATGGTGTTTAGATTATTCATAGTCTTTGGATGCGTTTGCTTTCTTGTTATAATGGGATTTAATCTGTGTTCGCTCACCAATGTATAAAAAGGCTGAAGGCGCACCAATTAGATAGGGATTTCCCTGCCTTGTATCGTCTTGACCAAGAAGGTGCATGGTCCAGGTCATGCAGTGCCTGGGCATGCTTCTTTATAAACTGATGCTTACCTTCTGACCCTTTATACATAGTCCTATTGGCTGAGTTTTTTCTAATTTTGAGTTAGATTTTTAACCTCTATGTCAAACTTCACAGAATTGAGAATGACAAAGTGGAAGCCTACTCAATCACACAAAGTTTTAACAAGCCAGAGAACTGGACCAAAGCTCTCAAGTACACTCTTTGCAACTTGAAATGGGCACTCTACTGGTTTGTTGGGAACACTAGCTTTCAACCTCTCTCCGCTTCCTCCCAAGCTGATGTGCCAGCTGCAGGCACTTCATATGTAAAGCGCAGTAACAATTCTAAATCTGATTCTCGAAACCCATCTGGGCAATGATGCAGATACTTGTGCTTTTTTTTTTTCTTAGGAATTCTCGTGGTTTGTCTACATTTTGTATATTAAAACAAATCCTTAGACTAATCAGCTTCCTACGTAATTCTGTACAGCGTTTATAATCTCATATTGTATCTATTGAAAGGATTTTTTTTTTTTTTGGATCATCTTTTCTGTACCTCAGCTTTGTGAATATTTATTTTAAGAAGAGATGAGAAATGTAGAAGTATTTGGCAAATTGGCATCCTCAAGCTCTGTTTTTAACTCTGGGATCATGTAAGGACTGTGTAGAGAGTTCTATTTGTTTTAGTACTACTATACTACCTCCGTTTTTTATTATGTGCAACAAAGGGGTATTATTTGTGAGATATAAAATATTCCTTTGTTGCACATAATAAAAAAATGGAGGTAGTATTTGATTTACTTGTTGCTATTTTATCTGTTAAACCTCAAATGACTTCAGTTAGTGGGATTGACATTCAAGTTTCCTTGAGCTTGCTGCTAGTTTAATGGTTATAATATGGTGGAAAAGAAACTGCAGTTTGATTGTTTTAGTCACAAAATGTAAAATGCCTGGAAAAAACAAGATTGTGTTCAAAACTTCAAATGCATGACCATGATTTCTGCCATAATCTAAGTAGCATAAAGAAGCTCTCTTATCAGTAGTAAGTTTCTGCGCAGAATTTTTAGCTTCCAAGCCCCAAGCACTTATATTTATAGCACAATCGGGTAACCCTCACAAGCAGACACACACAACTTTCCTGCACTAGTACAATAAACTATTTTCGTCTACCTACCTTACATACATTTAGAGATGGCAAACAAATTTACTTTTTTTCTTGGTTACATAGCTATACTCAGCTTGCTATTAGCAAGATCAACTGTTTGTGTTCCTTCATGCGTGGATGTCGTATCAGATTCTGCCCCTTGCTTACCTTTCATTTCAAAATCCACTGATTCGCCTTCAGATTTCTGTTGCGCTGGGATTAGAAATGTCGCAGGCATGGCCAAGAGCCAGTCTGATGAAGTGCAAATTTGCGATTGCTTGAAGGCGAATATGGCTGAATTTGATTATGATCCTACACTTGTTGCTGACCTGCCTAAGCTATGTTTGGTCAACATCACTCTCCCTCCAATCAACAATACCACTGACTGCTCCAGGTAATGATTCTTTATCTTCTTTCCTACTAAACACAAATAGTATTCCTTTGCATTTCCTTCTGTTATTTTTCATGGATTCTTGCTACTGTCAGAACTCAGAAGTTTCTTACTGTATCTTTTCTCTGCAGGGTTAGTTTTGGTCATGGAATAAAGAATTAGTGTTTACACTGCTGTAAGTCAGCTAAAACTTGTTCTTAATATCTTGAACACAGTTTATACTGTATGTTTCTGATTCACTGATTTTTTATGCAGGATTTGCAAGTGTCGCTAAAAATAAGTGCTCGGTCAGTTATGAGAGATCATCAATAATGTTAGTATGAAAATATATGAGATGAAATAAAGCATCATTATGCTATCAAATAATGGACTTGTGTCCAATTATTCTCCGTTTTGTAGTTTCTGGATTACTGGAAACAGATGATAAATAATTATCTTACTGATATATTAGCGGGTTCTTATGATCTTTGCATGCAATTCATTACTCAAACAGTTTTTATGCTGATTATTAGCTACCTGAGAGTTTGTGAAAGATGAAACCGAAATAATACCAGTGTATTTGAATGATAATACGAAGTAGTAAAAAAAATGAGGTTAATTAACTTGTAAAAGGTCAGCAAAACATTGAAACAGACTAATGAATCATTCCAAGACAGTGCTCTCTGTACTTGATTGATCAATTAAAAGAGAGAATTCAATTGGGGGCAATTTTACACTAGGCGTTGCGAAAGCGCAAGCGTTGAAACCTGTCAACCTTACCTGTCTTTCAGGGCTCATACTTACCTACATTAGTTGATACAAACAAGGAAAGGACTAAAGAGACAAATGTGTTTAACCAAGCTAGAAAATTGGCATATTTTGCTTGTCTAACCCATGTCATGATCTTTTTGTGAGAGCAAACCCCAACCCGAGGGATCGAACAAATACATTAATCAAATCCTCCGTAAACATTGCAACAACCTAAGACAGATAATTCTTAAATCAAATGACTATACTACTCATCTCTCATAGAAGGCAGTGAGCTAAATCATGGGCGCGACCAGAGTGACAGAGCCCAAGCACGATTTTTTACTGCAAGGTTGTTTATGGGATCATGGATTTGACTTCAGTTAAAATGTAAAGTAAATCAGATTGCGTAAACAGATTAGGGTGCTCCTAAGTAATCAGTTTATCACAACACAACAAAAACCAACCCATTCAGTTATCTACAAGTCATATGGTAAAGTATTTTCAACTTCTTATTCTCCAAATATAATTGCATCACAATATCTGTCATTATTCGTTGTTTTACCAAATCAACTATTATAATCCATTGTTTGCAGCAAAAAAAACTATTATAATCCGTTATGAAATCGCACAAGCATTCATGTATTGACAAGTTTAGTAGTTTACAGTTAACAAACATATATTGGTCATTATAAATAAATCTTCTAATTAAGAAAATAAGTTTAGGAGATAATATTTTAACCATGTTTATAATAATAATTAAAAAAATTATTTACTCCTAAATTACCATGGCTATAGTTCAATAGTTGTAAAGCATGAAAAATAAAACACCTCAAATTGTTAGGAAAATAACTCACATGTGAGTTGAGACTAGTTGTCCCACATTAAAGAAATAAAGGAAAAGTGACTAAATAAATTTGGTGGGTCAACCCACCTTATTAATAATTACAAAGTATTGGTTTTATACCACAACCTTAATTGCAACCACAAGCCCCAACGGCCCCCAAAAATGACACGCGCTAAGCCACACACTAAAATAAAGACTTGACTCGATCATTCCAAGTGTACATGGCAACACAAATTTTTTCTTATTAGCTCCAACCAATTGCCAAATGCATGACACAAATCTTGTACCAACACGTATCGAAAACCTCTTGCCTCACAGTTATATATACTTAATATTTGTTACATGAATGAAAAATTGCACTTTGTAAGTTGGACTAACTAGTCTAACATCATTTTGTTACAATGACAATGCCAAAGACAAGAACTTGTTGTCTTAGTCTTGTTATTACCATTTTGTCCCTGCAACATCTGCCACAATACTACTCTTCAAATCCTGCACTCTTTCAAAGACTGTCAACCAAATGCAGAACCATAATAACAGAACTGTCACCCTGTGCAGATTTCATAAGGGATGAATCATCCATTCCTGAAGAGGCTTGTTGCAACGGGGTGCACAACGTGGCAGGGTTAGCCAAGGGCCGATCAGGCGTGGCGGAGATTTGTGAGTGCCTTAAGCAAGGATTAGATGATACAACATATGATCCTACTAAAGTTCAGCAGTTGCCTACTGAATGTGGAGCTAATATTGATTTCCCTGCTGTTAATTTTAATGTTGATTGCACCCAATAACTTTATTACTTGTTTTCCAATATCTAAGATTGTTTTTTTTTTTTTTTTTTTTTCGCAAATTATATATCTCGTGCCAATGTACGGATTAATTCTTGTTATATGTATGAATTCATGATAATTGTATGAAGAAATTAAATATGCATATAAGAAGATAAAGACTTTAGATGATCATCAATTTATCAGGTTGGAAACTTATTTTGACCAGCTTGTAAAATTTCGAACTGTTTTGTTTACTACTATTATCTTTTTGTCTAGATTATATCTATGCTTATACACAGGTTATTTTCTTTGTGACAAAACAATTTTATATATTGGGGGTTGGTTGTTAGAAATGTTAATGGAATTATTAAATTTTTGTAAGGTAGTTATTGGTCATTTGATATGAAGAAAATTAATTATAAGTGTAGGTAGTGTTATATGACCACTTGTTAAGATTTGAAAAATGTCTCTGAAATAATTTTATAGATTGTGAACTCTCATTCTAATGATCTAATCTCGTATATTAGGATCATGTTAAATGGAAGGGTAATTTTGTTGCCTATCATCTCACCAGATTATTATCTTTTAAAGTTGAACAAGATTGAAAAAATCATTGTCTGTATGAGATTTTCTCTTATATACTTTTGAAATGTTATTTTTGAATCATGAATAATACTGCGCTGTTATTTCTTCATCCACCTACCAAAATAAAAAAAAATAAAAAAAATTATCCTCGAGAGGTGTGTTAAAAATTGGACCAGTAAACTTACCATAACTCGAACCCTAACTAGACCCGACCCAATAAGGCAATAAGCCAATAACCCACTTTATTGACCCCTCACCTGATTCTTAGTTTTCTTACACCACTAGGACTAAAAAAGAATAACGGAATACTTCATCATTCACTTTTTCATATGTTGTTTTTAACATTTCTGCATTTGGTTACTTGACGTACATCTCCCATGTTTTCGACCTTTAAAAATCAGCCATGCTTTCAGTTTGAAATTGGAAAAAAAAAATTGTGCAAGAAATTCAGCTTCTATCTTTTGAGCTTATCAAATTCTGCTTCCATTTTTCTGCTGTAAGTATTCTGTACTCTGTTTAATTCTTCAATTCCAACATAATTTTGTTAAATAAACACTTAATTCTGCAATAAACCCTTTTAGTCAGTGGATAATCTTCTGCTTTTGGAAATTATGTTATTTAATTTGGTTGATAATTGATGTAAATGTGACTTGCTTCTTTAATTGTAAGAGTTTTATTTATTTATGCAAAGCAAGTGATTTGTTTGCTGCTCTTTGAGACTTAGCTTGGTTTTGAGCTTTTGTGTTCCAAGTACTAGTATATGGGAATTTAGGGTTTTTGTTTTTGTACGGACAATTTTTATATATATTAATTTAGGAGTTTTGGTGTATAAATATTCAGTTATATTTTCATACTAAATATGTTGCTGGAATTATTTGCATTACAATATGAAAAAGTTGATATTTTTAATTTTCAGTAGTATATACTAATTTGGTAGTTCAGCCATTTTGAACTTTAATTTGGCCTATTTTTGTGGTGGAATGGTGTGGGAAGTGAGTGATCTTTGTTTTGTGAGAAGATGATTTAGTGCTTAATTGTAATTTAGCAGTGAATCTATCAACTTATGTACTATCCTTGGAATAAATTTCAAAGGGTGTTGTTGGGAGTGCAATATATGACTCCAGAGATTAATTTGCTGCAAATTTTCAATGTATTGTGTCTGTTATATTATCTAATCACTCCTTGCTCCATATTCAGATGGCTTGTCGACGAATGTTGAGTAAACAGCTAAAACAAGGCACCCTTTTCCAGAGATGTTATCACCCGTCATTGAGCCACATTGTTCATCGCGGTGATAAAAGTGATGAGAACTCCCAATCACCATATCCAAGCCCACTCAGTCAACTTGAATGTGGAATTAGTAATAATGTTTTGTCACACATTCATAATGGAAGCAACATTGGTGGTAATGGGGGTTTTAGAGCGCATTTTGGATGGAATAAACGGTTCCCTGTTGTCATATTACCTGAAAGTGTTGTACCGTCGTTATCTAGAAAGATTTCAAGCGCAGCTGGTGAAGGATTTGATAATGCTCAACCTCATGGTGACAACATTACTAGCATTCTAACTAGTGAAAATGTGGAAGTAGTGTCCTCACAAGTTCCTGCCATCAATGAGGTAGCTGTTGCAGCTGCTGATTCTGCCTTCCCAATTGCTGCACTGCAGTACTTGATTGATGCTGTGCAGACATTGACTGGATTGAATTGGTATATCTCCTTGTTTTATTATTATATTTTTTTGTAACTCCGGCTATTTTATTTTCATCTCTATACTTTTCTTATTTTGTAGACCTTAACAACTCTTTGTGTTTGAAGTCTATTATAAGATTAAACATTTAAACCACCCTAAAAGATCAGTCTTTTGGTTTATTATGTAACAATTTGTTTGTTGATGGGGATGACAGGGGCAGTCTGTCTGTTTACTTTGATTTAGTGATATAATTTCCATTTCAAATTTTCAAGTGCTTAGTGCTTTTGAAATAACAAAGCTATGCAATAATATAGCTTAAGCTCTAGAAGTATTTGCATTCTAGTGCAATATAACAAGGTGTTGAGATTGGAACTTCCGTATTTTCGGGTGGGCTAGAGTAGAGAGAAGATATCTTTGACTAGTGAATCAGGCTATGTAATCATGTCCAGAATATTAAGGGGGTTAAGAACCTGAAATGGGCACATTCTTTTCTTTTGGGTGGAGAATAGTTTGAATTGAGGATTTCTTTGATATTTTAATAAAAGGTTATCTTACAAATTTCATTTCCGTTTTGTGTGCAATTATAAAGGATTTTTTTTTCCTGTGTTTTTCCTCTCACTGTGTGTGTGCGAAGGGGGGGGGGGGGGGAGGATGAGGTTTGAGCCTTTGGTTTGGAAGCAATACAAAATTAATACTCATTTGCTGTGGACTCATGTTTCAAGGAAAGTTGAGTGGGTGTAAGAAAAGTGAATAAACTGAGAAAGATAATGGCAGGTAGGTGTAAGAAAATTTTGGATTAAGTAAAAGAGAGTGAGTGGAAAGGTATAACTAATATGGAGTATGGGGGTAAGATGTAAAACATGTTTGCCAAAATTAGAATAAATTAGAAGTGGGTACATCATATTAAAAAAAAAAATTAAAAAAAAAAGAGGGAGTATAAGATGGCCAGTTAATTATGATCTGGAAACTTAGGTAATAGACTGTTAAAATCTGTAATTTGGTTTGCATGTTTTGAGGCCTCACCGAGTCACCGTATTATGAGATTTTGTATTTCTATTAGATATTTTCCTTGATATGGAGTATCGAACATTGTCTTTCTTTACCTCTCAGGTGGGCAGCTATTGCTATAACAACTTTAATGATTGAAGGATCAACCATTCCTTTTGCGATAAATGAGGTTAGAGCTGCTTATAAACGTAAGGTGAGTCTATCTGCTTGTAATTTCGAGTGATTGTCCCTTTTTATCCCCCTTTTCTTATCTGTATAATAGCTACTTCTTTTGGATTATCATTGCCCTTATACAATTTCAAAAGCTGTCAAGAGTTTATGCTATGTGATTATGGAGACTTTACAAACTTTATGAAATGGAAGAGCATCTCAGCCTTTTCACATAAAGCATCTGAAAGCTGCTTATATAAACTTAATGTGAATCTCTGTGCGTGGATATTTGAATAATTTATCACCCCCCCCCCCCCCCCTGTTTTCTTCTGTCATTTGTAAAATAGCTAGCTGCTTTAGATTTTCATTGCCACCATAACTTTCATCATCTGTCTAAAGGTTATGCTTTGTTTATGTGTTATTAACAAATAGTACTGTATGGCGGTGCAAACTTTTCTGGGAAAATATTATATTCTTCTGTTTAGCACTTTTTTATCAATTTGTATTCCAATGAATTTGATCCTTTTTTCTTAATGTTTTCTGCTTGATGCAAGGACAGTTGGACAGACATAACCGCTATGTTGAACCTCATCATTTACAGTTTTACACTGTTTATTTTATGATGTTAAATAAAATGGGTTGAAAGTAAGTCACCCATTCTTAATTATCATTGTACTTCCTCTGCTACCCTTCTTTGGTTTCTGGATTATAAGGAAATGTAGGGAGTAAGATGTCGTGTTCTTAGGCCACTTTGTGATCCATCTCTTACTTTTGCATGATGGTCTGATGCCGTCATGTGTGCTATCATTATCGTGATCATGTCAACATATTAAGCTTCTCTTACTTAGTTACTTGTGTTATTGTGATTGGCTTAAACCAAAGTGATGAAATATATTTCAGTCGTGATGCTAGTATGCCAATTCAATGTATATTCATTCCTGTGCAGTTGCTACGTTTGGAGGAGCTGAAAAAGAAATGGCATTTGGTATGAACTTCCCTTATATTGTACCACTAACTAATTGTCTATTAGATTAGATATATCATCTGAAATGAGATACTGGAAGGCAGGTTAACAAAAGATTCGTCCTTGTGTCTTTATATGATGCATGCAATGGAAACTCATATTGCTATCCTGATTTATGTATAGGGTAAGGTTTCCAAATCCGAAATTCTAAAGGAATGGAATGTTATCCGTAATCAGTAAGTAATTTTTTTTAGACTTGCTATCTATGAGATCTAAAAGATCCCCTAATTTGCACAAGCAAATCTTATTGTGTTGGCTGGGTTAGCATCTGATCTACATGTTTTTGGAATGATGAGATGACAGACGTGAAGTTTACCCGAAATCAACTCTGATTCAGAGTTCTATTTCCATAAGCTTTTTCTTTGCTGTAAGATTTCAAACTTTTAACTTATATGCATCTTGCTCTTTTAATTCAAATAGCATTTATTCTAATTTTTATCTCAAACTTCTTTGATGACATATCAGATCTCAAACATGGTTGAGAAGGTTCCATCATTGAGATATGGTGGAGCATTCTGGTTCACTGATCTTACTACTCCAGATAGTTTGTATATTTGTCCAGTTCTGACAGTACTATTATTCTTAGCCCACACTGAGGTGAGGAATTGCTATGCACCTCTTGCTGTTGCTCCTCATATCATCTAATACCTACGTTTTTTTTAGTTGACGCATATTCTTTTTTTGGAAGTTTTTATTTATTTATTTATTTTCAGCTGACCCCACTACAAACTTGATTAAAATCAGCTAAACAGGTCTACCCACTTGCTTTAACAAGAGAATTGGGGGGGGGGGGGGGGGTTAGGGCCTGTTCTCTTACGTTGAAATTCAATTCAGTTCAGTTCAGTTCAGTTCAGCTGAGTTCAGTTCAGTTCAGTTCAGTTCAGTTCAGTTCAATTCAATTTAGTTCAGCTCCTAATTTCCTTCTCTTATAAAATATTCATTTCAGTTCATTTCAGTTCAGTTCAGTTCAGTTCAGTTCAGCTGAGTTCAGTTCAGTTCAGTTCAGCTGAGTTCAGTTCAGTTCAGTTCAGTTCAGCTGAGTTCAGTCAATCGGAACAGGCCCTAATATTTCATTGTTATTTTAACTCACTTTATTCTTGCTTACTACAGTTTAATTAGTGCAAAACTAATATTTCATTGTTATTTTAACTCACTTTATTCTTGCTTACTACAATTTAATTAGTGCAACATGCTGAGAAGCTTGAAAGGACATCCGTCAGCGGGTGACTTTAAGAGATGCTCAAGGACCTTTGCTATTCTTGCAGTGCCCCTTACAATGGATTTTTCTAAGGTATTTCCGATGGCATTCATCAAATGTTGATAAGACTTGTACAAAGTTTTGTAGAGAAATAAGTACAAATAGTTTATCATAGTTGCTTCATCTCATTTCACATGACTGAGATCAGTGTTTGACATGCTCCTCCACGCCACCAAGTCATCCCACTTATTGTTGGCTCATTGGCTGTACTTTGTATATGCTTTTTCTAATGGTGAAGCCTAAATTTTTTATTTCATGGAAGCTGTTTTTTTTTTTCCTGACTTATTATTAGCCAAGGGGGGTTCTTAAAAAGAAAAAAGGGGAACAAAGATTAGAAATGAACATAAAGGAAAGCCAT
This sequence comes from Chenopodium album, assembly GCF_948465745.1. Lineage (NCBI taxonomy): Eukaryota > Viridiplantae > Streptophyta > Magnoliopsida > Caryophyllales > Amaranthaceae > Chenopodium > Chenopodium album. The sequence continues at coordinate 75,871,795 of NC_137840.1, read as the reverse complement.
AGGCTTGTTTCATGAATTGAACCCAAGCATGAAAGCAGCTATGGAGCTTTATCTGGAGTAAAAACCATCACTATAATAGCTTCTCGAATACTTAAAAGAATTGTGCAAAGATACTGTCAAGAAATCTTTTAAGGCAGTCCCTGTCTACCAGTCCCTTCCCATTTCCAATGTGGCTAGCATTACTCTGATGTAAAACCCCACGTTATGTGATTCAGTTCGGGTTCGCATATTGATTCCTCTAAATGCATACCTGTGCTCCCTTGTGTATGAATTTCTGATTTAATTCCCTAATATTGAGGATGACAATATTATTGCAGGCATTCTTCTGTTATTTGATAACCTCCAGGCTGTTTGTGTTGTCATGTGGAGCAGGTGAGTCTTTGACCCTTTTTGTTAAATCTACTATTGCTTCATAGCTTTTTAGCAGTCTATTTGCCACAAATCTTAGCCATCCACGTCCATGAAATGGCCACGATTTGGTTTAGTGTTTGAGCCAGAGTACAAAACTAGTATTCGTGCCTTCTAGATGGAATTACCACAGAAATGGCCACGATTTGGTTTAGTGTTTGAAGTCCAAAGTCCAAACTGCCTGAAAATCTTGCTCCTAGTATTATATATGTTTATTTGAAATTATTATTCCTATCAATTAGGGAAACAAATAGATTTAAGAAGTTTGTTCCTCGTATGCATTTTGTATGTGGATTCTATTTGCTGAAGGTTCACAGCAGCATCATCAGAACGTTGTTCTGGTGTCCACTTTATCCTTAAGAGCTATAGAAACTTCTATAGAATTGTATGCATTGGTTAGAAATTTCAAAGTGTTTTAATAAAGCTGATCATGGTCGCGCTAGGCCCTTTGACAAGAATTGGGCAGGGTCAGAAAACCTAGCTGTCCCTTTTCTAAAAACAATTTATTTGTGTGCTGGTTGCAGAAAATATTACATCATTGATGAGTCACAGCTGTGAATGTCCACATTGTGATAAATTTTCTTTCCTGCAGTTTTAAAGCGCTCAGAAGTGAGAAAGTTCTTGGATCTTCCAAGAGCACCCGCTCCTAAATCTTCTCCTCGTACATCCACCTCACAGTCCCAATCTGAGTCTTCCTCAGATTCAGCAATTCAACAACATAACACGAAAAAGGAACCTAAACAGCCTGATGAGCCATGAAGTTGCACATTTCTCTTATTTCTGTTCAGTACGGGCTAGCAATTGTGAAACAATCAGATAAAAGATCAGATTATCTTGAGGCATAGGTACAGTACTCCAGTCCTGTGTTCAAGTTATAAGGCCTCAGGAGCACATTTCTGTCCAGTACAGGCTAGCTATGAGCCTGTGACTTTGCTTCCATTGCTTTGTACTTCATTGCAGTTGTTTAGAGTTAGACCTGGCATTCCTGACCCGACCCGATTGACCCGACCCGTAACCTGAAGTTGACCCGAAATCATTGACCCGAAAATGACCCGAACTCGAACTAACCCGACCCGACCTGAACCCGACCCGAAATGGAGTTGACCCGAACATGACCCGATGACCCGAAGTGACCCGACTCGAATGACCTGACCTGAAATTGACCCGAAACCCGAACTTGACCCGACCCGAAATGACCCGAAACCCAAAGTGACCCGACCCAATTTTAACCCGAATTGATTGACCCGAATCAACCCGACCCGAATTGACCCGAATAATAAGAGAATAGGATGAAATGGTTAATTACTTGTTTTAAGGCTTCTTTATTTTCTAAGTAATAGGTACTCACAATTTTATTTATTTATTTTTTTTAACGATTTTACTTTATTTTCCAACTATTTTTTTTAAGTGAATTTATTTTGGTGACCTAACACAAACTTGACCCGAATAGACCCGACCCGAGTTGACTCAACCGAAATTGACCCGACTCGAAAATTGACCCGAAAATTGATCCTAAATATTGACCCGACCCGAAAAGACTCGACCCGAATTGACCCGACCCGAACATAACCCGACCCGAACTTGACCTGACCCGAACTTGACCCGAAGTGCTGACCTGAATTTGACCCGAAACCCGAGTCGACCCGACTCGACCCGAACCCGACCCGAACATTTGCTGACCCGAACTTGACCCGACCTGAATTGACCCGACCCGAATGACCTGTTTGCCAGGTCTATTTAGAGTTATGATATTTTGTTATATGTAATAGAAGACCTAACACAATAACACGCAACGTGTAGCACTGTAAAAACGGTTTGACAGTTCGGTTTCGGTTCGGTTTGAAATCGGTTCGGTATTTAATCGGGTCGGTTCGGAATCGGTTTAATTGTCTCACGGGTCGGTTTTGGTTCGGTTTAAATAGTTATCGGTTCGATTCGGTTTCGGTTTATTCTTAAGCGGTTTTAATTCGGTTCGGATTGTAAACAGTCCGAGTAGTAAACGGTTCGGTGCAGACGGGTTGCGGTTTGTTAACGGTGCGGTGTAAATGGTTTTTATCCCGGTTCAAACAGTTTCGGGTTGGAAATGGTTTCGGGTTAGAAATAGTTCGGTTCTTTTTTGGTTCGGTTTATAACTGGTTCGGTTCTTTTTCGGTTCAGTTTTTAACTGGTTCGGTTCTTTTTCGGTTCAGTTTATAACTGGTTCGGTACTTTTTCGGTTCAGTTTATAACTGGTTCGGTTCTTCGATTGTTTAACCACTTTAACGTTATTCATATCGGTTCTATTTCAAGTTTACTAAATTACGGTTCGGGTCGGTTTTCGGTTTCAAAAAATAAATTGTTTATCGAGTTGTTTGGATTCGGGCAGTTAAATGGTTTTGGTTTGAAATTTGATAATACTTGCTAACCTTTTGCGTTCACAAGTTTTATATAAAGTCGCGAATCATTTCATATTTAGGCATCATATTATAAACAAATTCTCATTGATTTTATAAATACATATTATGTTTAGTTTCAAGTTTAGTCATATTGATCTTACTAGTTTATTACGAAGTAGATTATAAGAGTTAGTGTATTAATGTATTATTGTTTTACAATTAGGTTATTATATGCTTCTTATTTAATCATTTATATACTACGCATAGTATCATAATCATGATTTGATGAGTTCTTGTGAAATGGAAATTTGCAATTTGGTAATTCGATACTTGATTAGTCAACAAGACTGATAATTATGACTCGTTTATCATTATATATTTTCATGAAGTTATGAAGATATTACAAAGTGCTTTGATTTGTATAATGAAAGAAAACACTAATGACTTATTAACAAGGTAATATTGATTAGTTCAATCGATCATGTACACATTATTAACACATGGCATCTAACCATCTCATAGTTAAATATTCGTATCATCGTTATTCGTATGTATTAGTACAACGTTATAGACTCATTACTTCATTAGTGATCTTTTTAAATTTATCTATTTATACATTTCATTAATATAACGTTTTTATAATTTTTACGTGTATGAAAATAAAGATATACTAGTAGTCTAGTAGATGTTTTAATACGTGTCTTGGGCACTGATCACGATCAAATGGGGCAAAAAAATACTAAAGAATTGAGGGAATAATATTTTTGTAGATGAATGTACAACACACAAACACACACGGATCACCACTCTCAACCATAGATTAAAAAAATCAATGGTTAGATTCTTTCTCCCACAAGACACACAGATCACCATTCTGAACCATAGATTAAAAAATCAATGGTTAGATTTACATGAAACCTTTTGAAACCCTTTCACTCTCACTCTCACTTTACCACTCTCACTCTATTCTCACGGCCTCACAGTGTCTCTCATATCTCCCTCTCCGTGACATTCATCCTCACGGGCTCACGGCGCCTCTGTCTCCCTCATACATTCATTCACGGCTGCCAGAATACCAAACCTTGAAGCTGTCCTGATCTCCCTCTCTCTCATCGATGTTGTTGCTGCCCTAAATCTCCAAATTCAGGTATGAACTCTCTCTTTCTCGTACTTCTTGCAATGCTGTAGTGTAGAATCTGAGCTAGGATGTAGAATTCAGGTATGAAATTCTTAGTAACATGATTTAACCAATTTATAATGGATTAAGTATACAAAATATATATAACAAATTAAATTGAAGAATTGTATAATTCACATGCAAGCACTCCAATTCTTAACAATCAAACATTAATTTATTTAGGTATAGTAGCTTGTCGATAATATATCATGGTCATTGGCACATGATATTTTTTGTTTCCATCGATTTTAATTGATATTTTTTGTTGGTATGAATTGGGTTTTTTTTTTTTTTTTTTTTAATTATTATTTATATTTTGTATATGTATTTCTTGTAATGCATGGCAATTGAAAATGTAAATTTGGGGATGAATGGATGATAGTAACAGTATATAAAAGATGGCCAAGTTGTTGATTTTATATATACAAATGAATAAATTGACTGAAAGTTTTGAAGAATGGGGTTTTGTTTTTTTAAATAGAAATATGATATGAATAATTGTTTTTATTGTTGGTGTTGTACTTAGAAGCTTTGATTTTTTTTTTTAATAGAAATATGATATGAATACCTCTCAGTGGTACTGTGATTACTTGCTTTAAAATTTGTGGGCTATGTTTATTGTCTTTTTTTAGACATACATTTATACTGGTTTTATATAATAATTTCATTAACATTTCTAAACCAGCTATTCAGGGAAGTTGATGCTTGAGATATATGATGGTCGTGATAATGGGAAATAATTGAGAGCTTATTATCATTAAGAAAAAAAATCTAATACAAAGTTGCCAACTCAACTGTTTAGAAACAAATTGCAGCTTGTCAGAAAGTGAAACTATAACAACATTGTTTTCCCAAAAGAGTTTAACATGCAATGGTATCGATTTCTGTTCTTTGTTGTCATGCCAAACTGGCTGGCCTATGAACTACATGAGAGAATTGCAGGTGCTATATTCTGTCTGGTGATTTGCATTTTACTTCTCGTAATGGAGATACATGCAAATGGAGGAGGCAGCAGTTGTATATGTAATTTGCAATGCTGTGCATATTAGCTCTGTATGACCCTTCTCTTCTTTTTTACGATACTTTATATATGTTCAAGTGACTAGTCTCCTCAGCTGGATGAAAAATCCTTGTGCAATTATGTTATGTGCTGATTGATATTCATGTTCTCTTGGACATTTTTTGCTTTGTAAATTTTTTGTATAATACAGTAGAGCCTTGGTACTTAATATTACAAGATTTTTGTTCATTTGGTTTCATCACCTCAAATGTATACATGACTAGAGGCAGTAGTGTTGCTAATAGTTTGAGGCAGGGCTGAGCCTGCTTGTTTTGCTCTTGTTTGTGAACACTGATTATCCTTAAGACCTTAATGAATGATTTGCCTTGCTATTTAAAAAAAAATATTCTAAGATTTCTAATATTTAATCCATTTAATTATATCCCCATCAAAAAAAAAAAAATTAAAAAAAAAATCCATTTAATTATATTAAAAAGTTTGTAAACGGTTCGATTTAGAAGCGGTTTGGTTCATAAACGGTTCGGTTTATAACCAGTTCGGTTTACAATCAGTTCGGTTTTTAAATGGTTCGGTGCAAACGGGTAGCAGTTTGCTAAAGGTTCGGTGTAAGCGGTTTTTTTGCCAGTTTAAACGGTTTCGGGTTAGATACGGTTCGGTTCTTTTTCGGTTCGGTTATCTTTCAGTTCGGTTTATATTCGGTTTGGTTTGTTAACGGGTTTGGTTCTTATACAGTTTAACATTATTCGGGTCGATTCGGTTTTGGGTTTACTAAAATACAGTTCGGGTCGGTTTTCGGTTTAAAAAAAATCGGTTTTTAATCGGTTCGGTTCTCATTTGGGTCGGTCGGTTTCGGGCAGTTAAACGGTTTCGGTTTGAAATTTGACAACGCTAGCAACGTGTCATGGGAATCCATATAAGTGAACGTATGTAATTGAAGCCGTATTCTGTAAGGGAAGGTAGAAATGCGCAAGTAAACAGTGTATCTTCTAAAAGGCTTCAATCTATTGTACTCCATATTATCGAGATTATAGCATGAATCGGATCCTTGCTCTAACACGATGTCATGAAAATGAAGTAGGTATATTTGCTATATTAATTAATGATATTCCATTATCCTTCGTTCTAATCATTTACTAGTACTTAATATGAATTATGTGCATATGCTTTCTTCTTCTTCCCCATATTTTGACCTAGTGTTTTCTTTACTTGTTGTTTATTGGTTTGGTGTTACAGTAGTTAGCAATATTAGCTTGCATTGTCTAGACGTGTTTTAAATAATATAGAGTACATTTTAATCTCTTAAGATTTCAGTGGGACAAATATTAAGAACAAAGTGAGTATTTTACAAAAGCTAATCCCAATACACAACTCAAACACTAAGGGCTGACAACCAGTATGCTTAAACTACTATGTATCATTGAAAAAGAATGAAAACTAAAAATTCCATTAAATCCCTATTCATTCTTCTTTTAAAAATTTGGATTCTTGTAAATAGTATTTAAACACTTATGTAGACATCTTTATAAGTGTGTTATGGTTTCAAACCACCTTATGACTTATATGACCACAAGAGTCCCCCAGACATTTAGTTCATTTATTTTTTGAAAAAATGTCAAAAACTAATCCGAAATCGTGTATTATACCTACCCACCCCAGTCTAATGTCCTCTCGAAAATCGGATACCTTTTTGTTTTCACTTCTCCCATTTCTTGCGTCTGTCTCGAGGCGCTGCAAGCGTTTTTCGTTTTTGAAATGGTAAGTAGCAGTCAGAGGGTGCGTCAATTTTAGACAATTTTTCACTATTTTAGACTCGGAAACAAAAATTCCCGAGATGCTTCCCATGGACCCTAATACACCTCGGGAGTCCATTTGGGTGAGTAAAACCATCCAATATGCCTTCAAAATGTCAATTTACTCGTTTATACCTTGTACCGATTTTATAAAACTCGAGGCTACCACGAACATTTATAACATCATATAATGATCATATATGGTTCCAAACGACATTATATGACCCTGGAATGTATCCCTTGGTATCTCGAGACTTTTCGACAATGGGTCTCGAAACCTCCGAAATTGGCCAAAAAGCGTGTATTATAGCCTTCAATTTTGTCAATTTTCGACTTTTTTTTGACCCAGAAACAAAAATTACCGAAAAGCTATCTATAGACCCTAATACCCTCCGAGAGTTCAATTGAGTGGGTGGAACCATCCAATTTGCCTTTAAGCATAATTTACTCGTTTTTGTACACACTTCTTGTATTTGCTATAAGCTTTCACGAGGCCTTTATTATTCGTCACCTTTTTTTTTTTGAACTCTTAAAAATACATCGTGGATATCTATTATTCTCAAAAATATTATTATTATTATTATTATTATTATTATTATTATTATTATTATTATTATTATTTTTCAAACAAAATACGAAGTACTCCGTATTAAATTTGTTTGGGAGAGAGTTTCCTCAAATTCTTACTTTGTACAAGTTAGCAAATGTTATTTTAGGGACAAAATTGTAAAAGTTCACCTTTAAACGGAGATCATAAGCCCTTGTCAACTCTGAGCAAAGGAATGAATTCATCAGCCACACTTGCTCGGTTCTCATTCTAGCGATTCCCGTCAACAATGTCGGAAGTGATTATTGTTTTGATGCTAGGGTTTTGACTTTTGATCGTTCTTCCCATTGTTTAGTTTCATTCAGGTTATTCTTTGCTTAATTATTTATGACTGATTTTTTTGATTTTTATCATGCTCAATTTATGTCTGTATTTCCAAATTGCATTTTCAAGTTAGCAATTAGGTTTATGATAATGCGAATTGTTTTGAAGATGATTGTACTAACTTACTCACTTCCATTTCTGTTCAATTTAGTTGCTGCCTCTGTGCATTAATCCATGTGGGAAATTAGGGTTTGTGTTGTTTTTCTGTATTTTAAGCTGTCTTTTTTGGTGGTGTAGTTTAGATGATTGGTTTCTTGATTGCTTTCTTTAAGGAAAATCAATCAAAATCATGTATGTATTGTGAATTGCAGCTGTTTCTTTGAACAATTATACCAAAGTCGGGTTTTGGGTGTTGTATTTGTCTTGTGTTGGGGTACCTTATCTAATTCCTCCTCTAAATATTCAGATGGCTTGCCGATTGATGTTGAAAAGACAGGGCACTCTCTTGCGGAGATGGTACCACCCGTCATTGAGCCACATTGTTCATCGCGATCATGAAAGTGATGAGAATTTTCAATCGCCGTGTCCAAGTCAACCTGGATATGGAATTAGCGATATTGTTATGTCACAGATTCATACTAGAAATAACATAGGTGGTAATGGGGGTTTCGGATCACTTTGTGGGCAGAAGAAATGTTTGCCTGCTTTTCTTTTCCCAGCAGCAGCTGGGATTGGACCGTCATTGCCTAGATACATGTCAAGTGCAACTACAGAAGGCTCTGACAAAGTTGACAATCTTGGTGACATTGCCCACATTTTTACTGATGAAACTGTGGAAGCAGTTTCTTCAGTAGCTCCTGCCGTTAATGAGGTGGCTGTTGCAGCTGCTGATTCCGCCTTCCCAGTTGCTGCACTGCAACACTTGATTGATGCTGTTCATTCATTTACTGGATTGAATTGGTATACCCTCCTTTTGCTATGTTATTTTAGTTTCTATTTAATCGGTTCCTTGACTTTTGTCTGTGATAAGATTGGAATAAAGAGGGAAAGGTGGTGAGATGGGAAGTTCCATTTTTTACGGTGGAGAGCTAGCATGGAAGGAGAGATCCTTTTGACTAATATCAGTATATGCTCTTGCATATCTAAAAGTGGGCAAGGAATTGAGATGGAAACTTGCCTTTTTTTTTGGCAGAGGGCTGGAGTGGAAGGAGGATATCCTTGAGACCTTGACAATTGTATTGAGATAGAATCTCCTATTCTTATTGCTGGACAATAATCTGAATAGAGGATATCTCTTGACTTTTTCTATTAGGTTATGCTAGTGTTTTTCTTTCTTTTATGACTAGAACTATAAAGGTGTTTTGTTGAGGGGTTGGGGGGTATGAAGTCTAAACCTTTGGTCTGGAAGCAATAGAAAATATATGAAAGGCGGAAGCATAAAAAATAGCTGACAAAGAAGGATTGGATGAGAAGTCCTTAAAGGCTTAAATTCTAGTAAGTAATATGTGATCTAGATCGGTCATTGTGAGGCCTCACCATATTATCGAATTCGCTGTATTTTAGTCCGATTTTGTCCTGGATTTCATATTTTAGCTCTCTTTATCTTCCAGGTGGGCAGCTATTGCTGTAACAACTATTTTAATTCGAGGAGCAACATTGCCTTTACTCATCAGTCAACTCAAAGCTACTTATAAACTCAATGTGAGTCTTTGTGCTTGAATATTTGAGTAACCACTCCTTGTTTCTTCTCTTATCAGTAATATAGCTATTCATATTGGATATGTTACATTCTTTGGATATCATTGTTATTTGTTACCACTGACCCGCTGTTGATTAAAAAAATCTGTTTTGTACAACTGTATTCTTATCTTAGTGTGGTCTGTTTGATTGTAATGTCTAATAATAAGAAAAGTGCAGTGTAATTGACATTGTTTGCTAGTTGCCATTTCACAATTAGATTTTATACTTCTAATGCTATTTGTTTCCCTTTTAATTTTTTTTTAGTTGTATGTGTGTGCGTGTGCGTGTGTGCGTGTGCGTGGTGGTTTGGAGAGAGGGGGGGGGGGGTTGCAGCTGCTAAATGTACTAAAAAAGAGGTAATGTTGTTAGGCGTTGTGACCCATCTCTTACATTTGCATGATGAAGGTCTGATGCATGCAATCCTTAATGTTTTCATGCTAACTTGCTCTGTGTTAGATTTGTATTTTATATATTCTAATATGCCATTTTGATGCAATTCATTCCTGTGTAGTTGATAAGACCACGGTTGGAGGAGATAAAACAGACGGTGCAAGCTTCGGTATGAACTCCCCACCTGATGTTCGCGTATTAGGTTAGATTTATTTATTCTTAGATAAAAATTTTGAGGCTTACCAATATTCATGTTTATGCCTTTTTTTCATTTCATATTAGTTGTTTGATAGGTGTTAACTATTTATCCTGATTTATATTTTTCAGGGTATGGATCCTGTTGCTGTTGCTGAAGGCCAAAAGGAAATGAATGCTTTGCTAAAACAGTAAGTGATTATATTTTTCAAGGTATGGATCCTGTTCTTGGACATCTCAGTATCTCACTGTCCGAGAGATCCACTAATTTGCATAAGTTAGTCTTGCTGTGTTGGCTGAAAATGCTGGACACATGTTAGTGTCTAATTTTCTTCGTTGCGGATCGATGACAGATATGGAGCTAGCCCACTCACTCCATTGAAAGGACTTCTAATTCAAGGCCCTATCTTCATCAGCTTTTTCTTAGCTGTAAGATTTTATTCCTGTAAGCATCTCAAATCTTTTGATTTTAATAGTACTATTCTAATTTTCATCTCAAAACTCTGTATTTATGTATCAGATCTCAAACATGGTTGAGAAGGTTCCATCAATGAAATCTGGTGGAGCGCTCTGGTTCACAGATCTCACTACTCCAGATAATCTGTTTATTTTTCCAGTTCTAGCATCACTATCATTCTTGGTCCTTGTAGAGGTAAGGAGTTTCGATGTACTTCTGAGCACCTCTTACCGTTGCATTCCTTATCTTCTTCTATTTATAATTCTCTGTCTTATTTGTTGTCTCTTTCTTATCGTCCTGGAGGGTGCTGTTACTAACATTTTATTGCTGTTTCACTAACCTTAGTACAACATGCAAGAAGGCTTTGAAGGTAATCCCAACTCTGATAAAATGAAGAAGGTCTCAAGGATCTTTGCTATTCTTGCAGTGCCATTTACAATGGGTTTTCCTAAGGTATGCCAACATTTCCAGGTTTACAAAAATTGCAGAAAAAAGGGTTTATCCTATTAGTAATTTCTTGTCAGTTCTTAAAAATGGTTTTCTGTGATATCTAGAGGTGTCAATCTAGGTAAACGGGTCGGGTTTGGGTTGGGTAAGAGTGGGTCGGGTCAACTCAGGCCGGGTCAATTCAAATTAATTCCATAACCTATGCGGGTCAGGTTTGGGTTGGGTCATGCTTGAGTCGGGTCACTTCGGGTCATACTTCTTATCGGATTTGGGTCGGGTTAATAACAAGTCGGGTGAACAATAGGTCGAGTTTAATTCGGGTTTTCAGGGTTAAAACGGGTTGGGGTAATTTTCGGGTTCGAGTCGGGTTCGGTTCAAGTCTATAATTTGCGGGTTAGAATCAGGTCGGGTCATTTTTGGGTTTGAGTCGGGTTCGGTTCAAGTCAATAATTTGCGGATTATAATTAGGTCGGGTCATTTTCAAGTCGGGTCATTCTCGGATTCAAGTCGGGTTCGGTTCAAAATAATTTGCGGGTTATAATCACATTAAGTCATTTTCAAGTCGGGTCATTCTCGGATTTAGGTCGGATTATGTTCAAGTCAATAATTTGCAGGTTACAATCAGGTCGGGTCATTTCCAAGTCAGGTTATATTCGGGTTCAACTAACTATAAATAGATAATTATCATTTTTATCAAGCTAATTATTTCCTTTGACTATAATATATATGACAATATAATAGAGAACTATTGTCTATAATTTAGGAAGATAATTAACTCCTTTGAATATACAACAAATATATACTATATTTAACTCTTAAATTTGAGGATGATGCTCCTTTCTTTTGCTGGCTTGGACCGACTTGGTTTTCCTAGACAAAATGCTTTGATCAACAATAATAAGGTGGTCTAAATTACATTTAAGGTGATTTGAAAACATATCAGGAACAATTTGGGTTGAATTTAGGTCGGGTCAATAACAAGTTGTCTTAATTTCGAGTCGGGTTAGTAACAGACCGAGTTGAATTTTTGGATCGGGTTTGTAACAGGTTGAGTTAAATTCTTTTTTTATTTTTTTGAAAGACCCCGTAGGATGGGATAGATTATATTGCTATATCACTCAACGAAACATCCAAGATACAACCGGGGATTACATCATTCCACACTCTCAAACCAACATGCCATGGTTGAAAATGGGCAACAAAATGAGCTTCTTTATTACCCCCCTCTTAACAAAAGACCAAGTGATACTAGCAAAATTAGAGCAAAAATCTAATATATCATCAATAATTAAATGAACGGAGTTAGAACCTCTAACACGCTTGCGAAGAGCTTCAATAACTCCCAGGCAATCACTCTCAATCACCACATTGCTCAGCCCTTTCTCCTTCGCCAACTCAAGACCCAGCAAGATAGCTTTGCTCTCTGCTACATTTGCTTCCCACGAGTCCTGCACCTGAGACACCGCAGCCCATCTGACTGTGCCAGCTTCATCCCTACAAACTACACCCAAACCCGTACCTACATCCCCCAAGCAACCGGCATCAACATTAATCTTAAGCACACCTTCAGCAGGAGCACTCCAAACAGATGCATGAACCACCCCACCAACAGAACCATTCGAACCAATCTGCTGCCAGCAGCCCGAGCTTCATCACTAACCTTCAGAGCATAATTCACAATCTGCTCAACCTTAGGATTCTCACCTTCCAATACCAACTTGTTCCTAGCAGTCCACACAGCCCAACAACACAGCCCAACAGAGAGTAATAATATTTCCAACATCCTCTTCCTCCATCGAGCTAAAGCAATACTCCCACCAATCCTTAAGATTGCAAAAATCACGAGAAACAACATGCTCGTATGTTGTGCAGCTCCAAATAGCCCTGGCCACATGACACTCCTTCAAAGCATGAAGGACTGTCTCATCCTCCCTGCAACATATACCACAAATAGCCCCATAGGTTTGAATTTTATGATTAATGCAGCTTCTCGTAGGGATAGCATTCTGACAAGCTCTCCAAGCGAATACCTTAATGCGTGGCAATACATCAAGGCCCCAAATCTTCGACCAAAAGTTACGGGCATTGGATGGAGCTTCCTCACCACGATGCCATTCATCATTAAATAATGCTTTATAAGCCGATCTCACCGAATAGCAACCGTCTTTTTCCAAGTCCCAACAATAACTATCGCTTGGTAATCTCTTACTAATGGGGATGCTTAGGACTCTATCTCTTTCGAAAGGCAGAAGCATCTCAGAAAGCCGATCCACCTTCCAGCACTTAGCACTTTGCTTGTTGATCAATGAGCTCAGTAACTTTTAAATCAGCAGCATTACTACCCCTGGGCGAAATAATCTTTCTAGTCTGAGTGTTAGGAACCCAAAAGTCAGACCAGAAATTAATGTTTTCTCCATTGCCCACCCTCCATCTCATACCCCTATTAACCACCCATTTTGCCTCCCAAATTCCCCGCCAAGTGTAACTTGGGTTCGAACCCAAATCAGCCGCAAGATAAGATGAATTTGGGTAGTACTTGCTACGAAGAACACGTTCCAACAAGCTGCTAGACTGAGTCACCTACCGCCACGCTTGTTTCCCTAGAAGAGCCCAATTGAACAACTTGAAATCACGAAAACCCAAACCCCCTTCTTTCTTCGATCAACACAATTTCTTCCAAGCTAACCAATGCACCTTCCTCTCTCCTTGTTTTTTACCCCACCAAAATTGTGCTACCAAGGATTTCAATTCATCACAAAACGAAGCTGGAAACTTGAACACGCTCATCGCATAGGTAGGGAGAGATTGGGCCACTGTCTTTATCATAACCTCCCTACCCGCTTTTGAAAGTACCATCCCTTTCCACCCTTGGAGTTTTTTCCACAATTTTTCCTTAACCCCCTTAGTGATAACCTTCTTCAAACGCCCCACCACCGTAGGAAGCCCAAGGTAGCGATCATGAATATCGACCACCCCAACACCACACCTATTAGCCAACTCTTGTCGCTTGCCCTCTCCTACTCCCTTACTAAAAGAAATAGTCGTCTTATCAAAGTTAATTTTTTGACCCGACGACTTCTCATAAACCTCCAACACATCATTAATAGCCTCCAAATCTTGAATATTTGCTCTCGAGAAAATAATGCAATCATCCGCAAACAACAAATGACTAACATCCGGTGCCGATGGAGCAATCTTAATTCCATGAAGAGTACCACATTCCTCCGCCCTCCTAAGAAGGTGAGAAAAAAATATCCGCACACAAAATGAATAGATAAGGGGAAAGAGGGTCTCCCTGTCGAATCCCTCTGCCCGGAAGAACAAAAGCATCAGACGGTTTGCCATTAATCAACATCGAGAATGACACAGAACGAACAAAATTCATCACACACCTACTCCAACTCTGATTAAAGCCAAACTTATTCAGAACTGCTTCTAAAAAATCTCATTCAATCCTATCATAAGCCTTCGACATATCTAATTTCATTGCCATGCAACCCTCCTTAGAGTTCAGATTTTTCATATGATGAAACAACTCGAAAGCGACTAAAATATTATGTAATCAATCTTCCCGGAGTAAAAGCACTTTGATTAACAGAAATAATTTTATCAAGGAACACTTTTACTCTATTAGCAAGAACTTTCGAGACCAACTTATAGATCACATTGCACAACGAAATAGGCCTAAAATCCGACATTTGATTAACATTGTTTTTTTTCGGAATTAGAGCAATAAAAGTCTTATTAAGGAACTCAGGAATAGGAATAGGCTCACCCTGGAGAATAGCAAGCACCGAACTAGTAACCGACGGACCAACAATGTGCCAATAGGTTTGAAAAAATAAAGGACACATTCCATGGGGCTTTGATAGGATGCATTTGATCAAGGGCAAATTTCACCTCCTCCTCAGAGTACGGTCTTCTCAAAATAGCATTCATATCATCCGTTACTCTACTCCGAAAGTCTTGCAAAGCAAAATCAATTAAAGAGGGGTTAGAAGAAGAAAATAAATTTGTAAAATAATCCACCGCTATTCGTCCAATCTCCTTATTCCCGGACTTAATATCCAAAAGAAAATAAATTTGTAAAATAATCCACCGCTATTCGTCCAATCTCCTCATTCCCGGACTTAATATCCCCATTAGAGTCCTTCAAAGAACGAATTGTATTTTTCCTCTTCCTGCCCGAAGCTCTCTGATGAAAAAACTTTGTATTGCGGTCTCCCTCCACGAGCCATGTCACCCTTGATCTTTGTCTCCAGTAAGTTTCTTCATGTTTTATCAAGCCTTCAATATCACGCAAAAGCTGCCTTCGCTGCTCCAATTGGGACGCTGAAAGTCCCCCTTAATTTAATTTCTGCAGTTTCTTGCTCTTCTTCTTAAGTTCACGAACAGTAGCACCAAACTTGTTTGAGCTCCATTCTTTTAAATTTGCAGCGCACATAGATAGCTTAGAGTCCAAACTAAAGCCTCCAACCCAAGCACTCTCCACCACACTCGCACACCCTTCATCTTGCTGCCAAAATTGCTCAAAACGCAACGGTTTTTCCCAAGAGAAAAGGAAGGCTGCTGGTATAATGGGTGCATGGTCCGACCATTCTCGATCAATATGAATCACGTGAGATTCGGGAATGAACGCAAACCAAGAATCATTACTCAACGCCCTATCCAAGCGACATTGAGTATTTTCATGCTCCTCCCTCCCGTTATCATAGGTAAAAGCATAACCCGAATAAGCTATACTTCGAAGCCCACAATAATCAACCGTCGCTCTAAAATTTGCCATTTGTCACTCCGCCCTATCATTACACCATTCTTTTCCGAAGCAAATAAAATCTCATTAAAATCACCAATACACACCCAAGGAAGTTGGGATTGGGAATGAAGATCACGAAGCAAAGACCAAGATAACTGTCTATTACCCACCTCCGGCCATCCATAAAACCCGGTCAATCTCCACACTTCTTCTCCCAAACCACCTCTAATTTCAACATCAATATGGTGAAGAGACATAGAACGTAAGTGAACATCCACCCCTTTCTTCCAAAGTAAAACTAAGCCACCCGAACGACCTCTAGAATCTACAGACAAACCATCAAACTCACCCAAATTTTCATGCACTCTTCGAAACTCCACACTACTCAATTTCGTCTCCGATAAGAATATCAAAGACGGGGCCTCTCTCCGAATTAAATCACGGAGATTACTGCCGAACCCTCTAAAGTTGAGGCTCAAAATGCTCATTGGGCTCGGTGGGGTTGCTCCATGTCAACCCCCGCCAATCGCCAACCATCTTCAGTAACGAGCTTCTTATTATTCCCTTCTAGCACCACATTATCCTCAATATCCCTACTTCTTTTTCTTTCATCCTTATTCACCTCAAACTTCCATATCATTACCTTCCCCATTGCCTACTCCCCTAGGGACCCTCCTTCTCTTTTTTCCTACCTCCTTTCCCACAACATTGCCCTTACCAACAGCAAAAACAATAGGACCAGCCCCCGTAAGGTACTGCTAGTGAACACCCCCACTTCCCTCCGCATCAGACCCCGAGTTAGCAATAAGCGTAGCCCCGCCAAAGTGTAACTCTCCCTCCTCCCTCACCTCCTCCCCCTCCTTCTCACAGCCCACTACCTCCTCCGAGTCCTCAAGACCCTCACACTTTTCGCCCTCCTCATTTTCCTTCAGCACAAAAAGTTTTTTCCTAGCCACCATAACCGCATCCATCTCTTTAACTCCTTCATAAGCCCTTTGCGTGGAGAAGCTTTAAGCCATCTTCCCCAACCCAAATGTTTTTTCTTCGACTCCTTCGAGACCATATCACAATCTTTTTAAGCATGTCCAATAACTCCACACGCAAAACAGAAGAACGGTAATCTTTCATAGGTTAAATTCTAGTCGAGTTAGGAACGGGTCGGGTAGAATTCACGTCAGGTTAGTAATAAGTCGGGTTTAATACGGGTTTTGACGGGTCAAAACAGGTTTGGGTCAATTTCGGTTCAAGTCGGGTTCGGTGCAAGTAAATTAAATTAGCCGTTGTAAACCGGTAAATCAATGCAAGTTGTAATCCGGTAAATTGGCCGTTTAAAAACAAATTGGATGGTTCCACATACCCAATTGGACTCCCAGAGGGTATTAGGGACCATGATAAAAATTTAGGCAATTTTTATTTCCGGCCGAAAAAAAGTCAAAAAATTCCAAAATTGAAGGCTAATATCCACGCTTTTTATGAAATTTTGGAGATTTCAAGGCCCGGTGTCAAAAAGTCTTGAAATTCTACAGGATACATCTCGGGGTCATATAATGCCGTTTGGAACCGTATATGATCATTATTTGTTGTCATAAATGTTCGTGGTAGGCTTGAGTTATGTAAACCGGTAAATTGGTCTTTTAATGACAAATTGGATGGTTCCACCCACCCAATGGGACTCCCGAACAGTATTAGAGATCATGGTAAACATTTCGGCAATTTTTATTTCTGGGTGAATAAAAGTCAAAAAAATTCCAAAATTGAAGGGTTATATCCACGATATTTGAGAAATTTTGGAGGTTTTGGGGCACGGTGTCGAAAAGCCTTTGAGATTTTAAGGAATACATCTCGGGGTCATATAATGATGTTATGAACCGCATATGATCATCATATTTTGTCATAAATGTTCGGGGTAGGCTTGAGTTAAAGAAATTATTGCAAGTTGTAAATCGGTAAATTGGCTGTTTTATGGCAAATTGGATGGTTCCACCCACCCAATTGGACTCCCGGAGGATATTACTGATCATGGTAAACATTTCGGAAATTTTTATTTTTAGGCGAAAAAAATTCGATAAATTCCAAAATTGAAGGCTAATATCCATGTTTTTTGAGAAATTTCGAAGGTTTTGAGGCCCGGTGTCGAAAAACCTTGAAAATTTAAGGGATACATCTCGGAGTCATATAATGCCGTTTGGAATCATATATAATACTCCCTCTGTCCCAGTTTACTTGCAACATTTTGACTGGACACGCTTATCGATGCACATGTTTGACCGTTGATATCTTTTATTATATATTTATATAAGTTATAAAAAGTTTATATTAAGAAATTATACATTAAAATAGACCCAACAACATCTTACATGATTACATTGACTTTCATATACTAGTTAAAAAAGATGGTCAAAGGGAGATGTATGAATAGTGCAAAAAGTCAAACCGTTGCGAGTAATTTGGGACGGAGGGAGTAATTATATGTTGTCATAAATACTCGTGGTAGGCTTGAGTTAATGAAATCGGTACAAATTGTAAACCGGTAAATTGGCCGTTTAAAGGAAAATTGGATGGTTCCATCCACCCAATTTGACTCCCGGAGGGTATTAGGGGCCATGATAAACATTTCATTTTTATTTTCAGGCAAAAAAAAGTCAAAAAATTCATAAATTGAAGGTTAATATCCACCTTATTGAGAAGTTTTGGATTCTTCGGAGCCCGGTGTCTAAAAGTTTTGAAATTCTAGGGAATACATCCCGGGGTCATATAATGTCGTTTGGAACCATGTGTAATCATTATTTGTTGTCATAAATGTTCGTGGTAAGCTTGAATTAATGAAATCGATGCAAGTTGTAAACCGGCAAATTGGTCGTTTAAAGGCAAATTGGATGATTCTACCCATCGAATTGGACTCATGGAGGGTATTAGGGACCATGGTAAACATTTCGGCAATTTTTATTTCCGGTCGAAAAAAAGTCAAAAAAATTCCAAAATTGAAGGCTAATATTCACCTTTTTTGAGAAATTTCGAAGGTTTCGAGGCTTGGTGTAGAAAAGTCTTGATATTTTAGTGGATACATCTTGGGGTCATATACTGCCGTTTGGAACCATATATGATCATTATATGTTGTCATAAATGTTTGTAGTAGGCTTGAATTAATGAAATCGGTGCAAGTTGTAAGCCGATATATTGTCCGTTTAAAGGTAAATTGGATAGTTAACCCACCTAATTGGATGCCCGGAGGGTATTAGGGATCATGGTAAACATTTCGGAAATTTTTATTGCCGGGCGGAAATAAGTAAAAAAATTCCAAAATTGAAAGCTAATATCCACGCTTTTTGAGTAATTTTGGAGGTTTCGGGGCCCAGTGTCTAAAATCTTAAGATTTTAAGGGATACATCTCGGGGTGAACATATAATGTCGTTTAGAACCATATATGATCATTATATGTTGTCATAAATGTTCGTGGTAGGCTTGAGTTAATAAAATCGATGAAGTTGTGAATCGGTAAATTGGTCGTTTAAAGGCAAATTGGATATTTCTACCCTCCCAATTTGACTCCCGAATAGTATTAGGAAACATGGTAAACATTTCAGCAATTTTTATTTCTAGATGAAAAAAAGCCAAAAAATGCCAAAATTGAAGACTAATCTACGCATTTTGCGAAATTTTCAAGGTTTTGGAGCTCGGTGTCGAAGTCTTGAAATTATAGGGAATAAATCTCGGGGTCATATAATGCTGTTTGGTACCATATGTGATCATTATTTGTTGTCATAAATATTCGTGGTAGGCTTGAATTAATGAAATCGGTGTGTAATGGAACGGGTCAACGGGGTCAAGGAACCACATCAACCACCACTGTTGGTGTATGCTAGGCGCGCAAAACAGGACAGCAGGGTCAAAGGTGGGAAAGAACAATTTGCAAGATGACAAAGCTAATTAAAGGGGAATTAAGGAAAGCAAGCAAGTTATTTCAACAATGTCTTTTTATGGTTTTTCCATTCTCGGCTAAGTTAGTCACATGTATTCCTTAAGCTTGAGTATAAGTAATGTAATCACTTCTTTAGAAAAGGTATCCAGAAATCAGTGAGGAAACACAATAGAGAGTAGCCTAAAGCTACTAAGAGATTCAAAACCTCAAGTTATGGTTATCCCTTTGTGATTCCATTTCCGTTCAATCAAATACATCAAGCTTTCCCCTAATTATTGTTCTTTGCGTTTAATTACAAGTAGTAGACATTAATCTATAACACGGTGCAAGTTGTAAATCGGTAAATTGGCCGTTTAAAGGCAAATTGGACGGTTCCACCTACATAATTGGACTCCCGGCCCGGAGGGTATTAGGGAACATGGTAAACATTTCAGAATTTTTTTTATTTCCTAGCGAAAAAAGTCGAAAAATTCAAAAATTGAAGGCTAATATCTACGCTTTTCGGGGCCCCGGTGTCTAAAAGTCTTTAAATTTTAGGGAATACATCTCATGGTCATATAATGTCGTTTGAACTAGGGGTGAGCAAAAATTTAGGGTACCCTGATATGGAACCGGAACCTGTTCGGAACCGCAGGTTCCAAACCCAGAACCTGTTGATCAGGTTCCGATTCTGGGTAATAAAATTAGGAACATGTTGCAACAGGTTCCGGTTCCGGGTAATAAAATTTTAGATCTAGAACCTGTAGGGTACCCTGTTAATACAGATTTCCTATAGGGTACATGAAACCGGAACCTATATGGTATTAAGAATTCTAGACAATTAGTGTTGGTTTATTATATTTGAAGTACTATACTAAAGTTGTAAGCTTTTATTATGATCATCTATTTTAAAAAAAAATTAATTTGTCACAATTTATCAAGTAACTATTAAACTTACTTTGACAAACAGGGTACCCTGTTTAGGAACCGGAACCTGCAAGTTCCGGTTCTCAATTCTTAGGAAGCTGTTGCAACAGGTTCCGGTCCCGGTTCCTAGTTTTAGGAACCTGTTGCAACAGGTTCCGGTTCCGGGTCCTGATATTTTTACAGGGTACCCTGCTACGCTCACCCCTAGTTTGAACCCATATATGATCATTATTTGTTGTCATAAATGTCCATGATAGGCTTGAGTTAATGATATCGGTGCAAGTTGTTAACCGGTAAATTTGTCGTTTAAAGGCAAATTGGATAGTACCACCCAGTCAATTGGACTCCCGGAGAATGTTAGGGACCATGGTAAAAATTTCGGCAATTTTTATTTTCGGGTGAAAAAAATCAAAAAAATTCCATAATTAAAGGCTAATATCCACGTTTTTTGAAAAATTTGGAGGTTTCGGGTAGAGCTGTCAATTCGGGTAAACGGGTCGGGTTTGGGTCGGGTCAGCTCGGGTCGGGTCAATTCGGATTAATTCCATAACCTATACGGTTTGGGTTTGGTCATGCTTGAGTTGGGTCACGTCGGGTCATACTTCTTATTGAGTTTGGGTCGGGTTAATAATAACAGGTCGGGTTACATTCGGGTCGGATGAACAATAGGTCGGGTTTAATTCGGGTTAGGGTAATTCTCGGGTTCGAGTCTGGTTCGGTTCAAGTCAATAATTTGCGAATTAGAATCACGTCAGGTCATTCTTGGGTTTGAGTCGGATTCGGTTCAAGTTAATAATTTGCAGGTTATAATTAGGTCGGGTCGTTTTCAAGTCGGGTCATTCTCGAGTTCAAGGCGGGTTCGGTTCAAGTCAATAATTTGCGGGTTATTATCAGGTTTGGTCATTTCCATGTCGGGTCATTCTCGAATTCAAGTCGGGTTATGTTCAAGTCAATAATTTGCAGGTTACAATCAGGTCGGGTCATTTTCAAGTCAGGTCATATTCGGGTTCAACTAAATATAAATAGATAATTATCATTTTTATCAAGCTAATTATTTTCTTTGACTATAATATATATGACAATATACTAGAGAACTATAGTCTTTAATTTAGGAAGATAATATCTTCTTTGACCATACAACAAATATATTTATATTTAACTTTTAAATTTGAGGATGATGCTCCTTTCTTTTGCTGGCCTGGACCGATTTGGTCTTCCTAGACAAAATGTTTTGATCAACAAGGTGGTCTAAATACATTTAAGGTGATTTGAAATCGGGTCAGGAACAATTTGGGTTGAATTTAGGTTGGGTCAATAACAAGTCGTGTTTATTTCGAGTCGGGTTAGTAACAGATCGGGTTGAATTTTTTGGTCGGGTTAGTAATAGGTCTGTAAAATTAGGGTCACGTCAGGTCAATAACAATTCGGGTTGAATTTGGGTCAGGTCAATAACAAGTCGGGTTTGTAACAGGTTGGGTTAAATTCGGGTCAGTTTAGGAACAGGTCGGGTTGGATTCAGGTCAGGTTAGTAACAAGTCGGGTTAAATTCGGGTTAAAACGGGTTTGGGTCAATTTTAGTTTAAGTCTGGTTCGATTAAGGTCAATAATTTACGGGTTACATTCGGGTCGGGTCACCTCCAGATTAGTTCATGTTCGGGTTCGGGTCTCACATGCTCAGGTCTAGGGTTGGTTTCAGGTCGGGTTTGGGTCACCATTTTTGGTTCAGATGGGTCGGTTAATAATCAGTTTTGAGTCGGTATTTCGGGTATAGGCAAAGGGTAGGAAGAAAAAAGCGGATAAAATGAAAAGAAGAAATAAAAAAGCCAGACTTTTGTTGAAAGGCGTGGACAGATTACAACTTCACAAGCACATAGACAAGAGTGGAGGAGTAATTATTCTACTGTGCCCCTTTTACTTTCTAGTTTCTCCAGTGAGGCTAGAATTATTCTGATGTAATGACCCCGTGTTGTTTGCATTCATTTAGCTTATTGATGTCTACTGATTCATAAATGTGCAGCTTTTTGGATGTATGCCTGATTTGATTTCTAATGTTGAGAAAGCCAGTTTTATTTATTTATTTATTTATTTATTTATTATTGCAGGCACTCTTTTGTTATTGGATAACCTCCAACCTGTTTTCGATGTCATATGGATTAGGTGAATATTTGACCATTTAATTTGTTGGTTTTCTGGTCTATTATGTAGAATTAGTATCTACAGTGATGGACAAATTATGATTTTTCTCAGTTTTATTTTTGCGTGTTCAGTAGTATGGCAGTCCTTTTACCATGAGTCTCAGTCATCCATACCCCTTATAATGCATATTGAGGTGCTTTTCTGACAAATAACAAAATTAAGCACCTGGGATTTTGGGATGTTTGAGTCTGCATCCATTATACAATGTTAAGTATTCTTGCCATCCACTTGTATGATCATGGACAAGAGATAGCCTTTGGTTTATCATGACCACCTAAAAGTTTATTGCAGTGTTTGTATCCACTTTGGCCTTAAAGCTCTATAGAGAATTCTGGAAAATTGTTTGCTTTGGTAGGAATTCTTGAAGTAATTTTATCTTCGAAAACCTTTTTATAATCCCATTCTAGAACAGCATCTGGCAAGTTAGCTGGGCTGTTCTGCAAGATTTCACTTTTCTCATTAAGAATTGAAGATGTGGGTTTCACATTGTGAATTTTGTGATAATTTTTCTTTCTTGCAGCTATTAGGCATCCAGAAGTGAGAAAGTTCTTGGATCTAACCGAAGCACGCTTCTCTCCACCTAGTACACCCACATCACAGTCCCAGTCAGAATTCCCATCAGTTTCAGCAACCCAACAACAAGACACTCCATCGGAATCTAAGCCCTCTAAGACATCAAAAGTTGCTGACAGAAGGACATCTTCACATGCACTTATGAAACAAAGGATCAGATATCTTGAAGAACAACTAAAGGGAAACAAGGGAAGGAAGAAAAAGAAGCAGTAGTAAATTGTACCCTATTATACTACAGAAGCCTCAACTGTTTTTGTTGTCAGGTTTTTCATTCTATCAGAATCTAGTTGAATATCTTTGTAAGCAACATTACAGCACAACATTGTCGTTGAAGCCCTTGCTCTAATTCCATGTTAAGAACATTATCGGCTTAATCAATTTTGTACCTTGATTCTTACTTCTATATACTCCTGTTTTCTTCACCTCCCCGCCCCCTCTTCTCTCCCTCTCTATTGCTTGTAGATTTTTTTTGACTTGCTTTGGATTGGTGCCTCAGTGGGTCTATGACTAAGATATATTTTCTTGTGAGGTTATGAAGTTGGAAACTTTACTTATACCATGGCTTTAAAAAGTATCCAAGTACAAGACAAGTTGTAGAAAACATTTCAGTAAAAAGGTTTAATTGAAATATTATACTACGGAGTAGTATTATTGTAGAATTGTGAGGTGTGAGCTACCACGTAGTCCACGTTTGGATAAGTTTCCGGCTCCACCTTTTAAATTACTATATTTGCATAATTTGTAAGGGTAATATTATATGCAGCCGTAAGCAAAAAAAATACTTGTAATAAAAGGAAACTGCAGAGATTATGTTTGTGTGCTGTGTAGATATATGCATTGAAGACTAAATAACAGACTATTTATGGCTTTATGCTAATGTAATGTATTTGTTGTTTTCTCGGTATTCTTTAATTGCGAGTATTGCATTATTCACACTTCGTTCATAAGAGATTGTGGGCTTATGCTTGTTAGAAACTTAACTTCTACGATGGTTTTACTCTAGAGAATACGACAGGTTACAGAAAACATTTCACTAAGAATGATTCATTGGAAGTTATTATTATTTTTTTGGTTGTTCAAAGTAGCTGATCTAACCTACCACCCACCACCAATCACAGAGAAATAAATCATCCTCGTTTTATTGTGTGAAATCTACATATGACTTCGCTTATGATTTAATAAATACACATATATATATCTGTAAATTAGAACATACAACCGGTTACACGTAACTTAAGAATAATCCAATATATATCAAACATTTTATTATAATCTATAAGAAAATAGAGAAATAAAGTAGCTTAAGATGAATCCAAATATGTCACATAAGCAGTAAATTAGTACATAATAATTGCTCTGTCACCCAAGTTTGTATTTTAACAAAAAACTTGGTTGATTTGGTCACCAAAAGCTTCTAACTTCTTGAAAGTCTTACCAAGGACTTTTCTTGTGCTGTCTATATGTTCTATAAGAGCATTATCTATATGGAGGGAAGTGAAAATATTGAAATCAAAACTGAAGTATTTTTCGACAAAAGAAAAAGAAAAGATCAGCAAAAGGAATGGCAGAGAAGAAGTATGTGGTGGAGGTAGAGGGGGGCAAAGAAGCGAAGCACGGGAGGCCATCAGTTGGACCAGTTTACAGGAGTGTTAATGCTAAAGATGGTTTCCCACCTCTTTTACCAGGAATGGAAACTTGCTGGGATATTTTTCGGTATGATCATAGGAGTTTCCTTTCATTTATAGACTTATAGTATAGTCAAATATGAGATTTGTGCTTCACTTTACTAAAATATGTAAGAATCTGTATGTATATGGCAAGTTATTTGATAAGTTGGCTCATATTTCATGGTTGCAGCATGTCAGTTGAGAAATTCCCTGAGAATCGAATGCTTGGATATCGTGAAACCGAGAATGGCAAAGTAAGCAGGCATTACAGATTATCCCTTTTTCTGTTTTGTGTATCTTATCCTCACATGTTGACATGCTTGCTTTTTTATGTGCTACCATGGATAACTTACAGGCAGGAAACTATAACTGGCTAACATACAAGGAGGTTTATGACATTGTTATAAAAGTCGGAGCATCTATCCGCAGCTGTGGAGTCAGTAAAGTGAGTTACTGTATTTCTTGACATAATAAAACATTTCTTGTTCAAGAATAAATTTCTGCTTTTTCTGGAAAAAATTATCATATAAAAATGAAAGAAAAGGGAGTCAGTGAGATGAAGTGGAGTTAATGTAGAGGAGAAGGCTGGGATGAGGAGGACAATTTGGATTTCCTTCCTTACAAGGAAGATCTTTCACCTCTTGCGAATAATTTTGTCAGCCTCAACTCAACCCAGCCAACAAAATCATTTTCACCTTTTCAATGAACTAAACAGGGAGAAATCAGAAAATTAATTTTCCTGTAAAAGGTTTTCCATTTAACCAAACACAACCTTAACATGGGGGTAATTAGCAAAAACTTGTGTGTTTGGTATAGTACAGAGTGGTTCATTGTTCTTTCATAGCATTCTTTCTGATAGTGGTAAGAGTGGCTACAGTTTAAGTCAATTTCAGAGCCAACAAATGACATTCTGTATATTGAAGTGGCTCATTTTCCTAACCTTTTTTTTTTCTTTCCATTTTACTTCAATTTTGCAGGGAGAAAAATGTGGTATCTACAGTACTAATTGCCCGAAGTGGATGATCAGCATGCAGGTACAGATCAGATCCGATAAGACTTGCAGGCTTGTAATCTTTATATAACATTAGAAATAATATTGATGTCTACTGCTATAAATGTTTGCAGGCTTGTAATGCTCATGGATTGTATTGCGTCCCTCTTTATGATTCCTTAGGTATGAAGTCAGTACTATCTAGAAGGATGTCACTAGAATAGAGTTGTTGCTAGTTGGACAATGTATAAGTGTTAACCTGTTTTTGCTACAGGTGCTGGTGCAGTAGAATTCATATTATGTCACGCAGAGGTGTCTATTGCTTTTGTTGAAGAAAAGAAGATGCCAGAGGTAAGTGAATCAGACGTAGAGTTCCAGAGCTACATGCAAAGTTGCAATGTTCTTTCCATATAAAATTTTAATCCTACGACTTATGAGGATCTACGTGTGATGGCTGAGTTCATATATGTTTAAGCTTCTTATCAGTTTTACTCTTTCTATCATTATGATTTTAAAGGCAGAATTTGTTATAACTATAGCTCATTCTGGATAGGTTATCAAGACATTGCCGAATACAAAAAAATACTTAAAAAGTAAGTTGAATTTTTGTATCCTTATTACCGGTGAATGAAAGAAGTTTCATTTTGACTAACATTATCTTTATGTAACACAGCACTTGTGAGCTTTGGTAAGGTTCAAACTGACCATAAAGAAGATGCTAAAAGATTAGGCTTGGCAGTCTACTCTTGGGATGAGTTTCTTCAACTTGTATGTCATGCTCAGTTTCCCGACTTTTTTTTTTCCAATTTGGCGCCAATCTCCTCGAACTTGTACCAAGTAACATTTCTAACACTCATCTGCATGAAATATGCACATACAGGGAAACAATCAACATTTTGAACTTCCTGAAAAAAAGAAAGCCGACATTTGCACAATAATGTATACTAGTGGTACAACAAGTGAACCCAAGGGAGTACTGATTTCAAATGAAACTGTTGTTACTGTTGTATCTGGCATTAATTTCTCTTTGAAGAGCATAAATGAAGAGGTAAGTTCAGAGTCGTCCTTCCTGCTTGTGATAACCGGACAACGTATTATGCTTTAGTATGACATTTATTTTCTTTTCTTGTGATTCTTTTTGGACATTTGACAGCTTAGCCCGGATGATGTATACCTCTCATATCTTCCCCTAGCACACATCTTTGATCGAGTGGTTGAGGAATTGTTTATCTCAATTGGTGCTTCAATAGGATATTGGCGTGGGGTAAGTGAAAACCTTGAGGTATTTTTACAACAAATGAAATCTTTCTTCATACTTACTTGGTCTATTGCTTACTCAGGATGTCAAACTACTTGCTGAAGACATCAAGGATCTGAAACCAACACTTCTTTGTTCTGTTCCGCGTGTGCTAGAAAGAATTTATTCAGGTAAAGCATCAGAAATGGTTTAATGTGCATATGGGAGTAGCAGTAGCCTCTGAAGCAGCTATTATGATCTTTTGTGCTGTTGCACTCACTGCTTTTTATACTGATGGCCCATCTACTGTATTTCTGTGTGACATCAGGTCTGATGGAAAAGATTTCATCTTCTGGGGCTCTGAAGCGTACATTATTCAATGTCGCTTACTCCTAGTAAGTAAAAGCTTACAAAATATTTATTTATAAGAGAGAGACTTTTCATTCAGATACAATTCCAGAAAAGCATAGATGTACATTTCCATTCCAGGGTGACCTTTCTTCTAGAGCACTATGTCATACAGTATTACTTAAAGAGTTAAAAGTTATCATTAAGATTTAAGAGCAGTATAGGGAAGTTCAAAGTTTAACGTACTAAATTTAGAAATTGACCTAATAATACTGTCAGACAATTTTAAGTAGTACATGTGGCCCATTACATAAGGACAGAGGGAGTATTACTTAAGAGAAGATTTTTCAGCCAGAAACAAGCTTAAACAGGAATTAAACTCTTCAACATCAAGCATCTGTAACACTTCCTTAAAGAATTTGGATAAGAGAAACAGTAACAGTTATATAACTATAACCTGCAGGGATTCTAGTTGAGTTTATGCAATCCTATAAATTGGCTATTAAATAACAAAGAATAAAGATTAAAGTAAAGAAAAGCATATGCATCCACATAGCCTAGAATTAGCTCAAAAATGTTTTTGGGGTACCTGTAAACATAGGTAATTGGTTGTGAAAGGATACTCCAATTGTATTTTTCTCTAATTGAAAGTAAATTAACCTATGTTTTGAATTTTGCAGCAAATTGGGAAACTTGAACAAAGGGTATAAGCACGAAGAAGCTTCCCCCCTTTTTGATAAGATCGTTTTTAGTAAGGTAGTATGAGCTGTCATAAGAGTTTCAGATTGATGGATGTTTTTTCTCCTCTTAAAAAGGTTTATACTTTTAACTCTCTTGTTTAATATATTTGCTATCGTTGTGGCCTCAGATCAAGGAGGGTCTTGGAGGGAAACTTCGTTTAATTCTTTCAGGAGGAGCACCTCTTGCTCCCAGTGTAGAAACTTTCCTACGCGTGGTCACATGTGCTCATGTGCTTCAAGGATATGGTATGTTGTTTACTAGTCATTTCTCTGTATGAAAAAATCAACACTAACCTCAACCCTTCTTTAAGTAATAGACCTAATAGTATAGATACTGAGAATGAACTAGCATACATTAGAAGAATTTCAAGTTCTATCTGGATTTTCTTGGAGTGAAAAATTGCAATGTATGTATATATTAGGGCCTGTTCTCATTGACTTAACTCAGCTGAACTGAACTGAACTGAACTTATTAGAGCTGAACTGAACTGAACTGAATATTTTAAAAGAGAAGGAAATTAGGAGCTGAATTGAACTGAACTGAATTGAACTTATTAGAGCTGAGCTGAACTGAACTGAACTAAACTGAAAATAAACGTATGAGAATAGGCCCTTAATTATACAGAATCCTATAGGGAAAAATACTGTATCTTCAAGATAATATAGACATTCTCATTGACAATAACAACTAATAGTTATCGTAATAAATAAAAATGACTGGATCTCCTATTATACACAGGTCTTACTGAAAGCTGTGCAGCTTCATTCATTGCACAACCTCATGACATGGCAATGATTGGAACTGTGGGACCTCCTGTACCAAATGTTGATGTCTGCCTAGAATCAGTTCCAGAAATGGGGTATGATGCTCTTTCCAGCACTCCGCGTGGAGAGGTATGCATTCGAGGAAATACCCTCTTCACAGGTTACTATAAACGAGAAGACCTCACTGACGAAGTCATGATTGACGGCTGGTTTCACACAGGTTAGTCTGATCAACTTCTTTTTTTCTTCTTCATCTAAACTGATAAATTTTACTTCCTAGTTCCCAGAGGCTAGAGCTGATCATAGGTAATGGTCAAAAAAGTCTACATGTATTAGTTTCTACAACAGTATTTTGATATGTTAGATAATCAACTATCTATACAGGGGATATTGGAGAGTGGCAATCAGATGGGTGCATGAAGATCATTGATCGCAAGAAAAACATCTTCAAGCTCTCGCAAGGAGAATATGTTTCTGTTGAAAACTTGGAGAATACATACAGTCTTGCCTCAGAAATCGATTCTGTATGTCTGACCTATGCTGTACATAAGAATAAACAATTCTGTAGGATCATTAGAATTATAGCTTGCTTTGTTCTGAATTCATCTGTCTATTTCAGATATGGGTTTATGGAAACAGCTTCCAGTCTTTCCTCGTTGCTGTTATCAACCCCAACAAGAAGGCTCTGGAATCCTGGGCTGAAGAACAAGGTATTGCAGGTGATTTTAGTTCACTATGCCAGAATCCTGGAGCAAAGGCCTACTTCATTGAGAGACTCAACCAGATTGCCAAAGAGAACAAGGTACTTTGCTCTCTTGGAACGCGAACTTTGGTAGTTTTTGCATAACACTATGCACAAGATAATATTAAGCTACCCAAAAAGCTAATGCCAAACAGACACTAAGGCCTGAATATCCATGTGAAAGTAGACATTAGAGCTTAAAAATCCAAGTTACAGTAGTTTCTGAGTTCAAATGCACCAAGTCCTCCTGTATTGACATTGTCCAATTCATTTTCTTTGTTACAGTTGAAAGGTTTCGAGTTGATCAAAGCAGTACATCTTGACCCTGTGCCTTTTGACATGGAACGTGATCTCTTGACTCCAACTTTTAAGAAGAAAAGGCCTCAATTGCTCAAGTGTTATCAGGTTGGTACATCTTAATACATTTGAATCTTGTGTTTTCGATGCATAACATTAAATTGGTCCTTAATGGAATTGTTCTTACAGGATGTTGTTGACACATTATACCAAGAACGGAACGAGAAATGAGTAATGACAATCATATCAAAGCATCAACTCTGCTGCAAATTGGACATCTATTACATTTTAATGCTGTCCTCAGTGACACAGATTGTAGATTGACATGGATATACATGAAAAGATTTGATTTTCTTCAAAAAAAAAAAAAAAATGAAAAGATTTGATTTGTACATGTAGACTATTCTTCACTTTGCACTTGAAATATTTGATATAAATATACAGAAGGAATTTCAGCAAACTCTTTTTGATTGTCTATATGATTTTACTACACTAATATTACATACATTGTGATGATCTATAAATAATACTATAAATCTACAAATTGAAGCAAAATTTACTTGAAATGTGAAAGAGGCTAAGAGGCTTTCTTCAGAAGTGAAATCTGGCTCAGTTGGCTGTTGCAGGTTAAGGTATGTCCTCAGCAAACTTCTGGCATTTTGAGGACGGTTACATCCCAGCAGGTTACGCAGTGCGTTGACAGAAAACCTTGGCACAAGTAAGGAGGCACCTAAATTTTGTGAATTTCCACCCTCTGCCGAAGTTTATTGTTCAATCTCTTGTAAAAGATTACTCGAGCTTCATTATGTAGTATCGCTGCCATGTTGCCTGTATGAAACGGGCTGCCCATGTTCTCCACTGTTGTGAGAACCTGAATGCATCATGATATATAGGTTGTTATAAATTTTTGACAGGTTAAAAAAAACAAAACAAAAAAAAAAAATGAACTAATGAAGACAAGCAGCCTCCAACTACCAGTTATTGTATGGTTTTATGGTAGCCTGAGAAACAAGCATAGACTTGCCTAAAAGTGTGTCTCATCCAATCATTGGGGTTGGGTCAAGGCATGAATGAGATAGTTTCAGGCACTAAGTAGACCTCCTAGGGCCTTTTTGAAACTCCGGAAAACACCTCAATGGATAACCTTCACAGGTCCATAAATGTTCAGAGAAGGACAAATTTGAAGGCTTTAATACACGAAATTAGACCAGTTTTAGAGATTTTGGGACTCATTGAAAAATCAAGTGATGGCATGGAAAACATCTCGGGTCATATTATGTTGTTTGGAACCATATATGTCCACTATTTGGTCACATAAAGGCCAGTTGTACCCCTGAGTTGATGAAAGAAGGTATGTATATATAACCGGCTAAATTGATCGTTTAAGGGTAAGGTAGATGGTGCCAACAATGGGTGAGCAGAAAATTCGGGTATCTGGTTTTGGAACCGAAACCGGTTTGGAACCGGCGGTTCTAGACCCGGAACTGGTTCCACTAGGTCCGGGTCCAGTTCACAAATTGCACCGATTTCGTGAACTCGAGCCTACCACGGACATTTATGACAACATATAATGGTCATACATGGTTCCAAACGGCATTATATGACTCTGAGATGTATCCCCTAGGGCCTCAAGTCTTCTCGCAACCGGGCCCCGTAACCTCCAAAATTCCTCAAAAACCGTGGATAATAACCTTCAATTTTGGAATTTTTTGGCCTTTTTTCGCCCGGAAATTAAAGTTTCCGAGATATTTACCATGGTCCCTAAAAACCTCCGATAGTCCAATTCGGTGAGCAGAACCACCCAATTTGCCTTAAAACGGTCAATTTACCAGTTCACAACTTGCACCGATTTCGTGAACTCAAGCCTACCACGGACATTTATGACAACATATAATGGTCATATCTAATTCCAAACGACATTATATGACCCTGAGATGTATCCCCTAAGGCCTCAAGACTTTTCGCCATCAGGCCCCGTAGCTTTCGAAATTCCTCAAAAAGCATGGATAATAACTTTTAATTTTGGAATTTTTTGACCTTTTTTCGCCCAGAAATTAAAGTTTCCGAGATGTTTACCATAATCTCTAATACCCTCCGAGAGTCCAATTAGGTGGGTAGAACCGTCCAATTTGCCATAAAACGGTCAAGTTACCAATTCAAAACTTGCACCGATTTCGTGAACTCAAGCCTACCACGGACATTTATGAAAACATAAAATGGTCATATATGGTTCAAAACAGAATTATATGACTCTGAGATGTATCCCCTAGGGCCTCAAGTCTTTTCGCAACCGTACCCCGTAACCTCCAAAATTCCACAAAAAGCGTGGATAATAACCTTCAATTTTGGAAAATTTTGACCTTTTTTCGCCCGAAAATTGAAGTTTCCGAGATGTTTACAATGGTCCCTAAAACTCTCCGAAGGTCAAATTAGGTGGGTAGAACTGTCCAATTTTCCTTAAAACGGTCCATTTACCAGCTCACAACTTGCACCGATTTCGTGAACTCAAGCCTACCACGACCATTTATGACAAAATATAATGGTCATATCTGGTTCAAAACGACATTATATGACCCTGAGATGTATCCCCTAAGGTCTCAAGACTTTTCGCAATCAGGCCCCGTGGCTTTCGAAATTCCTCAAAAAACGTGGATAATAACCTTTAATTTTGGAATTTTTTAACTTTTTTTCGCTCGGAAATTAAAGTTTCCGAGATGTTTACCATGGTCCCTAATACCCTCTGAGAGTCCAATTAGGTGGGTAGAACCGTCCAATTTGCCTTAAAACGGTCAATTTACGAATTCACAACTTGCACCGATTTCGTGAACTCAATCCTACCACGGACATTTATGACAACATATTATATGACTATGAGATGTATCCCCTAGGGCCTCAAGTCTTTTCGCAATCGGGCCCCGTAACCTCCGAAATTCCTGAAAAAGCATGGATAATAACATTCAATTTTGGAATTTTTTAACTTTTTTTTGCCCGGAAATTAAAGTTTCCGAGATGTTTGCCATGGTCCCTAATACCCTCCAAGAGTCCAATTAGGTGGGTAAAACCGTCCAATTTGCCTTAAAACGGTCAATTTACCAGTTCACAACTTGCACCGATTTCGTGAACTCAAGCCTACCAGGGACATTTATGACAGCATATAATGGTCATATATGGTTCCAAATGGCATTATTTTACTCTGAGATGTATCCCCTAGGGCCTCAAGTTTTTTCGCAATCGGGACCCGTAACCTCCAAAATTCCTCAAAAAGCGTTGATAATAACCTTCAATTTTGACCTTTTTTCGCCCAGAAATTAAAGTTACCGAGATGTTTACCATGGTGATTAATACCCTCCGAGAGACTAATTAGGTGGTTAGAACCGTCCAATCTGCCTTAAAACGGTAAATTTACCAGTTCACAACTTGCACCGATTTCGTGATTTCAAGCCTACCATGGACATTTATGACAACATATAATGGTCATATTTGGTTCCAAACGACATTCTATGACTCTGTGATGTATCCCCTAGGGCTCAAGTCTCCTCGCAACCGGGCCTCGTAACCTCCAAAATTCCTCAAAAATCGTGGATAATAATCTTCAATTTTGGAATTTTTTGACCTTTTTCGCCCAGAAATTAAAGTTTCCGATTTATTTACCATGGTTCCTAATACCCTCCGAGAGTCCAATTAGGTGGGTAGAACCGTCCAATTTGACTTAAAACGGTCAATTTACTAGTTCACAACTTGCACCGATTTCGTAAACTCAAGCCTACCACGGACATTTATGACAACATAAAATGGTCATATATGGTTCTAAACGGCATTATATGACTCTGAGATGTATCCCCTAGGGCCTAAAGTCTTTTCGCAACTGGGCCCCGTAACCTCCAAAATTCCTGAAAAAGCGTGGATAATAACCTTCAATTGTGGAAATTTTTGACCTTTTTTCACCCGGAAATTAAAGTTTACGAGATGTTTACCATGGTCATTAATACCCTTCGAGAGAACAATTAGGTGGGTAGAACCGTCCAATTTGCCTTTAAATAGTCAATTTACCAGTTCACAACTTGCACCGATTTCGTGAACTCAAGCCTACCTCGGACATTTATGACAACATATAATGGTCATATCTGGTTTCAAATGGCATTATATTACTTCAAGATTTATCCCCTAGGGCCTCAAGTCTTTTCACAACCAGGCCCCGAAACCTCCAAAATTCCACAAAAAGCGTTGATAATAACCTTTAATTTTGGAAATTTTTGACCTTTTTTCACCCGAAAATTAAAGTTTCCGAGATGTTTACCATGGTCCCTAATACCCTCCGAGAGTCCAACTAGGTGGGTGGAATCGTCCAATTTGCTATAAAGCGGTCAATTTACCAGTTCAAAACTAGCACCGATTTCGAGAACTCAAGCCTACCACGAACATTTATGACAACATATAATGGTCATATATGGTACTAAACGGCATTATACGACTCTGAGTTGTATCCCCTATGGCCTCAAGTCTTTTCGCATCCGGGCCCCGTAACCTCCAAAATTCCTCAAAAAGCGTGGATAATAACCTTCAATTTTGGAAATTTTTGACCTTTTTTCGCTCGAAAATTGAAGTTTCCGAGATGTTTACCATGGTCTTAATACCCTTCGAGAGACAAATTAGGTGGGTAAAACCGTCCAATTTGCCTTAAAACGGTCAATTTACCAGTTCAAAACTTGCACCGATTTCGTGAACTCAAGCCTACCACGGACATTTATGACAACATATAATGGTCATTTATGGTTCTAAACGGCATTATATGACTGTGAGATGTATCCCCTAGGGCCTCAATTCTTTTCGCAATCGGGCCTGTAACCACCAAAATTTCACAAAAAGCGTGGATAATAACCTTCAATTTTGGAATTTTTTGACCTTTTTTCGCCAGAAATTAAAGTTTCCGAGATGTTTACCATGATCCCTAATGCCTTCCGAGAGTCCAATTAGGTGGATAGAACCGTCCAATTTACCTTAAAAATGTCAATTTACCAGTTCACAACTTGCACCGATATCGTAAACTCAAGCCTGCCACGGACATTTATGACAACATATAATGGTCATATATGGTTCCAAACGACATAGTATGACTCTGAGATGTATCCCTTAGGGCCTCTAGTCTTTTCACAACCGGGCCCCGTAAGCTCAAAAATTTCTTAAAAACAGGGATAATAACCTTCAATTTTGGAATTTTTTGACCATTTTACGCAAGAAAATTAAAGTTTCCGAGACGTTTGTCATGGTCCCTAAGACCCTCCGAGAGTCCAATTAGGTGGGTAGAACCGTCCAATTTGCCTTGAAACGTCCAATTTACCAGTTCACAACTTGCACCGATATCGTAAACTTAAGCCTACCACGGACATTTATGACAACATATAATGGTCATATATGGTTCCAAACGGCTTATTATGACTCTGAGATGTATCCCCTAGGGCCTCAAGTAGTTTCGAAACCGGGCCCCGTAACTTCCAAAATTCCTCAAAAAACATGGATAAAATAACCTTCAAATTTGGAATTTTTGACCTTTTTTCGCCCGAAATTAATATTTCCGAGATGTTTACCATGGTCCCTAATACCCTCCGAGATTCCAATTAGGTGGGTAGAACCGTCCAATTTTCCATAAAACGGCCAATTTACCAGTTCACAACTTGCACTGATTTCGTGAACTCAAGCCTACCACGGACATTCATGATAACATAAGTAGTCATATCTGGTTCCAAACGGCTTAATATGACTCTAAGATTTATCCCCTAGGGCCTCAAGTCTTTTCGAAACCTGGCCATGTAACCTTCAAAATTCCTAAAAAAGTGTGGATATACCTTCAGTTTTGGAATTTTTTGACCTTTTTTTTCGCACGAAAATTAAAGTTTCCGAGATGTTTTCCATGGTCCCTAATACCCTCCGAGAGTCCAATTAGGTGGGTAGAACCGTCCAATTTGCCATAAAATAAACGGTCAATTTACCAGTTCACTACTTGCACCGATTTCGGGAACTCAAGCCTACCACGGACATTTATGACAACATATCATGGTTATATATGGTTCTAAACGGCATTATATGACTCTGAGATGTATCCCCTAGGGCCTCAAGTCTTTTCGCAACCGGGCCTGTAACCTCAAAATTTTCACAAAAAGCGTTGATAATAACCTTCAATTTATGAATTTTTTGACCTTTTTTCGCCCAGACATTAAAGTTTTCGAGATTTTTACCATGGTCCCTAATACCCTCTGAGAGTCCAATTAGATGGATAGAACCGTCCAATTGTCTTAAAACAGTTAATTTACCAGTTCACAACTTGCAACGATATCGTAAACTCAAGCCTACCACGGACATTTATGACAACATATAATAGTCATATATGGTTTTAAACAACATTATATGACTCTGAGATGTATCCCCTAGGCCTCAATTCTTTTCGCAACTGGGCCTGTAACCTCAAAAATTTCTTAAAAATCGTGGATAATAACCTTCAATTTTGGAATTTGTTGACCTTTTATTTTTTGCCCGAAAATTAAAGTTTCTGGGATGCTTACCATGGTCCCTAATACCCTCCAGGAGTCCAATTAGGTGGGTAGAACCGTCCAATTTGCCTTGAAACAGCCAATTTACCGGTTCACAACTTACACCGATAATGTAAACTCAAGCCTACCACGGACATTTATGTCAACATATAATGGTCATATATGGTTCCAAACGGAATTATATGACTCTGAGATGTATCCCCTAGGGCCTCAAGTCTTTCCGCAACTGGACCCCGTAACCTACAAAATTCCTCAAAAAGCGTGGATAATAACCTTCTATTTTGGAATTTTTTGACCTTTTTTCGCCCGGAAATTAAAAATTTCGAGATGTTTACCATATTCTCTAATACCCTCCGAGAGTCCAATTAGGTGTGTAGAACCTTCCAATTTGCCTTAAAACAGTCAATATACCAGTTTACAACTTGCACCGATTTCGTGAATTCAAGCCTACCACAGACATTTATGATATCATAAGTGGTCATATCTGGTTCCAAACGGCTTAATATGACACTAAGATTTATCCCCTAGGACCTCAAACCTTTTCGAAACCGGGCCCCGTAACCTCCAAAATTCCTCAAAAAGCGTGGATAATAACCTTCAATATTGGAATTTTTTTACCTTTTTTTCGCCCGGAAATTAAAGTTTCCGAGATGCTGATCATGGCCCCTAATACCCTCCAAGAGTCCAATTTGGTGGGTAGAACCGTCCAATTTGCCATAAAACGGTCAATTTACCAGTATGCAACTTGAATCGATTTCGTGAACTCAAGCCTACCACGGACATTAATGACAACATATAATGGTCATTTATGGTTCTAAACGGCATTATATGACTTTGAGATGTATCCCCTAGGGCCTCAAATCTTTTCGCAACCGGGCCTGTAAACTCAAAATTTTCACAAAAAGCGTGGATAATAACCTTTAATTTTTGAATTTTTTTTACCCTTTTTCGCCCGGAAATTAAAGTTTCTGAGATGTTTACCATGGTCCCTAAAACCCTTCGAGAGTCCAATTAGGTGGATAGAACCCGTCCAATTTGCCTTATAACGGTCAATTTACCTGTTCACAACTTGCACTGATATCGCAAACTCAAGCCTACCACGAACATTTATGACAACATATAATGGTCATATATGGTTCCAAACGGCTTAATATGACTCTAAGATTTATCCCCTAGGGCCTCAAGTCTTTTCGAAACCGGGCCCCGTAACCTCCAAAATTTCTTAAAAAGCGTGGATAATTACCTTCAATTTTGGAATTTTTTGACTTTTTTTCGCCCGAAAATTAAAATTTCCGAGATGTTTACCATAGTCCCTAATACCCTCCGAGAGTCCAATTAGGTGGATGAAACCGTCAAATTTGCCTTGAAACAGTCAATTTACCAGTTCACAACTTACACCGATAATGTAAACTCAAGCCTACCACGGACATTTATGTCAACATATAATGGTCACATATGATTCCAAACGGAATTATATAACTCTGAGATGTATCCCTTAGGGCCTCAAGTCTTTTCGCAACTGGACCCCGTAACCTACAAAATTCCTCAAAAAACGTGGATAATAAACTTCTATTTTTGAATCTTTTGACCTTTTTTCTCCCGGAAATTAAAAATTTCGAGATGTTTACCATAGTCCCTAATACCCTCCGAGAGTCCAATTAGGTGTATAGAACCTTCCAATTTGCCTTAAAACGGTCAATATACCAATTTACAACTTGCACCGATTTCGTGAACTCAAGCCTACCACGGACATTTATGATAACATAAGTGGTCATATCTGGTTCCAAACGGCTTAATATGACTCTAAGATTTATCCCCTAGGACCTAAGTCTTTTCGAAACCGGGCCCCGTAACCTCCAAAATTCCTCAAAAAGCGTGGATAATAACCTTCAATATTGGAATTTTTTGACCTTTTTTTTGCCCGGAAATTAAAGTTTCCGAGATGTTGATCATAGTCCCTAATACCCTCCAAGAGTCCAATTTGGTGGGTAGAACCGTCCAATTTTCCATGAAACGGTCAATTTACCAGTTCACAACTTGCACCGATTTCGTGAACTCAAGCCTACCACTAGACCTGGTTATTGGGCAGGTCGGGTCATGGTCGGTGCGGGTCGGTTGCGGGTCAGGGTCAAAGAGGGTCACATTTTATAGGGTCAATATAGGGTCGGGCCAATGCGGGTCGCGGGTCGATAATGGGCGGGCCTACAAAATATCAATTAAAATAAATATTAGACAAAGCCATTACTAAATATATATGAATACAAATTAATCTATATAATTAATTTTACATTATGTATTTTCTTTATCAACTAAATTGGAAAAACATGTTGGCCCTATATTGACCCTACCCAATAAGGGCCCTGTCCATTAATAGCCCTGTCCATTAAAAGCCCTATAATCTTGGCCCTGACCCTATTATCATTGGGCTACCCTGTCCAATAACCACCTCTACCTACCACGGACATTAATGACAACATATAATGGTCATTTATGGTTCTAAACGGCATTATATGACTTTGAGATGTATCCCCTAGGGCCTCAAGTCTTTTCGCAACCGGGCCTGTAACCTCAAAAAATTCACAAAAAGCGTGGATAATAACCTTCAATTTTGGAATTTTTTGACCTTTTTTCGCCCGAAAGTTAAAATTTCCGAGATGTTTACCATAGTCCCTAATACCCTCCGAGAGTCCAATTAGGTGGGTAGAACCGTCAAATTTGCCTTGAAACGGCCAATTTACCAGTTCATAACTTGCACTGATATCGTAATTTCAAGCCTACCACGGACATTTATGACAACATATAATGGTCATACATGGTTCCTAACAGAATTATATGACTCTGAGATGTATCCCTAGGGCCTCAAGTCTTTTCGCAACCGGGTCCTGTAACCTCCAAAATTCCTCAAAAAGCGTGGATAATAACCTTCAATTTTGAAAATTTTTGACCTTTTTCGCCTGAAAATTAAAGTTTTCGAGATGTTTACCATGGTCCCTAATACTCTCCGAGGTTCAATTAGGTGGGTAGAACTGTCCAATTTGCCTTAAAACGGTCCATTTACTAGCTCACAACTTGCACCGATTTCGTGAACTCAAGCCTACCACGAACATTTATGATACTATAAGTAGTCATATCTGGTTCCAAACGGCTTAATATGACTCTAAGATTTATCCCCTAGGGCCTCAATTCTTTTCGAAACCGGGCTCCGTAACCTCCAAAATTCCTTAAAAAGCGTGGATAATACCTTCAATTTTGGAATTTTTTGACTTTTTTTTTCGCCCGAAAATTAAAGTTTCCGAGATGTTTACCATGGTCCCTAATGACCTCCGAGAGTCCAATAAGGTGGGTAAAACCGTCCAATTTGCCTTAAAACGGTCAATTTACAAGTTCACAACTTGCACCGATTTCGTGAATTCAAGCCTACCACGGACATTTATGACAACATATAATGGTCATATATGGTTCCAAACGATATTATATGACTCTGAGAT
This sequence comes from Chenopodium album, assembly GCF_948465745.1. Taxonomy (NCBI): domain Eukaryota; kingdom Viridiplantae; phylum Streptophyta; class Magnoliopsida; order Caryophyllales; family Amaranthaceae; genus Chenopodium; species Chenopodium album. The sequence goes on along the minus strand of NC_137840.1, from coordinate 75,831,754 downwards.
GTATCCCACAGGGCTTTTCGCAATCAGGCCCCGTCACCTCCAAATTTTCCTCAAAAAGCGTGGATAATAACCTTCAATTTTGGAATTTTTTGACCTTTTTTTGCCCGGAAATTAATGTTTCCGAGATGTTTACCATGGTCCCTAATGCCTTCTGAGAGTCCAATTAGGTGGATAGAACTGTTCAATTTGCCTTAAAAATGTCAATTTACCAGTTTACAACTTGCACCGATATCGTAAACTCAAGCCTACCACGGACATTTATGACAACATATAATGGTCATATATGGTTCCAAACGACATAATATGACTATAAGATATATCCCTTAGGGCCTCAAGTCTTTTCGCAATCGGGTCCCGTAACCTCAAAAATTTCTCAAAAAGCGTGGATAATAACCTTTAGTTTTGGAATTTTTTGGCCTTTTTTCGCCCGAAAATTAAAGTTTTCGAGATGTTTACCATGGACCCTAATACCCTCCGAGAGTCCAATTAGGTGGGTAGAATTGTCCAATTTTCCTTCAATTAACCAGTTCACAAGTTGCACCGATATCCTGAACTCAGGCTTACCACGGACATTTATGACAACATATAATGGTCATATCTGGTTCCAAACAGCATTATATGACTCTAAGATTTATCCCCTAGGGCCTCAAGTCTTTTCAAAACCGGGCCCCGCAACCTCCAAAATCCCTCAAAAAGCGTGGATAATAACCTTCAATTTTGGAAATTTTCGACCTTTTTCCGCCCGAAAATTAAAGTTTTTGAGATGTTTACTTTGGCCCCTAATACCCTCCAAGAGTCCAATTAGGTGGGTAGAACCCGTCCAATTTGCCTTGAAACGACCAATTTACCAGTTCACAACTTGCACCGATATCGTAAACTCAAGCATACCACGGACATTTATGACAACATATAATGGTCATCTATGGTTTCAAACGGCTTAATATGACTCTGAGATATATGTATCCCCTAGGGCCTCAAGTCTTTTCGCAACCGGGCCTGTAACCTCAAAAATTTCACAAAAAGCGTGGATTATTGCCTTCAATTTTGGAATTTTTTTACCTTTTTTTCGCCCGGAAATGAAAGTTTCCGAAATGTTTACCATGGTCCCTAATACCCTCCGAGAGTCCAATTAGGTGGGTAGAACCGTCCAATATTTCTTAAAACGGTCAATTTACCAGTTCACAACTTGCACCGATTTCGTAAACTCAAGCCTACCACGGACATTTATGACAACATATAATGGTCATATATGGTTCCAAACGACATTATATGACTTTAAGATGTATCACCTAGGGTCTCAAGTCTTTTCGCAACCAGGCCCCGTAACCTCCAAAATTCCTCAAAAAGCGTGGATAATAACCTTCAATTTTGGAATTTTTTTACCTTTTTCGCCCGAAAATTAAAGTTTTCGAGATGTTTACCATGGCCCCTAATACCCTCCGAGAGTCCGATTAGGTGGGTAGAACCGTCCAATTTGCCTTGAAACGACCAATTTACCAGTTCACAACTTGCACCGATATCGTAAACTCAAGCCTACCACGGACATTTATGACAACATATAATGGTTATATATGGTTTCAAACAGCTTAATATGACTCTTAGATTTATCCCCTAGGGCCTCAAGTCTTTTCGAAACCGGCCCCCGTAACATCCAAAATTTCACAAAAAGCGTGGATAATAACCTTAAATTTTGGAATTTTTTGACCCTTTTTCGCTCGAAAATTTAAGTTTTCGAGATGTTTACCATGGTCCCTAATATCCTCCAAGAGTCCAATTAGGTGGGTAGAACCGTCCAATTTGCCATAAAACGGTCAATTTACCAGTTCACAACTTGCACCGATTTCGTGAACTCAAGCCTACCACGGACATTTATGACAGCATATAATGGTCATATATGGTTCCAAACAGCATTATATGACTCTGAGATGCATCCCCTAGGGCCTCAAGTCTTTTCGCAACCGGGCCCCGTAACCTACAAAATTCCTCAAAAAGCGTGGATAATAACCTTCAATTTTTGAATTTTTTTGACCTTTTTTCGCCGGGAAATTTAAGTTTCCGAGATGTTTACGGTGGTTCCTAATACTCTTCGAGAGTCCAATTAGGTGGGTAGAACTGTCCAATTTGCCTTAAAACGGTCCATTTATCAGTTCACAACTTGCACCGATTTCGTAAACTCAAGCCTACCACGGACATTTATGACAACATATAATGGTCATATCTGGTTCAAAACGACATTATATGACCCTGAGATGTATCCCCTTAGTCCTCAACACTTTTCGCCATCAAGGCCCCGTGGCTTTCGAAATTTCTGAAAAAGCGTGGATAATAACCTTCAATTTTAGAATTTTTTATCCTTTTTTCGCCCGGAAATTAAAGTTTCTGAGATGTTTACCATGGTCCCTAATACCCTCCGAGAGTCCAATTAGGTGGGTGGAACCGTCCAATTTGCTTTAAAACGGTCAATTTACCAGTTCACAATTTGTACCGATTTCGTGAACTCAAGCCTACCACGGACTTTTATGACAACATATAATTGTCATATATTGTTCCAAACGGCATTATATGACTCTGAGATGTATCCCCTAGGGCCTCAATTCTTTTTGCCACCGGCCCCTGTAACCTCAGAAATTCCTCAAAAAGCTTGGATAATATCCTTCAATTTTGGAATTTTTTTTGACAATTAGGTGGGTGAAACCATCAAATTTTCCTTAAAACGATCAATTTACCCATTCACAACTTGCACTAATTTCGTGAATTCAAGCCTACCACGAACATTTATGACAACATATAATGGTCATATATGGTTCCAAATGACATTATATGACCCTTAGATGTATCCCTTAGGGACTCAATTCTTTTCTAAACCAGGTCCCTTAACCTCCGAAATTTTCTCAAAAAGCATGGATAATAGCTTTCAATTTTGGAAATTTTTTACCTTTTTTCGCTTGGAAATAAAAATTGTCGAGGTGTTTACCATGGTCTTTATCATCCTCCGGGGGTCCAATTAGGTAGGTAGAACTATCCAATTTTCTTTAAAACAATCAATTTACCAATTCCCAACTTGCACATATTTCGTGAACTTAAGCCTACCACGGACATTTATGACAACATATCATAGTCATATATGGTTCCAAACGGCATTATATGACCCTGTGATGTATCCCCTAGGGCCTCAATTCTTTTCGCCATCGGACCCGTGATCTTTGAAATTTCTCAAAAAGCATGGATAAATACAAGCAAATACTTATAAAGGATTGATAAAATGCATACCTAAGATTATGAAGCCCCCACAAAAAGAAGTAGAGGAGTTTCTCAAAGATTTTAGTGAACTGCAACACTTCTGAATTAACAGCATCTTAGATCAGGACAAAGTTATAGACTACTGTTGGTTGAGTAGGACCTACAAGGTCGCAGTAAGTATTGTTGAGTACATTGCATACACTAAGAGTTGTTGATGGTAAAATTAAATATGAGAGAGATTAAAGTATTGAGGGAGCCCCGGTTTATCTTCATGATGAACAAAAAACGCTTATCTAGTGGCAATTTCGTAAAAAAATCAATATAAAATCCCAGTTATCATGGCGTTTTTGTAAATAAATCAACATTACTAGAGTCCATATTTGACAAAAGTTTTTGATTTATTTACAAAAATGTCACTAGATAAACGTTTTTTTGTTTATCATGAAGATGAACTTGTATATAGCATGAGAAGAAGATGAGAGAAAACTCAGAAAAGAGAGTAATATAATATACTCTGCAAAGTGCTATAGCAATGTAAAATCACTAGACCTAAAAGAGGTACATTATGACATCGTGAGATAAATAATCTTTGCATATCATACAAGTTGTTACAATTGAACTATAGTTCCTTCACTTGTAAACCAAAAACAAAAACAAACAAACCTTGAGAACTTGCATTAATTACAGAAATTCTGAAATACATGATGGCTTGACCCCTTGTCGTTTGGCATGAGGCATGATCTCTTAACTAGTGATACTTTGTACGAAAACAGAGAAAATTGATGAAGAATTTGGAGCATCACTTATGCAGCAAACTGGACAAGGTTACGCATAAGAAGCAACAATGACTTGGAATGGAAGGAGTCGGAAAGGCTAAGTGGCTAACCATTGTCAGATCGATGCATAATCAGGTTCATCTGGCTTTGGCGTTGGCAAGTAGAGGAGGGGTGAGGGTGAGCTCGAAGGAATACTGTTGAATTGGGGAGTGCTACGTTGCAGGTTACCAAGTGCATTGGCAGCAAACCTTGTTGCATAAATTGCAACACCGAAGCTTGGTGAGCTTCCACCCTTCTTGGGGAGAGCGTATTCTTCAGCCTCTGTTAAAGATCTCTCAAGCTTCCTTCTGTGGTATCGCCGCCATGCTGCCTGTATAAAACAGGCTGCCCATGATCTCCACTGTGGTGAATAAAACCTGAATGCATCACAGCATACACACTTTTACCGGTGATTATTTAAGTTCTGACACAAACATCACAAAAGTGATGGTCATCTCAGAAATTATGACTACATTTAGTGAAAATTTTATAATAGTCAGTTTGAAATACGACTACCATTATATATTCTGGTCATGCATTATACTCGTCTAAAAATATTATCTTAAAATCTTTATCCTCCAGCAATCATGTATTTATTGTATGACAACTTGGGAAAGAGAGAGACTTGCCTAAAGGTGTGTTGGACCTGCTTGCTGTGAAGCTTACGAAATTGTGAAGCCACAAACTTGAGATCATCAGGCATAAATGCAAAGGCTTGAACTTCTGTCAGACTTTGTACAGTCCTAGTTGAAATGGGAAGACAGGAAAAGGAATATGGATCTAAGGCCCATGTGAGCAACTCTTCTCCACAGAAATCACCGGCTTTGAGGGAAACAGAATCAAAGAACTCAGTTCTTCCCCCATTTGTGCTCATAGACAATAGGCTTCCTCTCATAATAAAGAGCATCTCGTTGACTGGATCACCCTCGCGTAAAATGTAGCTGTTTTTAGTATATAGCACTGGTTTCAGATGATCACACACTGCATCTTTTAGTTTCTCGTCCAACTTTGCAAACATTGGAACCTACACAACACCAAAAAAAAAAAAAAAAAAAACTCTCCGTAAATCATGATTGACTGTTTAAAGGGGAAAAACTTTATTATAAAAAAAAAAAAAAAGTTGTTTGGAATAAGGATAAATGGCAGATGTACTAACTTCCATAACAAGATCCAAGCCAAGATACCGCTTTATGTCCATTCTAAGGTCCCTAGGAAGGGAATCAATCACACTTTCTTCACTAACACCTCTAGTTTCTTGCCAAACGTACTCATGATGCCTTCTAATTCTCTCTTTTAAATCCCCTGATAACAAACGGCGAGACATCCATTGCTCTACAGCTAGCTTTTTCTGTCTTCTGTCCTCTTCCAAGCCACCAATTGAAAGCATCATTTGCAGATATTTCTATTTAACAGGATGCATCCAACACTATTACTAATCCTTCATTATAATAAGGTTCAATCATGAAACTAACTAGAGAGGTAATGACATTTTAGGTACATAGATAATTAAGTTGAAACACTCAGATGTCTAAAAATAATTGGGTGTTTCAGCATTTCAAAATTTTAGGTATTTTATGATTTTCGAAGTTAAAACACTAATTTAGAAAATCAACACAAGTAACCAAATAGTCATGTTGAGAAACTTGCCTGCATGTTCCCAAGCAGTAATGCAAACAGACTTAGTCCAGCAACACAAATCAACGTAGCAAATAAGTTCTCCCCAAAATAAAAACTACTTGTGTTGAGATTTTGACCACAAGAGCTGCAATGCAAGAGAAGTTGATATAATATTAGATAAACATATACGAACTTACAAAGTATAGCCTTAGCATTTCAACTAACCTAAACTTGAGCTAATGAATCGATCGAACAAGCACAAAAAGTACCAGCAATCAATTTCAAATTATAACAGAAATTGGCAGATCAATGACTATAGTTATACCACAAACACGCGATGTTGCTACGTTGGCTATATGCCTCTAGGGCCAATGTGACATCAAGACTTGGGATCAAAAACAGCCATATTTCAGAATTAAAGCAGTAGCTCTTATAATAAGGAGACTCATGTTTTGTAGGAATCTCTTATATAAAGAATCTCTATCTTTTTTCCGATTCAAAAGAAATTGTGTCATGTCCCTATATTTGCAATATTTAAAGAACAGAGGAAGTATTACGTAAATGTAGTCAAAGTTAAAGTGTTAGAAACTCACTTAGACGAAATTCAATAATACCCAAAAACTACTGGATTGATTATGTACTTACCTAAGGCTCCGAAGGCCCCACCAGAAGCAGTAAGAGAGTTTCGGTAATATATGAGTAGAATTTACCACTTCTGATCGAAAAGCATCTAAGAATAAGCCATAGTTCTGGTCAGGATCCTCAAGGGAGCAGTACGGACTTTTACATCCATGTTTCATACAAGACTCGTGCCAGCATCTTACCCGCTGATCAATAGCAAACAGATACCAAGATGCTCCAACCACCTGCGGTTTCAAATTATATGGGTGGAATAAACTTGTTAAAAAAGCCTAGTTAGCCAACTATATTCCAATATTATCCAATTCTAACCCATATAAATCTTCTGTTAAGCAGCCTTGAACACTAGCAAGAGTAGCAATATGATCCATGATTAACGAGTTGGTGTGCATCATTATTGATTTTATGCTCATTTCCATTCCTTAATAAAATCTAGTTAAGTTCCAACTATATTAGAGATTAAATTGATTGAATGATCTAATAACTGATGTGAGCAAAATAAGTTCAAATATTTCAATATGAAGTTCCAAAATGGGTTATCCAATTAAGACACAACTGACAATATTTTCTAAAGAGTTATTGCAATAATTTCTCAAAAGCAGTGAAAAGAAGAGAACTAGAGTGAATACTTACATGGCTTGCTAGCATGTAGAGAAATAAATAAAATGCAGCTCCAGCCCATATGGTATCAGTAACCATGCCGGATCTCCTATGAAAATACTTGTACAAAGGATAAATCCGAATAGCCCTTGGAACATATTGGGTGAAAATCACCAATTCTAACAAGCTCTTCGTACCATCAGCCTGCTTTAGACTAGTTTGATAAACTACCAGCTGAAAGAAAGCAGGGCAGGAAGAAGGATTTACTTAAAATGCTAACCATACTGATCAATGATCCTAATGGACTATCACATTCATTCGTAACATTTGGTTCCATCAATCGCTTCCATCAACTCCACACAACCAAAAATTTAATAAGTTACCAAACATTAATGGGGCAAACAAAAGAGGAGAGTGTTTTTAGAAAGTTACCTGTGGAAGGGGTAGTATGGCTAATAAATCTATTATAAAGTACGACGAGAGATATCTTTTAGCTATAGCAGCATGGTCCTTGACTAATACAGTTTCCCCAAATGCTCGACGAGGTGGAGGGACAAATCCAATAAAGAACTGCAAGATGATATGAAGTAGATAGCACAAATCCATACATGTGCGAAAAATACTTGAAATTCTTTTAAGAATACAATCCAACTCGATGCTTTTTTTCTCTCCATCTATAAATGGGACATAGAAGAATAGTGGATCACAGCCCAAAGCCATAACACATGAGATTAAAATTATCTTATTCCATCTATGCACAAAAATATCCTTGGGATCCAGAACTTTAGCTGGTTGATGATATAGCAACCTGAAGCACAAAGATCCTCTGGATGAACCAGATGATGCTTTATTTTCTATCTCTGGTGACGACTCTGGTTCCCTGAAAGACAGTTTTTAACTCAGAATCGATCACAGCAATGTGTAAGCATATATGGACAATAGATACTAACAAATTAATTACATTACAGTCATATAGTCATTCTTATCTAACCCTTTATAAAGCAGCCTGATATCAAACTACTATACAGCTTGAATTATTATTTTCTACCTATTTTGCTAGTCATTTGATGGATTTATTCATCATATAAATATGAACACTCAGCTCGATACTTTGGGATTCACCTTCTGACTTTGTCTCTATTGTCGATCACAATTTCAGTAAGCTCCAATTTGCTCAACATTATGATGAAAAGCTTATCCTTGATTAAGATCACTATCTGTATGCCTTGAGCTAGAGATGGCACGAGTGGCAAGCTCCAGCCAACATAAACATCTGATTTCAAATGAACAAATAGTTCAAAATTATGACTATATAGCTCATATGTTGTGAACATTATATTCATAGGTTATGGAAAAACTATTATGTAGTTTAAAGATTGTGGAAATTCCATAGAGTTCAAAGATATTAACATACAATTAAGAGAATGTAAACAAGTAATTCTTCTTATAATTCAAAATTTGTTAACATTAAACTAAGGATCTATTTGGTATTGTGGTGGCTTTTTGATTTTTAAAATCATATGTTGTATAAAATAAAAAATTTGTTAAATCGTGATTATTTTGAAAACTGATAACAAAATAGTGGAAATACATTTTTCTTGTATCCCGACTTTGGTTTTTTCTTTTCAAAAAATTAAAAAATTAAAAACAAAAGGCGTTATGTGTATACACTTTTTTCAATAATAAAGACACAGAAAGTAAAGTATATGTGTACCCACATGTGTAAACTTTCCTCCACGGCTCCGCCACAGAACCACCCACACACCTACCAAAATAATCATATTCGGCAACAAAATCATTAAAAAAAAATTTAAATTACTTAATCCAAGATTAAGACAAGAAAGGGGAAAGAATAACATTAATTTGTATTCAATCCATTAAAAAAATCCCATTAAAAAAGTACAACATAACAAAATATTATAGCAAAACTAGCTAAAAGTAAGGAACATAATCCCATGATTATTATATAATGCCTAACATTAAGTCATTAACCCACTATTCTTAAACTAATTACTTTGGAGTAAACTAACCACTAACAATTTTAAGAAAATGTTCCAACGAAATTCCCTAAATCTAGCTTATCATACAGTACTTTTTGGGATCAATTATGCTTACTAAAACAAAATAATACTTCAAAAGCTCAAATAACAATAATCTCATTTTGATCTTCATCATGTATGCATGTATGATTGTATAAATCACAATTTTATGAACAACGCCCGAGTCAACAACAAATTTCCAATCCAAATCACAATCAGCAGAAGATTAATTAGATAAAATTTTTAAAAAATCACCTACAAATTAAAAATTAAGGGGTCTAATGTGATGAATTAGGTCAATCTAAGGACTATAATAAATTAAACAAGTAAGAGTATAATAAAGAATTAAAGAGTGATATAAAATTATTTAGAGAAGAATAATAGTTTACAGTAAATAAATAAAAAAAATTTAAAAAAAAAAAAAAAAAAAAAAAAAAAAAAAACGAACATATAGTTGCAGAAGTTATTTCTGCAAGAATGTATTGAGTAGCTTACAAAAGGTACAATGACGCTTCAGTGCAGAAATTGTGGAAGATTTTGCATCAAACTCGTCGTTTTGCAACTTGCAAGATCACTACTTAGTTTAATTTTTAAAGATATTGTTAGAAAAAACAATAATTGAAGTCAAGGATGAACTCCAAATACTGTATTACCTTATAATAATAAAACAGGGTTGACTCTGCAAAGACTGCAATTTAATTATTTAAATGGTTAGAGAAATAGAGACCAATTTCAAGCTTGGAATTTTTTTCACTTTTTAATGAGTGGATGAGTGTTGATATTGTTCCAAATAATTGAGGAAAAGTACTTTCGTGTTTCCAACAAAAGCTTTTGCTTTAAAAAAAAAAAAAAAAAAGCACAAAGTTTCATACTCTGTGATGGGTTACTTGGTTAGGGGTTATTCGTTCAGTCAGGCGTCACTCGATCAGTCATGGTTATTTGGTTGGTCAGGAGTTACTTGGGGCCTGTTCTCTTACGTTGAAATTCAGTTCACTTCATTTCAGTTCAGTTCAGCTCCGCTCCTAATTTCCTTCTCTTATAAAATATTCATTTCAGTTCAGTTCAGCCCAGCTCAGTCCAGTTCAGCTCAGTTCAGTTCAGCTCAGTTCAGTCAATGAGAACAAGCCCTTGATCAGTGTTTATCGGTAAGTGTTTTGGTGTATGTCAACCACACGGTAAATTGAGGTAGTCGACAATGCATATATTGAGTTACTGATGTAGAAATTAATAATGCATACCGTACAAGTTATTTACAATTTCACTAGAATGCGTCGTAGTAAATTCACTTTAAAAAAAAAATCTTATAACCAATCGTAATTACAAAGACGGATTGACCCCTTGTTGGTGGTATGAGACATGATCTCATGACACTTTGTACAGTACTAAAGTAACAATAATTGCACACATACTGAAATGAAAAATAACAATGATATTGGAGCATCACTTATGCTGCAAACTGAAAATTTTCTAATCCTAACAATTTACAAATTATACATGTTGTATATGTTGATTGTTTATGATCTAAACATCAAGTTTAAGAGTAGGAAGAAACAATAACTTGGAAGGGAAGGGCTCTGAAAGTCTAAGTGGCTAACCATCGTCAGATCAACGTGAAATCAGGTTCAGTTGGCTTTGGCAAGCTGAGCAGGGGTGACCTTGGAGGAATTCTGCTGTTTCTGGGAGCATTACGTCTCAAGTTACGAAGTGCATTGGCAGCAAACCTTGATGCATATATTGTGACACCGAAGCTTGGTGAGCTTCCACCCTCCTTTGCAAGAGCATATTCTTCAGCCTCTTGTAATGATTTCTCAAGCTTCCTTCTGTAGTATCGCCGCCATGCTGCCTGTATGAAACAGGCTGCCCATGTCTTCCACTGTAGTGAATAAAACCTGAATGCATCACAATAGACACAATTCACAGATGATTACATAAGTTTTTGGCACAACATCAACAATGATAATCATCTCAGAATTTAAGACTATACTTAGACAGAACTTCAAAATTTGTTGCAGATCACTAATTTAAGGACTGAAGTTCAGCTTTATACAACAGAAAATTTTCTGGTCATGCATTTGTAGCAATCATATATTGTCTGACAGCCTGGGAGAGAGAGACTTGCCTGAAGGTGTGTCGTAGCTGCTTACTGTGAAGCCTACGAAATTGCGAAGCCACAAACTTGAGATCATCAGGCATCAGTGCAAAGGCTTCAACTTCTGTCTCAGTTTGTGCAGTCCTAGTTGAAGTGGGAAGATTGGAAGAGGACTGCGGATCTAAGGCCCATGTGAGCAACTCTTCTCCACAGAAATCACCGGCTTTGAGGGAAACAGAATTAAAGAAACCAGTTCTTCCACCATTTGTGGTCATAGTCAATAGGCTTCCTCTCATAATAAAGAGCATCTCATTAACTGGATCACCCTCGCGTACAATAAAGCTGTTTTCAGTATAAAGCATTGGTTTGAGACGATCACACATTGCATCTTTTAGTTGCTCGTCCAATTTTGCAAACATTGGCACCTACAGAGATAATATTTGCATGAACATATGATGAGTCACAACTAGTTCAAGAAAGAAATTTAATAATCAAATTAAGCAGAGATGCACTCACTCTCATCAAAGAAGCCAAGCAGAGATGCCTCTTTATGTCCCTCCTGAGGTCCCTAGGAAGGTTTCGAATTACACTCTCTTCATCAACTCCTCGTGTTTCTTGCCAATTGTATTGCTCGTACTTTCTAACCCGCTCTCTCATGTCCTCTGGAAGCATACGATGGGACATCCACTGCTCTGCATCTCGCTTTCTTATTCTCATCTCCTCTTCTCTAACAGTTGTTGATTGTAGATATTTCTGTTCAAAACATAGCCAGAAGAAATCTAAATTAAAACCAACTCCATGCAGAAAATTTAATCAGATGAGCATACATCTTATAAGAGATAAGATAAGAATTCATCTTAGTCGATGATATGTTTGTGTTTGATCATATCTACAGAAGGAAACCAAAAGCTATAGGAAGTCTGAAATGAAGATAATCAGACAAAGGTTTCATCGTCCTAAGTTCCTAACATCTTATATTGTTTGCAGGACAGACTAGGACCGCTGATCTCCTTTAATCAATAATGTTGGAAAAATAAAGCCTCAAATATGATTATATGAAGAATAGCCCTTGCCAATTGGACTAACTTAATGCTGTGACATACTTCAAATACTGAAGCAAACTGTTTATATCTATTATAAAGAAGTCGAAACAATCATGATAATTGATAAAGGACTTGCCTGCATATTCCCAATAAGAAATGAAAACAGAACCAGTCCAGCAATACAGATGAAGATTGCAAATAAGTTCTCCCCGATGAAAGTACTTGTATTGAGATTCTGACCAAGAGAGCTGCAAGAAAAGTATGTAGTAAAGTAAGTCAAATAGCCTTTGCATTTGAAACATCCTATATTGTACTATTAAGTCTCTAAGAAACTGTCTTCAATGCCAAGCTCAAGTACAAGCACAAGAGACAGACCGGCAGGTCTAAGAGGTTCAGGTGCAAAAAAGGAACTCTAGAAAAAACAGTAGAGACTTGAGAGGAATACAAAAAAAAAAAAGTTTTTTCATCTATAACAGCTAGTCAGTAGTCACCCTCAGGAATTTTGTGTATAATGCTAGATAATATGACAGCAAAGTAACAGGGTTCTTCCATAAAACTCTACGAAACAGTTTAGCTATTTATCTTATGTCAGAACCTTAAGGAGCAGCCTGTGTTTTTCCTATTAGACTCTCTAAGCTAAGCTATATGACCTATGCAATAACAGAAAGCACATACACAACTGCCTTTATTGTGGCATCATAACTAAACTGTAGAAGAGTAGTATAAGAACCATCGTCTACTTGACAGTTTAGGAGACTATAAGAGGTCAGTTTAATCGAAAAGTGAGGAGATATGTGCTTCAAGATAATATTACTGATCATTCAAGTGCTTACCTAAGATTTCGGAGACCCCACCAAAAGCAGTAGAAAAATTTCCTTAAAAATGGTTTAGATTGTACCACTTCTGATTGAAGAGCATCGTAGAACAAGCCAAAGTTAAACACACTACCATCCGATATATCATCAGGATTTACAGGCTTGCAGTAAGAACTGTTAAATTCAAAGTTTTTTGCTCCGACAATTGTGTCTTGCATTTTGCAATATAAAGACAAATTATGACATCGTTCTCCTATGCATGATCTGTGCCAGCATTTGCTTTGTCGATCTATGGCAAACAAATACCAAACTGCTCCAGTAACCTGTGGTTTTACACAAGATCTAAGAATTGTTAATTTCTAATTAAAACTTATGAGCTAAACAATTTATTAGGAAATGTTGCTTTGAACATGGTTGCAAACTGCAAAAGTGTGAACTCTGTCTGTTGCAGCCTGAATATAATTCTATATAAGTAAAGACTAATCCAGAGATTTAGAATTTCCAAATTACTCTTTAAGATTTTGAGTTGCTTCTTGTGCATTCAGAAACCATATTTTAAAAAGTGAATAAAACCGGGGAAATGTAATTTTTTTTTTTTTTTAAATGCTCCAAATATTCATCTTTACTGCACCATCTCCAAAATCTTTCTCATTATCTATAATCTCATGCATACTAATTTGTTTAACAAAGAAATCTGCAGAAAAAGGATTTTATTGACAGAATGACATGAATGAGTCAGTCTAACAGACATCAAGGATCCACTTGAACTTACATGGCTGGCTAGCATGTAGAGGAACAGATTCAAAGCAGCTGCAAACCATGCTGTTTCAAAGATAATACCAGATGTGCGAGTAACCTCCTTATATAAAGGATATATCCGTATGAGCCGTGGTACATATTGGGCAAAAATCACTAATTTTAACAGGCCCTTGGAAGTTAAAGGACCACCACTCATCATCAACTTTGGAATGACAACTGAAACTGCCATCTGGAAAAACACAACAGGATTAATTAATCATCTCTTGATCAATAGTTGTGGCCTATAATAGCACATCAGCAATACATTTATTTAACTTCTTAAGTATCCGGAATCTAAGCATGATACTAAGCTTCTCCCAATAAGCACTAGCATCATGCAAGATAGGTCATCTCATCAGATTCATTGATGTCTGCATTCTTCTTTTATATTGCAATTCAAAATATAGGAGCGTGATATTATAAACAATGGAACATTAGACTATTAGAGAACTACCAAGTACCTGGGGGAAGGGAAGCACAGCTAGAATGTCCACAAAGAAGTATGAAGAGAGGTATCTTCTAGCTATAGACGCATAATCCTTGATCAATACACCTCTTCCAAGCACTCGAGAAGAAGGAGAGACATAACCAGTACGGAACTGTAAGATGATATGAAGTAGATAGAACAAGTCTGTAGATGTGCGAAGAAAACAGGCTATGATTTCTAAATCTGCATCCAAATAGAGGCAATTTTTCTTGCCATCAATAACAGGGATGTAGAAAAACAATGGATCCCAGGCCATTGCGAAAAAACATGAAATCAGAAATATCTTGTTCCATCTCTGCAGAAATGGCCCCTGTGGATCAAGAATAGTGTCCTGAAGTTCAGGCTTCTTTGCAGATTGGTAATAGATACCCTGAAAGCTCAGGTTTCCTCTCAAGGTTCTTATCCCATTAGAACTTCTCTCAAATCCTCGACGTATAACACCAAAGGCTGAGCCAAAGCCTGCTCTATTCTCTGGAGATGGTGATGGTGTTTGAGTCGGATAAAATGGATACTCAGAACTTGTTGATCCTTCTGAATAAAGGTCTTCAAACCTGAGAAAGTGCATGATACAGAAGGAAATTTAGAACAGAAGCCACATGCAGGCATATATAATGTATAAAAATTTAAAGATATTAAACAAATTCCAACTATGTAGTCAGCTTTAGCTATTATCTGCAACAAACCTGATGTTAAACACCAATATAATTGACATTTGGTGACTTTTTTTCAAAGATTAGAGGTAACTATTCAAAATAAATGCGGAACTACTACAACAACAACAACAAAAACAACACTTGATACTTTGAGATTCACCTTACAGCCCTGTCTCGGTTGTTACTCATAAGTTCAGAAAGCTGCAAATTTACTGACATCTGAAATGCTTATCCAGGATCAAATGCACTATTTGTAGCATATCCAAAACCAAAGATGGCACCCTAGAGTTAGCCCCTGCCAAAAAATTCATCTCCAAATTTTGGTTAATATTTCAATGACTAAACAATCATCACGATTTTAAAAACGACCTTGTACAATATTTTATCCCTTTTCTCCGCATTTAAGAGTCAATAGGCCACCAATATTAACATCTTGACTCATGTATTATTTTGGGATTCAGGCTCTAAATTTGTTTGTTACTGTTATACTTTACAAGTCCAAAATCCATAAAAAAAGAGGGAAATAATATCTTTCATTCAGCTACCCTTAATATATTTGCTAAAGATTTTCCTTTTAACTGATCAAGTATACTATAAATTCAGGTGCAAATAGAAAATGTTAGGCCCTGTTTGATTCACCTTAATTTTGCTGAACTGAAATTATTTTTACTGAACTGAACTTATTTTTACTGAACTGAACTTTACTGAACTGAAATTATTTTTACTGAACTTAAATTAATTTTACTGAACTTAAATTATTTTTACTGATTTTCTATTATAATTCTTCTTTAAGAAAACTGAATTATACTGAACTGAACTTATTTTTACTGAACTAGAATTATTTTTACTGAACTGGAATTAATTTTACTGAACTGAACTTATTTTTACTGAACTGAAATTCTTTTTACTTAATATTATTTTTTTAAGGTGAATCAAACAGGGTCTTAGTCTATGAATCATCCTAAACTTTGACTTGTTTTCAGTTACTCTAGTAAGAAGTATGGAGTATTATACAAGCGAAATTATACAATGTTCAATTACTCTAACGAAAGGCTTATCAATAATCTTACAATAAAATTAATAAAACCTTAAGAACCTTGACTGTTGTGTGCAGGATAGTTTACCATTATTTGCAAGAGTCACCATTTTCAAAGAAGATATAAATACAGCAACATTAACAGAAGAATCTACGTCAAACAAACTTGAAATTGAAGAATATTCAAAGGATGATCAACTTTATGACCCTTTTAGCCTGTTTCCCACGTTGAAAGAAAAAAGGAAACAAAAAAGTAGTAGTTCAAAGTTCAACCTTACAAGTTAGAATCATTGAACCAGCAGTCTGTACATGATTTCTCCATTATTTTTAGTTCGAAACTTTGAAAATTGACGTTTGGTAACACTGAACTTGACCGTTACTAGCTTTCCAAAAGTAAAAGGAAAAAAAAAATCTCAATTTGACAATTAACTATTAGTAAATTAAGATCATCAAAAGTTGATGATATGATATGAACAGAATTTTATATTATTACTCCTACTTCTATTACATTACTCAATCCCCTTCTAAGAGAGAAAATTAGTGGGACCAGAGTTACTTTTGTTTACGGGCGTTTAGAATGTGGGAATGGGAGTTCGGGATTATCAGTGTTAAGTTGTAATCCCGTCGTAAACATTTACAGTATAGGGACAACTTAGAAAGGAAAATTGACAGCTTAATAAGATGCAGAGAGTAGTAAGACAACCATAAAAGCCTTTAAAGTAATAACGTAGACGGGTTTGATCAAACTCTAATAATCCATAACTAATCTAGTTGGTATCCACATTAAACAAATTACCACGTTTTCATTCATTTGCCAACAGTGAAATGATTATCCAGAAAAGGTATAACTATTATACTTGTATAACAGAGCATAATTGACAGAAGAAAAAATTATGTTAAACCCAAAAAAAAAAATGCAGTAAAATTTAAGTGTCCATTGATCACATAACAAAGGAGAGTTTGATCAAACCTTGGTATTATAAGGGCCTGTTTGGTGGATTTCCTAGTATAAGATGAATTTCAACACCAGTCACTCTGAATTTAGCACCAAAATTTGAAACAAAAGTATATGAGCCAAACACTGAACAATTTCTTTTTTATTTTGATGGAAGAAACAAAGAAGAATTAATAAAGGAGAAAATGGAAGAAAATGGGAGTAGTTTTTGGGAAATTGGAAGGAAATTTCGTTGATTTTATTTTGAAATGTAAAAAAATGACAAACTACAACTAGTACAATAATGTACATATACTATCGATGAGAGAGAAAACAGTGTTAGTCGTCAGTGACAAATAAGCATTGACTTATGACTATGAAAACAAGTCAAGCATATATATATATATATTTTTTTTTTTTTTGAGTGGTTTGTTGAAAAGTCAACCTTTTTCGCAAAAGACCAAGTCAGATAATGCTGAGTAGCTCCAAATTTCTACCAACCAAACAAGAATTTTTTTATACAGAGTACGTAGAAGGTAAATAATGGTGACAATTTAACAGAAAACAATAATACAAGTTAAATATTGCATAACGATTAAATTCATGATTAGATAAATTGTTGTATTTTTATTCCTTTAATGTTAACAAAGAAGAACTCTACTAGACCGGAATCTCTAATGAGAAATGTGCGAAGGTTAGAATCATCAACCTCAAGAACCAGTGGATAGGAATCGAATACATGACCTCAAGTCATAAGATGAATAACTTACTTGGAATGGTGAACAAGGAGTATAATATTCCAAAAGATAGGGAAGAATCATGGTCTTCATCTTGCTAAAGATGAGATTGGGAAAACAATCGAAAAAGGGTACCTGTTTCTAAGGTTCTCATCAAGACTGAATTTAAACCAGTACACAAAGCATGAACACAACAGAAGAGAATGGATCAAGACTTTGGTATTTAACATAACATCTACAAGATGAGTTTTCAAAGTATAGTCATTGGCATACAGTGACACAACAGAGAACAAATGAACAATCATCATTAAGTTCTTGTTAACATCTGACAACAGGCAATGGGATCCTACATCCTACAGGAAGCAATCTGATCATCTCCAAAATGCCTCAGATGGAAATAAGTGCCGTTCTTTTCCATCTTTGGATTATTATTCCTGGTCCAAAGGCACAGCTCTCTAAAAGCGAAGGGACAGATCAGAACTTAACTCAAGGCTTCTCCTCGTCGGATTGAGGACCTGGTCCAGGAACTGAATCTACAAAGAACTCCTCTACTGAATCATAAAAAATAAAAAGAAGTTATTTTTAAGTAAATAATTGTTTTCCTCTCAATATAAGCATTAGCATTAGTGGAAAAAAAAAAAGAAGAAAAGAAGAGAGGGGGAGGGGGGGGGGGGGGGGGGATTCGATACCTATATCTTCATTATCTGGAGAATCAAGTAAGATATCAGAATCCGAAGGCAGAAAAGGCGAGCCAGGATAATTTCCCAATGGTCCAAGATCTACAGAATTTCAAAGAGAATGTAACCAACAAGCATACCGGGAAAGGAAGCATGTTAACATATATTTGGAAGTTAAATGAACAATTGGCCACTGACCAGTGTACACAGTTTACAACAACCAAGTATCTTTTCAGATGTATAACAATGAATGACAGTATATTCGCAATAACCATTAAACTCACTGAAGTATTATGTAAAATTAAAAATCAAAAAAATAATAAAAAAAAGAGGGCAGATGATAATAACCTCCCAAGTTCGATAAATCTGCTGTTAGATCAGAAAGGCTGAAATTCCAGGGAATTTGAGCCAAAGAACGAAGGGAATCTTTGGAATTTCCAGCACCTCCATCAGATGGCAGCTGCAATCCAATTGAACTTCCCACGTCAGACTGAAATGCTGTATCAAGTGCTGAAGTATCAACTCCCATTCCAGGCAACTCAGAAGCAGTGAATGGAAAATGCCCGCTGGATGCCACTGAAGTTGGACTGATGGGCATGTCCGACATGGACGACATGCCACTACTGGGCGGAATCACTGGTGCAGCTTCAGCTGAGGTACTTTCCATCACCATACTAGGGGGTAATAACAATGGTAAGCAAAACCTCACACCAATTATAATAAAGAAAAAAGAGGGTACAAAAATGAATTCTTCATACTCCCCCACCAGTGGCCAGTTGCCAGTAAGAAGGAAATTAAATAACAGCAACAAAAGAACTAAATACGTAGTACGAGTATATATTTAATTAATCTAGTTCTACAAAATGCTTGATGCAAGATTGTGTAGCTTTCTAGTTTACTTTCAAAATTGGATTTAAAACTTGCTACACCCAAAATTAGTACTCTGCTGGAAATTGAAATTTCAACTATAAAACAGAGATTTTCACCAGATTTTGGGCATAATTTAACAGTCTAGCAAAGTTGCACATAGTAACTGAGACTAATGAGAATTAAAGCCAGTGTGCTGAAGTATTGGTAAGATACCAAAATAGTAATTATTGAAGAGACACTCACTCATTCCCAGAATTCATTCTCATGGGTTGAAAATTACTGGGTGCAGGGACTCCATTGACCACATGGCAGTTGGATAGTCCATGGTTCATAGAATCAAGATGAGGCTGACCAGGGGCCGGAATCGGAGGTGGTTGTAGGACAGGGTAACCCATAGGCATGTTGTTAACTGCAGTGCAGATGATTGAAGTTAATAATCCAAAATATGACAGAGAATTTAAAAATTAAAATAAATAAATAAATAAATAAAGTCCAAAAAATTAATAATACCCCCATCCTTGAATAATTGTCCAAATATTCTTATTTAGGATGTCTTATAACAATTAACTTTCTATACTCGTAAAATCAAGCACATAACTGATGAGAAAATGCGATTGGTTGAAAGGCAAATTAATATTGGGAAGCTGTTAAGTAATTGATTTATTGATATTCCCTTCATATTATTGCTTCTCAAGTATGACAAGTGATTAAATCCATTGCTGTAAAAAGCACAAAGAAAATTCCCATACAAAAACTATCCTGAAGCTTCACCCACACTGAGACTACCACCACGTAGAGCCTCATTTCAGTACTTATCTACGTTTTCTATAGCCTAAGGAGAAATAACTTCTGTACCAATCTAGTCTGGATATGAATAAGGGTGCATTCATCAAGAATTCTGCATTTCTGCTACTAAGTTATTGATGTCAAAAGGAAGAAACCACATATCACATAAACATATTCAGAAACATTAAACATCAAGAGGACCCAGGAAGTCAAGATATGAAGCTCCTTAACAGCAAGGAATCACAGAGACACAAACTTAATACCACATTAGATTTTAAGTCTTAGACTACGAGGGTATAAGAAAGAGGAGAAACAGGTCTCACTTCTATGAGTAGATATTGGCATCATTTAGTAGAAATTTGTATCTTGTCCCAAAAAGAAAACATCCTGACAGCGTGCATTGGGACAGCCACACAGCAATTACAATTTTTTTAAATAAAACAAAGCAGTCGGATTGCACATAACTTTTGGAGGTACAGAATAATTACCAGGCATAGGATGAATTCCATTTTGGATAGGAGCCAATGGAACTTTTGGAGGTACAGCATATTTCATCAGATGATACTGATGCTCGAGAAGATGATTGAACAAAACAATCTGCTTCTTCAATTTAAGCCTTATGTAATAAGCCCTGAAAAAATCAGCATTTTCTTCTTCCAGCTTCTGCCACACTACTCAAATGAGATGGAACAAAAAAATTGATCAGAACTACAATATAAAAAGAGCCTATATTCCATAACCAAACCAAAAAGAATCTCCCAGAAAAAAAATTGTAGCTACCATGATGAACTTCACACTAAGCAATAGGAGGGGGAAGAGATAGGCAGATAAGCTAAAAATTTGTGCGTTAATTTTTCTCAGTAAAAATTAGGGAGCTTAACATAAGGCTGTTGGTCTCAATCAGCATTACCCGCACATTTCTTGACAGAAAAAGTATCAATAACCGTCATGTAAATGAATCATCAAATATAACATCCAGAAGGAAAAAAAAAAACAAACATCATATCTATCACCATTTTTTCGTGCCCATGAGTCAAGTACAATTGGCCAGGTAATTAGCAATCATATTTTACTATGGATGAATTTCTTTTCAAGATGCACATTTAGTACATCCAAAATTTGCAATAGCTTGCAGATCCTACCTAAGGTAGTAAATCCAGGATCAATCCTTGCACGATTTAAGAGGGTCTTAACCACCTCATCTCTATTCATATACAGTTGTAAGCATCGTTCAATTAAATTTTGTACCTGCATTGAATAATATGCTTACATATGCTAGTTAAGCAAGGTATAAAATCAAAAGTACAGGAAATTAGAAGTTAACAAAACCAGATTGCCTCACAAGCTCAATATCTTCTCGAGAGACTTTGCGCCCATCGTTACTTGAAACAGCAGCTGAGCCTGAGTCAGGGGCTGGAGCTTCTTGATTGTTGTTATTCTGTTGCTCACTTTGGGAATCAAGTGAAGCTTGGTTGGTCGACTGTCTTTCAGGAGTATTTTGAGAATCCTGCATGGATTCATAAGCCATATTAAAAGAAGTACATAAAAGGGACATATGACTACTAATGCTAAGATTGCTAAAAGTCCTCACTAAAGTCTACATGAAAAATAAAAATAAAAAAGGATGCCTAATGTGCAAATAGTGCATGCCATATAAGCACAAATTTAAACATGATCCCTGAACATTCACATGAAGACGTAAAAAACAAAGGAGTAACGTCGTTACATGGATAGAGCCTAAAAAGCTTCTTCGCCAGCCAATTTATGGTTGAGAATAGAGATAAGATCATACAATCTAGATATTAACTTTAATCAGTAGTATTATTGAATAATAACAAAGGGAAAACATATATTAACAGGCATTTAATTGGCAGAATAAAAGGCAAGAATGTCTTCGACACTTGTCATTGCCCACCCATTTCTGTTTCTTCCAAACACCTAACAAGTAACATGAAGAAAAAAGATTCTCTGATTCTACAATCTACACATTAACTCATTAAGGCTAGGCTGGCTAGTCGAAGCTCTTTAAGGATAATTAAACACAACATGGTACTCAAAAGCTATCTACAAATCAATACCCAGTTAAGTGCACGACAACGACACATGGTCACAAGAAGCAAAGCCACAAAGGTATAAAAAGTTTGGTGATGGTGGGCTCTGATGCTAAACATAAAACATTAACGATAGTGTGTTTCCAAACAAACAGTATAAAGTCCAGCTGATATACGTCAATGCACAGATAAAGGAGAGGAAGGATAAAGGTAGTCAAGCACATTACTTGAAGACCAGTGAAGAGCACATAAATCATGTTTTCTGGTGGTGCCAGGCGTAGCACCACAACTAATGTGTACTGATCAAAAAACCATTTAAATGTTTTCAACACCATTCTAAAGGGAATATCATATAGAACAAGCAGTAAGTTAAGATAAACACACCGGTGAGGTCTTCATTTCACTAAAATAGATACAGCCACATACTGCTATGCTAATTGGACAAAGCAAGCACTCTTAATATCCAATTGAAGCAATATCAGAAACACAGCAGCTGGACAGAAAAAAAAATGGTGATGAGTTTTGAGTTAAACTCGTTAGTTACAGGTGTATCGATAACAGAATTACTTGTAGCATTTAGGAAATACAAAAGGAAACTTACAATTAAACATGCATGCATATATATACGTATATGTAACGAGTGGAAAATTGGAAATACTGGTATAATGTCAACATATCAATTGTATCGGTCTTAAGTATTAAAATTACTTCATATATCACAGACCATGTTTTAAGTATAAAAATATCCAATTCTCCATAGGATATTAACATGCCATACTACACTACTCCCTAATAGGTCTCATTTGACTTTTTCGAAAAAATCTTGTTTACTTTCACTATTGATTTTATCACTATATAATTAAAGCAATTATCTTCTGATAACGCAATACCTTATAAGAGTAATCCCCTTGAAAAATTTTCATAACTTAGGTTTATTTACAAAAGTCTTTGCCAATTAGTTTGATAGACTTTACCTCCCCATCATTAGTTAACCCTAACTAACAAAAATCTCAATCCTTTAATCAATCTAAAGAGTCATACATGAATCTGAATCACTATTAAAACATTACACAAATAACCCGAAAAGACGATTCAATTCTAAGTACCCAGTTAGTCTTAGACTCTTTGTTAATTATAGCATATATATCCAAATATCTACTGAACTAAAAATATCCCAAGTCCACAATAGAACAACTCATCATCAAATCCACCCCATCTAAACACACTGTTATTAATGCAGATCAATGTAAACATTCAAATATATTCAGTCTAATCAAATTGCATTGAAATGTAAAAAAAAAAAAAAATGTACCCTTTTCCAAAAAAAAAAATTAAATAAAATCCACCTTGCAAAAATTAACACTCAATTCAGCAAAATTGAACAATCGAACAAATTCATAGCGCAACGAAGCAAATTTAAGCAAAGATCTAGCAATTAATTTACCTCAATTAAGGCATAAATTATCTGCAACCTTCAAAAAAAATGGCAAGAAAATGTGAAATATTATAATAATCGGAGAACTTGAAACTAAAATAGCTAAGAAATTTCGACGAATTAAATATTTCAGTGATAATTAATAAAATTATTATTATTAAACTCTAATAAGGGAAAGAATATCATCGAGATGGAAGAATGGGTTTCCTAAAATGGTAATCTAAATTACAGAAAATCGGATTTCAAAATTATTTACTGTAATAACAATTTTAGGAGGAAGAAAATGAAATTCGAAAGAATAAATATTGTCGAAATAAAATAGAAGATATTAGGAAAAAATAGGTGAGAAATTTCGAAGTTTTTGGGAAACTGGTTTTGGGGGTTTGACGCTGCAGATTGAACAGTACTGTTACAGCAGAGGAGAGAGAGAAAAATGGAGGAGTGGGAATGATAGTGAGATGTTGAAAGCAGTGATACACACACGCCAGACAAATTAAAATTACGAGTAAAATAACGAGTTGTTTGATTCGGGTTAGAACAGGTTTAGCTCTAAGTCTTAAAATTTTGAATGTGATATCATTTTTTTTTTTTTTTCTTTTCTTCGTCCCATCGAAAATGATATTATTTATAATAATATATAAGTGAAAGAGGGTTTTGGGTGATAAATTTTACTTTCTCAAAATACCCCTTTCATCTTTTATAATTTTCAAAAGAAAACTACCATAATTTTAAAAATATAACTACCATTTAAAAAAAAAAAAAAAAAACTATCACCCTTTAATTTATTTTATTTTTAATTTATTTTTTTTATTTTTAGGGAAATCATATTTTGCATGGACATTATAATGTACTCATATCTTACCTTTTTAACCTTTATGATTTAATCAATTTATAAACTCACTAATATATTTTTTTATTATTAGAATAAGGTAGATAATATTTTAGGGAAAAAAAAAAAAAAAAAATCGAGCCATGCATATTAATTTCTTATGTTGCACACGCAATTTGCGTGTGTCTCACATCTTGTCTAATTAATATATGACTTATTAAAATTAGCTAGTATAACGAAATTAAATTTCTTGTCTCCTCTTTCCTCTCTTCAAAACCCTAGCCTCCATTGTTGAAATTTAAAGGGGCTTCAATCGGTTTTAACCGGTGGAAAGTCCCAATTCTAGTTTCTTTAAAGTTTTTTTTAGGTTTTATAATAATGCTTCCTCCTTTTGGGAGGAACTTTTCTCCTTTGAAAGAAAGGGTTTCCGATCTCCTACGAAATACAAGGGTTTTTCGACCTCTTTCGAAAGACAAGGTTTATCTCCTCTTGTCGGGGGAGAAATTTCTTAGTTTTGAATCCATGATATTAGATTTAATGGATTGTCATGAAATTCTTTTGTTGGTGAAAAAGTTATCCAGTTTTCAAATGCGGACAGGAAAAACATTCTCACGGGTACAAAGGATCGTTAGATTATCTCTCCTGTATTTTCTAGCGATATAAGCGGGAAATACTTCGCAGTGCAAGACCTACTCGACGATCGTAATTTTTATGAAGGAAAATCTTATTTGATTCAATATCTTATGTATTTGTTAGCGTCGAATCTATATTGTAGATGTCATGACTTTTAATTAATGAACTATTTTTGCTATTAAAAAAAGGAAAATGTTATACATAGCCCTTAGGGCTACATATAAGCATTAAATTTACACTTGAAAATCGTAAAAAAGTTAAGAAATCATCAAAATATAAACACTAATAACACTGATTTACGCGTGTTTTTGTCATGAATTCCTTAAAAAAAATATGTATGACTTGTTAAGACTCACTAAGACTTATACAAATTTATCACTTAGCCCTAAGACTCAAATTATAGGTAAATTTTAAACTGAATTTGATACTTGAGATTTAAGAAGAAAAATAAGGAAAGTTTTAAACACAAGTATTAAGACTTGAGGTGAGCTCAAGATGATGTCACCTCAAGTCTTAAACTTGCTATAAAGTAAACAAAGGGAAAGGAAATGAACATACTTCATTCCCTTTTGTTGCTGTTTGTCACTTTTTATCATTTCTTTTATCCATTTTTATTTTTGATTTCACCATAATTTCCTCCACATTAATTCCCCACCCTCATTTCCTTTCCTTAGTCACCCCTCCACCACCACATCCACGCTTGCCATCATCCTTTTACCTTACCCCCACCACCCAACTGTCACCCATCCGCCCCTCCCCCGCCGCCCAAATATTTGAAAACGCTACAAAATTAAACCCTAAGTACCAAACTTTAACAAAATTCACAATTAGTTTTGAGCATTTAATAAAACTAAACCATTATATGAGTATAAATTATTTATAATTTAGATAACAAAGGCACAATAATAAATAGGAAAAATTAACAAAAATAATCCAAACTATTGACCATCTTCTCATTTTAATCCTAACTAAAGGGGAGTAAGCCGAGCAACTCTTAATTGTTGCACATCTTGGAGACAATTTTGCGAGCCTCATTGCAGCGCCAGTACAATTTGAAAGTACACATTGGCCTTTTTGGACATTTTTGGTACATCTTTACAAACGTTGGCAGATTCTCTTTTATATCTTTAATTGTGGGATTAATTACGGGAAAGCTCTCCACTTCAAAATCTACAATGTAATGCCACCAACATTTGTTGCAGAATTCCCCACAACTTTCATTTCGGGGCTTCTTAGCTAATTTTTCACAAAAGTCCTTCAAAATAAGATAATACATATTAATCAGCTTTCTGTACAATCAAGTGCAATGTACATTTCAAGTTGTCAAGTAAATACATTTCAGATTACCTTCAAGAATCCATCACATGAACAAGCAAATGTTAATGTGGTGGGACAAGTGCTCCAAATCAACCCATCAACAAATCCCGCCAACTTCTTCAAGAAAAATTTTGTATCCGATGAAAACCAGATTGTTAAGTGAACGTCGCTCGGCATTGAAGCCAGGAAAGCTCCATATTCCAATGGAATGAATTCAACCTTGCATGCAAATTCAAATTAAAATCACATAATATATAAATAAATAAATAATTTTTTTTTGTTTTAAAAAAAAAAAAAAAAACAGTACTCACCATCTTTGGGCTAAAACCAAGGTTCAAATGAATTGTGCGTCCAACTTGGGCCATCTGTTTAATTAGTCCTCTTAAGTGCATGAACCATAAACTATTGAAATAGGTGGTTTTTAGAGTAATACGATAATGTATAACCTTTAAAGCAGCTGATGTGTTAAACAAAGGAAGTGCTGGGATTGCATACCCAATATAGCGAAATTGTCTTAAGTTGGGGCAATTGAGGTAAACCTCCTTTAATCCATTAACTTCAACCTTTAAAAACTCTAGATTTGGACAATCGAAACTCATGTGGTTCACTTGAACTTCCAATGGAAAGGGAATCGATAATTTCCTCAGATGACTACTAACAACTTTAAACCTCTCTGTAAATCTCAATCCACAAAAAAAGAAAACTTCCATATCCTCAATGAGTGGAAAAGTAGTTGTAAGCTCTACAAACAGATTGGGTGGCCAAATCACGCAATCTGCCACGATGAGTTCTCTGATTCTACGACAAGCACTTGCAATGAACTCACAACGAGTATTGAAATTGCATTTGAAACTCTCAAGACCATCCTTATCAATGGAAATAATATTGAGATTGCCAAGACAATTAAGGATAGAAACTTTCTTTAGCGTAGGAAATACAGAAAGCTCAAGAGATTCATTCCAAAATGTGCATTCATCAAACTCCAAAATTTCAATACCAGGACAATAACGTGTCAAATTAATTACAGCTTCCTCGTCCAATGCAACACGCAGCAAGGACAAATGTTGCAGAGAAGAAATGTTGCTCCTGAACCTGAAATGGTTGCCAAATTTGCATCCATGTACATAGAGGAAACGCAATCCATTTAAAGCCAAAACAGACAAGGGAATATAGTAACATTCAGCATCCTCAGCAAATGCAAACTTCCCTATAGAGGGAACATTGTAACGTACGTCATACCTTATAGATCCTTTCGTCCTACTATAGTCATTAGTTTGTACAAATATGCACAGCTCCTCGACCTTACTTAATTTACAGACCAAATCCATCAATTTATCCACGCGGGAGAAGCTCTTGGAATCTTCAATTGCCACATTCAATGACAATCTTCGCAGAGCTAATTTATGATGTAACACTTTTGACAAGTGATACTTGACAAAACTCATGAATTCCTCCCTTATTTCACGAATATTAGGTTCGTAATCGTGCCTGTTGTTTCCAGCAGCTATTAGACATTTCAACCCGAATAAATTATGATCTAAATGTAGAATAGGATACGAATTGGCAAAACTTTTCCAGGTTTTGGACAATATACAAGTTCGAGCTGCATCTTTCGAGGAAAGATTATCAAGTATCTCATGGATGATGTGTTCCGGCAACCATGAGATACGGTCTAAGTCTTTATTCTTGCTCAAACAACACATCCTCTTCGCACATAATCTTATTGCCCCCTCATCTTCTCTAGTCTGCATCTATTAATTGGTTAAGAAATATATAAATTTTTCGACATACAAAATAAGCATTTATCAAAAAGATCACTATAATTTTAGGGTAATTTCGAATCAGAGGCAGAGAAAAGAAGTGTAATTTCATACATTGACAGCCAAATTTGATTCGAAAAATTACATAATTTTAGGGATATTTGATTCAATAATCAAATTAGGGTCATAATTTTCTTAGAATTTCGAATCGATAGTTGAGATTTTCGAGCCCTACCTACCCTTAAAGCACTGGCAATTAAATTACTGTAGATAAAACCTAGATAGTGAAATTGACATGATGATAACAAAAACAAACAACTTACCTCTGAAGCTGCTTCAATGGGGGGGATACAAGTATTAGATTCAACAGAGAAGGTCAACTGCGCTTCAATGGAGAACGTTGAGAGAGCCGCCACACTTATGAATGGGTGAGCCAAACTAGCCCTGGAAAAGCGTTTATTTTTGTTAGGATTTTTTTTTTTTTTTTTTTTTTTTTTTTTTTTTTTTTTTTTTTGTGTGTGTCTAAAACTGCCTTTGTTTGACAACTTTTTGTCCAAAATTACCATATACAGAGTAATTTTTATTTTTGTCCACAATTTCCTTCAAAAGTAGTATAATTGTTGACCACTACCTAAAAATTTCCAAACATTGACCTTAATTTTCAGGTCATTTATAGACATGTGCAAGACATATTGCATATGTTTCATTTATTTATGCTTTTGTCAATTTTTTGAAAAATTGTCAATAATAATACAACTTTTGAGTGACTAGCCAAAAACAAGCTAACTTTTTAATTATTTCTAAATAACGAGTACAACTGTTTCAAATAAAATAAAATAAAATAAAATAATGAGTACAACCCCGCTTTAAACAAGAATTTACCTGCAATCTTAGTAACCAGTTAATCTTTTTTTCAATAAATTCGTTTAATAATGTAATTAACTCTATGTCAGAATCCAGGTCAGAAGCGACGCATGCGCCCACCGCACTATGCCGTCATATAGTAGGGGTTTCGGCCCCCAAGGGCACGTGTCATAGGCTAAGCTCGAGTGGTGTATGCACTGCGAAAGCTGCCTTGAAGTACATTTTCAACCGAGCAACGGGTTGAATCCTTTGCAGACGACTTAAATACGTGACGGGGCATTGCAAGTGGCAGAGTGGTCTTACTGCCACGATCCACTAAGATTCAGTCCTATGTCGTCTCGATTCGTCCCCCCCCCCCCCCCCCCCCCCACACCTTATTCCCTAAAAACACCTATATTTTGGGAAATGAGATTAGTGATGCATCTCGATTGCTAAAAAATGCTAAGTATGGGATTAGGACAAGTCACAAATTAAAGCCTAAGTGTTGGGATGTTGGATGGTACAAGGGATCGTGTGGCATGTGCACAAGACATGTGCACCCAAGGACAAACATACCGGGTTATGAGCACTAGTTACGACTCCAATGCTCCTTAAAACAAGATGATTAAGGATAAATGAGATGGTTTTGGGCACTATGTATGACTCCCAAGGCCTTTTGGGAACCCATGGAAGTACTTGGATGCATAATCTCGCTGGGTGAAAAAATGATAAAAGAAAGTCAAATATGAAGGCTATAATACATGAGATCGGAGCAATTTAGGAGGTGTCCGGACCCGGTGTTGGAAATTCACGCAACACTACGGGATGCATCCAGGGTCATATAATATTGTTTCGACCCATACATATATGACCATAATTCGGCTACGTAAAGGCCCTGTGGAAGCTTATATCCAATACAAGGCGTGTATGAAAATGGTGAAATTGGATGCTTAAAGGAAATTGGATGGTTCCACCCATTCAAATGGACTCCCGGAGGATATTAGGGTCCATGGTAATCATCTCGGCAATTTTTTTTTCGACCCAAAAAGAGTCAAAAATTGTCAAAATTGAAGGCTATTATCCACGTTTTTTTTATCAATTTTGAAGGTTTTGCGACTTGGTATCGGATAGTCTTGAGATGCTAGGGGATACATTTCGGGGTCATATAATGACATTTGGAACCATAAATGACCATTATATGTTGTCATAAATGTCCGTGATGTAGCTTGATTTATGAAATTCGGGTAAATTGACCGTTTAAAGGCATATTGGATGGTTTTACCCACCCAAATGGCTCCCAGAGGATATTAGGGATCATGGTAAAAATGA
The DNA here is from genome assembly GCF_948465745.1 of Chenopodium album. Lineage (NCBI taxonomy): Eukaryota > Viridiplantae > Streptophyta > Magnoliopsida > Caryophyllales > Amaranthaceae > Chenopodium > Chenopodium album. The sequence continues at coordinate 75,801,682 of NC_137840.1, read as the reverse complement.
GTTTTGACTTTATTTTATGAAATCACTATATTTCATGAATAGAGTCAAAACTCATTCTTGATACTTTATGGAAATCTTTATCGGTGTCTTATGGTTTCAAACCTCCTTAGATGCCCCAGGACTCATCCAACACATTCAGTTCATTTTTTATAAAAATGTCAAAAACTAACCCGAAATCGTGTATTATATAGTCTTCGATTTTGGCTAATTTTTCACTTATTTAGACCCGGAAATAAAAATTACCGAGATGTTAATTAAAATAATTAAAACTTTAATTAAAATAATTAAAAACTTTTTTTAAAAAAAAAAACAACTCCACCACCAGCCACCCTGTCCCTTTCCCCGACCACCTTCCCTTTCCCCAACGAACTGCCAACCCAGCCCCCACCGTCGACCGCGGCCCGGTCTCCTCTCCCTCGGCCCGATATGCCTTTGTGTTAGAATCCAACTCCTTTTTATGTATTAGATTCCCTTTAGATGCTTTCTTAGAGTTTAGTTTATGTTTTCTTAGCTTGAGGTCCCATTATTGTGTTACTCTCAGTTCAGTGTTCACTAGGGATTTTCCTTCTAATCAAATTAAAGCTCTTTAGAGGGTGAATGATTAATGAAATCTTAAGTCTTCTACCAAGTGTTGCCTTGCTTTTATGCTTGTTTGTTGTTAGACCTTTATAGATATTGTGTCTTACTTGCATAATAGCTCCCCTCCAAACCAACTTGATGCACTAAGAACTCGTGGTTCGGACCCGCTTGAGCCCGCCTTTAAGTATCGGCCGTCACAAGCCCCGACCACCCGCACTCCGTCGCCCAAATAGACGTGAGTGCTCCTTTGATTTAATTACCCGCTTGTGTTGCTTTGTGCTCACAAGCCCCTCTTCCGCTCAAGGCTAGCGTTCTTGCCGTCAAAAGGCTAGAACGCGCCGCACATTTCGGGATCCAAACTCCCGGAGCGTGACACTTTGGCTATTCTGTTTCAATAAAGAAAATATACATAAATGCTATTATTTACAGTTCATGCCTTCTTATTCTTTCAAGATAGGGAGCATATATTTCAATATGGCATGCCGCAGAGTGATGCTTCTTAGGCTAAAATGATATAAAGTTGATGCCAAAATCTCATTTGCCATTAATATTTCATGTATAGCTTGATAGACATTCTTAACAAACCGTTGTTAAACACAGCTATCTTTCAACATTCAAGAAAATCATAAGTAATTTTTATTTTCTTGCTGATGGATGTTTTCATATTCTAGTGTTATCTATTTCAAGATCAGATACATTTACGGATTTACCCCATGGTATTAAAGTGAACAATTGGTGACAAATACTCGAGATAAAAAAATAAGTAACTTCATACGATATAATGAAACTAGTACACTAAGATATAACTTGAAAATGCATTCCTTATCATAGTATCCAAGGAAATTGGGTTTGAATCGGATCTTCAAATGTATATGTATTAAATCAAACAAGAACATCATATCAAACACTACAAAAGTATACAGCATAGCAGGATCACAGGACACAGGCTACGTTTAGCAACTACACAAGTTATTGCTGAACTTGCCCAAAGCTTATTTCAGAATCAAGAACAATTGCCTCAAAAATGTAGAAGTACATGCCATAAATGCGAATAGCATCCAACACCCATGACTCCATGAGTCCATGATAAGCAATTGTGGAAGAGAAACAATTTCCTTAAATTATGTTTAAAACAAATTTTTGTGCTAGCACTATTAGTGGTTTTTCCTTACATATAAATCGCTATTAAAATCAATTCCACTTGAAAACGGTATTAATAACAATAATATTAAACCAACACAATTTATATTTATACTTTCAAGCATTATTTAAGGAAATCGTTTCAAGAAGAGATATAGTAGTGGTATAAAGGACATAATTAACCAACAAATAAAAAGTAAACCAAAGTGATCAAAGGTTATTATTTCTTCTGAAATCAAATTAAACTTGCTTTACACAAAAAGATAGCTTTAACCCGTTCAATTTAAATTACTTTCATTCAAGTGGAATTCCACCCATAAATCACATGAACTTTAGAAAAGCATCCTATAAAAAAAATCAAATTATTACTATAAGATAGTTTGAAATGTCCATATCAATCATTCGGTAAAGTGGCATCTCCTAGCTTCCTATGCTTTGTATATGCACACAATGTATATAGCTTCCGAAAGCTTAGTGCCCTTATTGATAAGGACATTTTAGTTCTCGATCACTTGCATCCAAAAGCCAATCTAATTATTTTGTATAAAACATTTTAATTTTGTTTAATGTGGACACTCCAATGCTCAAAGTACATTAATTTTTTCTTATTATTTGAATTACATAGTTTATAATACTAATAATTATATTCTACTCTCATTTAAGTGACACAATATGACTTTTGGACTGTTCACATATTATTTTTGACTTATTAAATTTGTTTTATATTTTATAAAATAAAGAACTTAGCATTGTTGTAGGATATAGAGTTGGATTAGTCATAATGTACATTTTCATAAGATCAATTTCATATTTTTTTCACCAATATTTTAATACACAATAGAAAATATTAATGATCAAACATACATCTCGACATATGTGAAAGACACGCTAGTTTGTCGAAAAAAGAAAAACCTAAGGGAGTACTCCACTTGAATCAAAATTTGTACTTTACTTATAAAAATTATCCAAGTAAACTTTTTCAAGCATAAAATTATATAATTAAGACAAAAATATAATGAATTTGAAAATTAAAAAGGGTCATGTCCAAACTCATAAACAATGTGGAAGAAAATCAAAAGTTGTTGGAGTAAAATCAAGGACGAAGCAATGCATGTGGCTGAATCGGATGGTTGGAATTTAGTATAAGTGCTCACTCTCTTTTTTGTGTTTCTAATTAGTGTTTTAACTTTAATAAAGCTTCAAAACAATTGCAAACACTACCTGTTGAACACCAAAAGCATAAAAACAAAAACATAAACATGCATGGGTTTCTTAGCACTCACAAGATTTTAGAATAAAAATTTAAATGTTTTAATGATTTAATTTACAGAAAAAGAATGTTTTTGTGGTGATAGTTCAATGAATGGCTCTCACTTGTCCAGATGGTGGAGATAGCTATGATGATTGGCTAAATTTGGAAAGTTATTACTATAATTTACTCTTTGTTAGGCTATGTAGCCAAGATTATAGGGTTGTTTGACAAATGGTGTATATTCAACTTGGTTGGCTTTAAAGCTGTTAGGCCTTCTTTGGATAACCTGAAACTGATTAAAAAACGGTTTATTTTTAGGTCAATTGTACGGGGCCTAAATCGAGTTGAATCAATGGAGAAAAGTTGTACTCGTATATCGGGTTATTGTCTTATTGAACCCTTTTTGAACCGGAGTGAAAATTTTATTTTACTTCAAAGATCAAATGATGGTTTTATTCAAAATCATCCAACTAACCAAAACTATCAGTACAATAGTTAATATTGTTAACAACTGATCGCCAAATAAGACCAATATTTGTTTTAGGAACGACTTGGTAGCACTCGAGTCACCGGTAGGACACTTAAGTATATGTAATAAAAAATAATGGTGTTTGGAAAAGAAGAATATTCAACTTGTTTCATGCTTGCCAGCAGAACATTTTATTAGATCTTGCCTTTCAAAAGGCAAGCATCAGATCATTAAGAAATGAGATTCTCATGTATCCAACCTACTAATGCTATGCAGTTGGCAATTGTGAGTATTGTTGGTCTTTCTAAAGACAATATTAATCTGCCAAGAAGCAACCCAAACCTAAGGAAATGCCTTCAAACAGAGTTTCAGTCAAGCTGTGCAGGTACAAGTTCTGCATCAATGTCACAATTAAGGGTGTCCGCGGAAGTAGTTGTACATGATCTTAATACAAACCCGACGGGTACATGCAGTCCAAAATCTCCCTACCGTGTATGCGCCTAGCACTACTAGAAGTTGGTAAGTAATGAGGCTTAAATTGCAGTGGCCAGTGGGTTGCCCATCAGACTCGTGAACTTGTGAAGTTGTACACCTAAGGACGAAACTGCTAGGACAAAGTTGTATTATAAAGGATTGTACAGGCAGCTTTATTTATATGGGCTTTGCAGCTAAATTTGATGTCAATATTGAAAAAAGTGTCCTATTAACACAAGAATAGAGAAGCAAAAACATACTGATCAATTAGCAAAAATGGGTTGGTTCTCCCGACTCTTTATGGAAGAGAAAGAAGGGAGTGGAGTTGCTAAACCAAGGTAAGCTGGTGCTATGTTGCTCCAATCCAGGTACTCATGTTCGATTTGGATACATGTCCAAGTGTCTAACTCGGCTATCTAGTTAAAAAAATTTATGATATGGCCACAATTGAAGGGTCAAATTATACTACCATGTTTGATGAGTGTCAAACATTTGACATGATACCTAACATAAAATGAAAAGTCTGAATAATATAACCCAGGTGTAACTAAACTACTATTCTACAATTACCGGGCTAATCTAGGGGAATCCTAAACCAAGATACCCGGTTATACCTAAAATACAACCATGGGCTAATTTTTAAGTGGAGACATATTCGAGTTCTCATTAAATAGAAGAATTTATCTCACACTTTGGTGCACCTAACTACCTAAGAAAGGCGTATGCATCACACGTGTGGAGCACATATGTATGCCTAAGTGTAAAATAGAGGCTTTGGTCCCTAACCAAAAACCCTTGAGAAAAGCACTAGAGTACATTATTTAGAAAGCAAAAACAGAAAGAGAGAGAGAAGGAAGACAGTGATGGCCAAGCTTCTATATAAGGCAGCCTCTAATTACTCTATTGTTCATCCCCTGCCTAAAACTTAAATTTCTTGCTCCATAGATTTCATCTATCCTTCATGCCTTCTCTTTCATTCACTTAACTTGTTCAAAACCCACATTGTCACTTGTGAATCCCACTGCCTGCCAAGTATCTAAAGCTTGCAACACACGAATTGGAAGACAAACATTGGTATGCTTCTCTTTATCATACATGCATATTTATATGAAAAGTATGTGTTCACCATATGGTTAATTTTATATGGATAAAGAACTCAAATTTATGTTGTAAGTTATGCATACATCAATAATATTTGAATACTACTAGTACATGAAATATATTCAACATTTTGGATTTTTGTTAGATAACCTAACATTCTAACCCTAGAGAAGACTTCAACCTTTCAGGATGGTTTAGGTTAGAGCTAGGTTCTCTTGGTGTTTCCGGTTCTATCATCTTTTCTCTAAAGTTGTACTCGTGCGAAAGGGTGGTTTGGGTTGGAGTTTCTTTAAGTTTAGCCTAGTAATAATGATGATTGATTCCCTTAAAGTATAGCACATCAAATCAATTAGACTTGTATGCATCTCGCATGCTTTCTACATTATTGGCTATAAAGATGAACAATCCATTCACTAAAAAAATATAGAACAATGTAAAGTGCTTCAAGCCAATAATTTAGGTTAATAAAATAAATTATCTATATTATATTGAATCTGCTAATAGTATAACAGGTCGCATTAGACTTTTATAGTCAAAAAACAAAATCAACTGTAATCCTAATTTTCCATCATATAAAAGATATAGAATAACAATCATATAAAAGAAACTTTTAAAATTAAATATGCAAAAACTCAGTACAAATTTTTACAAAATAATGTCATAGAACTGTATAAGAATCTTTTTAAGAAAATAAGAAAACAGAACCATTGCAATAGTAGCTAATGATTCGTATGTTAATTTCATCAGGCCTTTGATTCAAAGAGCTAAATATAAGAATATGTCGGACCTTCTTACCTTAGGTTATAACCGAGTATGACCAAACTTGACTCACTGTTCTAAAATTCTTTCTTCTAGCTGATTTTTGCCCATCATTTATCTGCCACACTGCAAACTGTGAAACAAATGGAGAATTTTATGTTACTACATGATTAGTACAAGATAGATGAATTGTGCTTAAAGTCTTAGTCATCAAAATAAGGCAATAATTATTATTGCTAAAAAAAAGTCTAATAATATTTGTACAACTAAGTTGATCACTTGATCAATAACTCCTAGAAAAACTGATCACACTCACAAAGGCGGCATTAGCTTTAGCTTATGTAACAGCTAGTGTGAAATACTCGAAAAATAAATATCACAATATATGATCATAATCTTGTCATCCCAGATACTCTTATAAACCAAGCTACTCCAAGGTGATTTATCTTCCTCCTGCTGTCAGTGGAGAGCAGAAGCAAGCACCTGAATACAATCCTACCCAATCAGGAAATACTAAGCTAAATTACAAAACTCATGCTAAACACTTCTTGCTCTTTGCAAGAAAAGAAATTGAGGTGTGTTTTGATATTTTCACCACAAACACATTTCACCAAAGCATGGCTTGCTTATCTCTTGGCTCCGCCTGGGGACCAAAAAATTTTGTTCCGTTGCTACACTGAAGTTGAAGGCAGGCAGGGTAGTTTTTATTTGTATGTATCTCCACCCACTGTTTCCAGACATTAGCTTAATTATGGGATAGAGGGAGTAATAATTTATACCCCGGCCACCAACCAGAGTGTCTTGAACTGCAGACCTTATCCCATTGTCACTCATAAAGGTTCACTTCACTAATGGCATAAGCTGTTACAAATTTGGGGTAAACTCTGTATATATTCACTAAATAAAATTAAAATAACCAACTCTAAAATACTTGTATGGAGACTTCCAGCTTGTGACAGAAAATATCTCAATACTTAATTTCGTGCTCCATCTTCTCAAAATTTGAAGTCTTCTTCACTTTCGATATTTATATCATGTGTCCATCAGACATAGAAATCGTAAACTTCCAAACAAACAAGTCACATTTAGGACAGGAGGAGCACAGAGTACGATTTACAATGTTTCTTTTTTACACAGTACATCATTTCGATTATTTTCCTATCTTCACGATGCAATTCAATCTTTTTAACGGGTAGACGAAAGATCATCCCTAAATGTCCTGTATTCAAGATAACATTTTAATTTCCTTGGTTTCTTGTACAAGATTAATTACTTTCCCTGCAAGTTGGGGAAAGTGAGAGGGTGTGTGTGTGCTTAAAGTTCCTATCACGGGAACCCCAATGGGGTTGTCACATACTTTGATGGAGCATCAAATCAGGGACCCAAAGTAATTGGTTTCAGTAGAACAGTTAAGTAACAAAGTATGTAGGGCTGAAGGTCGGTGAATAATCACCACGGCCAATTGACAGTTGGGATTCATCCCTTGAACTGAAATAGACATTTGTCCTATTTCAAGATCAAATTTTAGTGGACTTGTGGTCCTTGCTATGTCTCCACAAAATTAGAAAACTACCTCCATAACAAATTAACTAGTAGTGTCACACTTTCACAACATCAAATGAAAGATGAAGAAATCTTATTAAAATATATAAATGCAACGCGATATCTCTCTTACTACTATAACAAGAATTATCATAAATAAGCTTCAAAATTTCCATATTGACCTATTCAACAAAGAATATCAAATCCACTATAATTTAGCTTAACAGCATAAAAATGGATCTTTTATTTTATAATTCCTTCCTAGTGGAAGAGGGTTGTAAGGAAAATTAAAAGTTGTATCAAATGGAACAGTGGTACCAGAAGCTTATACAGCTGAAACCTAAATAAACACAATTGAGTTCAATCAACCTAAAATTCAAGGGGACTAAATTTTTGATGAGCCTATGGGAAATAAAAGGTGAAAAATCGCCAACATCCAAGCCTAAAATCCAACAACAGTGGAAACCCAAAAACACCTGAGGCCGAAACTTGGCAACATCATAGAGATGATTATCATATAATTCCTAGATGTGCTCTAGAATGTATTGTACTATACATAAAAATCACCAACATCCGAATTTCATAAACTTGGGTGTGGATTTATAATCTTTGGTTAAACTTCGTAATAATATTAATATAAGACTGCTGTGCCTCAACTCTTGCTTCTTGAACATGGTAGCATCTGTACTAGGTTCATTAGCTCTGATATTAATGACTCTACAAGATTTTTACATATCTTATCAGCAAATACCCTTCAACCACATGTTGCTAAAGTGTATTGACCTATGACATATATAGCAAGTCTGCATCATCATTTGACAGCTCTAATTTGCAAATAGTTCTAAATAATCAGGGATTGTCGTCCAAACTTATGTGTGGCATTGCACTGCCCACTACAAAATGGCAAGTCCTACGATTTAGATAACTGGATAGCAAAGTCACTTTCAGTTTTTGTACCCATTCTATTTCAGTACTTAGCTTAAACATAAGTGGCCATTATTCCCTCAGTGACCTGTTTGAATCACTTTCATACCCTCTCACTCCTGAAAGAATACAACATAATTGCCTGTCTGAAAGGAAAACAAAGGGTTCTAAGTGGCCCCTAAGGTTCCGGGAGGAAATTCCGTGACCTGTAGCATACATAGTTTTAAGCACTCAAGATCCAAAGCCATTAGATTCAAGCTCGGTATTGCATAGATGGATGACCATTGAGGATGGCTGATCTGATGAAGGTTTACATGAAGTATTCCCCTGTTTGCTTTCCTTATGTAAATCAACATCCCTCCTCATTGAAGTGACAACTTTGCAATTGACCTTTAAATAAAACTACGCCTGCTTCTTGCGAAAGAGGAAAGAAAAGAGGGGTGCTCAAGTGGCCATCTGAAACCGAAAGTTTAAATGTCCCCACATAAAAGGTTTGTGACCCCCTTTTTGTCTGTAACAATGAAGCTCAACTGTCTATATATCTACTTCAGAAATCTTAGCTTCTTAAGGTGCCAAATTGAAGCTTTATGGCTCACAATTTAGACATATAATTATATAAAAGTATAAATATTATAGATCCTAATAATAGCAAATTAGGCAGAAAAGGGCAAGCTACAGGTAAAAGTTGCAGAAGAAGATTAGAAGATTTCAGCCTTACCCAGGGCACTCTGCATCTATATTTGGAGAAACGCTGAATGTAAATCTTGCTTCTTCTTAAGCTCACCCTTTTCTTTCAAAATTATAGATTTATAGCTGCATTGCATGCACCCTTGAAGTCAGAAATTCAGAGCCTTTTTATCCTTTGTAAAGAAGCACAACAAATTATTCACAGAAGGCAGAACAAAAACATTAATTATGGTGATTTTTTATGTTTTTAGTATAAATGTACAATCCTTTTGACCATAGACGCTAACCTTATTGCAGCAACAATTTTATCACAGGTAAATACACAAATCTAAAATATCAGTGTTACCAATGGGACTTCCTAGAGTGATTGCCAAACTTAACAACTTGAAGTCAGTCTCAAGCTCAACTTTTGATGAAGACAGGAGCACAAATTGGCATTCATATGACTCGTGGCTAGTAAGATTCATATACTTTGTCGTATTTATGAATGTCCATTTGCAGAGAAATCATAATAACGGGGTCTCTGGTGGACCAAAATTTCACAGAAAACAACATAACAGTACTAGAATGTATGAATTCCTAATACATACTTTGTATGGCATACAGGAGAAGCACCCTTCTGCTTTGGACAAATTCCAGAAGATGATGCATGGAGCTGAGAACAAAAAGATTGTTGTGTTCTTAGATTACGATGGAACCCTTTCACCAATTGTTAATGACCCTGATGTTGCCTTTATGACTGACAAGGTAAACAAATTTATCAAGGATTAGTCATATCACTTATATGGTATACCATTTCAATATAAAAGTGAGCCTAAATATCTATGAGACATCAAAAACAGATAAAGCATAGTTTATAGGATTATACAAGGAAGTCAATACATGTTGATCACTAATTACAACAGAATATGAAAAATTGCAGATGCGTGCTGTGGTGCATGAAGTTGGCTGTTGTTTCCCAACTTCAATAATCAGTGGAAGGAGCAGAGAAAAGGTAGCAAAATCAATATAATATACATAGAAAAATGAGTATATAAGAGATAAACTCTAACTGTAGTGTTCATTTTCTAGGTATATGATTTTGTCCAATTGGACAATATTTACTATGCTGGCAGTCATGGGATGGATATAATGGCCCCATTGCAGCCACTAAGGATTAGAGATTGGAAATATCATGCAAAAGCAGTTGACCTAAAGGTTTGGCTTTTCTCCTCTGTTCTAGATTCAAACCTATAAACATATACAATTTAGCATTGACCAATAGCTTCCGTTCCCTCAAGTATCAAAGGAGACAGTACGAAATATACCACATAAATGTGTACCATAGCGGAGATTTGTAGCAAGTAGATTTGACTGATTGCACAAAAAGACATATGAAGCAAAACCCAATTTACCTTCCCATGAAATGGTTTCTCTCTTGTAGGGAAACAAGCTTGTCATCTATCAACCAGCAAACAAGTATTTGTCTGAAATTAATCAGGTAAACATTCAGCATTCATCTCATATAATATATTATTATCAAAAGTCGAAATATACTAAAAAAAAAGAGATATGCATTAGTTCAGAGTTAATATATAGCTTGTTATATTAAAGTTAAAGGAAATAAATTACATGAAATAAGTGAAGATAGGGCAAGAGTTGGTAAAACACAGACCAAGACCACTGAACCAAGTGAGCCTTTGGTCTGTATTAACTTGTTGGCAGCTATTGAATTGTTATCTAGTTGACGGTCAAACATGTCACTTAAATATTCTTGCCAAAGCCATTCTATAGATAATGCTTCTACTTAAGGATAAAGATTGCAGCAACTAGTCTTGGCTAATTTTATTAAAAATGGTACTTGGTAAATGGTAAAAGATCCATAAACTGCCTGTATAATCATTAATTATTAATCACTCTCAAATCATTTGATTCAACATAGATTGCATTTCCTTGTAGATCCAGATGTCACTAAAAGAGAAAACTGCAGCAATTGATGGTGTGAATATTGAAGACAACAAGTTCTGTATGTCTGTCCACTTCAGAAATGTATCAGATGAGGTAATTTCTAGCTGATGTTATGAATAATCGTTGTCCAAATTAGCCAGTCAACTCTCAACAGTTCCAGAAACCTATTCTGAAACCTGAAAGTGAACAGACCACAAACCATTGAAACTGAAAAGGTTGCATATAGTCAACCTACGAATATCAATCACCATAACCCCCCAAGACCAAAACAGCCAAATATATCAGTATCAGTAACTTTATTTTTGAATTGGAGAGTAACTAAATTGACAAATTCCTATAAATGCATAGCTTAGACAGTTGTGAACATATTATAGCAGATAAGCACGGGAAAGAAGTCCCAACAAGAACCATGGATCCATCTTTAGGGGGGTTGGCCCCTTTCCGAACATGCAGTTTTTAGTTCAGGGGTCTGATGGCTGCCTGAACTCTTTTTGGGTCGGCCTTGGGCCAACACCATTTGGCATAAAGTGCACCCGGGGCAGCAACCCCGATGCATCAACCTGATATTTTTATGCTAGATGCCATTATCTGGCCCTTAATGACCTCATTGAACATAGTTATGCCAAAGATATATGAAGATAATTTCTAAAACACGTCTAAGTAATGAATTGTCTGCATTCATATTGTTGTTAATGGTAGCAAACACACAAACTCATCATACTTGATGCATCCCGCGAGACAATCCCCTTCACCCAATAACAGCATAAAGAAGAGAAAAAGAAGCCCTACAGGGTTACTGTCATGTTAATTCTATAATGATCGCACAGGTACTGTTTGATCCTAAAAGATGCTACTCCAAATCTCCAATCTCACTGCAATACTACTAAGCCTAAATCCCTAAGCCAATTCCAAGCTTTTCACTTTATGGATTGTAGGATTGTGCAATCCTATGATATTTGTTCTTGTTAAGAATAATGATAATTAAGCTACATTAGCAGCAGTTGAAGCTTGATAGTGTATGAGTAAACAAGAAAAGTGTTTATAACAGCTCTAAATAAAATGCAGGACTTGGGCTCATTAGAAGAGGAAGTGAAGTCTGTACTTGAAGAGCATCCACACTTTCGGCTAACAAGAGGTAAAAAGGTACAGTAGGAACAATACAGTTTCATATTTTGGACAATAGGAAAAAAAAAATTACATCATTTTCATATAATAAGGCTATTTCTTTCTCAATCAGGTCTTGGAAATACGACCCCCTATTGACTGGGATAAGGGTCATGCTCTAGAATATTTACTTGATAGCCTCGGGTTGGGTAGCTCCAATGACGTTCTCCCAATATACATAGGAGATGATACAAGTGATGAAGATGCCTTTGAGGTATTGATCTGAACTCGCAGTAAATTCCCACTTGGGGGCAAATAAGCTAATTCAATTTTACTTTAATAGGAAGAGGAGATTAATTGGACAATAGGATGGTGTTCATAGATTCATGATCTTCATGTCCATCCTAATTTTTGTTCCAAATTTGTAGCTTATACACCGAAAGAGACAAGGCTATTCCATCATCGTCACTTCCATCCCAAGAGAAACATGGGCATCGTACTCCTTGTATGACACAACAGAAGTCATGTTATTCTTAGAATACCTAGCCAAGTGGAAGAGCATCAGCTTGGCAAGTTAGTACCACAATGTTCAGAAGGGACTCGGTACATTCACAACAAAAAGGCCTAGCCACCAGACCACCAAGTCAGCCAAATGAAATCGCTATCGACAGTCCTAAGACCGCTTATTTCTCTACTTGATAATCATACATGAAACTAATCGCAAAAAAAGGCGAAGTCTACTCAGAATGATCTTCAAAATCATGAAGTAAACCCATATTTGGCTCTAAAAATTTTGGCATCAATATTCAATAACAAATGATGCCTATAGAGGTCAATAGCTAGGTTTTCCCGAGATTTTCTAAATATGATAATATTGTATAATAAATGTGCAACTCTTATTAATTTGTTGCTTTCAACAATCTTCTCATTCATCTTCACATTGTTTTTTTGGAATTTCAGATAATATTTTTCTCAGCAGCAAATTATTCCAGCTAAAAAAACCAACTCAATCAAACATTGCGACACAAATCAAATGAACTATCCAATCAATCAATCATGTAATTTAGGCTCTAAATTCAGATGATTTCCACAAAATTAATCATTTAAGGTATCAATGATCAACATAATCAATTGAATAAACAACAATAAAACCTAACTTTGAAATTCATACTACAAAAATTAAATTTTGAAGTAAAAATGATAAAAAAGACTTTGAATTGCATACCTGATCGCAAAATTTGGGCGAGAAAAACAAATTTAGAGCAGAATTTAGGAGTGAGAAAATTCACGGCTACAAAAATTTTTAATGGGGAAACCAAACCTTGTTCGTTTTACCCTCCAAAATTTGAAGGATATGCATTACTCTAATTATATAGTATTTGATTTCCATCTATCACGTGCAGCTCACACGTCGGTATTGGTCAAGTATATAATCACGTGTAGCTTACATGTCGATATTAGTCAAGAATTGTTATATCATGCAATTAGCTTGAGTTATCTATTTAGGCATTACATATTGTAATTTTATTACGTTTGTGGAATTTATTACTTTATTCAGAGTAATACTTTTCTAGAACTTGTAGCAAAATTATTGATTTGTAAGAGTGAAATGTACAACTCTACACGAAAATTCAACTGTGAGAAATTGATAATTATATTTAGAGATTTGATGCATTATTCTTGTCAAACTCTTTGGACGGCTGGTTTTATACTTAATAAATTTGGACTCGTATTGTTTTATAACAAAAAATTCGGCCCTCCCAATAGAAGAAAATCGAATTTTGCAATACACTTTGTTTCAAATCTTTCAATAATACATTCCATAAATTGTAGATTTCTATTAGCATTAACATTACTAGTAACAATAATCATTAATTCTATTAGCTAAATACCTGAAATCTATGCATACCAAAGATAACTTTTAGCACGCACGATTAAATAGTAATAAATAAAAAAAAAAAAAAACAAAAAAAACAAAAACAAAAACACCCTACTTGCCTTCAAATGTCAAGCTTACAAGCTTACCTACAAAAAAAACACTTACAAGCTTGAAATCGCTTGACACCCCAGAAAATTTTAACAGAACAATTACTTCTGTCTATTTGACGCGTAAACCAGGGACATTCTTTAATCCCATCTTGCCAAGAGTAATCTTGGCTATTGCTGGAGGAGTGTCAAGCCCCATGCTTCGACTAAACTCATTTGCGACCTCTACAAGCTTCATTTTGTCTCGTCCCACACTCTTATTGGAATTATAGTACCCAAGCCATGCCTGGTATGCTTTTTCCTTGCTCTGCATATCTACCTTTGATAAAGCACGCTCCACCTTATTAAAAAAAAAAAGTATTAGACAACTCGACATATACCAAGTAAGAAAAGATTATACTAAGTATAAAATCTCTAATAGTATGACCAAGCTATGTTACTCGGACTCTTTGTTTTACCTCAAGTACCCATGTCGGACCCTTGACACTCGGACATGGGTATGACACTCGGACACTTCATTTTAGTTCAAAATCATAGAATTTTTTCACAAAATAGGCGAGTCGGACACTTGGACACATACCCGTGTCGGACATGGGTACCCGAGTCCGAGTAACATAGTGACCAAGGAAATAAATGAAATTATGTGTCTACTGGCATACTTTCTTCCTCGTATCAGGATCAACCATTGGCGGTGTTGCCTTGGTTATAGGAAGATCCTTGACAGACTTTAAGAAGCTATCCTCCCATGGTGCCAATAAAAGTATCCCTTGCCCTTCTTTGCCTTTACGCCCAGTTCTGCCAAGCCGGTGTATGTATTGTTCTCTTTCTGATGGTGCTCCAACCTACAGATAAACAAGTGGTTTGTGATATGAATTTTAATCAAGAAAAGAATGGGCAGATTTATGCTCATCATTAGTTCCAACCAGCAAGAACTGACCTGTCCCAATCACCCAAACTAAATCAACCAACCTAACCCCAAAATTAAATGAACTGAACTAAATTGTGACTAAAAAAAGATAATTGATGAAAACCAGTATATGGCAAACCCAATAAGCCCTAACCTGACCAGAAACCAAACCAAAGGTCTTAGCATGCGAATACGAACCAAACTAAACTGACCCGAACCAAACTAAACTGACCCGAACCAAACTAAACTGACCCGAACCAAACTAAACTGACAGTCGATCAGGATTGCTCATTTGCTATCTCTAGTTCACACCAACCCCCTCCCCTCTCCAAATTGCTTTCCCAACCTGCCTCAGACTAAAGCGGCTGGTTGAGGCCTAACAAGCAAAACAGGCAGTAATATTACCTGTATAACTAGGGTAACATCTGGATAATCAACTCCGCGTGCTGACACATCAGAAGTTACAAGTATAATACCCTTTGACATGCGGAACTCATCTGATACTTTGGTCCTGTAACTCTGTGGTTTCCTGGAATGAATCTCACGAACATTCAAGTTAAGCTCACCAAGAAGATCTGCAACAAATGCTGTGACCATTGCTGTGGTACAGAATACAAGAACCTGCATAGAGAATGTCATGAATCCACATCAAAAACATTTGAGCATCATATCTATTTAAAGCAAATTAGACAAATGGAGGTCACAAAAGGAAATCAGTTGCAATTTTTTGTTCACTCAGTAAATTGATCAACATTCGCACCTTGTAGTTCACATCATCTGAAATATGGTCCTTCAGAATAGTGTATAATAGAGGAAATTGGTTCTCCAGGGGAGCAACTAAATGCACCTGGCTGACCTGCAAAAGTTCATAGATGTTTTAGGAATCGGAAAACTAACACAACCAAACTACTATATGGGAAGTGACCCCCCAGGCCCCACCCCCTAGTGGACATTAAAAAAAAAAAAAAATAAAAAAAAAAAAAAAAAAAAAAAAAGCCTGACATTAAAGTATTTAACATAGCTCTGAGCAATTGAGCATTATACAGATCTTCTCTTGAACAGTGAAGAGTTTTCAGTCCATCTTTTATTTTCTTCATTTCCTCTTTTCTTACCCAACCCAACATCCTACACCTCCTTTTAACCACAACCATCAAGACCCACCCATCTCATAGTGTATAAAAAAGGAAACTAAGGTGCTGAGACACAACCGCACAAGTAGTACAGGTCACGCACTTAAATTGTTCTAGGCGAGGCCATTCCAAAGAAACGCACAATTGTCTTTTTATACCTTAAGATCACATGGTGTATAAAAAAGGAAACGAAGGTACTGAGAGCCTGAGACACAACCACACAAGTTGGTATATGTCATGCATTTTAGTTGTTCTAGGCGAGGCAATTCCAAAGAAATGCACAATTGTCTTTTTATACCCTAAGATGTCTTCTTGGGTTTAATCCCCAAATATCAATTGATTTTACTCCATTGTTTTTCACTTTTTCTTTTTCCCTTCTTCTCCTTTAAGTCTTTAACTGCTACCACAAATTCTCCTCATTATCGTCCAGTTCACTACAAAACTCCTCTACCAATTTTCAATGATGTGAAGGCTTGATTAGATTCTTTGATTTGTAGTCCGGGTGGGGAGGGGGGACAAAAAAATTTCTTATGTATTAATGAAGAAAAGGTTGGTGATGGACCTGGTGATGGTCAAAGGAGGGGCGCAAAGAGAGTAGAAAATGAGTTCAAAAGAAGAGAGGGATAATGGGTGGAGGTGAAGAGGAGAGGACAGTTGGACGGCTGGACCAGTGGTGTTGAGGAGATGATGTTGGGTTGAAAGAAGAGAGAAAGTAAAGAAAACCCTAATAAAAGAAAGAGAGAAAATCAACTTCCTATTACTTCAGTACCATGTTGAAATTTTATTTTAATACGCACATGGAATAATAGGAGACTTCTCATAGCCATTAGAATATTAGATAGCTTAGCCAAGCAAATGCCTCATACTCAATAAGTACAAGAACACTTTTTACATCAAAAAATAGGACCATGAACGCACCTTTGCATGTGTCTCCTCACTGCCTTCTTGAACAGTACTGATAAATTGATGATCTCTTTTTAAAGCAATATGGCAGATTTGATGAACCTTCAAACAAAAAAATTGTTCAGAGGAAAATGCCAAATTTATTATAACAAAAGAGAAAATTGAAAACTTCCAGAATTTTTTAACACAACCGACAGAGGACATGCATATGCAATCAAATGCTGAGAAAGCTAACCTCATCTGATACAGTGGCAGAAAATAGTAGTGTTTGCCGCTCTTTGGGAACGGCAGCAATGATTTTCTCAATGGCCTTGCGGAATCCCATGTCTAACAAGTGATCAGCTTCATCAAGTACAAGGATTTTCACACCCCTAAGCCGAGTGGCGAATCCTGCAGTGTTCTCCATATGATCGATTAGCCTTCCAGGTGTAGCAACGAGAATCTGTGTCCAAACTTAAGTTAACTCCTTGCCCTAAAGGAAATCTAGCAATAAATACACACCCAAAGTCCCAATATTTCCTCATCAAATAATTTGCCAGTGTTGATTGGTATTTTACTAGATACAAGAGAGAGATAATAAAAGTGGGATTATATTGAAAGAAAGGTAGAGAGAAATAGAAGAATGTAGAGTGGGAAAAAAAAAAAAAGGTTGAAGTGATGGAGAAAAGATTTATTTTTAACTTAAGGGATAGATGAAAAATGAATTAAAACATTCACTCTAGAGAGGGAGTGATACATAGTTGTCCTCTCAAAGATCCAATTTTTCATTTTCAATATGACATGTAGTAGCTCTGCATAAGAACTTGCTTGCAAGGTTAATGTATCTAACCTGACAGGGATTTGTCTGAGTATGCTTCTGCTCGAGTGAAAGCCTGGTACCACCTATCACAACTTGGGCACCAATAGAAGGATGATACTTAAGCAAAGTCTTAGCTTCTTTAGCAGCTTGAGTAGCAAGCTCTCGCGTGGGACATATAACAAGTACAAGGATCGGTGGTTTCTTCTGATCACGGCCAGCAGGAGGTGTCTTTAGCACCGTTTCAATGGACGGAAGCTGAAATTAAGAATTAGTCTTAGTACACAGCATTAAAAAAAAAAAAAAAAAAAAAAAAAAACCAAAAAAGGATATCTCTAGAAAATACTCAAACAAAGACAGAATTTTTCAGGTTTTTAATTTATCAATAAAAGGAATGAAATCTTGAGCCCAAATTCACATTATATGACCAACAACAATCTCAAAAAGAGATGAAGTATGTTTTACCAAAAATGCTACAGTTTTTCCTGTGCCTGTCTTAGCCTTGGCCATAACATCCTTACCTGGAGAGTAGACAAGTAATCAGTCAGGTAATAACCAAGAAGCTATATAAACAAGTTGGAAATGCAGGCTAAGGACATCTAGCATCAAATATTCAATCCAGAAAATAGTGGTATGCCCAACACTAACTTTTAGAAGACAATCAGTAACACTACAATGTCATTTTGTGTTTTGCTTAAAGACATTTTCTTATTTTCTTATTGACCTTTTAGTATAACAGGGAGTGTCGCCGCTTGCACCATGGTCATCTTCTCATATCCAACATCCTTGATTGCTTTCAAGGACAAGGGTGAGATACTGCATTGATCAAACCTGCAGGCAGCATAAAAGATTAAGCAAACCCAAATTAAAATACGAATTAAATACAAATTTAGACTGATCAGGCCATACTGATGCACATTGCTGATACACAATACAAACAAACTAATAGCAACTCATGACAATGTAAAACCTCCAGCACAATGCCTCACTCTTATCCTTCATTACATAGGATAAGATGATTTATTACACAATAACACATAAAACCAATACGAGTACAAAACTGATAGCATAGAGAACCAACAATAAACGAACAAACAGAAGACGAACCTGGTTTCACTAAGGTAAGAATCAGCTCCACCTCCATCAATAGAGCTCGGTCCAGAACTTGAATTCGTACCCTTATCTGCAAATAAAGAACTTCTACTCCTAACCACAACTTCTTCATCCTCTTCATCAGAATCCTCTTCATCAGAATCCTCAGATTCCTCACCAATCAAATCCATAAAACCCGAAACCGACTTCTGCTTGTCTTTCCCCAAATCATCCTCATCCTCGTCCTCATCATCATCCTCCTCCGACGATAAAACAGGAGCAGCTTGCCTCACACCACCCTTCTCACCTCCTGTATTAACCTTAGTCCAAATTTTCTTTCCTTCAAATCCTCCATTTCTCTCCCCACCCCTTCTCTTCATTTCCCTCCCCCCGTCTTCACCACCAAAGCTCCTCCCAAACTTCGGAGCACTCTTCACAGCACCACCCACATTACTCGAACCCCGCCCGCCCCTCGCCCCAAACTCCCTATCTCTTCCCCTCCCACCTTCTCTAACACCACCACCTCTTTTCCTGTACTCCCTCCCTTCACCTTCACCCCCAAACCTCGACGAATCACCCGAATCACCGGCATTCCGAAAACCCCTTTTACCAAATTTCCCAGAACCCCTATCCTCAACATTAGCAAAATTACTCTCTCTGCCCCTCTTACCCATTTGATGATCAAAACTAGCCCTTATCTTCCCTTTTCCTCTACTACTATCTTCTTCGTCTTCAGTAAAACTCCCAGACCTAAAAGAACCAGTCCTTAAACCACTAACCCAGTTGCTTAAATCATCTTCATCCTCAACTAAGCTTTTTGCAACAGGCTCTGCCTTAGCACGAGGGTATTTGGGCCCTGAATTGGGCCTGGACTGAAACGGGCGGGTCGAAAATGTGCGAGGAGAAAACCCTAACCCTAAAAATTTGAGCTTTAAAGGAAAAATGCGACGAAAAGTAGGGATTGCAAAATAGGGTTGACGAATAGAATATAAAGACATAGAAGGGCAAAGGGTGACCGGAAGAGGAGAGAGAAAAGAGCGGAGTGGTGGTGGTTTTAACGGCATCAAATGGGGTGGTGGAGGAGAGAGAATTACTGCCTTTGCCGGTTTCCGGTTGTGATAAGGGGTCCGGAAATGGTAGAGATTTTGAGGTGGAAGATAAGGGGTTTAACAAGGGTTTTTCTGATTTTTCGACTTGGGATTTTTAGGTTACAGGATATTTTATCTTTCTAAATAAAGAAAATAATAATGTTATCAAGCTAGTTTTTTTTTTTTTTTTTTTTTTTGAATAAATATTATCAAGCTAGTAGTTCTGTGACCAGAGAAAAGAAATGTTGTACGTAGTATATTTATATACTCAGTTGCAACTTGCAAAGTTGCAAGTTTATACTCGTAGGCTCGTAGCTCATTTTGAGACAAGATGTAATACTTGGATTAAAAATAACCGTCAAAAGTCATTAAAAATAAATATTTATACTAACTCTAATTTAAAGTTGCAAATTAATATGAAATGGAGGTGTTATAATGAATTTGAGTGTGTGTGTGTTGGAGAAACAGTCTCTTCCAAAACTTTGACAAGAATTAAAAAAAAAAAAAAAAAAAAAAAAAATCAAGCTTACATCCAATTTTTGTTGATTTAAGATTTTTTTGAATGTTTATATTGTTTTATTAAAAAAAAAAAATTGTATACTCCTAAAATATATGATGGGGAACCCCCAATCCCCGTAACCTAATTTATGAATCAGGTACAACACTGAGTAAAACTTTGAACAAGGATAACAGTATCAAGAACTTCTAACTGCTATTTAAACTATGAGGGTGATGTTGCTACACTGTTTTTAGCAAATCTAACTAAAGGAAAACAAGTATAAAATGAGCTTTATCAAGAACCCCCTCCAAATACAGTGTGTAAAAATGGAAAACTGATCTCGACAGGGCGAAAGATAAGCCCTTAACTCAGTTTCTACAGCTACTTCGACTAAGTTACAGACTTACAGTATGTCAGACCCTAAGAAATTGCAACTCCCCGTCTGCCTCAACCTGCTGCTTCTTTCAACCGTCACATTTGCTACTGAAAATGGAGATTTCCAAACCTTAATGTTATGATCTTTGGCTAGTTCACCAATACTCCACTCTTGGAGCAAGAACAGCCAGGAAACCGAGTTCCTAGTGTACCAAAGAAGCCAGCAGAATCCCTTCACCAACCCAACCATCAGAACCCCCGACCTCCTATGCTTGTGGTGCAAACATTGGAGCATGGTAATGGGAGTATTTCTCATTACAGATCCTCCCACCATCTTGTCCTGGATTTTGGAAAACCAAGGGTGGAAAGTCTTCATCTTTCAACTGATAGTTCCTTTGGGCCATTGATCTGGCAAAATAATTAAATCCTCCTGTTATAAGATAGTAAAATAGAACAGCATCATAAAATGACCTCTCATAGAGTATAATCACAACTCACAAGCTGGATAATGACCGAAACACGTGAATGTGAATGAAAATTACCTTTGGAAGTGAGGGGATGATGGTTGGTCTGGTGAAGACTGTTGAGTTGAGCTACGATGAAATCTTTGATCCTCAAACGCTCTCCTAAACCGAGTTCCATCAATGGGTTGTGTTGCATCATTCGTGCCAACAACACTCATGGGGCCTAGAGAACCAAACTCAAGTTGCTCTCCGGGAGATACATAGCCAGAATTGTTATCATATGGATACAACATGACAACAGATGGTATCGAGGATCCATTTGATGTTACTCCACTTGGGTTCATACCTGGCATCTGGTACATCCCATAAGCCACATTCACTGAGCTGCTCTGAGAGGAGCTAGGCAGTGATGGACCATTTTGAGCCTGATACGAAGGTATATGGTCATGCCTGTAAGTAGACCAAGGCCTGTCAGCCCGACTCTCATTGGCTGGCAATCGATCAACCCTTGACTTCTCGGCTTGGCTACGGTTGTGACTACGACCAGCAGCTCTTGCTTTTGCGGCATTCCAGTTACCTTCTCTGTCACTATGATCACTTCTATCATAGTTGTAACTGTTCCTTCTCGCTCCAGAAGAATGTCGATCTCTCACAGAAGCCTTCTGCCAGTGACAATGAAATCATCAAGTGATGAATAATATTTTGAAAGAATATTAAAAAAGAGAGTGGACATAATTGAAAAACCCATAATTTTTTTTATTAAAAAAAAAAAAAAGAGAGCAATTCATAACCAATACAAGCATACAACACATGTACATCGTCAATACAATTAAATCCTTTCAGTAACCACTTCATCTCAAACCAAAAGTCTGAACATATTGCATTCTACTTCATTACCATCAAGATTTGTTAGAAAAACAAAGCTTTGTCAAGATGTTTGATAGGCATGTGGTTGCTACAGAAAATTTTAAGAAAGCAATCAAGAAAGATGCTACAATTTAGAAAACCAAAAGCAAAAGAAAAGCATTACAGAAACAAGCAAAAGATAATTGATTGATCATCATTTTGAAATAAAAAAATGGTACAGATCCAATATCTCAGGCAATCAAATTATCACACAAAGGACCGTTGGCACTTTTGAGCACAAAAAGTTAGCAAAATTACACACACACACACAGAAATTAGCACAAGATGCATGAAAACTCTAAACCATTTAATAAAAAAATAAAAAAAATAAAAATAAAAATAAAAAAAATAAAAGAGATAGAGAGAGAGAGAGAGAGAGAACAAAATTTCCCACAGCCCCAAAAAACCTCTCATTAATCCTGCCCAGCAACTCAAACCATCACCCACCCACCCAACCCAACTCCCACCACAGTGCCTCAGGCCTCAGCACGCAGATGATTACTGGAAAAATGTAGATACAAATCATAACAATCACATTTTACTATTTAAGAGACTGGACGAATTCTATCCTTAGTCTTCTCAGGGGAAGGGATACTATAGCATATTAAAAAAATCTGATAGAGATCATAACAACCAAGATAATGACCAGGAGAATTTCTCTAATTTTCCTTCTTGCTTTAAAAAAAAGAGTATGGCATAACAAGAAAGCTAGAGGAAGCATGTTAGAAAAGCTGGCGTAGTGACAGAGCAACCCAAGCAGGGATAGAGAATGGACATAAAATTGCAGTTTGAGTTTTATGTGGGGGGTGGGGGGGGGGGGGGGGGGGGGGGGAAGAGAGAGAAAAGGAAAGCTGCTGATGATATTTAAATTAGGGAAAAGCGATCTGGGGTTCTTCCAGTCTCAATTCTATAACATTTTCTAAGATTCTAAGTCTCAACTAGACATTCTAAATAAGGTCATTCACATGCAGCAAATCAAGCATCCAAAATGCTTAGAAAGAAAAACATCCAACCATATTACTTTTTTTTTTTTTTTTTTTGACAAAATAATCCTATCATATTTAACCATACAAAAAATAACAATCTCGTGCTATCTAAGAAAGTAAGAAATGAACTTAAAAAACTAGTCAAAGTATCCAGATATGTAGACAATCAACAGAAGATCAACTGGCAAAATATGGACAATTGCATGCACAAAAAAAAGTCTACAAGAGGCCCTTACAGGATTTGGTAGATAGGTTCCTGTTCCACTGCGGTATCTTGGTAGTTCATCAGCATAGTGTTGGTAGACAACAGGAGGTCTACTGGACACAGGCTGAACAGGGGGAACAGGAACAAAGCGTGGGCCGTAACTCATAAGCTGAGACAAAAGGTTAGCATTTGCTGGAAGTGGTCTTCCAGGACCATCCCAAGGAAAGCAACCCTGTAAGTACATAGGAGGGGCAGCAACAGGAGATGGGCAAACAGCTGGTGGAGGAAATCGAGGGCTCTGGCAAAACCGTCCAAACTGCAGATTTTGCCAATGGCTAGCAAAGTCACTGTTGAGAATATCAGGCTTTGGTTCTTCAGATGACTCTGTGGTAATTGCTCTTTTAATGGAATTATAAGTACTATAAACATCAAGAGCATCATGCCCCGCAGAAAAACCAATGCTTTTCACAGAATCAATATCATCAGAACCCACCTCTCCATGTGGAGAACTACTTGCTCGATCAGAAGTTCCAGCCTCAGGAGGAAAATGAAGCATTGTAAAGAAAGGCACAGGTGGTCCAGTGGGATAGAATTTGATTTGCCGTGAGGCGGGACCTAAAACCATAGGAGCAATAGGCATGACTGAATCAGACCCACTAGTCTGTGCCGCTTCATAGCCAGGCAAGTGATGCCTTGGGACATGCAAAGTAGATGCATGTTGAGAAACTATACTTCTTTCATTAATTTCTACCCCTTTTGTGGACATACTATTCCAATCTCTATTCTCATCATCTAAATCAGCAGAGGAATGATTGTAGATGTTTTTGTCTTTACTATGAATAATGGGAGGTACTGAAGATGAAACAGCTGTTTTCCTTCCCCGCTTTTCCCTGGCCACCTTCGATACTCTTGCAGATGACCCATCCCATGAACTCTCAGATGATGTCTTACTTCTCACAGAACCAGCCTGAGAAGCAGAAGAAAACCTAGCACTAGTAACTCTATCATCTGAGTACACCTCATTTTCTCGATTATCTTGGCGCTGCATATTTTCCACATAATCATCTCTCATTGATGTTTGAAGCTCCTTGGCAACTTTGGTCTGAGCTTTAAAAGTACTCCCAGAATTAGCCATGCGAGATGAGGGACCAAAGCTGGAATTACCAGAAGTCGAAGGCTGCCTGTCATCTACATGGTGCATCTCCAAACTTACATCATCTTGACCACCAATCGTAGTCACATCTCGCTCATGCCAATGATCAGTATCAGCACCCTGTTGTGCAATTTCCACAGAACTAAAATTCTCATCACCTTGTTCTATCAAAGCCTCAGATTTTGCAGGAAACCCAACTCCAGGAAAATATGGAGTCAATGGAGATGAAAAGCCCTGCTGAAAGTGTAGGTTTGCAGCCCAGTGAGGATCAATCACAGGAATATTAGCAGGGACCATGCCAGCCATTCCTCTCTGATTATATCCCATAGAAGCAAGCACTGATTGGGGTATTGGTAGAGGTAAATGAGAGGATGCCAAATTCAGTGGCATAGGTACCTGTCCACCAAAATTATGTAAAGAGGAGGATGCCATCATATTTACAAGATCTTGCTCCTCTTGATGCATTCCTTGTGCTCCTGTTACAGATGTATGATCCTCACTAACAATGCCAGTTCCAGAATCACCAACATGGCTATTTGAAACACTCATGGAATCAGCAGCAACATCTACAGCATGATGAGAATTGTACCTACCAGATAAGAGATCATCTGATGAGGATAATGTGCTTTGAGTTGACAGAGTTTCAGATGCTATGTTTTTCCTTTGGTTGCTATCCATCTTTGAAGAAGCAACCTGACTTCTCCCACTGTCAGTAGGTTTACTACGCCTTCCTCTTGAAGAAGCATCATAATATGCATTAGTGAGCTCTGGACTTGACCGTGTTCTGGCAAAAAGATACTTCCCCTGTATTTCATTCAGCATGTGATCAGGTTTCAAGCTCTTTTTATTTCTATCAGCTCGCAAACTCTGAGCATTGCCTTTTCCAACCTGCTCCATAATCTCTGAGCTGTTCGGATTCCCAATGCTCTTTTGATCCTGTGTGCAAGAAGCTGCAAGAACTTCATTGTTTTTTGAAATGCTTTCCAAAGGATAACTAGCACGTTGAGAGGTTAGAGGCCGATTACTCTGAGGCACCCTAATCTGAGTTTCTTGAATTGATACATTATCACTAGCATTCTTGCTACTTGAAGCAATATCTTGATTGTTCGATCGATCATCTGGATTTGCCAATGAGGGCCACAAGTCACTACTAGGGACATCAGGACGTACACCACTACCATGTCTCTCCCATGTGTTCATAAAGAACTGGTTCAACTCAATAACAATGTTCTCATCAGAACAGTCTAGTAGCCTAGCTAGCCTCTTTGCCCCAAACGTAAACGCACTGCGAATTCTGTAAAAGTTTCCTGAAATATTAACATGTCAGGTTTTAAAAACATTCATTCAGGCTGATCAACGGGTAAATATGGAAAAAAAATATATACTTTCTCTATTTTTTTACTTGCAACATTTTGACTTTAGCACTATTCACATATGCTACTATGACTACCTTTGATGATTTATAGTTTAGAAAAAGGATAGTCAAATGAGATCTTGTTAGATTTGTCTTGATTTATACTTCCATAAAATTACTTTAAACTTCATTTATTGATAATAAGAGAAATAAGGTAAATGAAGCAATGCATTGGCAAGCGAGAAATTAGAAGTGTTGCAACTTGCAAGTAAGAAAAAAGAGTAAGTATATTATATCATAGTGAATTAATCGATAGTAAAACCCAATCCCCATCTTTGTTAATCCAACGTGTCAGCTCTTCATCTCATGATATTTGGTAACAAGCATGTATGAGGAAAATCCTTTCAAGGAAAGGTTGCCTTTGAAAGCATTTTCCAATTACTGAAAAACATATTTCCCTTACTTTACAAGTTTACAATTTGAAAAACCAGATACTCGTCACTCTAATATAATGAAAGAATGCAGCTAACTAGAGAATATATTAACTACATAGTTTAAACCTTAATAAATGTTAAAGTCATAAACTATCAATTGGTATAGGAATAAAAATACCTTTACTAACACTTCTTCCGAGGTTATTGTTCACACGCAAAGGATCAATGACATTAAAATGCTTCGAGATAAAGGGTTGTCCCTGATTTTCTAGGCCTTCCGGGAAGACAGCATATACAGAACTACATGCATCAAGAAACAATTTACTAAGCAGCAAGTCTCCACTATCTTTGCGAGGAGGCTCCGCTGTGACATTAACCATTATAAGAATATCAGAGATAGCAATCACAATCAATTACTGAGATAGGAATCACCGAATCAGCTACAAATAGGAAGCCTACCAGTTACATCAGGAAGTGAACTAATGGGTACAGGACCCCATAAGCTGACACAAAAATTATCCCAATCAAAATTACTAAAGAATTCCAAAAAACGGTACAGAACCTGGAAAGGAAATCATATCAGTGGACATTATAGAGAGCATAGGATCTAAAACATCAAATGAAGCAAGATTTAAATATAGCACCTCTAAAGGTCCTGTGAAAGTATTATTGAAAACATGAAATATGTAAAGAACCAAGGTCTCCAAGGCATAAGTAGATATAAGCCCATGATGAGCACCCAATATACGACTCTCGTAGTAGCACCAAGCTTTGATCAATATAATACTACGCTTAAACAGGTGATTCTGATTAATCAAATGGTCAACCTGCAGTATAAATGTCATGTCATTCTAATCAGCACATAGTTTCTCAAAATAAAAATGCAAGTATTATAGGATAAAAATCACCTCTTCAAGGAAACATAGGGTGCATAGCCCACCCAACTGATTAAATGATATGTCCACAACAATATTTTCCACTAGACACTTTATAATTTTGACCTGAAAAAGAGCACAAATGAAACATCAGTTCTATATATAATCTAAATTGTACTGCCAATGTAATGTTGTTGTCCTAATTCAGAGTATACCCCCTTTCAAGTAGCAGCTGTACTCAAATGCACTGTTTGACTACGTCGATTTAGCCTTTAGAAGAAGTTAAAAGAAAACATATATTATATTACTAGTTCACTAAATTACCCTGACAGGTTAGGAAAAAATCCACACATTCTAGATGAGTTCAGAAATAACTGTAATATGCAGCGGCATCACAATACAAGTTCAAAAGGTCAACATACACTTTGCTAGTCTAAGCATAGCCTCACAGAAGAATTCAAAAAAATTCAGACAAAGAGAGGGTTGATAATATCCCGACAATGTTTAATGAATAATGGCAAAGGAAAACACAAAATGGGGCAAGAGCAGATGAAAGGAGTGAAGGACTCACTTCTGCCTGAATATACTGAACCTCTTTCACATGAAATTCAGCATTTTCATTCTTCTCTTCACTTTCTAGTATATCACGCACTTGAGTAGCCCAATTATCCTTAAGAGTCTGATTTTTACTAAATGCTGTTAAATCAATGTCCCCATCCGGCAAATATGTCTTCAAAGGAACAGACCCAAAAGTGAAAACCTGTGAACAATAAATACTAAGAAATTATAGGATTGCAAAGCAACGGCTAGATATAACTATCAACAGAGATCCATGTACAGCTGACCCTTCTGTGCTTAAAGGATCTGATAATCTCAAATGAAAAATAACATTGAAGGGGAAAGCATAAATAAACATTAACAAGTTGTACAAAGATTGCAAATGACAACTCATTGACTAGATCAGCATGAATAATAAAATTGTCAAAAATCCCTGTATTTAATTTTGTAGAGTTGATGGGTTTGCTCTTTTCAGCATAAATAATAAGTTATCACAAAATTGTAATTCGAAAAAGTTCCAAAAAGGTAAAGGTTGCCCAAGTACAATTCACTACTAAAACAAGTTCCTATAAACTCCAACATCTACAGATAACAGATTATCAGGCGAAAAGGATGAGTCTAAATAACCAATGAAAGTGCTTCAAGCCTTCAAGGGATAAATATTGGAACTACCAAATGCTGAAACCAGTTGTTTCGTTCACATGATCACTATAAAAGGGTGAACATGGAATAAGGGACACAATTGAAACCGAAACAGCATTGATAAATTTAAACAATAGGCAGGGAAACATAATGTACTACCAATACTATTACTAGCACTAAATGAAAGGGAAATTTCAAGTCAACCAAGCAATCAATCTACCCTAAAAAAATATGCCTAGCAATTAAGCATTCTAAAGAGTGTAACTTCACCTGACAAGGGAAGCATTTCATGATCAACCGCTGCACATAATCTGCAACAGCATTTCGCCTTTGTTCAGATGGCTGGTTGGGCTGAATGCGAGCTATAAGCTCTTCGATTCTCTCCTCGGCTTTCAACCACCGTTCTGAATCAAGAACACGAATAGCCGAGGCGGTTTCATTGGGCAACAGCCCATTCGGATGTAGCCCACTCGGCTGTGGCCATCCCTCATGCCCGCCCATGCAGGCAAAGGCTAATTTCCTTTACTCCAAACTCTACTCCTAAGCAAAAACAACACTCCACCCACCAGTAACACTAACAACCCAGATTAAGAATATAGCAAAATATGTATTCTATATCCAAATTAGAACAATAGATACACCCAGAAATTATTCAAAATATATTCCCAAATTTGCAAACTATCCTAAAATTCAACCCCGAATAATAAGAGGCAGCAAAAATAAGTTGTTACAATCTACAACTTCACTATATAAACTACAAATTTGATGCTACAACAACAACCCCAATAAAAAAACAAATTGTAACCCAAAAACTCCCAATAAACAGAGCTCAATTGAATAGATTAAGGGCAAATTGGGTTACCCAACTTTGGCAGAGAAAACCCTAGCTTAAAATATGGAGGAACTTTTCCAAAGTGGGTGCAATAATATGACGCTTGAAATGTCGAAAAATGAGTAATTTAATGCTAAAATTGATAGAAAAAGGAAAACCCCAAGTGGGATTTAATGCTTGTTAATAAATTTCTACAAAAGTTTAATGCTACAACAATAAGCCCCATCAAAAGCAGAGGCTATGGATCGCAAGAAAAAAGGAAATACCCCAACAAAATGGGAAAGAGAAGAGAATTAGATTGTGGGTATTTTTTGAATTAGGAAATTGGTAAACAAATAAAGAAAAAAAGGGGGAAGAAAGATAGAGAGAATCTGGTGGTGTTTGGGGAGGAGAGAGAAAGAGAGGAGGAAGAGGAAGAGAAAGGAAGGAGAAGAAAGAAAGAAAAAAATGGGGGGTTTTGGTTTTTTGGGAATTTGATTTGATTTAGTTTGTCAAATTGGGCTAGCAACTTCTTGTTCACAATTGGTGAATTGGATATCTTTGCCCTAACTTTCAAGCTTAGATGTGTTGTAGTAAGCTATGTAGCCCAACATTATAATAGTCTAAGCATGAGCTTATTCTCTTCTCCCACAAAAAAAAAAAAAAAAAAAAAAAAAAAAAAAAAAAAAAAACTTTTTTTTAGTGTTAAAAAAACTTATTCTCTTACATTTTTTGCCTAATTATATTTTTGTCTTTGAATGAATGGAATATGAATTTTTTTTTTTTTATGATATTTATAAATTGGAATTCAATGGATATTTATAAGTCCATAGATTTTGTTATCAAGCAATCTGATAAGAGGGATAATCCACAAGATAATGATAAGAGGATTCCCAAACCACTTACAATAAATAAAATTGACTATTTAGTCATCTAAGCTAATTATCAAACATGTTATAAATATAAAAAAGAAATATATATATAAATATAAAACATATGGTATAATTGTTTTAAAGAAAACATATATTCATTCAAAGAAAGTTAAATCATAAATTACATTGTATATTAATGATCACTTAGTTTCATGTAGTAATGCAGCGCATCGCCCTGGCCCAAAAACTAGTTATTATTTAAGGCACACAAAATCAAACAATAGTTTCATGAAATCATTTGGAAATTAAAATTTTACTATTAAAGGATTTAGTATGTAGTACATATCTTAAATTTTGAAAATTATCGTCTTATGAGTAAACAAATTATCTGAAATGTACTTTGACGAATTGATTATCTATTTAGTTAATTAATAATTTTTTTAACAGTGGAATCTATTTGGAAAATTGTTAGAGAGCGAGTAGACTATATATAAAGGGGTGAAGCCCTAAAAAATCAACCTAAAAGGATTTATGATGAGTTGAATGGAATAAACTACAGTCTATTAAACAAAAGAGATAATGTTGTGTAATTTATTTTTGTAAAAAAAATAAAAGATGTGCGACATATATAGGAGTGAGTATTATGAAAGAGTATTATGCAAGAATATAAATACTGTAATTTTTTTTTTTTTTTAAAAAGGCACTTTAGAAAATTGTCAATTTAGTTTTTTTTTTTTTTTTTTTTTTTTTTGATGTTTAGAGAGTCACAAGGGCAAGTTGATTTAGAATAATGATCCACATGTAAATAACGAAGGAAGTACAATCTCACTTACCCATTACAATAGAATAAATAAATTGACTAATTATGCAAATTAAAGCAAAACCCTTGATTTGTACATCCTAATCAACAACATACAAGTTTTGAATCTTGAGTTAAGTTTTTGAAATTGGTATATATACATGGAATGTACAAAATAGTCCTAGTTCCAACTATGATACTACATATATACATGTGTCTTCTCTCTTGATCTATTTATTTCATTCTGTTGTTTCTATTTATTTAGACAACATTTGAAGTTGGGATAACATGGGTCCTTCTCTCTTCATCTATTTATTTCATTATGTTGTTTCTGTTTATTTAGACAACATTTGAAGTTGGTTCTTTATCCCAATTCCATTTTGCGTACGATTCATTCTTGGTACCGATAACATCACACGCTAGTCACAACCTCCTTCCTCACTGAAGTGTTTTCCAAGACACCTTCATGTGTCCATGAATATTGAGATGAAACCAATGGCCATACCATGTGTTTCTCTTTCTTGATTTTTCGGAAGGCTATCTTCGTATACTGCTTCATAACCACATTGACTGCCTTTGTATAGTTGCTTGAGTCATGATCTCTGAGGATGGTTCCTTCCGAACCATAAGCTCTAGGATCACTTAGAGTTTCAAGAGGGTGTGGAGTATTTAGAAATTCCCTCAAAGCATGTGCTATCAAATTAGGTTGAGCCTTGTCAAATGCATAAAGAGCACACCCTTGCGGAAGCAGTGGATGAGACGGGGATAATTTTTCAGTTGGCTGAAGAATAAATACTTGCCCTGTAGGAGAGTACAACATTTTCTGCACGAGCAAGCAAATCGAACAAGGTCAGACCGTTTTCATGTTTATAAAGTTTTTATAGCTAATTAAAACTAGCTAACACTGGTTCAATGACAAAAGAATGGCCCTGTTGTATTAAAAGTGAAACTGAGAGGAGTACAAAATAGGCAGTAAACTACAGTATGAAGGTTTAAGATGATACTTACATGCTTGTTGAGACATGGGTGTGATCTGAAAGATTTGTTTAAACGCTTTAGGACCTGTTCAACTTGTCTAGGATAATTGCATGAGAACGCTCTAGGAACAATATCCCTATGCATGATGACATTTTGAACCATGCTTTCGTCGAGCTGTAACTGTTTCAGGATTTTTTCACCACCACAAAACACAAATGGTGATCCAAAAGTAACCACTGGTAAAAGGATCGATGGCTTGACAGCTTTTCTCGCAATAAGCATCATTTGGACTAATAGTGATAGACTGCCCCCTAGAGAATGTCCTGTAAATTGAAATTTTGCATCTTCTCCATGGGAATCTATATGATTTTGGATTTCTGGCATCAATTGTTCATATATTCCCTTAGCTGCTTCGTAAATTCCTCGATGAACAGCTGCATCTGTTTCCTGTGTTTGTAGATAGTGCTCATTTAGGTTTTAGAAGCCCTTCAAATCTCCAATTAGTTGATTAGATAGACTATTGATAATAACAGTTTCTCTTTTACCTCAAAATTGGCAGGTTCAAAAAAAAGGTTTGTTTGCCAAGATGCCAGCGATTCAGACCCCTGCAACAGTACGGTAATACAGACGCACAAAGTTTATACAATGAAGGGTTAAAATGTCTTGAATCTATGTCAAAGAAGAGGAGTATAACTTACCTGGATTACAAAATAGCGCACATGAGAACTTGGATCATCACAAATGAACCACTCACAAGGGGAAGAATGTAATGATTGAAGTTCTTTTGCAGCCGCTTGCTTTTCTTTCTCCTTTGCAGCCACTACTGTTGTCATCGTTGTTGCAGCCATTTGTGCGGCCATCTCTGAATTATAACCTCTCGGTACAGGACATACCTCTCTATTTGTTGCATAAAAGGCATCTCCACAGGTACTAGGATGAGATTCTTTTTTGGCTCGATTTTGAACATGACAAGCTGCTGATGCAGCAATTTCGTAGGCAACAGAAGGGCTAACTACATAATCCCTTTGCTGTAGATTTTCCAAGTTATCTTCTTGTTGGTGAGCAGAATCTTTGGCTAATATTGCGTTCAGTGCAATAGCCTTCGCTTTCTTCTCCAATGAAGATGTTATGAAATGTAGACCATGGTATTGTTGCAAGTCATGAGCCTACATGTTTAACATATTCTCTTAATTTCCC
The DNA here is from genome assembly GCF_948465745.1 of Chenopodium album. Classification (NCBI taxonomy): domain Eukaryota; kingdom Viridiplantae; phylum Streptophyta; class Magnoliopsida; order Caryophyllales; family Amaranthaceae; genus Chenopodium; species Chenopodium album. The sequence continues at coordinate 75,768,694 of NC_137840.1, read as the reverse complement.
ATCTTTGAGCTTTTAAAAGAAACACACACACACACACACACAATCTTTTTGTTGTTGATCTCATTACATCTGATTTCTTTTGTAGATCACCATTATTCTTTTCAACTTCAAAAATAAGTTATAAGAAACAATGTTCCAATCAATTGAAATAAAGGGGTGACTCGAGTTCAATTCACCACTGAACAGAGATTTTATAAGCCAATATGAGTTTCAATAATACTACATACAGAATAAGCACAGGCGGGAAGAACAATGACTTAATGAACATAGGAAACCTTTTTTTTCACATACATTAAATGCATGATTGCATACCTTAAGTTCTGGAATTGAATAAGCTTTGTTACACAGGTAAGATAGCTTAGAGAACTTCTTTGCATCGGTCCAAGGCACGTGAACGAGCAACTTTGAGAATGATTCTAAGTCGATTTTCACTTCGTCTTCTGTCTCTCCATAGTCCACTAGACAACCATCCTCTCCATTACAATCTTCTTCAATCTCTTCATACCTACAATCAACTTCCTTCTCCTTTCTACCCTTCCACCGCGTTCTCAGCTCTAGGAGCCTTTGCACCCAATTCACTCTTTTCACCCTATCTTCCCTCTCAACTTCCTCTTCCATTTCACTATCGCTCAATAACTTGTCATCAACTGTCGTCGTAATGTTCTCATTCCCAACCTCAGTATCAAACAATAGTGCATTTATATGAGTTGAAGAGGTGGAAGTTGGACATGGGTTAGAGAAAATCCCAAAGGAGCGGATCGATTTCAGCTTATTTATTCGGGTTGAGGAGGATAAGAGGTTGTTGTCTGAGCATGATCTTCTAATAGTAGCTTGTTTATATAACTCTTCCCCGGAGGATGACCGTCGAAGACTACCATTCTCCCCAAGGATACCTATCCTAGCCGCGGCAATGTGGGATGTAGATATATTCATTGAAGAGCATGCCATGATTGCCTTGTATTAAACTTACCTAAAAATATAATGCAAAACATATTTATATTATCATCATTAGTCAACATCAAGTTTTCTGTTACATGTTTCTTTTGATAATAGATTTTGTCAAATGTTAGAGAAGAATAGACCAACTGAAAAAAAGATTTTGGTGAAAACGTTTGGTTTAATAAAAAGATTTGGTGGTTAATACTTTTAAACAATCTAAAGTTGCCAAATTTGTTTAGGTTTGCTTTACCTTAAACAGCTGCCAATAAGTTGAAGTTAGCAGAGAAATCCAAAATTAGGGTGATCTCTTTTCACATTCAAACTCTTTATTTTCTAGACAATTGCCATAAATCAAGCCATATATGCTATGCTCACCAAGTGACCTTGGATGCAATATAAGACTCCGATCCTGTTTGTTTCAATTTCAAAATAATAGCCACATTTCTAGTTTGATCAATTCCTATTTGATGGTACATCACAATTTAATAGATTGAACCTCCATTTTTCTGTTATTCAAAAGAATAACTCTGTAAGTCAAGTCTAGGTGTGATTATTCACCTTGTCTTAACTAATCAAAACTTAATTGAACATTTGAACGCGTGTGAACTCATCTTAACGACTAAACTCGTTACTAGTAGAACTTATCTTAGGTGTAAACTAAATTTGATAGCCCAATCTTAACTTATTTTTCTAGAGACTAAGGGTCTGTTCAAATTTACTGAATTGAAGTAAACTAAATTGATTGGAGCTGAGCTGAATTGAATATTTTATGAGGGATTGTAATTAGGATCCTAAATTGATGGGAGCTGAGACAAACTGAAATTAAATTGAAGTGAACAGGCCCTAACACGGATAATTAGGTTTTAATATACGAGTAATGATTATGGGTAAGATCTTGATGGTCAAAAGAGTTTGTAAATAGTGTCAAAATTCTAACCATTATATCGAAATGAATGGAGAAATAGTTTTACTCGTACATGGTAAATTTTCATGTTTTGTTTGTTTGTTTGTTTCAAAACTATCAAATTTGAACGGTCAACTTCATACTAGGTACTTTGTATAGTGTCACCAAAATCATTAAAATCGAAGAATTTTGGACAAATTAAAATTACTCGTACCCGAAAAAAGTTGGAAATAGGACAACTCCATAAAATTAAAAATAAAAGAAAAGGCTGTAACCTTGTAGACTCCGCCTGTTTTTCTTTCGACATGATTGCAACTATCTCCGACTCTCCTCACTAATTATTTATTAATTAATCTAAATCAATTTCTACTCGAATCACATTATTATAATGGTTCAATCCTAACACGAATAATAAAAAAATAATCTGTTTAAGGCCTAAACTCAATAAAATTAATACCTAATTGTTAAACTAAACTACATTCTCGAAAAATTTTCTAGTAATTTCATGAATAGTGATTTTATGTAACATGAAATCAATCTCAATAATTCATAACCAAAAATAACCACTCAAATCGAGTACAGGAAGAACAAATAGAAACGAAGAGAATAATATAAAGTAATACCTGGATTTGTATTTCAGTCAGTTTGATTCAGTGTAAATCAAGGATGGACGACATGCATGATGATGAAAGAGCTTGAGAATGTAAGTGTGTGGTGGGCCGGGTCGGGCCAGGGTTTATGGTAAAAAAAAATTAGAGAAGTTTGAGAGTGACATTCATATTGAGATCCGATGATTGTGATCTGTGAAATAGAGTTGTGGTATAAAAGTACGGTGTATTTATATATCAATTTATTGAAATTTGGCCACGACTTAAACCTTCTCAAATATTCTTGTCACGTGGACAACGGAGGTTTCGGTGTTTTCAGTTTGGACCAGGTCTTTTCCTAATTCCACCTTTTCACCCTCCGTAGTAAGGCGCTGTTCTGATTTATTAAACTGAGATAAGGTGAAATGAACTGAAATGATTTATCCTAAAAGTTACTCTAACTCACATTCTTCCCCTCCCAATTTCTTGAACTTAGTCGAGTAAAAAAAAAACTATCAATGTCCTAAATTGTCATTATATATGTTCAACTAACAAACAATTACAAATAATAAACTAATTTTACCAGACAACTCTACATAAAAAGCTCTTACAAATCAGCTAGTCAAAATAACTAATGTAACCATGAAGTCAAAATAGCTAATACAACTAATTCTTATCAATCAGCTAACCGCTAATTATCAAACAAGGCCTAAAATTAAGCTAAAGAAAACAAGGCATAAGATATTCAATTTTTTTTAAAAAAAAAAATTACTTATATCAGTTTCAGTATAATTTAATTTAATTCCATCGATTCAAATCAATTTTATTTAATTTAATTATAGATGTGTTTTATTCACCTTATTTTCACTTATATAAAATTAATTGAACTTATCTACACTTAATTAGACATTAGTAAAACTTATTTTAGTTATAATTTAAATTTAAAAAACTCTTATCATAACTTATCTAAATTAATTAAATAAACTAATCTAAAGTTAACTGAATTAGAGCTTAACTATCAATGAATGAACAAGATTATAACAGCCTACCTAATACCTATGAATGTTAGAAGAAGATTACAAGAAAGGGGCATAATTGTGAAACAACAGAAATAGTCGGTGGAATATACTTTATTGTTTGGTAGTGGGTATCCTAACTAAAAAGCAAAACATTGGGACAAAAGAGGAAAAGCACAGATCTGAACATAACAGTAAATGAATGAAATAAAAGAGCCAAATGTGTGGTTGCATGAACTCAGATCAAACGGGTGCATGTCTGTCTAAATTTCAAGTATTTGCTTCATATACTTTGCATCTTCATCCCATTTCAACGGATGAATGGTGCTCTAACTATTTGGGACTATGGGATACTTATACATGTACGATCTACACCACGCCGTGTAGCATCTATGTATTGGGAATTTCGAGTTTCCACCGAGTTTAATCATACCACCAACCAAGGCGTTAGATTTTTGGCGTTAAAGGTTGTTTAATCAAACTACTACCTCCGATTTTTTTTAATTGCAACGTTAGAATATTTTATATATATCTCTCAAATAACATCTCAAATTTGCAACTAAAAAAATCGGAGGTAATATTTAATAAGTAATTCACATGTGAGTTGAGATTAATTGTTTTAACATTTTTAAAAAAAAAATATCAAGAGAATAACTAACATATGAACTACGAGTATAATAGTATAAATTCTAACCATGACTCTTCAAATCTTTAATCCTCAAAATCTACACATTCTATGTTTTAAAAGGGAAAAAAAAAACCAACAACAATAACAATAATGTCAATAACTACCAATTTTATTAATTTTCTAGGAACCAAAGTATATAAAACTATTTTCATTGCAAGAAAATATCTCATACATTAGCATGAGTACATTTTAGTATTAGTATATACTTGTAAAAAATTGTTAAGCTACTTCACATATCATCAATTGGTTATGATATAGGGCTTGTTCATATTTACTGAACTGAGCTAAACTGAACTGATTGGTGAAATTAAGTAAATGTGAACAGACCCATAATCATGTTGGGCTCCCTCAAAAAAAAAATGTTGGGCTTATAGTGGGTGAACATAATGACGATGCTCTGTTCGGGCCTATAGTGGCCAAGGCCCCTATCAAGTATCTTGAAACTTGAATAAGGCCAATTGTAGACTTATAGACTTATAGTTGCTATGGCAGTTGACGGGCTTGTAATTTAATTGTGTGGATCGAATCCTTGCATCAACATTTGCCCGAATTAATTCGTCTATCTTTGTTTCACGTTTTAATTTTTGACACTTTTCATCAACTTTGATCTGACTAATATTATTTGTGATGTATTAACATGAAAAATCAATTCATTTCTTGGAAAAATTATATGAAAAAAATACGCGAATGGTAATGAACTGAATTTGTATGTAACTTTGCAAGGAAATCAATCCTAGGGTCATTTCCATGTCAATGGAAATTCACCAACAAACAAACCAGTGTTTTGTTCATGAATTTTCATTACCACATAATACCATTTCTAATATGGTCACTTGGTAATGCATGATGATAAAAAAAATTTAGAATAAAATGAAATATTTATAGAAGAGCTAGCAGTATCATGGACACTATCGTACTGACATATAGGTTTTTTTTCACAAAATTACTTATAAATGGTTGTCATCGCAACCGTTTATTATAATCAAGCAAATCGACAATAATTTGATTATATAATAGAAAATCAGAAAAAAAAAAAAAAATTAATAATAAATAAATATTTAAGTTTTGATTATATAATAGAGAATCAGAAAAATATTTAGGTAAGTTCATTATTATAAATTTCTCCATATATAGAGACAAAGATTTGCATTACTTTTTCCATAGCCAATATTTTTAGTCAAAGGGGTGGGCTTCTTTCTTTCATTTCGTGTGCATTCGTTGGAATGGATAAGCAATGAATAGATAAGCACGACTTTTGCTAGCTTTATGGTCAAGAAGATAGCAACCAGAAATTTTGTCCATAGGTGAAATGTGAAAATTCGTTATTTTTTGAAAATTATGAGAGATGATATTTTATCAACTGGATTATTTTTCAACTAAAACACCGTGTCTTTTGAGGCTTAGATAATAGATACCAATTTTTATCGCATTTATTTTGGCACATGTTCCATTCCATTTGACACTAGCTTCCACTTGATAGACCGTATTGCTAAAGATAAACTAATTTTAATAAATTCAGATAATTTAATTTCGATAATAGCATGACATTGTGGGTGTATCAATACACTTACACACATTCTCTCATGTGCTCGTCACGTTTTGGTGTACACATACCACATGTCAATGCAAGTTGCATTTTGTGAGGGCGTGTGCAATGTGCACATCATGTTCGTTCCAGGATTGATTTGCACGATGAATAATAATCTAAAATCGCAAGACTATACGTTTGATTGATCTAATGAGGCTTGTTCATGCATGACATCATTCAATTCAACTTCTACATACTCTCATAGTCCCTTAATCCTTATCCTATTTTTCTTTTTGATTTGTTCTTCTAACTTTGTTCCACATTAAAAATAATTATACAAGATCGTATTTCTACTCTTTTACCCACTACATATAATGATACAATCTCACCACTTTGATCCCTCACCATTAGGGATGTCAATGGGACGGGGCGGGGCGGGGCGGATGTTGGCCTTCCCATCCCCATCCCCACCTAATATTTTCATCCCCATCCCCATCCCCATCCCCGCGGCGGATCCAATTTTCATCCTCATCCCCGCCCCACCGGGTACAACTCCAAAACCATCCCCGCCCCACCCCCACCAAAGACCCGCCTACCCAAGATCCACCTAATATCCGTATCTCAAATACACAATCTTTCATAATTAATACGAATTATAAAATAAAACATTCTATACACATTTTTGTGTTATAATATAAGTGTCGTACAAAGTATTATAATTAATATTGTATTTTCATGTAATTATTTTATAAATTGAATAAAAGTATGTAATTTTGCTTTAAAAGATATATGAATGTGAGTATGAGGTGGGGATGAGGCGGGTACGAAGTGGGGGCGGGGATGGGGCGGGTACAACTTAAAATCCACCCCCGCCCCATCACCCATGGCGGGTATGGTTTTTATCCCCATCCCCGCCCCACCACCCGCCAAACTCAGACCCATCCCCGCCGGGGATGGGGCGGGTCTCCTACTTGACCCGCCCCACTGACATCACTACTCACCATGAAACAAAAGTGATTTCTCGTGAAAAAGGCAAACAAAAGAAGACAGAGAAAACACAACATATAGAGTCTAATGCCCCGAAGAAAGTAGACTTAAAAGGAGATCCGATCCTTCAACCTTGCCAAGAGTCCACAACCACAAAGGCCCAAAGTAATAATAACACTATACTCTTTATTCAATTTTTTTTTTTTTTTTTTTTCTTTTTGCAAATTTAGTGCTGAGTGTTGACCTGTTCCCATAACTATTGAACATTCACTAAAAACTGACAAAAAAGATTATCCAAGTTGCAGCCAATAAGATGCCAAAACCACCAACTTGGAAGTAGCTCACAGTATAAATATGACCCCACAAGTTCAACCCACCCACAATCAACAAAAATTGTTGGTCTGTTACACACTCAATTATCACCACCTTGTCAACCTAGCCTTCTCCTTCCTCACCCTAAACCACCACAAAATAATTAAATGGTCAGAAAATGACTCATGTGAATATAAACAAAACTTCTCTCAACTAGAAGATGATCATGCTTTTGAATTAAACTCCTCTGCTTTTTTTTTTTCTTGCAATTGTTCCAACTTTCCAAGAAAAAGAAGCAAAATAAATCATATTCTGGGTTATATTTCTTCTAAATATATCTTATAATGGAATCTGTATACATTTCAAGACACCATACTCACAAAATTGGAGCTAATCAGTGTTCCTCTGCTCTTACTCAACACATCAAGGCTCCTGTTGACCTTGTAAGTTTATATAAATTTTTATTCTCTCTTTAAATGAATTCATTTGCATTATTTTCATTAATTCCTTTATGAATTTGGTTTATTATGATGTTTAATTTCTGGGTTTTATTATTTGATCTGATAATTGGTGAATTTAGTTTCCGGGTGTTTTTCGTAATGTTTGTTGTTTTAGGTCTGAAATGTGTGTACAGTAAAACTTTATAATTATTTCTGTATTCATGTTGATTTATATTTAAAAGATTCTATCTTTTTCGAGTTTCGATTGGTATATGCTATAATGCTGTTTATTCTTGTAAGTTATCTTACTACCTCCGTTAACTTTTACTTGCAACTTTGGGTATTATTTCTGAGACATAAAATATTTCAAAGTTGTAAATAAAAGTTAACGGAGGTAATATTTGATTGTTGTTTAAGTAATTATAGGGAGTTTTTATTGGGTTAAGTTTGATTGTTAAGGCCATTCTTGAATAGTTAGTTGTTTGTATTATTATTGTTGTCATAATATTACATTATTACTAAAAAGGGTGAATAAAAATATAAAATGAAATGTACTAGCAATATGCTTATACTATATGTATCATGACATAGATTTGACAGTTTCAAGCAAAAAAGTCTAACATGAAGTGTAATCGATTGTCCTGTTAATACTAAAAATTCGAGTTCGTTTGGGTTTTGGAGGAATTAACATAAAAATTGTTACAACTTTGATACCAAATCTGTATTGTATCAGCTCAGTAAGAACTAGCTAGCTAGTCATTAGACTGAGATGTTGAACTTTAATCTTGTTATGATACTAACAAATAAAAAACTGAAAAAGTCCTTCAAAATCTTCAAGTTGATCTAGTTCTCATTCATTGTGTTACTAAATTTGTTTTTTTTTTTGTTATGGTTCTAGTTTCATTTTATTAATCAGGAGATGTCTTGTGTGTTTGTTAGGTATGGTCTTTGGTCAGGAGATTTGATCAACCTCAGAAGTATAAGCCATTTATAAGCCGGTGCAAAGCGAGTGGGGAGCTCAAGATCGGAAGTGTAAGAGAAGTGGATGTTAGATCAGGCCTTCCTGCCACAACTAGCACTGAAAGATTGGAGCTTCTTGATGATGAAGAGCACATTCTCAGCGTCCGAATTGTTGATGGTGATCACAGGCTCAAGGTATGATTATTTTGGTTCATTTTCATAATTTTATCAAACTAATGTTAGATAAATTATCCAATGACATGCTGGAAAACTCTGCTTTATTATCTTCATGGATTTCTTGCATATCATGTTATTTGCTAAAGTATTCAAGATATATCAAAAAGTCAGTTGTGAACCCATTTACCATCTATTTTCTATGAATTGACCTCCAAAGCAAAACGAGTATAAAGTCTATAATAACCGTTGTTCATGAATTCGACGTGTAACTAGAACCATCTATCCATATTTCCTTTAGTCCTGTCAATTTAGTTAAGTGATGAATGAAAGTAGTTGTAGGTGGAGCTTGATTGGGCCATTTTGCTTTAATTACATGGTGTATGTGGTTGGATGCTCTTCGAGTTTGAAATGACATTCGAGAAAGATTTTACCTCAGTATTCTTGCAAATTCCTCTACCGACCAATTAAAGCAAGAAGACAATTTCGAGGGATGGCATATAGGAAAAGTGAAGAACACAGAAATTGAAAAGGCTTAAAGCCTCATCCCCATCGTGGTCCACTTCCAATTAAAGATTTAAAGACGAGTATGGGTATGAATGAGAGTGGTCTTAGAGGCAAAAGTTATTGGATTCAATGATTCACAAATAAAGAAGCAAAATATATTGGCTCATGAGCAAATGTTAGTTATCTGAGGCGATAGTGATAGTCTTCAACGAGTGCATCAGTGATTATAGATAACACATACATTATCATAACATTTGTCATAATTCTTTGTTAATGTTAGACTCTTAGACTTATTTTTGTGTATCCCCTGCATCTAGAAGTATTAAACAGAAAAAGATATCCTCATTAGTAACTAACATATTATTGTGTTATCATTGGTGGATTAAGTGCTAATCGAACATCTCATTTGTTGTTGCAGAATTACTCCTCGACCATTACAGTTCACCCTGAAATAATCGATGGAAAGATGGGGACATTAGTCATAGAATCATTTGTAGTCGATGTACCAGAAGGGAACACTAAAGAAGAAACATGCTACTTTGTTGAGGCCTTAATCAACTGTAACCTCAAATCATTAGCTGATGTCTCAGAGAGGATGGCAAATGCATGTTAGCAGGCACAGGGAACTCGACTTATAGTATGAATCTCTCGTGTTTGGTTACTTGAAATCTTCTTTGTTTCGTTGATCCTTGCTTGATCCCTTAAAGCTTCGAGGAGATTGTCATGGACAATTGTTTGCATCCTTTTTTCGTCGTGGTTTGGATGCAGGAGTTGTTGCCTCCCAGGCTTCATGATTACTTGATTTTTATGTGAGCTTGTTTTTAAAGCAATCCTTGATGAACCTTTGCTGTATATGTAAGTTTATTCCAAGTGCTGCAGTTGTACATAATTGATGTATGAAACTACACTCTTGCAAGAGTGATATATCATGTATGTAGTGGCAAGTGTGAATGTAACTTTTCTACTTGAAGGTAATTAAGTTTGCATCTGTAAATTACTTCCTTAAGTTAAAGCTTCTGAGCACGAGAAAGTTGCAATAAAGTATAATATTAAATATCTATGCATAACAGCATAAGGTAGGAATCTCGCTTCATCACAAACTTTCTAGCTAGTAAGTTTAGGAAAAATAAGTTTAGAATAATGAAAGTCGGCATATAAAGGCACCTTATTTAGTTGGAACTAAAGTCCATTTCTCGTAAGGATTTTAATGGTAGGACATGAGACAACTGCTCTTCTTTCTGTGGACTTTTCAATTATTTAATGGTTACTTGCGATTTTTCTTTAGGATAAAAGATAAAATGTGGTAAACCGGTCATTTTCCACTTTCTGTATTGAACTGTTTGCAAAAAAAAAAAATCAGTTTATTTCATTTTTGATAAGATAAAGAATTTCATTCTAAAAAAGTATCCTCTAATAATACTCCATATTAATTTCCATGGACTATCTTTGTTTTCATGAATACTCTAGCAATTTTATAGTGCCACTGTGCTAGAAGCAATTGAACGAGTGGTACCAAAAAGAAAAGGTAAAAGGAACAAAAACGTGCCACGTGGAAGTTATTGAATGGTATATCCAAAATGAGCATACCTGGAATAAAAAGTGACACTAATTTTACGCCATGAAAAGCAAACCCCACTTGAGATAATTAAACAATGGCCAACCAAGAATCTCATGAAAGCATATCTTCAACATGGTACAAGTGCCAATATGCTATTGTAGTACAAAACTCTAAGGTAGTACATTCACTTTTTTTACAGCTACATTATTGTTACACTCTATATGTTTTAGGGATTAATTAATTACTTGTACGTTGATAAGGCATAAATTCGCAATCTTAAAATGTAAAGTACATAAATTAGATACTCTGTACTAGATAGTGTCTATTGCTGAAATTTAGTTTCAGAGTTTGAGACCCTACTTAAACTAAATATTGTTGATCGTGGTTTCTTCTTTTTCCGTCTAAATTCAAGTATACTGTATAGACAAGTTCGCCAACTCTCTAGGATTATGTTTACACAATATAGTAGAAGTGAATATATTTGGGTAAACAATGAGCCAAATTAGATTAAGTCATACTATCTTGATGAGCTTTTTCTGTAAGAAGCACTTGAAGTCTTCAACAATGGTAGGTCACACGATCACTTTTTCAAGAGTGAGCCAATCATCCAACATATGCCAGTTGCCAGGCAAAAAAGATAAGGGGTGAAGTATGAAGACATTGTAATTGGTCCCATTTATCATGTTTACTTAACATGTGGAAATTTGGTTGGAATTATCTCACATTTTTCTTTGTTTTATTTACTATATTCACACACGTTGCATATACATTGTCTTTTCTTGTGTTTGTATCATTGTATTTGTATGCTAGATTTCAATTCAAATCATCAAATATTGTGTGACAGTAAGAATCTCGAGTCATTGAGTGCCAATTCCAGTCCTTATTTTCATTAGTCTTGAGCATAATCTCATGATTGCAATTAAGTTCGTGTTACGATTTGAAGGTCCTTTGTAAAATTTAAAAATCTCGTTGAGGTGTTTGGTTGAAAGAGGTCTGAGTAGCTTAAATCTCCAAAGTGTTTTTGTTTAGTGAATTGGAAGAGATGCTTGAGTCTAAAACTTTGTTGTTAAATGAATTCAAGCAAGGTTTATCAAATCGAAAAAGGTGATAATCACAATAAGAATGGAAGGGAGGAAATCAAAGGAAAAGAAAGGGGTAGTAAAAGAATTAATACAGCAGAAGTGCAGCAAAAAGAAAATTGTGACAACTGATTTGATCCAAAAAATGGTTGATAAACCACTTGTACCATGCATTAGATACCTCCTGAAATGAGAAAGTAAGCAAAAGAAAAAGAGGGAGAAAAGCTTGCATCAACTAAACACAATAATTTCATCAGACTTAGATTTAGGAAACACACTTGTAGGTAAAAGTACACATGTGCTTAACTGCTTAAGAATATTTGGTACATAATTAATACAGCTATACACCCATCTGTAAATGTAGCAGAAGAATCTAAATGCATTATATATGCTCAAATTTGCTAACTAAACCATGTATTAAAGTCTGAACTGAGCAAATGACTCGTAGCTTTGAAGCAAAAATCAAATGTGTATTCACTATGTCTATAATCCAGTCATATACATCCTAATTAAGAACGAGTTAGAGCCCTTGCTACCAATGGTCATTGCAAGAACATCTTCCTTCCCGGAAATGATGAAATCGAACACCATCTTTAAGGATAATCTCACGTTTTCTTAACAGAGAGATAAATTTTGCTGCAGTGTGACAGTCAGAACACATTCTAGTGCTCTTAATTACCCTGATTGGTGAACCATCCTTCATCTTCAACAACCCATAGGTTATGGCTAATTTTTCAGTATGAGATAACAGTACTTTTTCTTTTTCAGCATCATCAATATCTTGGTACACTGATTTGATATCCGGGATATAACCTGCTTTCTTCATCTCAGAGATCAGATGATACAGCTCAAAGTATATATTTCCTGTATCTGGATGAGGTTTTTCATCATTGAAAATATGAACTTTACGGTAAATTTCTATCCAACTCCACCCAAATTGAATTCTCAGTCCTCGAGCAGTCATCTTTTCTCTCACACGATCCACATCTTCCCATCTGCTTGACATTGAATATAAGTTCATCAGTATAACATAATTAGCAGAATTTTTTGGTTCTAGTTCAAAGAGGTTTTTGGCAGCAATTTTCCCAAGTTTCAAGTTGTTATGGACTCGGCAGGATTGAAGTAGCGAACCCCAAACAGAAGCATCTGGTTCAACAGGCATTGTTTTAATGAAATCCCACGCCTCATCAAGATATCCAGCTCTTCCTAGAAGATCAACCATGCACGAGTAATGCTCAATTGTAGGCACTATGCAGTATTCAGCTTTCATACTATCAAAATATTTCCAGCCCTCATCAAGTAAACCTGAATTCTTGCAGCATGATAGGAGAGCAGTAAAAGTTATGGCGTCAGGATGAATTCCCAGATCACGCATTTCCTTGAAAAGCATAATACCCTCTTCTCCATGGTTGTAAGCTGCATACCCCATAATCATGCAATTCCAAGTAGCAATTGTCTTGTTTTTCATCCACCGGAAAATCTCAGAGGCACTCTGCAGACTTCCTGATTTAATGTACATCTGCATCAGAGCTGTGGCCACTAACACATCTTCATCAAACCCGTTTCTTAAGCACCAACTATGGATCTCTTTTCCTTTTTGTAGCCAAGACATACCTGCAGAAGCTTGAAGTAAGCTAGTTATGGTGGCAGCATTAGGGTTTATACCTTCTTCCACCATGTTTTTGAAAAAACTTAATGAATCTTTATATTTTCCGTTTTGTGAACAACCTGATATAAGAGCAGTCCATGAAACAACATTAGGTTCCATTCCCAAAATCTTCATTTTCGCTACCACAGCTAATGCATCCTCTATACGGCCATTCACCGAATATCCAGAAAGTAGAGAGTTCAATGTCATCATATCTGGATTTATATCTTCCTCTTCCATCTGGTTCAGCAACCTCACAGCATCATCAAATAGACCGTTTGAGGAATAACCAGAAATTAAAGAATTCCAGGCAACAATATTCCTAGTCTTCAAGAGGTCAAACAATGCTCGAGCTTTAACCAATTCACCATTCTTGACGTACATGTCCAATAATGTTGTCTGCACATACAAATCACAATGCAATCCATTTTTAAGAACATAGCAATGCATTTCCTTCCCTAATCTGATCCAATTCAACTCGTTAATTGCTTGAATTGCAGGGGTGATGGAGCTCGAATTTGGCTGTAATTTTCCCAACATGTTGCGTAGAATGTTCAAAACTTGATGGTATAACCCGTGCTGTAAATGACTAGACAAGAGGGAATTCCATGTTACTATGTCTGATTCCACATTGTGAAACTCCATCCTATGGAATAGCTCCATTGCATCATCAAAAGAACCAACCAAAGCATAAGCAGATATCATTGTGTTCCATGATGATAAACTGCAGTTATCCATAGAATCGAAAACTTTCCTAGCTAGTTCTACCTTGTTGTTTTTTGCATACATGTTGATCAAAGAATTGCATATTGCTAAATCCTTTTCCATATCATTTCTAAACATATACCCATGAATTTGCCTCCCCTCATCAATAGCTCTTCCTTTGGCACAAGCTTGTAAAGCTTTACCAATAGTAAAATTATCAGCTTTCACGGATAAAAACTGCATTTCCTGAAAGTATTGTAGAGCCTTCATATAATTCTCATTCTGAATAGCCGCGACAATGGCTTCATTCCACAGCGCGACTCCTCGTTCAGGCATTTCATCGAACACTTTATCTGCATAGCCTGTGCCCCAACACCTCCCATAAAAATTCATCAATGCAGACTTCAAATAAACATCTGTATCAAAACCCCTCTTAATCAAAGAAGCATGAATTGCAACACCTAACCATTTACTCATCAAAATTGCACACATTTTCAACACAACAGTAAGAATTTTACTATCAAATTCCACTCCTTTTCTATACAATTCACAAAACCCCTCAAGAATCTCAATTGGGTTTCCTCCAAAACTCTTAAATTCCTCCAAAAACGATTTCCAAACCACAAAATTCCTCCGAAAACCCAGAAAGAAAACCATCAAAGCAGACTCAAAATCTTGAAATTTCAAGTAAGAAGTAATCAATACCTGGGAAATTTCATCTGAATACCCCATTTGGGGCAATTTAATCACCTGGGCATTCAATTGGTTGACTAAATGAATCGAATTAATCTTCCCAGGATCATCAAAGTAATCAGAAACAAGGGGGAGATGCGAATTAGAAGAATTGATTCTGGGAAATTTCCAGAAGGAAGAAGGGGTTTGAAGAACAGGGGAAGTGAAGCAATTGAAGGTATTAGAAGTAGTAGTGATGGCAGAAAGTTTTTCCATTGAAGATGGTGAATGGAGAAATGAGAGTTAAGCGGGAATTTTAGGCGGGTTTTCCATGTTTGGACCACCATTGTTATGGTGTTATTAACTGTTAAGTGTGTGGATAAGGTTTTATCTGTGTGTAGTTTAGGATGGAACTTATTGGTTGACCCGATACGGTTAGGAGAGTAAAACAAGGTTATTAATATTATGGACTTACGGAGTACCCCGTATCTTGTTAAGCACTTGATTGAGTCATAGCTAAGAGCTTGTTCTACTTTACAATGAATGCGTAATAAGGGTAAGGGTAGAGATAAACTCATGTAAATTCAAGTTAGTTAGAAAATTGCTAAGCATATGAATAATAAGCCTCATTTGATGAATTCTACAGATTTATCGAGTGAATACAAACGTTGAACTAACTAATTTCAAATTTTCTTAGCAAATTCGAATGTTCCGAGCTATTTTTGTCTTAAGGATTCAAAACCCCCAACCATATCAACAAAATAAATGATGAGTACTCCCTTCGTATTTTAATAAGTGTTACACTTTGATCAAATACACTTGTTGAGACACAACTTTGAGCATTAATTTATCTATTCATATGTTAATTAAATTATTGAAAAATTGATATTATTAAAGTATATATTATAACGAATCCAACAATGTATTATACAACAACATTTGTTTTTTATATGATAGCAAATTAATCAAGTCAAAATCATCATGTAAATTATGAAAAAAAAAAAAAAAACAAATTATAACACTTAATAAAACACGGAATGAGTAATTTTTTTTTTTACATGATCGCCAGCGATTTTCTTGCCTATACAATTTCTCGCCATGGTTTCTCCACTCTTCATAATTCATACTCCTTTCCTCGCCTCTTAGTGGTTAGTGGTGCACGGTGATGGTTATTACACAAATTAGTAAATTTTAGCGGTCGTAGTGGTGGTTTATTGGGTGGAGAAAAAGAGAGTTAGGGTCTGTTCACTTCAATTTAATTTCAGTTTATTTCAGTTCAGCTTCAATCAATTCAGTTTAGTTTAGTTCAGCTCTTAATTTCCTTCTCTCATAAAGTATTTATTTCAGCTTAGTTCAACTCCAATTAGTTTAGTAAATGTGAATAGGCCCATAAATAGTATGAGTTGGGAAAAGAGAGAAGTGAAAATGGGATTGAAACGTTTGAGAGACTGAAATGGGTAAGTCAGTATGTTCATACTCCCTCCGTATTTAAATACTTGCTCCATTTCTCTTGGACACACATGCCGATGCTAATCTTTTATCTTTAATTACCAATAAGTATAAATTCTAACAATTAAAAATTAATAATCTATTCATCGAGATGATTCCAACAAGTACCCACAGGACTATGTATATATATATATTTTTTATGTATAAATCACAAATGAATACTGCAAAAAATAGAAATGAAGCAAGTATTTAAAAACGGAGGGAGTATTAAAATGCGGGCGTGATTAACTTAGAGCCTGTTCTCTTACGTTGAAATTCAATTCAGTTCAGTTCAGCTCAGTTCAGTCCAGCTACTAATTTCCTTCTTTTATAAAATATTCATTTCAGTTCAGTCAATGAGAACCGGCCCTTAAGCATATGCCCAAGACTCCAAGAGTACTACTGTACAGTCGTACACTCGTACTTTGGGTGACGACGTCGTTTTCACTGTATTGGCTAAGTATATTCGCGGGTCTTAAACCCCTGCAACTGATCTCATCATCTTCTCCGACGAGATCATCAATTTCCGATGACAAAGAAGCAACCAAAATCCGACGCAACTCGCCGCCGCAACCGAGTCGATCCGTCAACTCCGCAACCTAAACCTCCAAATTCCGACCCCAAAAACTTCCATGGCAGCAACAACCACCGTTTCCTCGCCATCATCGCCGTCGTCTTCGTCGTATCTTCCGCCATTTCCGCATTCTTGTACCGCCGTATCAACCACCCTTCTCTTCCTCCTTCATTCGCGCATCAACGAGGTCTCGTCAAAGAAGATGTCACTTTCCAGGAGATCCTCACTGTAAAATTTCTATTCTGTGTAATTTTGTTGGTGTTTTCTTTGATTTGTTTTTCGTTTGAGTTTTTGATTGATTGTTTGGGTTGATTTTAAGCAATGCAGGAGAATTCTAGGGTTTCTGAAAATGTTACGCAACGGCATTTCACCAATCCTGTATTAGCTTACATTACTCCTTGGTAATTTACTTTTCTCACTCCAATTTTTTTGTTCATGTAATTTTTTTGTTCTTCATTTGTTTAATTTCTATGAAATGAATTGAATTTTGAATTTTGAACTTTGAACTTTGATCATGAATTGAATTTTGAACTTTGATCATGAATTGTGAATATGTAACCCTAAACCCTAATATAAAGACACTATAATTCTAGAAAGACCTTGGGACTATTTGCATTATTGGGTTAGTTATGGCTCTGTAATTCTGTATGTGTTTGTGCTTGGGCATTTTTTGTAATTTGGACGAGCTAATTCCGAAAGCTAGCTCAATGAGCCGAAGAGACGTGAACTTAAGTACTTGTTTTTTGGATTAGCTTTGGTGTGATTAGTGCTGACCTCTGGAAGAGCGCTATATTTTGCGAAGAATGGGGTTTGGAACTTGTCTAAGCAACAAATCTAGCACCTATCTAACAAATGTAGGACTAAAGTTTATACTTTGCAATTGGACGATAAAAGCTCTTAGTATCCTAATAAACCTTATATTGGTTATTGAATTAGCCTTGATTTCTCATTGCTTTGTTTCCTTTCTAGGTTTCAATCAAGCATTTCTCGGTTTCTTTGTTTTTGCTAAACCAGGGTCCAATACTGATAGTTCCAACCTAATCAAATGTTGCAGGAACTCGGCTGGTTATGATTTAGCAAAAAGGTTCTGCCCCAAGTTTACACATCTATCTCCTGTATGGTATGATCTTAAGAGGTATGCTGCATTGAACACCATTTCACAATTTTCAGGCTAGGTCTTATTCTCAGTAGATGACAATTGCTGTGCTCTTATATTATTTCCTCTTCTTGGTACTTTTATTCCCTTGGGTGCAACACAAATCAATTTATTTGCTTTTATTTTCATTCCTTACCCCTTTTGTGTGTGTGAGCGATGAAGAGAAAAGGGAAGAGAGGATTTTTTATAGTGTTCTTGTTGACAATGTTTCTATTTTTTATTAAAAACTTTATATATTTCTAATTTTATTTTACATGTGGTCAGTCAAGGGACAAAATTAGTTCTCGAGGGAAGACACAATGCTGATACAGGATGGATGTCTGAGCTGAGACTGAGAGGAAATGCTCAGGTAACAGGCCAGCTTATTGTACTTAGATGAAAATTTTATATTGCAGAGTCATGAACTCAAATTTCTTTCTGCATGTCACTTCATCTTTGCCGCCCAGCATACTTTTTAGTATCAGGATTTATAATTAAGTGCATATAGGCATATAGCGACTATAATGAATTTGCAAAATACATGTATACTATTTGCCTTTGTCTTTGTGAGTAGATTCTCTCCCCTATTTATTCTTTGTGGAATGTCTAAGTTAATAGGATGATCTGTTTTTCTTGAATAAACTTTGATGTGTAGATTTTACCAAGAGTAGTCCTTGAAGCAGTGCCAAAGGACCTGCTCAGAAACAAGAAACAAAGGGACAAAGCTATTGACCTGCTTATAACAGAGTGCAAGTAAGCATATTATTCTGAAATTTGTTCTTTCTAAGATATAATTTTCAGTTTAGGTTTTTGGTTTGGAAGAAAGTCAAAATGAGTACAGGAATTTGGATGCTGATGGTTGTGTTAATGTTGTGCACTATAATAGTTTTTTGGTGGTCATATCTCACCATTTGTTTATTTACTTTTTTGCACAGGGATATAGGCTATGATGGGATTGTCCTAGAATCTTGGTCAAGATGGGCTGCTCATGGTGTTCTCCATGATGCTTCTTTGCGAAAATTGGTATTATAGGACTTTTCTCTATACCATCTAATTAGATCAACTGTTTAATCTATTTCAATTGTGCTATGAGTGACTTTCATTTTTTTTTTTTTATTCCTTGGGAGAACTGCTCATGTTTAATTATGCCCGAGCAATGCCTACAACTTTTAAGAGTATTTTATATTTTGACCTTTCACCTTTGTTCCTTGGATACATTGGTGCTCTTAAATGGAAAATTACTCACTAGGTTCTTGGGATTGATGGGGATGCTGCACCATTGTTGTTGCATGAATTTGTAGGTTTACAGAACTCAGGGACTGTATTTTGTTGAATATGACCGAGTTATTGACTGTTACTATTTTTATGAATTCTTCCACATTGAAAGCAGGGTGGTATGGGTGGGCATTTTAGATTCTTATTGTATAAGACATCCCAGTGCTTTGCTTCCTCATCTACACTGTTCTTAAATCTTACCCATTCAATCTTTTGATTTATTTCTTAGGGGTTTAAGACAATCTAACTCTATCACACAAAAAGCACATGTTAGGTTTTCCAGCAAATTTGTTACAGTGTATGCAATAGATTATGTGATGTTCTTAGTTTTGCTTCGGGATTTGCAGGCACTACAATTCGTAAAGCAACTTGGAGATTCCCTGCATAATGTCAGGTCACAAAGGAATGGTCAGCCACTGCAGCTAGTGTATGTCATTGGTCCTCCATATTCTGAGTCTGATAAGCTTCAAGCTCATGATTTTGGACCAGAGGATTTGCGGACCCTCAGTGACTCTGTAGATGGTTTTTCACTAATGACATATGACTACTCAAGTCCTTATAGTCCTGGTCCTAATGCACCACTGACTTGGGTGCATTCCACGATAAAACTCCTCGTTGGTGAAGGTGGAAAGAGCCTTGCAAACAAGGTATTTGTTGGAATCAATTTCTACGGGAACGATTATGTAATAGCTGAAGGTATGCTGTTTTTTTATCTTCTCTTCTTTTGAATGCATTCATTGAGCAAATTTTAAGTTAGTGTTACATTTTACTGAGGAATATACTAGGAATGATGAATGTACTGACTAGGACGGTCTTAGAAAGGGGTCCTTTACTTGCTTTTTCAGCTATACAAATAGTGGAAGCATCATATTCTTGATGCAGTCCTTATTATGTATACCTCTTGAGTAGCTAATTTGAATTTGCTTGAAAAGGCTTAGCTTTACCTATTAGTTTCTTTCCTCCAAGTGTGAATACTGGTTTTGAAGGAGTGTTTAGGACAAGTTGTAGAACAAGCAATTTTGTGGAAGAAGTGCCCTAATTTAGCTTGGCATTTTTTTGAGTACTGAGTGCATTATGGTTTATTAGTTTCTTTTAGAGCTTAAGACCCTTTTGACGGCTGTCTCAATTTTGTAGGTGGTGGTGCTCGAGCAATTACTGGCAGGGACTATCTCTCTTTAGTGGACCAATACAAACCCACCATGAGGTGGCAAAAGGACTTTGCGGAGCATTTCTTCGTGTATTCTGATGATCAACATCACGAACATGCAGTCTTCTACCCTACTTTGATGTCAATATCAGAGCGACTAAAGGAAGCACGTTCATGGGGGGCTGGCATCTCAATCTGGGAAATAGGCCAAGGACTAGATTATTTCTTTGATCTTCTTTAGGCACACTTCTAACCCAACCCAGTGTTTTACCTGAATTTACTGTCTTATCTATCTAGGTTAGACTGGTGTATTAGCCTAGTAATAGCTTTGTTTGTAAAGCTGTTCTAGGATGTAACAGGCTTGACCCAAGCTCACTGAAAAGTTTACAGAGTTGGATATAAAGAGTATAAAAAGGTTGGTACAATTGTACGAAGTATATCTATGTTAATTATGGCATGATTTGCTAAGTTCTATTCTTTGTACACTTGACATTTGTGAACTTTATGATGAGCTTGCATTCAAATCACTTCTTATTATCAGTTATAACTTATAAGTATGAACAATCTTCAAAAAAAAACTTTACTCAAATGAAACAAGCTTAATAGAAATTTCTTTTACGCCTCATGTATAAGATGCACAATCTCACCTAAAAAACTCACATGCTTATATATATAGAGCATTTAATCAGTAGTTAAGTAAGAGTGGGTGCACCTAGTGCTAGATGTACCTTGATGCATATATGCTCAAGGTTAGTTTATCTTAGGGATTTGGCTAAATGCAATGCTTTAAACGCTAGAGTTTACCACTGTTATTTTGGAAAAATGAATCATTAACAAAATTTTCTTCTCTAATATAGGTTTTTATTTTTCTTTCTTTTTGCTTATATTTAGTAATTTTTTTTCCCGATTAAAGCAGTAGAAAATGCTTGTTTGTAATACAATACTTTGTATACATTTGCATAATATTAGGGTCGTCTTCATCAAATTAGACCAAATTAGATTATTATCGATATAAAAGTGAATGTAAATAAAACACGGAGTACTAGTCGAGTGCAAAAAATGTAGACAACTAAGCGTAGTACAAAACAGATGGTTGTTTCGGACGTTTCTGCCTGTACTCCCTTGTAACTTGTAAGTTGTAACTCTGGTACTGTTATTAAGCTTAAGCTCTAGTATTTTACCAGAAATTCTAAATTATTGTTCATAAACCATCTAAAATGTTATCCACACAATCATATTTTACATGATATCATGACATCGTGCATTCTAGACAATCAGCAACATCTCATCCTTTCATGCCACGTGTCATTCATCTGGTGGACAACCAATGATCTTGCTTCCATGTCATCACCTTCCACCCCAGCCAAAAACACTTTGCATTCTGTGAAGCCAATTCTTTTGGCTTAGCTTACAACTTGTAACTAAGATAGCTTCATAACTTTTACAAGTATCTTTCATGGTCAATTAAATATTCTTCAATTTTTTATTAAAAAAAACAAAGACAAAAACTTGAATATAATTGAGAGCCTCAGAAATTTTCTGGGAAAAATTATGCAATGGAGGCCCTCAATGTAGTAGGATTGAAGCCAATATGCGTTGTTCATGATCAAAGAGGAAAACCCAGAAATTTTTCACAAATTCCAACACTTCCCTCTATTAAATTCCCACAAATTACAATCAACCCACCAAAATTTACAGAAGATTTTGCAAGAAAATTTCATGGAAGTTTAGTTCTTTTGGCTTCTTCT
The DNA here is from genome assembly GCF_948465745.1 of Chenopodium album. Taxonomy (NCBI): domain Eukaryota; kingdom Viridiplantae; phylum Streptophyta; class Magnoliopsida; order Caryophyllales; family Amaranthaceae; genus Chenopodium; species Chenopodium album. The sequence continues at coordinate 75,746,623 of NC_137840.1, read as the reverse complement.
GCATTGAATGCTAAATTTGCTGGTGCTCTGACATATGAAGAAGCATTAGAACAATCAGTAAATGCAGATCCTGGGGCTGAATTTGATGCAGGAAGTGTTGTTGAAACAATTGTTCAAAACCCACTAATTATAGCTGGTGGAGTTGCTGTAATTGCTGTTCCCTTGCTTTTATCCCAAGTTTTTGGGGGTAAACCCAAGCCATTTGGTGTTCAGTCTGCTAAAATTGCATATGCTAAGTTGGCTGATGAGCCTAATGCTCAGCTTCTTGATATTAGACCCTTAAAGGAGTTGAGGGAAGTTGGTAGTCCTGATATTCGAGGATTGAAGAAGAAGGCGGTATCGATTGTGTATAGAGGTGAAGATAAGCCAGGGTTCTTGCAGAAGTTGTCTTTGAAGTTTAAGGATCCTGAGAATACTACTTTATATATCCTAGACAAGTGAGAATCCTTAGCTCAATAAATTTTTTTGTTTAGTTTTCTTTCTATATTTTTGATTTGGTTTAAATTTCCTTATATTCTTACAAAGCTAATCTAATCATATCTGACTTTCTGTTAATAATTGATTGAAGTGTTTTTCGATTTTATCATGTGTTTTGAGTGATAAAGAAGATAGAATTTGTTGTTTGAAGATCAGTTTGAGTGTGTATGATACATTGTTTGATGAGTTTGATTATAGATTTTAGGGCCATTGATACATTGTTAACTTGTCCATATCAACATCAACATTATCTCTATACCTTGGATTGACAGCGCCTCTAGATAGGGAAACGGGTGATAGGATGTTAGCAACCTAACCGTTATGATAATAAAGATTTTGTACTGATTGATGTTTTATGGTGTACAACATTAGCATTATCATAATACTTCTAAAGATACCGTGGTATCATGGCTTAGGCGGGGTGGGGTGGGGTGGGGTGAGGTGGGAGGAAGACATACTGTGTACTTTGTACATAGCATTACCCTCACAATAATGGAGAGAGTGTGTTTTGTTAATGCTGTCTAACCTGCAACAGCTGTACTACATTGTTACCATTTTCTACAGAAATCTCTGAAATGTCCAAATTTGGTTATTATGTGACAATGATCTCATGAACAGAAGTCTGTTTGCTAATAATATCAATGTTTTCTTTATGTGATTCTGTTAGATTTGATGGAAACTCTGAGTTAGTAGCAGAGTTGGTGACTGCAAATGGGTTCAAATCCGCTTATGCTATCAAAGATGGAGCAGAGGGACCTCGTGGATGGATGGTCTGTCCTGCTCTTCTTCCAATCTTCAAAAGTTATATAGTATTTCTTTTTTCTTTTGAGTTTAAACGTCGATACTTCAATACTCACTTATTGGATTAATGAGATGAATTTCTGCATTGCAGAATAGCAGTCTCCCTTGGCTTCAACCAAAGAAAACATTCAGCCTTGATTTTAGTGGTTTGACGGAAGCATTTGGGTTTGATGTATGTTTCTTGGCTCTTCTATGAATATATAAAATATCTTGTTGCTGCTTAAAGACTCAAAGGAAACTGTACTTCGAGCTAGATATGGCTATTTGAATTTCTATTTTTCGGGAAAATGATTTGTTTTAAAGGTCCAAACATTGGGGCCAAACTTCTTTAGTTGATGCATGCATACTTCCTTGGTCCCTGAATTCTCCACATTTGCTTTTCACTGTATTCACTCTTCAACACTAATCTATACACATGATGTGAAATAATATATATTAAACAATATGCCATCAAATTTGATGGAAGAACTTTGACAAGAAAGTCGAACTGTGAAGAAAATTATAGGACACAAGTACTTTTTTGCCAAATGATCCAACTTGTTTTTAACCTTCTTGTTCTGCTTAGAACTTCTTTATCTTAGCCTTTTTTTTTTTGCATTTTTACAAATTCGAGGAGTTTCTAAAATGCAGGAAAGCGCTGATACATTACCAGTACTAGGGATTGGCGCAGCAGCAGCTGCTGGATTGGGTTTGTTGGCTTTTACAGAGGTTAAATCTTTATATTCACTTCAAGAATAGAGACTTGCAATCTTATTTCAAGTGATTCATCATCTTTGGTTTTCCTTTTCAGATGGAAACTGTTCTCCAACTGCTAGGCTCTGCAGCAATTGTTCAGCTGCTTAGCAAGAAGCTTTTATTTGCAGAGGTTAGTTGTCTATATTGGACATTTTAGGCATATAACACTATCGTGAACATTATTAAGTGTTCGTTCTTTCACCTTTTTCTGAATACGTTGGAACTTATGCGTACTGATTTTAGTTGTGACTTGAACTTAGCCTTGTTGTAACTGATATTACTAAAACTTATTTTCTTAAGGTGAAAAGAACATAGCCTATGTTATTAAGCTTGAAGCTTTTAACATTGGAAACAAGTGACAGTTCATGTCTGAAAAAAATTAATCATTGATTCATTGGATACCCATTTGGCCCCAATTAATGCCTTCTATCGTGTTTATCAGTTTATGAAAATTTGAATAATTGCATTGGTAGTATTAGCATCCTCTACGTAAATACAGTACTGAGTATCTAACAAACTTTATTTTACTTGTGTTATTCTGGTTTCTCCTGACAGGATAGAAAACAAACATTGAAACAAGTAGATGAATTCCTGACCACCAAGGTTGCTCCCAATGAGCTCGTTTCAGATATAAAGGTAAGTCATCGATATTTAGTAACACATTTATTCCAACATGAATGGGGCTTTGGTAGTTTTATGCTTTTTTAAGTGATACTTCAAGTTCTCTGATGTTATCGTCTCAATTTTCAATATTGATTGCAGCAAATAGGAACCGCCCTTCTACCAATAAACGTGAATAGCAAGTCTCTTCCAGCACCTGCAGAGGCAGCCCCTGAAGCTGCTGTTGCTGAAAACAGCTTCCAGAAAGCTGAGTCTGTCCCTGAGCCACAAGCAGAAGCACCTGCACAACCTGCCGTTGAACCAGTAGCAGAAGCAACTGCACAGCCTGCCGTGGAACCAGTAGCAGAAGCAACTGCACAGCCTGCCGTGGAACCAGTAGCAGAAGCAACTGCACAGCCTGCTGTTGAACCAGTAGCAGAAGCACCTGCCCCAGAAATCAACTCCACACCCCAGAACGAAGTTAATACAGTATCACATCCAAGGCCGCTTTCACCATACGCTGCAGTAATTATCTTACCTTTTCTTTCTTCTTCTTTGAGAAATTGCTGAACTTGTTTTGATTTTTAACCTTTTGTTGTTGCAGTATCCAGATTTCAAGCCTCCAACTTCCCCTTGCCCGTCACAACCTTGAGAGTTGGAGCTTTTTCAAGATAGTTTTTGTTATTCTGTGCCATCTACATGAAACTACATGAGAAAATTGAGCTTACTATGGGGGATGCAACCAAGAGAAGCTTGGCTATCTCCCTTTCTAGATCGGAATATCTGTACTAGTCGCTTGCTAGCTAGCTACCTTGAGGTGTATATTGCAAATTGAGTCTTTTTTGTTTTCCCTTCCCAGCATTCGTAGCTCAACTATACAGTATACATCTAGGCTTTTAAAGCCATCAGTCGTGCCAACAGTTACAGGTTGTATAAACTCGATTACAACTTTACAAGTAATGCTTAAACAATCGTCATTTAAAATACAGAATCAGGTTTGCATGCATTGAAGATTGAACCTTAGCCTCAACAGATGTGGCAGGACTATTGCCTACAAAGAGTGTGATATCCAGCAATTCCTTACATTCCTTGGTCTGTAAGTCCAGCTAGTAGATTTCGAAACAAACAAGTATCTTGCTTTTATCAAATGCCCTTCGAACCATGAATATATTAGTATCAGCATTATTTGGACCTTCTATTTTATTTATGAAGGGTAATTAGCCCAGTTTTTTGAGTAATACGGAGTACTCCGTAAGACAAGTAAGCCTAAACATGATTATTACAAAAAAAAAAAAAAAAAAAAAAAAAAAAAAAAAAAAAAAAAAAAGGGCATGAGAACTTAAACAATTACTACACGTATAATTTTGTAAAACTACACACGTCATTAAGGCATTTAACAATAAAGAACTCCTTATACAAATTACAAATCATATATCAATTATCAAGAGCACTTTCAAAAGTCTCATCTTAATATCTTATGCATTAATTAGTCGAACATACTATTTATTTTGCATTGACTTCATCTAAAAATCATCGTTAATACAATTACACAGGGATGGAGAGTAGTATAGCGATAGATAAGATATGTAGGTAGGGAAAATACAAGTTGATTTTATGAATTGTTTATCTAGTGACAATATTGTAAATAAGTTTCACATTAGTTATGCTTCATCATTTTATACGGTTATGCTTCACCTAAGATACCCCATATAATTATGATTCATCATTTTATCCATAAAAATTCCCCGTACTAAAAGAATTAAGACTTGATACAATGCTCGATGAGATATCCAAAAACTTTTGATGGTTTTACATTAGTTTTCCTCGAAGAAAAGTGGGTAGATGATGTTAATTAATATCGTTGAGTACTTTATCTTAACATTCAAACTGTAAGTTGAACGCCAACTTTAAAAGATAGGTAATCTAATATACATGCCGAAAAAATCACACAACATTTGTAGATATGAGAAATTTACAAAAAGAAAAAAAAAAATTCTAATACATCAACGCAATCCATCAAGTGTCATTTTCATGTGTCACAACTTACAAATATCAATATTTACAACTATTTGGATCGTAATGGAAACATTATCGAAATCCGGATTAATAAAACTTACAAAACCCGGAGTAATATTACCATTTCCTTATTGGAGTTTATCTTCCAAAAACATACATTTAAATTATTGAATACAAACATTATCGAAAAATACCTTAAACAAGATTACCTTATTACAAGTATTGATTGAAGTATATACATAAGAGTAGAAAAAACATGTCTTAAAAGAAGAATAGTTGAATCTAAAGGTTATAACACAATCGGGGTTTTGTTTACTACAACACAGATAATCAGACACACAATTACTCATTCATCACTTCCAACACATCCTCATTTCTCTTTCTCTCTCCTCCTTCCACCGGTTGCCGGTGACATCACCTTTCTATCTCAGGTGATCTCTTCTTTCTTCTTTCTTCTTTTTCCCTTTTTTAATTAGGTTTTACTGGTGAAGGTTAGTACTTGTTTTTGTTCTTCAGCTCTAAAGCTTTCATTTTTATGTATCTATTTTTTTCGATTGTTTTAGTTGATTTGTTTGTTGTTTGATCATTTTTTGGTAATTCGATCATTTTGGGATTGATGGGTTGTTTTGGGGGGATTTTTTTGTTGATTGGTGGGTTTTTGTGAGGTAATTTGGATAAATTCGATTCATTTCTGGGGTTAGGGTTTTCGATTTTGGGTGTGTGGATGTAATGATGCTAAACCCAAGTTAGGGTTTTTGTATTGAGCTGTTTGGATGAATGGTAGATTATGTATAAGGTCTTCAATTCTGTTTTTTAAGTGAATTTTTCAGGATTTTGAATGATAATTGGATAATTGATTGGGTTTTTTGAAATTTATGCCATTTTGTCCTCTAATTTAGGTTCATAGATCTCTCAATGAGCATCCGAAATTTGATTTGTTTGTTTTAAAATTTTTTTTGTATGCATTTGCTTGGTTACACTGATAAAGTTGTAGGCTTTAGGGTTTTCCTAGTATATAATACCTGTAGGGAATTAAATTTAGTTCCAGTATATGCCGAATTGCCCAAACTAGTTTAAATGCTCAATCTTAATGGAATTGAATTCAATCTGATGGTGTTCGTAATTCATTCAGACTCCTTTACCTCTGGGAGGAGAGGGGAAGAAAGGATTTATGGTTTTGTTTTTATGCCCATAATCCAAGTTAGATTGGGAGATTATTTTATTATGTGTTAATCAACTGTGTTATTATCATTGTATGTTGACGTGGCATGCATTAATAGTCTTGGCTGTTGTATTAATAGATATATATATCTGGGATTTATTATGATTATATATCATTTAATGACTAAAATTCTTGTTTGGGCTGTTCTATGATTTAGTGGTAGATATCATGATCAGTTGTCTAAGACAAATTTGTAGCTAACCTGTTTGCTTTGTGTTGTGTTATAGGTGATTAAGCCAATCAATTAGATACAAAAATGAACGATCGTAAAGTTATTGAACTAGAGCAAGGATGGGAGTTCATGGAGAAGGGGATTACAAAGTTAAAAAGGATTCTGGAAGGATTACAGGAACCACCTTTTAATTCTGAAGACTACATGATGCTGTACACGTGGGTGCCTTATCTGTTATTTATAGCATGTTTTGGTTTAGGATAATTAGTTGCACATCACTGAGTATCTAATTTAAATGTAGGACAATATATAACATGTGCACTCAGAAGCCCCCGCATGATTATTCTCAACAGCTTTATGACAATTACAAACAGGCATTCGTGGATTACATAAACTCAACGGTAAGATTTTTTTTTTTTTTGAACTTTTGGCACTTTACCATTTTTCCAAGGGTCATTTGTTTGTGTACTTGTACATTCCTGTTAATGACTTGGCACGAATAACTTGAAGGGAATCTGTTTTGGTGTACAAGTATATGGTGTTGTTTTTGTTGCTACTTACCCTTATGGGTGGTAGATCTATTTGCTAGACTTTGAATCTTTGCGAATATAATTTTGCTCTGTGTAAATTAGATTGTTGTAAATCATCCATTGTAGTAACTAGTAAGTATTGCTATAACCTCGCCCTCATATAACTTTTTGGTTTTAGTTTTTCATGAAATTTTCCCAAGTGTAATGTATGTAATTCAGGTTTAAGGAACTGTTTCTTCCAAGTCTGGTCATCGTATGAGCTCTGTGCTTTTAACACTGCATTTTTCTCTTCCCTCCCATTACTTTGAATCAGGTTTTACCTTCTCTTGGGGAGAAACATGATGAGTTTATGCTGAGAGAGCTTGTGAAGAGATGGTCAAATCATAAAGTAATGGTCAGGTGGCTGTCTCGTTTCTTCCATTATCTGGATCGGTACTTCATTGCTCGGAGGTCACTTCCATCTTTGCATGAAGTTGGATTGACTTGTTTCCGTGATCTGGTATTGATATATTTTCCTTGTCTCTCTTAATAGTATAATATATGTTCTCGGTTAATGTTTGCTCTGACTTGTATACTCTTGCTCTACATAAGGAGCTTACTCATGAATGAACTTTTTTTGCACCAGGTTTATCAAGAAGTATCTGGCAAAGCCAAGGATGCTGTCATAGCTCTGGTAAGTTCATAGCATGAAGCCTTTTTTCCTGGTTTTTTTTTTTCACATGCTCTGCATGCAGATGAGAGATGGCTTTGTGTTTCTGATCAGATTGACGTAGAAAGGGAGGGTGGACAAATTGATAGAGCATTACTGAAGAATGTTCTTGATATATATGTTGAAATCGGAATGGGACAAATGGATTACTACGAAAAGGACTTTGAAGCTCATATGCTAGATGATACCGCTGCTTACTACTCACGTAAGGCCTCAAGCTGGATTCTGGAGGACTCATGTCCAGAATATATGTTGAAGGCAAGCATTTTCTTTTCTCTACTATTCGATTTTGGCCTAGAAAACAATGTATGACTCATTTTAATTATTTATGGACTATACAGTCGGAGGAATGTTTGAAGAAAGAGAAAGATAGAGTGGCTCATTATCTACATTTTAGCAGTGAGCCAAAGCTTCTGGAGGTTAGATTTGTTTGTTGTTTCTGCTTAAGCAATTTCCTTCTAGTATTGCTAAGGTTTTGATGATTGTGCATAAAGATTTTGTCCTCAGAAATTCCTGTATCATATAAAACGTTTGGGCTTCTTATATGGTTTGCTTTTGATGTCTTATTGGCTTTCTTCTACACAGAAAGTACAAAATGAGCTGCTTTTGGTTTATGAAAATCAACTGCTTGAGAAGGAGAATTCTGGATGTCGTGCATTGTTGAAAGATGACAAGGTATAGCATTTACATTATTTACAGCCTGTAAGTTTTCTGTTTATTAGCTCATTTTACATTAAGAATATTGGCTTTGGTTCTTGGATCTCTTTAGGTGGACGATCTTTCTAGAATGTACAGGCTATACAGTAAGGTCACTAAAGGGCTGGAACCCATTGGCAGTATCTTCAAACAGGTGGAGCTTTATCCATACTTTCAACTGAGCAAGATCTACTTGTCCTTGTAAGTTTGCTAATATACAGTATGGATTTCCTGCAGCACATAACTGATGAAGGAACAACCTTAGTGCAGCAGGCTGAAGATGCTGCAATAAGCAAGGTGTGTGTTATTTTTTCTATTATCTTTATGACGTTACTTCTGATGTCTGTATTGGTTATGCAAAAATGAATATGATTGTCTATTTTGTGTTTTAAGTTTGAAATGAAAGATAGATTTTGTTTGGAAATCAATGAGTGACTTGTTGTAAGCTTGAATGAAGCAGAAATACACGATTTTCCAATTTTTTTGCCACCACATGCTTCCTTATTCCTGTGAATCTGTGATATCTTCACTCTTCATTGAAATTTGCCTGATTCTTTAAGAAATCGAGTAAATGGCTATGAGGCTATCATATGTTTAAAATATTTTTCTTCTTACACATAGTATTTATTGTACTGATACTTTGTTAGGAATGTGGGTTTATAAAACTTTGGTCATTTGTTTGTTGCCTATCCGGAGCATGTATTAGTTGCCCTAGTTGTCGGTTTCCTTGCTAACACTAATTCCTTGGCAGGCTGAAAATGCTGGTGGTTCACATGAACAGGTAGGTCTCTTAACTCACCCTGTTATATGATTTGGAAAAAGGATATTTGAGCTGACATGTTTGCCTTTTCTTTTAGGTGTTTGTCAGGAAAGTGATCGAGTTGCATGACAAATTTATGACTTATGTCACCGAATGCTTCAACAGCCACACCATCTTTCACAAGGTTTGTCATTTGAAGAATTATTTGCGATCTGTGTTCTGGTGCTGTTTTTTAGAGCTAAATATTGCTGCTCTATAGGCACTCAAAGAAGCGTTTGAGGTATTCTTAAACAAGGGTGTTGCTGGCAGTTCAAGTGCTGAACTGCTAGCTTCTTTCTGCGATAATATTCTAAAGAAAGGTGGTAGTGAGAAATTGAGTGACGAGGCTATTGAGGATTCACTTGAGAAGGTATATTTCTGTCAACTTTTGATCTTAAACTATGAGATTTTCTTGTTACTAAAAGTGTGCTTTTTACCACTATCTCCAGGTGGTGAAGCTTCTTGCATATGTCAGTGATAAAGACCTGTTTGCTGAATTTTATAGGTTAGCATGACCCTCACTTTTCGTATTATTTCTTGCATGGTTGTTTCTGTCCAAGTGTTTTAATATTCTCTTGATTTCTAATAGGAAGAAGCTCTCTCGGCGGCTGCTCTTTGACAAGAGTGCTAATGATGATCATGAAAGAAGTATTCTAACTAAATTGAAGCAGCAGTGTGGAGGACAGTTCACATCAAAGATGGAGGGGATGGTAGATTGCCTTGAATTATTTTGTTTATATTTAGTGGTCAAAATCCACAGAATTTAACCTCTTTGATCATTCTATAGGTGACAGACTTGACATTGGCGAGGGAGAATCAGACGAATTTTGAGGAATATCTTGGACAAAATCCAGATGCCAGTCCAGGTCTTGATTTGACTGTGACAGTTTTGACAACTGGGTTCTGGCCTAGTTATAAATCTTCTGATCTTAACCTTCCTGCTGAAATGGTAATGAGTGTTTTTTTTTTCTTTTAGATCGCCGTTATTATTCTGTGGTTTAACTTAAGTTGATTTTTTTGGATCAGCATGGGTATATCAATTTGTTGTTTTTCTTGTAGGTGAGGTGTGTTGAAGTTTTTAAGCAATTCTATCAAACTAAGACAAAGCACAGGAAGCTGACCTGGGTTTATTCGTTGGGAAGTTGTAACATTAATGGAAAGTTTGGTCCAAAAACAATGGAGTTGGTTGTTGGAACATATCAGGTAATTATTCTGAGGTAAAATACGAGCATTTATTAGCCTCTAACTTGAGTAATTAATGACTCTAATAACACCTGTTGGTATAGAATTGTAGTTTGATGTTATTATCTCTATACCGCTCGGGCATCGACCTAGGAAGAATCAATTCAATTTGAAGCTTATTGCTAATCTATGATCAACTTCCTTTTGTAGTACCCTACCCCCAGGGGAAGTTGAATCCCCGTTGTCTCCTTGAAAGAGAGATGTCAAAGAATATTATGATACCAACAAAGCATTTTGCATTTGTTGGTATTAATGTAAAAGTATTCTGGTATCATGGTAATACAATTTAACAACTATTTTATACCAACGAACATTATTAGAGTCATTAATAACACAAGTTATTAGATGCAGAGAATTTCCCAGTAAAATATCGTCTGATACCTCAGTTTTGTCATCTTAATTCAATGTCCTGATGTACATTTTTGTAGGCTGCTGCTTTGATGCTCTTTAACACCTCAGATCGACTGAGCTATTCAGAAATAGCAACTCAACTAAATTTAGCTGATGAAGACTTGGTTAGAGTGCTTCAATCTCTATCTTGCGCTAAGTACAAGATTCTTTTAAAGGAGCCAACTTCAAGAACTGTGTCCCCAACTGATTATTTTTCATTCAACTCTAATTTTACTGACAAAATGAGGAGAATAAGGGTATGTGCCCCCCCCCCCCCCCCCCCCTCTTTTTTTCTCTCCTATCACCTTAGTCTGAATAATTATCTTGCAAGGTTCTTTTTATTTAGATTAATTTGCTTTATTTTGATGATTGCTTCTAGATTCCTCTTCCTCCAATGGATGAAAGGAAAAAGGTCGTTGAAGATGTTGACAAAGATAGAAGATATGCTATTGATGCCTCAATTGTACGCATAATGAAAAGTAGGAAGGTTTTGGGATACCAGCAATTAATCACGGAATGCGTGGAGCAGCTTAGCCGCATGTTTAAGGTATAGCATCTTCACCATCAATAAATATTGTTTAAACTTATATTGCTGCTGCTAGTGTTGTGGAGTAAGGTAGATGAATCCATTACACTCCTCCTCACACTTTGATGATTAATTGGATTCCTACCTTGTTTTTCTTCAATCTAGCTGTGAGTCTGTACATATGGTTTTGTTTGACTAATAAGACCCTGGAATATAGCAAAGCTGTTTGACTATTGATAGTGATCTGAACACATTAAAATTAACAAATATGCGGCATAGATCACCAACAAGGAGAGCAAGCTGGGTGTGGTGCTGGGGCTTGGTCAAATGAGTTTATTAAGATGGATATTTCTGAACTGTCAAACAATGTAGAGGCAGGAATTAATTGTTATGAAACAGAGACGGGAAAGGGATGTTTGGAGAGGGAAGTTGCTGGATGTAATAGGGAAATACGATGGAAGAGATAGAGTTTAGATAAATATGCTTGGTTATATATCTTCTCTGTTTTCTTGCACGGATAGAGTGAAAACTAGACAAAAAAATTAACCAATTTGAAAAGAAAAAAAAAAAAGAAAGAATCACCTCAAAAGCTATAGAAACGAAGGAGAACGATGCCAAACAATCTGACCTACAAAACTGGTTTTTATTAGGCCCGATTTCAACAAAATTTTGCAAGAAACTTCAAGAAGTGCACCGTTTCCCTCGCCTAACAGCAGTAGTAGCAGCCACACCAATTTGGTGTTGATTTATAATGGTTTCCACAAAAATTCCGATCTTAGATGCATTGTAGTTTAGACTTTGCACAGTTTTGGAATAGGGGAACTAAATCAAAAGGATATGGAACAATTAAATCTAAGCAAGATCTTGTAACTAGGATATGGAGTTATTATTCCTAACCAAGGTTTAATAACAACTAAAATTGGAAGCCTTCCCTGTAAAATAACACATACAATTCATACGAATTGATCAAAGTATAACTCAATTCAATTCTTTGCTGAAAACGTTACAACCTAAAGATCTTTATTTGGGCAAATGGAACAAAAGATAAACTAATCTCGAAACTAAATCTATCAAAACAAAAGATAAATAAAATCTAAATATTATCTATAAATAACCATCCAAAAATAATAATTTAAATAGCTCTTCAACGTATTATTTTAATAAGCGCATAGGGTTCCTAGAGCCTAGGCACAAATCAAAGGTGAGTGCCTTTCGGCTTTCGTATGTGAGGCGAATTTTTTTACCAAAAAAAAAAATGGTATTTTTTTTTAAGCGCAAATATGAGTTAAAAAAAATAAAATTAAAAAAGATGTAAAGATTTTAGACCAAAAAAAAAAATCAAAAAAATGGGAGGGGCAATAGGTGATTGTAGTATAGAAGATTTGGGTATTGGGCGGGCCACTGGCTTTCTGAGTACTTGGAGAAGTCCACAAAAAAAAGGAAGAATTTCATGAGAATGAGAAGAGGAAAGTGAGAATTTTGATAGAAAATGATGAAAGCAGAAAGAGGAGTAGGATGAAGAGAGAGCATGAAAGACGAAGTAGACGAGCAAATCAAAGAAAAAACTTGATCTGGTGCCGAAATTCAGTGGAGGTTGCTCGCGAATGTTTGTCATAGCCAGCAAAGGTGGCAACCACCAGTTGCCAATTTGCTTCACCACCTGTGAATTAGGGTTTTATAAAATTAGGGCTTTGGGGTTAAAATTGAAGTTAAATCATGCAATTAATTGAGGATTTTTTTTATCAAATCACCTTCCTTGAATTTGAGTCAGATCTACTCTCTCGGTTGAGGCAGCCCAGGTTGGCCTTGCCCGGTGGTTGGTTGAGGTGGTATGAGTCGCAGGGTGCTTTTACTCTCCTTTTGTACAGCACTGCGCCCAACGCCCGGCCGCAATTTCTATGTTACTCCTGGAGTACAATGCACATGGTGCTCCAGGTTTATAAAACTTATGTTATTTCATTGTTAACTTTTTATTATTTTAGTTTATATATATGTTATTTTGAAATAAGTATATGTTATTTTATATTTGCATATTTTTTTTTATATTCAACATCGATTATTTCATTGTACACCAATTCTATAAAATTCATGTTATTTTGATATAAACTTCTTATTATTTCAATTTATATACATGTTATTTTTAGATAAGTACATGTTATTTCATTCTTGTATGCTTTTTTTATACATGCTATTTAAGTATATAAGTAAATAACAAACTATTTTAGCAAAATAACACAACATTTAAAGAAAATAACATGAGGTTTAAGCAAAATAACTCTAACATAATTGGTATGGAGTATATGATCCAGGAGTATGTAATACTAATTGACGCCCGGCAAGCTTGAGGCATTTTGGGTGGCACCTCACTTTGCCTAGGGCCGCTTTTTAAACTAAAATTGTGCATTTGTGAACCTTTATTGCCCACTCGGAAGAATCAACAGTCTTTTCTAAGAGGTGGTAGTAGCGCATTTCTAAATTTCTTGGCAAGTTGGCAGTGAATTATTTAAATAAATTATGAAGTACATGGATGTTGGGTATACTTTTATGATTTGAACATTCTTGCTATCAACTGCTCTAAATGAGAAGTAAAGTGGAAAAACTGATGCATAATAGATGCATGGAACAGTAATTGTTAGGGACCGCAGTTCTTGGGCAATAATTGTTAAGCGGAAGCCAATCAGAATGACTAGTGGTTGTGATATTTGTGTCGGTTTTGACGAGCAAGTAGAAGGGAAACAATGTATTATGTATCAATATTTGAATTATGAATAAACAGCTAATTGAAACATAGAACTAGTTAACAGGCTAAATTACCACCAACACTTGAATATGTTACATCAAGTAGAAAGTGAATGATGGAAAATTCTGTTTTTATGGATTTTATGCTCATACGACTGGTAAGAGTGAGCCAGTTCTTCCATGTGAAGGATAATAGTGTGTAGAGAAAGAAACGCATCGAATCAAAAGCAATTATTTTCTTTTCATGATGCGAGTTTTATTCAACTGCTTTTCTTTAGCAAGCATAAGAGAAACTTGCTTAAACTAGGATATAAGAATTAAAGAATATATAGGGTTTTGCTTGCTGAGATGATTTGGTGAGAAATGAAAGGTTTGTTCTATCGAAGTCCTTGTAAGACAGTCTTTGCTGCTGCCTTTAGATTTAGATTGAGAATGCGCTGTGTAACCTTTTAGTCGTATCATGAGTGTGTCCCATTCAGCTATTTCCTGTCTCAATCTTATGCATGTGATGTTTCTCTTTCTATTCCATCCTTCCTTGAAAGTAGTTATAAGAAGGATTGTAAGCTGTTATAGATAGGCACTTAGGTTTTGGTATCCATTATCTAGTATTCTAGTGCAGTGGTGCTTGCATTGCCTTTGTTGGATACATCTTATTGTTTATTGGGCAAAATTATTGGATTATTATAAGGTGTATTCTAGTAAATATGCTCCATCGGTTTCCTAATTTCTGTAACATTGAGAATAGCATGCGAACTTTATACCCCTTGATTATATAACTAATTTTTTTAATTCTTTCCAGCCCGATTTCAAGGCAATTAAGAAGAGGATCGAGGATCTGATCACCAGAGATTATATTGAAAGAGACAAGGATAACCCTCAGCTGTTCCGGTACTTGGCTTGATCATATTCTTGTATCCTTGTGCTTCACCTTTCAAGGTGTTATATGTATGAATGTATCAAACCCTGAATGATAATGCGAAGAGTAGGTTTTTATTGTACAGTAATTTGGTTATCCATGAGTCGATCAAAATTGTTAGGGAAAGTTATTTTTTTGGTCTCATGCAATCCAAAAAATTATTAGACATCTTTGTTGATTTAAATAATATGTTCAGTTTAAAACTTTCAACTTAATGAGGTGAAGTAGCTTTTATGTGCACCCTTATCTCCAGGTTTTAAATTCCTATACGATTACAGGAGATATTTATTAATCACTATATATTGCAACCTTTTACCTTGTACGAAGTACTTCCTATTATTCGCGTTCCTGTTCTCTTTATCATACACAGAATGACAGAATTACACCTTATGAGTATCGATCTATCAAGTATTCAAGTCTAAGTTGCTGCCTGTAGCCTGATCGATGCATGGCTAGTAGTGTTTAATGGTGAAAAATTAAGGTTGTAGTCTAAGTTATGAGCAAGTCTTTGGTAGTTTGGTGTATTACATGTTCATATGCTTGAATTTATGCATAATTTTCCCCATTACTTCATGATTATTTCCTCATCGCCTATTGGGTTATCTTTTAAAATTTATCTATAAAGAACAAGAAACATGTACGAAGCATATACTAATACAAATTATACTATTGCGAGTTTACATAAAAAATGACAAATTTTATTCATTATGAAAGGAAAAAACAATGTAGCCATTTTATTGTTACCAATTGTTATTTGACATGAGTTTAATGCATACTATAACTATAAGTCCTGTTACTTTGATGCCTCTTATAGTTAGCAAAAGCTTCTAATGTTAAAGCAACTATTGGAGGCAAGGAAGGGACAATTGGACAAAGATGTATGCTACCTCGATTTCATCTTGATAATTAATAGCTAGAGGTCCATTTTTTTTTTTTTTTTTTTTGAAAGAAAGAAAGGTCCATGATTTGAATTTGAAATGATCTTTGCCTTGATCTTCTTTTCTTGTACTTCGTACAATTTACTACGTATTTCTATGTGAAAGAACTAATCTAATACGAAGTAAAAATATTATATTGAAATAAATATTAATTACATGTTTTTTAAAAAAAAAATAAAAATAAACATTAATTACATAGATGAACGGTGATTTTGTCATACATTTCCAATTTAATACCAATGTAGGCACTATTTCAAGGGGTTATCTAATATTTGGGGGGCATTTAAACATAAGTAATACAATGAATATTTTACGTTAAAGTTGTTGATATTTACCCTTTAGAAAAATAGTGTCCTAATTTGTCATTTTAATTACCAAGTCCATATGGGTAGCTTACCTAAATTTTTTTTATTTTTTTCTTAAAAAAAAAGCTAATATTATCAAAAGCACTTCTCAAACAATTTATTCTACTAACTTGTTACTTGTCATTTTGTCAAACCATCTAATATAATCAGTTATTAAATTCGATTATTACAACGAGATATTATGAATTAATTCTAGCTTGTTAACAAGCACCTAAAAATTATTCTCATGTGGAATTGGGTATATCTAAACAGTAATTTTATTTCTTTGATAATAAGATACAAAGTAGTAAATTTGATATTTATATGAGATTATAACACGTCTTTCATTTTTTACAAATCACAACCTATCTTCTTGACGCGTTTTTTAAAATAGAGATTAAAAAATAAAATTGACACCTTTATCAAAATTAAATGATTTGGAGTTATGAATTATCTTTAATTTCGTCAAGGAGGTGTATTTTTCAACTTTTACCATGAAGAAAATTACACAATTTCTTTTTTGACAAGAAGAGAATAGGGAATTGAGTTTCAATTTAAGGTGTAAAAACCAAAAACGTGTTTAACCTAGATGCACACAAGCAATTACTTTTTAGCTAACCAATCCTAGGTTAACATATCTATTTTACTCCGTACTAATTAATTAAAAAAACCTTATCTTATCTATAGTATATAGTCCAAATAAAAGTAACAAAAGAGATTTTAAAATTGAAAACTATATACCAATAAATTCCAGAATATCCGGCGATTTTATTTATTTGATTAGATCAACGTTGTCACTTTTGACACGCGTAACTCGTGTGTTACCTAGCTTAATTATCTCAACTTCCTTCTTTTCCTATTTAAACCCTCCTTCTTTTTCCCATTCACCTTCACAACCTTCAAACTATTTTCTCTCATATCATCAAACCCTAACACAATTCACCTTAAATCTTCTCTTTCTAATTTTGGGTTAGGGTTTTTCCGCTAATTTCCGACGTTTTTCGCTCCTAATTCAAGGTGAGTTTCTGCTTAATCTTTTCTCGTTTTTTGTTTGATTTTTCTGTTGTGTTTTTGTGTGTCTCTGTTTTAGGTTTTTTTGTTCTGATTTTTGATTTTATAATGTTGAATCTGTTGATGTTGTTGTTGATGATTTCTATTTTGTTTATGATCTTAGCGTTGATTTGTTATGATAATTGATTTTGTACTACTGAATTAGTTGAACTTGTTGTTGATGATGCTGATTTTTTTGTTTGATCATGATTTTGGCGTAAATTTGTTTATCATTGTGCTGTATAATTATGATTTTTTCTCTATGATGCTGATTTTCTAGTTTTTTTCCTTTTGATTTCAGTTTATCTTGGGGTTTTGATTTCCTTTTTACGTTTCTTGAATTATTTTTATGTTTCTGCGATTCTGTGTGTTTCTGTTTTATGCTTATATTGTTTTGATTTATAATGTTCAATATGCTGTTTACGATCTTAGCGTTAATTTGGTCTAATTCTTGATTTTATATAACTGAATTTATTGAATTTGTTGTTTATGACTTTATGATGCGGATGTTTGATTTGCTCATGATCTTGGCGTAAATTTGTTTATGATTTCTTATTGTGTCTATAATAATTTGTTTATGATTTCTTATTGTGTCTATAATTATGCTGTATTCGGAGTTCGTTCGCTTGATTGAGTTCATCTTAGGGTTTCAATTTTCTTTATTACGTTTCTTGGTTGATTTCTCTGTTTCTGATACTTTTTTTAGTGATCGATTACCTGACTGACTGTTAAGGCTCTAGGATTAGATCATACTTATGATTATTGAATGGTGATTTCTTTGAGTATTCACAATTTATTCTTTGTTTTTGACAATAATCATGCAATTTCATCCAAAATTTTAATAAATACAACTATTGAAGATTGTTTTTAAACTATTTGCAAATATTTGGGCTCTTGTTTTCTTCAAATTATGTGTTGAAATGATCGCTAAAAAGCCTTTTTAGTTGTAACACCTTAATAATCTTTAGTCTTGTTCCCTCATATTTTGAATATATGTTGCACTTGTTTTCTTTTGTGTTTAGTAGAATTATTGTAATCATCCTTTTAATGTGATAGTCATCCTTGATGTTGATCTCTTTGTTATCTAACTGTTTTGTTTTTATGACCTTGTGTGTTGCAGATGCAAATCTTTGTGAAAACCCTGACTGGCAAGACCATCACCCTCGAGGTGGAGACTTCTGACACTATTGAGAATGTCAAGACCAAAATTCAGGATAAGGAGGGTATCCCACCGGACCAGCAGAGGCTCATCTTCGCTGGTAAGCAGTTGGATGATGGCAGAACTCTAGCTGACTACAACATCCAAAAGGAGTCCACTCTCCACTTAGTCCTCCGTCTGAGGGGTGGTATGCAGATCTTTGTCAAGACCCTAACAGGCAAGACGATCACCTTGGAAGTCGAAACTTCTGACACCATTGAGAATGTGAAGACGAAGATCCAGGATAAAGAAGGGATCCCACCGGACCAGCAGAGGCTTATTTTTGCTGGGAAGCAGCTTGAGGATGGCCGGACTCTTGCAGACTATAACATTCAGAAGGAGTCTACTCTGCATTTGGTCCTCCGTTTGAGGGGAGGTATGCAGATTTTCGTGAAGACTCTCACTGGAAAAACCATCACCCTGGAAGTTGAAAGCTCTGACACTATCGATAACGTTAAGACAAAGATTCAGGACAAGGAGGGAATTCCACCAGACCAGCAGAGGCTGATCTTTGCCGGGAAGCAGTTGGATGATGGAAGGACATTGGCTGATTACAATATTCAGAAGGAATCTACTTTGCACCTGGTGCTTCGGTTGAGGGGAGGTATGCAGATTTTCGTTAAGACTCTTACTGGGAAAACCATCACCCTAGAAGTTGAAAGCTCAGATACAATTGACAATGTGAAGACGAAGATTCAAGATAAGGAGGGCATTCCACCTGACCAGCAGAGGATTATCTTTGCTGGGAAGCAGCTGGAGGATGGCAGGACTTTGGCTGATTACAACATCCAAAAGGAATCAACCCTGCACTTGGTCCTCCGCCTCAGAGGTGGTATGCAGATCTTTGTGAAGACCCTCACCGGGAAGACTATCACCCTCGAGGTTGAGACTTCTGATACAATTGAGAATGTGAAGACTAAGATTCAGGACAAGGAGGGTATCCCCCCAGACCAGCAGAGGCTCATCTTTGCTGGGAAGCAATTGGAGGATGGTCGAACCTTGGCTGATTACAACATTCAAAAGGAGTCTACCCTCCATCTTGTTCTCCGTCTTCGTGGGGGTGATGCTTGAAGTTCTGAAGCTATTATGTGGTTCACTGCAGCAGGGTTTCTTATGTGTGATATGTGTTCTGTTTTCGGAACTTATTAATATGGTTTAGATGTGTCTGTTAGTAGTATGGTTTGATATTGTGGACTATTGGTGTTATTGTGTTAAGGCTGTGATGATGCTATTATGTTTAGTAATGTGGGTTTCTAACCCTAGTATAAATAAATAAAATGAGACCAGGCGTCTCTTGGCTATATAGATGTTTGCTTGCATTCATTTTATGGTTATGTCTGTATATTACTGCATCTATAATTCTTTGGTATTATTTTCCGTACTTGACCATAACTTGGTGTATAAGATGGGCTCTGGTTTGTGAATCTTTGCTACTCCGAATGAAACACATTACTGATTGACATTTTGCTAATATTCTGGACATAATAAAAACAAAATCCCCTTTTTCTAGCTCTTCTTATTTGATAAACTTACTGTGTTTCCCTTTTGAATAATTACGAATTTATGAATATTTCAAGGTTGTCTTTCCCTTCTGAATGGTTTACGATTTTATGGACATTCTTGGTGATGAAGGTAAAATTTGAGTACTATTTTTTGAAATACATTTCAAGATTTTACCTTAATTTCTTTGTTTAATCTAGTTGGTACTTCGGTGACTCAAAGCGACAAAAACTGCTTTCTCAATGTTTATGAGTGATGGTTTTCTTAATATACTCGCGGTTGTGATAATGATTGTGTGTTCAATATTCATTGTTTAGTAGTCTTTGGTTTTGTTTACCAGAAATGAATAGCATCAAAAACAACGATCACTCAGTATAACCCACAGGTCAATATAACTATATACGGAGTATGTTAATCCAATTAAATTACTACCCTTGTGTAAATCATGCAATTATTTTCGATACATCATGCTATTATAGTATGCTGCTGGACTGAATAGTTATAGTGTATTGTTGAAACTGTACCAGTAACCAGTACAACGAAGTGTGGCAATACATAAATCAACCTCGCTGCAAAGATTCTCGACTCATGATTTAGTGTTGTGACACAATGTGGATAGTTAAGTGAAAAATCAAAGCCACGCAAATTACTACCTCTGTTCCATATTATTTGCAACGATTAAACATTTTTCCTCTCTACTTTATGTCAAATCGTTGCAAATAATATAAAACAGAGGTAGTATAATGTTCGTCTTCTAAGGGAAGAAAGCTCCAATGCAATATTCCAAAGTTCACTGGGAAGCAACTTTATACCTCCCATGATTTTCGACATCTCAACAATCTTTCCTATGAAAAGATTAGAAGAAGAAATCCAGCAGGAAAGAGTTTTGTTTTGCAAGTTTAAAGTTTTCTCAGCAAAAAGACTTAATACTTGTATTTATTTGACGCAATTGATATCAATAAATCAGAGTGGCGCAGCGGAAGCGTGGTGGGCCCATAACCCACAGGTCCCAGGATCGAAACCTGGCTCTGATATAAAATAGAGAAAGCTTCCTGCCAACCCTTTTTTTTTTCAAATACTAGTACTACGTATAAAATTTTCTTTGACATTTCTTTTTAAACGTTTTGGGCCCTTTGAATCTATCAACAGCATTATAGTCTATGTACTTTTTGGGTTGGGCTCTCTGAACTTATTGCAAGTTGAATCTTTTCTACCCAATAAAATATTTGTACAAATAGAGGAGAGGCCAATATCCTAGAGAGAGGAGGGCAATTTTGTTGTACCTTGAGTATGATACAAATCAAACTTACTCCGTATATCTTTGCCAAAAGTCTTGGCCACGAACATGATATTTCTTTGTGCAATTAGTGTGCGTACATAAAATAATAGCATAGGTCCACAACAAGGTTAATGTTATATGTCCATAACATTATACGGAGTATATATATTAGTCACGTAGTCTTGATTTACATGTGTTCACATATATTTCATGTAATCATGTATGTTAGCAATGAAATTTTAGTTTTTGTTCATGTATGTACTAATGTACATATGAATACATTAAACTATATAGGAACACGCATGCATTATCATTACCCATTGATATAAATGTCCGAGATTATGCTAATCGAAAAATTAGCTTGAACATAATATTAAATTACTAAGTCCAGTTGATGTAACTTTGATTTTATTCTTTAGGATGCAATATTGGTTCCAAAATATTCAATTATTTTCCCATAAAACGGTGCATTATATTCCCATCCTTTCTCCTTGCATTTAGTCAAAGAAGTATTGAATTGAAGAAACACCTAAAACCAATAGTCAATACTGCTTTAGACAACATAATTAATGAGAGTAATTGAGAATCATATAATTTACAAGATCAAAGGATAATAATCCTAATATTGAAGAAAAGAAAGACTTCATCATATACATAATGCCATCGCAAAAGGACAAAGAAAAGCGTCCAAATACTTGAAAATAATAACAAGCTAATCTAAATACGCCGAAATAAGTCTTTGAAAAAAGTTTGCATTGAAAAATTTCTATGTTTATAACATGAATAAAGGATGATCATAATGATTATTGTATTTAACTTCTTCTACTGGTTCGTCCATGCATTATGCATATAATAACTAGGTACAATTATTCACATCTTTTACCTTTCTAGTTAGATTCTTATCACATTAATTATTATGTGCATAATTTCAAAAGGTTACTAGCTGTTCTAAACTCTTGTTGTTACATTGAAGATGATTTTATCAAGTCGCGACAAATTTAAAATATATGTTTGTCTCCTTTAGATTTAGTATATATCTTGACATTCAATGTCGCTTATCTATATTTATATATATTACCTCTGTCAAAATATATAAATATATACTATAAAAAGTAGTGGTTAGGCACTTAGGCATACGTTGATTGATAGGACGAATAATTTCTTATCAATATACTATGATATTTATCGTAAAATAAATTTTTTTTGTCATAACATCAAATAAAAAGTATATATACGTATTGTATTAGTTT
Organism: Chenopodium album; assembly: GCF_948465745.1. Taxonomy (NCBI): domain Eukaryota; kingdom Viridiplantae; phylum Streptophyta; class Magnoliopsida; order Caryophyllales; family Amaranthaceae; genus Chenopodium; species Chenopodium album. Next base: position 75,724,494 of record NC_137840.1, on the reverse strand, counting down.
CACTTTATTACAGGCTTATAGCTAGTCTAGCTACATCATATTGATGAGGTTTGGTCTTTAAAATTAAACAAGCCGTTACTATATTATGTTGCTTAACAAAATCACATATTGTTTAGTGTTATAAGAAGTTAACAACTAATTAATAACCAAATTGAAAATATTGAAGTCAACTAGGTTTAATAAGTGGTTAAACTATCTATCTTTCAGGCTTAATTATATCATGCACTAAATTAGTAACCGTGTAAGAACAGGAATTCCAATACGAAATAAATAGATTGATCGAACTAGTATATTAATGATTAAAACTACCTAATTTAGCACCCAATATTACTAGAAATAGGATATGAGTTTACACTTTTACAAAGTCATGCACGTATAAACTATACTGTATTTAAATAGGAGATATTTAATTAATTAGGCTAATATCATAATGTTTATTACTTTGTCCCTCAAATTCTAGACCAACATTATTTATTAAAGTTGTAAAGTTTGGTGGCTTTCTAAGAAGTATCAATGATTCAATGTGTGTTGGCTTCAGAAGAAGCTTCTATCTAATCTTGACCAATTCAACTTTAATCCTATAATATTACTTTTTATTTTTAATTTTGAGGCTACATATTTGCCACTATGTAGGAATGTAGGATAGAGTAGTGAGATTTTATGAGCCACTTAATTTTATTTAGGGTACTAGACAAAAATTAGAGAGGTAAGACATTATTTTAATTTGTTGCATTTGTATGACTTTTATAAAAATATCAAAGTTTGAGGCTAGTACGGCTTTCAATGTTGAGCAGAAATACTGTATATTGAGTAATATTCATCATGTTTTATATAAGACGTACCCTACATCTAGAAGACTAGGAAGTTCATTGGAAAGATCATGCATTTCAAATTTTCAATAGTTCATGTATTATCATTTATCTATATCATATTATGTATTACATATATTATGTGTAAAATACGATTTTGGATGTATTCTAAAGGTTATATGGGTGTATAGTAGTATAGTATAAGATGAGTATGAGCTGAATATGCAATCACGTACAAACATTAGTATAGACATTGAATTAGCTTAAGTATATAAATTCATTGTCATTACTATCAACATGTACGCACCAAACAAGCTACTACGGAGTACAAAGTACCGCGTGCTAAGCAAAACCTAAAAAAAAAAATCCACGATTATGTCCTTGTTATATGTACTCCGTATATATGAATATTATAAAAAGAATAGAAGCAACTAGGTTGAAAAGTGAATATTATGTAGCTTTCTTGAAAGACATTGTCTTTGCCTCTTTGGTGATTTCTATTTCTTGGTCACTTCTCAATCCCCCCTCAAGAACCAATTAGGCAATTATTTCACCTTTACGATATTTCTTGGCTATTTGGATAAACTGTATTTATTGGAATTTTCTTTTATAAAATAAAATAAATGGTACGAGTATTATTTGTAATAAACTTCGAGGAAGATATATGTAAGCTTTACAATAATCTTCTGTATACTTTTCAAAAAAAAAAAAATATATTACTCGTGCCAATCAAAATTATCAATAACTTTGCGCTGTAAATAAAGATTGATTAATTCCAAAAATACAATTAATAAAAACATGATGGTCATTTGTCGGTTTCATACGTCTTTTCTTATTTGCACTTGTTATAGACAGTTTAATTAGTTTAATTAGTTGTAGGCCTAGCTATAATTAGGTAGGCAAAGTACTCATTAATCTTTATATTAGTTTGGAGTAAATTATAATGGCTAACAAAACATCACTTTTTATTTAAAAAATAGCAGAGGGAATAATTTATATCCACATGACTGAATGAACTAGGCAATTTCGTAATTAATTAATTAATTAATGTAATAAACTAGTACAATAATGAATAAAAGAAAATTCAGAACGTGGATTAAACTAATTATTAAAGTAATGATATATTAGTACTAGAGTAACTAGACTATTCCTTAATTGGCTTCTAGAGCAACACGTTTAGGGAAAGTCCGAACACATGTAATTATACCTTTTCTCAAAGCAAGTAGGCAAGTCTGAGGTAAATTGAGTTCTTTCTCAAGATAGTACTTTGAGTTTATTCGTATTGTACTCAATATTATATAATTAATTTGATTAATCTAATTAAGCAAGTGGATTGGTTTAGCAACATGTAATTGGAGTATCTAATAATCATGGTAAAATGTCATGTAGGAGTTGACCGTGGATTTACATACGATATATATGCAAGCCAATTGCCAACTATCATTATACAAGTACAATCCATCAACATACTATAACGTAATCATTCAACATTTCAACGTTCTCCAAAGTAATTAGGTTTATAAGTTTATTAATTACTTCTATGATTGTTATTTGTAACTACAAATTAGGGAGTTTTAGGATAATCAAGGTTGATCATGTCTAGTCAAATATAATTAGAATATATAACCAAAGTTGATTATGTTCGATCAAGTGTAATTTTAACTTTTAAGTAAACAGAATGCACCCTCAACTTTAGAGTGCTTGATAAATGTCAACGCATCATATATTATCATGTACTTGTATTATAATTAGTAAATAATTAATGAAGTAGATGTATAATGTATGGAACACCACTATGCTATAGAGTGTGGGATAGACTAGTTGCTATATTTGTAGCATTAAGTAGGTCTATAATTGGACGCCATTATAAATAACCCTTTTTTGACGGAACAACGACGCCATATTTGCATGTTATCAACTTAATTTGAAGGCAACAACCCACTTGTTAGCTGACTTGGCAATTTTCCTCCGTAGTTGACTGTAGTCTTTGTTACACTTTATCGCTTATTTAGCCTATATATCTCTTCAATAATAATGTGTATCTTTTAAGAAACAAAAAGGACAAAAATAATTAAATATGAGAAATGGAGTACCGTTTATATCATCCCTTTATAATAAGTTACCAGTACATTCGATTGAAAATGATAATTGAATTGATGTATTATTTACAAGTTTACATCTATACATTTTAATGATGGTTTTCTCAATTTTATGAAGACCACATTATTGAATTTTCAAGGGATTATTTGTTTTTTAATTAATAATTTCCCTCTTTTTTCAATTTTTTTTATTCAAGTAAAATATTATACATACATTCTCCAATTTATTTTTAATTAAACGGATTAGTTGAAGATTGAAAAGGAATGGATGAAATATGGAGTATGATCAATACAATGAAGTGTTCAATAATTAACAACTTCTTAATGACAAACATTAAATTAATTAGAGGACACACTACAATGTACGTTATTACACAAGTACATTAGTATGTACTAGTACTAATATGAACATTACAGATTAACAATAGATATTAATTGCATATGTTCTAGAACAATTTGATCAAGCAGATTATTGCAAAAGGAATATAATCTTAAACTAAACGAGTAATCCTAGGCACTACATACAAATTTTTTATGTAAAACACAAGGATTTGAAAGTTAGGGACTCATTAATTTAATTGTTTTTTAAATCATATAATTAGCTATGTGACAAACTGATTATTGAGTATTAAACTATTAATCAACTCAATTTGGGTAATTGGATTGTTGATCCTAGGCACAAGGATACATGCAAAAGCTTATTGAATTACTACTAATACTCATTACTAAATTAGGATAGTGGCAATTGTTATGTTATTATTATAATAAATATATAATAATTAATCATATTATATGTTAAATAAAACTCAATTGAGGGCACTATTCAGTGTATTAAGCTCCCCCTTAATTAAGCAAAGGAATTACACCTCTGGATAAACACATGATTGATCCAAAATACGAACCCTCATGTGCGTTGTTTAGATTATATACCAATCGCATCCTTAAAATAATTATATTCTTCTACTAGATCAAATTATATATATGATTTAAATTAATAATATGATATGGATTATAATATGAAACCTTCTAGATGAATAAGATCATAAGAATTTTATTTTAACCCTTCTAGATGATACTCCGTATTTGTTTTGACAAGGGAACAAAATCATTGAATATATCACTTTCGGACACTTATAAGATTTAAGGATATGCTAGTGCATCCAAAGTTAACTAATAAGTAAAAACATATTGAAGGGAATAGTTCATTTTTTTCAATGTTCATAAGACACATCATATGTTATTTACAACATAAATATTCAACATTCCATATCTAATCACACATCAATTCTTACAAAAAAAAAAAAAAAAAAAAAAAAAAAAAAAAAAAAAAAAAAGGATTCTCACCCTAATAAGCTAGGTACCAACTAGAAAAATTCGACTTTGTGAAAATAGTTAATGTTGCTATCAGCCCTTACCATTTCTGATAGCGAGCCTATTTAGTTAAGGCGGGAGAGCAACGTGACCCCCAAAGTTACAAAACAGATCTCCAATCAACTCTGTCATACAAACACAAGTTAAAAAGAGTTTAAATCCCTGTAATTCTAAGATCAAAGGCATTAGTAATTAGTATCATGGAAAATAATGAATATTTGTAAATGATGGCTGAATAGTCTTTCCTCCCCTTGAAGGGACATTTGACTTTTCTTTGGACCTCAATATTTGTCGTTTGATTCGTGCATAGTTGAATATTGAATACGGTACGCCCACTTTATCTCTCTATTAAAATTTGAAGAAATTATAATAATACATCAGGAGTTTATCGGTAAAGAATCTTAATCTAGCATAATAATTTTAATACTATGATCAAAGTATGTATTTTATTTTTTATATGTAACGCCGTTATCAAATACTGGCATATTAGATTATTAATATGTGTAGGCTTGTAGCATGGTACACTACTTGTAAGCTGTAACCATTTCTTAATTAATAGATTGTGTATGAAACTAACAAAGTGGATTTTTTTTTATATTATGACAATAATTGTGAGTATAAATATATTTTAATGGATTAAGCATAAAAGTAAAATTAAAAAAAAAAAATAATAAGATCATTGTGGCCTAGTGGGTGCGTATTTTTGGAAATGTTATCCTAAAAACAGAAAATTCAAAATTATATTCAAGTGTATTTCAACTCGTTGAAGATTATTTATACTTCGTTGTACCTTTGTACTTTACGCTTTGTGTATTTGTATGCTCCTTATTGTTCAACACTTTTACAAATATTGTTTCGCACGATCAGACAAAGAATTATTGTTAGAAGCTTAGATAAATGTGGAATAAATTTCTAGTCTTAAGGCATCTATTTTGCAATTTTAGAAAAAATTCACCCTTAATAAATCAAATGTACAAAACTGAAAATTCGGCAGCTTTATATAAGAATGCATGTTGTCAAAACAAACAAAAGTATAATATTTTTATCTTCATATTTTTTACTGCATTTTCTTTAGATTGACTTTTAAAATAAATCAATTGTATGTGTTTTCAAATGTTCTTACATATATACGAAATATTTTTTTTTTTTTTTGAAAGAACAGATATACGAAATATATGCTTTTCCTTATATATTTATCATCAAAATAATGTTATGTTTTAACTGAACTGTTATTTATAAAAAACTATATAAACTATATACAAGTAAGAAAACGGAGGAAGTAAATTTTTTTTTTTTAAGAAAATAAAGAATTACATGCACCAATATTCGTAGTATGAGTGTACTTAAGAGCTATCCTTCAATAAAAAAAAAATTATAAAAAAGTGTACTTTAGAAGTATGATATGTATGGTGATGAATATATATTAATATATAATATATAATAGGTTAATGGACCCAAACGTAAGCGGAGGGTAATTGTCTGACGATTTAATCGTCTACGTCACTCTCATTTTCTTCTTCTTCCCTCCATAAATTAAACAATAATTTATTTAATTTTTTTTCAATTAGTTCGTTCATTAAATTAATTAATTAATGATGTCTCTATAAATGTCCATCACTTTTAACTATAATAGATAGCAACTTTTCGAACGAAATGAAGAAACGCGGAAATGGAGTTTGAAGTTTGAAGATTCTTTCTTCCTTCTCATCTTCATTTTTTGACTTTCCACGCCAATTCTTCATTTAATTTGGACTATTTATTGTTAATTATTATTTGGAGTACTATCTCACTTTTCAATTGTGTTTTCTATCTTTAGTATTTATGGTCATGAATAAATGACTAAAGGTATTGTATTATGAACCATTTGATGATGCCCCTAACGAATAATTTACGCCGTCTTTATAAAAGTTGTACCATTTATGTAAAATAGATCGGAATTGCTTATTAAGTATGGTATTTGATCCATACGTAATTAACTCATCGTTTACAGCTTGTTCACTTCAGCTTTATGCAGTTCAGTTCAGTTCAGTTCAACTCCTAATTTCCTTCTCTCATAAAATATTCATTTCATTTCAATTCAGCTTAGTTCAGTAATTGTGAATATTGCCCTTAGTCTGTTCAGTGACTTTTGGTTTTAATCAAATTTGATTAATCATTGTCCTCATGATGTAGGTCCATATATACTAAAGGACAATTTGTCCCTTAATTAATGAAGGTCTCTTTTTGCTTTCCCTCAAAATAAAAGTAAGGAGCTGCGTTTGATATTTTACTAGCTTATTAGTAATTTTAATTTTTATCAAATGAGGATAACCAATTCTCATTTGCCTTGATTCATGTAATCTTCTTTGCTTATAACCCTTCATGTTTACCGCAAATTTCTTCTAAATTATTGTGTCGGGAGAAAGTGCACCTAAATAAAAATGGATCGAAGGTAGTAAACAACTTTAATTTGGTCATATATCCTCTATATAGTTATTGTTGAATTATCAATCATTTTGCCTTATATACTTATTGCTTAATGCTTTGTCACGAGTTCATGATTATGTGTTGACACGTAGGAGTTATTTAAAAAGAGATTTACTGTTTATATTATTTATTTTTTCATGAAAATGTATTATATAATGTTTAATAAAACTAAGATAACATTTTATACTCAACAAAAAAACTATAATTTTGATTATTATTATATCATCAATTGGTTTTAAAAAGAATTATATGGCTATAACTCATCAAAAGGCAACTAGGATTATATTATTTTAGTTACAAAATAGATTAATATTTATAATATTAATATCATTTGGACAATAAATATAAGTGAAGTTTTGTTCTCTTGCTCTAATTTGTTGTTTTATAAGTGACGAATCTTTGAAAGTTTGAATTGACAAAAATCAAACTACCAAGCCAATGCTTACCAAGAAAAGAGTGAATGAGTCCCACATATCTCGTTTTGTCTTTTGTCTTTCAAAGGTTGAGATTTTTAATTTTTTTTTTTTTTTTTTTTTTTTGAAAGATTTTTGAGTTGTTACTTGTTAAGTTGTTATATAGGAATGTCAGATGGAATTAACTAAATAGTACTCCACTATACTTGTCTAGTAGAGTAACTAACTAACTATGGTTTACAAATAGATTTTTTTATTTAAATTAAAAAAATAATAATAACTAAAAAACCCAAACCGTGTTGATTTTGTCTCTTGATACTATTAGACTATTAATTCATTTCATTATGTACGTGTATATTACTCTATAAGTCCATTATACAAACAATGATCAAAATGAAGTAGTTTTCTAGACAAATTTTTTTACTAAGACGTATTATTTGTACTGTACTTACAATTATTATTTCTATGACTAAATCCATCAACATAATGAGGATTATTATGCCTATAACAAAAATTAGAGGAAAAATAACTGAGATACTTTGTACGTATTCTAATGAAATATGCCTACATAAGTGGTCATTTGAGCTAAAAAAGACAGGGTAAATCAATCAGTTTATTTGAATATTGTAAAATTGCAATTGTAATGATTTTTCTTAGCTTTTAAAAATAAATACGAAATATGCTGATGTAATTTCTAAAAGTTGTTTTGCCTAATAGAAAATTTTCAAGAGGTGTTAAATAGAAATTTTTCTTTAGAGATTGAAATATTTCAAAATCTTTATTTCCTTTGTTTCTTTTTATTTGCAACACTTCTCATTTTATGTTGTCAAATATCTTTAGTGACCAATACATATAGACTTATAAAATTGTAAATTTAACAAAATTCCACATGACTATTTTTTTCTTAATTATAAATTAATATAATAATCGAACAAAGTGGAGCATGCGAAAAATGTAAAAATTAAATTGGTGCATATAAAAACAAAACTGATGAGGAAGTATTCATGAACATGTTTAACAATTATTAGGTCTTTTTCGAGGTTAATTGGCTTCTAGATTACACTGACTAGATATCTATATAAATCATCTACTCTTAATAAGTTAACAATATTATTGGTAGTAAAACATCCTTTTCATCTTTCTATGTTTTTCTCATATCATATCTTCAAAAAGGTTAAATAGGAAAAATCAACATTCCAAATGTTGATTTGAATAAATGAGCTTATCATAAAAACATTGCATGATACATACATTCCCTCACAATTGATAATTCTAAATTTCACTCTAATTTAAGTTGCGTGATGAATTGACTCAATTGAGTATATCTTAATTTATTATAAGTCACGTTTACATTTCTATTACCCATAAGAATTGAGCAAGATAAGTGGCTAGTTTTAGGTTGATTGATAGGGAATTTTGCATTTGAAGTTAGGCTTAGGCAAGGCATGAGCCACGGACATACAAGTTATAAAAATTAGCTTGTCTTAATAACCGTTTTTGGAAAGACAAGACACATAAGAATGAACCAAGGCAAAAAAAAATTACCAAGGTAGGCAACTCATAGAATGAACCGAGGCAAAATATGACTAAGGTATGTAGGCAACTCAAGACATGATTTGAGGGTTCGTTGCGAAGACATGAGTCCATGCATGAATTAGATAAATTCAGGGACCATATTGGGAGGCTTGAGAAAACCTTGATGCCTAACCTTGACGAGTCTTAAAATTAAAGGTTTTATGGATACTAAACTAAAGGCTATAACACACAAAATTAGAGCATTTTCGAAGATTTTGAGATTCACTGTTGAAATTTCAAGTAATGATAAAAGGTGAATCATAAGGTCATAAAAGATTATTTGGAACCACCGAACCATAAGCTGTCACTAGTTAATCACATAAAGGTCCGTGGTGGTTATGAGTCAATGACCGGGATCGAGGCATGTCTATAATGGGTTTAATTTATATTTAAGAGGCAATTAAATGATTCTAACCATCCAATTGGTCTCTTGATGAGTCTCATGGGATCTTTGGGTTGGACATCATCATACTCTATTATTTTCTTGTCCGAAAAAGTATAAATTTTCCAAAATAAAATAATTCACTGCACGATTTCATATTAATTTTAGGATTTCTTCCAAGATCGATCAAAGTGCATGTGAGAATACCTCCCGAGGTCATAAAAATTGGTTTGGAATGATAACATACTACCAATATAACAGGCTAGGTTTATAAAGGCTCTATGATGAGTTTGGTTCTATTATACAACTATTTTGAAAATCTCTGTAGCAAATTACAAGACATATGTTCAAATTACGTTACTAACTCAACATTATAAGGTCTCATTACTGTCTCAGAAATCATTCATTGGATTATCACACTAATCATTGTCTATATTCCACTGTTTAATTAGAGGTGTTACACCTTCAATTCCATTGTCGATGTTGTCAGTTTATAATAATAAATCTTTTGTGATATAACATGAAAGATAACCAAAAGATGAACCCATATACATATACCATTGAAATTACTCTTAGCGAATTCGTACTTTTTTCATACTCCATACCGCGTATTTGAATTGATAAGTGTAGCTATATTTAAGTCATTACTTTGTATTATTATCAATACAACCTTATAAGTATAGAAAGGTGGTATACTAGTCGTCCGTACGTATTTACCAATTCTCTAACGATCGTGATTGAATGAAAAGTATACTTATGATTCTAATTTATATTAATGACAAGTGACAAAACCACTCGTTTTGTTAGTCAAAAACCACCTTTCTCCTTCTCCTCTTTCTCTCTCCTCCCCTCTATATCTTCTCTACTCCATCTCTCCTTTCAACGAACCCCTCCCACTTTCGCTTAAACTCACACCAATTTCAATTCTCTCTCTTTCTCTCTCCTCACTCATTGTATCCACACTTCTCCCACTCTTTTCTTCTTTCTTGTGCTCATTTTTTTTGTTTTATAATTTTAAAGTTCCCTCAAATCTTAAGTTTTTCTTTGAAATTTCTTGTGCATTTCCTTGAACAACACATCATCAAATCCAAGTTATAACACTTTTATTTATTTTTCTATACTATAAATTTTGTCTTTCCCTTGTAACTTATTCATCAAATAGATTATTTAATTTTACTTATATGTTTGTGAAATATGCTCATTCCCTCTTTACAATCTTTTTCTAGCAAAATACATTCATTTTAAACTCTTCTTAATTCATCAATAAACTCTCCTTTTATTATAGGTTATATAAAAAAAAGTTCCATTTTCGAGTTTTCGAAAGCTAAGGGTATTGATTTGAGATGGAAGAAGTGAAGGGTTTTGATAGAAGAGCTCATTTGATTAATGAGCTTCTTCAAGGAATGGAATTCGCAAAACAATTGCGAAGCCAAATTTTGAACCCAACAAATAATTCATGTTCATCTTCATCTTCAAATGATGATTATAATAGTGATCAAGTAGCCCTTAATAACTCATTACTTGAAAAAATGTTGTCATCATTTGATAAAACCATCACAATTGCCAAAAAGCTCAATATTCAAATCCCTCAGGACCCTTCTACTAATAATCTTAATCATAGATATGCCCATTTTTCGGAATCTTCTCATTCTTTAACCATTAGTAGCCCGAAAAGTGAAACTTCTCACAACGATTTTTCTCCTTCAAAAAAGAGGTAATAATAATTGTTCTCAAATTGATCTGGCACGGGTTTTATTTGAAATTTATGTAATTTGTTATTTCGTAAATAATTTTATTTATTCTGTAGACCGGACTAATTTAAGGTAATGTTTCTACTGTAGGAAATCAATGATGCCAAAGTGGACAAAGACTGTCCAAATTGACAATGGAGGAGTGAAAGGCTTAGAGGGAGCTCTTGAAGATGGATATAGTTGGAGAAAATATGGGCAAAAAGAAATTCTTGGAGCTAAATTTCCAAGGTAAGAAATTAATTCATGAAGAATTTATTATGGCCTTAGTTACAAATGAATGAATATCTATTGTACTACTATTATTGTTGTGTTGTTGTTTGTTTGATAGTGCTACTTTGCTTAAGAAAGATATTGAATGGGATATATATCACGTGGGGTTTTTTTGTATTAATGCAATATCCAATTTTTTTTTTTTTTTTTTGACTAATTAATGCAATATCCAAATTATGTTCCATAAAGTAGTTATGAAACAAAAAAAAACCTTTTTTTTTTTTTTATAAAAAAAAAAAAGCCTTTTTCATGAATTTTGAGGGGACTTTGTTAAAGTTTGTGTTGCCCACTATGGGTAAAACAATTATTGCATGTATTATCCACTTGATAGTTTGGTTGATAATATACTATTTTTACGTACAATGAAAATGAAATGTCTATTACATATGGGTAAATATATTACATATGATAATATACAAGTGAAGATATTATGCCCGATTTTGGTAAATATTAGTTTTGATTATAAAAATCACATGAGTTTGCAAATTTTGCATTCTTTGCGGGAAAAAAAAATAATAAGCATTTTACCTTTCAAAATCTCATATGATTAAGTTTATTTATTTACACATAATCAAAGAAATATATGTTAATGAGTAATGTAAAACCGTCAATAATGAATGGGTGGGAGAATATGCAATATAAAAAAAAAATTTGACTAATGTGTTGTAAAAAGGTCCTATGAATCTATGATTTAGGACTGGTTGAATGGTTGATGCTTATTTGTCAATAACTGCAAGTTGTTTGTCTGAGAGTTCTTGGATTTGAGTTTTAGAAAAGCACCCAAAATCACCTTTAAATTATTAAAGTAAGTATACATGGCACTCTTGAATAGGGGCCCACAATGCCCGCAAATGCATTACTCCGTAATATTTTTCCAGGAAACTACCCAAAAATAAAATAAAAAAAATAAAAAATTAAAAAAATGAGGTAATTAATCCAACTTTTAAAAAACACAAAAATAAATATTGCTGAGAAAAATATGCAGAATTGAGTAAGATAAAGCAAATAAAAATAAAATTTTGTAAAGCTGGAATTCTTACTTTTAACTTTATTTAGTACTTATGTATCTTGTTGAGATTAGGTTTGGTGAACTTCAATTTAGACAATCCGACAATCCTACTTATCATATTTTGGGTGACATTATATTTTGGACGGCTATATTTTATATTCATAATTAAGGAGTACTATGCTAATCCTAGATAGTGGTTTAATTGTGGGACTAATGACAATACACATTTGCTTGCATGACATTGCTTTTTACCACTTTTCTTACGCATTTGATCATCATCCACTTATCGTGTTGTCCAAATTTGATCTTTTTTTTTTTTTTTTTTTTTTTACTTCCACATTTTCGCCTTTTAGGAATAGTTTCTATCACTTTTATCATTTCGACGTTTTCATACTAGAATTCTTAAACTTATTTTGTTCTAGATTAAGGTTAATAGTTCAAGTAAAAATAAAACATGTAGTGTAATGACAGGAAATAAAATTGAAATGAAAAAAAAAAATTGTGTTAAGTTTATATAAATTCGGCCAGAATAAATTTATTCTTGTGACTAAATAGCAAATATGTTAAATTATGTAGGGGATACTATAGATGCACTCATCGCCACACCAAAGGTTGCGCCGCCACGAAGCAAGTCCAACGGTCCGATGAAGACCCGTCCATTTACCAAATCATGTACAGAGGTGAACACACTTGTGCCAAAGGGGCCCAACTAGTTCAGGCCCAATCGAAGGCCCAATTCCAACCCATGATTCCAGCCCAATTGAAAACAGAACCACAACTACTTCCAAGCCCAAATCAAAATGAAATTTATGTGGGCCTAAGCCCAGAAGGTGACCTTAAAGTAGAGCCTGAGCAGGAGGCCGTTAACTACGCCCAAATATTTCGTTCATTCTCATTCACCTCAACTCACCTACAAACTGATGATCCTAATGAGAACTACATGTTAAGCTTCAGCCCTGCTTTTGGATCACCAACAACCTCGGAGTCGAACTATATTCCGGTGTCACCCTACCGGCCTACCAATTCCCACATTGGACTTACCGTGCAAACATCGGAAACCGACAACAATGAAGGTGTTTCAGGCCCAAACTCGGTCTCAAATTCACCAGTGATAGGTGACTTTGAGTTCCCTATTGATGACTTGCTAGATTTTAATGGCAACTTTCCTTTTGAGCTTTAAATAAACTACCACTTTTCCAGTTGTCCTTTCAATCCTACTCACCACTACCAAAATGGTAGGAGTTTGCCTAGTGATGAATTTAATTACTAGTGTTTTTATAAATACATAGTTTATTTTGTTTGCTATTACTTTTTTTGCACCTCAAGAAATTCAACACCCTTCGTGTTTTTCATATTGCATTGTGAAGATTGTTGAGGTGTTGTAGCATATAGGACTAGAGATTTTATGTTGTAAAATAATAATAGGGAATTTTTTAGGTTAACAAATTTGTGTCAAAATCTAGAGATGATTAGATGAATAAGATCTCTCTACATATTTTGAAGTGTATTCTTTATTTCTTATAAATTACAAATTTTATGTAGTACTTACATATAACGTTTGAGGTACTCCTTTAGTCCTTATAAGTCTTTCCAAAAATTACACACCCACTAGTGCCCTATTGAAATAATGAATCAAATTAATAAAACTCGATCACAATATAAGTGACGTGCATTATGAATCCAATATTTACACATTTTATGACATTTATAAGGTGGATCCAAAATTTGACAGAATTTGCACAACCAATATATGACTCCAATTTGTTTTAAATGTAAAATTTCAAGGAGCAAAGATTATTATAGAATTCTATGTACTCCAAATTGCACAAATCAAAAAACCAACAGATTCCAAATTTATACAGTGTTGTTCTACCAGATGTACATGTAGGAACTAAACATGAACATCCATGCTTTGATTCTGACCTTAAACAACTTTTGTGCTCTTCTTATAACCGAGTTCAGATTTGGGAAAACACGGTTTAGATCCACGCATCAACGTACTATATATCTACAATGATCCATCTAATTTCCTCCAGAATTTCACACTATCATCTAATATCATCTTCAAGTCATGCTTATACTCGAAACCCTGATCAATTAGCTTTGTTGATCCCCACTTTACAGCCCTCTTTGGTCCTTCCATATACCTACAATAATCGTCGTAGAATCTTAATAATTATCACTCTATAGAATTGAAGACTGAATCTTGCTTAGCTTACATTGGTTTAACATTCAATTCAGGGTGAGTTTGCTGAAGACACTCGGCGATTTCAGCAGCAGAAACATAGTCACTAGCACATAAGAACCTGCCTTTGATTGAATCATTCTCGATACAGAAAATGTGTGCTTCACAAGCATCTTCAAGATGTATGATAGGGATCTTCCCACACAAAACATCTAGTTCTTTCAACGTCTTATAGTGAAACTCGATACCTGTTAGCGGAGATATCATAACCATTACAGTGGGAAGATTCGTGAAGGAAAGTGTAGTCTTCCCTCCTACTAACCCACAAGTCAGGGTTACTATCTCCAAATCGCCGTCTTCTCCAAATTTCAAGGCTGCTTTCTCTGATTCTGTTTTTGAGATCAAATAGTCCTGAAAAATCAGTTACATACAGCAATTAGTACGGAATACTACACAAAACTTCTGCTCAGCTCGCATTAATTAGTGAGTTACATTATGTTTGTGTACCTTAATTTAAGTGGTAAAGAATGAACAAAAGGATGATGTATCGGAGTCCAGCAGCTTTCATCCATGATATCCTTAAAACCACTCGCGTCGTCTTTGAGAGGTAATGCAGCCATCACAGTGGCGGTATAGACGAGTCGCTTCACGGTGCCTGATCTTATGCAGGACATGATAATGCTCTTTACTCCAGCTAATGCTGCCTCGGTTAAATCCTTGTACTTTTCATGTAAAATCAGGTTATCAAAATTATTAATTTTATGAAATCGTTGCAAATAATATAAAACAGTTAGCAAATAATATAATAATTTAGACTCAGCAAGTACTAATAAATCAACAGTGGAATAACATTTCATGAATCCTTCAAATCAAATTTTTTTGTGGGGTAACATTTCATCAATCATGAGCCCAAAAAGCTAGAAAAGTAAAGTGACTGCTAAAAATTTATTATAATAATAATAATTTTTTATAAATTGATTGACTTTGTATTTCAACTCCACGTTAATTTTCTTGTAAATTAATTGACTTTATAGATTTTTGTTATTTTTCTATAATAATAAATAATAATAGGAATAAAATGAGAGGAAGACAAACTTGAGATTGTTGAGTGTGGATAAAAGGTGTTGCAACATGGAACACAAATTGGCAATCTTTAATGGCCTCTTCAAATTGTTGAGGATTATATATGTCTGCTTCAAACAATCGCAGTCGTGTTTCCGCTCCTTCTAACCCCTTCAAACGGTTCACTTTGGTGCTATCGCCTGTTTGTTCAATTCGAGGGTAAAGGGAATGATTAAAATGACATAACAAATACGAAATTACAATTTATTTTATTTGATGCAAAGCGAAATTACAAATATGAGAACCAACTATGTTACATTGTTACTAAAAAATTAAAAGTAGTAATTTAGTTAAGAGTAGAACTAACCCAAGTTTCTGAGAGTGGCATGAACATAGTAAATGCCTTTATTTAAGAGCATTTTAATGAGACATGAACCAATAAATCCAGAACCACCGGTAACACAAACTTTGCAATATCTATTGCTTTCTTCCATTTACAATCCTAATTATTCTGTTAATTCTACAACCAACTGCCCAAAGTTTTTTTAGTTTGGGCAATACTATAAGTACTAATTATGTACGGAAAGAAATATCTAGTGGACTTTCGATTATAACCTCAAACTAGGTCACGTAGTAGAGAGGTAGAGGATATCTCTTTTACTTTCTTTTTTTTCCTCCTGTCATGGTATCACACATATATTTTCCGATAACACATATCTCTAACACATGTACAACGGTATATGATATCATGTACTTGTAACTTGTAAGTTAGTTGTGTAAGTGTGAGATATTGAGATACATACTTCGTATATAGATTTATCTATCTCTAAAGTTATGATAGTCAATTTAAGAAGACTTCTCCAAATATACAAATACTTGGTTATGTTTTTCTACAGGCCTTTTGTCCAAAAAGGGATGGTAATATTCTAGAAACATCAACTCTACTACCTTAGTAAAAAGAAATTATGGCATCATAAATTGGCTTGTTATGAAATACTAGATGGTCATGGTAGGTAAATGTCCATTGCTAATGATGGTTTAGTTGAATTATCATTATAACTCACACCACATTTTTGATATAGTAATAATCATTTGAGTTAGGATTAGTCAATTTTATCTTCTAATGCCACCTTAGGATGATGAAAATTTACTCCGTAAAATCGTAGATGACAAATACTATAAACCTAGAAATGTCTTAGTGTAGTATTCCAAAAATTTACTCCGTAGAATCGTAAATGACAAAATTATCACGCAAAAATTTAAAGAGTTTAGAAAAGGGTAGTATTGCAAAAGGTGTGGTGTTAGAGCCTAGAGGTACTCGAGAAAGGCCCATCTAACACGATGGATGCGTCACATACTCACAAATATTGGCCTCACCAGTCCCCAAGGAAATACTAGTTGATCAGCCTGATTGACTTAATATGTACATCAGGTGGCATTTTCGGTAATTGTATCAAAATGCTTGAGGTAAATTTGTAAATTTCCGTGGATGGTGCTCACACGGTCACCATCCACTGCGGAGTGCGGACTATGCTATATATATCATCAAAGTTGGGGTCATATTATACGCTAGCATCAGTAACTCCTTTGTATTGTCATGCAATGTTAAATTCTGAGTCCGAATGAGTCTTGAGTTAATATAAATAATTATCGCGATGATACATCATGTATGTTTAATATTCATATGTCCACCTAATATGAATACAAAAGCTTACTTTTGCCCTTACTTTGTTCATTAACTTCTAATTAGAGAGAAGAGGAAAGATGTAGTACATGTTTAATATTTCTTCCAGGCCACTAGAAGTTACCGTGTATTCTCTTCATCTTACTTATTTTACCTTATCCAGCTAATCTGAAGTTACAATATCATCCCTAAGAAGTAAGGAAACTAAGCACTACGAGTCTACGAGTATATAATTATATAATAGTTTTAATATACTTGGTAAGTTGGTATGCATCACATATGTGGCAAAGCTCAATTATTCATAGGCAGCCCATATGTGTACCAAGTACGAACCCAACACATAGTCCATATGTATACATCAGATGTGTAGCACATATTTTGTTGGTGTTCAAACTTCAAAGTCTACTCTTTCTGCTTGTAAAATTGTGAACAAGACTTATAGACGTGCATAAACTAGGACATTTACGAGATGCCTCTAAACATAACAAAAGTAAATAATTAAAAATCAATATATACAGTGGCTTTTTCCATGCTATTTCCACATATTCACATGAACGCTTGAGGCTTGAAGGATAAACTTGTAATAAAATACTCCATGTTCACATATATTCCACTTCTTTTCAAACATACTCCACTACAATTCAATAGAGCACCCTCAGAGTTAATTAACGTTAATCTAAGCTAAGTTTCAGGAAAAATTAATGCCATTAAACACTTGATTATTACTTACAAGTATTAGTTGACAACTATAACAATTAAGATCATTAAAGACATGCAAGGTGATCTTAAGTAACAAAGCATTCCGTAATACGTTATTCCTTAAGAAACACAAAATTTATAAATTTTCAATATTATAGTTATTGACTTATTGCTATTAATCAATGGACAAGGTGATAAGAGAGTGGGGGATAGCTCAAGTAGTTAGAGCTTCCCTCCCGATTTTAAAAGATCCTAAGATCGATTCTCATCTCCGTCCTTGTGACTCTCTAAACACCAAAAAACAAAACAAAAACATGACAGGATGATAATTACGATAAATCTATCACAAGTTCACAACCATTATTTGTTTCCTAAACTCCTCACACCTTTTTTTTCCCCTTTATTCAAGGTAGGATGGAAGTTGTCAAACCTTTCTCAAGCAAACACCAATTGGCAATTGATACTATCATTATCAATATGTAACATAGGAGTATACTATTGATGCATATTTTTCTGAAGATTTGGCCTCCAACAACCAAGCAATTTCCATGAAATAGGCCAAAAGAGTAGCAGACGCCAATTCCATTGTACTGTATATATTTGCATTATTATTGCATAATGACTTTAAATTTCTACAGTTACCAATGCAATTTTACCTGTTAAAAATGGGGTCCATTTACCTCTATTATTTTTGCATTTTTGGGCCAGGCCTTATCACTTGCCAATCTGTAGCATATATCTGCATCCAATTCTCAACAACTTCCCTACCATTTTTATTTTTATTTAAAAAGTAGGTAGAATCGAATTGAGAAAAAAGGAGTAAATAATTTCAGAATAAAGTTTATTTATTTAATTATTTATTTTTTTATAACAAAATAATTGATCAAATTTAATACTCTGTACAATCATGCCCTGTTACACACTAGGACTATGACTGAAGAACTACTATTGGCATAATTATAATATTAATGGCAATTAAAAGGATAATAATTAATAATACGGAGTAATAAACAACAAATTGAAGGGGCCTAATTTAACAGAGAAAGGATGAGAAAAGTTTTTACATTCACACGCACTACTAAAGTATGGGATGGACTTTTTTTACTTGTTTTCTTCATGCAAATTATTGTGACTTTAGTTTTAGTGAGACATCCACTTTTGAACCACTTCACAAAGTGCCTTTGTGGATGAACCATTTTCTCCAACCACTCTATTGGCTGCTTCCTTCAACTCGTTCATTCGATTTCGGATTTTCTTCCCTTCTTCACCTTCCATTAGACCTTTCACAACCATCGCTATCTCCCCTCGACCAATTAGTCCATTCTTGTCAGCTTTAGGCTTTAGCGCGATCTTTATACCCTCGTTTAGCATTACCGCATTCATCTTCTGCTCGGCATAGAGTGGCCATGCTATCAAAGGCACACCATGCACCACGCTCTCTAAAGTCGAGTTCCAACCACAATGAGTTAAAAACCCGCCAGTTGCCATGTGGCTAAGTATTTTAACTTGCGGTGCCCACATAGGAATAACTAGGCCCCGCTCCTTGGTCCTATCTAAGAACCCTTTAGGCAAAAAGTCTAGAGGGTTATTTGGATCACCCTCAACACTAAAAAACGTAGCATTAATAGTTTTCTCATTAGGACTCCTTAGAACCCACAAAAATCTTTGCTCACTCATTTCCAAACCATTAGCCAACTCAATTATCTGATTATGCGAAAGGGTCCCACCACTCCCGAACGAAACGAATAAAACCGATCCACGTGGCTGCTCATCCAACCAATTCAAAGACTCACACTTGTCAACCTTCTCATCATCACTCGACCGGGTCTGAATCAACGGTCCAACAGGGTAAACCGGAGGCCTTCCAGGTTCATTGTTTTTCAAATATTTCAAAGCCCCCTCTTCCAACTCGTCAAATGAATTTACAAAAATACCCTCGGCTAAATTATACCTCTTAGCATGATGAAGTGTCCATTTATACGCATCGTTTTGTCTATCCTGAACCGGGTCCAATAGATTTTTGCCATGAACCGGAGTACAACCGGGTAATAAAACCGGTTCTTGCATGTCCTTAAACTCGCATGAAACTTGAGCATCAAGTTCCGGAAGATGTAAGAACAAAGACAAACACATAGCCGTAGATGGGAAAAATATATACGGCTTCATCCCAAACTCAGGTGCCACCTCGAAGGCGTCCGTCCCAAAGAGGTCGCCAACGAGGGCGACGAGGTTATGGTTCGAATCATACAACTCCTTAAGGTGAGACCGGATGGCGGGAACGGACCGGGCCAGCGTGAGACTAAACGTAGTCTCAATCTTAGCATCGGAAGGTAAGTCGTCTAAATTGACGGGTGGAAGGAAGGTGGAGGAGGTACGGTCCTCTGGAAGGGCCGCCAACACGGTCTTTTGTGCCTGTGTTGGCGGCCCTAAAGTTGGGATTATTATGGACAATTGTAACTTAGGAGTAATTTGGATAATTCTCTTTGCAAATTCTACTAAGGGAATTAGGTGTCCCATCCCAGGTGTTGGGATGATCACTACGTGAGGGGGTGAATTTTGATGCGATTCCATTTTTATTTGTTGATTCACAAAAGAATGAAACAAATTAATAAAGAGGAGAATGAATTTTTGAAAGCTTAGATTATAATTTGTGGGATAATTGTAGTTTTATGATGTTGAGAAGTTTTTGTAGAATTTTAGTGGTTGAGAAAGAAAAAGATTATGAGGGTGCTATTTATAGAAAACAAAGCTTATGATTTTAATAATTTTTTAAAAATACGGTTATTATTAATAGTAGTAGAATAAATTTTTAAAATGGTAAAAATAAAATAGTAATAGTATAGTGGTACGAGACTAATGGTGTGCGTGTGGGGATGTAAGACTATAACAAGATAAGTCATATATGCTGGTATAAGTTAATGGGGACTTGTCAAAATACAGTATAATAATCAAAATTGTGACATAACAGAAACATATCATGTTCACTATATTGTTGATTTGTTGCTTATATCCCATATTTATTTATTGAGGATTTCGGTGGGGTTTTATTTTGCATATTTTTGGACACTATTGTTAATTCAAAGAGAAATAATGATTCGTATATAGTTGTTGGAATTTATATAAACGTGATTAATTGAATTAGTGTTTTTTAAATAGAAGATGAGATATTATGAATAATTGAGATGGCTATAGGTTATTTTATTTTATTTTATTTTATTCTTACATTTGAAAGGAGATGGCTATAAGAATTTTACCCAAAAAGAAAGGAGAATTCATCAATTAGGTTGAATTATTGTATACTTAATATGTTACTATTAAGGAAATGTAAGATTAATGAGAGGTTTTCGCCTTTTCGGCACTTCGTTCCTCCACCTACACCAAATACAATTAGTATTAAATCATTAAAAAAAAAAAAAAAAAAAAAAAAAAAACTTTCAACATAATAATCCAGCCTAAAAAGGAAAGATATCCACAATCATCATTTGTATATCATTTAAAATCAATAAAATATGGAAACAAACCGATTATAAAAACTATATTTATAACACACACACACAAAAATAAAAATAAAAAATGTAGGAGTTACTTTGTTACACCTCATTCCTCAATCTACATTGAATTTCACCACAATCATGTAAATTAAAAAGATTTATTACATACATTTGTTCGTTTTTGTTCTTCCTATATACTCTGCATAAATCAAGCAAATCTTAGTGGAGTTGGTGAAAAATTCACCTTTTAACTTTATGGTCACGAATTTGAAACCCAATAATAGGGTTATTTATGAGGGCAAAAAATCCAAGTTGTTGATTACTCACAAGCTATAATTATGATTTCAATTTTTATACAAGTAATTTTTACAAAAGAAAAAATGGTGTCTTAATACTATAATACAAGTTAAAATATAGCACTTGGAAAGACCTAAGTGGCTAAGTTTGTTGTTCATCTTAATAAAACATAGTAGGATTATTTATCAATAAATGGGTATAAACATCTAGGTAAGACTTTTTTTTAAAAAATAGGAATATACTCGTATTAAATTGACTTTGAAAAAACATTATCATGATCAAGATTGTGTGTCTTGTGCTCCGTACTCGTCTATATTCTCGAATTTCTGAAACAATCTAAATAAAAGATGTTTTTGTGTTTTTTGTTTATTTATATAGATAAAGAAAAGTATAAAGTGCAAAGTATATACAAAAAAAACTTTACATCAATGTATGTAATTTTCAATCATGATGTGTTCATGTGCAAAGATTGTTTTTTGAGATTGATTATCCTTTTTTCCAATATAAATATGCAAAG
Organism: Chenopodium album; assembly: GCF_948465745.1. Taxonomy (NCBI): domain Eukaryota; kingdom Viridiplantae; phylum Streptophyta; class Magnoliopsida; order Caryophyllales; family Amaranthaceae; genus Chenopodium; species Chenopodium album. Next base: position 75,702,414 of record NC_137840.1, on the reverse strand, counting down.
TATGTCGTTAGATGATAGCTTTTTATAATCATATAATTTTAATAATTAGTCAATAATTAATTTAAATAACTTTATTTTATTCTTTCAACCTCCATATATACTTTAGAAAATTGATTCGGCTGCTGTCCAAAAATGGTGTACTCGCCTAGCTTGGATTAATGTGTGACGTCGTTGAAGAGGCCAATGATGGAGACCATGAAAGGAACTCGATCTCTTTGAACAAGTTCATAGAAAGCGAATTTATGCGTGATGGTGACGTCATTCTTACGTAAGCCTTTTGTTGTAATTAGCATATGTCAAACCCAATTTGAGTTTGTATGCATCCAATTATTATGAGATGAGAAACTTCACCTAAATTGCCAGACCGATATCAATGTACTTGGTAGGCCTTTACTCGTCTTTAGTGTGGAGGACGATGACTTATTAGATTGGAACCTCATGAAAATTATGATGATAAATTTTTAGATGATAAAGGTACGTGAGGAAAGAGGAAATTTCCACCCTAAAAAGATCCTAATAGTAAGATTAATTTAAACTTGAAACTCTCATCAAGGTTGATAAGATTGTTTCATGGTTGACCAGTTTATCTCAATCGAGGTATGCATGGTTGATATGTAATGTTATTAATAATTAAAAATAGACTAGGATGTGATTGAGATATGAAGCAAGTAACTCAAATTAATGACTACGGGTCTGTTTTGATTTACTGATCTGAGTTGTGCTGAACTGAACTGAATTGAATCAAGCTGAATTGAGCTGATCTGAACTGAAGTGTTTACGAGAGAAGAAAATTAGGAACTGAACTGAAATGAACTAAACTGAACTGATATTAAGCTGAAAAGAACATGCCCTACCTATTCAATTCATATTTATAGTTTAGTTAGATAAGGGACACTCAATTTAATTCAATTTACTACGGTGTTCATTGGAATCATATTTTTTGATGTTGCAAATATATTGTTTTACCTTATTTTTTATTGACCAAGTTATAGCAAAAATAACCCAAATGAAAATAAATAATGTTATATAGAAATTTATTAAGATTATAAAATTGGACATTGTTTCTACTATACTCCCATACAAAGTATATATTCAAACTTTTATTTAGCATACTTTAATTTGCTTAGGGTCTGTTCTCATTGACTGAAATAAATATTTTATAAGAGAAGGAAATTAAGCTGAAATGAACTGAACTGAACTGAAATAAATATTTTATAAGAGAAGGAAATTAAGCTGAAATGAACTGAACTGAACTTATTAGAGCTGAACTAAACTGAACTTATTAGAGCTAAACTGAAGTGAAAATAATCGTAGGAGAATCGGCCCTAAGTGTTGCATATGAATTGTATGAAATTAAAATAGATAAAGTATGAAGGGAACAATTATTTGATAGTCCATATGAGTTTTGGTTTCATCTTGGCATGTTGACAACAATAGACAAAAGTGAGTAGGTGACGTAATGATGATCCTTGAATGACGCAATACAACACTGATGTGAGGGATTCTAGAAGGTGTGGGGGAGTCTTTTGTAGTTTTGTGTACTTGACCGTATGTGTATGATGATCCTGGCTACCTGCATATATTCCATGTGTTGTTTTTCTCATATCATCCTCCTTTCCTCCCGCTAACTTCCCTCTTTACCATGCATAAAATTAAATAATACTGGTACTACGTAAGTTAGGGTCTATTCTGATTCATTGAACTAAGGTGAACTAATTTTATTAGAGATGATGAATTAAACTGAATTGAGTTGAACTGAATTGAAATGAAATGAATTATTTATGAGATAAAGAAATTAGGAAATGAAATGAAATGATTGAAGCTGAAGAAAACAGACCCAATTTCTTACCAAGATAAATACCATCTTCGTTCATTTTTAGAAGTGGAGTATCAATTTTTAAATAGGGGGAGTTTTTTTATTAAATGCATCAATTTTCATTTTAGTTAATAAATTATCTCCATCTCTTTCATCACACGACTCTTTTTTTTTTTCTCTACTGCCCTCATTTGCAAAACTATATAGGAGTCTGTATTTTTACAAGTGTTTGATAATTGACTTTTCATTCAGCGAAAAACCTGGCTTTCAAGCCAAAATGAAAACGCTGCTATGAGTAGTTTTATTTTTTGGCTTTTAGCTTGTTGGCCCACAAATTATCTAATGAACAGCCAACAACTAAATTATCAAACACTTTTATAAACAACCAATTTCAAAAGCCGTTATAAATAACCAGACATTCCGGTTGATCAAACAAGCCAAGTGAACCAGTCAACCGCCAACAACCATTTGCCGAACAAGGCCTTAATCATCACTCTCAAGAATGAGGTTTGTATAAAGACATAAGGAGTAATAATTTTTTAAAAACGTGATAAAGTCAATAGAAAAATTATACTTCGTATATTCTAACTTTGTAGGTTAGTGTGAGATCAAAATCTGTAAAGAAAAAAGTAGGATACAAAAACTTGTGAAAAAGTAATTAAAGCAAGTAATTTGAACCACAAAGTATACATTAGTAGCACTTGATCTCAAACTCTCCGACATATTAAGGTAATAAAATAAGTTTATATGTGAAGAATCGCATCACAAAAATAGATCTTACAGCATCAAATTCATATGTTGGAACATTCCTTGGCCTTTGCCAACATCCATTCAGAAGCAACATCGTTTAACGATTTTGTGGAATCTCCGGTTTCACTAATAGCTCTTTTAGCACAATCACTCAATTCTTTCATTAGATTACGAATCCTCCTCCCATTTGCACCTAACATCAACTCTTTGACAACTTTAGCAACACGATCCGCTTCAACTATACCATGCTTGTTGATCTCAGGCCTTAGTGCCACCTCTAGTCCTTCCTCGAGTATAGTTGCATTCATGTTTTGCTCCGCATAGAGGGGCCATGCAATTAAAGGCATAACATGAATTACACTCTCTAAAATCGAGTTCCACCCACAATGAGTCAAAAACCCACCCGTTGACTTGTGACTTAGCACCTCGATTTGTGGGGCCCATGACGAGATTAAAAGTCCACGGTCCTTGGTCCGATCGACAAACCCATTAGGCAAGAACCCAAAAGATTCATCTTGATCATGGCCATTGTAGTATGACCCAAAAGACGATTCTTCATTTGGGCCTTTAATAACCCACAAAAACCTCACCCCACTTTTCTCCAGCCCAATTGCTAATTCACTAAGTTGGTCATAAGACAAAGTCCCCCCACTCCCAAATGATACAAACAAAACTGACCTAGATGGTTGTTGATCCAACCATCTTAAACACTCCAACCCACCCACCTTACTACCCATATCCATACCCGATCTCACTATCGGTCCAATCGGATAAACCGGGGGTCTATTCGGATCCTCGGTTTGTAAAGCCCGGATAGCCCCAGGCTCAAGATCCAAAAAAGTGTTAATCAAAATCCCCTCTACCAAACCATACCTCTTTAGATGGTAAAAAATCCAAGAATAAGCCTCACTCTTACGGTCTTGAAGCCCATCCTCAAAATCCTTACCATGGATCGGCACGCACCCGGGTAAAACAACCGGGTCAACCATATCACGAAACTCACACGACACCGTTTCATGCAACTTAGGCAAGTAAAAAAGAAATAGCAAATACATAGCATTAGTAAAAAAATACAAGTAAGGCGCAACACCTAACTCCCTAGCAACGTCATACACCGGAGTACCAAAAAGATCAGTAACAACCGCGACAAGGCCTGGGAGGGCGGACAAAGCATCCCGAATAAACGGAACTGAGTGGACGACAACGAGGGAGATAACGACATCGAGGTCGTCGGTCTCTACGTGGGAGAGGTCAATAGGAGGGAGGTAGACGTAGGAAATGGCATTTGGGAGGGAAGAAAGCAAGGAAGTTTGTGCTTCACTAGGTTGATCATTGACCCTAGAAGGAAGTATAAGTGTAATGGTGAAGTTGAAACGTGACATTAAGATTTTAGCTAACTCAACAAATGAAATCAGATGTCCTATCCCAGGACTTGAGATTATTGCAACATTTAGTTGTTTTTGTTCCATTGTTTTAAGTTAGTTTTGAACTAACAAAAAATGGAATGAGTATGTAATAATGTATAATGGGTTGAATAATGTTAGATTTTATGGTGATAATGTAGGCAACTATCTAGTGTTATTAAATTGTTCACCAAAAAAAAAACCACTAGTGTTAAATTGTCTTCTCATTTAATTATGCAATGCTATATGTATTCATAATACACGATTACACGATGTCTTCTTAGGGCAACTTGCAAATTTATTTTGTGTTAATAAGCTAAGTCAACTAAAATAAATTATTACTGATAGATTAATTAGTATTCTTAAATCAAGGATCATACATAGGACTATAGGAGTAAACAAAGAGGATTAATGACTTTGGGCTATTTTATTTTTATTTTGTGATATGTACAAAGTACCATCGTTCTATTGTTGTGTATAATTGATATAGTATTGAATATAGTTCTAAAATCTGTTATAAGTCCAGAATCATCAATAACTATATACTAAAAGTGAAACCAAGAATGACATTTCCTATTAACAATTTACCCGTCTATTTTATTTTCCGATTTTATGCAGATTCAGATTAACCAGACTCAACCCAAAATCAACCCGAATATTTACTAACCCAAAAGCGACCCGACTTGAAATGACCTGACCTGAACGACCCGTTGCCAGGCCTCAGCCATCAAAAAAAAAAAAAAAAAAAAAACGGAAAAATGTTTACCGAATAGATTTCTAAGTTTGGGTTTAAGCCAAGGCCTGGGTAATATCTAAACCAAAGCCCATAATTGTAAATTTGGAGTTGGAGTTTTCGTCAATGGGATTCGTTCCTAATCTCACTGTCTTCCATCATCAAATCTTCTCCAATTTTGAGTTTCCTTGAATTTCGATTAAAGTTTTCTACTTCCCCCAAATATTTCGTTCATCTTCATATTCTGGTAATTGCTCTTCAATTTCTATATTCCGCTCTATTTCCCTACTAATTAATTATAGATTCAGCTATGTTCATTTGTATTGATTATATATTAGTGTAATTTAGGTTTTGGTTTACTTGATTTCAATTTCTGGCAATTTAGTTGAGCAATTTAGCGTTTGTTATCAAATTAATCAATTAATTTACCAAATTTAGATTTAAGTTGGATGTGCTGAGTTGAATAAGTATTTACTCCTATTTGAATCTTTTCTGGAAATTTCGGTAAGTATTTCCAGATTCTGGTGATCACATAATTAATGTTTTTTCTTCCTTTTTTTTTGATGAATATAAAAGGAGAAAGAAGAAAGAGAATTTTCGGAAACAAGATGATATACAGAAAGTGGAGTCTGTTGACCAGCACTGCGGTGATCACCAGTGGCATTGTTGGCGCCGTTGTCATCGGCAATCTCCTCTTTGTTCGCGAGGTTCGACATTCTTCTACCTAATCCTTTTGCTTTCGCTTTCGGTTTTGATTTTGATTTTGATTATGGTTTGATTTTGATTCTGCTTGATGTTATATTATTTGTGGTTGGATGGTTAAGCTAGACATCATTTTAATTATAATAAACTGACTATGATGACTGATGAGTAGACTGAATAATTAAAGCGAATTCGAGATAAATACTTAAGCTGAGGGTTTTCGATGTCATCGTTTTTCCTATGTTGGCATTGGCCTCGGCATAAATCATTAATAAAGAGTTTCAAATTCACTTCAGCTTGTTGTCTATTGTTTGCCCTTCTTTTCGTTCTTGCGAATCTTTTAAGCTAAAACTATCGTTTAACTGAGGCAAATAGTGGCTTTGAGTAGGGTGGGATACTATTCTGTAGGTTATGATGTTTCTAGGGTAGTTAAGTTTTACATTTTTCAATGGCAGCATTGTTTTAGGAATAGTCCTCCGGATGATTGGTTTCTAACATTGGTTTGACATCTTCTTAACTTTAAAGCCAGACGATTGTTTGGATATTTATCCAAATATATGACACCTTATACTCTTGTGTCTCAAAAGAACTGGGGTTAAGTGTTTGTTGCTTCATGTGTAGCATTCTTTTGATTTTTATGGAAACCGCTGGGGAACAGATTCCTTTGTGAATACTCTAATCTAGTATGAGACAATGAGACATTACTCTAGAATAATGATGACTTAATTTGTTAAGATCTTTAGATGATTAGAGATTCAGGTTCTCTTTGTGGGATCAGGGGAGAGTAGCTTGCTAGTTTTCTTGAATGCTTATTAAATATAGTGGATAAAATTCTTGGAATGTTTGAAGCATCCTTATTTCGTAAACTGTTTATGATGATTGACCATTTCATGTTATTATTTTGCTTATCCATGGTTTTGTAAATTTAGGATCCTCTCATGAAGCCAGTGCCAAAGAAACAGAACGAGTCTTCATCACAGTAGATCTGTTTTGTAAGTTTTGTGCTAAGAATGTTCTGAGTTTTTTCTTATGTTTTTCAGTTTATCTTGTGAGTTAGGACTGATGGTTAAATGCTGGGTCGTCTAAGAAGTGGTTTTATATTCGAATACGATTTGCTTTGTGATTATTGAAATCATTTGACATGTCATCCCTTCAAAATTATAAATGAAAAGTGCCTTGTTGAATCAATTTGCCTTTTTACCCTTGCCTTTTCACCGCATCTCCTTTTTTTCGCTTATGTTTACGAAGTAATTATTTTTCACTGTGTGATTGTAAGATGTTTGCATGTTTATAGGCATAAAGTTTTGGGGTGCTTTGTTCTATTGTAGACACTTAGTCAAGTGTAGTTTCATTCTTATCTTGTGTGAATTGTGTTGATATGTGAGTTTCTATTGAAACCTTTTTCTACTCCAAGCACTGGACCAAATAACATGAAATAAGAGGCCCTGGAAAATGGGAGGTTTTGAGGGCTGTCAATTAGTTATACACTATTTTAGATGTTCGAACAAACTTGTCATTGAATTTCTAAAGATGCTGTTACTTTGAATGATGCATAGAAACTGCTGATGATGAACTGATTATGAGGACTCCTTTTGGTGAAATCCTTGTTTAACTTAAAATAAGGGGTTAGAATAAGCTGTCTAGTACTATGAAATTTGTGAAAATTGGTAAATTTAATTCAAACTTCGAACAACTAATACATGTTGAGACATTGCCTGACAAGTCATTCTTTGTATCTCTCTTAAGCGGTAATACAATAAAAAAGAAAATAAATGGGCATGTTTGGATTAGGGTTGGCGGCAAATAAAGAGATGAGAGGCATTGCGCTGTGGTAGTGGCCAAGGGGGGAGGAGGTACGGAGTTGTGTAAAATGAGGGTACCACTATTACCTCATCTATTATCACCTCTTTTTTGGAATTTAGACTTTGTTACTATTTGATGAACTTTGCCTATCCAAAACACGCCAAGTGAGAGTGGTTTCACCTAGCAACTTCATGGAATCCCCATTTTCACTTGTAGCCTTTTTAGCTGAATCACTTATTTTCTTCATCCTGTTGTAAGCAATCTTTCCTTCTTCACCCTCCATTAAATCCTTAACAACTTTAACAATTTCTTCAGCCTCAACAAGACCATGTTTGTTTGTATTAGGCCTTAGAGCCACCTTAAGCCCTTCAGTCAACATAACCGCATTCATCTTTTGCTCAGCATAGAGTGGCCATGCAATTAAGGGTACTCCATGAACTATGCTTTCAAGAATCGAGTTCCATCCACAATGAGTCAAGAATCCTCCTATTGCTTTATGGCTCAGTATCTCAATTTGTGGCGCCCACGATGGGACCAATAGACCTAGATCCTTAATTCTTTCAACAAATCCTTTGGGTAGGAACTCATATTGATTTTCTTGTTTTCTAGCGCTGATTGTTGACCCTAAAGAGCACTTCTTGTCGGGGTTTTTAACAACCCATAAGAACTTATGCCCACTTCCCTCAAGTCCAGTGGCCAGTTCATTAAGTTGCTCACATGACAAAGTCCCCCCACTTCCAAACGACACAAATACAACTGATCGGGGTGGCTGCTGGTCCAACCACATCAAGCACTCTGCTCCATCCTCAACCAGACCTGAGCTTGATTGAATTATTGGCCCGATCGGGTAAACTGGAGGCCAATCTGGGTCTTCAGTTTGGAAAGCATGTATAGCACCCGGCTCCAGATCTAGAAAAGAATTGACAAATATTCCCTCAGCCCTCATATATTGCTTCATATGATGAAGCACCACCCTGTAGCTATCATCTTTACGATTCTGAGTGGACTCCGCGAAGTCTTTTCCATGGAGTGGCACACACCCAGGCAAAATCAACGGTTCAGGCATATCCCTGTACTCACACTCTATCATTGTGTCTAACTTTGGCAAATGAAAGGCAAACAATAAAGTCATTGCCGATGAAGTGAAAAACAAATAGGGGGGAATATTAAGCTCCCTTGCAACATCAAAGAGATCAGTGCCAAATAAATCAGTTACAAGGGCAACAACCTGGGCCTGTTGGACCAGAGAACTTAATACGGACCGGATGGAGGAGAGAGAGTGGAAGTGGGTGAGGGAGATGGTGGAGTCTTGGGTCGCATCTTGAGGTATATTAGTTGGGTTTAGGGGAGGGAGGAAGGAGTAGGAGATGAGCTTAGGAAGGGAGTCAAGGAAGGAGAGTTTAGCTTCAGTGGGAGGAAGTAAGAGAGTGACAGAGAAGCTGAAATGGGAGACGAGGAGTTTGGCGAATTCAACAAGTGGGATAATATGGCCTATGCCTAAGCTTGGAAGTATAACTACTCTAGGTTGAGGGAATTGCTGCTGTCCTTCCATTTCTATCTTTAATCTCTTTGTAAGTATTCTCTTCAGGAAGAGTTCTTATATACTTGATCAATTATTTAACTTAGCTATTCCATTAATTATAAAAGTTAATGAAGATAACTTTAAATATTCTAGGTCTATTGTCAGATTTGTCATCAATTTTGTATTTAAAATTATGTCAGATGTCATCAATTTTGTATTTTAAATTCTTTAATCATTCCTGGTATGGTATTTCACAAATTCAATTTGCAAATCATGGGAGACAATCTGGATATGGGAATCCACTTTGCTTAGGTTCTCCACTCTCTTAGCTACTTTCTAATTCTTTCTTATAGCACATTCTTCCTAGCAGTAGTAGCTAACTGATGTGCTCTTCAATATTTTGCAAGAGTTGAATTACGTGGCTTGACTGCGTGATCTTCCTTGTAATTGTCTTGAATTCCAAAGGTGCATTCTCCCTCCCCGTGTAAGGTGTAACCCTCAGCGTCATGTGTGTCTTTATCATGGTGGAGGTGGATCTTGGATTCATTGCAGGGTTGCCAAGGCTTAAGGTCTGGGCTAGACTGGATGCAAAGATTCTTGCAGCACCCTCCTTTAACACTACTACTGGTCGTTTAGTACTCTACCCTATGGCTGCCTTACGATGTCTACGATCCCCATTTTTTACACTGGTTTTTTTTACTGAACTAATGGCTGTTGTCTTCTTGCCTATTGTGAGGGTGGTTTTGATTTCCAAGTGGATGGTACGGAGTCTGCCCTTTCTGATATGCTGTTAGAGTCTAAGCTACTTCTTGTTCACAATTTATCGATAATTTGATATCTATAATTTCTTCTCATATATAAAAATTATTAAGATATGGATAATGTACTTTCGGGCTAATAATAAGCATTATTTATGTTTTTTAAAAAATAAAAAATAAAATTATACGAAATATATTGATTTTATTTTAGGAATTTATGATAAAATTATACGTTTTTAATTGTAACTTATTTATTTGCCGAGTTCCGGCAAAAGTAGCAATCCGATAGGGGTAGCTATGTTTCCCTTGAAAATTAGCATTTTTTTAGCCATTTTTATTGTTCCATGTGGGTGGGGTTGGTTCAATGTGAAATACGGAGTATATTCATTATTCCAACTGTATCACATGGCAAATATGAATAGGATGATTGTAATACAACAAACCAATATTTAATGCATTTTTCAATTTCATCCACACAAAGAAATCTCATTGCCCTAATAATAAAACTAGTAACAGAGGTTACAAACCAACTTTATTCGTTATCAAATACAGTAAAAGGTAGTCGTTGCCCTCGAGTCATCGGTAAACAACAAACAAAAGTTGCAGATGTAAAATGTTCTCCAATATTATTAGTTTTAGACTCTTACCTACTTTTGACTCCATTTCTGAGCTACTTGGCTAAGAATTCTTGTTGAATCACCATCTTCACTTCTAGTCTTTCTTGCTAATTCACTCAATTCCTTCATCCTCTCCCTTGCTTTCTTCCCTTCTCCACCTTCCATCAACTCCTTGACAACTCTAGCTATCTCGTCTGCTTCAACAACTCCACTTTCTTTTGCCTTAGGCCGTAATGCCACCTTGATCCCTTCATTAAGCAACACAGCGTTCATCCTTTGCTCTGCATAGAGTGGCCAAGCAATCATAGGCACCCCATAGACGATACTCTCTAAAGTCGAGTTCCACCCACAATGACTCAGGAACCCACCCGTAGACTTGTGGCTCAAAACCTTTAGTTGGGGGGCCCAAGATGGGACTAAAAGGCCACGATTCTTGATCCTATCCAAGTATCCCTTTGGGAGGAAACCAAATGAATCATCTTTGTCACTACCTTGGGTAAAAAATGAATCTTGACTAGAGTTACTAGGAGCCCTAACCACCCACAAAAACCTTTGCCCACTATTTTCTAACCCAATAGCTAACTCATTAATCTGCTCATTAGATAAAGTCCCTCCACTCCCAAAACAAACAAACAAAACCGAACCTGGTGGTTGCTGGTCCAACCAACTCAAACACTCTAACCCTTCGTCGGCCTCCCCACCCAAATCAGACTTGATGATTGGTCCGACCGGGTAAATTTCAGGCCTGTTCGGATCCTCGGTTTTCAAGGCATGAATAGCACCCGGTTCAAGGTCTAAGAACGTGTTTTCAAAAATTCCCTCAGCTAAAACATACCTCTTGATCTGATAAAGAAACACTCGATATGCCTCATCTTGACGGTCCTGAGCAGGATCAACAAAATCCTTACCATAGAGCGGCACACACCCGGGTAAAACCAAGGGTTCGACCATATCCCTATACTCACACGACACCGTTTCATGCAACTTAGGCATGTGGAAAAACGACAGTAAGCAGAATGCATTAGTAGTGAAGTACATGTAAGGCGGGACGTTAAACTCTCGTGCAACATCAAAGTAGTCGGTACCAAAAAGATCAGTAACGAGAGCAACAACATTGGTGAGTGAAGAGAGGGCTGAACGAACGTGGGAAAGAGAATGGAAATGAGTCAGATGAATGGTGACTTCATGGGCTACATTAGAAGGTATTAGAGAGGAGTCGACACGAGGGAGAAACGTAGGGGAGATGGCAGGAGGTAAGGCCGATAGGAAGGTGGTTTGCGCGGTGGTGGGTGGAGATGAAGATGGGAGGAGAAGCGAGATTGAGAAGTGGTGGTGGTGGTGGAGGAGCTTGGCGAATTCGACGACGGGGATAAGGTGGCCCATCCCTGGACTTGGGATTACTACTACGTGGGGTTTTTGGTTTGTTTCTTGCATTTTTTGCTTCTTGTGAGTAGGTTTGGATTATTGTGTATGTTGTGAGTTTATAGAAGACAGTTGAGTGATGTGAGGATTTTGATTTTTATAGGCATCAATTTATGAAGGATGGGAATATCTTTACTCTTTAGTGATTAGGTTTGGCATAAGAGGGTCCCAATTGGCCAATTGACTCTCAGATTTGATTACTCTGTATCTCAGACCTTCCGAACAATTTCAATTGATAATATAATACAACAATAATTAATACAAGTACAATTATTGTAATTAATGTGTAAAAAAAAAATTATTGTAATTAATAATACGGAGTACAATAAAATAGTATTCTGTACTTATAATACAAAGTACTTGTAATTAGGGTAACGTTATATGTAGCCCTAAGGGCTATATATAAGCATTAAATATACTCTTGAAAAATGTATAAAATTAGAAATTCGTGACAAAAATACGTGTAAATCAGTGTTATTAGTGTTTATATTTTGATGATTTCTTAACTTTTTACGTTTTTCAAGTGTAAATTTAATGCTTATATGTAGCCTATGTATAACATTTTCCAAAAATTTAAAAGGGATTATGTGATCATCAATTTCACTTTTTCCATATCATGATTCATTTTAAAGTGATAAGAGTTATTTTTTATAACATTCGTTCTTCACGTTTTTACGTCTGATTTTTATTAACGGTTGCATTTGCTCCTACATTCATTTTGTATTAATTATTATGTGTTACTTCCTCCGGTTTTTTTAGTTGACACGTTTCTTTAGTCACGTTTGCCAATGCACTTATTCAATCATTAATATCTTAATTATCGATAAGCAAAATTTTTGAAAGTATATAACGTGACGAATCTAACAAGACCTATAAAAAGGAGGTGTGTGAATATTGCTAAAGTCAAAACGTGTCAACTAAATAAAAACGGAGGGTAGTATTTACTACGGAGTACTCATAATTATTTACTACTCCGTCCGTAATTTCAATCCCTCCCGTCATCGCACTATACTTCTCTCTCTCTCTCCTAGTTAAGGGTAAGTTTATTGCAAGTCTTGAGCAAAGTCTCAACATGAGTCTTACTCAAGATTCTTGCAATAATCTCATCTAAGACTCATGTGAGTCTTACATGGAATTTGGAAAATCCAAACCCATGTCAAGACTTGCAAGGCCAATGAAAATTAGCCACCTCACCAACCAAAAGTTTACAATAATTTTTAAAAAAATAAAAAAAGATATTTTACAAAAAATAAAATTATTTTGAAAAGAATTAAATGAGTTTGGAGTGAGTCTTGGGATAATGTGTAAATTTGCAGAAAGTCTTTGATGAATCTGAATAATATAAAAGTATTTTAAAGTTAGTGGAAAGCTGATATGACAGAGTCTGAAGTCTGGGTCCGAGTCTGGGGATAAACTCACCCTAATGGCCTCTGCATTTAGTGTGCCTTTTCTGCGTAGTAATTAATTAACACGGTGGAAGTATATTTAATTTTTTGTACCCCCAAATGTTATAATGTACTACCTTCAAATTTTTTGTTGCAATTTTGGGTGTTATTTGTGAAATATAAAATATTACAAAGTTGCGACAAAAAAAATAATAATAAAAAATCGGACGCAGTATCATTTTAGGTGCCTTTATATGTTTGTCATATTTCACATCTTCATAATTATTAAGATATATAAAAAGGCTTTTATACCCTTTTTTTTTTGTCCTTATTAAGTCATCTTCCCAATAGCTGGTTCCTACAGGCGCCTATACGGTGCAACGTACAGTCGTTTTGTAGGAAAGAACATGATATATAAAAGAAATGAACATATAGTTATAGTGAAAAGAACATACTATTAAAATGTAATGAACATATACCTAAAGTAAAAATAACATACTATTAAAATGTAATGAACATATACCTAGAGTGAAAAGAACATACTTGCACCAAAAAAATAAATAAAAAGAACATATGTTTATGTTCATTGATCAGTGAGTGTAATGTACTTTATTTGCAACATAATGATCATTGCTTAATGTGAAATGTTTATTAAATTTTGTCTTCAAGTTAGGGTGGTTATATATAGATAAAGTTTATTACATAATATTATCATATTCTTTATAATACTGCAGATGTTCTTTAGATATGAAAAAAATATATAAAATTGGATGTTCGTTACAAAACAACTATATGTTCTTTACAAAATAATTTTATGCTCTTTACAAAATAGTTACATGTTCTTTTTGCATTTTTTGGCTTGACCAAGCAAGGTATAGCCGCCTGCACCTTAAATTTTTCATCATCTTCCTATTTTACTCTAACATTTGCCATAAAAATTGTGTCTAACTTTGGACTAATGTAATGTTTTACACTCTTAAATCTATCCATTAATCTTATCCATATATTTTAATTATTTTGTAATTGAAAATGTCTCTTTTCTATTCACTTTTATTACGGATTAGTTTATTAATTGAAAATTTTACGTTTTCATATTCTTTCAATTACTTCACATTCTCATCCTTAATTCTCGTAATTTTCCTTTAAAAGTGACAAACTAAAAGGGAAGGAGGGAGTATAATATACTCGAGTATCTCATATGAACTTATTTTGTCTATGGAGTTTTTTTTTTTTTTTTTTTTTTTTTTTTTGAAAGCGGAGTTTTTTGTTTTTGACTTGAGGTAATGTTGAGAATTGAAAAAGAAATGACGGCAGAACATTCATTTTCCAAAAAACAGTGTGCCAAGTGCCAACTGCCTAGGACGTTTAAATAAGACGACGTCGCTAATAAGATGAGGTTTAATACGGTATATATGATACTCGCAATTTAATAAAGTTTAATTAGCAGCTTTCTTTAATTGTGTCTTGTACTGTTGTACAATTGATATATACGTAAGCTCACGTTTCATTAGAAAAGATATTATAAATAGAATAGAAGTTTATGGTAAGCTAATCACTCAAACAAAATTTTAAATCCAAAATAGATCGATCCATTATTAGAATGGTGCTCCTCAAATATATGAAGTTATTAATATTTGGGTTACTACTTATATTCATGGCATCTAGTAATGATACTTAATCTCTTCCTTAATCAGTTACTCGTTATTGAATTGCTAACTAAAATTTAGTACTCGTATTAATTAATTAATGTGTCAGTAAATTGTAAACTTTACAGATTTGGCAATAGGGCAGGGGGTGCACCTTCAAAGGTTATGGAATATGGATGTGTAGTAACATAAGTTCATGTTGAAATTCGTATTGTAATTATTATTACTACATCCGTTAAATGCTATGTGCAATTTTAAAATATTTAATACTTCCTCCATTCTATTAATATTGCAATAATGGGTTTTTTGCACTATTCATCACTTTTGTTTGACCATATAATATGAGTTATACGTTAAGCAAAATATAGTCAAGTGAGATCTTGTTGGATTTGTCTCATTTAATATTTTCACAATATCAACTTTTTATAATTTTTACCCTGACACAATTAAAGATATTTAGCATATAAAATGTGTTTTGGGATAAGTAATTTCCTTCTTGTTGCAATATTAACAGAACGGAGGAAGTATCTCACAAATAATACTCTAAAGTTACAAGTACATTTAACAGAGGTTTTATTATTATTATTATTATTATTATTATTATTATTATTATTATTACATGGGGAGGATGGACGAATTAATAATTCTGAATTCTCGCTGGAGCAGTTAAACTTTTCAGCAAAAATGTCAGAGATTTTTAGCAGAAAATTCAAGACTTGTAGAAAATTCAACGTTCAAATTAAAACATTAAATATAATCACAAATTTCAAACAGAGCAATCAACAATTTCAACAGAAAAATAAGAATTTTCAAGGAGGTGGTAAGCTTCTTTCGAAGAAAATTTAGAATTTTTGTAGTGCATCAGAATTTTCAGCGGGGCGATCAAAGCTTTCGGTCAGAAGAAGGAAGATTTTTCAGTAAGGCGATCGATATTTTCAGCCTGAAAAGTCAAGATTTTTTAAACTAGAACAACCAAGATATTTATCTTGGTAGCCAGATTTTTCATTCCGAAGCAATCTAACAAGAAGGAAAAGATGCATCCTGCCAAAAATCAATGTCTCCTTAAAGTCTTAGAACCGCCATGGCACCTCTAAGGCTTGGGGGGCTAGATGTATGGGAGCAACTCTACAACGCTCCATCTCTTGGGGGTTAGTTATGTGGAATGACACCCTCCGAGTCATTTGACTAATAAACCCGGCTCTTAAAAAAATCGATCCCGCTTCACGGGGTTCCTCAAAACCACTCCCCAGGGCACTTTACATTCTCTCTCTTGCTGGTCCTCCAGTGGTGCAAACAGAGGCTCCAATTGTTCAGCCCGAGACTCCAACAGTGCATTTAGTGATTAGAATATTCTCATCGGAGTACACCCAAAACCATAACAATAATAACTACAATATCAATAACAACATCGGCATTCAACATCGGTATAATGTTGTTCGTGATGTCCTAAGTGATAGTTGTTTTCGGTTTGGGATTTTTGCAAGAAATGATATTAACGTTGGGTTGCCTAGGGGGAACGATAGGGCTCTTTGACCTGCAGATGTGTATTTTTATTCATGGAACACAATATACCGCTTTACAACTTGCACCGATTTCTTAACTCAAGCCTATCACGAACATTTATGACAACATATAATGATCATATATGGTTCCAAACGACATTATATGACCCCGAGATGTATCTCCTAAAATCTCAAGGCTTTTTGACACCGAGCCCGGAAACCTTCAAACTATCTCAAAAAAAGTGGATATTAGCCTTAAATTTTGGAATTTTTAGATTTATTTTCGTCCGGAAAAAAAATCGCCGAAATGTTTACCATGGTCCGTAATACCCTCCGTGAGTCCAATTGGGTGGGTTGAACTATCCAATTTGCCTTTAAACGGCCAATTTACCGGTTTACAACTAGCATCAATTTCATTAACTCAAGCCTACCACGAACATTTATGACAACAAATAATGATCATATATGGTTCCAAATGACATTATATAAACCCGATAAGTATTCCCTAAACTTTCAAAACTTTTCGACACCAGGCCCGAAGACTACAAAAAATCTCAAAAAGCGTGGATATAGCTAGCATTTAATTTTTTAATTGATTTACTTTTTTCGTCTGGAAATTAAAATTGGAAAAATGTTGGTCTCTAATACCCATCGGGAGTCCAATTGGGTTGGTGGAACAATCCATTTTTCCTTTAAACGACCAATTTATCGGTTTACAACTAGCGTCGATTTCATTAACTCAAGCCTACCACGAACATTTATGACAACATATAATGATCATATATTGTTCCAAATGGCATTATATGACCCCGAAATCTATCCCTTAAAATCTAAAAGTTTTTCGACATCAGGCCCCGAAACCTCCAAAATTTCTCAAAAAACGTGAATATTAGCCTTTAATTTTGAAATTTTTTTGCTTTAATTCGTTCGGAAATAAAAATTGTCGAAATTTTTACCATGGTCCCTAATACCCTTCAGAAGTCCAATTGGGTGGGTGGAACCATCCTTTTGCCTTTAACGGACAATTTATCGGTTTACAACTTGCACCGATTTAATTAACTCAAGCCTACAACGAACATTTATGACAACATATAATTATCATATATGGTTCCAAACGACATTATATGACCCCAAAATGTATCCCCTAAAATCTCAAAACTTTTCGACAACGGGTCTCGAAACATCCCAAATTTCTCAAAAAGTGTGGATTTTTGTGTGGGAAATCTTTATACTAAAATCAAAACCCAAAACAATTAAATTAACATTAAGCAAAATAATGAAACAAAGGAGGATGAAAATAAGACTAACCTTTTTGTGTGGGAAATTTTTGGAGATTCACGGGGTATTTATAGGAGAGAATTATTGTAGGGTAAAAAGAAAGATTGGGCCTCATAAAAATAATGGGTCGATTAAGTAAACAAATGGGTTAGGCTTGTGTGATTGGACATAAATTGTAGAATAAAGGTGCATAAAATAATTTGTTCAAATAATTTTCGACCCGGATTAATAATTTGAAACTTTTGAAATTAAATTATGAAAAATAACAAATAAATATTATAAATAAAATAAATTTTCATTTATAAAATATTTAAAAATACGGGGGAATTACAATCTACCCCTCTTAAAAAAAGTTTCGCCCTCGAAACTTAACCCAAAAGCCATAAATTTTCCAAAACCATTCAAACTTTTGTGTTTTATATTGCTGTAAATTGATTGATTCTCAACATGCACACTCAACAAACTGAACTTTATGCTTAATAGACTCGTACTTGGCCAAAGTTTACATACTTTAATTGCATGTAAATACAACAATAGTGCATATTAATAAGCAAAATAATGCAAACTCAAGCAATAAATAGCATAATTGAGGTAAAAAGCGCGAAATTACATCGCATTCTACCCCTCTTAAAGAAAAGAGTTACACCCCCGTAACTCACCTCAATAACATCATTAGGAATTTCTTTTTCATTTCTTCTTTCTGCAATAATTTATCCATAACTTGTTATTCTATAATTTCCTCAAATTTGAATAGTTCAATTCATAGGCACTCAATAATCTCTTTAGTCTCCTTAGCTAACAACCGAAGGCTATATATTAAGATTTGTAAAATCTTACAGGTGACACTGTATTTCGAATGAATCTCCAATGTAAACAATATATACGCAATCTCAAGATCATGGTAGGGTAATTGGTCTCATAAGATTTGTCTTGGCAAGAAGCATTATCATTTTTCCATTTTGTTGCAACACACATCCATTAAGTAAAAACTTCAAGTCCACCACTCCCATTAGGCAAGACTAAAACAAGTGCAACGATTAAATGTTCTTTAAGAGTTAAAAGGCTTGTTTACACTTCTCATCCCATTCTAACTAACTCTCTTTCATCAAGGTATATACAACAATCCTCAAAAGTCCTTCACAACCCTCTTTAAACATCTAATCCCAATAAACTCCTTATATCGGTCACATTGTTAGGTGTAGACCACTTACTCACCACTTGAATTTTTTTTTGTCCCAAAATGAAACTTACTCTCATTAATAAAGATTCACACTTCGAAAACTGAGCATATTACAAGTCGTCCCTAAAATGTCACAGAATCCTCAAATGTCTATTATAATTCTCCTCACTCTTCAAGTATAGCAAGATATCATTAATAAAACCATATATTTATCGAATTACTGTACTCATGGAAATACTCGATTCATTAAATCCATAATGATTGTTAATACATTAATTAACCCAAAAGGCCTGATTTATATTTCCATGTTTATGAATCCATGGGCTCCTCAAAATTTTCTTCTCTTCAACTTGGTTTCCAAATTCTCCCAACGAAAATCGATTGTCTCACGAATCGTATCCCTATTCTCTTTCCACCAAAGTTATGCTCCTCAAATTCTCATGGCAATTCAAAACAACAAAAACTCATCTTTCACTACCTAGTTCTACAGAAAAGCAGGGTCTCCACTCTCCTTAAAGTATGCGGCTTGACCAAAGCAAAATTCATACACTCCTCTCGCGTAGTTTATCATCACCATATATATATATTTCATCAATTCTCCAAGTACATTCCTAATTTGATCATAAGGTTTCTCAAATAAACACTCATTGGTTGCAAAAATTGAAGGAGATATTAAATAATAAAAATATAGATCTTACCAATAACCTAAAGCACCAAATAAATAATAAATAACATCATTAAATAAGCATAACCAAATAGTCACATAATTACATGCTTCATATAATGATCATCCATACATACACATTACATTGCACAAATCATCACAAATTAATCTATATTGTATTCTTTAATCCTTACACATGATTCTAGGTGATCACAACACCCAAATTTGCATGATTATATAAAACATATACAATTAAATATAACTTGCATAATAACTACATTCAAAATAAATGGCACCAAGAATTAAATTATAATGCACATAGAAAGAAATCATCTGTCCTATATGCCCTTCTTAAGACTACCCAAATCTCACACATAAAATAAAATAAATAATACTAAGGTTCAAAGAATAAAATAAGTACGCAGATTCAACTAATTTCAAAAATAATTAATAACATAGTAATTTATAAAAATACATATATTTTATTTAAACTGCCGAATTATTTTAATTAAAATAAAATAATTTTTTTGAAATTAAAGTTTAACCTTAAATCATGTCATAAAATCCAAAATCATAAGATTTAAAACGTTAGGCGCCCAAAAACTTTTAAAGTAACTTTAGTGGTAATTAAATCGAACCTAAGCTCCCAGATACCACTTTGTAACACCCCAATAATTCTCTCTTTAAACCTGTGAGGACCCTGAACAATATTCAAGAGAATTACTGGCGTGCTACCGCCACGTGTTCAAACGTTAAGGCTTTATCAGAAAATAGCAGCGGAAAAACTAAATCAGTTATAAATAAGTTTCAAAACCAACGAATGAAACCAAATTAAGTCATACAACTTGGAACCATTAAGGCCCTTATTCAAAACCCAATAAAAGTAGTAAGTGATTAAATTCAGTGTTCAAATAAATTCAAAACCAAAAGAAATAGTGTCGAATAAAATCGAATTAAAATAAATTCAAACTTGCAAAAGAAATAAAATGCAAACAACCAACTCTCTACTCAAGATCCCACAACCCTGATGAATGCTGCATGTGTAAGAACTTGTGGTAATTCTGCTCCCCAATATTACAAGTGTAAAATTTGGATCGTCACAGGGTCATTGAAAGGCGAAGGCCATGACCAAAGAAAGACACACAAAGCACGCAATCAGCAAAGCTGAGTACATACAAGCTGCGAAATAAATTAAGAAATCCATAACATGCTACTAATAATCAATCATCATGCATCATTAAATTATAGACTCAACTAACACACGACTCAACTATTTATATTACTAAGGCTCCATTAATTAATAATAGGTAAATCATTATTTTTATTCATTGGATTACGCAATAGACAAGGTTGTCCAACCCATGCTAATATCCTCCGGGAATCCAATTGAGTGGGTGGAACCATCCAATTTGCCTCAAAACGATCAATTTGTGAACTCAAGCCTACCATGGACATTTAAGACATCATATAATGGTCATATATGGGTTCCAAACGACATTATATGACCCTAAGATGTATTCCCTAGGGTCTTAACACTTTTGGCCACCGGGCCCTTAACCTCAAAAATTCCTCAAAAAGCGTGGATAATAGCCTTCAATTTTGGAATTTTTTGACTTTTTTTCGCCCGAAAATAAAAATTGCAGAGATGTTTACCATGGTCCCTAATACCCTCCGGGAGTCCAATTAGGTGGGTGGAACCATCCAATTTGCCTTAAAACAATCAATTTACCAATCCGCAACTTGCACCGATTTTGTGAACTCAATCCTACCACAGGCATTTATGACATCATTTAATGGTCATATATGGTTCCAAACGGCATTATATGACCATAAGATATATCCTTTAGGGTCTCAACACTTTTCGCCACCGGGCCCCGTAACCTCAAAAATTCCTCAAAAACCATGGATAATAGCCTTCAATTTTGGAATTTTTTGACCTTTTTTTGCCCGGAAATAAAAATTGCCGAGTTGTTTACCATGGTCTCTACTACCCTCCGGGAGTCCAATTAGGTGGGTGGAACCATCCAATTTGCCTTAAAACAATCAATTTACCAATCCCCAACTTGCACTGATTTTGTGAACTCAAGCCTACCGCAGACATTTATGACATCATTTAATGGTCATATATGGTTCCAAACGGCATTATATGACCCTAAGATATATCCTCTAGGGTCTCAACACTTTTTGCCACCGGACCCCGTAACCTCAAAAATTCCTTAAAAAGCATGGTATTGCCTTCAATTTTGGAATTTTTTGACCTTTTTTTGCCCGGAAATAAAAATTGCCGAGTTGTTTACCATGGTCTCTAATATTATCCGGGAGTCCAATTGAGTGGGTGGAACCATCTAATTTGCCTTAAAACTGTCAATTTATTAAGTCGCAACTTGCACCGATTTTTTGAACTCAAACCTACCATGGACATTTATGACATCATTTAATGGTCATATATGGTTCCAAACGACATTATATGACCCTAAGATGTATTCCCTAGAGTCTCAACACTTTTCGCCACCGGGCCCCGTAACTTCAAAAATTACTCAAAAAGCGTGGATAATAGCCTTCAATTTTGGAATTTTTTGACCTATTTTAGCCTGGAAATAAAAATTTCCTAGATGTTTACTATGGTCCCTAATATCCTCCGGGAGTCCAATTGTGTGAGCGGAACCATCCAATTTGCCTTAAAACGGTCAATTTCCCAATTCGCAACTCTCACCGATTTTGTGAACTCAAGCCTACCATGGACATTTAAGACATCATATAATGGTCATATATGGTTCCAAACGACATTATATGACCCTAAGATATATCCCCTAGGGTCTTAACACTTTTGGCCACCAGGCTCCTTAACCTCAAAAATTTCTCAAAAAGCGTGGATAATAGCCTTCAGTTTTGGAATTTTTTGATTTTTTTTCGCCCGGAAATAAAAATTGCAGAGATGTTTACCATGGTCCCTAATACCCTCCAGGATTCCAATTAGGTGGGTGTAACCATCCAATTTGCCTTAAAACGATCAATTTACTAATCCGCAACTTGCACCGATTTTGTGAACTCAAGCCTACCACAGACATTTATCACATCATTTAATGGTCATATATAGTTCCAAACGGCATTATATGACCCTAAGATATATCCTCTAGGGTCTCAACACTTTTCGCCACCGGGCCCCGTAACCTCAAAAATTCCTCAAAAAGCATGGTATTGCCTTCAATTTTGGAATTTTTTGACCTTTTTTTGCCCGGAAATAAAAATTGCCGAGTTGTTTACCATGGTCTCTATTATTCTCCGGGAGTCCAATTGAGTGGGTGGAACCATCAATTTGCCTTAAAACGGTCAATTTATTAAGTCGCAACTTGCACCGATTTTGTGAATTCAAGCCTACCATGGACATTTATGACATCATTTAATGGTCATATATGGTTCCAAATGACATTATATGACCCTAAGATGTATTCCCTAGAGTCTCAACACTTTTCTCCACCGGGCCCCGTAACCTCAAAAATTACTCAAAAAGCGTGGATAATAGCCTTCAATTTTGGAATTTTTTGACCTTTTTTTTCCCGGAAATAAAAATTGTCGAGTTGTTTACCATGGTCTCTAATATTCTCCGGGAGTCCAATTGAGTAGGTGGAACCATCCAATTTGCCTTAAATAATTTATTAAGTCGCAACTTGCACCGATTTTGTAAATTCAAGCCTACCATGGACATTTATGACATCATTTAATGGTCATATATGTTCCAAACGACATTATATGACCCTAAGATGTATTCCCTAAAGTCTCAACACTTTTCGCCCCCGGGCACCGTAACCTCAAAAATTCCTCAAAAAGCGTGGATAATAGCCTTCAATTTTGGAATTTTTTGACTTTTTTTCGCCCGAAAATAAAAATTGTAGAGATGTTTACCATGGTCCCTAATACCCTCCGGGATTCCAATTAGATGGGTGGAACCATCCGATTTGCCTTAAAACGATCAATTTACCAATCCGCAACTTGCACCGATTTTGTGAACTCAAGCCTACCACAGACATTTATGACATCATTTAATGGTCATATATGGTTCCAAACGGCATTATATGACCCTAAGATGTATCCCCTAGGGTGTCAACACTTTTCGCCACCGAGCCCCGTAACCTCAAAAATTCCTCAAAAAGCATGGATAATAGCCTTCAATTTTGGAATTTTTTGACCTTTTTTTGCCCGGAAATACAAATTGCCGAGTTGTTTAACATGGTCTCTTATATTCTCTGGGATTCCAATTGAGTGGGTGGAACCATCCAATTTTCCTTAAAACGGTTAATTTATTAAGTCCTAACTTGCACCGATTTTGTGAATTCAAACCTACCATGGACATTAATGACATCATTTAATGTTCATATATGGTTCCAAACGGCATTATATGACTATAATATGTATTCCCTAGAGTCTCAACACTTTTCGCCACTGGGCCCCGTAACTTCAAAAATTCCTCAAAAAGCGTGGATAATAGCCTTCAATTTTGGAA
The DNA here is from genome assembly GCF_948465745.1 of Chenopodium album. NCBI lineage: Eukaryota > Viridiplantae > Streptophyta > Magnoliopsida > Caryophyllales > Amaranthaceae > Chenopodium > Chenopodium album. Next base: position 75,678,732 of record NC_137840.1, on the reverse strand, counting down.
TTTTTTTTACCTTTTTAGCCCGGAAATAAAAATTGCGTAGATGTTTACTATGGTCCCTAATATCCTCCGGGAATCCAATTGAGTTGGTGGAACCATCAAATTTGCCTCAAAACGATCAATTTACCTATTCGCAACTCTCATCGATTTTGTGAACTCAAGTCTACCATGGACATTTAAGACATCATATAATGGTCATATATGGTTCCAAACGACATTATATGATCCTAAGATGTATTCCCTAGGGTCTTGACACTTTTGGCTACCGGGCCCTTAACCTCAAAAATTCCTCAAAAAGCGTGGATAAAAATTGCAGAGATGTTTACCATGGTCCCTAATATCCTCCGGGAGTCTAATTGTGTGAGCGGAACCATCCAATTTGCCTTAAAACGATCAATTTACCAATTCGCAACTCTCACCGATTTTGTGAACTCAAGCCTACCATGGACATTTAAGACATCATATAATGGTCATATATGGTTCCAAACGGCATTATATGACCCTAAGATATATCTCCTAGGGTCTTAACACTTTTGGCCACCAGGCTCCTTAACCTCAAAAATTCCTTAAAAAGCGTGGATAATAGCCTTCAATTTTGGAATTTTTTGACTTTTTTTCGCCCGGAAATAAAAATTTCAAAGATGTTTACCATGGTCCCTAATATTCTCCGAGAGTCCAATTAGGTGGATGGAACCATCTAATTTGCCTTAAAACGATCAATTTACCAATCCGCAACTTGCACCGATTTTGTGAACTCAAGCCTACCACAGACATTTATGACATCATTTAATGGTCATATATGGTTCCAAACGGCATTATGTGACCCTAAGATATATCCTCTAGGGTCTCAACACTTTTCGCCACCGGGCCCCGTAACCTCAAAAATTCCTCAAAAAGCATGGATAATAGCCTTCAATTTTGGAATTTTTTGACCTTTTTTTGCCCGAAAATAAAAATTGCCGAGTTGTTAACCATAGTCTCTAATATTCTCCGGGAGTCCAATTGAGTGGGTGGAACCATCAATTTGCCTTAAAACGGTCAATTTATTAAGTCGCAACTTGCACCGATTTTGTGAATTCAAGCCTACCATGGACATTTATGACATCATTTAATGGTCATATATGGTTCCAAACGACATTATATGACCCTAAGATGTATATCCTAGAGTCTCAACACTTTTCTCCAACGGGCCCCTTAACCTCAAAAATTTCTCAAAAAGCGTGGATAATAGCCTGCAATTTTGGAATTTTTAGACCTTTTTTAGCCCGGAAATAAAAATTGCCGAGATGTTTACTATGGTCCCTAATATCCTCTGGGAGTCCAATTGTGTGAGCGGAACCATCCAGTTTGCCTTAAAACGATCAATTTACATGTTTTCGTACACTCCTCCTATATTGGCTATAAGCTTTCACGGGGCTTGTACGTAGTCGAATAATGGTCATATATGGGTCCAAATAATATTATATGTCCCCGGGATATGTCTCGTAATGTTTCGTGAAATTGCCACACCAGGTCCTGACACATCCTAAATTGTTCCGATTTCGTGTTTTATAGCCTTCATATTTGGCTTCCGTACATCATTTTTCTACCCAGCGAGATTATGCATCTAAGTACTTCCTTGGGTTGCCAAAGGCCCTTGGGAGTCATAAACAGTGTCCGGAACCATCTAATTCATCCTTAAACTTCATGTCTTAATGGCCTTGGGTGTCGTAAATAGTGCTCGGAACCCGGTATTCTTTGTCCTTGGGTGCACATGTCTTATACACATGCCACACGGCCCCTTGCCCACTTGTACCATCCAACATACCAACACTTAGGCTTTGTGACACCTCTTAATCCCGTACTTAGCCTTTTTTAGCATACGAGATGCATCGCTAACCTCGTTTTCGAAAATATAGGTGTTTTTAGGAAATAGGGTCGGGGGAGGGACGAATCAAAGTGACATAGGGTTAAATCTCAGTATCCACCACGCGAGCTTAGCCCACGACACGTGCCGAAACCCCTACTATAGGACGGCATCGGGCGGTGGGCGCATGCGTCTCTTTTGGCCCGGATTTTGACTTAGAGGCGTTCAGTCATAATCCAGCACACGGTAGTTTCGCGCCACTGCTTTTCAACCAAGCGACGCATGCACCACACGGCCCCTTGCCCACGCCCAAAGAAGAAACCCCACGCTCTAGGAGAAACCCCACGCCGAAGCTCAAACCCCACGCCCAAGGAAGAAACCCACGCCCATCATGAAACCCATTAGCCTTTAATTTTGGAATTTTTAGATATTTTTTCGTCCGTAAATAATAATTGTCGAAATGTTTATCATGTTCTCTAATACTCTTCGGGATGCCAATTGGGTGGGAGGAACCATCCAATTTGCTGTTAAACGGCCTATTTACCGGTTTATAACTTGCAGCGATTTTATTAAATCAAGCCTACCACGAACATTTATGATATCAAATAATGATAATATATATGGTTCCAAACGACATAATATGACTACGAGATGTATTCCTTTAAATCTCAAGGTTTTCGATACCGGACCCTAAAACCTCCAAAATTTCTCAAAAAGCGTGAATATTAGCCTTCAATTTTGGAATTTTTTACTTCTTTTCGTCAGGAAATAAAAATTGTCGAAATGTTTACCATGGTCCCTAATACTTTCCGTGAGTCCAATCGGGGTTGGTGGAACTATCCAATTTGCTTTTAAACGACCAATTTACCGATTTACAACTTGCACCGAGTTCATTAACTCAATCTTACCACGATCAATTATGACAACCAATAATGATTACATATGGTTCCAAACGACTTTATATGACACCGAAATGTATCCCCTAAAATTTCAAGGCTTTTCGACACTGGGCTTTGAAAGCTGCAAAATTTCTTAAAAAACGTGGATTTTAGCCTTTAATTTTGGAATATTTAGACTTTTTTCGCCCGAAAATAATAATTGCCGAAATTTTTACCATGTTCCCTTATATCCTCCGGGATTCCAATTGAGTGGGTGGAACCATCCAATTTGCCTTTAAACGGCCAATTTACCGGTTTACAACTTCCACCAATTTCATTAACCATAGCCTACCACGAACATCTATGACAATATATAATGATCACATATGGTTTCACACGGAATTATATGACCCCCAGATGTATTCCCTAAATTCTCAAGTCTCTTCGATACCGGTTTTCCAAATCTCCAAAATTTCTCAAAAAGCGTGGATATTAGCCTTTAATTTTGGAATTTTTTTGACTTTTTTTTCCCTGTAAATAAAAATTGTCGAAATGTTTACCATGTTCCTGAATACCATCCGTGAGTCCAATTGTGTGGGTGGAACCGTCTAATTTGCCTTAAAACGACCAATTTACCGGTTCACAACTTGCACCGATTTCATTAATTTAAGCCTACTGTGAACATTTATGACAACATTAAATGATTATATATGGTTCCAAACGACAATATATGACCCCGAGATGTATGTTCTAAAATATAAAGACTTTTCTACACCGGTCCCCGAAACTTCCAAAATTTCTTTAAAAGCGTGGATATAAGCCTTTAATTTTGAAAATTTTTGACTTTTTTTTCCCCGAAAATAAAAATTGCCGAAATGTTTACCATGGTCCCTAATATCCTCCGGGATTCCAATTATTGGGTGATGGAACAATCCAATTGGCCTTTAAATGGCCAATTTACCGGTTTACAACTTACACGGATTTCAACAACTCAAGCTTATTACGAACATTTATGACAACATAAAATGATTATATATGATTCCAACCGACATTATATGACCACGAGATGTATTTCCTAAAATATCAAGACTTCTCTACACCGGGCCCTGAAACCTCAAAAATTTCTCAAAAAGCGTGGATATTAGCCTTAATTTCGAAATTCTTTGACTTTTTTCGCCCAGAATAAAAAATTGTCAAAATGTTTACCATGTCCCTATACGCTCTGTGAGTCCAATTGGGTGGGTGGAACCATCCAATTTGCCTTCAAACGACCAATTTACCGGTTTACGACTTGCACGGATTTCAATAACTCAAGCCTACTACGAACATTTATGACAACATATAATGATTATATATGGTTCCAAACGACATTATATGACCCTGAGATGTATTTCCTAAAATATCAAGACTTTTCTACACCGGCCCTAAAACCTCCAAAATTTCTCAAAAAACGTGGATATTAGCCTTTAATTTTAAATTTTTTTTACTTTTCTCATCCGGAAATAAAAAATGACAAAATGTTTACCACGGTCCCTAATTCTCTCCGGGAGTCCAATTGGGTGGGTGGAACCATCCAATTTGCCTTTAAACAGCCAATTTACCGGTTTACAACTAGCATCAATTTAATTAACTCAAGCCTAAGCTACCTCGAACATTTATGACAACAAATAATGATCATATATGGTTCCAAACGACATTATATAATCACGAGATGTATTCCCTAGAATTTCAAGGCTTTTCGATACCGGGCCCCGATACCTCCATAATTTCTCAAAAAGCGTGAATATTAGCCTTTAATTTTGGAATTTTTAGACATTTTTTGGCCTGAAAATAATAATTGCCGAAATATTTACCATGTTCCCTAATACTCTTTGGGATGCCAATTGGGTGGGTGGAACCATCCAATTTGCTTTTAAACGACCTATTTTACATGTTTATAACTTGCAGCGATTTCATTATATCAAGCCTACCACGAACATTTATGACAACAAATAATGATCATATATGATTTTAAACGACATAATATGACTACGAGATGTATTCTCTAGAATCTCAAGGTTTTCGATAGCGGGCTCCGAAACCTCCAAAATATCTCAAAAAGCGTGAATAGTCTTCAATTTTGGAATGTTTTTACTTTTTTTTCGCCAGGATATAAAACTTGATGAAATGTTTACCATGGTACCTAATACTTTACGTGAGTCCAATCGGGGTGGGTGGAACTATCCATTTTGCTTTTAAACAACCAATTTACCGGTTTACAACTTGCACCGAGTTCATTAACTCAATCTTACCACGAAAATTTATGACAACAAATAATGATTACATATGGTTCTAAACGACATTATAAGACACCGAGATGTATCCCCTAAAATTTCAAGGCTTTTCGACACCGGGCCTCAAAAGCTCCAAAATTTCCCAAAAAACGTGGATATTAGCCTTTAATTTTGGAATATTTAGACTTTTTTCGCCCGAAAATAATAATTTCCGAAATTTTTACCATGTTCCCTTATATCCTCCGGGATTCCAATTGAGTGGGTGGAACCATCCAATTTGCCTTTGAACGTCCAATTTACCGGCTTACAACTTCCACCAATTTCATTAACCAAAGCCTACCAAGAACATCTATGACAACATATAATGATCATATATGGTTCCACACGGCATTATATGACCCCCGAGATGTATTCCCTAAATTCTCAAGGCTTTTCGATACCGGTTCTCCAAATCTCCAAAATTTCTCAAAAACCGTGGATATTAGAGTTTAATTTTGGAATTTTTTGACTTTTTTTCATCCGGAAATTAAAATTGTCGAAATGTTTACCATGTTCCCTAACACCCTCCGTGAGTCCAAATGGGTGGGTGGAACCGTCCAAATTTGCCTTTAAACGACCAATTTACCGGTTTACAACTTGCACCGATTTCAATAATTTATGCCTACTACGAACATTTATGACAACATATAATGATTATATATGGTTCCAAACGACAATATATTGCCTCGAGATGTATTTCCTAAAATATAAAGACTTTTCTACACCGATCCCCGATACCTCCAAAATTTCTCAAAAAGCGTGGATATATCTTTTAATTTTGAAAAATTTTGACATTTTTTCGCCCGGAGATTAAAATTGCCGAAATGTTTACTATGGTCTCTAATACCCTCCGGGAGTCCAATTGGGTGAGTGGAACCATCCAATTTGCTTTCAAACGGCCAATTTACCGGTTTACAACTTGCACGGATTTCAATAACTCAAGCTTACTACGAACATTTATGACAACATATAATGATTATATATGGTTCCAAACGACATTATATGACCCTGAGATGTATTTTGTAAAATATCAAGACTTTTCTACACCGGCCCCAAAACCTCCAAAATTTCTCAAAAGCGTGGATATTAGCCTTTAATTTTGAAAATTTTTGACTTTTTTTTCGCCCAGAAATAAAAATTGACGAAATGTTTACCATGGTCCCTTATTCCCTCCGAGAGTCCAATTGGGTGGGTGGAACCATCCAATTTGCCTTTAAACAACTACTTTACCCATTTACAACTTGCACCGATTTCATTAATTCAAGCCTACCAAGAACATTTATGACAACAAATAATGATCATATATGGTTCCAAACGAAATTTTATGACCCCGAGATGTATCCCATAGAATTTCAAGACTTTTTGACACTGGGCTCCAAAACCTTCAAAATTTCTCAAAAAACGTGGATATTAGCCTTCAATTTTGGAAATTTTTGACTTTTTTTCGGCCGGAAATATAAATTGCCGGAATGTTTACCATGGTCCCTTATATCATTCGAGAGTCCAATTAGTTGTGTGGAACCATCCTATTTTCTTTTAAACGGTTAATTTATCGGTTTACAACTTGCACCGATTTACCGGTTTACAAATGCCAATTTAATTAACTTGCACCGAACCCGACTTGAACCGAAATTGACCTAAGCCCGTTTTAATCCGTCAAAACCCAAATTTAACCTGACTTTTTACTAACCTGACCTGATTTCAACCCGACCCGAATTTAACCCAACCTATTACAAACCCGACCTGAAATCAACTTGACTTGTTATTGACCTGACCCAAATTCAACCCGACTTGTTATTGTCCCTACCCGAATTTTATTAGACCTATTACTTACCCGACCCAAAAATTCTACCCGATCTGTTACTAGCCCGACTCGAAATTAACACGACTTGTTATTGACCGACCTAAATTCAACCCAAATTGTTCCTGACCCGATTTTCAAATCACCTTAAATGCAATTTAGACCACCTCATTATTGTTGATCAAAGCATTTTGTCTAGGGAGACCAAGTATATGCTTGTTGTATGGTCAAAGGAGATAATTATCTAGGGAGACCAGCAAAAAAAAAGGAGTATCATCAAAGCATTTTGTCTAGGGAGACCAGCAAAAAAAAGGAGTATCATCCTCAAATTTAATTGTTAAATATAGTATATGCTTGTTGTATGGTCAAAGGAGATAATTATCTTCCTAAATTATAGATTATAGTTCCCTAATATATTGCCATATATATTATAGTCAAAGGAAATAATTAGCTTGATAAAAATGATAATTATCTATTTATAGTTAGTTGAACCCAAATATGACTTGACTTGGAAATGACCCGACCTGATTTTAACTTGCAAATTATTGACTTGAACATAACTCGACTTGAATCCGAGAATGATCTGACTTGGAAATGACCCAACCTGATTATAACCCGCAAATTGTTGACTTGAATCGAATCCGACTTGAAAATGACCCGACCTTATTATAATCGGCAAATTATTGACTTGAATCGAACCCGACTCAAACCCGAAAATGACCCGACTTGATGCTAACCCGCAAATTATTGACTTGAACCGAACTTGACTCGAACCTGAGAATTACCCTAACCCGTTTTTAACCCGTGAAAACCCTAATTAAACCCGACCTATTGTTCACCCGACCCGAATGTAACCCGACCTGTTATTAACTCGACCTAAACCCGACCCAAACCCGATAAGAAGTATGACCCGACGTGACCTGACTCAAGCATGACCCAACTCAAACCCGACCCGCATAGGGTATGGAATTAATCCGAATTGACCCGACCCATTCTTACCCGACCCGTTTACCCGAATTGACAGCTCTAGCTATATATGGTTTTCTTTCTTTCTCTTTTTTTTTTCATTGGGAGAATTAGAGAAGGATGTTGTTGGGTTACTGATGCAGGTTCAGGCGTTCGCTAGGACGACTTAGGATATAGGTGCTCGTGCAGCTGCTCACATGTTTAGCATGATCAGATTCGCTATAGGTAGAGTCGTAAGGGGGTGGGGGTCAGATTGTATTTTATCACCCCACTAATTTCTTATAAATCGATTGACTTTGTACGGTTTTGTTATTCTTCTAAAATAATAATACGGAGTACCGTTACAATAAAATTAAAATCAAGTAACTAAAAGGAATAACCTAATCCATCAGTTCCACTTTTTCTATACCATGATTGATTTTGAAAGTGATAACATACGTATCTTTATACCCCTGTGTTATAATGTTAATGTATCTATATATTTGACAATGGGGCTAACAAATAGGGACGAAGGGAGTAATAACTAACACAGAGAAAGTATCTTTATACCCCTATGTTATAATGTTAATGTATCCATATTTATTTACTCAACTTGTGTTGTATATACTAAAGTATTTTATACGAAAGATGAACTTATTTTTGTCTACGGAGAGTCCTTTGTTTTAAATTTAAGGTAATATAGAGCGATGTGATAAAGAAATTACGGCAGAAATTCATTGTCCAAAAAACCGTGTGAGAAGGATGTTTAAATAATAAGGCGTCGCTAATAAGATGAGGATTAATACGTCAGTCTAGCTTCATCTTGCGTGTATATATGATAATCGCAATTTAATAAAACAAAGGAAGTTTAATTAGCAGCTTTCTTTAATTGTGTCTTGTACAAGTGGTATTAACGTTAGTTGACCTTTCATTAGAAAAGATATGATAAGCTAATCACTCAAACAAATTTCTCAAATCCAAAATATATAGATCGATCCATTATTAGAATGGTGTCCCTCAAATATATGAAGCTATTAATATTTGGGTTACTACTTATATTCATGGCATCTAGTAATTATACTTAATCTCTTCCTTAAATATTTCGTTTACCTCTTCTCTTTACTTTGTTAAGCTTCTTAAATGTTTTGTCATTTAATTTGCTCATGAAGCAAATAAATGGTGTATGAATTCTTACTATTTGACAAAAGGCTAAAGTTTATAATACACACATGATGATTTGGTAACCATGCATAGAGTTAAAATTCTGTTGATCTGAGAAACCTGAGATAATATTATTGCAGGGTATTTATTTTACTTTTTTCTTTCTTCTTAGAGCAAAAATATAGAGAGACTTTGCTCTCATTTTCTTTAAAAATTATTTAATTAACGTGGGTTATATATAATAATACACCCTAACTTATTAATGCAAACTTCATAAAATATTAGGAGTTGACCAAAAATTATAACATAAAATATGTTTATATCATTGTCTAACCATTATAACTTTATAAGTAGAGAAGTGAATTTTCTCAAACGAACCATACAAATTGCATATTAAATTACAGTGTAATAAGAAAGTGATTGATTATGAGAATGGTGTGTCCAAAGAATCTGAAGCCACTAATATTTGTGTTACTGCTTGTTATCATGGCATCTAGTAATGAAACTTCATCCCTTGATTAATTAATGTAACTTTAATTTATATCTAATGATGATGGTAGTGTTAATTAAGTAATATAACTAGCCTTCTGGCCCGTGCAATGCACGACTTGTTTATAGAAAATTACATTGAGATATGAGTGAGGAAATACCAATAAATAATTATGAGTGTAATATGTAACTGAAAACATAATTAAAGAAATAAAAATTTTGGGACTTTAATTTGAAATGGGACTTAATAGAAAGAAGATGGGGGGACTAAAATCAAAGAGAAAAAAATAAAAAGGTTGAATTAAAGAGGGAAGATGAAGATGACGTGTTTAATGAAAGAGTTTAGAAAAATTGTATAATTAAAATAAAAAAGGTAAAATGACATGTGGCACGTTGGGTTGAAGAAGAAGTTAGGGAAGTGTAATAGAATGATGACATATGTCTATTTTGGTTTGCTTTTTTAAATTCTAAGTATAGATAGATGTTGTAACTTTAGAAACCTGAGATAATAATGCAGGGTTTTTATTCTATTTTTTGTTTTTTTTTATTTTTCTTATAAAGCATATAGAAAGACTTTCCTCCTAATTTCTTTTAAAATTATTGAATAACGTGGGTTATTTATTATACTCCTTAATCCAAGCTTCATTAAATATTAGAATAATTGGAGTTGACCTTAAAATATGGTAATAACACACAAATATGACATTGTATAGACATTATAAATAGGGAAGTGAATGAAAAACCAATCATACAAATTGCTTAAGCCTTCATTCCAAGCAAAATTAAGCTAATTACAGAAAGTAACTAGTAAGTGGTAGGTTATCAAAATGGTGTGCCCAAAAAATCTGAAGCCACTAATATTTGTGTTACTGCTTGTTATCATGGCATCTAGTAATACACTTTATCCCTTCATTAATTTTATTTTTATTTCTAATGATAATTGTAGTGATATTGATCAACTGAATATAATGTTGTATTTTTCAAAATAAAAAAGTATAAAAGATATAATGTGTGTAAATTTCAATTTTTTGCAGATTTTGCATCAGGGCAGTGGTGCACCTTGAGAGGTTATCCATGCGGTCTGAATTTAGATCCATGTTGCGACGGACTATTTTGTAGTGCAGCAATAGTTGGTACTTGTTGTGAAAATGGTCATTGGTGGACGATTGTCTATAACTGCGATAAGTGATGATCGTTTCTAAGGATTTAATCTATCGATTGTATGGATGGATGGATGAATGAAATTGTAGTATCGATGTCTTGTTTTTCTTTCTTATTATCGAGTGTTGCATCATTTTCATTCATCAAAGTATCGATGTCTTGTTTTTCTTTCTTACTATTGGGTGTTGTATCATTGTCATTCATCAAACACGTACGTTATGTGTGTCTATGTTAGCAGTGTTACTAGACGATTTCCCTTCTTTTGCAATGAATTTAGCTACAGCATCGCTGTTCTAGCTGATTTGTACTGATACTCCGTATTAGTTATATGCACTACTTATTTCTGTCTTGTTTGTAGTCGATGTTGAGAATGATGTTGATAATGTTTTATACTACAAACGAGCCTTCTAATTTGAAATGTATGTGAAACAATTAAGGGAAACTCGAGTATTGGGAGAATAACCAACAACTAGGAGTATCGATCAACGATGGATGATGGCTAATGAATGCTGAATTACAAGCAATTGAATCTAATGAATGTGTCCTCAAACTCTCACCTAAAAATGTGGATGTGTTTGAGCATAAACAACGGGTATACATGTGAATACTGTGTACAATTGCTACAATAGAGTAAAAAATCAAACAATAATAAAAATAAAAAAATAAAAAAATAAGAAATAAAAAAAGAAAAAGAAAACCAAAGATTAAATAACACAGCCGATGCATTCTCATAGCTTTTCCTGAGTAATTATTATCCAGGGTTCCGGATCACTTTCGAGTATTTTCATTCAAAGAATTTTGTATAACAAAAATTTTACAAGAAAGAATTTTTCATAACAAAAAATTTACATCAGTGATCCAAAATCGAACTTTGCATGGATAACTTTGTGTATATGGATCTACCCATAACATACCTTTCAAAGTGTCAATGGCTCTTGCATTTCTTTCGTTTAGTCGTTCATCAAAATATCCATGACCAAATCATTCCAGGAGTCAATTGGCCCTGGCAAACACCAATGCAAGCAATCATACTGAACCTTGGCATTTTTATCCTTTGCAAAAGGATGAGACTGCCTGTACGGCCCAGGATGCCCATCAGGCCTCAATAGAGAGAGTCGGGTTGTGTCAAAAAGCTTTAAGGAGACACCTTTCTCCGATGCAACTCCAATGGCCTTATCAAATTCCTGCAACTCCACCTCATAAAGTATCCTATCTATATCAGTTATGTTCACCTCACCCTCTTTGAATGGTACTTTTCGATTACAAGTCCCACCATTATGCCATTCTCCATTCTCAAAGTGATCCGGGGTGATTGTTCTCAAGAAAACTTGTGCTTTATGACTTGAATTCATCACAAAGTTTAGAACCAGCTCGAGTGCCTTGCGATAAGCATGGTCAAACCCGAGTTCTGTCAAGTTTCTCCCATGACAGTAATGGCATCCTTGAATTGTGTTATTTTCAAAATAGATTGCAGTCTTCAAAAACCATTTCCCACCTGCAATTATCACATAATCAAAGTTATTGTATCTGCTTGTCCATTTCTCATCTAACTTGTCAAGATGAAGCTGAGTCTCAGATGTTGAAACTCCATCATTGTCTTCAAAAATCTCGGCTTTGACAAGGTATGGGGACCATATAACCGCGACTGTGAAATTGTACAACGGAAAAACCCATGTCTTTGATTTGTATTCCTCATCATGATAGATCTCCTTAGCTTGATCAACCTGCAGAACAAGGCTATAATCAAATCACCACATCATAGTTTGAAAAAACCATAATTTTTGGAATACATGCATTTCATCCAGGAAGTCATTGTCCAACCAGCAGAAGAAACTTTCATCATCTGCTTTGTAAGATAGGAATTTGAGGTAATTTTGTTAGATTACTAGTTTTTGAAGGGACAGATTAACCTTGTACATGACTTTGCAACAAACACAATACACAGCAACTGCACCGACAAATAAACCTACAAATTCTTTTCACAAGACCCACCAAAATCATCATGAATGTTCAAGGATAATTAAGTAGGACCCTATCTTGCATATTAAGACAAGAGAAAGGTAGTAATAATAGCACTAGAGATTTCTATGATCCAATGGGAGATGCTAATAATAACACACAACAGATCTCGCGATTATAACCACTAAACTAGCTATCATTCCATTATAAATGCCCCACCGATACAATGACCCCAGTGCCCAAGTTCAAAGTACTCTATGGGCAGCACAAGTTAGCTCATCGGCCAACCAGGGATTTCGATGAAGAGCAAGAGCAGAGGACCATAGAGAATGAATATTTCACGTAAGGAAAAAGCGTGTGCAACATTAAAAGTATTCCTGCACACCAAAACATCTAAATATTCTATCCCATTTTTGTGTCTACAATGATTGTCACTCATTTTTATTGTTTAAGAACCCACCTTAAACAATAAAAATGAGGTGTTTTACTCTTGACTACTTTAAAGTTTAACACATTACTTAGAATTGCCAACTACGATCAGCACAAAGAATTTACCCTCACTCAGAAATCATTTCTATATCATGACAACTCAAAAGAGAGGCCCTCTATGATGGTCATTGTTTATGGAATGCCAAAAAGGAAAGTGTAACGCCTTAAGCACAATATAGTGAGGTCATGAAGGTAATTATGTCATTCTTAGCTTGTTTTCAAGATTGAGGAAAAGAAAAATGGCAAGTATCTTCACCACCCAACATATCATATTGATCTAAGCAATAACTCCAGAGTTTCCTAATTCCTACAGTTTGAACTTCTGCATAAAATGAGACACATCCTACTAACAACTAATCTTTCAATTGTTACAACATGTAAATAAAGTTCTATCAAAGATCAATTTACGATTCAAGGGAACGTTTAACACATGATAAATCCACATAAGGCAAGATCATATACCTGAGACAGGGTACAAAGAAAGGATTGCACATGATTGCGAGAAATGGAATCGCCAATGAAAGCCCAATACTTATTGCTCATCATATCAAGAAACTTCTCAGGGTTGAACTTATCCAACTTGCAATCCAAGGGACTCCACCTCCAATAGAGGTAGTCCGAATCGGGCCGGCCATTAGTCATACAATTCTGAGGGAGCTCAATGAAAGGGCAGCTATTATTATTGTATACAGGACCAGATGGATTTGGGATCCATTCACCTTTAAACAAATCACATTTCGATTTTGCTTCATCTTCAATTAAATTGGTTGAATTGGATGTGAGAGAGCCTACAAATGGTTGAGCAAACCACAATATAAGCTTAGAACTAATGCAATTACAATGAACTCATTTTTAAAAAATATATGATCATATTATGTAGCTAAACATCATATTAAATTCATTTCATCTACTAGAAACTTGTTTTTGTTGTTTATTAGTACTTAATCATAGTTTCATACTAGTCACTAAAAAAAATTCTTTACTCGAAAACTCTTGCTTTATGAGTGATCTTTGCCAAACCCATCACTTAAAACTATATTTTAAAAATAAATTAAAATAAAAAAAAAATCAGGAATTTATAGAAGCAAAGAACAGCAGACACCTTTAAATTAATTTCCACAATTTAGGGTTAATAAAATTACTCATATTTTACTCACTCATAGAACTGAAATAAAATGTAATTTAAAGTTTGATTTTTTTTTTGGTTCAAAGGAACAACAGAAACTTAAAGTTTGATTGAGCAAAGTTTATATCAAGCTCAATCAAATTCCCCAAACTTCCAAAAAAAAAAAAAAAAAAAAAACAGGGAAAAAATATGTAGAATCATGAAATCAGAATTTCTCACAGAAATCATAAAAGATGCATGATTATATAGCAGCAAAATATACTACAGAAGAAAATAATTATCAAATGAAAAAATGCAGAAGAAATTAAAAAGATAAAATAAAAATGGTACCTTTATCAAAAGTAAGAAGATCAGTTTCAGGGGAAGAAGTCTTGATTTCCAAAACTGGGGAAGAAAAATCAATGGAATAAGAAGAAAAGAAGCGAATTGTCAAACCAAACAAGAGAAACAAAATCAAAAGTTTAATAAGAAATGAATTTTGTTTGTAAAATGAAATTGGTTTCAATGGGTTTGAATCCCAATTCATCTCTTTTTCTTTCTGGTTTATTCCTCTGTTGTCTTGTTTTTCCTGGGGAATGGAATTCTCAAGAATTGGGGTTTTGGTTTTTTTTTTTTTTAATTTATTATTATTTTGATTTTAATTTTTGGGTTTAAATTTTTCTGAGTTTGATGGGTATATTTCAGTGGAGTATTTACTACTACAACCTCCAAACAAACCTTGCATGGTGGGATCTAAATATCATTATTCATGAATGAAAAAATAATTATATAATTAAATAAAGTGGTGGATTTTCCACCTATAAATCTTTAATAGAGAAAAGGTGATGTTTTATTTTTTATTGAGGAAAAAGGAGATTGTGGATGTGTATATCTTAGTACCTTACTAGTATAGAGTATTTTAAGGATCAATGACATTGAAGTGAGGAATGAAGAGATGTTTGTAGTTTGGTTTGGAAGTGTAATTGTGTTGTGTATACTCTTTATTAACATATGTCGGCCAGATCGCCGAGGTGGTAATTAAAATGGCCATAATGCCCACAATAATGATTTTTAGGTACATATAGACGTGTCCATGAATAACTTAGTTTATGTGTAGTATTTTTTTTTAAAAAAAAATGACATAAAAAATAATTAAAGTCTAAACATTTTAACTTTAACGGGATAACTTATACCAAGTATAAAGAATGGAATATAAAAAATAAATTTGTTGCACCACAACAAATATTATATATCAGGTTCACATGAGATTTGGTGAATAACCCTTTTCTAACATGATAACAATTAGTGTATATACATACTTCGTATTACATTACTAACATGACAATCGAATTTTTGATAGAGAAATATTACCCTTTTTCTTGAATTAAGTTTTTGAACCATCCAGAAAAACATTTGTGTTTGTGGATATGATGAATGAAACAAACAGGTAACCTACAACATTAAACTGTAACAAGGAAAAATTCAGAATTGCTGGTGTCCATATTTGCTGCTGGACCACCACATTATGACTTTATAGCTGCTCATGGTAGATGTTGGCACTTATTTTCGTTATGAATGAATTATTGATTGTGATTTGTAGAACATCACAACTATAAGCAGTAAGATGTACTGTGAGTCAATGAAATGTCTCTCAGGATCATAAAAGTTGATTTAGAACATTAATAAGTTTATAATTAGGTTTTATAAGATCCTAATAACGAGTTTGGTTCAATACATGTATTTTGGTATTATTATGCAATATTGCATTGATTGACTAGACTCTAGAGTTTTAAGATATGATTCCAAATTTCCAATCACCAACTTGACATTTGGGGTCTTATTAAGATATAATCTCTTCTATTCAGCCAACTTTGTTGCCGCTAGAAAGAGATAAAATTGGTTTCTCAAAAAAAAAAAAAAAAAAGGGTCGAATAGATTGCATACCCACCCCCAAAAAAGCAATAAAAGCTGATTTACAACTAGAAAAATCAAAGAAGATGATCCTTGATACATTAATCCTGAATTTAAAAGTAATTAAAGATTAATAAAGGAGGGTCACGAAAACAGCAAAAAGTAACCAAACAAAGCTTTACGCTTCATAGACTCAAATACTCAATGCATAGTTTGTTCTTTGTTCTTGTAACCCCAATCTCATTATGAATCGCTTTAGGGTCTGTTCACATTTACTGAACTGAGCTGAACTGAACTGAACTGAACTGAACTGAACTGATTGGAACTGAACTGAACTGAATTGAGCTGAAATGAATATTTTATGAGAGAGGGAAATTAAGAGCTGAACTGAACTGAACTAATTGGAACTGAACTGATTGGAGCTGAACTGAACTGAACTGAACTGAAATTAAGTAAATGTGAACAGGCCCTTAGTAAAGAATAAAGAGACCAATATAAGTTGCTACTTTAAGTTGAGCAGATAGCACCTTGATTAATCGTGTTTAAGATCCCACACTAGGTGTACGTGTACCCAAAATTTATTACTATTACTTATACTCTTTTCATTTTATAATAATATATTCAAAATAATGCGTACTCTTTAAAGGTATATTCAAATCTGATTATCTGTATAATTTATAGTCAGTCCTTTATGCCAAATTGCGTGAGGAACAGTGAAAATTATGCAATTAATAATCAAAGTCCTTTCAGAATTCAGTCAACAGTAACCATGAGCTTTGAATGTCTTCTAGAACATCAAACAAGAAGGGAGAAACAACTTTAAAGACATCCCATAAAACTAGAACGATATAGAGATGTAGACAAGTTAAATCAAACTTCCATTGACAAAAATGAAACTGCGACACAAAATACAAGTCTATCAAGAGGTCAATCTGTACTTTCACATTCATCAGAAACAAATGAATTTGCAATCAATCATTTGCTCTTGGACTTTAACACATTACCATTTCTTTGATACATTACAAAATCGCAAGCATAAAATGAGGGGGGGAAATGTTCCTAGAGATCATAACACTTGATTGGTGCCGATTGACTAACAACGCATCTAACAATATACAGCATTACAAATTAGATCAGCTAATTGATATTACATAAATAATAGAGAAAGATAGGACGATTTACACCTCCCTTTTGAGACCCTAAACCTCTCCGAACAAACCAAAGGCACCAATGAAAAATCTTTGATTCTTTGAATACAATGGACAAACAGATATCACCATTCTGTAATCCAGACAAGTTACTGGGGTATCATTGGAAACCTCCTTCGACAGCACAGCAGACTGAAGCAAGTATGGAGTTCAAAAGGGCAAGTTCAGACAACCAGACTATTCCTAATTGTAGGAGGCATTTAGTGAACTTGTTTTCATGCATGACAGTTTACTTTAAGACACGGTTTTTGGGACTCTCATGCCAAACCCATGTTTGACCTTCTCAATCCTGACCATGGGAAAAAAATTTGTCAGATTATAATAAGCTATATGTACTTTGTAATTTTGTATATATTCATTATCATTAGATAAAAGATCCAAGATACAGAGTAATGCATTCAGAATTCATAATATAGCTAAAGAGTCAATCCAGTTAAGAGGTCCTAATTTTTCAAAGACCACATACATTTTATACGTATTCTTCCAAGTGTCCAGGACTCAATATGATGCTCATGCAAGTGAGAAGGTCCTCACAATACCAGAATGAGGTATTTTTTAATGGTAATGCAGAATTTACATCCTAGAAAGTAATTGAAATTGCTTCCCAACAACCTAACAAGTAATAATCTAATATGGCAACAAAAACTCACACATTTGATCAAGTTTAGCGAGCTCTCTGTCAGACAAGGAAGAAGACTCCACTATTTTTTTTATGACTTGCATGATACCAATCTTATCTAGCACTTCAAATTACGAAACTACTTATCATCTATGTCGTACTTAATGATGTTTTGTGAATTTACCAATCAAAAGATATACATAACTACATTAGGCTTTATGATGTTGTCAGAAACTCAGAGCAGGTGAGCACTCTTCATTAATGAACCCCAGGCATTTGTCTCAAAAATTGCTTAAAAACCTATTCAAAACATGCTGCCTTAATGTTATACTCCTATATCTGGAAGTAAGTCACATTGTCCCAAACTCTCTCCCCCCCCCCCCCCCCCAACACCAACTCTCTCTTTCTCTCTATATACTATACCTACCTCTATTCTACCCTTAATAATAGCGTCAAACCCTGTGCAGAGAAGCATATAGTAGAACGGAGGGATTAATAGACTTCCTTTCATCATTTCTCCATTTCAGCAAATAAATGAAGGTATGTTTGGAAACATAAGCACAGCATATTCCTTCATAGAATAATGTGACAAAACTTTCTTTTTATCCTTTTTGGAGAGATGGAGGGGCGGGGAACAGTAAAAAATCAAACTTACGTTGGGGCAAGTTTGCCAAGGCTGTCAAGTTCTTGACCAGAGTCTTCATCCACAACTCGTCCAGAGATCTCAATAATGTAAGATTTGTCCCTAAGAGCTGGAAGTCCTCTGATTGTAAGCAATTCCATATCTTTTTGATGAAGTTCTCTACCATTTACAAACACACCAGTGTTCCCAGCAGCACAATTTTCTGGCATCCGATAATTGAACTCCTCGATAAATGGCTGGAAACACGTAAGACAATTGAAGAGTTTATAATACTAAAAAAACATATATTCAGGATATGATCAGAGAATACACACTATAATTTAGAGAGCTTACAGGTATGATGCCAAGACAAGGTCCACCCATCACACCCCAGAACCCAGCTCTGTAGTCATACCTGATAAAATGGAAAACAAGAAACAATTATAAGAAAGCAGTGAGCCACCTAGATATGCTGTCCAAGCCCCAACAACAACAACAACAACAACAACAAAAAAAGGGTGCAATTCCAACTTTTATTTTTAATTTTTATGAATACATCAAGCATCTAGTTATTGTAAACTAATATCAGCGCAAACATCAGAACCAAACGCCTTGTTTGGATAAGAACATATATCTATATGGTGTCCAAAAATCATAAGTTGTAATTGATTCGATGCAAGGACATGCAATATCTAATAGCAATCAGCAGCATAAACCAAAACAAAGATGATTATTAGGTATAAAGGAGAAAAACATGAGGCCTGAAATTATGAACTCTGACATATGAATGTCCCAAACTCAGCAGAGGCTTGAAATTATACATATCATGCCTTATCCAAGTTTATAGAAACAGAGTCTCTAGCTTTAGGGGAAACAAAAGAATTATCCATATGCCTCTAGTCTTAACAGAATCAGCACTATATAACCTAATACTTCGTACTTTCCGATACAACACAATGCAAAGCCATTTGAAACAAATTAGTATAAGCAGATACTAAATGCAGTTGAAGAGCATACCAGTATTGTCCAGGGTATATTGGGCCTGCCATCTTTTCTGCTTTCTTAACCAATTTATCTGGTATCAGATTCCCATTAACCATAACATTTCTTTTACCACTTTCCAAGGTTTGGTTGGATTTAGAGAAGCTCTTCTTTATAATTCCTGCCAAAAATGAATCCACTCCTTTCTTCATCTTTGGGAGTTCCTCTTCTCTGCATTTATCTGTTGACTCTTGTGTTACTTCATTATTTAGGTATTCATTATGTGACATCTCCATCTCCGTTGCCAGTGACTCCTTCAAGGAGTTTTGCCGAACAGTATTCTTGTTAGTAATAACCCTCTCTTGATCTGATCGACTACTCAAATTTCCCTTTCCATAACGGTTTATGGCACGGAATTTAGATGTGTAATCAAAAGGGTCTTGAAGAGGTGAACCTGGAGGAGAAGGAGAAGATGCAGCTTTTTCAGGATGAATAGTTGCAGAGGTCACTCCTTTTTTAGCAACCAATTCATCTGAAAAATGTTCATCCTCAGAAGTGGTTGCAGAAACCGAATGAAGGTTGTGCATTTCTTCAGACTTGCTGGAGCTTACACCTTGGCAAGTTGATGAAGAAATAGGTTCCCTATCCATTGCTTGAAAATCATACACTGAGTTAGCATAGTCCTCAGAACAAAAGCTTGCTTTATGGCCATGAGGCCCAAGACCAAACCCATCAGATTTGTCAAAAGCATCAGTGGTTGTTTGCTTCACTGCTGTGTCAACTGGCACTAGTTTTTCATCCGTAACGGTGAAAGAGATCACAGTAGAGCATGCTCCACAAGACATTTGCCAGTCATCCTTCTTGGAAAACACCTTTTTCGGCAACTTTAATACTTCAAAGCAATTGTGACATGTTACAAACGGAGCACCACCTACTACAGGGCGGCAACGATGACCACTAGCTAGAACCATCCTATGAGGACGACCACGAGAAAAACTCCCCATTTCAACATTAACGTCACCCGGCCACCTTGAATGAGGTTGTGGATCAACAATCCTAGAATTATACCCATGTAAGCCAAAAGTCCCTTGAGCTTCACGCTGGCACGACATGGGCTTGTTCACAACATGAGGAAACCTTCTATTGGCAAATGCTGATGGTGGGACTTGCAAAGGAGCTTGCAGTTGTCGGTCATAACATCTATAGCAAGAGCACGAATGGTGATTAACAGCCATACCATACTGATGTGGCTCAAAAGGGTCTAGCTCAGGACCCATATATTGATGGTGACTTGGGATCCGTTGTGGAGGAGGTCTCCGGAGCATTCTAGGTTCATATGAATCCTCATACCTGGGAGCATGATTTGGGTTGTGCATTGAATTGTAATTATGAGTAACCGGAAATTGCTCATGGTAATGCTCAAAGTAAGGTGGTCCGGCAGCAGGTTTATTAGGAGAAGAAAATTGCCTTGAAGTCCGGAGGAAGTTAGATGGATGATCACGAAAACAATCCACAGGTTCAGCATAAGGTTCTACATGGGCCATCCTCGACTCCAAAGGAGCCAAGGGAGGTTTTTCATGAAACTTTTCATTGGCATTGTTAACCCTACTGAGTTGATCCTTCAATTCATCCAACTTCCTCAAGAGCTCCTCTCGATCATGTTCAATAAGCTCAGTCGTTCTAGTAGCTCGACTTGCCTCATTTCGATAACTAGAATCCAACTGATACTTGGACGAGTCACCCAAATGATTCGAACTAGAAGACCTCATCCCTTCGAAATAATCTCGTCTAGCCCTCCCAAATCGATCTGCAGCCCCAATATCACTTGATTTTCGCTCAAAACCCCGGCTAGATCTCCTCACCCCATTTACATTCTCATTTAGGGTCTCTAACTTGTCTACTCTAGATTCCGAATTGCCATTACCCATTTCATTTTTACTAGAATCCCCATTTTCAACTTCCCAAGCAACAACTTCTCTCTTAGAATCACTCCCAAAATTTTCAACAACTTCATTACTGCCTTCACCATTATTACTCACCCTAACCTCATCATTCTCAACCCCAGAAATAGCTCCTTTCCCCAAAAATTTATCAGTTTTCCCAGAATTACTCTCAGATTTATCAGAAATTACCCCAACCCTCTCCTCAATGGACCTCTGTGACCCATTACCAGCTTCTAGATTATTCTTTTTTGCTGCAAATTTACAACCAACATATATAAATATAACACCCAATGACCCAAATCATGCAAAAAAAATACAATTCCAATCAAACCCAGAAAATAAATTAAGCAAATTTAGCAAAACTTTAAAGAAAAATAAAGAGGAAAATTGAAAGTACCTCGAAGAACAGCACCACAGCCACCACACTGATAGACAGAATAATCAGGAAGTTCAGGAAGTAGATTCTCACATTTGGGGCAACGAACCAACCTTAACTTAGATGATTCCACTGCCATTTTTAAAAAATTTTTGGGATCTTTCAATTAAACCCCAGAAAAATTACAAAAACACAAGTAACATCACTGATCTAACAAAAACAAAATCAAAATCAAAATTTAATATAGCCCATTTAAGCCAAGGAAAAAGTACAAATTCTAGATTTTTTTTAGAATTTTTTTGTGGGGTTTTTTCTGGGAAAAATAGGAAAACTTGGTAGGAAGAATTGACCCAACAAACATTAAAAGGGCTCCAAATTAAAGGGGAGAAAATTACAGAAACCCAGAAGTGAAAGTTACAAGAAAATATGCTCTGTTTTGTAGTAGTACTGTCAATTTTTTAGGGTGTCAAATTAAATTAATAAGCAAAAAATATACTCCAAATTTTTTTAAAAAAAAAAATTAAGGGGAAAAAAATAAGGGACCCTTTTGCTTTTTCTGGGTTTAGCAATTGAGGAAAGTTGTGAGTTGGGATAACATTTTGCCATTCTCGCGGTCTTTCACATCAAGAAATAAAGTTTTTACAGAGGTTTTATTTAATTTTTAATTATTTTTTATCTAATTTTTTTGTTTTTTGAGGCTAAAAGCAATACAAATGGGAAAAAAGTGATAGAACGACATCGTTGTAAGATGTTTAAAGGTAAAAATATTGATGCGAGAGTTTCCTTTTTATCCAGCTTTAATTTGCTTTTTTATTTTTCAGTCAAAAAAAGAAAAAATTAAATAAAAAAAAAATTAAAAGTGGCTTTGTTTATTCCTTGTGTTTCTTGGGTTTAATGCTTAATGGCGACTAATGAGAGAAAGTAAAAGAGGGGTTTTGGCCGTTGTGAAAATGAGATAAATGAGAATATTTTAAGAGCTATTGTCTAGCTTAGGTGAGTAAACTACAAGTTTTGCGTATAGTTTATGACTTTAATTTTGATTTTTGAATGGAGATATAGAATATTTTCTATGTAGTTTGAAATTAGAGAATAGTTTTCCCATTTTTCATTGACCTAACAATCAAAAAAATTGACTAAAAGTTACTAGCCCTTAACGATAATTTCTTATTTTAAGTCCTATCCAAGTAGAAATCGATAACTACTTAGTATTAGTTATTAGTTATAAACTTATAAAGAATACAAGTAAATGTCCTTAAAAAAATAATACAAGTGAAATAAATAATCAATCTCATTCACCTAATTCATTTTTAATCAATTACATGTGAGATATGAAGTAACCAGTAATAATATTTCAAAAAAAAAATAATAATAATAATTACAGTAAAATCTATTAAACTCTTAAGTTTAATGATAAATCTCTTTTTTTTTTTCTT
Source organism: Chenopodium album (assembly GCF_948465745.1). Taxonomy (NCBI): domain Eukaryota; kingdom Viridiplantae; phylum Streptophyta; class Magnoliopsida; order Caryophyllales; family Amaranthaceae; genus Chenopodium; species Chenopodium album. The sequence continues at coordinate 75,655,496 of NC_137840.1, read as the reverse complement.
TTTTTTTTTTTTTTTTTTTTTTATATTGAACAATCATGAAAAGTCTCATATTGTTACTTAAAATTAAGAATAATAAAATAACATGTTTAAACATGAAAAATATATATAATAAAAATAAGAAGATTTACACCAAAACCAAATATTGAAATCAATTACATGAATCAAGATTTTATCTCGTATAATCATCAACGTTTATCATTTATTTGAATTGTTTCCATTCCCTCCTACATAGTACCAAGTACTCCGATATATGCTCACGTAAAACCTAAATCTTTTAGGTACTTCTTAAATCCTAATATTTGTCATTATATATATATGAATAAATTCCAAATCAACAGGAGGAGTACAAATGCTACATATATGACCCTATTGGATACTATTATGTAAAATGTAAAATGGCATTTAGTGTTTGTCCATCCCACTCACCAAACCAAAATAGAAAAAGCTTATCATTTAGGTTAATCTTCTCTTTTTCACACAATTTTCCTTTTTGGTCAGCAAATACATAGATTATGGTATATAGTCTTCCTAGTCTTTAAGTAGTTTTCTATCAAAAAAAGAGTCTTACAGTAAACTAAGTAGGGTATGATTGGGTGTTGCATACCCCACCATTATACCAGCAACAATTACCTCCTTGGCTACTTTTGACTTTCTTATTATGCAATATTATTAATTAGCTACACTAATCTTGTGTTTTAATAAATTAATTTATAAACTATTTGACATATTATAAGGCTAAATATCTCTTAATTGTTAATAATAATATTTATGTTAATGTTGTGTTAGTACATGGCTTTCATATGCTGTCAAACAAAAAATACAAATTTGTTATCAATTACAGACAAGTAAGCTTTTTGGCAGTGTTTGTGATTGATTTATTTAGTTGTTTCTTCAAACGAATAATTGTCTTGTCTCTTGCTCTTTGGCTCATAATGAGAGATATTTTAAAATTGTTTTTGATCATAATTAATGTGTAATTAGATATTGTATGATTTAATGCATGATGATGCAATCATAATTAATTATTTTATTTTTTTGACAATCATTAGAAATTTGATGGCGGCAGCAATTACGCCACGGTGTTTTCATGTTGGTTTTTTAAGAAAGCTTGGGTAGTTAGGTGATTTTCTACAATTTAAAGAATCACTTCTTAATACTATATCTTATTATGTATCAAAATAAAATGATATATTTTACTCTCTTTGTTCTCTTAGTTACATTAAGTTATTTTTGCAACAAAAATTAAAAACAAATAAAATAAAATGAAGACCACCTATGTTAGCAATTTCATTTTATAAAGGGGAGTTATTAAAGAGATTTAATAATTACAATTGACTGAATTGAGCTCCACAAGTGAGGTAATATATATATATATAATATATATATATATATAAAAAATATATATATGTATTGTTCTAAACAAAATAAATTAAAATTAGTAGTTTTTTTTTTTTATTTTTTATATAAGAATTAAAAAAATAGGGGAGTTTAGAAAAATGGATGAAAATGATATACATCAGAAAAACGAAGGAACCATGAGATGCTCCGTAGATGGAGTAATCAATAATAAAATTAACAATTGTAGTCGTAATTGATGATAATGGAGTTTAGAAGATGGAAGGAGAGAGTCCAAGTTTAAGGTAGGATGTCCAACTCGCTACTTCATCATTTAACATGTGAATTGAAACATAGACTAAAGGAGTAAAGGCCCACGCTGAAATGAACATGTACCACGTTGTTGATTGTTTTTTTAATTGGGCCTATCAAGGTCTTGATTACTTTCTTAATTACACCTCTTACATAAAAATGATCCATGTATTATTAACTTATTATAATATTTTTAATATATTTAATGATAATTTTTATTGTAAAAAGACTAATATTTTGTTAAAATTATGTCGTATTACAACTTAACAATAAAAAAGTAGTAAGATTTGTAAAATTTAGAAAGTAATCATAATCCGAAATTTAATGGATATTTGAAGCATCTAATCCGAAACTTTTAATTATCCGAACATCGGATAATCTTCGGATCGGAATTGAATATCAATTTCTGAAATCCGATCCGTGAACAAGTCTTTTTTCTTTTTCTTTTCTTTTTTTTTTTTTATTTTTTTTTTTTAATGCAAGAATCGACCTAGTTGAAATATTGCAATAGAATATTAAATTATACTCGTAGTATTAAAAAAAAAAAAATTGTCTACTATGGAGTACTCCTACAAAAAGATGAATTTAAGTACGGAGTATACTATAGTACTACTACTCTACTAGCAGAAAATATTGTTATATTGATATTATACTTCGTATTATTATTACATGGTTCAGAACTTCAAACCAAAATTTTTATTCACGTAATAAACATGTACGGAGTTATTAAAAAAAATAAAAATGGAACATATATACTTGTATTACTCTTGAACCTTATGATAAAATATTCTGTTTTATTCTGGATGTATGATTAATACATTTTTTTTTTTTTTTTTGTAAGAATCAGATGCAAGAAACATTACATAAACCACTTAAATCTAGGAATTTAAAACTTGTTGAACTTGATCTTCATAATTCATTCTCCTCTTAAAAACCTCCACAAAGAGCAAATCTTCCTATGCACCCACTTAACCTACCAAACACCCCTTTTTCTCCTTTTGTTCCCGGAGTACAATTCAGTGATACAACTGTACTAACCACATGTACACCCTTAGAAGTAGATGGTGCATGAATATGATTCTCATGATGCAACTTAAACCGCCTTTTCGAGCCGCCGAGGGACGACGGGAGAAACATCAGGTGCCGTTCGATCAGTTGGGTGACTGAAGCCAGTTCATAGGAGTCATACAAAGGACTCCCACAATCCCATATTTTCATCATCTTTTCTTTCTCTCCTAACATTTCATTATTATCATAAAAATGTACCTTGTTTTTTGACATATTTTTGGCCCATAAATTTTTTGGAAGTATTTTTTATGAGATTTTGATGATTTTTTCCTAGGAAGTTAGGTACATTTATTCGTGAATCATGATGAAGAAAGAAGATCAAGATTTAGGGACACCAAGACATGTTTTTTGTCTTGTATGTCCCATTTGTAAGAGAGATTCTCACGTAATTTTTTTTCTTAATTTATAGACTAATGTTTTTCCTAAGCAGGAAAAACTTTAACTCGGATAATTATAAAAGGGAAATTTTGTTTATTTTTGATATGATATTACTATATCACCCTTGATATTGAGAATTGAGATGATTGTATAGTGTTTCAAGAGGGTATTGTTGTCTTTTTGGTGCATCATTCATGTGATGATGTCTTTGTTCAATGTGCAAAGATGCTACTTAATGAGAGTATCAATTATTTGTTAGAAAGAAAATGACAAATCACATCTTATTTAGAAGTAAATATTCAATTATTTGGACCCTTAATTTAAATTATTAAATGTGGTGCATCTCCTTTAGGTAGGTTAAATCATATGTGGAGCAACTTCATATGATCATCCAAGCCGTTCCAGAATTAACTAGCATCCAAAAGTGGTTTAATTCATTTAGCAACGTAAAGTTCTTTGATTGTACTTATTGTAATAAGGATCTTGCTAACAAGCGTCCCGAGGTGTTAGATAAGGGATTAATTAATATGTTACGAGTATTTAAAATTGTATTAACTATTAAGTACGAAATGCATGACAAAATCACACATTGATCGATCGGTGTAATTAATGTTAATTTTACTACAAAATTTTCACATTTTAGCTCTCTTATGTAACGCCCCGGGGGTACTCATTAGCTTTTGCCTTATAATATTATAGAATTTGTAAATAATGTAAACTTCAAATTGTTGCGATAATTAAAATAACAATAGACGTACGACTTACTATAAAGTATTGTGTGTGTGTTTTTTTTTTGAAGGAAAAGTATTGATTGATATTATTATTAGTTTTTATTAAAACATTAAGTATACATTGTTGCATTTGTAAACTGAGGCTTGTCCAATCCTTTTTTTTTCATGTGTATATATCAATTAAAAAACAAAACCGAATTCTATACTTTATTTTCTCTAAATTTAAGTGGATCGGACAGTTGTTTAAAAAACAAAAAAAATCGGTTTTGTTTTTTAATTGATATATACACATGAAAAAAAAAAAAAAAAAAAAAAAAAAAAAAAAAAAAAAAAAAAAAAAAAAAACCTTGAAAACCAAAAGAAAGCTAGCTTAGATTTTAATAATTGCAACTAAAATCACGCTCTAACACCAAAAAAATTAAAAAAAAAAATAAAAACTGGAATCAGGCGATAAATGGGGCTACAGAAAGAGCATATGAAAGACAAATAATAAAACTTTAGTTCTCTGTCAATGAGAAAAACATAAGGTTTACTACTAGAAATTAAACATAAACTTATTATAAGTTGCTAATATGCAGTACTAAAGTAACTTTTAGCAACATTACCACACACAATTTGCAAGATTGGCTTATTGTTATCAGAAACAAATCTTGGTGGCTTAAACTGATTAACAGCAGTTCCCATACTCAAGCAATGCAGCAACACCTTATTGAAGGTCCCCTTCTTCAGAATCCGAAGCTCGAGCGGTCCAATCGATCCCACCTTGCGCGAGCTAACATACCCTGCATCAGCAAAAGATTTGTCCAAGCTATTGCAACACTCCTTCAACACATTTTCATCAGGTTCACCACTTAGCTCCCAGAATATCACATAGTGGCCTACTTCTTTGGTTAAATCCACATGACTGGTGAAATCTATCAGTTCTACCTTTTCTGCAGCCAATAACTTGCTAGCTTCTTCTACCGCGATTTGTAGATCACTCTCAGTGTTCTTGTCTATGTTGATGCTCAGCATTAGGTTCTGACGACATATGAATTTTAGCTCTGGAGTCGAGTTGTGGAACCCCATTACCTTCACAACATCTCCTAGCCTGTAACGATATAAACCTGCAATAATAATAGGTAAAATTGGTATAAACCACCTTTTTTGTCAGACTTTTTTGAAAAAACCACTTTTAAGTTTTTTTTTTAACTAAACCACCTTTTAAGTACCTAAATTTTTTATTGCACCACCCCTATTTCAAATCTAACATATTGTATCTCAACCATCCACTTCCAAATCATCAACCTTAGCAAATCTTTCCCTTCCATCTCAACCATCCACTTCAATTACCTCAATTTAGGTTTTGAGGATAAACAAATACTACAATTTAATTTTTGTAGCAAAATTAAGTTTGGTTTTTTAGAGCTTTACTCAATTTAGTCATGTATATATATAAAGGGGAGGGTCAAATGTTTTTGGAGGTGAAAAAAATACATGATTTTGGAGCGAAAGTCACAAGTTGCGGGCCCTTTGACGTTTTAGTTAATTTTTTCGTCATAATTTGAAATAGGGGTGGTGCAATTAAAAGTTTAGATACTTAAAAGGTGGTTTAATTAAAAAAAAAAACATAAAAGGTGGTTTTTTCAAAAAAGTTGAACATAAAAGGTGGTTTTTACCAATTTTACCATAATAATATAGCATTGAATATTATTCAAGTATGTATTATACTGAGAGTGAGGGATAGCTCGATCAGGTGGTTAGAGCTATCCTCCTGGTTCCAGGAGATCTTGAAATCGATTCTAGTATATACAATACAAGTATTATGAACTGATGTAGACGAACTTCAGTAATCATACCTGCAAAATTGGTGAGGATGATTTCATATTCTTCACCAAGTTTAACCTCAGCAAGTCCTATTGGTTTTGGTTCAGCACCACCATTCCTAGTCTCATTCAAAGGAATGAACTCGAAGTATCCAATGTTCGGAAGAACGGCAAAGGTGGCCTCTTCAGGAGGTGATCTTGGGTTGACATTTGCTGCAATCCATCCTTCAGAAGCTCCATAATCAGCGCAGACCAAAGGCAACCACCCGGCATACCGCCTTAATTGTTTAACATAAGGCTCCATGGCCCCTGTCATTATCCCTAAAACATACTTTGCATTCGGAAAAAGCTCTGGTATAAGGCCATACCAATTGGTTAAACCCAAGCATTTGTAGTAGATCATGTTAGCCAACTTTGGGTTAGGCTTGAGAATTTTGGACATAGCAGCACGAGTAGTCGGATCAGTGACTCTCTCGTTTAAGATTCCAAATCGGATATCAGAGCAGAGATCTTCCCAAACTTGTTCAAATGTTTGAAACGCTTGAACGATGCTATGAGCAAATGAAGAAGAAATTATTTGGACCTGGTCGTAGTGCAATAAGCCACACAGAAGATGGCAGTACAATGATTGATGAAAATCGGACCCGAAAATGACTTCATCAGGGCTGCAACTTTGGGATCGTATACACTTGGTTAAGTCTTTGTATTTTGGGTGGCGGAAAACATGTGTTGTTGCAGTTCCAGCAATAAGCCCTCCTTCAGTTACAAACGGTTTGCTACTGTAAACAAATGCCAATGCTTTTCCATTTGTTAAGGGAAACTCTCTGCAACCAACACATACAACAATTGATGAGTAGTCAGTAATTAAATGTCGTAACACTCCAATTTTACCTATGTCGCGTACTTGACACTTCAAGGTAGCTACTACCTCCGGGTCATATTATATGCTTGTAATTTTTTATATCTCACAATTAATACTCCAAAGTTGTATATAATACGATCCGAAGGTAGTATAAATAATTACTTGTGGTAGTCATTTTAAAGATGACTAGCTATTGTAGAATTTTCACTCGATGAAAAGGTGATATATAATTATTTACCTGTTTCGGTATGCAAAAGAAGTATACCACATTTGCATGGTGGTATCAAAGACTTTATCATTGAAAGGTAAAAACTTGCGCTTCCCTTGAGTTGTTCCAGAGCTATATATGAAAATAAACCAACCAAACATTATACAAAGTTACAAACCACAAACCAACAATAAATTAAATGATATCCTTTCAATTATAATTTTTTTTTTCAAGTCCATCAAATTATAATTGGGCATTCGAGTTATTAAGCTAGAACAGATCCTGGTCATGACATAAATAAGTCACTTTAAATATACTTGTACAAAGTACTCCTCCGTCCCATAATATCTAACAATATTGCACACATATCAATGCACTAATTCAACTTTATTTTTATACAATTAAATGTAAATGAAAAATATTTTAAACAATTATATTATGAAACTTTATATTAATATCTATCTAATAACATATTTTATAATAAAATATATTTTTATTATGTTAGTAAAAAATTATAGTCAAAACTAATAGATGAATAGCGAAAAGAGAGTCCAATGTCTCAGATATTCTAAGACGGAGGGAGTAACATAAAGAAAAATGAAAAATTAAGTGTACCTCAAAGAAAAGGATGGGATAGGTTTGCCAGTAATAATAGGAGAAGAATCTCCATTCATAATTTTTTGAATATAAGGTTCTATAACCTCATGAGTTATAAGAGGAACACATTGCTTGAAACTCTCCTCATCTGTTCTTCCATTAAGGCCTACGTTTAGCAAGTACTCGGCCGAGGCGTTTTCTTCTAGTATCTTCCTTAGCGTTTCTTCCTGTACTTTTCCTGCATTCCTGCTTATTTCTTCAAACTTCTTGATCACATTCTCTGGGTCAAATTCTTCCTTTGTTTCGTCCTTCAAATATTATTCAACAATAGATAAGCAGGAAAAAAGTCGAAGGGTATTTTGAAGTAACTATATAAGTACTTTATAAAGGAGAGTTTTTTCCCGAATTTTTAGAAAGGCACGTAGCATTTAATTTTTTTCAGCCCGTCATGTAGAATAATAAATTTTAATGGTAGCCAATTAAATACGATATTATTAATTTCATTTAGAATTAAATAATTTAAATGACACGTAAGCAAAATTGACGAATGAAGTTTCTCACTTTAAATTAATTAAATATAAAATATTATCTTTTGATATCAGGAATTTTATCTAAATATATAACAAATTTTAGCACATAAATATATATATTTAAAAAAATATTTAAAAATTAAAACAAATCGTACATCGCACGGACTTCCATTTAATAATGTATTACTTTTATAAAAATAGTTACTTATTGAAAAGATCTTGCTAACAAGCGTTCAGAGCGTTAGATAATGATCTTGCTAACAAGCCCAAATAACCACCAAATATAAAATACTCCGTAACAAAAAAAAAAAAAAAAAAAAAAAAAAAAAAAAAAAATCATGTATTGTAGTAAAGCTTGTAGTTTAGTCAACTTAGGGCATGTTCTCATTGACTGAACTGAACTTATTAGAGCTGAACTAAAGTGAACTAAACCGAAATAAATATTTTATGAGAGAAGGAAATTAGGAGCTGAACTGAACTGAACTAAACTGAAAATAATTCGATGAGAACATGGCCTTAGTCAACTTATTTCCATAGTCAAAATGACATTTTTGTTTTTTTTTTAAAAAAAAAAGAATATGACTTTAAAATAAAAAAATAAAGAATATGACTTTAAAAAAAAAAAAAAAAAAAAAAAAAAAAAAAAAAAAAAAAACCAACAATAACAACAATAACAACAACAACAACAAATGTGAGGTCCATATTTAATGAAATGTTGTTGACTTTTTTTTTTCGGCCCAATGGTTTCTAGTCACCACTCACCAGTGATAGACCCATTTCCATTTCCTGTTGTGTGATGTTTGAATCAAATTATACTCATTTCCTGTTGTGTGCATATTTGAATGTATAGATTGAGAAGGATTTCATACGTAAATTTCTCTATGACTTAATGATGTATATTAAAATAAATATTCAACCTTTGAATTGAGAATTTTAGATATATAGACTTCACACAATTGGAACAAAAGATCATCGTTATATTCTTGAATTCTAATAAACATGTGAGGATATGCATGGTTAAAACAATGTAAATACTTATTTTGAATGAGTAAGAAAAAAAATCGTATGATTAGTGTTTGGTGGGACAAAGGGATTACCTTATAAGCAAAATTGTTTTGATTGTTTGACATGATTAAATCATAAAGCAGTTATTGCCTCCAAAGATTAAACATAATGGTTTTCCGAATTGTGCATATATCTTACAAAATGCTCGAACTAGTAGAGGATTTTTAAGAGAGTAGAGAATAGAAGAGGAACGGTATTATGTATATTCTATACCTTATAATAACTCTTTTATAAGCATAAGAAAACGGGAAAGTTGGAAGATGAGGGGTAGAAATCGTGCAAACATTACAAACTATCAACGGAGAAAACGCGAATTGAAAAAGGGGCAGAAAGCATGCAATTTTTCGAAATGATCAATGAAAATAATGTGAATTGAAGGGGAGAAATTAATTTGACTACAGTTACATAATTGAAAAATAATGTGAATTAAAGCAAGGGTGAAACTCGTTTGGTGGTTTGAAATCTATCAATGAAATATACCCATTTAAAGGCTAATACTGAAAAATAATATGAATTGAAGCATGCTGAAACTCATTTAATGGTTAGAAAACTATCATGTGATGAAGAAAGGGGAAAACTCATTTAATGGTCCTTATACTTTTATAATAATGTGAATTGAAGTAGGATGAACCTCGTTTAATGATTAGAAAACTATCATATGAAAATTCATGTGATAAAGAGAGGGAAAAACTCATTTAATGGTCTCAATACTTTATAATAATGTGAATTGAAGTAGGATAAAACCTGTTTAATAGTTACAAGACTGTCAATGAAAATAATGTGATTTGATCAAGGGGAGGAAAAAACGTGAATTGTTTACAAAGGTAGTTCAGTAATTACAGACGTAATTCTTTTTTTTTAAAAAACATAAATTACAGACATAATTGTAAGCTCAATTTAGAATTGGGTGGATAGGATAAAAAATGCTAAAAACTTGTGCAATAATAATAGACATGATTGCAAGCCCAAAACTTGTGCAATAATTATAGACATGAATACATGATCCTCACAAACTTATGAGGCTAATGATGTGGCATGTAGAGATGCAATGTGGCAAGAAAGTGAAAGTAAATAAATAAATAAAAATAAAATGGAGGGAATTATATAAATATTTTGTTTAATTAATTTTCATAAATTTAAAATCATTTATCAGAATTTTCGTTTAGATAATAATCAAAACTAGTAAAAGAATGTTTAGTGAAGTGTAAGGCATTTGTACATGGCTTGTTGAATGACGACCTCTCTTTCTTGTCATTCTTCTCCTTATCAGTCTTATTGCCACTTTCAGTAGATGTATTGATCAAAGCGAAAATAGTTTGAAAACTTCTATCAATAACTAACTGTTCTATTTTTTTTTTTTTTTTGCGATTCAAACTCATGATTATATTACACATTAATACGAAAATAAAGATATCTTATTTTAAAATCTTTTTGTTTTAAGGACTAGTGTATAAATAAATTAAAAGTGAGTCATATCTAGAGACCAAATATAATCAATTGAATTAACATAATTATGGTTAATCTATGCTAATGTGCTATACTACTATCCATGGGTCTATCAAGACAAGTGATGAGAATTTGATCTCATGTATATCTTGAGAAGCTTTCAAACTCTAATAAGACTATTTTTTACAAGTATTCACTAAATTAATTACCAAGCAAGGCTACACTACTTGGTTAGGGAATCCTCTAACCTTGAGGCCAGGGATTTGTACTTTGGGCAAGGTCATTTATCTCTACTGTGAGGGTTGAGATTCACCAATGATCATATTTTATATAATATATATGGCTCTTTAAAGAGAGTATTTGACAAGTATTTACACTCTAACAATCATATGCACCACTACAACTATTTGAAAATTTTTTTCTACCATTCTCAAATTAATTCGAATAAACTAAAAGATACTCTGTATGTTATGTTCCTCAAGAAGGACACTTAAGACAACATAGAAATTAAAAAACTTTGAATCAAGCAAATGAGAAATCATACCTCATAAACGAAATTGTCCTGATAGTCTGACATGATGCAATCAAAAAGCAAAAAGTGTGTCCAAAGATTTAAACACAATACAACGATGTTTTGAATTGCACTCTCGAAGTAAAAAGTGATCGAAACTCTAATAATTTAAGCAAGAAACATTAAGAGAAATAGAATATGAGGAATAGTTTTGTGTATTTTAATAATTTCCACACTCTAATCAACACTGTATTTATATGCATCCAAGGGATTAAATTTTAGCTGATCATTAATTATTTATTTGTGGTAAAGGATAAATTCAAATTAAAGAACATAGACCTAATTAAAACAATTGAACCCTGAGTGAAAAAAGAAGGGATGATATATATTATTAAGTTTTATAATTTGTATTCTATTGTGACCTTTACACAAGAGTATTTTTAAAGATATCTCATTCATTAAGGGGAGGTGGATGAGATTTGAACTCATGACATTATTGTCTTATACTTGTCATTTACAGAGATAATAATCCAGTTTGCTACTTTGATTAGCATAACTTACATTACCAAATTTGTTTTCAATAATTTATAATACCAAAAATCTTACTAATAATTTACATTACCAATAAAATTCCCAATAATTTTTATTACCAAAAATCTTCCTAATAATTTACATTACCAATAAAATTCTCAATAATTTTTATTACCAAAAATCTTCCCAATAATTTACATCACCAATAAAATTACCAATAATATAAATTCTTAAATAGACTTGGTTCACACTAATTTATTGTGAACCATTAACATTAGAGACAATATAATTGTTTTATTAATAAAAAAAAAAGTCACTATATTATAATAAAGGTTATTATATTGAAATAAAAGTTAGTGTGACATTATAAAAGCAAATAATAAAGATCACTATGTTAAAATTAAGTCACTATTCGACATAATGTCGTACTTTAAATTCATAATAACATTAAAGGTCCACTCAAAATTTTAAAAAAGGTTACTATGTTAAAAATAAGGTTATTATGTTAAAAATAAGGGTTACTATATTGAATATTATGTCAGTTACGTGTGAATAAACCTTAGGTTCACAATAATATTATTGTGAACCAGGTTCACACAAGATTTTCTGTCCCAATAATTTATATTAACAAATTAAAAAGAGTCCACTTTGATAGAGAGTTGACCTCATCACTTGACCTACATTAAATGTCATTAAAGATCTTCCAATTGAATCTAGCCAAAAAGGAAATATATACACCTATTATCCATGTATCAATACTCCATACAAATTTACAAATGATGAAAACAAAAATCAATTAGTGAATATTTTAATTAGTTGGTAAAATATTGAGGGGTCGTTTGGTTTGCACAAGGTAAACGGAATAGATAGAATAAAGGGAAAGAAAGGGAATGGAATGAAAAACCATTCCAAGTACAATGTTGTTTGTTTTACAAAACACGGAAGGAACCAAACCACCACACCACCACCATAGAACCACCTATTTTCTTCACTATGAAACCTTTTCCACCTATTTTCTTCACTCGCCAGCCCTTGCCGCACATCCCCCACTCTCTCTCCCCGGAAAACGCTCCCCCTCCCCTGAAAACATTCACCCACCTGCGAAAAACTCTAGAAACCCCTTCCCCTCCTTCTAAAATCGCCAGCCGAGAAAATTTAAAATCGATAAAATTTGGTTTTTATTTTTTTACCCTGAGAAAAAACTCTTGAGAATTAATGTAAGCAAATCAATAACTTAATATGAAAAGCGAAACCAGTGATGACACTTGTATACATTTTACATTAAGGTTTTTTTTTTAATCGACGTTAATTTATTTATTTATTTATTTTTATTATGAAAATGAGCATAAATAAATTGTATATTAGGATACTATAATTTGTTTTTTTTAGTAGATGGTTAAAATTAATATTGTATTTCCCTATAAATTAAGTAAAATCCGTACATTGCACGGGAGTACAGGACATTAACCAGTTTTAAATAAAAGTAACAGAAATCATGCAATAATTAAAATGGGGCTATGATGAAAGATAAACAACAAAAGTTTCGTCCTGTGATTGAGAAAAAACATTAAGCAAAGTTTGCTAGAAACATACATTTATTATGGATGATGAAACACATAACATCACTCTTAACTTACTAATAAGCAGTGCTAAAGTAACTTTTAGCAACATTATCACACACAATTTCAAAGATGGGCATATTGTTAGACCCAACATATCTTGGTGTCTTAAACTGGTTAGGAGTATTTCCCATGTTCAAGCAATGCAACAGTATCTTATTGAACGTTCCCTTCCTCACAATCCGAAGCTCAAGTGGTCCGATCATTCCTGCCTTACGCGAGCTCACATACCCCATATCAACAAATGATTGGTCCAAACAGTTGCAACATTCCTTGACAACATTTTCATCAGGTTCACCACTTAGCTCCCAGAATATCACATAGTGACCTACTTCTTTGGTTAAGTCGACGTGGCTGGTGAAATCGATTAGGTCTACCTTTTCTGCTACCAACAACTTGCTTGCTGCCTCTACGGCCACCTGTAGATCGTTCTCAGTGTTCTTGTCGATGTTGATGCAGAGCATGAGGTTCTGACGACATACATACTTCAGCTCCGGAGTTGAGTTATGGAAGCCTGCTACCTTGACAGTATCTCCTAGTCTGTAACGGTACAAACCTGAAATAATAACAAGGAACGAAATTGATGTTGTCTACACTACAAGAAATTGATTTTGACTAGACAAAACTTTAAAATATACGGAGTAATTATTAAATCAATTACAAAGATTAAACATACCTGCAAAGTTGGTGAGGATGATTTCATATTCTTCACCAAGTTTAACATCAGCAAGTCCAACAGGTTTTGGTTCAGCACCTTCATTCAAAGGAATAAACTCGTAGTACCCAATGTTCGGAATAACAGCAAAGGTGACCTCTTCAGGAGGTGATCTTGGGTTGATATTCGCCCCAATCCATCCTTCAGAAGCCGCGTAATCAGCACAAACCAAAGGTACTCCTCCAGCATACCGCCTTAATTGTTTAATGTAAGGCTCCATAGCGCCAGTCATTATCCCATAAACATACTTAATATTCGGGAAAAGCTCTGGTATAAGGCCATACCAATTGGTTAAACCCGAGCATTTTCTGGTGATCATGTCAGCCAAGTCGGGGTTAGGCTTAAGCAGTTTGGACATAGCAGCACGAGTATTTGGGTCAGTCACTCTGTCATTCAAGGTTCCAAATCGGATATCAGAGCAAAGATCTTCCCAAACTTGTTCGAATGTTTCAAAAGCTTGAACAATGCTATGAGCAAATGTTGAGTAAATGCTTTCGATTTCGTTGTAGCTCAATAAGCCACACAGAAGATGACAGTATAATGATTGATTGAAAACAGATCCGCAAATGACTTCATCAGGGCTGCAACTTTGTGAACGAATTTTCTTCAGTAAATCTTTATATCCGCGGTGGCGGCATACATTTGTTGCAGCAGGAACGCCTCCTTCAGTTAAGAAGGGTTTGCTACTGTAAAGGAGCATCAGTGCTTTTCCATTTTTTATAGGAAACTCTCTGCAACCAAACAAAGTGTACAACAATTTAGTCTCTAAGACTAACTAATATGTAACACTCCAATTTTATTCATTTTGCTTTAGTATTTCTTGTTTCGACTTTAGGATAGACTTGGTTATTGGACAGGGTAGGCCAGTGGATATAGGAATTGGGTCAAAATTAAAAGAGTTTTTTTATTGGACAAGATTTCCTTATAAATACATTAGGCTCGAAATGTTAGCCTAATATAAAAGAAAATTAAAATAAGTAACATCAAAAAATATGGTTCAGTTCAGTTCAGTAAATTTCAGTCCAAAATAACGGGACCTTACCTGTTCCGATAAGCAAAAGTAGTAAGAAAGACTTGGGTAGTATTATCAAAGAGTTGATCATTAAAGGGTATAAACTTGCGTTTCCCCTGAGTCGTTCCAGAGCTATGAAAATAAACCAACAAAACTTCATAAAATCCTCTCAAGAATTACTTGGATATCAACCTTAACAAAGATGCATAAAAAGAATATTCAAAGGAACAAAATTAATTACCTGACAGAAAAGGAAGTAAAAGGTTTTCCAGTAAGAATAGGAGTTGTTTCACCTTTGATGATCCTTTGAATATAAGGTTCCAAATCCTTGTGAGTTACAACAGGAACACATTGCTTAAAACTCTCTGAGTCTGTTCTTCCATTTAGGCCTACTTCTAGCAAGTACTCGGCCGAGGCGTTTTCTTCTAGAATCTTCCTTAGTGTTTCCGCTTGTATTTTCCCTGCATTCCTGCTTAATTCTTCAAACTCCTTAATCATTTTCTCTGGATCAAATTCTTCATTTCCTGCATTCTTGTTTAATTCTTCATTTTCTTTCAATATTTCCACACTACCTTCCTACATTATATTAAAAGCAAGTCAAATAAGTCATTCTAAGCTAGTTTCAGTCATCAAGTTAACTGTTCTAAACAAAAAGTGAGTAATTTCTAAAACAAGGTACAAAGAAACAATACAGTAGAAAACAATATAAAGAAGTCCCTCCGTTTTTAAATACTTGCTCTATTTTTTCATGCGCGGGGTTTTAGGAGAAATTGGATAAAGTAATAAAATATGGAGGTAATAAGGTAGTTGAGAAAATAAAAATTGTAAAAAGCAAAAATAGTAGAAGAATGGGAGGAGAGAGAGTATTATGTTGGGTTCACTAAGCGTGAGAAATGAATTAAATATTGTAAAAGCTTTCCATAAAAGGAAATAGAGCAAGTATTTAAAAACGACCGGAAAAGGAAAGTGGAGCAAGTATTTAAAAACGGAGGGAGTAGTATTTAGCTGGCTCATTATGGAGAGTGATAAATTATGTAGACGGGGGTTTTATCTTAGGTACCACTTTCAAGACTTTTTTACTAGTCAATAATTCCAAATCCAACACTGTATTTAAGTATTTTGGGTAATGATTACAAATATATATATATATATATATATATATATATATATATATATATATATATATATATATTTTTTGCTTTTTTTTTTTGAAAAGATTGTAGTTTAGTCAATTTATTTACCTATTCAGTATGACATTTTCATTATAAAAAAAATCAACAAATATAAGGTTCACAATAATGAAATGTTGTTGACTTAATTACATGTTTGCCACTTAATATTCAATTTTAGTCTATCATGTTGATAAATTGGATGTTTGCCACTTAATATTGTTTTTTTTTTTTTTTTTTTTTGGTGAAAAAAGAGGGCAAGCCCAAACGAACAAAACTACCACTTAATATTGTAGTTTTTAAGATTCAATCTTAATTACATGTTTGCCACTTAATATTCTATTTTTTAAGATTCAATCTTACAAAAATAGATATCGGAGAATTTATTTACAAAAGCAAAAATCAATAAATGGAATCTTCATTCTTGTATGGTTTGGACAATGTAAAACCTTGTTTTGAATGAGCAAAATTGACTTGTTTGTTATGAGTCTTAGCTTGATGGAACGAAGTAAGTACCTTATAACCAAAATTGACTTGATTGTTTGACATCATTGAATTATAAAAGCAGCTATTGCCTCCAAAGATTTAGCAAATGAGTTACCAAAATGTGCACTTATGTAAAAGAGAATGAGCTAGTAGAGAATTTAGAGAATAGAAGAGGAACAATTTTGTGTATTTTTCGTACTCTAAAGTCTAAACCACACTCATAATTCATTTATAAGCATAGGAAAACGGGGAAAGTAAGTGATGGGAGGTAGAAAATTATGCAATCATTATAAACTATCAATGAAAAAAGGTGAATTGAAAAGGGGGTAAAGAAAAGCATGCAATCTTTAGAAAACTATCAAGGAACATAATGTGAATTGAAGATGAGATTCATTTGATGGTTACAAAATTGATAAATAATTTTAAATCAAGGGTGAAACTCGTTTATTTTAATGCTGGTTCGAAGCTATCAATGGAAAATACTCGTAATATATATGAAGTAGGGGAGGGGAGATTCTCATTTAATGGACGCAATACTGAAAAATAATGTGATTTGAATTATGTGTGGAACTTGTTTAATGTTTAGAAAATTATCATGTGAAAAATCATGTGATGAAGATAGGGAAAACTCATTTAGTGGCTACAATGCTGAAAAATTATGTGAATTAAAGCAGGGGTGAAACTCGTGTGAAGGTCAAACTTAAGAAAAATCATGTAATGAAACTAGAGGGGGGAAAACACTTTCTGTGGTCCCCAAACTTTATAATAATGTAATTTGAAGCAGGGTGAAACTCGTTTAATCGTGAAAAAAACTATCATATGAAAAATCATGTGCTGAAAAGTGAGAAAACTCTTTTAATGGTCAAAAAACTTGATTATAATGTTTGTTGCAAAATAATAATAATAATAATAATAATAATAATAATAATAATAATAATAATAATAATAATAATAATAATAATAATAATAATAATAATAATAATAATAATAATAATAATAATAATAATAATAATAATAATAAAATAAAATATTATTATGTGAAATGAAGCAGGGAAAACTCGTATAATGGCTACAAAACTATCAATGAAAAAATATGTGATTTGATGAAAAAAAAAACTATCAATGAAAAAATATGTGATTTGATGAAAAAAAAAACTATCAATGAAAAAATATGTGATTTGATGAAGATAGAGAAAAAAAATGTGAGTTTTTTTTTTCGTGTTCCACCCGGTTTACCCTTTGGGCTAATCCGAATTCGGAAATCAGTTCTACGTAATTAGGTTTCATTCCCCTCCCAATTGTTGTTACGGAAGATAAAATAAATGTGAGTCTTTTACTAGTTCAATAATTGCAGACATCATTTTAAGCCCAAACTAAAATTGGATTAACAGGACAAAAAATGTTAAGAGGTTGTGCAATAATTACAGACTTGATTGCAAGCCCAAAACATGTGCAATAACTCAATAAGACATGCTTGCAAGCCCAAAACATGTGCAATAATTATAAACTAGTATAAGTGAGAATTTGATCTCATGTCATGAAAAGCATTCAAACTTTAAGACTTTTTTTAGTTGGTTAGGGAATCCAAAAAGTCAAAAACATTGGGGTCATGCGATTGTACTAGGACAAGGATCATTGATCCCAATTGTGAGGGTTGAAATTCAATATATATATATATTTTTTTTAATATATGCTCTTTAAGGAGAGTATTTGACAAGCATTTACACTCTAATAATCTTATGCACCATTGCAAAATATACGAGGTACAATTAGGACTATTAAAAAATTATTTTGAATCAATCAAATAAAATATCAAATTTAATATTAGTGAAATAAAGGGAGTACCTTGCAAGCAAAATTGTCCTGATAGTCTGACATAGTACAATAAAAATGACACTGATACTTAAAATTGCGCACTCTAAACAAAAAGCGACTGAAGCTCAAGCAATTAAGAAATATTAAGAGAGGAGAGAAAATAGGAGGAATACTTTTGTGTATGTTCCACACTCTAATTAATCATTTATTTATAAGCATGTTAGGGATGGATTAATTTTTACCAAAAATCTTCACAATAATTTACATTACCAAAAACTTCCCAATAATTTACAATACCAAAGATAGTTCACTTCAAGATAGAGTCCACCTCATCATCACTCTACCTACATTAAATGTCATTAAAATTATTTACATTGCCAAAAAAAAATCATCCAATTGAATTTAGCCAAAAAGGAATGAATAATATATACTCCCTTCGTCCCTTATTTAGATTTCTACTCTTAATTTAATTGAAGTAGGAATCTAATTAAGGGACTGAGGGTCTAAAGGAGTACTATTATTATCCATGTATCAAATACGGAGTAATATTTTTGTTTCATAATAAACATAATTTTGACCATTAAAATAGTTTCGATCTGAAAAAATAGGGCTAAAAGGAAAACATGGAAGACCAAATAATAAAACTTAGCTTCCATTCTATCATTGTGAAAAAACATTATAATAAACAACATTTACTAAAAACATACACTGATGAATGATGATGATACACATTACTCTAATTTAACTTACTAATATGCAGTACTAAAATAACTTTCAACAACATTATTACACAGAATTTGTAAGAGTGGCTTATTGTTAGACCCAACACATCTTGGTGTCTTAAATTGGTTAAGAGTATTCCCCATGCTCAAGCAATGCAACAGTATCTTATAGAAGGTTTCCTTCTTCACAATCCGAAGCTCAAGTGGTCCAATCATTCCAACCTTGCGCGAACTCACATACCCTGCATCAGCAAATGATCGGTCCAAACAGTTGCAACACTCCTTCAACACATTTTCATCAGGCTCACCACTTAGCTCCCAGAATATCACATAGTGACCAACTTCTTTGGTTACATCTACATGGCTGGTAAAGTCAATCAAATCTATCTTTTCGGCTATCAGTAACTTGCTTGCTTCTTCCACCGCGAGTTGTAGGTCTTTCTCCGTGTTCTTGTCAATGTTGATGCTTAGCATAAGGTTCTGACGGCATACGAATTTCAGCTCAGGAGTTGAGTTGTGGAACCCCATTACCTTGACAGCATCTCCTAGCCTGTAACGATATAAGCCTGCAAGTATAATAGGGACATTCAGCATTTTTTTAAGTATGTTATCATTGTTATGAACTAATATCAACAATTTAGCTAGGAAGTTGAAGTTGATGTTGATTTGAAATTGACAGGAAAACAAACTTAGATTATTCATCAACCAATAAATAAATCAGAAGCTTGGATCATGAATTGAAAGAACAAAAAAAATAAATAAAGAAAAGCAGAGCAAAATAGTCAGAAATCACAGCTGGATAAGTATATTTTAGAAAAGGTTTAAGGAATATTTTACTTGTTTCAAAGCATCTTTCCAAGAATCATATACTAATAATACTTTGCTTTCATAAATTATTTTGATCAACTTGTAGAAGCTTTTGATGGGATATACATTATTATGTTAGGCTTCTTTGGGATAATAAAGTCTCCACTAAAGATATGGCTGCACTCTTAACTGTTACTATCCTCTGCTGTAATGTGCAAGGCACTATGCTACACAAATCTTCGATCCCATTTTTTGTGTACCATCTTTGTGTCAATCCGCAATCTAGTTTATTGGTTGATAATAATCAAATCATAGTCCTATGACCTACCAATCTACCAATTTTTAATTAAAATTCACATATACGTTAAAACGGACAAATTAAAATAAGTGACGTATATATGGTACACAAAAAGTAAAACAAAAGAATTTATAATGTGACGACAAGGGAAGAATGGAGCCCAGCCGACCATGGTGGCCCCATCTTCCCCTGACTGCACCACACAGAACACAACTAAGCAGGGGATCCTGAATAAGGATAGGAGGCTAATCAAAACTAGCAGGAAAAATTTAGGTAAAGTGAATTCAGACTATGATTCCACCAGTAGGCAACAACAACATGCTATTGGACAAAGACATCATCAGACTATGATATTCCCACATAAAGATGATTAAATTTGACAAATATACTATGGTCCATGAATATCAACTAGATCTAGAACCTAGATTAGATGTATAATATAAGGTTTTTATTATCTTTTGGAGTGACTAGTCCAATATATTCTCTAACCAAACGTAAGTGTCCAAGTGTATGTACTGTGTTTGAACATTACAAATGACTTTGATCTTTATAGTGGAATATGATTAGTGAGCATAATTACATAAACCCTTTTTCTACAGGCTGTTTGTTATTAGCCTATTATCTTCAAAACCAAAAAATAGCTAAATTCTAAATTTTGAGGGAATACAACAACAGAAATTGGTCCCAGGGTAACCAAATAACACGACAAGTCTATTTGTATAACTAGTTAGACAACTACTCGTAATGTTTAATGGCCATAATGGGGGATGACACGTAGTCACGTACGGTCTTTCATAAGTAACTAGTCGGATTTGAATAAAACATGTAGCATTAATATCGATTTGTAGACCATAATAAAAATAATTACAAGGATTATCATACCTGCAAAGTTGGTGAGGATGATTTCATATTCTTCGCCAAGTTTAACCTCAGTTAGTCCAACAGGCTTTGGTTCAGCACCACCATTCCTAGTCTCGTTCAAAGGAATGAACTCGAAGTACCCTATGTTCGGAAGAACAGCAAAGGTGGCCTCTTCAGGAGGTGATCTTGGGTTGACATTTGCTGCAATCCAGCCTTCTGAAGCCCCATAATCAGCACAAACCAAAGGCAACCACCCAGCATACCGCCTTAATTGTTTAATGTAAGGCTCCATAGAGCCTGTCATTATCCCATAAACATACTTAGCATTCGGGAAAAGCTCTGGTATAAGGCCATACCATTTGCTTAAACCCGAGCATTTTTCAATTATCAGGTCAGCCAACTCAGGGTTAGGCTTAAGCAGTTTGGACATAGCAGCACGAGTAATTGGGTCAGTTACTCTGTCATCCAAACTTCCAAATCGAATATCAAAGCAAAGATTCTCCCAAACTTGTTCAAATGTTTGAAATGCTTGAACAAGGCTATGAGCAAATGTAGATGAAATGATTTGAACATCGTTGTAGTTCAGTAAGCCACACAGGAGATGACAGTATAATGATTCATGAAAATCAGACCCGAAAATCACTTCATCAGGGCTGCAGCTTTGGGATTGAATACCCTTCATTAACTCTCTATATTTCGGGTGGCGAAAAACATTCGTTGTTGCAGTCCCAGCAGGAACGCCTCCTTCAGTAATGAACTGTCTGCTACTGTAAAGGAAAACCAACGCTTTTCCATTTTTTATAGGAAATTCTCTGCCAACAAAACAAAAGTGTACAACATTTGAGTCATCAATTATGTAAACCAATCCAATTATTCTCTAAACTGTTACATTGATCCTTAATAATACTCGTGTCGGGCACTTGACACTCCGAAGTAGGTATGGATAATCGACACTCCATAAAAAAGTAAAGATTCTAAAAGAAATTAAATATCAAATCTAAAAAGGGAGCAGATATTTGACATAATCAAGCAAATAATACTCTAATCTCTAACTACTTTCTAAATTGCAACTCTATAGATAGGAAAAAATAAATATCTACCTGTTTCGGAACGCAAAAGAAGTATGATAGATTTGCATAGTATTATCAAAGAGCTGATCATTAAATGGTACAAATTTTCGTTTTCCTTGAGTCGTCCCAGAGCTGCAATAAATCAATCAACCATATGAATGAATGAGCTGACTATATTGCCTAGAAAAGATCCGACCTTAACATCAATGACTGACTCAATAGACTTAAAATATAAAACGACTAAAGAATCATATGAATGAGCTGAGTATAGTACCTACAAAGGATCCCGACCCTAACAACAATGACTCGAAACACTTAAAATAAAATTTTTAAAAAAAATAAAAACAACTAGACAATGATATGAATAAGGTGAGTATAGTAAAGTACCTCAAAGAAAGAGTTGGAATAGGTTTTCCAGTAAGAATAGGAGAAGAATCTCCATCCATAATTCTTTGAATATAAGGTTCTAAATCCTTGTGAATTACAATAGGAACACATTGCTTAAAACTCTCTGAGTCTGTTCTTCCATCAAGGCCTACTTGTTGCAAGTACTCGGCCGCCGCGTTTTCTTCTAGAATCTTCCTCAGTGTTTCCTCCTGTACTTTTCCTGCATTCTTGCTTAGTTCTTCAAACTCATTTATCACTTTCTCAAACTCAAATTCTTCAATTTTTTCCAACATTTTTACAACAACCTTAACTTCCTGCACAAAATTAGTTACCAATTTACATTAGTATTATTATCAATATTATTTATCTTTCTCTAATAATAATTATAATTTGTAATAACAGAATAAAAGTTGGAGGGTTAAAAAGTGAATGAAGTCTTTCAAAGTATAGTCAACAAGTCAGCTGATGTTCATTGATTAAAAGTGAGTACTTAATTTTTCTAGAAAAATTCAGATTGATTTGATTAAAGGGAATATGATTTATTATGTTTTTGGGTATTAATTACAAAAGATTTGGATGTTGCCCAAAATAAAATAAAAGGTGAAAAGATCAAAATCTAGAAAAGTTAAACAGCTCAAAATAGTATATTCTCAGGGGAATTTATTCACAAAGGTATAAATTTATAGAAATAAATGAAATTTGTTTTCAGAAATCCAAAACTAATCATACGAATCTTCCTCAGAGTTTGGACCTGTAAGTTTCCTGAATCAGAAATCATTTTAATCCCAATAATTAAAACATATAAGAATTAAAGTCAACAAAAGTAGTAATTAGTACTATGAATTTTAACAGAGAAAAACAAAAACATAAATAAATTACCTGAAAAATTAGCTGATAAACAGGGGAAGAAGTAGAAGAAGAAGAAGAGAAGAAGAAATGGAGATATAATACTGTTTGGAAGCACAAAGAGTCAAAAAGAAATAAAAAGGAAATTTAAAAAAAGAACTTTTTTATTTTTTATTTTTTTATATGTTTGTTTCAATCACCATCTTTATCTCTCTAAAAATATTTGGTTGAAGAGAGAGAAAATGGAAGAAAAGAAGGGATCAAATACTGGTGAAGAAGGAAGATTCCTGGGTTTTGAGTTGGTTTGAGAAGTTCAATTTATAGTATTGGAGTAATACTCTTACTTGTACTCCGTATTACTACGTATTTTTTATTTTTAATGCATCTTGTTTCTCAACCATTCACCACCGTCCACCTTGCACACGTATTTCCTACCTTGTACAATACGAGTATTTCTTAAGCAATACTACTTTGTATTTAATTTCATTTGAAAAATGCTAGAGGTCGCGAATAGACTTAAAAAAATAATAATAATAATAAAAAAGTCTGGTTATGAAATAGAAGATGATTATGATATACTTGTATATATTTAATTTATTTATAACATTGGAATTAAACATGTGAATTTATTTATCTTATTGGAGATTATGATAATGAAATTGTACACCATTTCAAAATATTTGAAAAATCTTGTCTTCATTTCCTAATCACTAATAAAGAAACCAGTTTTCAAGGAGCTAATTTTTACATGAATTAACAAGATGTTCAATCTATCTAATCTGATGGAAAAGATAACTAGTGATTATAAATTATTATACGGAGTAATATAGAAATTAAAAATATTAATACTACCTCTGTTTCGTATTAGTTGCAACTTTGGAATATTTTATATCTCACAAATAATACCCCAAAGTTGCAACTAATAAGAAACGGAGGTAGTATAATATATGGGGAATTATGATAAGGAAATTGTATATACCTTTTTAAATATACATGAAAAAAGTTGTCTTCATTTCTAAGTCACTAATAAAGGAACGGGTTTTCTAGTAGCTATTTTAAATTTTACTTGTATTAAGATTAAGTTACGGTCAATTCGTCTAATCTAATGGGATAAAAATATACTATTAATTATTGTTGGTAAAGAATATTAAACACGTGACACTTAATATGAAAAATAAGAATTTAGCCGTCATGACATCAATATTACAGAGTACTATATATATATTTTACCGCAAATCAAGATATATCTAGTTTCGTTCTTTAATTTGGCCCTTTGTCATGCTTGTGTGCAATAAAAAGTGGGTTGTTTAGTCTCCAATAATCCATGTATCGGATCAACTAGCTAGTATACCACCATTTGTGACAATTATATATATATTGGTAATATAACGTCCAATAATGATCATTATATTATATATAGTTTTAGCCGTAATTAAATTACATATATAATTTCATTGACCCTACTCTTGTAAACTCATTATACGGGGAGTATATTATATACATATATATGATCACTTTAATTTCCATTATATAATCATTCTTCAATACAATATGCATTTCGACATATAAGTAAACTAATAAGTACGTGTAGACCACACCATCATTTCTATGTTTGGTAGCATCTTGATGAAAGAAATCACTATAAAGGTAAACTTAATATGAATTGTTGAATGGACATAGGCTGAATTATTTCTTGTAATGATGTGATTTATTTGAATGAGCGTTGCATAATAATCAAAATTATCTTCATTGTTGTAAAAATTCACACTTTCACATAATTAATATAATGCAATTATATAAAAAGGGATAATCAATTGCCCTCAAAGGTTAATTGTGACGGCATTCCAAATCACTTAGAATGAAGAGGCTGGATGAACTTAGGGTCTGTTCTCATTGACTGAACTCAGCTGAACTGAACTGAACTGAACTAAGCTGAACTGGACCGAACTGAACTGAACTGAAATGAATATTTTATTAGAGAAGGAAATTAGGAGCTGAGCTGAACTGAACTGAACTGAGCTGAACTGAACTGAGCTGAACTGAACTGAACTGAATTTCAACGTAAGAGAACAGGCCCTATTCATGCATATTTTAACTGAAAATTCTATAGATTACTATACTCGTACCCAAAATATGTGAATAGTACTTGTGATTGCATAATAGTTTTATTAGAATATAAACTATTAATTGTGCTTCGGCCCAAAATACTCCATATAATTACTAACCAAAATATGTTCTACTAATTCCAAACAATATAAGGTCAAAAAAATTCAAAAGATATTACGTTTTTTTTTCCCCCAAACATTTCATACAATGATTAGTTTATGTTAAAATAAAATTAGACAGGCATATTTTTCATTCTTGTTACGAAGCATGCATGCATGTTGATGTTGGTGCTCAAAAAAGACAAAGTTGAAGTTAAATTAAAAGGGTTGCATATTGACCGGTCACTTATGTCATGCAGTGAATTGAATTTGGGTAAAAGAGTGTGGCCGTGTGGGCACAAGGCTGAAGGCATGTTGTGCATCTCCAACAAAATTTTACATTAAATAGTTAAAAAAAAAAATATGTTTGGCCAATGATATTACTTCCAGCTTCCACGCAAATCAAATCTCAAATTTAATTAGGTTTTCTGATTTATTTTTTTATTTTTTTTAAAAAAGAAAAATCTATGGAAACTACTTAGGAACTAATAGATCCCCCTTATTTAATTTCGTCTTCAACGTTTAATAAGGATATGTAAAAACATATTGTGGGCTTAGCACAAATTTATGTTGAATGGATTTACGTGTGCTTACATTGAAATTTAAGAACATAAGTGACTAAAAAAACAATGATGCAGACAAAGTTTAGTTATTTAATTTAGTACTACATCCATTAAGAAATTTGTTATTGCGTATGAATTATGATTTTTTTTTTTTTCTAAATTTTGTATTAATGCATGCTAAATGTCAATAATAAGTATTGTATCTAATCTTGATAATATATAATCACACGCTAAACATTAACCAAATAAACTTGTTGACATTTAAGATATTTCTCTGAATCATCATATCATCATAATCTACGGTAGCAAATAATGCCTGAAAATTAAACAATTGATAGCGTTTATTTTGGCTGCATTATATTTATTCCAATTTCACATTCATCGATTTTCCATCGTTAAATAAAACTAAGTTGCTGTCCACGTCGATTGACTGCGGTATTGATGGACCCAGCCAGCTCAAGTTTTTGTAAGGATGATATTCAGTACAAGTAAATTATTTGTCTCAATGCTACAAAAAACTGGTCATTATTGTTTAATTTGTGACTCAATAATGTATTAATGTTACAGTAATGTATGACTATTCGAGTACTGGTACTTTTCTAAATAAATTAAATATAATTTTGAAAGTATTTACTATAATATCAGTCATAATATTATTAGTGATATAAACGGGGTATTCGGATTCAAATCGATTGGGTACCACCTTATTAGACTATAATCAACTAAATTAGTTCACATATACATAAATTATTTAATCAAAACATACATTGATTATATGCTCTAATCATCTAATGGTAGGAAGCAATACACCTACTTATTATGAGTACCTTTTAATGATAATCACAACATACACTATCCTGATAATTTGGTCATATTTTTAGAGTTAGATTAAGGGTCTGTTCTCTTACGTTGAAATTCAGTTCCAGTTCAGTTCAGTTCAGCTCAGTTCAGTTCAGTTCAGTTCAGCTCCTAATTTCCTTCTCTTATAAAATATTCATTTCAATTCAGTTCAGTTTAGTTCAGCTCCTAATTTCCTTCTCTTATAAAATATTCATTTCAATTCAGTTCAGCTCAATTCAGTTCAGTCAATGAGAACAGGCCCTAGGCCACAGATTAAGAATTTTCATACTCCTTATAATCTTATAATACATGATTACCTGATGATATACTACTATACGTGATACTTTTAAGATATTGGCAGGGTTTTTGGTTAAGAGAATAATAGAAAGAGTATGCTCTAAAGTTCTTTAAAAATTAAAGAATGGTGGACTTTTTTATTTTTTCTTTTTTGAATAAATAGAATGGTGGACTTGTTAATACATCAATAAATACATAGTATATTACGTTTACGTTAATATCGCTGCTGCATGCGTAACTGCCTAAGTTTAATGAAAGACCCCATAAAATATTGAGTCATTAAATACTTGTATGAAATATGCTGATCATATGAAACAAGTTACTTAATTGTAGCTTATGTCTCAACCATTGACATTTGAAACATTTTTTGTGGCTTAGCACATGACGTACAATAGGGAGCACATATTTAATATCCTACTCCCTCCTTACTCCTTAGGCTTCATCTTCAAAAATTTGTCTTTTCCATAATACAAAGTCAGTCTATCTCCACGAGTCAGTGTTTGAGAGTAAAAGAGAAAGTAAAGAAATCCCCGGCCCTACTTTCAAGCAAATTAGTTAGTAGGGGTTGAAGCTCAAAAGGTAAGTATTTTAAAAGGAAAATTTGTCTATTACTACCGCAAGTTAATACTACTTTGTAAATTACTACCGCAAATTTAAAAAGTTGTGAATTACTACCGCAAAAAATTTTAAGATGTTGCGATTACTACCAAACTCCCATTAAACCCAACTACGACGTCATTATATTGGAGTACATGTGTACAATATGTACTTTATTGTACATCACCAGTTTGGGGTAATTTTTAACTAGTTTTAAAAAAAATATATAAACCTACTTTAGGACTTTAGGTAACCATAGCTTGATACTTTCTCCATTCCTTTTTTCTTCTTTCCATCTAAAATCATTTATGAGACAAAAAAGTTTAAAATAGGATATATATAATTTTTTTTTTTTTTTTTTTTAAAAAAATAAGAGAATTGGACGAAGAGTATTTTTTATTGTAAATTAAGAGGTGATTTTTAAGGAAAAATTAAGTATTTATAGAGTAACCCCTCAAAAAAAAAAAAAAAAAAAAGTATTCAAAGAGTAGTATGGTTATATCTTGAAGTGATATTGTTAGGTAACTTTTCTTTTCTTTTTTTTTTTTTTTAATTAACATATTTTATTTATAAAAATTTGTAATTTTTATATCCATATAACTTATATTCTAGGATAAATTTACATTCCATGAAAAATATACCCATCTAATTTTATAGTTTGTCCCTAGTATTTCATCGAAACAACTCACATCATTCAACTTACACAACCCATGTGATGTTGGTTAATTTGCTAACAATCTCAAATTCTCAATCTCAATATTTCTTCCTTTCTCGTATGAAGTGGGGTTTGTCATTCACTATCTTTCTCACTCAAATTATTGTTACTTCGTCTTTTCAACTACAGAGTAATATTTCTTACGAACTTAAAAAACCTATATCATTCTTAATCTATTTTTAAACATGTGTGTTCAAACGTAGAAGACAATAATTTAAATTAATAATAGGGTGAATATTAATTACGTTAATAGAAAATTGACACAAAATAAGATTCATAAATATCGATTCAGATATTGGCCTATTAGGTAAACGTAGAGTTGTCCTAAATGAGCAAGTGTACAAAAGAAGACGTGCTCAAAGATAAAATGGTCAAAAAGGTAGGATAGCTTTTTCCTAATAAGCTGATTAATTAGTCACAAAAACACTAACTAAAGGTAGTAATTAGCTTGGAAGTTTAAAGAAGTACAATTCTATCAATTAAGCTATCTAAATAAAATTGACAGATTTCCATCATAACTTGCAACTAATCTATTACATCAAACCACTATTTTTATATTTTTGGGGGCTAACTTTAACTTCCACTTTCTTATAATAATAATTAAAATAAAGATTAAAATTAAAATTAAAATATGACAGCAAGCATTAAGATAAATATTATCCCATTATGACACTTTAGGCCTTAATGTAATGTCCCCCACATTACCGTGTTTGTGATAGAGAGATCCAAGTATTTGAGCAAAGACAACAAAAACAAAATTTTTTAATATAAAAATAATAATAATAATAATAATAGTAAATTAAAATTTAGGATGGAGTTGACCAATTTCGAACTTAACACGTGAACTACTAAGATCTCATCAATTAAAGTCACTATTGGAAACTTGGTCACATTTCCCATTTGGATAGATGCAATTTGGTTTACTCTTTTCCTCCTCTTCCCTTCCATACCCTAATCAGATATTTAGAGTTGATCGAAAGTGACGTTGCATATGTGGCATTATTTTTCGGGTCATGTTTCTTCTCTTTAAGTTATTATAGGTACAGTGTTTATCCACCTTAAATTTGGTTCGACCTAATTAGATGTAACATAGGCTTAAAATGGATTGAAATTTTTAGGCGTAAACTAACCTACGTTTAGTATAAAAATATCTTCTCTTAACAAGAAAATAATATTCTTTTATTTTATAATAATAAGATATAGTCATTCAAACATTTTTGACTTATTAGTACCATAAAATAGTTGTTTAGTAGGTAGTCTTACTAGGCTATCGTATTCACAATGAACAAGTTTATATTGATAGCAATTTTTGTAGAACAAGTTGATAATGTAAGATTGTTGAGCTTTATTTGTCTGTACTATTTCCATTGATCAATGGGTTAATTACAACAAGAGTCTGGATTATATTACTGGTATGTAACAAACATATAATAGTAAATTTATCTAAAATACGGTAAAAATACTCATTTATAAAACACATCAAAAACTAAAAAGAGATTATTTTACGTATATTCTCTATTAAATAGCTATGTTTAACCGTCTAACTAGTGCATGTGATGGTGCGACTGTCAAAGGCTATAGATGCGGAGGTGGTACAAACTTTGGAGACAAAAAAAATGGAAACAATGCCCATTTGGCCATTTCTCATATGAAGTAAGATATTAGTGAAGGTGAAAAAGAAACAACAATCAATCTCATAAAAGCCCTAACTATGTGTAGCATACTAGCATTTTAGTACATTAGTAAGGAGTAGGGAGTACTTATGCGCGTATGACATAGATTTCTCACCAACTGGCGAGATACAAGAGCGTTGTGAATTTGTCGATGAAAGTAGCTCAAATTCATCTCTTAGAATTGATCATGCTGATGTAGAGAATAAATAGGAAAGGAAATTAAATGCTACCATTTTTTTATTGCTTCGTACTTTTAATTTATCGGTAAATTTCATTTTCAATGAAAAACATAAACGTGTCAAAAAATTGCTTGTGGATAATACACAAGACAACCATTACAAGACACCCATTAATTAATTTGTGATTGTCAATATCAGTTTATTATGAATTGTATAGTACGAACTACGAAGTAAATATTAAGACATCCATTAATTAATTGGTATGAGAGTTTCTCTCTCGGTTTCAAGAGATCTTAGGCTTGGATAGCGCTAATGGGTAGGCCCATGGTTTCAAGAGATCTTAGGATTGATTCACACGATCATATCCCCGACCTTATAGCTCTCTAAACACCAAAAAAAAAAGGGGCAATTGTTAATGTCAATGTATTACGAAGTTAATATTGACTAAGAGTATGAAGTAAATACAGTACTTGTTTATGGAGTATTAAAGATTTTCACGTCATATATAGTTTAAAGTATCTTTCCCAAATATATGCAATCATCATGTTAACTTGTAGTTGTGGCCAATATGTGGATAAAAGATGGAAAGACGACTTACCATTATAAACTTGGCTACTAAACCAAGTCCACGCCACGCCAAAGAACATTTCAAGTACTCACTACATACAATCTCATCACGGATCCAGGCCATCTTAGAAAATTCTAAACCTTTAATTTGTACTTATTAATTATCGTACGACAAAATTTTTTAAAAGTATATATGATGTACAAAGACTTTCAAGTGCAACATATCACAATCGGTCATCTTCCAAGTTATTAATGCTAATGCCCATTTTAATCCTTTCTTATGAGTATGTATATCCAATATTATTTTTTAATATACAAACATTTACCAAGTATTATTTAAATATTAAAAACATTATATTCACTACAAGTTAAAACCAAAAAATGAAATATGAAAAATATAATATTTAAAATAAAAAAAAAATAAAAAAAAACTTTTATAATTGTGTTGTCACAGCTTTTAATATTGGGCATGCAAGAAGATGAACATGGCTGGCACTATCACATGGACCATTACATTATACTATAATAATGCACGTTTTATTCATGCACATTCGCAATTTTTCTGTTTTATTAATTAATATTACTCTTTAATTTAAGAGAAAAAACAATAAATTGTCTGCCCACTTTGGAGTTTGAAATAACATATAGCCGATATTTGGTATTTGGGTTTGGTTCTTTTCAGTTTTAATCCAACAAAGGGGATAAGATTCTTTTCCATTCTTGTTTTTTTGCAAAAGAAAGTATCATCAACTTGCATAATTAGTTGATAATTAACGGTCTTATGCTCCTTAATTACATAACAAAAATAGTGATTCGTATATTATCGAATACCGCGTATTACATTAAAAGGCTACTTGGAACAAGATATGTACATTAAAATCAAGGACTATTATGATTTTGGTTGGGAAAAATAAATAATTGAGTGTATATATGTGTATGTTTAGAGAGCTAAGGGCGGGTGATGAAAATCGATCCCAAGGTCTCTTAATACTCTAACCACTTGAGTTATATCTCCCTCTCAACGTATAAAGTTTGTACTTTTGAGTGAACGA
This sequence comes from Chenopodium album, assembly GCF_948465745.1. Lineage (NCBI taxonomy): Eukaryota > Viridiplantae > Streptophyta > Magnoliopsida > Caryophyllales > Amaranthaceae > Chenopodium > Chenopodium album. Next base: position 75,623,623 of record NC_137840.1, on the reverse strand, counting down.
GATGTTGCCTTGGCTCCCCGAGTGTTGCACAAAATACCACTACTCTTCGTCAATTTCTGTGTGGTAAGGTGGTGTGGTATTGGTGTTGAAAGATGTTAACTAGTGATGTGAACACATTACATTTACATCACCTCACTCTTACATAAGTTGAGATCACAAATAATTAGGCGAGTTTGTTTAACCATGAGTCCACTCACCCAACACAGTACAATTCCAAAAACACATATAATTTGACGTCCAAATTTAAAATATTTTATAACTCACAAATAATACCCTAAAGTTGCAATTAATACTTAATGAAGGAAGTATCTATATAAATTTAAAATGTCGATGAAAGACGTTAGAAAATTTAAATGAAATGTTAGTAAGAATAAGTCCGAACTCATATAATAATTAGCTTCCTCTATCAGGAAAAAGAAGTTTAGCTAGCTAATAAACTATGCTGGATCAAGAAAATAAGTGAGTCTATACTCATGTAGTCATGTCACAACATAAATCTAATCTATGTTTAGGGCAAAAAAAAATTCAAATTTACAACATTAAGTTATGGATTTTTAAGTATTTATGTTTTCATCTTTTTTAATGAGACTATGCGAAGAATAGACATTATTATATTCATAGGAAATAATCATATCATATAATAACTAATATATAAAGCTAAACTTTTAGTCAGGCCACGAAACAGCGACACTTGGCGCTTTAACTTTTCGCCAAGTGTCGTGCCACGTAGGCGACATATAAGATTTAGTATGCCACCTCTTACGCTAGATAAGAGAATTTAAGATAGATTTTTTTAAGATAAAAAAGTTATTTAGAGTTTTATTTCTGATAAAAAGTTATTTATAGTTTTATTTCTAATAGGACTTCTAATTTTCCATATGAATAAGTAGATTGTAACTTTAAAAATATATCTTATAAATATGTTAAATTAAATTTATTTCATAAATTTATAAAGTTGTACAAAACAGGACTTATTTGTGATACACTTTAATCAACCAAAACAAATAAACTTGGCATTTTGATTTTTCGCCAAGTGTCACGTCATGTAAACAACAAATATGAATTAGTGTGACACCCATAAGATAAATAATTATAACTTTTAAATACTTTTAACACAACTTTAACCTGTCTTTATAAGTAGCGAATTAATGTAAGGATTTTTAAAACATAAAGATATATATTGCGGAGGGAACTCGGGGCATCGCCCGGGGTACTTACTAGTGATATAATAAACATATAAAGTCCCCCGATCTCAAATTCTCAATCATGCTTGAGCGCACAATTTACTTATCACTAATTATGGTGTGTTTAAAATCTTCTACTCACCTGATAATTTTTATTTACTTAATCTCATCTAAACCTATTTGATGAAGTTATAAGAGCTTATTAAATTTTTTTTATAGTTATAATTTTAATTTGGATAACCCTTAAGATGAACATAACATGTTCTTAATGTGATTTTTTTTTTTAATTGAATGAACTGACATAGAGTGACGTACTAAATAATTTGAGGTTATACTTTACTTTCATTAGCTTCTAGATGATGCTGAGTTGCTTTAACCTAGTACAATAATAGTTGTCTTACGGAGTAGTTTATATTTTTAGGGTCCCCCATTGTTTTAGCATAGTCGTATTTTACCGAATCTCCTAATTATCTATTCCATTGCCTTTGCATATTTTAATACTAATAATTAAAATAATAAGGAATAATTAAAAAATTAAAATGCAGTCAATATATTACTTTTTTGCCATATATCATGCAGAATACGTGTTACTAATAAGGTTATTATTAATAATAATAGGAGTAATATTTAATTTGTCTTACTTTTTTTTTTTTTTTTGAAAGAATTTTTGTCTTACTTAATGAAAAGGAAGTTGGTGTTTAAATTTTAATTTGATTGACTAAAGAGTTTGTTGTAACAGATGCATGTTTGTAGCTCATCATATAATTAAGATATATTTAAGGCATAGTCCAAGTCTATATACAACTAACCATATTACTAATTTACTCTACATAATATATTATATTATCATGCATGCGTTGTTGTTATTATCATCATTATTATTGTTATATGTGTATGAATTAATCAATTATAATGAAGTTACAAACTGATTAGAATGATAACCACTAGCACGTAAAAGTTAATGTAAACAGTTCGCATGAAAAGTGGCTATCTTAATCAACTTATTAAGTAGGGCCAAAATTACTACGAATATATCTTAATCAACTTATTATCTATCTATTAAGAGTACATATGTATCAACACTAATACAAGTTCATTATGTTTACAAAAAAATAAAAAATTTACCACTATTTTTATTTACTTGTCGTAAGTTCATATATACAAGATTTCGTGCAATTGATCGAAAATGTAAGGGGGGAAATGAACGAGTCAAGTAGTAATTAGTAAATTAGGACATTCTAAGAATAAAATGAGACAAGTAAATTGTGAGTATTGAAACTAACTCTGCTACAAAAACGAGATATCAAGTCGAATTATTCCACGTATGTATGTATAAAACATCATTATCTAGATAATGAAAGATTAAATTAGGACCCATTGTAAATTTCGGCTTAACATGGAACAATATGCTTTTATGGAGGAGGACCCATCCACCTCACTCGTGATGTACATCACCAAGCCCCTGAATTTATTGGTTTAATTTTCTAAATGGATTTTTCCACTTATGAATAAAATTAAAAAGGTAGAAAACTAAGAAATTTTTAAAAAAGTTTTGGGTAGGGCATAACATGTATGAAGTATGATGCATCATGTATGTAATTGTCCCAAAGAGGTGTGGTAGCTGTTGGTCGTCTTAGTGGCCTGGAAGTGACAATAATAATGTAATTGCTGAATTTTTTTTATTTTTTATTTATTTATTTTTTGAAGTACAAAAAGGAGACATTGACGGGCAACATATATGGTCGCCAGCGTGAAACACAAATTTTAAATTAGGAATACGTGATGATCTTAGGGTTTGTTTGTTTGACATAATAAAATATGGGAAGCGAAACTTTAAATTATAAGAATTGCAACTTTTATGTGTTATTTGGTTGACAAAAATTTGGTGAAATGGAGGAACCTAGAAATTTTGAGTTTTCACAAAATTTAAGAAATATTTTGCCTAATCCGCCCTAGATAATCAAGTAGAAATTCTCATGGAAGTTACTTCTCTCATTGTGTTTTTTTTTTTTTTTAAACACAAACAGGAATTATATTAAGTGGCTAAAGCCATAGTTGTAATTACAAATAGCATCACATAATTTGTACATTGAAAATGGATGCTAACCAAAATAAGGCCTAACAAACAGGCTCAAACTTCCCTCATTATTAATCAAACAATTTTAGATGATTTCCATAAATTTGATTATAGGAATTTATTTCCATAAATTTGCAATTTATGGAAATTTCTCATGTGAACCAAACGACACCGACTATACATGCGTACCATTTGATTTGCTCTCTGTAATTGATGTGTAGTACTCGTAGACATTATTTAGTTGGAATCTAATCACTTTAATTTCACTGTATGTTACTACTGTTGATTGTACTCATATTTAATTTGGTATGCTTCTAATTACAGCTCATCCTTCAGCTGTTATCTAACTAATTTTCTACAACTTTTAAACATGTGAAAAGTTACTTAATGATTGGTAATTACTGAATGCAATCTATAGCATTAAGTGGAACGTAAATGCACGGTGCAGTACAGTAACAAACGAACTAGAGCAATGAACGAAGACATGAATTCTTGCTTTAGCTTACTTACCTTTTCTTTATTGTCTCCTAGATAATTTAAAGATTCATGGAGTAGTACCCAGTAAAATGAATATTTTTTGGTACATAAAATATATTAATTGATCAGTGATGAATGCATTTTCGATGATTGGTTAAAACATAAGATGAAACAACACATGCATCACAACAATTTATTTTAATTTTTTTTTTACTATAATTCAATATGAAGTTAAAAACTTTCTCATTAACTATTATGTGTGATTGTTGAATTTTTTATATCTCACAAATAATATCCAAAACTTACGCACTTGCACATAATAATGGAGGCAGTATAACACATGTAGTTTGATTATCCTACATATCAATCAATATTACATCATATAATTTATTTTCTTCCTTAACTTTAATTTGTACGTGGAAGGTACAGTGGTACCTTGATTTAATGAAGTAGCTTATAAAGTGCAACTAATACACGTTAAATGTTGCCTCAAAGTACCAAATAAGCTTTAAATTCTATACTTAATTATACCTTTAGGCCTCAAATAAAAAAGAATTTCAAAGAGAGTTTAATTTGTAGGTGATTAATGTGGTGATGGAAAATTCAAAATTTATACTCCACGTAGTAAACTTTGTTGCTCAATTTGTTAAAACAAACCTAAATACAAATAGATAATAATCCATCCATCGATCTACTTGAACTTCGTTAGAGATTAAGCACATACACATAACGTAATAATAATAAATAGTCCCTTTAAAAAAAATTACTCATTACTTCAACAATGATTCTAATTTCTAATAATGCTCAAAACAACAAGGGAAAAAAAATTATTATCTCTTTAATTTTAAAATAATATTATTACATACATTACGAATTATTTTGGATTTCTTACAACGTTACTTTCACGCATGGAAATGCCACAAAATTAAATTTCCTTATCATGAATCCATGACAGACATTGTTGATTTGGTTTTGGGCCTTTTGGCCTTTGTTTCGTTATTTGGTTTTTGTTTTTAAAAAAAAAAATATTTGTCAAAATTTATCTTGGCCATATTCTCTTATAGAATGTCTACTTCTTCTTTTGTGAGCTAAGGATCTGTTCTCATTGACTGAACTCAGCTGAACTGAACTTAACTGAACTGAACTGAATTGAACTGAGCTGAGCTGAGCTGAACTGAACTGAACTGAACTGAGCTGAACTGAACTGAAATGAATATTTTATAAGAGAAGGAAATTAGGAGTTGAACTGAACTGAATTGAGTTGAACTGAACTGAACTGAACTGAACTGAGCTGGACTGAGTTGAACTGAACTGAACTGAGTTGAACTGAACTGAACTGAACTGGATTTCAACGTAAGAGAACAGGCCCTAAGAGCTAAATTTCGCTTTTTTTTCATGCTATTCTTATTTAAATTAAATTTCTAATTTGGCTAAAATCCAATAGGTTTTTTGGACAGGAAAAATTTAATTGATTTGTACTATATAGAGTTGGATTGATGTACTAGAGAGAGTAGAGACTATACAAAATTGGAGTCTTACGTGTGTACTCGTTTTTTGACATTGAACCATTGCTCTAAAATTCCTCATGCATGGTATACTCCGTACTTGTAATCAATAATTATATTAATAGTGTGTATAGTATACTGGTCACATACCACATTGTCTTATAAATATCTATCTATCTATACATATGAATTTTACTTTATTTGAACAATATGTTACCTGAAAATGTTTATTAAGGCTCTTTTGGTAGGAAATGTTTTATAATGTAACAATTTTTTGTATATGGAAATAAATTAAGAAAAACACAATGCAAATTATACACTGGATCGGAGTTAAAAGTACAAAAACCAAATTGTACATAGGAATTAAGAAAAAACACAATGCAAATTGTACTTTAATTCTTTTCCCAAAAACAATAATAAAAAAAAGAAAAAAATTAAAAAAAAAAAATTTATGAATGAGTTTGTCCTTTAATACATACTCCCTCCGTTTTTAAATACTTGCTCCACTTTCCTTTTCCAGCCGTTTTTAAATACTTGTTCCATTTCCTTTTTTTGGAAAGCTTTTACAATATAATACTCTCTCTCCTTCTATTCTTTTAATACTTTTGCTTTTTACAATTTTTTATTTTCTCAACTACCCCACTACCTCCATATTTTATTAATTTCTCCAATTTCTCCTAAAACTCCGCACATGGAAAAATGGAGCAAGTATTTAAAAACGGAGGGAGTAAATGATTTCATATAAGACTACCAAAGTTAAACAGTAAAACAAAAGGAGTTTTTTTATTTTGTTTGGTTCCTTAATAAAAGGATTAAAATGGAAGTGGGAGGGTGACAAATGATGGCCGAGAGAAAATTACAAAAAAAAAAAAAAAAAGAGAGATTTCAACTAACATAACTATTCTTCACCCTGATCTTTACAAACCGAACAAAGGAAAACGCTTAATATTACGAGTATATACCGTCCAAGGTCCAACCCATGTACTCTCCACATGAAACTTTCACTTATTATTTATTAAGTTTATGATTTCCCTCAATTCAACAATTATTTAAGTACTATAAGGTCTATAGCTCATAACTTGTATTGCACATCTTGAAAATATATGTACCACTTTCATTGACATTTAGTCATAAAGCTATTACTCGTGTTTCATACACGAAGTATGGAGTAATATAAATTTAGATCTAGTTATATTTTAAGATATCAATTATTCTTGTCTTTCGTGTTTTTTCACATTATAAATTTCCCTCATTAGAAGAGCTTCCCAAATAATTTTTTCTTCTTACCTTTTCAAAAAAAAAAAAAAAAAAAAAAAAAACATTCTCTTGTTTCATACTTTATGTGTTACACAATTTTGTTATTGAATTTAATTGGGCCTTAGAGCAAAACAAGTTCAGCCCATTTTATGCTGAGTCCTATTTTCTAATGTTTTGTTCAGGCCCAATTTTAAACTGTCAAGTGGCCAATGGGCAATTTTTCCTTCAATAAATTATTATCAAGCCCATTACTAAGTGAGGTTTTAGTAGGGGTTTTTGGAAAGTCAAAGACTACTGCCGTTAACTACTTAGGTTTCCGTTACAAAAAATCCTGTAATTATAAAAATACAAAAAAGGAAAGTTTCCCATAAAGTTTTTGACAGGTGGCAAAAAAGAAAGCGCGTGACTGATACTCGCACGGTCCACGCGTGTGGCTAGTTGTCTGAAAATTGACCAATCAACAAGATCAATCAAAACTACTAAAGGACACTGGCTTCTCAATTTAACGAAAGATCAAAGTTGAGACTATCTTTGTTTCCTATCCAAACTTGAATATAACTACACCACAAAAATTGCAAATTATCTCATTTAATTGTTGGATTTAATAAGTGAAAGCAACTACCTTAAGTAAAAGTGGGAATTTATTTCTAAGGATTTGGGTTTGTTGTGGAAGTGGGCATAGTTTCAATTTGTGGCCCAATTGTAGGTTGTAGTTCCATCATTTTCTTCATTTGTTCGCCCATCGATTTTTTATCATTCAGTCTTTTTTGGGAAATTTTTTTGGTGAACTCTAAGTTTTTAATTTTCTAAGTGGTAAACATTCTTAAAATTTATTATCAATGGTGAACTCTAGTTATCTTTAAAATTTCATTGGCAACACTAATAATATAATTAATTGATTCTTTAACCATGGTTAGCTTTTAAAATAACCATTTGCAAAAAAAAAAAAAAAAAAAAAAAAAATCTACAAAAAATGAAAAAAAACCCACCCACCACGTATACTCTCCCCCAGCCACGACCACAGTGAACTAACCACCGGCCACCACCCACACCCAGAGCCTCCGGCACCAGGGAGCCTTGATCCCCCTTTCCCCGACGCTGGCCACAACCAAAGCCACCGCACCACCTTCTCACAACACACCAACAATTAACACCATCGATCAACCACCTCCGTGACCTCGCATCTTCGACCACTATCAACCTCAATTAATCACAGAACCTTCACACCCACAATCCACCTGCTGCACTAGCCTCGCACAACCACCGAACCGCATACACCCACGTCGAATTAGGGTTTAAACCACCAGAAACCCACCCAAAACTACCAGAAATTGAAACCCGTTTGGGTTTGGTTTCGAAACCCTAAACGGGTTTGGGTATTTCTTGGTGTTTTGGGGTAGTTTTAAAGGATTGCGAACTAGGAAAGAGGGTCGACGGGGAGGTTCGCTGGTTTTCGGGGTGGTTTGGGGTGGGGCCGTGGTCGGTAGTGAGGCGGTGAAAGAGAAAGAGAGGAGCAGCAGTAGGTCGGGCCGTAGGTACTAGTAGAAAAAAGCAAAAAGGCACCGCTCAATGGCCACCGGTTTTCAAAAACCGGTGGCAAAAATAGGGGAAAAAATGGGCGGGATTTTGAGGGATTAGTATTGCCACCGGTTCGGTTCGAACCGGTGGGAAAAATATTAATCCCACCGGTTCAAACCGGTGGCTTTGTTAAAAAAAAAAAAGCCCCGCCCTTTTCTAAAACCCACCCCTTTTGTTCCTTCCTATATATTAACCCCTTTTACCAAACCCAGCCCCCTCATCTTCTCTCTCCTCCCTTTTTCTTTCTGAACTTATCTCTCCTCACTCCTCACAGCTCCTCCATACCCATTTTCTCATCTTCGTTCTCAGCTCAGTCCACCTTCATTCTCTTTTCTCTCGTCCCCTCATCCCCTCTGCTCTTCTTCTCTTATCTCCCTCGCCTCCTCCCTCCTCTTCACCTCTTTTGAAAACCGCCGCCGCCGCCACTAACTTTCACCGCCTAAGGTTTTCTGGTCAAATTCGACCATGAAAACTCTAGATCTAGAGTTTTCATGGTCGAATTTGACCTTTATAACCCAAATTCTAGATAATTTCGGGGGATTTTTGGTGAAATTCGAGGTAATTTCTCTTTTTTCTTACTTTTATTTTGTTTTTTGTTTTTTTTGGTGGAATTCGTGGGTTGTGGTGGTGGTTGTGGTTACGGTGGTTTAAGGTGGGTGGGTTTTGTTATTTATGGTGGAGTTCGGAATTGATTTTTTGGGTATTAAAATTTAATTTATTTCGAATTTTTTTGTAGTTAATTGATTTTCGAAATTTTTCTGAGTTTAAGTGATTTCGAAATTTTTCTGGGTTTAATTGATTTTCTAAATTTTTGGGGTTAATTGATTTTCAAAATATTTGGATCGTTTTTTGTCTAGGTACATGCATGAGTTCGTGAACTATTCTGGGTTTGTGAAATATTTGGGTTCGCGAATTTTTTTATTTTTTTTTTATAATTTAGAGTTCGTGAATTTTTTGGGTACTGTTTTTTTTTTTTTTTTTCACATTTTTTGGTAAGTTTTATTAATTCTGGGTTTAATTTATGCAGGTCTTAATTGATGCATCAAGATTCAAGACATGCAACAAGATTCAAGACTTTGATTTTGAAAAATTGTTTTAGACGTATTTTTTTTATTTATTATTTTTTATTGTACAATAATTTAAAGCTGAATTTCATTGTTTGATTATAATTCAATGTAATTTTTTAATTTTTTTTAGTATTGTACAATAACAATTTACAATAACAATTCTTTTGCGCTCATGTGATGTTGTTTGCCTTACATTGAATGTTTTTATATTATAGTATTGGTATTATAATTGCAGCAGAAAAGAAAAAGGAAAAAAAAAATTATGTAGCTGTTATTGCCACCGGTTAACCGGTGGCAAAAATGTTTAATACCAAAAAAAATAAAATCCGCCAACTGTAATTACCACCGGTTAACCGGTGGCAATACTTGTTTTGCCACCAGTTTTGAACCGGTGGCTTTTGCATCAGATTATTGCCACCCCCCAAATGACCACCGGTTCAAAACCGGTGGCATAGGGGGGTTTTGAACCGGTGGCTAATTGCTTTTTTCTACTAGTGAGGGGATCGAGATTGAGAGAAAGAGAGGAGGTGGAGGTGGGGGATCCAAGGCCGACGCACCGACGAAGGTGGATCTGGGCGGCGCCGACGTTGGTGGGGGGAAAGTGGATGGTGGCGCCGACGTTGGTGGGGGGGGAAGTGGATGGGTGGCGCCGACTGTGCTGGTGGCTAAGTTGGGTGGGGAAGGGTTTTATTTTTTTGTTTTTTTTTGTTTTTGAAATATATTTTAATAATAATTTAATTATTTAAAAAAATAAAAAAAATTAACTTTAGTTAAGGATTTTTATTAAAATAACACTTATCAATGGTACTAAAAAATTTAGGTTTACCATTGATAATAAATTTTAAGAATGTTTACCACTTAGAAAATTAAAAACTTGGAGTTCACCAAAGAGAATTTCCCTTCTTTTTTTTTTCTCGAAAGTGCATTTTTTTGAACCTTAGTTTACATTGGTGTATCACTCGATTTATAGATATATTGTACTTAAATGTGATTAGAATCATTAGGTTAAATGACAGTGTTCATCTTATATTTGTTTATGTAGTGAAAACATTGGATTTTTAGTTTAGATATTTACATTGTCACCTAAAAATATTTGCGGGTATACTAGATTTATGAAGAATTTTGTATGGTTAACAATCTATTACCAAACAAAATTAACTCACAATTTGAAATAACTCCTTGTAATTGAAGTCATTTGTTAGTTACTCGGACTCTATACAAGTCAATTTGTTGCTACATAATCATCATTAGGATCTCGAGCTGGCCAACATTGTTTTTTTGGAACGGTAGTACTCCTGTTAATATGCAAAATCATGCATTTGAGCACATCAATAACATGGTTAGAGTTGTATTGAATTTGATCCAAACCTAAACTTGGATCAACTCAATCCAAAAGGGACTAAATGTAGCCCATATTGAGGAATTCTAATCAAAACTACATTCTTTGAATAACTTTTGTTATGAGATTTTATTTCATGAAGATAAAAAAGTTACATAATTATATATCCGTTTATCATTGGACAAAGTCTAATAAAGTTTGTGAAAAAAATATCTTCAAATTTTGGTTTTTGTAAAATACGGAATATTAAATTTAAAATCACTTTGTTTAAACAAGTTAAAATCGACCAAAATCAAAATAATCAAGTCCAAAACTCTAAATCGACTTAAATTAAAATAATTTTTTTTCCCATATCCTATCCATCAAAATGAAATTCCAACAATTCTTATTCGATTTTGGACCTTAGCACAACCCAATAGCGGTCGAAAAACAATTGAATTTTTTAGCCTACGAAAGACCCCACGAGGGCCACAGTCATCCACGTGGACGGCTACCACAGCGAGTGATACTCACACCTCCTTAAACCCGCGAGTAGAGTAGCACTACAATAATAATAGCAACCCATTCACACCCTCTAATAATTTCACTTACTACTACTCCATTTTCTACTTTGTACCAACAAACGCCGTCACCAACTCACTGCTACCTGAAATCTCTCACTCTCTTTCTCTCTCTTCCCCAATTTCGTCTCCGAAACTCGAGATTGATTCATCTTAGAGAGAGAAAATCAGAGAGGAGAGATCGAAATTTCCGTCTCTTTCGAACGAATTCATTCTTCGATCGATCAAATTGTACCGGAAATTTCTGCAATCTCCGATCTCGATTTCTAGGGTTCCGGCGATTCCATTTTTGTACCTTTTTTTTCCGATTCTTTGAATTCAATATTATTTTCGGATTTTAATGGCGTCGGAAGATGTGAAGACGAGTGAAGCAGCTGTTTCGACGATTGTAAACTTGGCGGAAGAAGCGAAGATTGCTAGAGAAGGTGTTAAGGCTCCTGGTTATGCTATTCTTACCATTTGCAAGTCTCTCGTTGCTGGTGGTGTTGCCGGCGGAGTGTTAGTTTTCTCACTCATACTCTTTGAGTTTCTAAAATGTTGATGAAATTGAAAGCATTTTGATGAAATTGATTTTTGAAGAAACTCTGTGATCTTTTTGGTTTCTGGAAAATTTGATCGTTTATTTATTGTTTTATGTAAATTTTATTTAAATTGATGTTTGGTAAGTTTCGTTATTTTGTTTTGGTTTGGATGAATCTGTGGTCCCTGTTTTGTTGTTGCTGTGGATGTGCATTGTTTGTTGTAGATTATTCCAAAAATGCTGTCTTTATAATTGGTTTATTAGCTTCATTGTTGGGTAAGTGATGCTTCATTCCTTTGGATTTGGATCTTGTTATTATTTCGCAATTATAAAGCACTAAAATTTTTAAGCTTCAAGTGTTGGGGGATTGGGTTTTATGAATTTGTGATATCTAGATTTATTGATATGGATCTGCAAATATACTAGTCTGTTATTCATGGGGTTGTTTTTGTGGGATCGCCGGAAAAAGGAGGGAGAAACAAATTTTGGGACAAGTTCTTGTTGTAAATTTTGAAGTTTGTAAGTGTTTATTATATTTGGGATCAAAAGAAGCAATGAAAAAGGAGTTGGAGTTGAAAGTAAGGTTTTAGGAAGCAGCAGTGTTTGAGAATGAAGTTGTAGATGAAAGCGGGGAGGAATAAAACTTTATGATTATTTGGATGCTTGACTTATCATTTGGTCACATGGTCGATACTGTGTTAGTCACAGTTCAAAATTACAATAGCTTTTGATGCTGCAAGGTAGAGTTTGTGGTTTATTGAGTATTGAAAATTTTTGGGTTATTTCTTTTAGCTTGTTGGTTTTAGGAGAGAATTCATGGGGCTCATGCTCTACTTGTTAGATGGCTGTGATTGGATTTGCCATTTGATGTTGAACTTTGATCCTTAGAAGCAATGGTGTGCTGATGTTCTTGATTTGGGATATGTATTTTTTTTTTATTGGTCCAAGAAGCCTGTATTATTGAAGATTAACAGCTTCTTACTTTCTTCCAACATTGTTATATGATGTAGGTTTCATTTATGATGATCACAGAAGTAATTGTATAGGTTAATTTTGGGTGCTTAACTTAACTCTCTTGGGAGAAAGAGATGGCTTTAAATTTGATGTCCTTTTCTTTACTTTCGTTCCTTTTTATATATTTGGGAAAATGGAGAAGACTTGCTGAAGGAACGATAAAAGTATGGTTTTCTTATGTGGCAAAAAGTTCGGATTTTGGGAGAAAGGAGAAGGATATTACTCATATTAGTCATGGAGTTAATTAAATTTTCAATTGATCATAATTTTGGCTATGATCACTGGACTGAAGCACTAAGATAAAGGGTCCTAGCTAGTGGCAATGTGGCATTGTAGCATTGTACTATCAGTTTGAATATGCAGTGCGTACTGCTAAGTTACTGCTCCTCTACTCTATATGATTGCTTTTCTGGTTTTCTGTATGGTTTTGTAAAATTTAGGGGATATTTGCCTGATTGCCTCTATATGACCTTTTGAAAAATTTGGGGTATAATTCTTATGTTTCATGCCATTGGATATGTGTCTCAGGTCACGAACTGCTGTTGCTCCCTTAGAACGCCTAAAAATATTGCTCCAGGTATTCTTCTATTCGTCATAGCTGCTTTCTAATGGGTTTAGTACTGTAATTTATCAGCTTCAGCAGAAAATAAGGAAAATCTCACCTTTTAATTGCGGTGTTAAACATAATATTCCAGGTTCAAAATCCACATAGCATTAAATACAACGGAACCGTTCAAGGGTTGAAATATATATGGCAGAGTGAGGGATTACGAGGATTGTTCAAGGGTAATGGAACAAATTGTGCACGTATTGTGCCAAATTCCGCAGTCAAGTTTTTCAGCTATGAGCAAGCATCTAAGTAAGTTTCTTTTTCTACATTTGAGTAACATGATCTTAGTTGCCATGTAAAGTTTTGAAATTGCTTCTCATGTGCAAGTTTTACTTTTTTATTTTTTGTCTTAGGAGGAATATAATTTATTATTTTTAGCTCTAGACACTTGTCTCTACCTCCTCAACCCCTGGTTGCATATGCATAACTTATGCAACTCTTGCTGGGATTTTCTGAACTTGGTCAGTTGCTAGGAATCCCTTTAAAGGTGGCCGTGAAATAAAAATTAAGATGAAGAATTGAAGAGACGGGCAATGTCGTATCTAAGGGCCTGTTCCGATTGACTGAACTCAGCTGAACTGAACTGAACTGAACATATTAATTAGTGATTTCTAACTACGGATTAGTGATCTTTGATTATTTATTGATTATTTATTACTATACATATGTGTATATACAAATGTACATACTATTATTAATATTATTATTATTATTATTATTATTATTATTATTATTATTATTATTATTAATTTTGATTATTATTATTATTATTTATTGATTATTTTTAGTATTATTATTATTATTGTTATTGTTATTATCATTATTTATTGATGATTATTATTATTATTTATTGATTATTATTATTAGTATTTTTATTTCAATTATTATTGTTATTATTATTATTATTATTATTATTATTATTATTGTTAATATTATTATTATTATTATTATTATTATTGTTATTGTTATTGTTATTATTATTATTATTGTTAATATTATTATTATTATTATTATTATTATTATTATTATTATTATTATTATTATTATTATTATTATTATTATGTTGTTGTTGTTGTTGTTGTTGTTGTTGTTGTTGTTGTCGTTGTCGTTGCCGTCGTAATAAGAGCTTAAAAGAATGAAATTTGGCTTTATATCATTAGCAATATCATTAGACGTAAATTAAGAACTGAGCTGAGCTGAGCTGAAGTGAAGTGAACTAAATTTCAACGGAAGAGAACAGGCCCTAATGTGCCATTTGCTTCTGAATTGGTGTCTGGCTAGTGTAGCACCATTGGTGTAGCATTCTTGAGCTTCTAAAATTTATAGACCTGTAGTTTACAGGCTTAGTCTTCTCTATTACTCTATTAGTATGTTATTACAAGTGACCAAAAAGTGTACTTTATTAAAAAAAGACATGTCTAAAGATGGATATATCAAGTGTCAATTGATATCCCATTTAATCGTTCGTAAGTAGTGAGTGCTGATTGCTTTTTACTGTTTTCTTCTTCTTTTTTTCTTATTATTTTTTTCTTTCCAGGGGCATATTATGGCTGCATCGACAACAGAGCGGCAATGGTACTCCTAATTTTTTTTAATTCCTATTAATGTTTTTATATTGTGTGATTTTTTTTCTTGCTTCGTTACCCTGCTGTCACGGGTTCATTGTGTTTCTTGTTGTATCTTATTATTTCCTACATGATAAATTTGATTAATTCTGAATTATCCCGTATAATATTGCCCAGCTGCTGTTCTAGTAAGGAATTCATTTATATAGTACAGATGAGAAGGTGTAAAAGTTTCACACAAAACTTTAAGGTTCTAGTTACATTGACATCATAATTCTTTTATATATTTAGCAACTATAATAGCTTAAGTATGGATCACAACATGGCCATATCGAAATCGGAGGTACAATCTGACTCAGCCTCATCCTTGTTTGGTATAGAATGATAAGAGTTTGTTGAATGATCCACATGATTGTTTCATATAAACATCCTTGCATATTGTTTAATTGCAGATGCATGTTTATTGTTGTCAATTCTCTAGTCTGTACCATGCCAAGTTACCAACCGCGTTAGCACATTAAATATCTGTTTCTCGGAGATTTTATCATGTGATAGTTTTTGGAATTCTATTGGAAGTTGAATTCTGATGCTGGACTTCTGGTTAAACCTTTGAAATAATATGTTTCTTGCTTTGATTGTCAATTTCAGCGGACGCTGAACTCACTCCTTTGTTGCGCCTTGGGGCCGGAGCGACTGCTGGCATCATAGCAATGTCTGCAACTTACCCTATGGACATGGTGCGGGGCAGGATTACTGTACAGGTATTATGAATTAACATCTCTGCATATTATTATAATTCACACTAAGGTTCTTTTGTAATTTGCTTCAAATGACATTTGCCTGTGACCTGTGTTTTCAGACTGATAAGTCACCTTACCAGTACAGAGGCATGATCCATGCACTGTCCACTATTCTTCGTGAGGAAGGTCCAAGAGCTTTATACAAGGGTTGGCTTCCCTCTGTTATTGGAGTTGTAAGTTCTTTGACTTAAAAAACTCTGGATCCAGTTGTTTTACTTTCAAGTGTGTTCAATAGTTTTGGTTTGGAGTTAATTTTGCATCAGCTAGTTATCAAGCAATAACTACATACATATGGCTGAAACATAGCTTGTGTTCTCAATTAGTTAGTAAATAGATATTGATTCTTGCTGTGCTTTACGCAATCCGTTGCATAGACCAAATTTTAGGGCTAAAGTTGCTGATATATATATGCGTGCTGTGTGGATAAGAAATAGTGGGCCTCATATGCCTTATGCTCAAGAATTTGATCCTTTGTGGGAGGGTTTTTTTCTTGGAAATTTAATATACAAAGTATTGGTGGAACTGCCACTCATTTAGCTGAAGTCTTGTGTAGTTCTATGATTGGTCTGCTAGATCTTCTTAGCTTGTTTGCTGTTCAAATCGTACATGCAAATTGATTTTGCCTTATGCAGGTTTGCTTGCATGTTTTAATGTTTGTTCTTACTCATCTGCTTGTCACTTGTAGGTTCCGTATGTTGGCCTCAATTTTGCCGTGTATGAGTCATTAAAGGAATGGTTAGTGAAAGCTAGGCCATTTGGATTAGTCCAAGATAGTGAGTTGAGCGTGACAACAAGGCTTGGATGTGGTGCTGTGGCGGGGACTATTGGCCAAACCGTTGCTTACCCTCTCGACGTTATTCGCAGAAGGATGCAAATGGTGGGGTGGAACAACGCTTCATCTATAGTCACTGGTGACGGGAGGGGCAAGGTCCCATTGCAGTATAATGGCATGATTGATACATTTAGAAAGACAGTTAGACATGAGGGTTTCGGAGCTCTGTACAAAGGCCTGGTCCCTAATTCAGTAAAGGTCAGTTTTCAGCATACCTTGTAATATGCTTTCAAACTATCTGCTGCTGCCAGTCTTGTTGTGGCTTATAGCCCAGTATCCTTTATGATCAGAAATAGTACATATGAGTCAGTTACTTATATTTGTGGCTTATGCTTGTATCTCGTATTTTCTCCAGGTTGTGCCATCCATATCAATAGCATTTGTGACATATGAGGTGGTGAAAGACATCTTGGGAGTTGAAATGAGAATATCAGACTGAAGTTGCTGATTCGGGCTCTTAAACTCTGATATATTTTTTCTTCTTTTGGTAGGCAATTGGAAGAAATAGGTAAATTTTGGTTGATGTATTGTATTTTTGCCCGATTAGAACAAGCTAAACTAGAGTACCAGGTGCTAGCCTGTTTTATATGTTGCTTCTCTGTTACTTCCTGTCTAGGGATCCTTCAGAAAATTCTAATTTTCTCAGTTTTTCGAATGCTTATTTGTAATAAGTAGTTGCAAATAATAAATTGATGGATCCATTTGCAGATTTCTAAGAGACATTTCTGTTGGATGTTTACGTCTGCTATACCGTCCCTTGTATATTGCATAGACCATCTCCTGCTTGATTTTTTGTGCTTGGAATTAAGTGCTCCATGCTGCCTTTGTAAAATCAAAGATGCTTTTAAAGTACAAATTTTATGTGGCTCTCATCGGCTGTATGACGAGACTACTGTGATAGTACAAAACTTGTCCTTGACTCCTTGGCCATGCTCGGATTTTATAATTAATTGTAGTAATTGAAAAATCCTTTCAATTTATTTGCTTTGTTCAACAATTTTGATGAGTTAATTTCATGCTTGTAATCTTACGTCTCTTAATAATTAAGTTTGATACTGTTAATATACCATATCGATCATTTTCTTAAATTATGTGCCGTTGCAAGTATTTATAACGGAGAAAGTATATTACGATGAAGAAATTACGTGGAAGTATCAATTGCTGTAGTAAGTCTCGTAACTGTTACTTTAATACTTCATGTGTATTATTTACATAAAGATTTACAAAGAAGAACTGGGAGATAATTAGATAAGTCTTCAAAGATCTCTCATAGATCTGTATATTTAGGAATTAGGATATTATCCTCTATCTATCCCTGAGCAGCTACACTTAAGATTACAGAAGATAATCAAGCCAAAATCCTTAAAAGTGAACACTAATGACTCATACTATACAGCCATTAAACTCAGACTACCAGACTAGTACAGAATACGCTTAAGATTTTACGCCATCACGAGTTTTCACGACAGTTATAATAACTACACAAAGCTCTTCACATTTTTCGGCCATGCCTGATCACAAGAGAGAAAAAAGATGTAATAAGTGCCGAAATCATATTAGGCAATTAGTCGAGATGTAGTAATATTTTTTGTTTCTCTCTTCATTTTCGGATTCCTATCTAATGATCCGGGACGTAATGGACCGCCTACCTTTCGTGGTACATGAGTTGTTCGGATAGAGTCAATTCGAGTCATATGTAGACCCGACTTCCATTTTCAGATACAGGACAGGCTTAAAAAGATATGTCAGGTCTAGTCTATGTCTAGAAACTACTACAAGATCCCTGCATAAGTTGAACATACCTGGAATCTAGAACCTTGGTTTGCAATTTTGATCGCGATGCCTGTCGATCAGCAATCTTAAGCTCGTCGAACCCACGTTTACGAGCACGCAACTTTGATACAAGGGCCTTAAAATCTTGTTGCTCTTTAACACTAATCTCATTCATGTCCTCATATTCCAATACCTCTTGATCAGATAAACTAAGGGAAGCAATGATCATAACCAAGTTTAACTCAACAAGGAACGACGAATCCGGCCTTACTGAATACGCATTCTCATTTTCCTCTTCATTTTCCTGATTCTGTTCCTCTTGATCATAGTATAATTTCTCTGTTATTTCAGCCATTTTTTTACTATTTTTATCAACCTTCCTTAACACCTGAATATGTAAATTAAACTAATTCAAGTAAAATTTCTCTTAGAAACATCTGGTTAAGAATAATTGACAAAGTCATAAATTTATAAAATGATGTTTAAATTTCTTATTTCATTTAATTAAGGGAAAATGAGCTTCAGTATGGAAAATTAAGTAGAAAATAAGAAGTATATTGTTTTTATGTAACATACTTTTGACATTTACCCAGAAATTGATCAGATGCGATGCAAAAAACGAAAAAAGAAGATGAACGTGAAATTATAGCTGCCATTACCATGGATCATGATCATGATGATATAATATATCTGCTGAATGAAATCATAGTTACATGAATATTATAAATGAATCAAAATTATAGCAATTTTAAGACGATCATATACTTGATCTTATGAGAAAACAGAAATAGCAATAAATTGAAAACTTGAGTAATACGGAATTACGGAGTATAAAAAATGAATCAAAAGCTACAGAAAATAAGAAATACGGAGTAATCAAGAATTCAAGATGAAAATATGCGTACCTGAAATGGAGTTGAAAAAGGAATAACCGGTTAACCAATAGAAGAAAATAAAGACTGAGAGCTCTGTTTTTTTTTTTTTTTTTTTTTTATTTTTTTTACGAAGTCCTCCAATAAGATTGAATAGTACTATAGGATTTTTTTTTTTTTTTTTTTTTTTTTTTTTTTTTTTAAAAAAAAATGTTCTTTCAAAACACCAAAAATATAGGTGTTTTTACTTTGGAGTAGCAAGTAACCTTGAATTTTGGAAAGTGGTGAGCTTAGCAAACATTATACATAACATAATCCGTGAATGGTTGACTTAACAATTGAACAAAATTGCGCCTCTGATTGAGACACATGTAAGTAGTATGTTCCAAGGATCAAGGGTATGGGTATACTGTATACACACCATCAATACCAACTACTCTTCTAGCCTTGATTATAAATTGATTTGAATGAAATTTGAACCCATAACCTGTAACCTCATGTTATAAGGTGTTTTGATTACTCGCTTTTTAGCTATGATAAACTTTTAGTGCTTGGTTTGGTTGGATGTGGGAAGTGAAAACTCCCGTGAAATCTCAATGGTCATGAAATTGTAACTCATAAGAATTATTAAAATTGTTTGGTTGGATAGACTAGGTAATTTAATTCCTCCATTAATGGAAAATACTTTTTAGAATGATCCCCATGATTATAAGATATTTTGACAGGGTTTCAACTATGACAAATTTAGAGTAGTTTTTTATTTGATTAATTATGCATTCAAAGTTGTAAATTATGGAGTATCAATTTTAAAGTTTCCAAGAGTAAATTATGTTTAAAACTTCAGAGGTTTTTCAGTGCGGCAAGCCACATGGTGCGGCACAGTTACTTGTATTTTAGGGTTACTTGTATTCTGGGGTTACTTGTAGGGTGTTACTTGTATTATGAGGTTATTTGTATGGGTTACTTGTATCGTGGAGTTACTTGTATGTGTTACTTGTATTCTGAGTAACTCCAGACCAAAATCCCATACCAAACCAATAACACCCTACAAGTAACCCCTGATCAAAACCAATAACAGTCATACAAGTAACATCTGACAAAACCAGTAACACCCTACAAGTAACCCCGACCAAAACCAGTAACACCCATACAAGTAACCCCAGAATACAAGTAACACCTAGAAATAACCCCTGACAAAACCAGTAACACCCTGTAAGTAACCCCGACCAAAACTAGTAACACCCATACAAGTAACCCCAGAATACAACACCTACAAGTAACTTCTGACAAAACCAGTAACACCCTACAAGTAACCCTGGCCGCACCATGTGGCCAGCCACATACAAATATTTGTGTTAAAACTTTATCCAAAATCATTCAAGATAACAAAAACAAAAAAATAATATTCAAACAAATAAAATTGAAAATTTCAAATAATAATTCTTGTGTTAGACAATCTATTTATGTAAATTGTAAACTTAGGATTAAGTCTAGTTAACTCATAATTCTTGGCCAATTGACCAGATCGGTAATTCTTCAAAATAATGAAAGTGGAAAATTCTACAAGTATTTAAAAAATTAAAAAGTAAAAGAAAAAATCTTCTATAAAAATAAAAAAATAAAATAAAATTCCAATAATTGAAAAGGAGTCTGATACGACATCAATGGCTACCCTTGATTGCGGGGGTCCTAGTATATTGGCGAGATGACACTTCAACTTGTTTTGTTTGAGATATCAGATTATGTATGTGTCATCCATTAATGGATTTAATACACTTCTACTTTCACTACCATTTCTACTTTCATTTTTCCTTTTTTTCTTTTTTTTTAGCATTTTATTTTTCTACCCAATTTTATTAATTTTTTTGTGGTCTAGGAAATTCGGCGTTGGCAAGCGAATCTGGATATGGATGGCCGCCCCTCGAAAAAAGATACAATCTTTAAACTTAAAACTACCCTTTCTTCCCTAGTTTGGCAACAATACTATTCAGAGAATTCACAATTTTGATTGAAAAAAGATTGGATTTATTTTTTTATTAATAATTTATTTTTTGGAGTAAAATATAATTTCAGAAACCTATTTTCCCCCTAATTTTTTTTAACCATTTTGAAGATCACAAGCTGAAGATTGTTTTTGTTCTTCTAAATTTCCCACTTACCTCTTTCCTCTGGTATGATTTCTTCTTTCTCTACTCTTTACTGAATTTATGGAGTTTGATATTATTTTCTTATCTGGGGTTTTCTTGTTTTTCAATAATTTGATTTGGGTTATTGTGATTTTGGAGTTGGATGAAGTAGTTGATAATGTATTGCTACTGCATCTGATTGTGAGTTTTGAATTGGAACTGTTGGGAGAAGCATTATTGCTATGCTTTTTTTTTTTTTTTTGGTGTATTATTATGGCTCTTAAAGTTGTACTTGTATATGATTGCTAAATGCTAATGTCTGCTCTAATCAGCACTGGGGTAGCCAGTTTTGTTGGCCAACTTTTGAGGTTTGATTGTGATTGTCTGAACGAAACATTTCACTGAAGTTTCCTTTACTTGCTACTTGTGAACTTTGAAGATTAAACAATATGTAATTTTTTAAAGGGGAGTTGAATGAAAACAACCGCCTTGTATATGTCATGGCTTGTGATGGTTGTAATCATGGTTGTGGTGGAGTGAGAGCTGGCTAATGCCCTTGTGAGGTTGCTTTTACGCGAACCAAGCTGTGCTTTTTTCGATAGAGGTTATACCCTTGTAGGATAGGCTGTATGAGGTTAATCAATGCTTTTCCAATGAAGAATTTTATGAATTGCTCAAGTAATGGCAACATAGTTTCTCCTGAGAGTAGTTTTCAACTTTTTATTTAAAAATTAGGAAGGAATCAATGCTATGTTAGGACCAAGGACTAAGGACTTGCCATTTCTTTCTTTTTAGTGGAAAAGAAAGGAATGAGATCCAGATTTCAAAGATATTTTACCAGGCTGATCATGGGACATCAATTGGTGCTTGAGCTTGATGTTATTCTCTTCTTTTTATTATCTCAAATTTTATTTTTGTTCAGTTAGAATGTAGCTTTAACTGTATCACACGGCTTAGGCTTTCATTTTTTATTTTTTATTTTTATTTATTTATTTATTTTTCCATGTGCATCTATCTATAAGAGACCACATTGATTAAATTTCGCGCTGTATACCACACCTCTGCTAGTCTCTTGGCTTCTTTGTTTTTCTGAATTGGTTAGCTGATAATGACTTCTGGAACTTTTAAAACTTTATATATTACAAAATCTTCTGTTGATTATAATCTATTTGTTTTTTCAGAGAAGGCTCTGATGAGGCTGATCTGTTCTGGCATGAGTGTTGTAACATTGAGGTGGGTACCCTGATGAGTGAATTAGCTCTACTGGCACTGTAAAGTCCTCTGTGGAGGCAATGGCTGCTAACGATCTAGAAGAGATTGAGATGGATGGTTCAGATTCTCCATTGAAGCAGGAGGACTGCCCTAAGTTGGTTTCGCCTGTTTTTTACGATTCGGTGAGAAGTCAATTGCAGGGGGCTACAGAACATAATTGTATAGACACATTTGGAAGCAATGATTCAGAGCAATTTGGAATGAGAATTTCAGGGTTGGAGTTGTCTTATGTTGCCAATGCTGGCCCCCAGTCACCTGCACAAACAGGCCATGTAGGTAATAATTTAAAATTTGAAAATAACAAGGACCATGTCTTAGATATATCCAATTTTTCTAGTAGTAAAGATGCGGATTTGAAGAAAGGTCACTGGCCACACTTGTCTCAGATGGTAGCTGGCCCTAGGAATACAATACCTCGAAGAGATTCACTTTCAAGAGCTAAGGATAAGCTTATGGTTAGCATTAAAGAGAATTCTAGGAAAGGTGATATTGATGCGTGGAATATGAGAAATCTGAAGGCCAAACACGTTGATGAGACAGGAAGAGTGTGCTCGAATGTATTGCATGGGAAGAATCTCAATACCGAAAGTGCATTGCTTCCTCAGGATGCCAGGTTGAGAATTTTATCCACATCAAGTTTCTCACAATTTTTTGGGAAGAAAACTGCTAAGGGTAAAGGGGTCATTGATGGGCGGTTAGGAGATGAAATCAATCTGGACAATGATGGGCTTGATGGCAATTTTGAGAGCTATGGAAGGAGGTTAGCTACATCAGGCATGACTTCTGAAGACCAAATACAACCCTTGCTACGTTGCAGCAGTGGGATTGCAAACCATGATGGAGTTGACCTGAGAGAATGGCTTAAGCCTGGTCATCGTGTGAAGAACAAAGCTGAAAGCCTTAATTTTTTCAAGCAAATTGCTGAGCTTGTAAATTCAGCACACTCTCAAGGTGTTGTCCTACAACAATTGCGGCCATCATATCTTGTTATAACTCCATCGAATGAGCTAAATTACATTGGCTCATCAACCCAGATGGAATTGCATGTTCCTAAATTCTTTGCTGGCTGCAAGAAAAGGCTCCCAGAAGAAGATATCAGTGCTTTCTGTACCTCTGATCTGAAGCAACAGAAAGTTGTGAAAGTCCATAGTCATGCATTTTCAGCCTCCTTAGTAACTGGGGTTAGGACTGCTACAGTTCGAGAAACCAAAAATGATATAGGTAGCTCATCTGTTTCTTATTATCCCAACAACAGAACTTTGAGCATGATGAGCCATGGGGTTACTGGGTTGGAGAAGTCTCCTCTGACAAACCTCCAGCTGGAGGAGAAGTGGTATACTTGTCCTGAAGAGCTTAATGAGAACGATTGTAAAGTTTCTTCAAATATTTATAATCTTGGAGTGCTGCTTTTTGAGGTGAGGAAACACAGAAATTATTATGTCACTCATTTGCATTTCAAAGACCAATTTTGTGTGCGTGTGTGTGCGTGTGTGTGCGTGCGTGCGTGCGTATGTGTGTGTGTGTGTGTGTGTGTGTGTGTGTGTGTTTCTTTTTCTTATAAAAACCTCTACTCCATACTAAATAAATTGCGTAAAAAGATGGATATGTTTTGTTTAGCCTTACCAAGTGTGGATAATCATTTGGTCCTTTTCTTTTAACTGTTTTAATCACTCTAGGTCCTCTACCACTATTTTCTTTAATTTCTTGCAGTAACTAGTCATATACGAAGTATGTTTTATGATTTACAAATTTAAGTGCATTATAGTTATGTCTTGCCCTCCTCTATTATAGTTAAATTAGTCAAATCACACGGTGTATAACATTTTGTCTTTGTATTATGACTCTTTTCTAATTAAGAGCTTACTATCTCATTCTTAGAATGAAGCTATGGCGACTGTTGCTTATGATCTAATGGTATAGTGACATTCTAATGGTTTAGTGATATTGGTGTTGCTAATAACTCTGACAACACTTTTGGTAAGTGGCCATATATGATGATAATGTGAATGAATTAGTATGTAAATTTGTAAAAGAAATTAAGATTTATTCAATGTCTAATCACCATGCAGCTCACCATATTCCCTCAGATGTCTTGTAGTTGAAGCCTGTGATTCATCACCAAGAATTGATGACCTACACTACTTTTACCACGTTAAATACCCTATATGATGCTAATCTGATATATGGAAGCTTAGATATTGGTTTCATCCCCCTTGGCCCAAGAAAAAAAAATGAAAACTATGTCATACCCATATGGGGTTGTGATCCTCCTAGGGGGGGAAAGGCATAGTATTTTGGGGCAGGGGTATCATTATAAAATAATGTTTTATGGAGCTTCATGCCTCAATTAATCAAACTAGAGTAACTTTGTGGAAGTGGTACATAATTTCTCTCAACTTCACCTTCCCTTGCCTTGTGAAATGCCCCTTTAGTTCCCCAAAATAATAATGTATAAATAACAGCAGAACATCTCCACCTGAAACACGTCATTGCATATTTGTAAATTTCTTTGGCTTAAGATCTTGGCTGTTGTGATAGAGGAGAGAAGATTGTTTTCATATTAGTTACTGTTACATCTTGATATACTTTTTTTTTTTCTTTCTTTCTTTCTTTTTTTTTTGGCTATGTGATCTTATTGAATTTCTTCTCTTTTAACAGTTGCTTTGCTCTTTTGATTCTTTGGATACTCATTGTGCTGCAATGTTTGACATGCAACGTCGGATTCTGCCACCATTCTTTTTGTCTGAAAACCCAAAAGAAGCTGGATTTTGTCTTTGGCTCATCCATCCTAATCCATCATCTCGTCCAACAATAAGGTATCCCATTATGTAACCCCCTTGTTTTTATTCTGAACAAAGGTTGGTATTAAAGATAATCGATTAAATTTTGTATATATAAGTTGAAATCTGGATTGCAGTACGTTAGCATTTTATGCCATTGAGCTTATTTTGAACATTTGCATATATATATTGTCTGTAATATGTAAGTAATAGGCTAGTCCACCAACTTTTATCATTTAATTTCCAAATTTATAGCTATTATTTGAAAACATCACTAGATTTATTATGTGTAAGATTATCATTCTATAGTTATCTTTACAGTTGTCCAAAATGTCACCTCTGCATTTGTGAATTGTGATTGACAAGATTGTCACAAAAATCATGTTGTAGAGCTATTATTATTAGACGGAAGGAGTAGTAGGAGTATGATGGCATTTTCAGCTATATGTTCTGGTATGCAAGTCATGTAATTGCTTCCTAAAAATTGCATATAGTACTTCCATTGGAATTGAGAAATTCAATCCTAATTAGTGTGTGTGTGTGTGTGTGTGTGTGTGTGCGCGCGTGTGTTTTCTGTTTTTGTTTGGCAATGAGGTGAAATTCTTTGACAAATGTCAGCAGGAGTTAAACAAGTTCAGGGTTTTCTAGGATGGGTAGTTCAACCTGAGAAACTTGAATAAAGCACTATTTGTGCCTGTGCTTCTTTTGGGTATATGACTTTGACACATTCTGCTTGTGCATATTGTTGTTGACTAACTTGATGCTTTTGTGTTCATCTCGTATGCTATGGACTTATGTTGTAATATGTACCATTTGTCTGACTTATTTTTTTCTTTTGTAACAGGGAGGTACTTCACTCTGACCTTTTTTCCGGATCCCAAGAGTTAAATGTTAGTGATGAATTGGCAGTGTTTACTGATGATGTTAATATGGCTGAGTCAGAGCTTTTGCTGGATTTTATAGTTTCTCTGAAAGAGAAAAAGCAGGACCATGCAATGAAACTAGTTGAAGATATTAGATGCATAGAAACTGATATAAAAGGTTTATTGGGGAAGCCTTCTTCTAGAGCATCCCCACTTTGTGCTAAAAGAGACTACAATCTTCAAGATTTTATCAAGTCTATTACTAGATCGGGTAGTAATGAGGATAGATTAAGAGATGATATGTCACAGCTTGAGAAGGCTTACTTTTTACTGCGAAACCAAACTACTTCAAAAGCTGGTGCTGGTAGAGAAGATAGAGACTTGTTGAAGAAGAGGGAAACTTGGTCTCAGATGCAAAAACAGAATGATTTGGTAAATATAAATCAGGAGTCTGCATGTGGGTTGGATGTATTTTTTGAAGGACTCTGCAAATTTACTTGCTATAGTAAATTTGAGTTACGTGGAACTCTAAGGAATGGTGATCTTTTAAACTCTGCTAATGTTATATGCTCTCTGAGCTTTGATCGTGATGAAGAATACATTGCTGTAGCTGGAGCATCCAAAAAGATCAAGATATTTGAGTATTCTGCTCTTGTAAATGATACTATTGATATCCACTATCCTGTGATTGAAATAGGAAATAAATCCAAGCTTAGCTGCATTTCATGGAACAGCTACATCCGGAACTATTTGGCTTCAACTGATTATGATGGTGTTGTCCAGGTGGTTACTCTTTGTTTTTTCTTCACTATGCATTTATACTTATAAAAGCTAATAAACATCACATGATGTTCAATTTCCATAAATGAAATTCAGGTGTGGGATGCAAGCACTGGCGTGTCATATTCACAGCACACTGAACATCAGAAAAGGGCTTGGTCAATTGACTTCTCACGAATTGACCCAACAATGTATGCCAGTGGAAGTGACGATTGCTCTGTGAAACTCTGGAGTACTAATGAAGTATTACTTCTTATTCCCCCCTCATATCTTTATGTGTTGTTATGCTGAATCTGAGGGTATATGTTGCTTCTCTTTGCTAGGAACATTTAATTTTGACTATCTTTAACGTTGATAATCTTACTTTTTTTGCAGAAAAGATCAACCTGTACCATCTGGAGTCCTGCCAATGTCTGCTGTGTACAATTCTCCCCTTACTCTTCTCATCTATTGATGTTTGGTTCTGCTGACCACAAGATTTATGGCTATGATCTTCGGCACATGAGAATCCCTTGGTGTACATTATCTGGTCATGAGAAGACTGTTAGCTATGTCAAATTCATGGATTCTGGAACACTGGTTTCTGCTTCAACAGACAATACATTAAAGCTCTGGGATCTTAACAAAACAAGTTTATCTGGCATGTCCTCAGATGCTTGTCATTTAACCTTTGGTGGTCATACTAATAAGAAGGTTTCCGCACTTATTCTTCCCAGTACATTTCTGATTGCCTCAGTCACTTCCTTAGTTTCCTTATTTATTTCTTTCGTCTTTGCAGCATTTTGTAGGCTTGGCTGTTTCGGATGGATACATAGCGTGTGGTTCAGAAAGCAATGAGGTATGTTAATTTTAGGTAATTGGTGCCGTTTGATCTTTGATATACTTCCTCCGTTCCAAATTAGATGACACATTTTGACTTTTAACACTATTCATAACTTTGCTTTGACTAACATTTGTGAATTTAGATATATAATTTTAAAAAACAGTCACGTGGGATCTTGTTAATTCTTTTCAATGTGTACTTAATTAAATTTATTTTTTTAGTATTTTTACAATATTATAATCAAAGATATATTTTATTGAATTTTTGCATTGGCAAACGTGATAAAAGAATCGTGTCATCTAATTTGGAACGGTGGAAATACATTTTATATCGTCTTTATTAATACACATTATAACCTGTGATCTTTATATCAGTTGCTTTAAATTTTCGTACTTCCTAATTGATGAAATTGCACTTTTGGCTTTGATTTTATTGTTGAAATTACTATTGCACTTTAATAAATGTGGTCAATGAAAATTGACTGATCAACTTTTCTAATTTTGCGGACCACTCCCCATAAAAAGAATAGCTGCTAGCATCATTAATCATAATTTAGCTTCTGGGTTCTGACATGAACAATCTCTTCAAGAACAAGCTCATAGACAAAGTCAGTCCATGAGCAGTTCAGTGTTGTTTTATGGGCACAATGGATGAAATCAAAACATAAATATCCTGAGCTTGGAGTTGATTGCTTAGATATGAATCAGAGTACTTTTAGGGTAAGACAGGTGTATGCCTTTATGGTAAGACATGGTTGACTGTTCATATGAAAAAGTATGGCTTTTATAAATGCCCTTTCTGCATAGAGGTGATTAGCAATGTCAACTTTGAATGAGATTCGGGATAGCTTTAACTTTGATAGTCCCATCATATTTCATGTTTTATCCTGGAATTTTCAATAACAAATACATTAAATCTTAGCATTGGACTTTTCACTTGAGTCAGTATCTTTATGTGTTGACAGTGTTTTTTTTTTTTTTTTCTTCACTAGCTTGAATTGGTCTCTCCCTAGATTTTAATGTTTCTACTTTCATTTGGAAAACTTTGAAGCATCTAAATGATGGATTTCTCTTGGACCTTCATGCGTCAATGCGTCATGTATCCATTGTTGTTCTACTTTAGCATAATGACTCAATATTTCTTTTCCTTGCAGGTTTTCACTTACTACAAATCCTTGCCAATGCCAATCACCTCTTACAAACTTAGTTCCATCAATCCTTTGTCTCAGCATGAGGTTAGGGAGGATGATGGACTTTTTGTATCAAGTGTCTGTTGGAGAAGCAAATCAAACACTGTCCTTGCTGCTAATTCAAGCGGAAGCATAAGGTTATTGCAACTGGTATGATTGATAAAATCCCGAATGCTTCTTCATCAGTGAGTGAATGAGTCCATATTGGGAATATTTTTGCTTGTCAGTGGTGGCATAATTTCTTAATAAATAGCAGCAAACAAATCAAAAGAAGCTTGAGAATCAAGTTTCATTAGACAACAATGGAAGAGATTCAGTTAAAGTCATAATTATACCAAGGAGTCAGTAAAGATTAGCGAGGAGATGGGGGGAGAAGTTTGACTTCCTTTGGGTTTGGATGCTATCAGGCTGTAAGGTTTTCCATAAGATGAACTTCTATCCATGACAAGTAAACTAGTCACTCAAAGGAGATAAAGTAGTTCCCTTGCTACTCAAAGGAGATAAAGTAGTTCCCTTGCTGAAGGCTTCCTGTACGGTGGTTGAGTTGGGATCCTTTCATTTCTGTTATATAACTGGAAAATTGAGTAGCTATCTGATGTTGAAAGCTTCACTTTCAATATCCAACAATATGAAAGGTCTCTTGTCATTTATTTTGATATTTCCTTCCAGAACATTGCTTGTTAGGGAATGCTGTGTTCTTCAAGTTTTGGTCCTCTCTCTATTATTTATTGTCTCGGCCTGAGGATCATAGGATAGAGGAGACCTCTCTGGAATTTGACATAGTAAACCCAACATTGAGCTTAAATTACATGTTCATTGCATATCAACCGAGCAGCTACTTTGAAAAGGATTTAAGATGCTCCAGTAAAATCAGCTGCCTGTTTTGCTATTTGCACACAAGCTGTACTCTAGGTATGTATGTTGATATGTTCTGTTTCCTGACAGGAGACTTTTTTCTTGCTTTTCTATATCTATTCATTTTGAATGTTTATTTATATATTTTTTAATCGGCAGGTTTCTGGGAAGGTTATAAGATGCTGTATTGAAGCTCTGCTGGGAATTTCACAAGTTTGAACTATATATGACTTTACAGGTATTTATTTTCTGACTATTCATTTAAGGATTGGGTTTTCTTTTCCTACCTTTTAAAATTATATTCGTAATATAGCTATAAATACTTTTTTTTTTTTTTTTTTTTTTTTTATCAAATCCATCTGTCTGCAATCAATATTATCTTAATGCACGGGAATTGTGTAATGTCCATCTTATGGTCGAATATTAGTTCTGCCCTGTCATTATTTACACGGACATTATGTAATGAGATATTGAAATACTATAAATGATTGCAAGTTTATTTTGCTTGTTACTACTCTTCCCTAGTAGCGGCTATTTTTTGGGCAAAAAAAAAACATATTCTGTTGTTTCAGATACCTTATGCAAGAAGTTATTTGTGTGATTTTAAATTATAATTCAGAAATCAAACATTAAATATTTTAATTGAAATCCAAAAGAACTAGTGAAGCTATGTTGAACTACTTTTTTCTTTTCCTACCTGATCTGTGCTTGTTCCTACATATAGAGCTACAGTGTTACCTATGTACTACCTTTTCTATTTACAGTGTATGTAAATGTGTTTTGAGAACTAAACAAAAGTGAAACCAAAATATATATAAAAAGATGTATAAATAAATAGAAACCAAACTAATACGGAGTATAAGCTTTGGCAACACACAGATTTGGCTGTGTTCTCTTGTTTGTCATAAGATTTTTGGCGGCCTAGTAGCTTATTATAGTTCAGAATCTGATGCATGGCCAGACTTCCTCCGGATCCGGGAATTTGCTAGAAGCATGTGGTTGTCAGGTGTAAACTGCATACTACGTGAACAGCGTAAAAGTTGAGGTGGTCTTAGAGATTGTCCTTTTTGTGTTCCTGCGATACCAAACAAAATAAATGTTTTTCTTTATGTGCTTCCAGCAGAAGCCTTTGATTTTTGACTCAAGTAAACTCAAGAGTTTTAATATTGATTTTTTTTTTTTGTTTAACTCGCGTGACTAACACGGGAAAGTCAACGCCGGAGCTCCGGCGTTGACCACCCAGAAAACTCACCCAAGTACCCCCTAAAAACAAAATACAACTTAAGATCCTTTTTCACAACTTCTCTTAAAAGGTCCTTTTACAAAAAGTCGACTACTTAAAAGGTCCTTTTTCACAAATTTCTCTTTTTTATATTACTTCAAAGGATTTTACTTTTAAGTTTTAAACACTACATTTATATGTGATGTAATTTATAAGCATCAATTCTGCCTTTCATGTTGTCAAATATCATGGTCATATTTAATTATAAATCCTAAGATAACGCAACGGTTTAAGCTGATTTATGTTAAATAACAGTGTTGAGCTCTCTTGTAACTCGAGTTTTTGTTTTGTTTTCTTCTATCTTTGCTTCATTCCCCCCCCCCCCCCCTCCCCCTTCTCTTCTTTTAGTGAATATATGTCTTGGGAGAAATTATTGACATATGGTGACATATGGTGCTAGTTGTAAGTATACCTGGAAATTTATTTGCTTTTGAATCTGTTAGTCTACTATTTAATGAAAGCCTCCTTTTTGTATTATCATCAGGAATTGGATTCTTCCTTTCCGTGATGGATAGAAGAGGATCATCTGCAGCCGTCGCATGATCATCTCCAGACATAGAAGCTGCTTCACTGCCAGATTCTGAGGCATCTTTGATATTAGATATACATTTTTCCCTCTCCATGACTCGAAATGCAAACATCTGAAATGGGATTTCTGAAACAGGATATGGCTCATTGCTCATCCAAGAAGAAAATTTCTTTAGAAACCCTGACTCAACATCATAGTAATCAATATAAGGAACAGGGGTATCTGGGTGGCTGTAGTCTGAGTTCATCATGAGGAACCTTTTGATATAACGAAGTATCCTGCAAATGGATGAGAAAGTTGGCCGCTGATCTGGGTCCGTATGCCAACATCTCTTAATAAAATTTGTCATATATTTAGGGCAGTGGTGTGGAAAGAGTGGCCTTTCCCCAACCCTAATGTTTCGACTCATCTTTTCTCCTTGAAGATGGGAGTCTTCAAATGGGACTTTTCCTGTGAGAAGTTCAAAACAGATCATACCAAAGCTGTACACATCAGACTTCTCTGTGTACTTTGCATCATCAGTTGCACCTTTTGACTCTTCTTGTTCTGTTAAGACTTCTGGGGCATGCCAGATGAATGATAGTTCCTCACTTGGGTTTGATTTATTCTGAGAGTGCCTTGTCACTGATGATAGACCAAATCTTGTAACTTTTACATGGATAAATCCCTCTGAAGAAATATTTCTGACTTCAGCAAGAATGTTTGAAGGTTTTAAATCTCCATGATATATTTTTTTTGAGTGAAGATACTCCATGCCTCTTGCTATCTGAAGCATTATGTCTAGTGCAACAGGAAGAGCTAGTGGAATGCGCTTCCTCGGGCCATAAAATTCCTTAACATGGATACTGAGATTCCTGCTCATTTGCTCTGTGACCAAGAAACACTCTTTCTTTTCATCATCCATGAAACCACAGAGAAACTGTAGTATATTTGGGTGGGAAAGCGATAATAGTTGAGATAATTCCGGAATTAAAGGCTCTATGTCTCCTTTGATATGTCGAAGAACAAAGGTTTAACCCAACCAAAAGATTTCTTTGTATTCACCTCCATTTCCCAGCCTCTTTCTCACTTGGTAGTCTTTTGAATTCAGCAAGACTGAGCATGGTAAGAGCTTTCCATTCGAGGACCCTGCCTCGTCCAGATTCTTCAAGAGAAGATTCATGAGCTGTTGACCGTACTTTGTTGATCCAGGACTTTCAGGTATTCTCTTTTGCTGGATTTTATCTAGTAAAATCCATCGATCTTCCTTCCAAACTTCATCAATCCGGTTGCAGATTTCTTCAGTAACCACGTATTGTTTCCCGAATTTCCATCGAAAAAGCTTTGGGTCATTCCATTCGTTTTGATATTTCCTTGACCACACGAGTCTCCTTTTATTGATCTGATCATCATCCCAGCTGGATAATTCTCCGGCTGTTTCTATTGCTTCAATAACAATCGGAATGCAGCAAAGAAGGTTATGAATATGGAATTCTATACTGTCTCGATTTTGGTATAATGTTATGGCTTTGGCCCACCAATTCTTGCTTTCGAAGCAGTTTCTAACGTATGCCTCAGCTTCTCGCAGTATCTTGTAGAGCTCCTTGAAGGGTTGTTCAAGGACTTTCCATTTTTTATGTTTCTCTTCAAATCTTAAGTTGCTTCTCATTTCATCTGCAATTGTCTCATATGCTAAGGTAAATGCATCAAGAAGAAAACAGCATTGCCTTTTATTGATTTGAATGTGATGTTGGAATACCATCAACGCCTTCAGACTCCCCAGAACTTCACCAACCTGCCGAAATTGCTCCATTCCTAGATTTTTATGATTTCACCAGGCTGATAATTTGTATGAGTTTTGTGTTAGCATGAAATGGGTCTGTGATGTTGGAACTTGAATAGAGTTATTTATAGTTAGACGTTCTCAGGTATTGAAAAGATTACATACCCTTGTATCTTATTGCTATAATTTGACAGATGTTTCTGATGATACCGTGTCTGCCAAACTGGCTTCGAATGATTCAAATGAAATTTTAAAAAATTTTAGCCAAACTGCTGAACATACATGTATACAAGCTTCCTGTATCTCTTACCAACTTTCTACAAAAACAGGCAAAGATGAATTGGCCTTGGAAGAGTAGCAACTGTCTTTTTCCAGAATAACAGCAAGATTATAAACAAGAATTTGTCAGTTAAAGCTACCTGAGTTTCATGCAGGTACAAAATTGAAGCTACCTGCATAATTTCTTTCTTCCAAATTTTGGGATCTTTCCTCTGATTCTAATTTTAGCAATGCACCAACTACCCTCAACCTTGTTGCTGCTTTCATTGCTGAATTTCAGCCAAAGACATGGATAGAAAATAGTTTCTATATATACCTTTCTAACTTGCATTTTTATGAACCATATATGTTCATTTTTGTGATAACTAATTCTAGGATGATGTAAGTTAGCATTTGTAGGATTGAAGACCTTCGATAGTTCAGTTCATTCTCAAATTATAGAATACCAAATATATAATCTATATACGTAACAGACATTATGTACACTATATAAGTTGATTCATTTTTTAAAATTAGTGATTTTTATTGAAGTTATCATTTGTATGGAAGCTATCGCTCTCATGTTAGTCAACTCAATCTAGCACAGTTAAAGACACTTCTTTACATTAGACATTAAAGGACATGCGAATTGCACACAAAATAAGGCTATATTCCAAAAGTAATACCAACACATCTAGAGTTGTCAATTCAGGTAAACGGGTCGGGTTTGGGTCGGATTAACTCGGGTTGGGTCAATTCAAATTAATTCCATAACCTATGCGGATCGGGATTGGGTTGGGTCATGCTTGAGTCGGGTCACGTCGGGTCATACTTCTTATCGGGTTTGGGTCGGGTCACATTTGGGTCCGGTGAACAATAGGTCGGGTTTAATTCGGGTTTTCACGGGTTAAAACAGGTTAGGTAATTTCTCAGGTTTGAGTCGGGTTCGGTTCAAGTCAATAATTTGCGGGTTAGAATCAGATTGGGTCATTCTTGGGTTTGAGTCGGATTCGGTTCAAGTGAATAATTTGCAGATTATAATCAGGTCGGGTCATTTTCAAGTCAGGTCATTCTCGGGTTCAAGTCAATAATTTGCTGGTTATAATCAGGTTGGGTCATTTCCAAGTCGGGTCATTCTCGGATTCAAGTCAGGTTATGTTCAAATCAATAATTTGCAGGTTATAATCAGGTCGGGTCATTTCCAAGTCAGGTCATATTCGGGTTTAACTGACTATAAATAGATAATTATCATTTTTATCAAGCTAATTATTTCCTTTGACTATAATATATATGACAATATACTACGGAACTATAGTTTATAATTTAGGAAGATAATTATCTCCTTTGACCATACAACAAATATATACTATATTTAACTCTTAAATTTGAGGAAGATGCTCCTTTCTTTTGCTGGCCTGGACCGACTTGGTCTCCCAAGACAAAATGCTTTGATCAACAATATATAAAAAGGTGGTCTAAATTGCATTTAAGGTGATTTGAAATCAGGTTAGGAACAATTTGGGTTGAATTTAGGTTGGGTCAATAACAAGTCGTGTTAATTTCGAGTCGAGTTAGTAACAGATCGTGTTAAATATTTGGGTTGGATAAGTAATTGGTAAGGTAAAATTCGGGTTGGGTCAATAACAAGTCGGGTTGAATTTAGGTCAGGTCAATAACAAGTCGGGTTTTGACGGGTTAAAATGGATTTGGGACTATTTCGGTTCAAGTCGGGTTCGATGCAAGTTAAATTGGTTGTTGTAAACTGGTAAATCGGTGCAAGTTGTTAAATGGTAAAGTGGCCGTTTAAAAGCAAATTGAATGGTTCCACACACCCAATTGGACTCCCGAAGGGTATTATGGGCCATGGTAAAAATTTCGGCAATTTTTATTTGCAGACGAAAAAAAGTCAAAAAAATTCCAAAATTGAAGGCTAATATATCCACGTTTTTTGAGAAATTTTGGAGGTTTCGGGGCCCGGTGTCGAAAAGTCTTGAAAAACTATGGGATACATCTTGGGGTCATATAATGCCCTTTGGAACCATATATGATCATTATTTGTTGTCATAAATGTTCGTGGTGTGCTTGAATTAATAAAATCAGTGCAAGTTGTAAATCGGTAAATTGGTCGCTTAAAGGAAATTGGATTGTTCCACCCACCCAATTAGACTCCCGGAGGGTATTAAGGACCATGGTAAACATTTCGGCATTTTTTATTTCCGGACGAAAAAAAATCAAAAATTTCAAAATTGAAGGCTAATATCCACACTTTTTGAGAATTTTTGGATCGGAGGTTTCGGGGCCTGGTGTAGAAAAGTATTAATATTGTATGGGATACATCTCGGGGTCATATAATGTCGTTTGGGACCATATATGATCATTATATGTTGTCATAAATGTTCGTAGTAGACTTGATTTAATGAAATCCGTGCAAGTTGTAAACAGGTAATTAAATTAGCCGTTTAAAGGCAAATTGGATGGTTCCACCAACTCAATTGGACTCCCAGAGGGTATTAGGGACCATGGTAAACATTTCGGCAATTTTTATTTACGGGCAAAAAAAGTCACAAAATTCCAAAATTGATGGCTAACATCCATGCTTTTTGAGAAATTTTGGAGGTTTTAAGGCTCGGTATCGAAAATCCTTGAGATTTAAGGGTATACATCTTGGGGTCATATAATGTCGTTAGGAACCATATATGATCATTATATGTTGTTATAAAAGTTCGTGGTAGGCTTCAATTAATGAAATCGGTGAGAGTTGTAAACCGATAAATTGGCCGTTTAAAGGCAAATTGGATAGTTCCACCCAGCTAATTGGACTCCCAGAGAGTATTAGGGACCATGGTAAACATTTTTGCAATTTTCATTTCCGAGCGAAAAAAGTAAAAAAAAATTCCAAAATTGAAGACTAATCCACGTTTTTTGAGAAATTTTAGAGGTTTCGAGGCCCGTTTTCGAAAAGCCTTAAGATTTTAGGGGATACATCTCGGGGTCATATAATGTCGTTTGGAACCATATATGATCATTATATGTTGTCATAAATGTTTGTGGTAGACTTTAATTAATGAAAACGGTGCAAGTATTAAATCGGTAAATTGGTCGTTTAAAGGCAAATTGGATGGTTCCACCTACCCAATTGAACTCCGGGATGGTAGTATGGACCATGGTATACATTTCAGCAGTTTTTATTTATGGGCGAAAAAAAAGTCAAAAAATTCAAAAATCGAAGGCGAATATCCACGCTTTTTGAGAATTTTGGAGTCTTCGGGGCCCGATGTCTACAAGTATTGAAATTCTAGGGAATAGATCTCGGGTTCATATAATGTCGTTTGGAACCATATATGATCATTATTTGTTGTCATAAATGTTCGTGGTAGGCTTGAGTTAATGAAATCGGTGCGAGTTGCAACCGGTAAATTGGTCATTTAAAAGCAAATGGGATGGTTCCTCCTACCCAATTGGACTCCCGGGGGGTATTAGGGACCATGGTAAACATTTCGGCAATTTTAATTTACGGGCGAAAAAAAGTCAAAAAAATAAAAAATTGAAGGCGAATATCTACACTTTTTGAGAAATTTGGAGTCTTCGGGCCCAGTGTCTAAAAGTATTGAAATTTTAGAGAATACATCTTGAGGTCATATAATGTCGTTTCGAACCATATATGATCATTATTTGTTGTCATAAATGTTCGTGGTAGGCTTGAGTTAATGAAATCGGTGCGCAAGTTGTAAACCGGTAAATTGGTCGTTTAAATGCAAATTGGATGGTTCCACCCACACAATTGGTCTCTCGGAGGGTATTAGGGACCATGGTAAACATTTCGGCAATTTTTATTTTTCGGGCGAAAAAAAGTCAAAAAATTCCAAAATTGAAGGTTAATATCCATGTTTTTTGAGAAATTTTGGAGGTTTCGGGACCCGATGCCGAAAAGGGTTGAAATTATAGGGGATACATCTGAGAGTCATATAATGCCGTTTGGAACCATATATGATCATTATATGTGGTCATAGATGTTCGTGGTAGGTTTGAATTAGTGAAATCGGTACAAGTTGTAAATCGGTAAATTGACCATTTAAAGGCTAATTGGATGGTTCCACCCAACCAATTGGATTTCCAGAGGATATTAGGGACCATGGTAAACATTTCGGCAATTTTTATTTCCGGACAAAAAAAATTCAAAAAATTTCAAAATTGAAGGCTAATATCCACACTTTTTGAGAAATTTTGGAGGTTTAGGGCCCGGTGTCGAAAAGTCTTGAAAATCTAGGGGATATATCTCGGGGTCATATAATGCCGTTGGAACCATATATGATCATTATTTGTTGTTATAAATGTTCGTGGTAGGCTTGAGTTAATGAAATTGGTGCAAGTTGTAAACCGGTAACTTGGTCATTTAAAGGCAAATTGGATGGTTCCTCCCACCCAATTGGACTCCTGGAGGGTATTAGGTACCATGGTAAACATTTCGGCAGTTTTTATATCTGGGCGAAAAAAAGTCAAAAAATTCCAAAATTAAAGGCTAAAATCCACGCTTTTTGAAAAATTTCGGATGTTTCGGGGCCCGGTGTCGAAAAGCATTGAGATTTTAGGGGATACATCTCGGGGTTATATAATGTCATTTGGATCCATATATGATCATTATATGTTGTCAAAAACATTCGTGTTAAGCTTGAGTTAATGAAATCGGTGCAAGTTGTAAACCAGTAAATTGGTCGTTTAAAGGCAAATTGGATGGTTCCACCTAGCCAATTGGACTCCAGGAGGGTATTAGGGATCATGGCAAACGTTTCGGGCAATTTTTATTTCTAGGTTAAAAAAAGTAAAAAAAACTCCAAAATTGAAGGCTTTTTGAGAATTTTGGAGATTTCGGCCCACATCTCATGACTCAGTATTTGAAAATTTTGTATTTTTATAAATCCGATGACTCAGTTAATTAATTTTTTTGTTTAGAATTTGTATACAAATAAGGTTAGAGTTTAATCAAAATAGGAAGTACTCCCTCCGTTTTTTTTTATATGCATTTTTTTTTGAAAGAAAGCGCTCAGCGAGCACGGATTAGGAATTAAAAAAGATCAAGCTACGCCAAGGTAGAAATACCTTGCGGAATAGAGTCAACATACAACAATTCAACACCAACATCAACCTCTAGCCTAGCAGCCAAATGAGCCACGCAATTGCCCCCCCTTTTCACATGATTACAAGAAAAGAAATCAAACAATTTACTAAGATAACGAATATCATCATACAACAGATCCAAAGGGCCAAACCCCACAATATTTGAGTTGATCGCATTCACAACAGATAGAGCATCACTCTCGACCTCGATCAACCTCAGCTCAAGCTTACGAGCAATTAACAACCCCAACCTGACAGCCAATGTTTCAGCCAGTTGCACATCCACAACACCAGCCACTCTACACACACCCACAGCTAACACCTTACCCGTATCATCACGCAGCACAGTTCCCAGCCCTGCAACCTCACCAGGGAGCATAGCAGCATCAGAATTGATACGGATGCGCCCCTCAGCAGGAACAACCCAAACAGAACGGGAGGGCGAACCCCCCAACACGCACAGTACTGCCCACCAAGCTGGAGTATTTCTTGTAGTCACGAACCAAGCGAACAAAACCCATAGCCCCAATATCCCGATTTTTCCACGGTTCCTCAAAAATGACTGAGTTCCTATACGCCCAAGCAGCCCAGGAAAGCGAGGCAAACAATAAAAACTCATCAGAACTGACCTTCGATTTAAACCACACAAAGCGCAGCAAAAAGGAAGAATCAGGCGCATCAAGCAACAGATTAGCAAATGGCGAGCAGTCCCAAATTCCTTTAACATTGGGGCAATCAAAGATAGCATGAATTATACTCCATCCTCACGTCTACAGAGAGGGCAACAGCCATTACTCCGGATATGGCGCTTAGTAAGTCTTTCAACTGAAGCCAAAGAATCAGAGCACGCCCTCCACAGAAAATTTTTAAGTTTTGGCGGCCCATCAATTCTCCACACAGCCTTCCACCCCTCAGAGTCAGGCAGCCCAAGACTACCCCCCACACCATTATGAGCGCCTAATTGACCCAACCAATAACCTGACTTAGTTGAGTAGCACCCGCTTTTCGAAGGCCACCAGTACATAGAGTCACTAATAGTCCTGCAACTCAAGGGAATTCCTTGGGCCAAAGCAGCATCACGAGCAGTAAGGTGTTGGTTAAGAGCCATCATATCCCAACGACCCTGATCATGATTGATTAAATCAGCCACCATCAAATGCATCACTTCCTTATTTGGAAACTTTATACTATATTTTATCATTTCTCTCTCTTACTTTAAACCCCACTTAAATTATTTTATCATTTCTCTCTCCTGGTCCCCACTTATATAATAAAAATATCTACTCTCCCTCACATTCTTTCTCTTTCATGGTCCCCATCTTACTTATACTGTAATAAATTATTCATTCACTCACAATATTATATTACCCTTCTAAAACCCCGCGCATCACCAAGTGATGCATATAAAAAAAACGGAGGGAGTATAAATTTAGATAGGCCATTTGAATTGAACATAGGCTAAAAGTCAGATCTTGCAATGATGGGAGTGATGTGGAAAGGTTTAACGGTGAACTGGTGGTTATAACTAAAAGAAGAAACATCAAGGCCCCAAACCAAGTTTTGTGGCCTGTAATTTTCTACATGTTCTGACTTTGCAATTTAGATGTCGGGCTGTATTATTTTAAGGAGAAAAATTTATACTCCGTACATACTCAAAATTGATTGGTGGTCTACTGGTCTGTCATATTCATACATTTTTAAAAAAATAAAATAAAAAAAAATTAATTGATATTGATCTCCTTGGGTTGAGCAACTCCAATTCTCCAAGCCTTTGCTGGTTTGCCCCATTAATTCTAATAATAAATTTTTTTTTGGACAGGAATTGAATAATTTTAGTGGTCAATAATAATATGTAAGTAAATAATGATCTCATTGGGTTGAGCAACTCCAAAAGATGAGGCCTATCACCAAATTAGAGGACGTGTATTACATTTTTACGTGATTCAAATACAATGAAAATTATTAAAAAGACTTACTACCTCCGGTCCAAATTACTCGCAACTTTGAGGTATTATTTGTGAGATATAAAATATTCCAAAGTTGCGAGTAATTTGGACCGGAGGTAGTAAAACAATTATCTAATACAGTGTGTTGAAATCACTATTATACGTATTTCTTTCATGAGGAAAAATTGAAATACCTCTCGTTTGAGAAGAAATGAAATGTTAATTTATACACTTATAAATTAAATATATAGACAGGGGAGACAATTGAACATTTGAGTTTCACTATTAAAGGTTAAAAATAATAACTAACTACAAGTCTACATATAGTTTTTAAAATTCAAATTGACCTATGGAGGTGATCTAACGTTAATAGTTAAAGAAGATTTATAGTCAATTACTCTCAAGTCTCAATGGCGTATATTATGAATGAAAGAAATAATTAATAAACTGGTAAAAGAATTTCCATTTGTATATTTATTAATTTGATTATCTTATAACTTTCCTAAATCACCAAAGAAAAAAAAAAAAAAAAAAAAAAGAAAGAGGATATAATAGCCTAATAGGTGATCAATCTGACCATAGCAAACTCCAAGCGACAGATTAAACATCTACTATTACTCAACCACCAATACAATGTTTAGATCATCTTAGCACCACAAAATTTCTAAACAGTGCTAAGTGCTACTCCGTAACTAATAATTGAACATCCCATAGACTTAAATTATTCATTATTTTGGTCTTGATTTATAGTCTAGTTTATTTTAATACGACCGTTAATTTATCTTAACTCCACGAGCCATTCGTGTTATTAAAAGTTTTATACTTTTACTTTACTTAATAACAATGCATAAAGTAACATCTGTAATATTCCTAACGTGAAAATATAAATCTTTCTATACAATAAAGTTTCAAAAGTTAGGTAGGAAATATAAATTTCTTCCCCAAGGGGTGTATCACTCAATTTAGTTGGACAGATGGACACCCAAAATCACGAGCCTTGGTATCTCCACAAGATATTAATTGTAGGGCTAGATAACATAATGTCCACAAAAAACATACACAAATTGGCTATATAAACTAGATCATATTTCATGCATGTAAACTATACTAGAAGAGAGATCAAGTAGTGTAAGACTAGTAAGGAGAAAGAAAATACATACAATATGGAGCGAGTAGGAACTAGGCAACAACATAGTAATAGTGTAAATGGGCAGCAAGGAGGGCAACAATGGCAGATGCATTTCTTTCAAATGCCAGTCCATTACCCCAAGTATAGTCGAGCCGACTACGAGGTCATGCCTGAATGGAGGCTTGATTGCTTGCTTACTCAGTATGGACTGCCTGTTTCGGGTGATTTAGCTCACAAGAGAAAGTTTGCCATGGGTGCTTTCCTGTGGTAGATTTCGTCCCTAATTAGTGTTCGTGTTCATGTTCATGTTCATGTATCTTTATGTTCTCCTTGACGGTTTAATGATTAACTATGTAGTAGAGTTGAATTTCATCCTTGTATCACGTTGAGTCGATGTTGGTTGTGTTACTAGCAATTTTCCGAATCTAAAGAATGATATATGAATTTGCAATTACTATTTAAATGTGTGCTAAGCTAGCTATAATATGTTTCTTACCAGCCTTTATTGATCGGAAACACGCACCCTTAGCTTTACTGTACTTTTGGACTTGTAAACATGGTATGCTTAGGCCGCTAGGCAGCTATATTGTACGTGGATGGAATGATGGATCTCGTGGTATATATATGTGCCTTTTTTAGGTGCATATTACAAGTCAAATGTTTAATAAATTAACTTTTAAATTATTAGTAAAATCAATGTCATTTAAATGTATAAGCTTTTTAAATAAAACCAATTAACACCAATTATGAGCACGTATAAGCTTTTTAAATAAAACCAATTAATTGGATTAAATAAAACAATTACCGACGACATACAATATATATAACTAAGGGCCTGTTTTCTTCGGCTTAATTTCAGTTCAGTTTCAAATTTTCTTCTTTTATAAAATATTCATTTTCAATAAATCAGAATAGACCCTAACTCAACGTCTCATACGATTTTAAGTAAATGACAAAGGATGTTAAGCAATAAAAATAAACCAAGGCTGTGTTAGTTGAGTAACAGTAACGCAGCTGATTAATCACAAAATTGGCAATGATTACTCCCTGTTGTTTATGTTAAGTTCACACATCCCCATCACTTTCATCATTATTTTGTTTGGGTTTCCCTCTCTTTTCAAACGCTCTTCCGCGCCAGAGAGAGAGAGTAAAGTGAGAGTGAGACACTAAACCAAACCCCCCAAAAAACCCTAGATATTATCCGGCCAAAAATGCCTCGAGAAATCATCACTCTTCAAGTCGGACAATGTGGAAATCAAATTGGCATGGAGTTCTGGAAACAGCTTTGTCTTGAACACGGTATCAGTAAAGATGGCATTCTCGAAGATTTCGCTACTCAGGTTTCCCCCTTTTTTTAATACTTTTTTCCCCATTTTCTTTTATTTTTAGGGTTTTTGTTGATTGAAATGAGAAATTGATTTTATATGTTTGTAATTTTTCACGAGATGAGAGGAAATTATTGGGTTTTGTTGATTTTATTTTTTGCCTTGGTTTTTCTACTTTCGTTGTTGAATTAAACAATAGAATGTTATTCGTGATTTGATTTGTGAAAAACTGTCTGTTTAGTTGATGGATCATTCTATATTTAGCTAAAGTTAGGGTTTATGGGAATTGCCTGCTTGTATAATTTAAGAATTGAGTATTGTAATTGGGAATTTGATAAGCTTATGTTGGTTCTTATCATGTTTATCATCATCATTAACAACAACCAAAGCCTAAATCCCAATACGATGGGGTTGGATGCATGAACCCCTTTTTAGTATGCTTTCAGCATTTGTGTGTCAAATTGTTATGTGTAGCTAACGGAGCTGCTATTTCTTCGGTATTAGTGACTTAGTGTATGGATTAGAGCAGCGCATAATTTTGTCAGGATGATAGTCATTTGACCATAAAACGAAATAAAATAAGGTGTTGAAGGTTGTTCATTTACAGCCATACATAATGGAAGTGAAATGAGAAGTTTAATTAATATAGTGACTTGGTATATCTTTAATTAGTATTCCGGTAATTAATATCCTTTAGGCAGTCTTTAAATTTGGAACCTTTCTCATGTTTTACTTAGTGTGTGCGCTTCACCAATCGATAAGTTATTCATCATGTACAGAAATTAATCATTTCTTTTGTTTTTGTTGGGCTTGTGTAAGTGATTAAGTCCTACTTTGAAAATTTTGGTGGAGTGCTGTAGTATGTAACTATATTGGGCTTATGTTCTACTCAAACGTTTGACAAGTGATTTTGGTAGATAACCTCACTATATGATATTCTGTTTGGACTTGTTGCACGATATGAAGGTATCACTGGATGCCGGGATTATTTGAGC
Source organism: Chenopodium album (assembly GCF_948465745.1). Lineage (NCBI taxonomy): Eukaryota > Viridiplantae > Streptophyta > Magnoliopsida > Caryophyllales > Amaranthaceae > Chenopodium > Chenopodium album. The sequence continues at coordinate 75,579,564 of NC_137840.1, read as the reverse complement.
CCGTTGGTGATATGCCCCAACTCTTGGCTCATAGAAGTGCTCTGTATAGGATAGGTCATATGTATTTTGTGATGTCTCTTTTGATCAAGGAAGAGTATGCAGGTTAATTTCCGAGTGTTGAAGTTTATTGGATATTTGGGTGTATGTATATGCCATGATGGTGAAGCAGTGAACTGCTCAACTTATTATCTCTATCGCTATATTGTCTATACGGAATGATAACTTTTGGTTCATGTAGCCGATCCCACTTATGAGATTAAGGCTTTGATTGACTGACTATATAGTCTATGTTTTTACATATCTGTATTGACTATATAGTCTATGTTTTTACATATCTGTTTCAACCATTTTAATTATTGTTGTTGGTCTGCTATATCTGTATCAGACTATATAGTCTGCTGTGTCTTGTGTATAGTTTATTTAAGAAAATTGTGTGCTGTTTGCATGGATTATCTGCAGGGAGGCGACAGGAAAGATGTGTTTTTCTACCAAGCTGATGACCAGCACTACATACCACGGGCATTACTTATTGATTTGGAGCCTAGAGTAATTAATGGTATACAAAATAGTGAATACCGAAATCTCTACAATCATGAAAATGTTTTCGTTGCAGATCATGGAGGGGGTGCTGGAAACAACTGGGCCAGTGGATACCACCAGGTATATCTCTGATGTAAATCTCATTTTTAATCATCCTGTACTATTGTTTTCAAGCTACTTATTTAAGGTTATCCATTTCTTTTGGCTTAATTTTCTCCGGTCTTTTTAAAGTATCCTGTCCTATCTTCTTGTAAGAAAGCTTTGTGTATATACTGTTGTCTTTAGTAAACAAAACCGACATCCTCAATGATCAATTGGATTGGGTTGGGGACAAGACATCTTGCTTTTATTCAGGGAGATTGTAAATCACATAAAGTGTTTCAATCAAAGCTTGAATCTATAATTGTCAAAACTGACACCATTACATATAATCTTTACGAGTGAAGGGTGGTATATATGATTGCCTCTATTACAGCACATAAATGTTCTTAGCTGGTTGACATACTAAAGGTCAGTCTGAGTGATCAAGAGGCAAATAATTATCGCTTTTGGTTCTATTGAACAAGGGGATATGCAAAGTAATGTGAATGATGTAGGTTAGTGTATTGGTCTCTTGTATGTTGATATTGGATTGGTTCTACATTTGATGTAGACTTTTTGCACATTTAGGGAAAGAATGTTGAAGAGGACATCATGGACATGATTGATAGAGAAGCAGATGGAAGTGATAGTCTTGAAGGCTTTGTTTTATGCCATTCAATTGCTGGAGGAACAGGGTCAGGTCAGAAATATTCTAATTGTGCACCTTTAGAATATATTGCTTTCTTCTGCTTGCTGCTATAAAAGTGGTGATGTTGTATATATTTTTCTGGGTTCCTCTGAAGGCATTGAATCTTTAAATATATATACTTGTGAATGGGAATGGAATAAGGTCATTAAGGTTTGAAGCAATGGAGTATTGAACATTGATGTGCCTTAAAATTGCATGAAGTGTGGCTGGAATTAGATTTATGCTGTGCATGGCATTGTGTGACCTAAACTCATTCACACCTTTTTTTTTTTTTTTTTACAGGTATGGGTTCGTATCTGCTGGAAACCCTGAATGATCGCTACAGCAAAAAACTAGTTCAGACATATAGTGTGTTTCCTAATCAGATGGAGACGAGTGATGTTGTGGTGCAGCCGTACAACTCTTTATTGACGCTTAAGCGTCTGACACTCAATGCAGACTGTGTTGTTGTTTTGGATAATACTGCATTAAACAGAATTGCAGTGGAACGTCTTCATCTATCAAATCCTACTTTCGCTCAGACCAATTCACTGGTATCTACTGTAATGTCTGCCAGCACTACCACATTGCGGTATCCAGGGTATATGAACAATGATTTGGTCGGTCTTCTTGCTTCTTTGATTCCTACACCCAGATGCCATTTTCTTATGACTGGATATACTCCGCTTACGGTTGAGCGCCAGGTAATGTCAAATTGTCAAGTATATGTGAACCTGATCTTTGTTTTTATTTCCTGGAAATCTATGTCACAAATATATATATATATATATATATATATATATATATATATATATATATATATATATATATATATATATATATATATATACAAGTGTGAATGGAGTCTAGGATTAAGAGCTCTGGCTGTTCAATTTATGGCTAACTTTGCTTCTAATTTGTTTCAGGCAAATTTAATTCGAAAAACTACTGTACTAGATGTCATGAGAAGGCTTCTTCAGGCATGTTTTGTTTTGACAATTGTATTATGATTCTATTAAAAGTTGTTTCAGGCAAATTTAATTCGAAAAGCTTTTTTTTTTTTGGTAAGAAATTAAATATACTTTTGTAAATGGTTTAATTGTTACTGTGATTTATTCTGCAGACTAAGAATATTATGGTTTCTTCTTATGCTCGAACCAAAGAAGCTAGTCAAGCAAAGTATATATCAATCTTAAACATCATTCAAGGTGAAGTGGACCCAACCCAGGTAATAAAAGTTTGGTTGCTGATAATGTAATTTTTTCTGAGTAATTATAAGTCTTTGAGGTTTCCTGATGCATTATTTTTCAGTTGCCTGAGAACTTGTAAAGCCTGCTCATTCAGATATGCACACTCTGTCATTATGGCTCTCACTTAATTCACACACATGGACACATGGTGGTGACTATTTATAAAGAGTTACTTTGTAATATAACGGATCTTCTTAATGTGCCATTAACAATGTATGAAGTTGTTCTTATAGTTGTTTGAAAAGTTTTATCAGGTGTGTATACATTAATCAATCATGTGACTTGGGCAATTAGTAAGTTTAATAAGTTTTTGACTTGTAAAAAGAGGGATAAAATTTTAGAACAAAGGAAGTAATACGAAAAGCTATTACTTCAATATTTTGTCGTAGTTTTTTATATTAGGTGGTTACTTTTCATATAAGATTAAGAACTTGTTCTCTTCAAGTTATTTGAGAAATGTATTACGAGTACTTATTCTTGTTGTAACCAGACTACATCACACGAGAATACCTATTTTAGTTGAAGAGGACAAGTTCTAACTTCTAAGTTAGAAGGTGTGTTTATTAGATATATTGATGTAGGGGTAATAGACAGTAAACTAAACAAAAAGTGGCTAATTGAACATTAGCTGAGGATTAGGTGGAGTGTTTAGCGGCATATACATCCGTTGTATAGTATTATTAATGCCGTTGTTCTTATTTAGAATGGATCACTGGAACCTTTTGTGCCAGTTAAGGATAAATGAATGGGTACACCCCTCAGTTTTAGTCTTTTCTGTTTCCCCAAGTTCATAAAACTGTTCATTTTAATTAATGTCATGTTAACATAAATCAGACAAGACCCATTATTAGTAGCTGTGATGAAAGAATTGGTGTGATGTAATGGTTTTGAAATATATTGAGACTTAGGGACTATCCTTTTCTATTTAATTATTGAACCTAATAGAGATTTTGCTGCATGGTGCAAGAGGCATCTTTTTTGAGAAAGTCTAATTGAAGGTCTTAGGCTTCTCCTAAAGCATGTTTCATAACACAGGCGGCTATGAACAAAAAATCTCTATGGGACATGAGCTCAGATGGAGACATGTTTTCCGTGCAAACAGATATTATTTCTGCATAGTTCAAACTCAAATAACAAATTGTAAATACTGCTATTTTCCAAATGTAAGGTAAATCTTTTGAAGTACAACAGAACCTGATGTTTGTTTTTTTTTCTTGATCAGGTTCATGAAAGCTTGCAGCGTATTCGTGAAAGAAAGTTGGTCAATTTCATTGAGTGGGGTCCTGCCAGCATTCAGGTTATTTTTTTTTACTGGAAAATACATATTTAATCAAGGCACTTTGCAATATTCTAATTGATCTTCTTGTCCTGCAAAATATTCCACTTTCAGGTTGCTCTGTCCAGGAAATCACCATATGTCCAGACAGCACATAGGGTAAACTTTCAGTTTTTACTGAATCTTTTTTTTTTCCCTCTCTTTTGTCTCCTCCCATCGTTAGAATCTATGGTTGTCTGAAAAAGAGATTTATTTTTATGTCTTTCTAGATTTAGACCATCTTTTGTTGCTCTAGATAGGAGCAAGTGTTATAACAGCTTAATACATTTCCTTGTGTAAGTGATTCAGAGAGAATCTCTCTTTTTATTGTACTTGCTAGGTAAGTGGTCTCATGTTGGCAAGCCACACTAGCATCCGTCATCTCTTTAGCAAGTGCTTAAGTCAGTACGAGAAATTGAGGAAGAAGCAAGCTTTCCTGGACAACTATCGAAAATTTCCAATGTTTGCTGTAAGTAGCAGTGGCTTGCCTTTAAATCTTTAATTTTTCTTACTATGTACATCTTTAAGTATTTCATCATTCCATGGTTATCAGTTTGTCAATTTTCTTATTTGTTTTTGTATCTTGTTTTTTCATCATTTTTCACAATCTGTGCTTGTGCCTTCTTGGGTTGATTTGGAATCTTATTGAACTCAGTTGATATTGTTGTCTGTCAATATGGCTTGCTGTAATAACCTCTTTGCCTTTCATTTTCAATACTTTTGTGCTTACGACCAGAATTAGCTTCCTGGATCACGAGTCAGGATTGAACTAAATCCTGGCCATCATCCAGACACTTTTAGGGCATATAGGCTTGTACTTCTATATCTTTTTCATTACTAGAGTCATAATCTCCTTTATGTGCACTTCCTGTATCCGATTTGTGTTTGATGTGATGTGGAGCTGTCACTGTTTTTTTTTTCCTGACAAATAAATGCCAGTATCTTTGGCAGCCTTATTTTTATAGGCATTGCTCTGTGTGCACTTGTTCTTCGCTGCAGTATGAGGTAGTCATTGTTTAGCTAACTTTCTACTTGTATAAAAACAAAGTTAGCCAGAAGTATGCAATCATCTCTTCTGATTCCAAGTTAACCATACCTTATTAGTAAGATTTGTTTGACTCTTGATGTAATACCTACAGGACAATGATTTATCTGAATTTGACGAATCAAGAGACATAATTGAGAGTTTGGTGGATGAATACAAGGCATGTGAATCCCCAGATTACATCAAATGGGGAATGGAGGTAATGTATATAATTTTGAAATTGCTGTCTGTCCTGTCTGTTGCCCATCATAAATTTATTGTTAAACTTGTTTTTCAGGATCCTGACCACCTTATGACTGGGGAAGGCAGCGGTGCAGGAATGGTAGATCCAAACTTGGCTGTGTGAGGCAGACAGAAGCTTTACTTTCATAGTTCCATTGTAATCTTCAGTTGATATCTTATGTTTAGATCAGCTTTATCCAACTTTGATGTGCATAATCTAATTATCAGTTTTTGCTGTCATATATGTATAGAAATGTAGTACACTTTTGACGTGTGTAGCCTCTCATGGTTTAAACTTTTCTTAATAGTATCCATTTTAAGCCGAGCCCAAGTGCTAGCTGAGCCAAATTGAGACATTTACATGACTTGTGAATGTCAAACCTCCAGCGTAGAGCTTGCATGAATTTGACAGAATTCAAACCTCCAGCGTAGAGCCTCAGGATCTATATTGGCCATTTGGGTAAAAACTTGGAATGTTACACCGGCCTAACATGACATTTGAGAAGCTCATCAGGAATACACCTAATCACACTTTGAACCTGAAAGTCCTGAATGACCTAAATTAACAATGAGGGGTCATAGTGTTTAGAGTAGCAAACACCAATACAGGTTTTATTGTAAACAACAAATGTAACTATGAAAGGCACTAAGGCATGCATAGACAATGGTGTGGTAAATATTTTGTAAACTGATGAAGGAAACTTGACACCTTAGTAGGACCTAGGATGTCTGAATAGTGATTAGAATTCTTTTGCTTTTCGTGATTATACAACATATTTTCGAAATAGCAATAATGCCATATAATCAACAAAATTTATTATTAGGACTTTATAGACTTATTGGTAGACTCATTATTAGGACTTTTTTCATTCTATTTAATTTTGGAAAATATACTCGAAAATGGGTTTAAAAGTGAATTATAGCCTTCAATATTGGACAATTTTTTTACTTTTTCGGGCTCAAAAAGGAAAGTGGTTAGGGTGCTTCCCATGAACCTCATGAGACCCAATATGGGTGGTTGGAAGCATTCACTTTGTCTTTAAGCTCTTAATTTAGCCAGTTCCAATGGTCCATGCAAAGCTCTATACATTAATTCAATGTCACATTTGATCTTTAAATGATCGACTAGAGTTCATACAAGGTTTCAAACAATATAAAACGACCTACCATTACTCATCAGGTCCCAAAATCTTCGAAAATATAATGTATTGTGTAATTGTAGCCTTCAAATTTTGCTTCCACATATCATTTTTGAATCCGACAATGTTATGTATCTAGGTACCTATCATACTTCCCAAATAACCTTGAGAATACGTACTTGACATCCGAAACCATTTCATTCATACTTTGACCCACAATTTACATGAGTTATGCTCATGACTTTGTATATAACTTAACTTTGTCTTAAATAACACAAGAATTACCTCACATATCCATTCATACTTTCCTTACTTTGTAATTCCATTTACAGAAATTTACGTGAATAAAACGCAACAAATATAAAATACTTTTCCCCAATTTAGTTATATAAAAAAAAAAAAAAAATCGTAACAGCGGGAAAAAATAAAAGGAAAGGTGGAGAGAAGGAAGTCTGAGACAAATGAAAGACAAGTCTGGTCTGCGCGAGATCTTCTTTCTTCGTCACTAAGTCTCTTCCTATTTCTCTGTTCTTCATTTCAATTCTTTTCATTTTCTTCGTCTCATCTCACCTTCGATTTATCGGCGTTTTCTACCGATTTCTCTCTCTCTTTCATCCAATTCTGTTTCGCGGTAATTCACTTGCTTTCTCTCCTTCATTTGCGTTGAAATTTCAGTGAATTGTTGCATTTTGCGGTTGATTTTGATGTCGAATTTCGATTTCTAGGGTTTTCAATCAAATTTAGGGTTCATTTTTGTTCTAGAGATTTCATGAACTTCAAGAAAATCATGAATTACATTCAAAATCAATGTCGGATGTCTCAAATTAGATTTGTAATCGAATTTTTAGTGGATTATGCTTGCTCTGATGTACATTTTCAGTGACCTGGAATAATGCTCAATTCGAAAGTTTTTTAGCTCAATTTTGTAATAAATTACTTGTTAGTTTTTGAGCTTCATGATTTTGTAATGGTTTGTGATATAATATGATTGTAAGACATTTGCATTTTGTATATTTTTCTCTCTTAAGTTTTGTTGTTGTACAGAAATGGCGAATGACACCATGATCGTCACCAACACGCCGGCGAGAGATCTGGTATCCACTAATCTCGCCTACTGCTCTGTTGCTGATCTTCGCCGTCTTGCTGCTCCTGGATCGCGCGTGGTTTTTGCCTATGTTGGCGATTCTTGGGTCCTTTCCGTTGGATATCCTTCCTCTTACAGTCTTACTTTTCAATTGCTATTTGTTCCGTTCAATCTAGTTGTTGAAATTTACGCCGATTTTGTATTGTGATTTTGCTATTTGGATTGTCATTCTCTTATTTGTTATGTTATAGACAATGTGATTCTATTTTCGAAGTTATTTTGAATTCAGCTGCAGAATGTATTGTGTTGATTGCTTGTTTCTAACCATATTTTATGTGCCAACCAAATTAATTTAGGTTCAGGTTGCATGTCACAATATTGTGTTCTTGTCCTTTTGTTTGGTTTGGCTCGATTTTGAACTTCAATAAGAAACTTGCAGGTTATTTGCTATAATAGAAAGTCTGCATTTACAAATTATTTAGTTGGACAAAATTGGTAACTGTTATTGTCTTCTAATTGTTATTTGCTGCTCTTCCTCTATCTGCATCATGTGTCTGCTAGATGGTTTAGTATCGAGGTGTCCTTAAAAATTAAGAATAAAGAGTATTCATATGTACTTTGAAGAAACCATGGATATCTTATAGGCACGCTGACGCAGCAACATACAGCTGAAAAAAGTAGGAACCGTTAATATCAACTCTTGATTGACTATGATTAGCATTTCCTTTGAATGCTGAAGTGCATATGATGTAAGTTTATTCATGTTGATTGCCTAGGATCTAAGCATGATCTTTCATCATTGGCATTTATCATCTATTATTTTGTTTTTACCTTTTAGCCTCATTCTGTACTTATAAATTAGAGTTTTGCTCTGACTTTCAAGCTGTGGTTCTTTGTGTGCATATTATTCAAAATGTGAGAGTTATCTTAACATGTTTCTTTGAACTTTTTCGTGCTCTTTACCTAAATTTCTGTCAGCATTGTTTTCTCCTTAACTACTGCCCACTGCTCATGATGATATACCCAGTGGGAGCATAGCTCTTAATTCTGTCCAACGGAAGTATCTGAGGGTTTCCACCGGGGACCCCATTACTGTCAAAAGGTTAGGTGGTTTAATGTTTTGATAATTTCAAACCAGTTGATGATTTTCATACTTCATTATTGACGATATTTTTCTTTTTGCATCTTTCTTTGTAGATTCATACCTCCTCAGAATAATCAAATTACAGTGCTTACTCTTGAATTGGACTATTTGTCCAAAGCAAAAGCAAGAGATGAACAAGTAAATTTTCTTTAAAGTTTTGTTACTTTGTAAGATTTTATAGCAGATTAGTGTTTCATGCTTTTGCTTACTTCTCGAAAGATATGTTTTTGTATTGGCAACTTGATGCTTCAATTTTCTTTGCCGTGGGTGTTTTATGGAACTAGATACTTTTACATGTCTTTTATCCTGTACACGTATTGATTTTTGATGCAATACATTTTTGTTTCTATGAATCTATTCCTGAAATGTCTTTGTTGTCAGGTTGATGCTGTTGTTGTGACCCAATTGATTAAGAGGAGACTTGTTGACCAGGATGGAAAGGATTTGACCATGAGTGAATGTTTTAAGTACCTAGGGTCGATCATCCAGAAGAATGGTGACATTGATCAAGACGTGACCCACAGGATTAAGTCAGGGTGGCTTAAATGGAGAGCGGCCACGGGAGTGTTATGCGACCGCAGCATTCCCTTAAAGTTGAAGGGAAAATTCTACAGGACTGCCATAAGACCAGTGTTGCTCTATGGTACAGAATGTTGGGCTTCTAAGAAAGAGCATATTAAAAAGATGGAGGTTACGGAAATGCGCATGTTAAGGTGGATGTGTGGAAACACTTTAAGAGATAGAATCAGAAATGAGGTTATTCGCAAGAAAGTAGGTGTGGCGGGCATTGTAGATAAATTAAGGGAAAATCGTCTGCGTTGGTTTGGACATGTAAGACGGAGACCCGAGGGTGCACCGGTGCGAAGAGTGGAAGAGTGGGACCATGGAGGGATTAAACGAGGAAGAGGGAGACCAAAGATGACTTGGTTGGAAGGAGTGAGGAAGGATATGAAGTGCATGGATTTACGTGAGGATGAAGTTTTGGATCGTAAGGGATGGAGGAGAAAGATTTATGTTGATGACTACACGGAATAATCAAATTTGGTTCATGTTAGCCGACCCCACTTTTGGGATTAAGGCTTTGATTGATTGATTGATTGATTGATTGTTGACCAGGCAAGTTTGTTGATTTTTTCTTTTTTTTTTTTGGTTCACTCCAGTGTTTTTTTTTTCTTTAAAATGTTAGGGACTATCTGGAGTTTCAATAAGCATGCTTGTAATCTGTGATGCTGCTGCTAGGAATTAGCTCAGATCAGAGAGATTAGGAAGATGATTAAGCAGAAAAAAATTAGCTAAGTACCAGATATTTGTATTGATGATCAGAGTAATCAAACAATACAATCACTCTTCATTCGAGAGGAAGAGCAGCTCTCCAAAAATAAGCAAAGCTTAACAATATTTTCAGCATGATCATTATTCCTCCTAATGAGGCCTATTTATAGAAAAAGTCTCATAACTTACTCTAACTTATTCCTCAAGACACTACTAATAGGCTATGACTAATGTGCCCCTCCCTCAAATATTGATTCCTTGCAGCTTCTGTGTACACCAGGACAGTGTCACTAGATTTCTCATTGTATTGAAAGATGGTTTTGACCTCATTTATTGAATGTTGGTCTTTTTGGTCTTGTCACAGTTACTAGTCAAACAAATTGAAGGATTAAACATACAATTGTTGAAGGCCAAAATACCATTTCTTGTGACAGTAATTACCATTTCATGGACTTTCATAACAAAACATTCAAAATCATTTTCAACAGTCATAATACCTAACCTAACGTCCAACTTCCTAGTTTCAGAAAAAGCATGCTAATGTTGCACCAACCTTTCCTCCCCATCTTTTGTGCTACCACCTTATAGACTACTGTCATTCAAATGGAAGACCATGTGATGTATTAGTTTATTTCAGAGAGTGTAAGTTATAGCTCCTCCCATCTTTTTGTTTGCCTTTTCTAGAGCTGTCGATTCGGGTAAACGGGTCGGGTTTTGGTCGGGTAAGAGTGAGTCGGGTCAACTCGAGTCAGGTCAATTCGGATTAATTCCATAACCTATGCGGGTCAGGTTTGGGTTGGGTCATGCTTGAGTCGGGTCATACTTCTTATCGGGTTTGGGTCGGGTTTAGGTCGAGTTAATAACAGGTCGGGTTACATTCGGGTCGGGTGAATAATAGGTCGGGCTTAATTAGGGTTTTAACGAGTTAAAACGGGTTAGGGTAATTTTTGGGTTTGAGTCGAGTTCGGATCAAGTCAATAATTTGCAGGTTAGAATAAGGTCGGGTCATTCTAGGGTTGGAGTCGGTTCAAGTCAATAATTTGCGGGTTATAATTAGGTTGGGTCATTTTCAAGTCGGGTCATTCTCGGGTTCAAGTCAAGTTCGGTTCAAGTCAATAATTTCCGGGTTATAATCAGGTTGGATCATTTCCAAGTTGGGTCATTCTCGGATTCAAGTCGGGTTATGTTCAAGTCAATAATTTACAGGTTACAATCAGGTCGGGTTATTTCCTAGTCAGGTCATATTCAGGTTCAACTAACTATAAATAGATTATTATCATTTTTATCAAGCTAATTATTTCCTTTGACTATAATATATATGGCAATATACTAGGGAACTATAGTCTATAATTTAGGAAGATAATTATCTCTTTTGACCATACAACAAATATATACTATATTTAACTCTTAAATTTGAGGATGATGCTCCTTTCTTTTGTTGGCTGGACCGACTTGGTCTCCTTAGACAAAATTAGTTGATCAACAATAATAAGGTGGTCTAAATTGCATTTAAGGTTATTTGAAATCGGATCAGGAATAATTTGGGTTGAATTAAGGTCGGGTCAATAACAAGACGTATTAATTTCGAGTGGAGTTAGTAACATATCGGGTTGAATTTTTAGATCGAGTAAATAATAGGTTTGGTAAAATTCGGGTCAGGTCAATGACAAGTCGGGCTTAATTTGGGTCTGGTCAATAACAAGTCGAGTTGATTTCGGGTCGGGTGAGACCATCCAATTTGCCTTTAAAAGAAATGAGATTTTAGGGGATACATCTCGGGGTCATATAATGCCGTTTGGAACCCTAAATAATCATTATATGTTGTTATAAATGTTCGTGGTAGGCTTGAGTTAATGAAATTGGTGCAAGTTGTAAATCGGTAAATTTGCCGTTTTAAGACAAAATGGATGGTTCCACCTACCCAATGGGACTCCTAGAGGGTATTAGGGACCATGGTAAACATTTCGGCAATTTTATTTACGGGAGAAAAAAAGTCAAAAATTTCTAAAATTGAAGGTTAATATCCACGTTTTTTGAGAAATTTTGGAGTTTTCGGGGCCCATTGTCAAAAAGCCTTGAGATTTTAAGGGATACATCTCAGGGTCATTTAATGCCGTTTGAAACTATATATGATAATTATATGTTGTCATAAATGTTTGTGGTAGGCTTGAATTAATAAATCGGCCAGAGTTGTAAATTGGTAAATTGGCCGTTTAAAGGTAAATTGGATGGTTCCACTTACCCAATTAGAATCCCGGAGGGTATTAGGAATCATGATAAATATTTCGGCAATTTTTATTCGCATGGGAAAAAAGTCAAAAAATTCAAAAATTAAAAGCAAGTATCCACGCTTTTTGAGAAATTTTGAAGTATTCGCCCGGTGTCTAAAAGTTTTGAAATTCTTGGGAATACATGTCGAGGTCATATAATGTCGTTTGGAACCATATATGATCATTATTTGTTGTCATAAATGTTCGTGGTAGACTTAAGTTAATGAAATCGGAGAAAGTTGTAAACCGGTAAATTGGTCATTTAAAGGCAAATTGGATGGTTCCACCCACGCAATAGGACTCCTGTGGGGTATTAGGGACCATGGTAAATATTTGGGCAATTTTTATTTTCGTGCGAAAAACAATTAAAAAAACTCCAAAATTAAAGGTTAATATCTATGTTTTTTTTAGAAATTTCGATTGTTTCGGGGCCCGGTGTCAGAAAGAAATGATATTTTAGGGGATAAATTACGGGGTCATATAATTCCGTTTGGAACAATAAATGGTCATTATAAGTTGTCATAAATGTTCGTGGTAGGTTTGAGTTAATGAAATCGGTGCAAGTTGTAAACCGATAAATTGGTCGTTTAAAGGCAAATTGGATGGTTCCACCCACCCAAATGGATTCCCGGAGGGTATTAGGAACCGGGGTAAACATTTCGGCAATTTTTATTTCCAGGCGAAAAAAAGTAAAAAAAATTCCAAAATTGAAGGCTAATATCCACGCTTTTTGTGAAATTTTGGTGGTTTCGAGACCCGGTGTCGAAAAGGCGTGAGATTTTAGGGGATACATCTCGGGGTCATATAATGCTGTTTGGAAGCATAAATCATCATGATATGTTGTCATAAATGTTCGTGGTAGGCTTAAATTAATGAAATCGGTGCAAGTTGTAAACCAGTAAATTGGTCGTTTTAAGGCAAATTGGATGGTTCTACCCACCCAAATGGACTCCTTTAGGGTATTAGGAACCATGGTAAACATTTCTGAAATTTTTATTTCCAAGCGAAAAAAAGTCAAAAAATTCCAAAATTTAAGGCTAATATCCACGTTTTTTGAGAAATTTTGGAGGATTCGGGACCCGGTGTCAAAAAGGCGTGAGATTTTAGGGGATACATCTCAGGGTCATATAATGTCGTTTGGAACCATATATGATCATTATTTGTTGTCATAAATGTTCGTGGTAGGATTGAGTTAATGAAATCGGTGCAAGTTGTAAATCGGTAAATTAGCCGTTTAAAGGCAAATTGGATGGTTCCACCTACTTAATTGGACTCCTAGAGGGTATTAGGGACCGTGGTAAACATTTCGGTAATTTTTATTTTCGGGCGAAAAAAAGTCAAAAAATTCCAAAATAGAAGACTAATATCCATACTTTTTGAGAATTTTTAGAGGTTTGAGGGTCATATAATGCCGTTTGGAACCATATATGATCATTATATGTTGTCATTAATGTTTGTGGTAGACTTGAGTTAATGAAATTGGCGCAAGTTTTACACCGGTAAATTGGCTGTTTAAAGGCAAATTAGATGATTCCATCTACCCAATTAGACTCCTAGAGGGCATTTCGGCAATTTTTATTTACGGACTAAAAAAAGTCAAAAAATTTAAAAATTGAAGGCTATATCCACGCTTTTTCAGAATTTTTTTAGTTATCAGGGCCTTGGTTAAGAAAAGTCTTGAAATTATAGGGAATATATGTTGGGGTCATATAAGTCCCCCCGAGGGGTTAGGGGGTAACGGTCCGCCTTGCCGCCTTATGTAGAAATAGTTGATAATACACAGCATATAGCTAGCTTGACGGAACCAATTGACGGCCGCTGCCTTCCAAAAGCATAGCTTTAGCGGCTATTGTTCTCTTGTTTTGTTTCCTCAAAGCAATGCCGTTTAAAACCATATATGATCATTATATGTTGTCATAAATGTTCGTGGTAGGCTTGATTAAATGGATTCGGTGCAAGTTGTAAACTGGTAAATTGGTCGTTGAAAGGCAAATTGGATGGTTCCACCCGGATATTAGGGATCATGGTAAACATTTTGATAATTTTTATTTTTAGGTGAAAAAAAGTTAAAAAAATTCCAAAATTGAAGGCTAATATCCACGCTTTTTGAGAATTTTTGGAGTTTTCGGGTAGAGCTGTTAATTCGAGTAAACGGGTCGTGTTTAGGTCGGTAAGTGTGGGTCGGGACAATTCGGGTCGGGTCAATTCGGATTAATTCCATAACTTATGCGTGTCGGGTTTGGTTTGGGTCATGCTTGAGTCGGGTAACGTCGGGTCATACTTCTTATCGGATTTGGGTCGGGTTTAGGTCGGCTTTTGGTCGAGTTAATAATAAGTCGGGTTACATTCGGGTCGGGTGAACAATAGGTCGGGTTTAATTTGGTTTTTCACGGGTTAGGGTAATTCTCGGGTTCGTGTCAGGTTCGGTTCAAGTCAATAATTTGCGGGCTAGAATTAGGTCGGGTCATTCTCGGGTTTGATTCGGGTTTGGTTCAAGTCTATAAATTTGCAGGTTATAATAAGGTCGGGTCATTTTTAAGTTGGGTCAGTCTCGGGTTCAAGTCGGATTCGGTTCAAGTCAATAATTTGCGGGTTATAATCAGGTTGGGTCATTTCCAAGTTGGGTCATTCTCGGATTCAAGTCAGGTTCTGTTCAAGTCAATAATTTGTCGGGTCATTTCCAAGTCAGGTTGTATTCGGGTTCAACTAACTATAAATAAATAATTATAATTTTTATCAAGCTAATTATTTCATTTGACTATAATATATGGCAATATACTAGGGAACTATAGTATATAATTTAGGAAGATAATTATCTCTTTTGACCATACAACAAATATATATTATATTTAACTCTTAAATTTGAGGATGATGCTCCTTTCTTTTGCTGGTTGGACCAACTTGGTCTCCTTAGACAAAATTAGTTGATCAACAATAATAAGGTGGTCTAAATTGCATTTAAGGTTATTTGAAATCGGGTCAGGAATAATTTGGGTTGAATTTAGGCCGGGTCAATAACAAGACGTGTTAATTTCGAGTGGAGTTAGTAACAGATCGGGTTGAATTTTTTGGTCAAGTTAGTAATAGGTCCGGTAAAATTCGAGTTGGGTCAATAAAAAGTTGGGTTGAATTTGGGTCAAGTTAATAACAAGTCGGGTTAATTTCGGGTCGGGTTTGTAACAGGTTGGGTTTAATTCGGTTCGGGTTAGGAACGGGTCGGGTTGAATTCAGGTCAGGTTAGTAACAAGTCAGGTTTAATTCGGATTTTTGACGGGTTAAAATGGGTTTGGGTCAATTTCGGTTCAAGTCGGGTTCGGTTTAGGCCAATAATTTACGGGTTACACTCAGGTCGGGTCATCTCCAGGTCAGTTCATGTTCGGGTTCAGGTCTCACATACTCGGGTCAACTCGGGTCTAGGGTTGGTTTCAAGTCAGGTTTGGGTCACCATTTTTTCGGGTTCAGATGGTTCGGTTAATAATCGGGTTTGAGTCAGTATTTTGGGTCAGGTCAACTTTTGACACTTCTAGCTTTTTCCCCCCTACAAAGGTTGTCTAAAATTGTTTGCGTGGATTTTGTTCATTTTTTATAAATACACAATTCCACATTGTTAGACAATCTTCCTGGTATGCCTTTTGCCAATTTGAAATCAATGAGGACAATTTAACATGTATGAGGAAACAAGAGGGATAATCTTTTCCGTGTTCTCAAAGCAATTTGTTTAACTGGTAGCTATTATTCTACCTCCATACTTATGATTTCCGAATTGATTTTGCATGTATGTTAAGGCCAAGGTACAATTCTATAAAGATCGATAATTTTATTTTGGGACACCATATAAATGTGTTAGCTAAATTCTTTATCTTTTTGTCAAATAAATTGACTTGAGAACAAGGACTATTATTGATGGTCTGTTAGGCAGAAATGCTGGTATGTTCGGGTGTTCCCCTAATCCGGTACTGGAGAAGGTGGGTTAAAGAGGATATATTGTTTGTTTTCTTGCTTGTCCATTGCACCTCTAATATATTTTCCCAATGACCTTATGCAGATCATGACAGTGGGCCAAAAAGTAACTTTTGAGTACCTAGGCAATAATTTTCTTTTCACAGTCAACCAGGCTGTTGTTGAGGGGCAGGAAAATTCAGATATTGAAAGAGGGATGCTGTCAGCAGACACATATATCATTTTTGAGGCAGCAGGAGGCAGTGGAATAAAGGTAAACTCTTCATTCTTGAACATGTATTACTAGAAGTTGGTTTTGGATTAGGTGATTGTTGTATGTTTCCAGTTTTCTAATATTTTGATATTGTGAAGTTATCTATGATTGTTAGAATTGCTGTAGAATGACAGTTTTTAATGTAATTTTCAGATAATCAATCAACGTGAATCAGCTAGCAGCAATCTCTTTAAGCATAAAGAATTCAATTTGAAGGCACTTGGTATAGGTGGTCTGAGTGCAGAGTTTGCAGATATATTCCGAAGAGCTTTTGCCTCTAGGGTTTTTCCTCCCCATGTCACTAGCAAGTAATTTTTAAGCTTTAGCTGGTATGTTGTTGAAATATTGATTCTATAAATGACTGATACATATTTCGCATTGACTACCATAGATTGGGCATCAAGCATGTGAAAGGAATGCTTCTGTATGGGCCTCCTGGCACTGGCAAGACTCTGATGGCACGTCAGATAGGAAAGGTGTTAAATGGAAAGGATCCAAAGGTACTTCAAGTGAACCTTTATGGACTTATAATTTAGACGATGAGAAATGTTGGCAAATTCATTCCTACTACGATTATTTTTAATTACAACTTGTTCAATTTGATCTGTGCTGATCCTTAGATCTGAATTCTTGACCACTCAAATTCCAGACTTTTAATCATTGCTTCCTGCTTATAAAAAAAAAATAAAAAAAAATAACTAAGTTTTCACGCCCTGTTTGAGATGACATCCAGCATTCCCTGTGTTCAACTCTCTGCATATTTATTACCATTCTTGGACAAGAGAACTTTGATCTCAGTCCCTTAATTCAACCCGGTAATTTAGACTTTGATTGATGGATTGAGATTCTGATTCAAAGTTTTATTAATGAGGTGGCTCTTGTGAAAATTGATCTGTTGCATTTGGACAGTGAAGGACAGGTACACTAGTATAAGGGATTCATGTTAGTAACTTTGATCTCCTTTAGGGGGAAGGGGGGTATGTTGAGTGAAAAAGAATATATATAATTTGTTTTGAATACAATACATTCCTCTTTGGAAGCCTCAAAACACAGACTATATGGCTGTGGCTTATATGTTTGTTTTTCCCAGATTGTCAATGGGCCTGAGGTATTAAGCAAGTTTGTTGGTGAAACTGAGAAGAACATCAGGGATCTATTTGCTGATGCTGAACAAGACCAGAGAACTCGAGGTAAAGTGAGATGTATACATTGCATATGGCTGGTGTCATTTGGAGTTATGCTTGTGCTGGCTCTATTGTTGTCACTGATCAAAAAGAAAGTAATGGATTTTTTTTTACATTATTTATTGTATGGTTTTCTTTTTTACTGCTTAATTTTTTAATTTGTACTTTTCAGGGGATCAAAGTGACTTGCATGTTATTATCTTTGATGAAATAGATGCTATCTGTAAGGTAAGGCATCGAGAGCAATGACAGTTATTTTTTATAGTTCTTCGTCATCACCCTAGGGACTAGGGTTCCAATTTTTAATTTATACCCTGGATACTACACACATGTGCATGCTTGCTTGCACATGAAGCTTCACACGTTATACAACTAATTGTCATTCCTCATTATCTGCCTAGTTGCTGTAGTCAATCCTGCGTGTACAAAGTTTATGTGGATTATGGAAGCCCTTGTCCCATACTGAGCACATCATTTTTCAGAAAATTGATGTTCACACTGTTATTCTTTTTTGATTGCCTGAATCATTGTTTATGAAACATTGTGTTATCCTTCTGATTACTCTATATTTACATAAATCTTTTCGTTCTGATATTGTTCTAAATTCCTAATGATTTTTTTACTTATGCTGGAGTAATAAATGAGCTAGTTGATGGGGGATTTGATCCATTATGTACACATGCAGTGGAGATAGCTTGAAATAAAAAATAAAACTGGTGCTGATAATAAGTTAATAACCCTTATGGATTTGGATATTCAATTGGGACATTAATCACATTATAATGGAAAGTACAATAGTCACCATAGAAACGAAGAAGCTATATTGATTTTGCAGATCTTTTCTAGTATGCTTAGACCAAGTTTCTGATATGTTTTTTCTCTTTAAAATTTGCAGTCTAGAGGCTCTACTAGGGATGGTACAGGTGTCCATGATAGCATTGTCAACCAGCTACTAACCAAGGTAGGTTAAAGATTGGCTTTCTAAAATGTAAAATAGTATGTGTTTGTACAGATAAAAAGTAAGATAGCCAATATACTGATAGCTTCTTGCTTTTTAGATTGACGGGGTGGAGGCACTCAATAATGTTTTGTTGATTGGGATGACTAACAGAAAAGATTTGCTTGATGAAGCACTTTTAAGGTGAGCTCTTTGCTGGTACCGATTTTTCATTGATGAACATTCCATTTTTATTAGATAATCCGCTCAGCTTTTGAAGTCAATTTTGTAACTATTGTATAGCCATGGTGATAGTTTTCTCTGGACAGGCCTGGGCGTTTAGAGGTTCAAGTGGAGATAAGCCTCCCTGATGAAGCTGGTCGTTTGCAAATTCTTGAAATTCATACAACCAAGATGAAAGAAAATTCTTTCCTTGCACCAGACATCAATTTGGCTGAACTGGGTATGTGAATTTGTTGTAAATGCTTTTGAGGTCACTACTCACTAGTATCTTCTTGTTGCTTTATATTGAACTATGGTGATAAAATTTCACATTGATGTGCCTTAGACAGTAGAAAATTACTCTCTTTGTCTCCTGTGGCATTCAGTTTCATAAGCATTTTGATAAAATGATGTAACAGTATTTACTGTAGGCTTTTGAATTTTATTTGCCTGTTGTCCCCTTGTAAGAAGGGTGTTTTATTTAACTGAACTTTTTTTTTTTCCTATGTTTTTAGGCTTCCTAATCTTAGCACTACAACTTTTATACATCTGGTAATATGATGTGAAGGGTATATATAAATTTATCTACACATTAATGCAGCTGCAAGAACAAAGAATTATAGTGGAGCAGAGCTCGAAGGTGTTGTTAAAAGTGCTGTCTCATATGCTCTGAACCGGCAATTAAACATGGATGATCTTAATAAGCCAGTGGATGAGGAAAACATAAAAGTTACTATGCACGACTTTTTGGAAGCTATAGGAGAAGTCAAACCAGCATTTGGAGCATCCACCGGTGATCTTGAACGATGCAGGTAAGATAGTAAGGGTCTTATGGTTCTTTCATATGGGATATTACTTTGTTATTTAGCTTTGGCTAATACCTCGTTTCCATTTGGTAGTTTAGAAGCTGTGATATATTGGCTGTAATTAGCATGCCTCCTATTAATTATGTAGATATTTTTTATTAAAGGTTTTATAATCACATCTCTACTAAAACTTGTAGGCTCAATGGAATGGTGGATTGTGGTGTACGCCATGAACACATCCAGCAACGCACTATGCTGCTAGCAGAACAAGTAAAACTTAGCAAAGGCAGCCCACTTTTGACTTGTCTTCTGGAAGGTCCAAGTAGCAGGTAACAATTACATTTCCTTGCCTTTGTTCCTTGCTGTTTTTTGAATAATTATTTACAGTTTTCTGATTTTGTTTGTGTTTAGTGGGAAGACTGCAATGGCTGCTACAGTTGGTATCTGTAGTGATTTTCCATATGTGAAGATTGTAAGTTCTGTACTTGTTGATTTTATCATGCCATTTTTCAAGATCCATGACTGTAACATGTTTTATTTCTGTTTGTGTAAATAATGAGTAGGTATCAGCGGAATCCATGATTGGTCTCAGTGAGAGTACTAAATGTGCACATATTGTCAAGGTTCATTTTTACTACTCTTTCTTTTGTTGTTTTTGACCTTTTATGAAAAATGAAGTATAGTAATTATGTTCAGAATGTGTATTTATTTTGATTATCATGTATCTCTAAACTTGTTACTTTGTTAGTGTTATACATGTACAATCACACCACTGCCACATTAGTGCATGTGGCATTATGGCATCCATGTTATTTTTTCCCTTTGTAATTTTTGTCCGCTTACGTAGTGCTGTCATTAATATTTGATTATGCACCTTTGGTTGAATTTTTAATTGTAGGTCTTTGAAGATGCTTATAGGTCACCGCTGAGCGTAATAATACTTGATGACATTGAGAGGTGACTTTGACTATGTTTTATTGTTCTTCCTGTAATTTTGTTTCTTTTTGTTGGACATAAACTCAATACTATCTTGCAGGCTTGTAGAATATGTGGCTATTGGCCCTCGGTTTTCAAATATCATCTCGCAAACATTGATGGTCCTCTTGAAACGACTTCCCCCACTGGTGTGTCTCTTGAAATTTTCCTTGCTCTAAGATTAGGTTTTACTCCCTATACAGAAGTTTCTAACTAATTGTCTGTTTTCGAATTCTTCTATCTACTTATTTGTAGGTTCCTAGCTTCCCTTCCTACTCATCCCTCTTTTTTTTCTCAACAGTTAACAACTTAGTCTAATTATGAACCCATGTCATTTAAAACTCACTTGACAATAACCTCGAAGACTAGCTTAAAAGCCTGTAGTTGCTCATAAGCAACTGTATAGGTGCAGAAAAAACTCACTTCTGTCATCTGCTGATGAATATCATTTTCTTGAGAGATAAATGTGTGAGTTTAATGGAAAACCCTGTGGTCTTTTTTTCCCTGACCTCTGTAATGTTATATTTGCATTCACAATTTGCTTATCATGATTCCTAATCCCCTTGTAACAAAAATTGAAACTTCTGTCGCAATGCAATTATGCTGTACCTAGCCTTTATTTATTAGGCCATTGTTGTGAGTGTAAACAAGTGGCAAGAGTGCAAATATCATGTGATGTTAGCAAATTCATGTATGTTTTACTAGGAAGTATACCTATTACTCTGTTAGCACGTCTACTCTTAACATCCTCTGCAGCTTCAAGGTCCAATCATAGCCAACATTCGCATGCATGTGAATGAGTATAGTGTCCGTAGATTATGTAATAATTTACTTTAGTAAATATATGCCTGTAAGAGACATTGAACAGGAAGCTATTATAGGATGACCTTAGTTTGGTTCCATGATCCATAGTTGTGTATCGACTTATGACTTGATTGTGGATTGAAGTTTGAAATCAAAAGTGGTGTATAACTCTTTCCTCGAGATTATATTCATACATCTAATTGGAATGGTCCACAAGATGCTACCCTGTGAGCGCAACTGGTCTTTGTTCTTCCACTAATG
Organism: Chenopodium album; assembly: GCF_948465745.1. Lineage (NCBI taxonomy): Eukaryota > Viridiplantae > Streptophyta > Magnoliopsida > Caryophyllales > Amaranthaceae > Chenopodium > Chenopodium album. The sequence goes on along the minus strand of NC_137840.1, from coordinate 75,558,112 downwards.
TTCAGCAACATAATCGAGTTTGAAACCTTAAGATTAGTCTTAATTCTTCTATATGTGCTATACATTGTGGTATTAAAGGGCTAGTGGGGAGAGAAATTATGCTGAGGAGAGGAGAGGAGAGGGAAGTGTTGCTTTGCTACCATGTTTTGTGAGAGATGATGATTCTAACTTGTCATTAGCATGTGGGTATTGTAACCTAGTTTGGACCTTGGGGTTGATGAACAAGTTTATTCCCTAGGTGGCTATGGTTTTACTTTTCACTTGGGATCCATCTCTCTGGTGTATTGGTCATATGCTCCAATGCATGTAAATCAGGATTTGGACTTATAATGTGGATTAAAGATATGATGAAAGTATGTGGGGGCTCAAAAGGATGGTGTGATTACAATTTGTTCGTTTTAGCATTGTCCATAAAGACTAATCTGGTAGAAATTTATGTTATCTAGTTTTTTTTTTTTAACCAAATTGAAAACTTAGTTGATTGTTTAGAACTCCTATATGAGAACCATAGTAACTCTGATATCAATTTATTTCTTACCATTGACTGCTGCTGTGCTGTACGTCAGTGCATTATTCCATATCTTAAGTCTCATTACTTGATCATTTGTCTCCAGGGAAAGAAACTTCTTGTGTTGGGGACAACCAGTGAAGTTGGTTTCTTGGATTCAATTGGCATTCGTGATGCGTTCTCTGTCACCTATAATGTCCCAACTTTGAAAACTGAAGATGCACGAAAGGTTAGCTAATCTTTCTCCATGTAAACGCATGATCTAAAGTTGTTCTGGGGCTTCTTTTTAACGTGATTGTGGCGCATGTTGGAAAGAAAGTACGTCTTTCTGGGGTTTGAATGTAGAACATAGTACAAATCAGCTGCCTGGTAAATAAACATTACAATCATGGTACAATGGTACATTTTTAGACTAGTTTTACCAAACAGGTAGCGAGTTGTGCCCCCATGCCTTTAATATGTACCAAACATACCACGAATTAGGTAACATTGGTTTGTAATGAGGTCTGGATATCCTGTGTGTTTTTAATGAGTGGTGTTATACTATTCTGGCTATGTAAGTGGTAGCCTGCTATGTAGATTGCATAAGTTATGATTTTGGGTTATTATCTGGTTAGCATAAAGGTTTGCCTGGTGCAAAAACAAAAGATATGGGTGATTTTGCTATTTGCTCCATTTTTATGTAAAGCTCGTGTCCTTTTCTATGTTGATTGGGTTCTTTAATCTGTTCTCTACTTTTCTCTCTCTCTCTCTCTCCTTGCTCAGGTGTTGAAGCAACTAAATGTCTTCTCAGAGGATGACATAGATTCTGCTGCTGAGGCCCTAAATGATGTAAGTCATCCTCTTTCAGTTTTCTTCCCTGTATTGATTTTAACTGACTTTTTTTCTTTTACATTAGAGTAGCTTATAGTTTATACTCTATCAAGGATTCTTGGGACATATTGAATTTGATGTAATTTGTGCCCAATAGTTTTTTTTCTTGCCCCTCGATTTTTCATTTTTTTTTTTAATTTCTGTTTGTCAAATTGCAGATGCCAATTAAGAAAGTGTACATGCTAATTGAAATGGCTGCTCAAGGTGAACAAGGAGGTAAAGCAGAAGCCATTTACTCTGGCCAAGAAAAGATTGACATATCTCACTTTTATGAATGTCTTCAGGACCTTGTCCGGTACTGATTCACACTAAGCAGCATGTTATTACACTGGTTTTTTCACCAGTCTTTGCTTTGACGGTAATTTTAATCAGATTGACTGTGTTATTAATTTTTATATTCTTTCACCCGTTATCTTTCTTTGAACCCCTTCAGTGGTTCTGACCATGGTTTTGTAGTTAGCCGGTGTGTATACCCTACGGATTTGACTTATTTACTGCCATTTTTTCACCAGTTTTGTCAGATGTTGAGCTTTTAAAATTAGGGTAAATGGCCTTAGTTGGCATGTTTAGTTATCTTAATTAAAATCCTGTATCTTTTGACTGTATGTTCAAAAATCTGTGTGAATTGATTGTGCAATTGTTTCTGTAATAAGGACTTAAGGAGTATCACTATAGAGTAACATATATGAAAGGTGTGCACTTCTTATAAAATTGATATCAACCAATGGTATCACTACAGCTTTAGTGATACAGTATCTTTTTCTTATTCACAACAATTTTAGTAACTCAGCTTAAACTTGAATGACAAAACTCAATTTTACAAACTTGGTATCGTTGTGTTGATGAATAAAAGAATAGTTTCTATGAAAAAAAAAAAAATTTGAAGCGAACAATGCAGGGGTCTGTGAGGTCAAAGAATACCATGCACACTATACCAACTTCCATCAGTGTGGCACGTCTTATAAAGGTTTTGGTTGGCATGGACCAGATAGAAGCATATACTGTACTCAGATCATTCACCATTCAAGTGCCTACGATATAAGGCATATTTCATAAGCTCATAGGACGAAACTACAATCCCAACTGAAGGACCAGCACGGGCAACCCGAGGACTAATTCCTGTGAATAGCCCTTTCCAGCCTCCACCCCTGCAATGAGGAAATTAACAAATTTTATTAGCAAAGTTTGAGCTTGCCAATTCTTGTTTAATCATGAAAAAAAAGCAACTTAGTGAGAATCAGGAGCAAAATAAAGTAAATTTGGTACTACTACAGTTTTTAAATAAGGATGTATTCATGACCATTGACGACAGCCAGAATAGAATGTGTATTCTCAGATTTCAGCTCTAGCAGCTACACTACTGGAAGAGCAATATTTCAAGCGCACATTCAAGTTGGTCCCTTCTAGGGGTGTTCGCGGTGCGGTTTGGTGCAGTTTGGATCATAAACCGCACCAAACCGTAAAAGTGCGGTTTGTAATTTTCCAAACCGCACTTTTAGAAAAACCGCACCAAACCACACCGCAAAATGCGGTTTGCTGCGGCGCGGTTTGCGGTTTAACCGTAATATATTAAAATTGTAATTATTCTTTTAAAAACAAAACTTTTATTTTATTTTATAATTATTAGTTTATAATTCGAATATCTAACTCTTTTAATTAATCTTTAATTAACTAATAGTTAAAGATTAGCTCATATAATTTAGTTCTTTTATATAATTTTAATGAAAATATAGTATAAAAATCGCAAACCGCACTTTAGTGCGGTTTGCGGTGCAGTTTGGTCTCAATATTTTTTGAAACCGCACCAAACCGCAAACCGCGGTTTGGTCATTTTTAGAAACCGCACCGCAAATTTCAAACCGCATAATTGCGGTTTGGTGCGGTCTAAACCGCACTCTGTACAGCCCTAGTCCCTTCCAAGGAAAAAGCAAAAATCTTATGAGAAATATCCTTGGATGACAATATCAATTAAATGTCTCTAACCTCGATTTGCTATTTAATGTGATACAGTCAGCCGACATTTTAGGATTCTAATGAAACATTTCAAGATAAAAGAAACGAGAGCTGATACACATACAACCATTGTATGTTATCCCTACATACAACACCATTAGAAATTTGACATATCAACAAAAAATGCGAGAAAATTAGGAGTCAAATATAAATTGAATTTAATGGAACTTGTGCCTATTATTTTAGCCAATAGAAACATGACAAATTAGAATTATATGTAGAGACCACATACAACAATTGTATGTGTAGCATTTAGGAAAAGAAACCCTTTCAAATTACATACTACTTCCGTTAAAAATATCATTTTTCCTCTCTACTTTATGTCAAATCGTTGCAAATAATGTGTAACGGAGGTAGTATTAAAAATAAAATAAATAAAATTTAAAAAAAAAACCCAGATATAATGTGTAATGAAAATATCATCAACAAAATGACCAGACAACCCCTGTATATCTGTCTAACTCATGTAAATTCAGACCATAGTACTATGTAGCTGCATAAGAGCCAATGCTTCTTGCACATATTAGGGTGCAAAACTGATCAAAAAGCAGTCCACATCTCAGCAGACTACAGAGACTACACCAACAGTATAGTTGGCACTCTAGGCAGTTCGAAAATGAAATACAACTCTACTTTTTAAGTATTCAAACCCAAATAGAAATCTTAAAAGCACAGGATAAAGCCTACCTCCATATCTCCATCAATGTACGCCGTGTCGTCATCCTCCTCTGTCTAGCTGGATCTTTCTGTTAAGGCCAAAATGAACACTCATTAGAGCTAAAAACATATACCATTACTACATTGATATTCGGACAACTTTTTTCCATTGCCATCTCATATACCCATGTTTTCCAAACCCATTCCAGATAGTGATTTCCATCTTTTTATGCCAATTTATCTGCTCAGTATCCCCTACTACATACTCCTTTTTTTATTAGCTGCTCCACTTAAAAAATTTTGTACTAAACAAAGGAAAAAACAATTTCTAATAGTACATATTTTCAAATGTAAGCTTTTTGTCATTTTATAATTTATACTTAAGACGATTGAAACATTTAATGGTCAAAGTTGTACATGGATAAATGGCAAGTCAAAGTGAATTTTTTATCACATTTGAGGTAGAAAGTGATTGTAAATCCCAAGATAGACAGTTAATGTAAACCACCTCTATCTGCCTCCGAGTTCTTGCAACATCTAGAGGGCATGTGGCAGCTGCAGCAAGGGCACCAGCAACGAATCCGCCAGCAAAATTTGCACCTAAAACACTCGTTGCATTCATTTCATCACCAGTCAAACTGAGAATTCTTCTTCTGATCTGAAACCATACAAGTAACGCAACCTCAACATCAATTTGAATATGCATCTGTAAAAAAAATGAATAAATCTACTACTTCAAGAGTTAAACTCACAGGTTCAAGTGTTCCCCAACAAATGGCAGAGAAAGGAACATCACGAGCAAGTTGAGCTCCAAGACCCGTCCACAAAACACGATAATTTTTTACTGTAACAAAATACAGATTTCATGAGTGATTCAGGAAGAATTTCCTAACAAAGTGAGAAAGACACCAACAAAATTCTCTAATTGCCCCTATGGATCTCAGACAAAATTGTGGCACAATACCAAGAGTTAATGGTACACATCAAACAAATATGCTGATCAATAACTATTTTTCAGGTCATGAGATTCAAAATTCATTCCACTCTACTAAATTACAAATATATGTAAGTATCACAACACTTACACAAGGGTTTTAACTCATTTTCTAGGCTGTAAAGATGTTTTTTCTTTTTTGAGGGTGAAATGTACTAAAAGGTAAACATGGTATGATTCTATTCTTCTGACAATCTAAATCAACTATTAAATTCAATAAAATTGTCCCAGAACCCTTGTCCACAAAACTGTAAGAGAGTATTAGCCCATCAATGACGAGAAAACATACAGTTTTGCAAATGATTTGCACTTCTGGCAGGGGATACAGCCCCAATCAGAGTTTTCCAAACTCCTGGAGGCTTGACACCAGCTCGAGGATCTATAAATGCCTACAGTTTTAAGAAAGAGAATAAGTACAACATAGCTGGATTAATAATAATAGTAGTACCAAAATTTAATACAGTTAGGTTCCAAATGGAATCACGCATTATTCTAGGACTATATTATGGTTCACAGAAAACATAATTACAACCTGACTACAAACGCCTATGTATAGTACCTTGGGTGCAAAAATATCAAGTATGGGGGAGGCCAAGGCGCAGCTGCTGCCCAAGGCCTTCAGGGAGCTGATGCTGCCGTCACTATTTTACTTATTTAGCCAAGGCACGCATGGCCTAAGTGCTGCTGCTGCCATAGCCAAGGCACATTTAAGCATGGGGGCTAGGTGCTGCTGCCCAAGCGAATGCACACCCATGTCTTAAGGCGAAAAGAGCATAAAACACCACATCCTTAGAATAAACCTATTTTTGGCAATATTGAGAGTAGCATCTTGGCTTGCCTTAGGGCCAAAGCAATGCTAAGCCTAGGAAAGGCAAGGCAAAGCCAAGACAACACAGCCACAACTCAAGGCAACAAGGCCAAGGTCAAGGCATCATAAGACATGATAACGAAGGGTGGACAAAGACATGAATGAGATGGTTAATGGCACCCTGTAGGCCTCCTAGGTCCCTTTGGGATCCTGAGAATAATCTTATCATGTCCAAAAAAATTCTCCGCAAGCCAAATTTGAAGGTTATAATACAGAAAATCTGACCACATTCAAAGAATACCTGGTGTAGAAAACTTAAAAGATGGTAAAGGATGTATCCCAGCCTCCCAGGTTCATATAATGTTGTTTAGAACCATGTATAGTCACTAATCGGCCGCATTGAGACACATGGTGATCATGAGTTAAAGGAGACGTGTGAGTAGACGACTAGATCGACATCTTAATGACAAAGTGAACGGCACCAAGAAATGGCCTCCGAGATGTTGTGGGGTTCATAAAAAGTACACCCATGTTCGAAGATATTGAAAACCACCCAAAACTGCAGGCTACTAATCAAGACTTTAGGATCAATTTCGGAAAATTTACCCAAATTAAAGTGAAAGTGTGAGGTGCCCTAGGATAAGTTGGTTTGGAACCATAAGAGGTTTACCAATAAGTCTATAAAGTCCCAAAAATGACATTAGTTCACAATAATATTCATTATAGTCAAGGGAAGAGATGCTTCGAATCACCAACTTGACATATCAGGGTCCTAAAAACAAGAATCCTCCATCAGGTTATCAATTATATCCAAATTCACTACTTACTGTACCATTATGATTTTATGCATGGATGTATCACATAGGTTATGGAATAAGGGGTAATGTTTTGGTTTGCCTTAGAGCCAAAGTAAACCAATGCAACGCCAAGCAAGGTAACAACGCCAAGGCACGACATTTTAGGATATGATATTGAAGGGTGTCCAAGATATGAATGAGATGGATTTCGGGCACCAAGTAGGCCTCTTAGGGGCCTTTGGGAACCCCTCAAAACACCTCAAAGCATAATCTTGACAGGTTAAAAAAGTTCTCCGGACGCCAAACTTGAAGGCTATAATACACAAAATTAGACCACTTTCGGATATTTCGGGACTAGGTGTTAAAAACTTAAAGGATGGTAGGAGATGCTAACTAGGGTCATATATTATTGTTTGGAACCATATAAAACCACTAATTGGTTACATAAAAGTTTGTTAGTAACCCAACCTGTTATTAACCCAACCTAAACCCGACCCAAAACCGATAAGAGGTATGACCCGGCGTGACCTGACTCAAGCATGACCCAACCCAAACATGACCTGCATAGGTTATGGAATTAATCCGAATTGACCCGACCCGAGTTGACCTGACCCACTCTTACCGACCTAAACCCGACCCGTTTACCCGAATTGACAGCTTTACCCAAAAACTCCAAAATTTCTCAAAAAACGTGGATATTAGCCTTTAATTTTATAATTTTTTAACTTTTTTTCCCCTGGAAATAAAAATTAAATTGCTGAAATGTTTACCATAGTCTCTAATACCCTCAAGGGTGGAACCATCCAATTTGCCTTTAAACGACTAATTTACCACTTTACAACTTGCACCGATTTCATTAACTTAATCCTACCACGAACAATTATGACAACCTATAATGATCATATATGGTTATAAACGACATTATGTGACCCCGAGATGTATCCCCTAAAATCTCACACCTTTTCGACCGCAAGTCCCGAAACCTCCAAAATTTCTAAAAACCGTGGATATTAGCCTTCAATTTTGGAATTTTTGGACTTTTTTTTTACCGGAAATAAAAATTGCCGAAATTTTTACCATGGTCCCTAATATCCTCCGGGAGTCCAATTGGGTGTGTGAAACCATCCAATTTGTTTTTAAACAGTCAATTAACCGGTTTACAACTTGCGCCAATTTCATTAATTCAAGCCTACCACAAACATTTATGACAACATATAATGATCATATATGGTTCCAAATAGCATTTATATGAACCCGAGATGTATTCCCTTAAATATAAAGGCTTTTCGACACTAGACTCCGAAACCTCAAAAATTTCTCAAAAACCGTAGATATTAGCCTTCAATTTTGGAATTTTTTTTCTTTTTTTCGCCCGGAAATAAAAATTGCCGAAATGTTTACCATGGTCCCTAATACTCTCCAGGGGTCCAATTGGGTGGGTGAAACCATCCTATTTGCCTTTCAACAGCCATTTTAATGGTTTACAACTTGCAACGTTTTAATTAACTCAAGGCTACTACGAAGATTTATGGCAACCTATAATGATCATATATGGTTCCAAGCGGCATTATATGACACCGAGATGTATCCCCTAAAATCTCAAAACTTTTTGACACTAGGCCTTGAACATCCCAAATTTCTCAAAGAGTATAGATTTCAATTTCAGAATTTTTTTGACTTTTTTCGTCCGGAAATAGATGTTGGCGAAATGTTTACCATGGTACCTAATACTCTCTGGAAATCCAATTGGGTGATGGAACCATCCAATTTGCATTTAAACGACCAATTTACCGTTTCACAACTTGCACCGATTTCATTAACTCAAGCCTACCACGAACATTAATGACAACAAATTATGATCATATATGATTCCAAACGGCATTATATGACCCCGAGATATATACCCTAGAATTTCAAGACTTCTCGACACCGGGCCCCGAAACCTCCAAAATTTCTCAAAAAGTGTGAATATTAGTCTTCAATTTTGGAATTTTAATTTTTTTCGCCCGAAAATAAAAATTACCGAAATGTTTACCATGGTCCCTAATACCCTCTGAGAGTCCAATTAGGTGGGTGGAACCATCCAATTTGCGTTTAAACGGCCAATTTACTGATTTACAACTTGCACCGATTTCAATAACTCAATCCTACCACGAACATTTATGACAGCCTATAATGATCATATATGGTTCCAAACGATATTATATGACCCCAAGATGAATCCCCTAAAATCTCACGCCCTTTCGACACTAGTCTCGAAATCTCCAAAATATCTAAAAAAATTGTGGATATTAGCCTTCAATTTTGGAATTTTTTGACTTTTTGCCCTGAAATAAAAATTGCCGAAATGTTTACAATGGTCCCTAATATTCTATGGGAGTCCAATTGGGTGTGTGGAACCATCCAATTTTCTTTTAAACGACCAATTTAACAGTTTCCAACTTGAACCGATTTATAGGTTTACAGCGGCCAATTTAACTAAATTTCAACGAACCCGACTTGAACCGAAATTGACCCAAACCCGTTTTAACACGTCAAAACCCAAATTTAACCCAACTTGTTACCAACCTGGCCTTAATTCAACCCGACACATTCCTAACCCGACCCGAATATAACCCAACCTGTTACAAACCCGACCAGAAATTAACCCGACTTGTTATTGACCTGACCCAAAATTAACCAGACTTGTTATTGACCCGACCTGAATTTTACAAGACCTATTATCTACCCGACCAAAAAATTCAACCCGATATGTTACAAACCCGACTTGAATTTAACACAACTTGTTATTGACCGACCTAAATTCAACCCAAATTTATCCTGACCCGATTTTAAATCACCTTAAATGCAATTTAGACCACCTTATTATTGTTGCTCAAAGCATTTTGTCTAGGGAGACCAAGTCGGTCCAAGACAACAAAGGAAAAGAGTATCATCCTCAAATTTAAGAGTTAAATATAGTATACATTTGTTGTATGATCAAATGAGATAATTATCTTCCTAAATTATAGACTATAGTTCTCTAGTATATTGCCATACATAATAAAGTCAAAGGAAATAATTAGCTTGATAAAAATGATAATTATCTATTTATAGTTAGTTGAACCCGAATATGACCTGACTTGCAAATGACCCGACCTAATTGTAACCTGCAAAATATTGACTTGAACATAACCCGACTTGAATCCGAGAATGACCCGACTTGGAAATGACCCAACCTAATTATAACCCGCAAATTATTTACTTGAACCGAGCCCGACTTGAACCCGAGAATGACTTGACTTGAAAATGACCTTACCTGGTTATAACCCGCAAATTATTGACTTGAACCAAATCCGACTCAAACCCGAGAATGACCCGACCTAATTCTAATCTGCAAATTATTGACCTGAGCCGAAACCGACTCGAACCCGAGAATTACCCTAACCCGTGTAACCCGAATTAAACCAACCTATTGTTCACCTGACCCGAATTTAACCCGACCAGTTATTAAACCGATCTAAACCCAACCCAAACTCGATAAGAAGTATTACCCGACTTAAGCATGTCCCAATCAAACCTTACCTGCATAGGATATGGAATTAATCCGAATTGACCCAACCCATTCTTACCGACCCAAACCCGACCCATTTACCCGAATTGACAGCTCTACGGCCCAAACCTCCAAAATTTCTCAAAAAGTATGGATATTAGTCTTCAATTTTAGAATTTTTTGACTTTTTTTCGCCCGAAAATAAAATTTACCGAAATGTTTACCACGGTCCCTAATACACTTTGGGAGTCCAATTAAGTGGGTGGAACCATCCAATTTGCTTTTAAACGGCCAATTTACCGATTTACAACTTACACCGATTTCAATAACTCAATCCTACCACGAACATTTATGACAACATATAATGATCATTTATGCATAAAAAAAGGCATCATATGATCCTGAGATGTATCCCCTAAAAACTCATTTTTTTTTCGACACTGGCCGCAAAACCTTCGAAATTTCTCAAAAAGCATGGATATTAGCCTTTAATTTTGGAATTTTTTTACTTTTTTTCGCTGAGAAATAAAAATTGCCGAAATGTTTACCATGGTCCCTAATACCCTCCGTGAGTCCAATTGGGTGGGTTGAACTATCCAATTTGTCTTTAAACGGCCAATTTACCGATTTACAACTAGCATCAATTTCATTAACTCAATCCTACCACGAACATTTATGAAAACAAATAATGATTACATATGGTTCCAAACAACATTATATGACACCGAGTTGTATCCTCTAAAATTTCATGGCTTTTCGACACCGGGCCTCGAAACTTCCAAACTTTCTTTAAAAAAACGTGGATATTAGCCTTTAATTTTGGAATTTTGAGACTTTATACGCCTGAAAATAATAATTGCCAAAATGTTTACCATGCTCCCTAATATCCTCCAGGATTCCAATTGAGTGGGTGGACCCATCCAATTTGCCTTTAAACGGCCAATTTACCGGTTTACAACTTGCATCGATTTCATTAACCAAAGCCTATCATGAACATCTATGACATCATATAATGATCACATATGGTTCCAAAAAGCATTATATGACCCCAAATGTATTCCTTAAAATTTCAAGGCTTTTCGACACCGATTCTCGAAATCTCCAAAATTTCTCAAAAAACGAGGACTAATGCCTTCAATTATGGAAATTTTTTCGCCCGTAAATAAAAATTGCTGAAATGTTTATCATGGTCCATAATACCCTTCGTGACTCTAATTGGGTGGGTGGAACCATCCAATTTGCCTTTACATAGACCAATTTATCGGTTTACAACTTGCCCCGAATTCATTAACTCAAGCCTACTACAAACATTTATGACAACATATAATAATTATATATGGTTCCAAACGACATTATATGACCACAAGATGTATTTTTTAAAATATCAAGACTTTTCTACACCGGGCCCCGAAACCTCTAAAATTTCTCAAAAAGCATGGATATATTAGCCTTTAATTTTAAAAAAAATTCTCTTTTTTTCGTTCAGAAATAAAAATTGCCGAAATGTTTACCATGGTCCCTAATACCCTCTGGGAGTCCAATTGGGTGGGTAAAACAATCCAATTTGCCTTTAAACAGCCAATTTATCGGTTTACAACTAGCACGGATTTCAATAACTGAAGACTACTACAAACATTTATGACAACATATAATGATTATATATGGTTCTAAACGACATTATATGACCCCGAGATATATTTCCTAAAATATCAAGACTTTTTTGACACAGGGCCCCGAAACCTCCAAAATTTCTCAAAAAACGTGGATATTAGCCTTTAATTTTGAAAATTTTACTTTTTTCACTCTGAAATAAAAATTGCTGAAATAATTACCATGGTCCTTAATATCCTCCGGGAGTCCTATTGGGTGGATGGAACCAACCAACTTGTCTTTAAACAACCAATTTACCGGTTTACAACTTGCATTGATTTCATTAATTCAAACCTACCACGAACATTTATGACAACAAATAATGATCATATATGGTGCCAAAACCTTCAAAATTTCTCAAAAAACGTGGATATTAGCCTTCAATTTTGGAAATTTTCGACTTTTTTTCGCCCGTAAATAAAAATTGCCGAAATGATTACCATGGTCCCTAATATCCTCTGGGAGTCTAATAGGGTGTGTGGAACCATCCAATTTGCTTTTTAACAGCCAATTTACCGGTTTACAACTAGCACCGATTTACCGGTTTACAACGGCCAATTTAATTAACTTGCACCGAACTCGACTTGAACTGAAATTGACCCTAACCCGTCAAAACCCAAATTTAACCCGACTTTTACTAACTTGCCTGAATTCAACCCGACCCGTTCCTAATCGACCCGACTTTAACCCAATCTGTTACAAACCCGACCTGAAATCAACCCGACTTGTTATTTACCATACCCAAATTCAACCCGACTTGTTATTAACCCGACCCGAATTTTACCAGATCTTTTACTTACCCGACCAAAAAATTCAACCCGGTCTGTTACTAAACCGACTCGAAATTAACACGATTTGTTATTGACCGACCTAAATTCAACCCAAATTGTTCCTAACCCGATTTCAAATCACCTTAAATGCAATTTAGAGCACCTTATTATTGTTGATCAGCATTTTGTCTAGGAAGACCAAGTCGGTCAAGGCTAGCAAAAGAAAGGAGCATCATCCTCAAATTTAACTCAAATTTAAAAGTTAAATATAATACATATTTGTTGTATGGTCAAAGGAGATAATTATCTTCCTAAATTATAGACTATAGTTTTCTAGTATATTGTCATATATATTATAGTAAAAGGAAATAATTAGCTTGATAAAAATGATAATTATTTATTTATAGTTAGTTGAACCCGTATATGACCAGACTTGGAAATGACCCGACCTGATTGTAACCTGCAAATTATTGACTTGAACATAACCCGACTTGAATCTGAGAATGACCCGACTTGAAAATGACCCAACCTGATTATAACCCGCAAATTATTGACTTGAACCGAACTCGACTTGAACCTGAGAATGACCCGACCTGATTATAACCCGCAAATTATTGACTTGAATCGAACCCGATTCAAACCTGAGAGTGACCCAAACTGATTCTAACCCGCAAATTATTGACTTAAACCGAACATGACTCGAATCCGAGAATTACCCTTACCCATTTTAACCCGTGAAAACCCGAATTAAGCCCGATCTATTGTTCACTAGACCCAAATGTAACCCGACCTGTTATTAACCCGACCTAATTCCAACCTAAACCCGATAAGAAGTATGACCCGACGTGACCCAACTCAAGCATGACTCAACCCAAAGCCGACCCGCATAGGTTATGGAATTAATCCAAATTGACCCGACCCGAGTTGACCTGACCCACTCTTACCCGACCCGTTTACCCGAATTGACAGCTCTAATTATATCTGTATTACTTATAAAGTCCCAATAATAAGTTAAGTTCAACTATGCGGCTATTTTGAAATTATGTTATACTGATAGTCAAAAGCTGGCCGAGATGGTTCCGAATTTCCAATCACCAATTTGGCACCCCGAGATCCTATTAAGGTGACGAGAATCTTTCATTGGGTTATTAATTATACCTAAATCCAGCAATTGCAATAGCATATTACCATACCATTATGATGTTAATACATGCATGTACTACATAGCTTGTTTACATCATACTATACATTTGTGTACTATACTATCCTATATAGGTGATGTGTTTGTTACTCAACACCAATTAATGTTAATTTTGGTTAGTTGTTTACAATTGTACACAATGAAGTCAATGAAGCCTATTTTGATGAAAAAGTTTCCATAACAATGGGATATCATATCATGTTGGCAACAAATATCAACACATTTGCAATTGTACATCAACAATAAGAGGCTTCAAAGAAAAAGAAAAGCCACTAAGGCATATCATAGAGACACTAAAGATGCATGTTTTTTAACTCCCATTCATAATATCATACTGCAACAACTTTCCAAACTTCATTTTGTGAAAGGTATCAGAAGATACCAAGGACAAAAAAAATGATACCTGCATACGTGTTCGTGCCAGTTCTATGGGGTAACAAGTAATACATGCCAGCGTACGAGCAGCAGATCCAGCTACTAAAGGAGAATATGGACTCAAACTGGAAGCATACTGCTCCGTAAGCTCCTCAAGAAAATTCCTCAGCATGTCATAACAAGGTAAGTAAATTCCCACCTACAATTCAAAAAAAAAAAATTAATAATAATTTATTTCAGATGGAAATACACCTAGGCCTTGCAGACAGAAAATACTTACAGTGGGAATGGCCAGTGCTAAGCTAGCATTTGTACCTCTCCACAATCTAGAAAATCCTTCCTGCACAATCATCCCTGTAAGGGCTCAATAATTATTAGCAAGATTCAACAGCCAAATAAGGAAAGGTAGGAATAGAAGAGGGGGCATGTCATGAAAAGCGAAACGTACTACTAGTATTTAATTTCCTAACATATCCACTAAGAAGCCCAACAAATAGTTACTGCATTAGTTAACAATAGTCAGCAGATCACGAATAAAATCTGACGATTATGACATGTAAATCAGTAAATCCCACTATTAAAAACATATGTAATTCGCACTCAAAAAAGGTACGCTGCAGCCATCAAGACTCAAAAGGCAGCATGTTGGTAACAAAATACTTGTTCCACTAAGAGGGGGAAAATCCTAAGACAGAGACAAATAAGAAAAATATTTGCATCTGTTTAGGTAAATACCTCACCCCTACCAATCACAAGAACCTTCACCTAGACATATAAAATTTTAAACCTTCACCTAGACATTTCGTTTACCAACACATGAGCAAGTCATCCAAAAACATCTGTTTGCTGACCTGGCGTGTGACTTTGAAGAAAACATCATAAGTTCCTTTATATCGTGAACATTCACGAGCGCATGTTGATCCATCAGCACGAGTTATATCATTGTGTGGCTGTGAAGATCTGGGGTTTTGAAGCATCTGGGACAACAATTTAAATACCTGGATTAGTCAGAAGATCAAGTCCAAAGGCAACCACAAGACACAAATATGCAAGAACTCTAAATAAGAGGTCTTTCATCCCCAATAAGAGGGCTAGCAAACAGGCTTTGGACAGGATAGGACCAGCCAAAATAAGTTTACATCAATCCTTGTCTCTAAATTTAAATCAATCCTCGTATATAAGTATGCCATTAATTAGAGCATACTGACTTTGTCAAAAAGCTAAATGAACCAACCATGCTATAAATTATCCTAAACACTTAAATACAATCCTCTTATGTCGATGAATAAGTCTTTAGCATCAGAATACATATAATTGAAAATATACAACTGCTCTTAGAATTGATTAGAGATAAGGACATCTTACTTCTCTAGTATAAATTTTGTGTTTTAAGCTTAATGCCTACCTCAAAAATGTATAAGCTCAATAAGTGAAACATATAACAGCAACTGGGTCACCAAATATCTTATTAATGAACTGGAAGTTTGGCGATTCAAAGATACACAAAATTAAATCATAATAAAAATCATACAAGCTGGAGAGGAAGGAAATTTAGCTCTGTCGATAAATTCCTAGCTACTAGTCATTTTTGTTCATAGTGAGGCAAGTGTAATGTAAGGTTGTATTTAATAGTGTCAATTCATAACAAAATCTGCCATACTATTTCTAATAAAGGAAGAAAAAAAATATATATACCGTATTTGTTTCAGAACATGCTGGATCACATTGATTTTGATAAGGGACACCAGCAGCCTGTGCTTGTAACCTTGTCTGCATATATAGACAATTAGACATTAATAAAAAGCATTATAACATTGTTGTGAAGAACATCATAGTTGATAGTATCCACTGACATGCAAAACATGACATTGCTGAGAAGTTTGATAGCTGAAGTTATTAATTCCTAACAGAGATGTGAGAAATAAGAGACAGGAATACTAAACAAAGTTTCTCAGTCAACTAATCAAAACCAATGTTAGGTTTCTCACTACCTATAACAAGCAATATGGACTATGCATATGACCTACATAACAAAATGCTTAAGGCCAAATAACAGGTTGCTAAAGATTGTAATAAAAAGAGAAGGAAAGCATAAAACACTAAACAGAGATTATATAGTACATCAGTTAACGCCGTCCAGTCCCTACTTACATAGTCTAACATTCATGATAGTAGGTATGAACGAAGGAGGAGACCTTGTGAGGATGCATTAACTTCAGTACAAAGCTTCAATAATCCCAACGAGACCTTGTGCGGATGCATTAACTTCGGCACTAAACTTAAGTAAGTCCACTGAGACTTTCAACTTGCAAAACACACATATACACCTCAAAAATCCTAGCATAGAAACCTAGTTGATAACAAGAAATGCGGATTAATGCAGCATTGCTGCATTGGCTAAGGAACAATCAACCACATAAACTGTCAAGTTTATCACTAAAAATAATCTTCATTACCTAATCACAATTCACAACTCTACCGACGACTAACTAAACAACTTCAATTCTAGCTGAAATAATTATTAATTTATAATGTTGAATGTATAATCGAGTTTGAACAAATTTCAGCATGATCGAACAAACAAATTGCGGAAGTATCGCCTTAGTTTATACAGTAAACTAATAATTACGAACACATAATCAACAAATTTCAAATACATTGTTAAAATCGGCAATTTGATGCTCAAAATACAAAATAATCTAACCTAATCGGGAAAATAATCAAGAAAATCGAAACATTAGCTCAATTAAGAAAATTAAATTACAATGCACAAAATTAAAAAGCAACAATAAGAGAAATAGAGGAAAACCTTGGCAACGTCAAGAGGATTAACGATAAGAGCGGAAATGACGGCGGCAGAAGCGGCGGAAATCGCACGCTCACCAAAACCTAAATTGAAATCAGCTAGGGTTTTGATTCTGGAATCTTCATCATTTCCTAACCCTAACATCGATTTATCAACATTTTCGTCAAATTCAACCCTATTCGTCGCCGCAACAGCACCTAATCGTGTTGGTAGAGTGTTCCTCGCACCTCCCATTGAAAAATTCGATGAAATTCTGAATTAATTTGGTGATTTTGAAGTGTTGATTAATTGAAATTAGTAATCTGGAAATTTAAAGTTGAAGTAGAAATTTCTGGAAATGGAAAAGAGGAAGAAGATGAGAGAGAATTGTAGGAGAGAGAATGGTGGCGTGTAAGGAAGGGCGCCAAAGAATTAAAGCGGGAATTTGATTCAGCGTGAAAGAGAAGAAATCGAAGAGGTTGACATATTGACGTGTTCGCATGGTCATTGCATGCGTAGGCGGTTTAGGAGGATGGAATGTGTCGCCTTTTGCCACCCAAAATTGTCTAGAATCATCGTCACTACTCACTAGGCACAATATTATGTCACTCATTTTTAAATTGGATGACTCCATTATTAATATCAAAGGCTCAACCTCATCACATAAAACGCAAATACTTCGTTCACTCCTTTTACCCATCCTTTGATGCTAACGAATATAGCTATGATTAAACCCGCCCTCGAGAGGTAAAAACTAGATACGGAATAGTGGTTAGACATACTTAAAATTATTAAGTTGGCGCCTTTGGGAGTTTGGGGGCATTTGTAGTTGTTAGTTTAATGCGGAGTATATTATTGTTTTATATTTACTTTTATTTTAGGTTAAAATCCCATGCAATGCACAGTGGTTAAATATTTTTAACAATGTTTTTACAAAATATAAAGTATATAAAATATAATTAAAAATATTTTATTTTGATATGTATCGAATATGATTAGTGATCCAAAATCGAACCATGATAATTCAAAAGTGGGGTTGAGATAAGCTTGAGTATGTGTTGGCTAAGTCATGAGTCAATTGAATTTGGGTTAGGTTGGGTGGTTCATGGGTTAGAATTTTTTCTTTCCCTCTAAATTAGATGCGTATTTGGAAAAATGTAAAGAGATTTATAGACTTACATTTAAACTCACAACACAGTTGTCTTGAAAGTAATACTACGTAATAAATTGGCTACTATTATTAGCCATGGATTAATAATATAATGAAAGTTACAATTGATTAGAATGATATAGTAAACTAATTACTTTATACTTTTTATCATATGTACAAATTAATTAGAATATCAAACTAATTACAATAATAGAATGATAGTTACTATTGAGTTGAGCTTAATTAAAACCTCATATTTATCCCACTCACCCAACTTGAAAACCCATATTCAAAAATTGACCAACTTGAGGGGGTCCCTGTAGTAATGAACCAATAGGGTGAAAGATCTAAATTCTTAACAAGATGCAACAGTGAGAAGTTACTTTCATTAACTATTGATGATGTGGTACTAATTCATAAAGATAGCATTAGTCACCGAAAAAAGAGACAAAACAAAGTAGTTAATTACCTCTGACAAAGTCATCCGCAAGTTGAATATTCACAAATGCAAATGGTGCCCAGTATTTTGATAATTCTCCGCCAAAGAAAATTACAATGGTGTAGGCCCACGGGCCCACCATTCAGTGGGCCTCTACCATTAGCTGTCAAAGAACAGCCCCAAGAATCAAGCCCAAGATTATGCTCGCAGCTTTTGGGCCCATTACCCGCCACCAAAATTTTCCTTTTTATTTTTTAACTAATTTTATTTGAATTAAACTCCAAAATAAAGTGATTGGTCCCAGGAGCGTGCTTATGTGATTCTGTGAATATGCAGCAGCAGTCAGCAGCAACTTATGGATTACTCCAGAACCCAAAACGCAGCGTACTGTATTACTGCCTTTATTTTTACTGTTTTTAGTATTACTGTTCATAATTAAAATAATTAAGTGTTGTTAATTTTTTTGTTTGTAATTAAAAATTAGGGAAAGAAACAAAGATTAGAGAAGGAAGAAGAAGATTTAGGAGGACAGCCGACAAAAAGCGACAAAAAAAAGATTGCAGTGCCTAATCATAAGTTTGTTATCAAGGACCAGAATTCTCCTCCGTGCACTTTTTTTGGTTAAAATTTGCTGACTAGGACATACAATCCTACTCCATTCCATTCCATGCTAATTTTTATTGTACAAGTACTCACTTTGGTTTTTTTTTTTTTTTTTCCTTGCCACTTGTCTTAGAGAGTATTTAAAGATTTTTCAATGTTATTAATAGTCGGTTTAACTCAACGTGTTTACATATACATTGACACTAGGCTAATACATGTGTGTGAATTTTGATCAATGAGAATATAGCTCTTCCATGATCAAAGCCATTACCTTGTTATTAGATGCAAATTGTTATATATTTGCATACAATAATATGAACCTTGCACGGTTGCACCATCATTAACTTATGGATTGGCAGAGCATGCAACTATGCAAGGGTAATAGTCATGTACATGAGATCTAATGGCCTCTTTTCTATCTTGTAAAACATTGGTACGTAATTTTAACGTATAAACACTTACAAGATACAACACCCACAACAAATCTCGATAACAATTACATGATTAGCCCTTCAATGACAAGTATTAATGTCGAAATTACACCTGGTACAGTGGTCCAAAAAGTGCATAATTGCTCTCGTAAATCTTACAACTCAAATCTCATGACAGCCAACGTGTTGCCAAGAACACATTTTGTGCATTTCACAAGAGAAAGAACCGAGAGAACAACATGTGCTCAAAGTTTTAATTAAATTAATCAGGACAATGAGCTATCCCAATCAAAGAATCCTAACCACTTGAAAGAGATTGGATTTACAAGGAGAAGATTTAACCAACATAGCAATGCAAAGTACCTGACTAGTTGCTACCCAATACGGATTATGCAATTAAATTTCATTAAATTAGATTGGTTTGTATATAAAAACTAAATAATATTGCATGCATCCATAATAATTACAAATACATAAAACCAAAAAAGAGATACAATTTGTTAAAAAGAGACGAGAATTTAGAGAGGACCACCCCAAAGATTATAAGGTGGAGCCTGCTATGATTATTCATTAATCTTTGTAGGGTTTATAGGAGAAATTTTAAGGCCAAAAAATTCTGAACAAAATTATAAAAGCTCATATGTAGATAAAGAGCATTACAACTTGCTAGTGGAGATCTAATTTGCCACCCCATTCTCAACAGTAACTAGACATTGTGCTCCCCCTTTTTGTGTTTTAGTATTTGACCAAAAGGTTTATTTTTAGAAATGCTAGTCTTGTTTTTGTTCGAGTTTATTTAGCTAATCTTGCATTAAATTAGCATACAATAAAACTGATCCATGGATAATTTTTAGAAAATGTTTATAGGTTGGTTTTTTTTGTATATGTTTAGAGGTAATGTATGTGCTTTTGACTTTTACGAAGTATTATTATTAAAGTTGAGGGGAAGGTAATCACACCCCAGCCACATCAATTTTCTTTAGCTTAATTTCAGTTCAGTTCAGTTCCTAATTTCCTTCGCTCATAAACAATTCATTTTAGCTTTATTCAGTTTCTAATATCCTTCTCTCATGAACAATTCATTTCATCTCTATTCAGTTAAGTTAAGTTGTTTTCAGTAACTCAAAACAGATCCTAAATATCTAGTTTGTGATTTTTCAAATGAACTGATGTGGTTGGGGTGTGAATGTGTGATTACCTTCCCCTCAACTTTCAAGTACATACCATAGACCCATAAGCTGCATTATTGTTGGATATACCTACTAGGCAACTAAAATGAATATCACAAAGTATTGAACATTGTTTAGTATACTGGTTGATATGACCTTAAAGATGATCAAAACACCAAAATCTTATTGAACATTAACCAGGGTGACATCCTCTCTAAAAATGATTAGCTTTAATCAATTCAGTTGAGAGTAACTTAATTTGATATAACGGCTATACCTAAATTATTTTTGTAATGTCAAAATGGACCAACACATTACTCGTTTACATTATTCCAAATACCAGTAGTAACTACATATATTTGAGGTAGTGATAGTATATTTTTCATTTAAATTAGCATGCATGGAGAATAGTATAAGGGTATGTTTTGAATTACCGAACTGAATTGAACTAAACTAAACTAAACTAAACTGAGCTGAGCTGAGCTGAACTGAATTGTTTATGAGAAAAGGAAAATAAAAACTGAATTGAACTAAAATTAAGCTAAAGAGAACAAAATCTAAATAGCATGTTAAAAACAAAATCTAAATAGCATGTTAAAAACAAAATCTACTTGTAAAGTGTAGCTAATAAAAACATCAATCAACTCGTAAAAATTTAGCAAATCTCTAGTAACTTTAAGTAATTATGACCTAATTTGAATGTTAGATTCTTTGAAACAAGAATTTGCGTGATTAAAAAGCTAGGTAGCTTGAGTAGCAAGGTGATGGGTTAAAACAGTTGAGCTCAGTAAGATATGAAAAAAAGCAGCCATCATGTCTAGGATTTTCTGGAAAAAGAATACCCTACATACTCTAGGCTACAAAATATTTACCACAACACAGTCAAAAAAATAAAATTAAGTACTGTACTAAGAAAACCTGCTTCTGAGCTTCATCCCCTGCTCTCACATCACCAATTCCAAGGTAAAAATTTCCTGATTGTTGCTTAGTTTTCAATAGCTGTTACTTGTAGGTTTCCACAGAAAGTAGGGTACAGTACAGTATAACCAGACAAGTAGATAGATAGATATATGCAGCAGTTTGTGAGGTTAAAAATTAATTATTTTTTTACTGTGTTACTGTGCTGTAAAAAATGGTCAAAGACAGTGGCTGAAAACAGTTAATATGCTTTCCTTGTTACAAGTAGTTGAGTGGTGAGGTGAGCTCTACTACCAAAGTTTGCACCAGAAGAAAAAACACCAAAACCACAGAAAAAGGAAGGGCATGCAAGTTGCAACACATTGGCCAATATCACACCTTTGTTCACAGGTTTACACTAACACCACTGTTTCCAACTCTTTTTTCAATTTTCAAACATCATCATCAGTACCATTTTAAGCATTTTGTTTATTTTTAAAGAAAATACGGAGTACAAATATAAAAATTCATCTACTTTATTTATTGTTGCTTGCCTGCCAAGGAGTATTTATTTCTAGTAAGTTGAGGGAGGGTAGATGATTAACTTGTCAAACATATATTCCATTCTTTAAGATTTGAGATAAATCTTTGAACAATATTTAGAAATCAAAATATTATGTACATTGTTGGCAATTCTATTTGGTGATATGAGTAATCTAAGGTTTAATTGGTGTTGTTAGGTTTGTTCATGAACTTAATGTAAAATGCGGAAGTGAGGACCAAGTAAGAGAGATACAATATACCCTGTATTATAGAGATGATTTTCTTTAAAAAAAGAACACGTTAGTTACAAAATCACAATGTGCATATGGCTTTATTCCAAGTGGGAGCAATTAGAACCAAATGTTGTTCTAATCAAAACTGTATATAAACCATAATTTAGTATTTTGTATTTTATTTAATGATTAGTATTGCGTATTTCAATCCAAGTGGGAGCAACATATGTTTAAACGTTTTTTTTTTTTTTTTTTTTTTCTTATTCATGAATCAATTAGCTATAGTTTTCTTTGCACATAGCACATTCCATTGTTACATTATTTTTTTTTTTTTTCAAATTGTTTGTCCAACCAAACATACATATATATCCATAATATTTTAAATTTTATTTAAATCTATCGTAAAAAAAAAGTCAAAGTAACTTAAGTAAATAGTGACAAAAGTTAAATCTTGCCAAACCGTCAACTAAAAATGCAACGAAAATAAACTCCATATCAAAATGAACACCAAAAAAAACTTCCAAAAGTACAAACTCGAATCCAATAATATTCACCACTTAATTAGCATAATTAGCATATACTCCGTAATAATTTATACTCCGTAATAATCTTAAATTATTAGTACTAGCTTAAATTTATGCACACTTAGAAAACTAGGGACTTAGGGAGATAGGTAGTGATCATTAATATTAGTACTACAATTAATTATAATAACAAATATAATTTAGATAATTAGCTTCCTTTCTTTCTTAATAAACTAATTAGCTTAGGGAAAAACTTTGAACAAAATCCCTTATAATAATTAATTAATTAATAGAAGAAACTCCGACCCCAAAAATCGTTGACTGAATCAACGAGCAGCTTGCACACTCACAACAGATAATCATCAACTTCACATTTGAGGAAATCTGGACCGTCAAGATCAAAATCGCCGGAAAAATCCTCGAGATCACCATGATCAAACGACGTATAATCAGGAACAACATTACAATCATCAAGTATGGTTTTAGGCGCGTCATCATAACTAAACAATCCATTCAAAAACCATGATATATCCAACTCCATCTCACTTTCATTTACCGGTAAACTCATAACCTGATCTTCCGGTTTCCGGTCACCAATAAAATCGCAACTACTACTGCTAGTACTAGTTGGGGTGGTAGTACTACTACTACCCGTGGCCCCACCTCCGATTTCTATCATTTTTCCATTTTCTCTCTCCTCCACGTCATCCCCTCCTTGATGACACCGCAAAACAGAGGTCGGCGAACACAGCCTCTGACCCACCTCATCCTCCTCCTCCTCGAACTCATCGGAAAGTGACGTCACGCCGCTTTCCGGCAACGGTGGTCGGTGAAAGTTGGTCTGAGCGAGGGGACCACGTAGTCGGAGAGCAGCTTTGTCGTAGATCACGGCAGCTTCTTCGGCGGTATCAAATGTTCCGAGCCAAACCCTTGCACGTTTCACCGGATCTCGAATCTCCGCCGCGTATCTCCCCCAAGGACGTTGCCGGACTCCCCGATATTTCCGGGTATTCTCGTTTTGAACCCGCTTACCAGATTTCCTCTGTTTTCTGGGCTGCGGTTGGGCTTGTGCTTGGGCCACCGGCTGGGCCGGGATTTCAGGCCGGGTTATTTGGAATCGGATCTCGGAAACATGCTTTACAACACGGGTACGACAAGTGGGGCCGTCTTCTTCGTCACCGGAGGAGTCAGTAGCATCGTCATCTCTTACTGAAATTTTGACGATTTTAGGGGAAGGAGAAGGAGAAGATAAATGGAGAAGCTTGGTAGTGACACTTCGGTGTTCAGAGTATTTCACCGATCTCATTATTTAAGGAAGTTTTATAGATTTGTTCACGTGAATGAATTAAGAAAAGAAATGGAAGATGAAAAAGGGGTTAATTGAGTAATTAGCAGAAACGATAAACCCTGAAAAATTGGGGTTTTAGAAAAAAAAAGGGGAGATTTGATTTTTTTGATTTGATAAAAAGAGGAGAGAGTGAAGTGAGTAGAAGAAGTAAATTAGGTGGAGAGGAGGAGAAAAACAGGGGAAGAGAGCCTTTATAGGAATTAAGAAGTCAGCATTTTTGTAAATTGCCTACACGTGACATATGTTTCAAGGAGTATGTTTCAAAAATTTTAAGTATTTTTTTCAAATAAAATTTGGGTGTCAAGTTTTATGTTTCAAAGATTTCTATTATTATTATTATTATTATTATTATTATTATTATTATTTTATTTTTGGTAAAAAAAATACTACATAAAAATTTGGGTGCCAAGTATAATTTTCAATATATATATATATATATTTTTAATGTATTTTGTTCAATCTTTAGAATTTACGGAGTACAATGCTTGAACAACTCTAGTTTAGACTACGGTCTATTTTCTATGAATTATTT
This sequence comes from Chenopodium album, assembly GCF_948465745.1. Lineage (NCBI taxonomy): Eukaryota > Viridiplantae > Streptophyta > Magnoliopsida > Caryophyllales > Amaranthaceae > Chenopodium > Chenopodium album. Next base: position 75,533,280 of record NC_137840.1, on the reverse strand, counting down.
TTGGTACTAAATATTTTGATAATATATAATTACATTAGATCTTGTCAAAATTAAATCAATATAAACTTATTTTTAAAACGATAATTATAGAAAAGATCTAATGATATAAGATTGTATTGTTGCAATTGTATTAAACATTACCATATAAAAAGAATCAATGAAATATTTTTTACATAACTATCTTTTTGGTTTTTTTGGTAATCCATTGCATTAACATAATACTCCTTGTTTTTTTTTTTTTTTTGTTCTAATTTTTTTTTAGCAAACTCTCTTATTAGTCATTACAGCTATCTTCTTTGAAGTCTTATTGAATCAATTTGAGCATGAATGATAAGAGTCATAAGACATTAATATCATAAGCGATTAATTGTTGATAAATTACTAATACAAAGGTATATATTTGTGCTTTTTTATCTTCCACTAATAAATTATAAGTGAATATGTATTATTTTATCTATTTATCACTTTGCAAGTTTGTATCAATAGTCTTATTGAATCAATTTGAGCATGGGCGATAAGGCATTATCACAACTTCACAAGCGATTAATTGTTGATAAATTACTGATACAAAGTTATATATTTGTGCTTTTTTATCTTCCACTAATAAACTATAAGTGAATATTCCCTTTTCATATTATTTTATCTATTTATCACTTGCAAGTTTGCATCAATGCTATGTATAATCTTATTTTATACATAAATTACAAATAATTTTTTTTTAACTGTATTCTAAAAATAAAGATTTACGTTAAAATTGAAATCAAAAGAAATAGAAAAAATCATGCCTTTTTGTTGTTGTTGTTTATGGTAAATCATGCATGTACATTCTTTTAAAAAAAAAATCAAAATCATGCATGTATAACATGTAAAAAAAGTTAATTCATGTATTAAATTAAATGCTTAATTTAACGTAGTGAAAAAAATGTTATGATCGTCATAACGGAGCAAACTATCTTGTATTCTTTTGAAATCTCACAAATTTGCCTTTGCATTGTAAGTATAGCATTGCAATATGAAAGAATGACTTCGACATTTGCACATGCATGTAGCCTGACTTTTTCAATACGTATAATATATTATACAAGCAAGTAAAGCCTTTTTTTTTTTTGTATGTTTTTTTCTTCACATACATGAATATATTACGAGTACATGACAAATTGATTATCCTATTACCGTATCTACGTCTTGTATTTTGTCATATACAAAGATAGTGTTAGTACGGATTACTACGGGTATTATTTTAACTTGAAATAGAATGTGTAAGATTTTATGAGTATGATTGTAGGCACTTCGTAGTTTAATAATAGTCCGAGGTAGCTAGACGGAATATTCTGTACCAACTATAGCATATATGTACTCGTAGTTTGTTTAATTATTTCTTGCATGAATCTAATTATTTAATAATAAATCTTGCTAATATTTACATAAATCACAAATTTGCAGATTAGTAAAGTCAAGTTTTGAGAATCACTATACCGGACTACCGGTATATCCTTTAAAACTTTACATCGCACGTTAATAAATTAAATTGTAATAAGATCGACTTCTACAAACATACAAGATAATGCACACCCATCTTGGTAATACTATTTAGAGATTTATTTATATAAATATTGTGCCCACTCTTGGGTCCATAAGGTGATAAATTGATAATATATACTACAGCTAATATATATTAGCTCCAGAGCATTAATTCATGATTCATGAACAAATTTGACCCACCATTTTCCTAGTATCTTCTATATAAAGCAACCACTTAGTTGAATAATTAGTTTTCAGAATGATATTATTGGTCTTTCTTAGGAATAAATAGTCCATTTTATAATATAAAAAATCTTTATTTATCAATAAATAATTTAAATTTTAAGAATGTAGGCGCATGTTTGATTTAAGCATGATAGTGATCCATGATATCTTTAAGTTATTAGTGGTGTTTGGGCCAATATTTTAGAATTTACGCAATTTTTAATTAGATGCATGCAGAACATGAAAATCAGCTTGTTCTTAAAGTGTCTCCACTATCCCCATTCTTCTTTATTTTTATTTATTTTTGTTAGCATTCTAATTGTTTAGATTGACATATTGTTTTACTTCGTATAATTTTGGAGTAGGAATTTACGTATCATTGCAAATCAACACAATGATAAACTTAAAAGACGACTTTGTGCTATTCAAATGACATTGTTTTACTTTGTACAAATATTTAATTTTATAGGGATTTAACTTTCTTCGTTTTTTTTAAAAAAAAATATATATAGATGTAGGGATCGAGTTTACTTATCTTTGTAAATTAACACAATATTGGTGGAAGACAATTTCACACAATACAAGTAGCTAGAAACAAGAGCAACAACTCTTTAGATTTAGCATGGGAGGGAAGATTTGTTTATTTCTACAATTATACATATAACTTGTACATTGAAATACATAATTCACTTCTCTTATATTATACATTAGTACATCACATGATTAATCTACGCACTAGCTACCCATGAAGTAGACAAATCAGAATGAACAATAATCCCAAAAAAATCCTGTAATTAGAAATGCCAATTCACATCCTTCAAATTTATAGGCAGTAACTCATGTCATTTAACAGTCTTTGTCATGTTATTATAATTTTTGCAGACTAACCATTTAAAACCCCTAGTAAAACTTCCTAAAGTCTTATGGATTATAAATGAAAACATGTGCATCTTGTGAGCTTACTCATCTACCACATAAAAACCATGCATCTATGTATTTTTTTTTTTTTTTATATTTATTTATTGATAAAATGAAATTTTGACACCTTATCAAACGATCAATTTAATCAAAAAAAAAAAAATTGTCAAATATTTTCCTCGAAATAGTAAAGACAAGGCACATTACTAGTATAGTTCATATACAAAAGACACACAAACATTGGGAAAAATTGCACTTTCAATGTGATCATCCCTTAAAGATAAGAAAAGTTGAAGCAAGTACAAGTATGTTTCAAGTGAAGATTACCTCCCAATTTGCACATACCAATTTCAAAGTGTGTAATAAACGTGAACCCATTTAGCTTTGAGTGGAGTAACACTATATAGTTTCATGTCAACTCATCTCAAACTATAGGGTCATTATTTATGAGTAAAAGACACCCTTTTTCGAGCATCAAGAAGTCACTAAATTGAACTTATCTTACTTTCTATTTTTAACACAACATTGATGTTAAGTGGCTCGATGATATGTTTTCTCCCTTTTCTTGCTATACATTCAATAACATCTCCAAAGTACCTACACTGTAAATATAGTTGAGAAACAATGAAGCACGAGCTTGAAGATCCAATGATGTTGATTCAAGGATACGAGATTACGACACGTATTCTTTTTGAGCGACAATCAATCGTTTTCCAACATTCAAGTTTTATGCCAATTGAGATTTTTCATGATCAATAGATAGCATGACAGTATTTACGTGAATATGGATTGACATAGAGCTTGAATACCAAATATTGTTCTATCCTTCCAAATGATTATGATTTTAATTCATTGACATGAATAATGTAGGCTATATATAGCATAGTTAGTGTCTAGTGGTATTACAATTAGTAGACATAAGACATTGATATATAGTTTTTTTTTTAAAGCCCATACTAATATTTATTAGCTTGACGAGAAGTGTACTTCCAATAGTAGTACGAAGAACTCCATACTACCATTATTGCCAAACCTAGCAAATCATGCTATAAGTCAGAAGAGTATTTAACACAATCACTAGGATTCTATGTTGGATTATAGCTTACAACTTGAGCATGCATTACCTTAAATTAGGTCTAGCTCGACTAGTTGACATTTACATCAACACTTTTTTTTTCCCTCGAAGGATTGACCTATCCGCCTAAGGTATACTTCGTACTTCATATATATTATTAAATCACTTGTTAATCATCAGAAAATTAAAGCGTGCCTACCTTTAAAATATATATATATATGGTCGGGACAAATATATGTTTGAACTGTGATGATTATTGATGTCTCATTAATTCGTGGTTGCCTCCATTGATAGTAATTTTGGAGCCTACTCATCTACTACTATTGTCTAACACAAGCAGCACATATTAAGTGACACATCCAATGTTTTCAATACTTGTTTTTGTTAGTGATGACAAAACTGGGACAACAATCAGGCCATCTCACTTCTATGGCACATGATTCATTTGTCGGACGACGTCTCATGCCAAATCATAAATGAAGAAATTTGTATTGTGCCTTTTCTCCCTTATGATAGATCTTTTTTAAATAAATAATATTCGTATAACTTTTTCTTACTCTTTTGATTGTAACGTATTTAATTACTTTTACATAATTTACATATTTGGTCATATTTTGTATTATATACTATTGGTTATTTTCATTATATACTTCGTATTATTTTAAATATAAATTTATAATTTTGTTCACAGGATTGATCGTCTTCAATTCTCTATATTCTATTAGTTGGATTTTGAGGAATTTTGGGAGATACAATTTCTAAAATTGAAATAATACACACAAGTAATTTATTTGTTTTACTCTTTCAAAAAAAAAAAAAAAAATTATTTGTTTTACGTACATGATCATACCTAGATTGATGTATAAATGTATAATTAGTTGTATATCAAATTAAAATATAATTAGTACTTCATATATCTTTAAAATGGAATTAATATTATATTTACAATTTTCGCAAAATAATACAAACCAATATCTTAGATTGTTTAACACAAAATACATCGATCATTTATACTTATTAAATTCTCATTTAAACTTTTCAAATTTATGTCGTTTCACTACCATAATAGGCCAGGAGAATTTGCCTTTATGCGACATACACATATATTGTCTAGATGCATATAATCGAACGCTTATAACAAAACTAGAATGATAATGAGGTCACTAAAATCTTGAGAGAAAAAAAAAAATCAGGATTATATTGAAGGAGTCAACTTTGGACGAGGTGTAGAGGATGCAAAGCAAATAAAGGGGGTTAGTCCAATAATTATATAATTAATCTTGAATAAAATGGCCATTAAATTCCTTGTTCAATTTGTCTATGTTGGAAGCCTTGGGGTCCAAGCAAGTGGGATTGATGTACACATAGATAGATACTCTGACACTTATTGGTTGCCGTCGCTTTCTTTGACGCTTGTCATTGATTTATTTATGTATCAAACCTTTTATTTTTACTCTACTATATTTAGTGAAACGTGGAAAGACTTTTGCTTAAGTTTACTTGCTAAACCTTCTACTACCATTTACTCTTAGTTGAATCTTGACTTGACCAATTTCTTATGATTATGGTTATTCAATTGGATAAAGACATGGAGTTTGGTTATAAATTTTTATTTCATCTTGAATCTTGTATGATGTTTATATATGTATCGATTAGTTTGACCAGTGAAAATGGATTCTATTATCATTTATATTTGAATGGTAGATAGCTAGTGATCAATTGATAATAGTATGTTATTCGTTTAAATTTAATAGTCACACAAAAACACTATTTTAGTATTTTAAGTAGATACGAAGTATGTTACTTATATATTCTCGTATGATGTTTTAGAGTGATTTGTGATACAAAATTCTAAATATACCGTTAATTTAAGTTTATGATTGTCTGACTGCTTAGTTTTCAATTAATAAGCAATTATTCCACTAGACATCCGTTCAACAACAAGATCCCTCATACAACCAATCATTCATGAAGACTTGGTTGGTATGGCTCAACTACTACAATTAGTCCTTGTGTTACATGATTGCTTCTTGTTCAAGGCTATTTACTTAGTTTGTACTAAAAAAGGATAATAGATATGGCGCTACACGACGATCATGAAAGATTTTTCTAAATATTGGGTGATATCTTTTTGAATAAATCATTTGATATCTTTTAACAACAAAAAAGTTAGGAAAATACGGAGTATATGACGCCTTTTTCTTATTATTTTTCATTTTCAAAGGTTTCTAAGAAATTTGTGAGAAGTAGCCCTGAATTGTGGGGGATCATTTAACGACTTCCAATTGGTGTTTTTACCTTTACACCAAGTCAACTAATTAAATGCTTAGAATAGTAGCATACTATGATTAATTAAGGTAATATACCAATTTACTATTAATTACTGTATAGAACAAATGAAGAGATCATATCAGCAACAGGTATAATGCACAAAGGTGGAAGTGTACCAAATAAAGATAGACATGAAAAAAATTGCCAAAGGTCATTCATTATTGGAGCTTACATGGAGTCAAAAAGCCTCTTTCATTTTGATTGAATATGGTTTCTTTCTGCTTGTCCTTCTTATAAAGTTTAAAGAAAGGTTGACTGAAAATAATTCTACTCTTTGAGAAGATTGCTCAACAGATAAGGTTAACAAAATGCCCAGATATATACAATAATACAAGTATAATCATTTAAAGATTTTTTAAATATATATAATTTCTACATAAATATGATGAATTATGACAATAAAAACTATGCTTGGAATTATTATTGATAATATTTTGGATTGGAGGAAGTAAGTTTTTGAAAGCGTGTTTATGTGCTAAAAGTATTACATGAAAGTCTCTCTAAATCATATACGGAATATAAGTCAAGATTACAAGGGTAAACTTTATATGATATAAGCCGACAAAACCTATTGCATACAATTTATGCAAATACAAATAAACAATAACACATCAAGTACATGTAGCAATGTACAGAAAAACAGTGATTTTTGTAACATGATTAAATCGAGATGTCGTATCCTAATTCTTAACTAATCCTTAGATCTTGCTGCAATAAAATTCTTCTATATGAAGTTATCAAGAAATTAACCAGATTATCATTAAGTCAATGGAGTTGTTCTTGGGTTTGGAAGTATACTTTATGTTAATAAATTAAACTGATAGCTAGTAATCGTACTACTAATGATGCCAAATTGTATTGGAGAAAGGGTCTGTTTTAGTTTATAGAGTTGTGTATTCTGATTGAAACAAACACCAAACTCTTATGAACATTTCAACCGACAATATTGACCAAAAAACCTTAGTGTTTTTTTGAGTGGTTGGTTTTTAGAGTGGAGATTTTCTATGCATCCCCATTACCTCTATTATTGAAAAAATGTCTTCTTAAATGGAGCAAAAATTTCAAATTAAAAGAGGTGGGAACTTCTTTGAGGTTTCTTATTGAATGAAAGATTAAATTTCTCCTCAACAAGTTTTTGATCGATTCAAATACGACCAAGTTGCTTATGTTTCCTCCTCTCAAGAACACCTTAAAGAGGTCATAGACGAGGGGCCCGCCTCGAGGAGTAATTACAGTAGAAACTAATGATAACAGCAACAATTGAGCAAAGAAGGTTCAATTGGACACCTGAAATGTCGTTTCTTAGCACGGCTACATTAGGCAACCAATATTGACGGATTCAGTGGCCTATAACATCACACCATTAGTTCTTGTTGTTTGTATTGGACTTGAGAGCTTTAGAAGATTTGAGCCTCTGATTCTAAGGTCATTTTCCGTTTATTATCTTCGCTCCTTGTGTTTGATTATGATTAGACATTTAGACAATAGAAATCACCAATTTTATGATGTCCGTCGGATAGAAGTTTTTAGTATCTATCATATTGGAAGTGGGCCAATGTTTAGAGCAACTTACAAGATAAAAAGAATTTGATTATACATATGTAGTATTAGAAGCACGTTTCAATTTGATTTCCTCTTAACGTGAGAATGCAAGATTGTACCCAGAAATTTCAAAAGATACCGGAGAAAGCGGAAAAGAGTTGGAAATTACATAAAACTTCTGCCCTGATTGCTGGGTAAAAATTTTCCGATCAATCTGCATTAAGCGGACAAGAACATATTCCAATCCTAGATACCGTGCAGTAGAATAATAGAGAAATCATACTACCAAAAAACTTGTAAACCAGAAGTTCTTATTACTCCCCCGTTAAAGAAGCACACACTAAGACAAATGTAACAAATTCAAATTAACATAATGGTTCCAACAGACAAATGCAAAGCGTTTGCTTTGACCTTAAGTAGCAAGAATTTCAATTTTCATTGTCTGCTGCAACAGTTAAACATTGAAGAATGAGTTGCCATTTTATACACAATGGAGGGAGGGGTCCTTATTCCCCACCAACAAGGCAGACTAACCCATAGCATACTTCTGCGTCCAGCTCCTTGCAGTTGCTTCGTACTTTGCTCGGTCTGTCTTGTACATGTGAGCGATCTCTGGCACAAGGGGATCATCAGGGTTTGGATCCGTCAACAAGGAGCAAATTGAAAGTAATACCTGTATACAGAAGCAAAAAAACTTTAGCAAAACTGGAAGATGAGACTAACTGAAAAGCAACTGCTGGGCTCATCATATACACTATACACAAGCAAAAGATGTAAAAAAATTAAGTACAATCAAGAATTGGTGTTTGTCAACAGACAAGGAAGAAAGTAACAGCCGACTGAACAAACCCATCTTAGTTTGATCCAGTTGATTTTTATGTATTACACCACCCAATCAATTTTCAGACTAGCCAGCAATTGCATCAATGTTGTTGACAACCAAGTGTTACTTAGAAAATCTTGAAACCTCCAAAAGCCACATACAAAGTTCATTGTCTCAATCTAGGCCACTAAGGTCTGAAAATCAGTAACAAGACTAACACATACACATACATAGCATAAAAATTAGGGAAATGCTGGTCCCAATACATTGCAAAAGCCAATCGCGCTAATTACTAAACGCAAAATATCAATCAACATGCTCTGAGCAGCTACAATATAAACAATAAATATTATAGAAATTCTAAAGCAGAACCTTAGATATGGTCAATGCAGGACTCCACTGCTCCTTTAGAATGTCAAGACATATACTACCGTTGCTGTTGATATTTGGGTGGAAAACCTTTGTCCTGAAGGCAACCTGCACGGGTAAAAGAGCACAAAATTGTTCCAAGGAAACATTAACAAAGATGTAAGCATGGCTGGTAAACAAGCAAGCCTAAAGCATATCACTTATCGACAGAAATTTAAGAAGCCTGACAAAAAAATCCACCCCCTTCTCTACAATCAACCACCCAACAAGGAATAAAAATGTTGTTAGCTAGCAAGGAAAGACTTTTACGGCCTAAGATCACACAGGATAAAAGATCACTTGTAAGCTCTACGAGTCTACGACCCAACCATCTTACCAACATAATGATAACCCGTGTGAAATGACGACACCAAGATACAAATGTCTATCAAAAAGCTCCATTCCAGGTAATATCAAAAATACAAAATGACAGCTCAACTCTTGCACAGGAAGTAGCAATATACTTGGGATCCAAAAAAACCAGAATACAATCCAAATCAAAGGAACATCCATTACCTTAGGTGGTTTGAATGGATAGTCAGGAGGGAAATGGATTGTCACTAGAAACACTCCCCCAGCATATGGACTATCTCCAGGACCCATTATTGTTGCTTGCCAATGAAACATGTCTTCAGCAACAGGACCTGTGATACAAAGAGATTAATTACACATGTTTCAGGTCAAACAATTCTCTTAAGCGTATAATAAATGTAATCAGCTCCTTCCACCTCATCTCATAAACATAAGCAACATAATAGCTAAAATGTGCACACAATGAGCTGAAACAGCTGAAAGGATAAATTTCTATAGATGAGGAATTCAAGAAATGATGCAAAAAAAATTCAAAATATAAACAAGTCATCAAAAGCTAGCTTGAACTTTTATAAAAAGTTTCAAAAGGCTTTCTTATTTATGGAAAACAAAAACTTCATTGCTACCAAGACACCTTGGTAGTGTATAAATAATTCACAAAAATGTACAGGGCTAGTGGTGAGGCTTTAAACAATAAAGGGGAAAAAAAAAACAGGTGTAGCATTGATCTTTTCGGGATCAGTACAAATAATATCTGCGTACGACATTCTAAACAGTAGCAACATACGAAAGTACGAACTATGAACATAAGGCTTTCAAAATTTCTCTCTTCCAAGCATACACAAAAACAGAAGATTTTTAAACAGTGATCACTCGAGTAACTATCAAAAACAGAAAAGGTATAGGAAATGTATAAACACCTGTTGAGAATTAAATACTTCCAAGAATGGCCACCTGAAAACCACAAATTTAACTTCCAGCGTAAATATATTTTTCTATGTGAAGCAAATTCAGATATTCTAGATTCTACCTGTAACCATAGTAAAGAACCTCAAGGAAGATATTGGATGCCATCAATGAACCTTGTAAGTTCAGACGGTCAAACACACTTTTACTCTTGTCATTTCAGTTTTCACCCTATTCCAAAGTAGATTAATCTCATATCCAAATTCGCAACTAAAACAGCTAAGGTGATTCTTTTGCCTACTCCCAACCTTTTAGAGGCAAAGGAGTTATCATTAATTTAAGTTCAAGAATATCAAGAGAAGAAACTATGTCTCTGTACTTCTGTAGGCAAAGCTTCTAGCCTCCTATCCCTCATTGCCAAAAGGTAATGGAACAAATTATGAAGCAAGGGAAATATCACTAATCCTGTTTATGTCTCATTGTTTTCTCCTATACTCCAAAGTTCTATCATTACTTCCTTACCTCCCCCCCCCCCCCCCAACAGATCAAACACAAATCTACTCTACTGACAAACATCCATGTTTCGTGAAATCACTTTCAGAACAAGGAACACAAAATCATTGTACACTAAAATCTATCACTAAGTAACAAACCATGGGTTCTTTCTACCAATATAAACAAAATCTGAGTGTTCCGTTTTGGATGATACTCTACTAATATTTCTCGAAGTAAGCAAGCAATTGCACTTCCACCGATAATACTTGAGAGAACACGTGAAATTCCCACACTAATTTCTTATACTATAACCAGAACAGCCTGGGGCATCCCAATTCCCAAACTAATTTCTTATACTATTCATATACGAAAATGCAATAGCTAAACTGAAAATGCACTGTTTCCTGCACTTAAGGTGCTACCCCAGCACTGATGCATCTTCCCCTCAATTAAGCCATCCTTCAACTCAAAATCAATCTCAATAGTACTTCTCAAATTTATTATCATTCTTTCCTTGCCTTTTTTTAAATTCCTTAGCTCCAAGTCCTGCAACTTTTACTAAATTAACACGTTCTTTGAACCGCTAATCAATATTTATTTACCAATAATATGGGCAAAGATCATATCCTTCCTTGCTACCAAATTTAGAGTTAATAGAATAAATCAAGGATCAACAGAGTTTCAATAGTTCCAGTCGATTGTGATCTCCTAGACTCCCAAGTCCCTACACTCCTAATCCTTAACTCCTTACCTTACCCCAGTCATCTCCTAGACTCCTAACTCACGAACACCTGCCGACAAAGTCTATATTTCGTGAAAAACATTGTTCCCTAAAATTTATCACCAAGATAACCTCCATGCTCATGCATCATGAACCCTTTTTAACCAATATAAAGTAAATATCCAATAGCATTCCAATCAGGATGATACATTAGGAATATTTTAAACAAACCGTAAGCAAGGAATTTCCGCTTCTACTCATAATACTTGAGAAATCGCACAGTGAGATTGATTAACTTTGACATAAGGAGAACAATCTTAGAAAGTCTGGAGCATCTCAATTACCACACTACCTTCCTCAAAAAATTTAGCTATTCGTGTGCAAAAATGCAATAGCGAAACCCAAAATGCAGTGTTTCCTACTACCTAAGTATCGGCAAAACTCGGTATTCATATCATAAGTTACTCCTCAAACCTGCTACTAACATTTTATCCTTAGTTTTATCTTGCCTTAGCTCAAACTTATCTAATTCTAATTACTAAATCAACCTGAAGATGTCCTTTGAACGATTATCTATATATAATCAACAAAGAAATATTCAATCTAAAAAAAAAAAAACAGAAAAAAAAGTATTACTATAAATTCCGACGACATCTTAAAATGGAGTTCTGAGGTCACTAAATATCTTAATCTTACTTTTTGTCATCACTTTCCTTTTAAGGAAAAAATCAAATCAGAGCATTTTTACATGCTTAAAAATAGATAAAACAAACAAAAATAATTACTCCGTAAATCAAACGAAAATAAAAAATAACTCTTCCAGATCTCACACGAAAAAAAACAACAAAAACGCTCTGAATCCATTGACGAATTCACATAAACAACAACAAATCACGTAGAAAAAAGTAAAATCACAAAAAACTACTCCGTAAGAATTTTCAGCAGCAAAAATAATTCAAAAAATTACAGAAAAAACGAAAAATAATAATAAAAAATAATGTTAATACCAGCGCTACAAGAAGTAGGAGGATCTTTCTGGAGATCCTTGAGCTCCTTCAAGATCCGCTTGGACGCCATAGTTGAAGGAAGAAACCCTAGATTTGAGAAGGACGGCGGAAATTGCAGAAGACGGAGGTTGAAGAAAGAGGGAAAAAATGAGAGTTGAATGAGGGTTGAAAAATTATGGGGGAGATTGATTTGATTTAAGGCTTTAAATTGTGAGGAGGGCTGCTTCTTCTTTACGCGTACCTCATTTTTGGGGGGCCTACTTTTCTGATTCCATATTCTTCCTTTCCATTTGCGGTCCGATTTTTTTTTTTTTTTTAAATGATCCGATTTAATTATTTGTAGATGGAATCTTTAATTTGCTTCCTATCCTACCATTTGCTTGTGGGCTGGTTTTTTAATAATTTTGTTAAAGCAAGTGTTGTGCGGTCCAATGTTAGTCATAGTTGTTTGCCTAATTGTGTTTGAATTTATATGCCTTAATTTAACTAGCACATACGGTCGGTGAGAGATAGCACAAGTGATTAGAGTTTTTTCCTAATCCAGGAGATTCTGGAATCGATTCTCACCCGGCCTTTATGACTTTTTAAACTCCCAAAAAAATTTAACTAGCACCATTATCATGGGGGTAAGAGGTTAGCTAGTCAGTATTACAAGAGTCACTTCGTCACAATTATAGGGGTTACTCGGTTAGTATTATAGGGGTTACTTTATTCTTTTACAAACGACCACATGGTGTAGGCAGTCGCACACAAGACGCGCTAAAACTTTAATCAATAATTTTTAAAATTATTATAAACATGGAGTTATAAATAAGTTGATTTTTAAAAATAATACAATGAGACCATTTTAATAAGTACCTATATATTTAAACTTATTTGGTCAAAGTGGTAAATGTGAATAATGAAATGGTTGATCTAGAGCACTAAATATTTATGAAATTTATCTTAACTAGCTACTATTTTTTGAAAACATTATTTTGTACTCGTATGAAATTGTGAATAACAAAATAAGTTCTAGAGAAAACTAAAGCTTATTGGAATTTGATTGTATTTACTTATCTTAACTTATTTTTTTCTTTGAAAAACTTTAAGTTGAAATGAATGAGATCTTAGCCAGATGATTCACTTCATCACAAATCTGTGAATTTTGAACCCTCCATAATCGAACATGAATATGAACCCATGTTTTAGAACAAATTTAAGTTCATGCATGATAGGTACGGGTAGTCAAACATTTTTACTCGGCAACACCAATTTGCTATCCATGATCAGATAGGAGTATTTCCACCGGCTGTATCTAGGACAAGATATGTTTTAGCTCATCGTATTTCTGGAACGACCTTAGCCACTTGGATAAACAATAATTACTCTAGCTTGGTGTATCTTGATAATAATGGAATCCCAATTCAAATGCTGATATGTTAAAATTAATTATCCAGTAAGTATTACTTTTTGTAAACTCACTTTTTCAAATGGTTTCCTTTTTTTTTTATTTTTTTTTTATCTACAAAGGATTTTAATCTGATTGAAATTGTTTTAGAAATTAGACTTCAAGAGCTTTCTAACGACACATTATATGCCTTATTTGGACTTCTGGATCAAAAGATATGATAAAAACAAAATTCGCAAAAACTGTCCTGCAGCGCCGGACGACAGGCCTGTCGCGCGGCGACAAGGGCAGTTGCGGCGATAGCGTCGTGTTTTATTCCTTTGCAAACTCCAATTCTTTTTTATCATATCCGGACTGTTTTCATTATAAATAGCGTCCTTAGACATCCGTTTTTAATCATCAATTCTTATCAATTCCCCATCTAATTTTCACCAACTCTCATCAAGAATCTCTTGATACTTTTTCTCTCTCTCTCTTTCTAAGGAAAATAGATGTGATCAACATTGGTCCGGCCCGATCCAACTCGAAAATAGGCGAGTTTGGGCAAACATAAAAACACATTTTTAGTTCAAAAGACCGAACCTGGCCTAGTAAAGCCCGCTACCTTTTTTACGGGTTTGGACACGAGGAATTGTGTTAAGGCCCGACCCGCCCTACTTTTTATCACCTCTAGTATAAAAAGGAAAATCAAAGAGGTTAATATATAGTTCTATATGCATCATTTTCAGAACAAATTGGAGACTTACGTATTAATTTCATAAAATAAACTTTAAAAAATGGTTAAGAATTCATACATATAGATCAACACAAGTACTCTCGAAATAATTTTACGGAGTATGACAAATTTTAGAAACACTTTATATTCCATTTACTACTAATCAACCTTGTGAATGTTGTGCTCTTATTTGTATACAGAGTAATTCGTAATACGTGTGGTGATATAATATTTTACTTTTTCGGCATTATTGTTGTTAATTAATTAAATTTCAAAAAGTATCCACTTGACGATGAAAAGGAAGCCCGCGCGTTAATCTTTAACTTGGTGCACAAACCTAAGGGTCTGTTCACATGTATTGAACTGAGTTGAACTGAACTGATTGGAGCTGAGCTAAATTGAACTGAGATTAAAGATGAACTGAACTGAAATTAAATAAATGTGAACAGACCCTAAAATCCTAAATGTACTTACAACTTACCATACTAATTCAAGCATACCAATCCTTTACTCCTATCACAAGTTCACAACATATAACATATAAGTATAGCTTTAAAAAGGGATCAAAACTGGCTCATTTTTTATTGATTGATATGTTACACTGTGAGCTGTCCGAAATTATTACTCCATAAGGAAATGATAATAATATTATTTGACAGCATAAGTATTTGACTAATTATTGTAGCAAGACCAATCTCATACATCTATACTTAGTATTTAAAAACAAAAACCACAAATCTATACTAAGCCACATGTCACCATAATCACTCATATGTCACATGTCACATGTCACCTAACTTAATCCTTTCTTTTTAAATTCCCATTTTAATATAAAAACAAAATATGTAAATAATGTTTGAGTCTTTAATCTTTATGCATTCTAAAACTTACAAATTTAAGTAAGAAAATTGAGTGTTTTATATTCAATATAATAAGTTAAAGTTAAACTAATTAGTGTTCATTACATTAACAATAAAATAGTCTTTTCATCTCATAAACTTAATTACGAATATAACTTAAACCAATGTGTCATTTCATACCCTACCATATCTATGTATATATACCTAACTAAGGCCCTGTTTGATTCACCTTAATTTTGCTGAATTGAAATTATTTTTGTTGAACTGAAATTATTTTTACTGAACTGAACTTAATTTTACTGATTTTCTATTATAATTCTTTTTTAAGAAAACTGAATTTTACCGAACTAAACTTTTTTTACTGAATTGAACTTAATTTTACTGAACTGAAATTAATTTTACTGAACTGAACTTATTTTTACTGAACTGAAATTATTTACTTAATATTATTTTTTTAAGGTGAAGAGAACAGGGCCTAAATTCAACACCACCACCAACACTTTTCAAGAAAAATAACATAAGTAACAACCCGTGCATCGAACGGGTCAAAAGACTAGTTGATTTCAAAGTATATATCAATATCATCTCTTAACAAAGTAATAAATCACAATTAATTATGATTAAATGGCTAAATGTTAACCTTTTATGGCATATATTAACCAAAAGCGGATAAACAAAAAAAATGAAGATATCAAAACTTGTAATTCAATCAAGAAAAAATATAAAATATCTATAGCATTAACTATTGGAATGCTATGTAAAACAGCTACTATAATCCATTACCCAAACACGATAAAATGTTACCCAAAAGAAAAAAAAAAAGGTAAAAAAATTGATCTTGTCACACGCTATCAATTTGTGTGGATCCAACAATACCAAGAATATTTGGGTTTGTGCTATGATATGTTGTCGAAAATTTGCTACTTTATGACTTTATGTTGATCCTGCAATAATAAAACCATATTAATGAGTTCTTTTCCAAAAAAAAAAAAAAAACCTTATTAATGAGTTAGTTTTTCTTAAAAAAATTATTATTGATTGACGTTTTAGAGTGTTTTTTTTCCCTCCATGTATTTCTATTTCTATTTCTATTTGGGTTATATTAGGCAAAATTATCCAACATATCACGTCACAATTAGTAATTTAGTACTCTTACTAATACATGTTATACATTTCCTAAAATTCATGACCAAACAAGTTGATATTTGTTATTTTCCCCTTTTCACATTGCAAATTCCGATAAAAGTATATTAAAATAAAACCATTGACTTCTAGCTCATGACACAGAATTTTAAACAGTAATTAGCATTTTTGTTAAAACATGCATAACAATTTTTAACACTAAAAAAAATAATTACTAGAAATTTTAAATACTCATTAAAAAAAATTAAAATCAAGCTGAATTGGAAATGTGCAAGACGCATGTACCATATAAACGTAAATGGAGTATCATTTAATTTTATATTTGCATTTCTATTAATTTGATTTACCATCTCTAATTATTTTATTAATCCTTGATAAAATGATTATTGTGATTATATTATTTCGTTTATCCAATAATAATAAAATCAAACATTTGGAAAAATTAAAGATGAATTTTTCTTACCATCTCAAGGTATTAAAAGAACATGAAGGAGAAGTTTTGCCATCATTGAGTTGCTTCAAAGAAACACCACCACAATTAACATTCACAGGAAGCATCCCAATTTTAGTCTTAAACACCCCAATACCAACCACAGTTTTTACCGCGGCATTTACCACCACCTGCTCACTTTTCACCCTATCTTTTAACCTCTTCCCCGTCGTCGAATCCACCACCCCTTTCGCCACCACCGCAGTAAATTTCAATAACGTAACATTATTCGCAGGCTGTTTAAACGCAGCCACGGTCGCGGACCCCAACTCGGTCTCCTGATCAGCCGTCAAACTCACCTTAGTTTCACCGTAGTAAATTTTCATTTTACTATTAGGGTTTTTCACCTCAACACGGATAATAATCCGGGAGTCCAACACCGCGGTTCCGTCCGGTTTAACCGATACGTTAAACCGGTCAAATTCAATGGGACGGAACCGGAAGACCGGGAGTTTGGGCTGGTACCATGCGTAAAAGATACCAAAACAAGCGACGAGGATGAAGAGGATGAGGAGGAGGATGCAAAGGAAACAACAAAAGCAACGACAACAACAGTTGCTTCGTTTTCTCTTAGGTTGGTAGTATGATGGAATGGGAGGTTTTCTTGGAGGAGCGACACGAGAAGGCGGTTTCGGAGGTGGTGTTGATGAGTCTTTGAATCCAGGTGGTTTCTTTAATGGTACATCTGCCATTTAATTTATTGTATGAAATTATATGTTGTAAATAATAATTAATTAAGATTAAAATGGATGATGGATGAATTATTAGTATGTAATTAAGAATAGATGAAGAATGTAGGAGGGAAGAGAGAGAATGGAAAGCAAGGATGTAGGGAGAATAATGAGAGAAAGAAGGGGAAATGAAAGAGCGAGGAAATCGTGGGGGATTATAAATTTGGGGGGAATGGAAATCTGTAGTAGCTGGACGAGTTGCCGAGCATGCAATATTTCATATTTTTTTTTTACAAAATATTCGATTTCATTTAATTTTAATGCCATATATACTTGTAATAATCTTATTTCCTTTTATTATTATTTTTTTTATTTTGATTGTTTATTTTTTAATGCTTTTGGGGAATTATTATTATTATTATTATTATTATTATTATTATTTTTTTTTTTATTATTATTATTATTATTATTATTATTATTATTATTATTATTATCTCAAAAACAAAAGTCATACAACCTACAATAAATTAGTGGGAAGCCGAGATACAATCTGGGCCCCCACTCCTCTAGCTATTGCAAATCCTACCCTAGTGAAGATATGAGCTGCAGCACGAGCCCCAATGTCTTGCGTCGTCGAGAACCTCTGAATCCGCTTCAGTAACGCAACAACCTCTTTCTCCAATTCCCCAAGCGAAGAAAAGGAGAAGGGAATGAAACCATATCCAATCGCCTGACAGCGAGCTTCATACTTAACCCGTTTCCGATGAGTTGCATCAGCAACAACCCGCCCAGGAAAGAAGTCAGATAGCCCTGACTGAGTCAAAGGAGAAGACCCTGTCAAATCAACACATACATCACGACCACGATCCCATGAATAAAGTAACACATCCGCGGGTCTGAGGGCCTCGTCGTTCCCTCCGGCCAACCCAATGTCAACCTCTTTTCTCGCTGAAATCCCAGAACGATAGCAAACATCAACAAGGGTATCCCGAACAACATTATGCCGATGTTTAATACCCACAATTCCAGCACAAGACACCGCGTGATCACCAAAAATATCTCCAGCAAAAACCCTCGAACAAGCAGAGCACAACGTCGAGATAGAGAACAATGGAACACCCAACCGATAGGACAACACACAGCGATAAGTCTTGGCGTTCATCGTCTGACCCAACCCTGAAATGGGAACCGCCCGAAGCCAAGCAGAGGTGTGATCACCCTGTTGTGATTTCCATAATGCTGATTGTCGAGGAGTTAAAGAATAAGCAGATTCTGCAGAAGTGGTAACCTTTGTGATCACCCTGTTATTATTATTATTATTATTATTATTATTATTATTATTATTATTATTATTATTATTATTATTATTATTATTATTATTATTATTATTATTATTATTATTATTATTATTATTATTATTATTATTATTATTATTATTATTATTATTATTATTATTATTATTATTATTATTATTATTATTATCTCAAAAACAAAAAGTCATACAACCTACAATAAATTAGTGGGAAGCCGAGATACAATCTGGGCCCCCACTCCTCTAGCTATAGCAAAGCCTACCCTAGTAAAAATATGAGCTGCAGCAGGTGCTCCAATGCCTTGCGTCGTTGAGAACCTCTGAATTCGCTTAAGCAACGCAACATCCTCCTTCTCTAATTCACCAAACGAAGAAAAGGAGAAGGGAATGAACCCATATCCAATCGTCTGACAACGAGCCTCATACTTAACCCGCTTCCGATGAGCTGCATCAGCCACAACCCGTCCAGGAATTATTATTATTATTATTATTATTATTATTATTATTATTATTATTATTATTATTATTATTATTATTATTATTATTATTATTATTATTATTATTATTATTATTATTATTATTATTATTATTATTATTATTATTATTATTATTATTATTATTATTATTATTATTATTATTATTATTATTATTATTATTATTATTATTATTATTATTATTATTATTATTATTATTATTATTATTATTATTATTATTATTATTATTATTATTATTACGTGAATAATTGGAATATGAATACGTAATTGTTTTATAATTTTTTTTAAGGAAATATATATCTCATTTAATCATTTATGATCAAACTGGCTTGTATGTATAATTTTTTTGTTTATTTTATATAAAGGCAAAAGCTAATGAGCGCCCCCGGGGCGTTAGATAAGAGAATTAAAGTACAAATATTAAAGTAAAATTAACATTAATTACACCGAACGACGCGTGATTTTGTCATGAATTCCTAACTTAATACCATTTCAACCAATATAATTTATTCTTATTTAACGCCCTGGGGCGCTCGTTAGCAAGATCGTTATATAAATTTATCAAAGCTTATTAGTATAATTTATTTGAGTTGTAAATTGAAGTTTGAACAACTTTAATGTTCAACTCTTATTTGAAATTATTTTTCTTGAAAAATATGTGAAAACAAGGTGAACAATTCAAGAGAGCTGATACACATACAACCATTGTATGTTGTCCCTACATACAACACCATTAGAATTTTGACACCTCAACACAAAATGGGAGAAAATTAGGAGCCAAATATAAATTGAATGTAATGGAACTTGTGCCTATTATTTTAACCAATAAAAACATGACAAATTAGAGTTGTAGGTAGGGACCACATACAACAATTGTATGTGTAGCCTTATTAATCAACAATAATTGGTGGTATTACAACTGAATTAAACTTAATTACATGTAACTTTGTGCATTAAGTGAATAATTAGGGGGTTTCAAAAAAAAAATAATTCATAATTAAGGTTGTTCACTTCTGCCTAATTTCAGTTCAGTTCAGCTTCTAAACTCCTTTTCTCATAAAATATTCATTTCAACTCAGTTCAGTAAATATAAACATGCCCGTAGTATGTATTGTTGTATGTGACAATTGAATAATGCTATAATTATTAGAGTACTCATATTATTTAAAATTTAATAAATATTTTATTACGCGTACCTTATTTGTAAGGGATACATTTTTCTTGTTTCGAGTTTATCTGAATCTATTGTTATTATATGTTGCGCATATTAGAAATGTCCATGCCAACATTATTTTTTTTGTTCCATTTTTTTTACGGAATACCTACTAATGGATATGCGGATTGGTTGGAACATTATTTTTTTTGTTCCATTTTTTTTACGGAATACCTATTAATGGATATGCAGATTGGTTGGAAAAAATCGGGTGACATTGGTAGCTTACTTTGAATACAGAATCATACATACTCCAATCAAAATTTCAACTCAAAAAATGTGATGCTTCAAATTAAAAATCACTACATACATCTAATATTATTCAATGAAATGGAAGTTAATCGTTATTAGTAAAAGAGTACTTCTAATTCAGTAAAATTAGCAGAACAAAGAGCCTTGGACTGTTGGACATGTCAGTTGGTGACACTTCAGTAAACGACCACCGAAGTAATAGGCCGGCCTCCAAATCAATTAATCATAATTAATCACACATTATATTCAATAAAATAAGTAGCTTTTTTTATTAATGGAATAAAATAGCTTATTTTAAAAAAGAGTGTGCTTCTTTCAATAATTACTCTAAATTAACAAAGCATATAAAAATATGAACAAATGAAAACTAAGAGAATTATTTCAATACGTGGTTAGCATATTTTTGCAGGCTATAAATTTACATTATTTCTTCTAAGTTAATGGAGGCCACATTTTAGATCATCAATCATCACAAACAAGAAGGTGGCTGGTTATTTTATAAGATTATGTAATATATTCACATGCGCAGCTGTACTATGTTTATTGAATTAGACCCGTTAAAAAATTAATAAAGGTGGTTGTTAAATTAATTATTTTTAAGATATGTTCTAAGGTTATTCTTTCTCAATCAATGGTAAATATTCTTGAAATTATGACAGTGATTTTTGCAACTTTAATTGTGAATAAAGGAATTGTAAATGGTTGCCGACAAGGTTGGATCAATTGTACTTGTAATTTGGTTTGGATGAAAGCTTCTTCCCATCTTTGATATTATGATTATTATCTATCTTATTAAGTTGTGTTCCAATCTTCACTTGAAAATTACATTAATTGATGAAGTAAAATTGAAAATAAATGAATAAGTATATTAATTTGAGATAGAGATAGCAGTGGCCAGTGGCCAGTGGCTGATCCAAATAATACATAAGAAGTATATAGAAGTAGAGTTGTATCCCAGTTTCCCATCATCTATCTATGTGAAAAGAAAGAAAAAAAAATGATATTTTGTGATTTGTAAATGTACTATCATACTATGTACACATGCATTGAGTCTAATTCTTGATATCACTGAAAATATTTTACTAGTCATCGATCTAGCCTTCACTCCTTACCCCTTCTAGTTATACATGACTACAGAGTACATTCACGTCATCCAAATCAATGAGTATAAGAATATTCTCTTTGAAGGTTATTTTTTTCTTGGGTCAAGTGATATTCTATTATACTACTCATAAGCTTATTAAGATGAAATAAACGAGTCATCAATTACATTACACTAAAGGCGAAACTTAGAGAATACTTGTCAATTACATTACACTAAAGGCGAAACTTAGAGAACACTAAGCAAAATATTGTAAAATGTTTTCCCTCCAAAACCACTTACTAAAAAAAACTTATTGTAATTAATAAATTATGACTTTTAGTTTATATAAAATCTAAAATAAATGTCCTTAAATATCAAATTGCCCATTATAACTATTACTCCGTATATGTTTAATTAATTTCTTTCACAATATTTCATACTTTTTACCACTAAGTCTATTTATAATATTTATATATCCATTATTTTTGGTAAAATTTATTATTTTATTGTCATCTATCTATCTATCTATCTATCTATATATTATACTAAAAGACAAGCGCCTCAATGTGAGGATGACAAATGTCACTCTCTCATTGGTTTATCTTAAGTATTAAATATATCTATATAATTATTGTTTACATATTCAAGCATAGTTATTTTTGTTATACTTCAAACAATAAAAGCAAGTTTCTATACATGCATAAGATTTTCATGATTTCCTAACATAAATATTAATTTAATTTTTTTATAATAAATATATGTTTTCCAATACTACAAATAATCCATAAAGTCTTTCCAATCTTTATTTATAGTCAAGTTAAAGAATAATAACTAATTTGAAGCAATATGATTAAAGTGGCATAATTAAGGAAACAAATATTTCGTATTTTGAAAGACTAATATTGTTTTTTTTTTTTATGAAAATTAAATAAAATCGATAGAATTTAGTTTGACGTCAATTATGAAATCAATACAAACATTTTTAAAAAATCAGATGTACAATAAAATATTGTGCAGCTATTATAAAAGCTACCCTCTAATGAATGAAAGTTATTTATGCTTTATTGATAAAAGTTACCCAAAATAGTCTACAAGTTATCCTAAATTCAATTCAAGTAATCGGATGAATACAAAAGTTTTTGATAAAGATACAAAATAGTGTAAAAATTACTTTTATCGTTTGTTGTACTCCTTGACAAATATTGAATGTTGAGCCGAAATGTTGTCTTGGAAAAAAATACATAATCTTGAACATAAATTTAATTTTAATCAGCCTTTCATTTTCTATACAATGTCTTTTACAATAACCTTTTGTTTTTCTTGCATAAAAAAAAAAAGAAAAAAAAACCAATAACCAATCAAAACAAGAATAATAAAAGTTAAATTGAATTAGACATTTGACTGAAAAGGGATAGATATACAACAATCATGTGCAATAATTTATGTTGTTTTATACATAATAATACTTTTAACTATAATAGTATGTGTATATAATATAATATTTTTTTATAATATAAAAAAGTATATGTATATAATATAATATTTTATAACACGTGTCCTCCATACCAAGTGTTTGGTTGTTGGTGTAGTGGTAATTGAAACTACACTTGGTAGGGAGGACCTGTGTTCGCTCCCCTGCTACAACAATCGGAAGGGGAGTGGAACCTAATAGCCTAGAACAGATCCTCGAATTTGGATTAGCCCAAAGGGTGAACCGGATAGAACTCCCAAAATTCAATGCATATATGACGGGAATTAACTTATCCTTTATCTATCTTATACAAAACTCCCAAGTCTAAATTTTTTTTCAAAATATAATTAATAATAACATTTATAAATTTTTGTTAATATGAAAGATATAAACCTATCAATATGTATATATAGTTAAATTGTTTAATAACTTATATCGAATGCGTAGTTTTATTAAAATTATTTGCATGTAATCATTAAATGTGTTGGATGTTGTGTAGCTACGCAATGTCCAAAACTTTAGTTGAGCGACTTTGATTTAGTGATTGTACGGTAAAAAGATATTGACTTCGATCTTGAAACCTAACAGTCTAATAAATTCTAAATAGAAAAATTAAAACAAAAGGAAATGAAAATAGTAAATGGCTTTAAATATTGAAATAAACATAACTTTTAAATCAATTTAGCGAATTCAAGAGACAATTTTAAGGCTTTTAAAATTAAATGGGAGAAAATATATGTAAAAAGAACATTTTTAGATATATAAATGTCCATGCACTATTATAAGAGTTTTGTTAACCATTTTATAATTAAGGTAGGGATAAATCTTAATAATATATACTCCGTATATTTTATTTATATAAAATTATCAGTATCCGATCCATACCTAAGCTATATACGAAGTATTTGTGTTGTATACTATATTTAATCAGCTATTGGTTATATATATGACTATTATATAATATATAGTTTTTGGCACAATGCTTAACTTAGGAAAATATATTAGGTAGGTCAAATATAAGGTTATTATTGTGTCTATAGATTTAATGAGTGCGACGGGTAAATAAAACATGTATATATTAGATTGATTGTAGCTACTAATGCGGATGGTATGACAAGAAAATTTTAGTTTTTTCTCAACGGGAGATATAAATAAATTAGTCCACTTCTTATATAGCTATGTGGAGTATTATTCAATTATTTTTCAATTAATAAAATAACATTATAAAAAATTAAAAGAAATTCAAATAACATAAAATACTATTTAAATAACGTTCCTTTAATTTTTATTTATTGGCCATTAGTAACCAAGTCCTTTAATAATAAATGAATTACCTTTGTTTTTATTTTTATTTTTCCTACGGGTTTGATAGTTTGATTTATAAACCGTGCATCGCACGGGCACTATGCTAGTTAGAATTATTTAACAAACGTGCATTGCACGGGGTTTAATCTAGTATTTTACCATTAGATATACTTATTATAATTTCTAAGGTTAATTTAGAGCGGATTTGGTCGAGTTAGGTCAACTTCAAATTATGTGGTTCGAATAGTATTCGGTTTCAATCTGTATTTTTGGGCCAAATAATTAGATATCAGAGATGTAAAAAAGTAATCCAACCCGACTCGACCTGATTTGATTTGATCCGAAAATAACTCGAGATTTCTACTTGATGTACACAACTTAACATGACTCTAAGTTAAATAAAATCCGACCTGACTTAACCGAACCCAATTGGCCAACCTAGTGATCTAAATCGACACTTAAGAGAGTTAGGGATGGATTTAGGGTGGAGTAATGGGTCCACTGATGGGCTAACAAGAAGAGGGGAAAAAAAAAAGAAAAAAAAAGTAGAGCAACAAGAGGCTAATTGGGCCAGTGATGAGAAATTAAGAAAAATTGATGAACCCTTGCCTTAATTCTCATTCAATTTTTCTAATTCTCTCTCTTCTCTAGTTGAGCGATAACAGTGTAGTTGAAGAGTAGCAGCAGTAATGGAGTTCGTCAGCCCAGAAGGTCTCCGCTTAGACGGTCGTCGTCCTTTGGAGATGAGGCAACTTCGAGCTCAGATTGGTGTCGTGTCTAAAGCTGACGGGTAATTTTTGTAGTTTTTTTTTTTTTGTTCAATTGATTTTTTGAATTGCAAAAATTTAATTAAATTGTTGAATTTGTAATTGAATTTAGTTCAGCTGTTTTCGAAATGGGCAACACCAAAGTCATTGCCGCCGTTTATGGTCCTAGAGAGGTACTCTTCTCTCTCGCTCTCTTTTTTTTAGATAATTGCAATTTATATTTCTAGGTATTCAATTAATGATGATTTCTCTGCTTAATTATGATAGTTGTTGTTACCCAAAAATTAATTTCAGAAAAATTAAGTTATGATAAGGGCTACCAAGTTCTTGCAGTTGATTTCAGTTTTAGCCGTAGTTGTTAGCTGATTTCTGAAAGTAATATACATGTTATGGGATTATTTAGCTGCTGTTAGTTTGTTGTATTCGTGTTTTTGATCACTGGAGGTTGGAAGATTGCTGAATTTTTGCCGGGGTGTTTAATGTAAGTTGATCTCTTTTAGGTTGAAAATAGAGCGCAGCAAATGAATGACCAGGCATTGGTAATAATCTCTTAGCACACTTCATCTTTGTGTTTATGTTGAATTTGCTGGATTCGAGTGTTTTATGTTTGTTTTCTGATATATTCAGGTGCGATGTGAGTACACCATGGCTAATTTCAGTACCGGAGATCGTGTGAGAAAACCAAAGGGAGACAGGTTAGTCTGTTCCTTGCTTCGTATTTAGGTGAATCTCATACATATCGAAACATGTTAATCTTAGATGCATGAGCATCTGAACTCTATTGTAACAGCAAGTTCCTAGAAACTATACATAGCCATACTAGGATATCCTTGCTCTTGTTGAAGTTTCAGCATAATTTGTTTTTGAATTTGTTTTCGCGGTTCTTTGTTGTTAAATCCTACTGCAGTCTGCAGATCAATAATCTATTTAATACATATCCCTCTGTCATCTTGCCCTACCTCTTAACCTTTTCCGAGGCTTTCTAAAGTAATTGAAAAAGTGGGGACTTAGAGGAGCTGGACACGATTCTGGCTGACTACTATTAGTTTCTGTTCTTAATTCAACTGTCTGAATTAGAATGATTGTGCTTACACTCTTTCAGTTCATCTTCTTTATGGATCCTGTGCTAGTTTTATTTATCTCTTTTTCCGTGTTAAATCTTTTCGTTCTTCATTTCATTCATTTTAGTTCTTCGGTTCTTGTGCTTCCAAGCAAGAAGTAGAATTGTGAGCTATTGAATCCAACAAAACTAATTAATACTACCGTTACTTCCCAATCTGACCACATACAAGTCTTTATAGTGAGCTTTTTGAAATTGTAATCAATAACAACCCTTCGGCGTTGCATGAAGTGCTTAAATTATGATTTCAATGATTCAAATGTATCTCTTTTACAATCATCAAGAGTGCTATACCATTCTCTTTGTAGACACCCAGGTATCCTTTTAACAACAATTGCTATTAGTATTTGTATTGCTGATTTAATATTTACTACTTATTAGGCGGTCAACTGAAATATCAATGGTTATTCGGCAAACTATGGAGGCTTGCATAATGACAAACCTAATGCCTCGTTCTCAGGTAGCAAATGACTAACAAGCTTATATAAACTTGGTACTGCCTTATATTTTTTCATTTATTGATCTTTTTCTATGACCAATTTAAATCGTTGCAGATTGACATTTTCGTCCAAGTCCTCCAAGCTGATGGAGGTAACTATGGTTCCAGCATTTATATAGTTTCTGGATTTCTATTTCTGACCAACAAAGTGCAATAGTCATTAAAATGTAAATGTATTAATGGATTGCTATTCATCTGCTCCTCATTCAACTCTTACAAGGACATGATTGTTGAAATCCACTTAAATATGCTTCATGATTGTGAACTCTGTTTGTAAGAATTATCCTAAAGATGCTACATCATAGTAACTGAACTACAAATGCCCCTACGTTCAGATGTTTTAGCTCCCCCACCCCCCCTCCACAACTAGGAAAAAGAGGGGGACTTTCTATAGTCTGTAGCTGATTACCATGAAAGTTAAAATGTTGATTACAGAGATAATTTTTTGTGCCCTTGCAATTTCATATTTGCTGAGGTTGTGATGCTAATTTGATTTTATGTGAGGATTTGATGTATTCTGATTTCTGTCAGTGAGAATGTTTAAACAAGTTTTGAATTTTCTGTTCTGCAGGAACTAGATCTGCATGCATTAATGCAGCTACATTGGCTCTAGCTGATGCTGGCATTCCAATGCGTGATCTGGTTACATCATGCAGTGCTGGGTATCTTAATACAACACCGCTCCTTGGTACTTTCTACCTCTAATATAACATCAAAATGAATCTGCATTCGCTTGCAATTATGTTAACTATGAAAGTTTCTGATGGCAGATCTAAATTATATAGAAGATAGTGCTGGAGGTCCTGATGTTACTGTAGGGTTTCTTCCTAAATTGGACAAAGTTACACTTCTTCAGGTTCTTACCCACATCTTTTGTTTGCTATCAAGATTAATTTTAGTTTGCTATCAAGATTAATTTTACGGAGGGCCAGGATTATTCTTGGCCTCTTTGCAGTTACTGTTTTGCATGTGTAGATTATCTTCCATATGAACACCTCTGATCTAGACAATGCCTGTGAGCTTTGGGGATTTTTTTTTCTTTACACAATATGGACCCTGTAGCATTTTGGTCTCAGAGAGCTTTTAGTTGTTTAAATGATGTGCTGTTATTTGAAAGTCCAAATTCTTAAACATTGTGTTCTGCCTCTTGCTTAATAAATGCAGATGGACTCAAAGTTGCCCTTGGATACATTTGAAACTGTAATGCAGCTTGCAACAGAAGGTTGCAAGGCAGTTGCCAATTACATCCGTGAAGTAAGAACATTACTAAGCCTATTGCCTTATTCAAATATAAACATGGTCATGTACAGCTATTCAGCTAATGCTAGGAATCGTTGCTTGTGTATACATGTTATATTCCCAGCTAAGCATCATTTGTACTTGGTTGACAGATATTGCTTGAGAACACTAAGCAACTTCAGTATCGACGAGGTTCATAGCTTAAGAGCGGCAAGAACTGAACCATTGGAGATAGTTGAGGCTTACGGATATGGGTTTGAGCTTTTAGTGTAATTCCTAGGCAATTAGAAAGACATGAATTCAAGGAACTGCACAGTATTGTTTCAATTGTTCTCCATTGGTTTAACTTTAATGATTTACAAACTGATAGACTCCACTTGTTCTGAAAAGTTGGTAAACAAATATTATTCCTCAAAAAACTGGGTAAGGTCACCAAAATATTACGCCTCCATGCTTATGGTGTACTCAATCTTTAAGGTTTTGAAATACAACGAGGGTTGGTTTTATCAGATGGAGGGTACCATAACGCACAGGAAGATCAATTCGAAAGCGAAAGCCATCACCTGCTGGCTGCTGGTTTTAGGGAGTAGGATTACAATTCACATTGAATAATACTTGTATTTGCTTGCTTTGCTCTGCAATATCAAAGACTAGATGAACCCGTTATGTCACGTTATAAATCCCATTCCCTCCCCCCTAATCTCACATACCAAACGACCTTAAGATTATGTTATACGTTTTTATAAAGTTTAAATGAATAATCTATGTACAGTGTATTGTTATTTGTTAAATAATCCTCAACATAATTAGATTCGTAATCATGAGATTTTAACTATTATGTCAGATCTTGATTTGACTTTCCAAAAAAACAATGAAAGAATGGTTAAATATTTTTATTTGACCAAAAACAACACAACAATCAGAGTGGCGCAGCGGAAGCGTGGTGGGCCCATAACCCACAGGTCCCAAGATCGAAACTTGGCTCTGATATAAATTAGAGAGGGCTTCCTGCTTAAATTTTTTTTTTCCACCTTAATGTCTAAAAACAAGATATAAAATTGAAGTACAGTTTTCTGCAATAATATAAAATTAAGTAAGATATAATATTATAGTAAATCTCAAAGTCATCCTATATTTTTCATACATTAACTTCAATGCATTTTCTGCTGGAAGTAAAAAATGATTCCAGCATTTTACTCTATTCTTCTATCTATTTTGTTGCTGACATCAAAATTCCTTACATTATAAACTGAAATACTTCGGTATTAAACTAATACTGTAAACTAGGAATAGCTATATTGAGCTGCATCAATTTGCAATTCGGAACTTCCTTATTTATGTATAGGAATGCAGCTTTCTTAAAAACGCACTTTATGCAGATCAAGATGATCACTGCAGAAGCTTGAAGGCACCACTACAATCTCTAGCCGGCCTGTCCATTCTTCTCCAGGCTTCAGCGTGATGGGATGCTCAACCACTGCTCCGTCAACACAAAGCATGTGCTTGTATTCTTCGTCCCCAAAATCAGTCATTGCCTTTGATTTTTTATCCCATGGATTCCATACAACTGTGCAAAATTAAGAAAGAAAAAACATCACAAAACAATGATATTAATTCAACCTCAAGTGTTTTTTTCAATGCAAAATATACAACATAATGTAAGCTCTTCTGCCAGTGCATCTTACCAACATCTGGTAAGCCATCCTTTCGGATCACAAATGTCCTCTTTTTTGCATGATCAATGACAGCAATAGCGTTTGGACAACTCAGATATACACGATCCACCTAAAAAGCCAAAAGCGGGTATGAAAGGAGTGAGCAAAATATTATCGAAAGAGTGCCATGCAGTCATCTGTTCACAATATAATGGCAGCACAAGGGCTAGTCAAGAAGACTAGACAGTCTATGATAGAGTTTCTCAAGATTTTATCAATAGAGTTTTCGGTAAAGAAGCTAGCATATGATTAATGAAATAGCCGCATATAGTACCTCAGATTCAAATGTCAAAGCATCTCCTTGCTCAGTACAGCGTTCTCTGTGAAAGAGGTTGTCAAGGTAGTCTAGTGTTTCCAATCCTTCTATCCTGACCTCACTACAGAAAAAAGTAAGACAGGATAACTGAATAAGAAATCATATGGCAAGTTAAGAAACCAACAGGGCCAAGGAAAGTAATGAGGCGAACAAGATGTCACAATTCTGTAAAGAACACAAGACAATTAAGAATGTGTCAGAATATCAATACAAGCAACAAGGTTTCGATACCTGATATCAGAAACTGACATATAGGTGTGGTAGGCGAATGAGAAAGTAAAAGGCTTTCCATTAACGTTTCTTATGCGAGATATTAATGACAAACGTCCATCAGCCCCAAGAGCAACCCTCAAACGATACTCAAAACTGCAATAAGAAAATTAATTTAATTATCAATAAGTGGCATGAAAAATGTCCTGAGAGGCTGAGACACGTGACGGATAATGACAACTAAGATACAGAAAGCAGATCAGTAAAATAAGGAAAAAAGGGATTAGTAACCATCTAAAGCTCAATAACTCGTGACACGAAAATGAGTTACATATGAGCATTATGAGGTCCAACAAGTATAGGAAGAAAACTAAGGCACGTTTCGTGAAAGTTTCATGGTACCTGTGTGGCCAGCATTTGAGATCCTCTGCAGATGGTTTCAGAATCAAATCAACAAAGGATTTCCCATTGGAATCATTTGGTGGCAGAGGAGGGGGATTGTTATCGATGGCCCAGACTTTGTTCCTGGCAAACCCATGTTGCTCAAGCGATCCACAATTCCCAAACTTCAATGACATTCAAATTCAACTCAGATACTGACTCAACATTAAAAACTTTAAATAATCATAGATGAAATACCAATGTACCTGAGGGAAACAAAGCGGAATTCCTCCTCTCATAGCTTTTGGTGGCTTAAAGACGGCCTATTTATCACCAGAAAGTGAAGTGATTCAATTATTGACTAGAGAGGACTCACAGTTGAAAACTTGGAACTTTCACTTCCCGTGTGAAGGATACACATGAAGTGTGATTCAGAAAAAAACTCCACTTTCAATTGAAGTTCAAAAAATAGTTTTCATAGCCATTTTTTCATCAATTTAATTTTATTAAAAAAGACGGTAAAAATGTATGATGCATTTTTAATATATAAAAAAAATAATCAAAAAGATGTTAAGGCTTGAACAGATTCAGATTTTTACGGATTCATGCAGGGTGATAGAGTGATTTAATTCACCTCAAATCACAAATGGGGGACAATAATTCAGATTTTTATGGGTTGATGCAGGGTGAGATGGTGATTTAATTCACCTCAAATCACAAATGGGGACAATAAGAGAGACAGAAAACTCAGTAAATTTTTTATTGTATAAATCCATTAGTTTGTATCAAAGTTCTGGCCAAAACTTCAATAGATAAATGATGTTCAAGATCAAAACATGGAATGATAAAGAAAATTTATTTACAGACAAATTCATGCTGGAATGCTTGATTAGGTTATATAGTGAAGTAAATCAATTCCACCAGTTTCAAATCACAAATTCACAATCACACATTAGATGCATAAATTAATGTCATTGATTATATAACTATACGATTTACATCGAATTGTTTGCACCAAAACCCTCAGCAATAAACACTTACAGAAATCATACCAAAGAACAAAGCATCAAATAATTCAAATTTTATACATTTACCTTACTGCTGGTAAATAAGAGTTCTTCCCCATGTTCATTTTTCCATGACATAACTTGTCCCCCGTGCAAACTAATCTGTAAAATTGAAAAGCATACAAATCAATAACCCCATTTTATTTTTAATTTAAAAAAAAAATGGAGATAAAGAAAAAGATGAAACAGAATCGTTTTCAATAGAACAAACAAAAACTAAGATTTTCCTTAAAGCTACAACAACTCTTGATTTAATTTTAAAATTAGTTTAAACTTGTGAATGTAATAATCAATATTATAAAATAATACCCAACAAGATTTTTTGTACTAAAAACATCACCATCAACCAAGATTACAAAAATGAATTCCATCAATAAAACAAAAACAATAAATGGCACAAATGAAATTTCATTCTATCAAAATCAACAACACAAAAGAAATTAATCCAATCAAAATACAATTAAATTACAAAATAAAGTAGAAAAATAAAAAAAGATGAAATCTTTACCCTTGCAGAAGCACCTTGAGGATTTCTGAGAATAACATAAGGATTTCCATTCCAGTCAGAAGTGAGTTCATGAGCAGGCCTGTAATCCCAAACTGCAGCAGAGTGTCCCATTTTCTCTCTCTAAAAATAATTTAACTTCTCTCTATTTTTTCTCTCCAATTTCTCCCCTTTTAAAGACCTAAAAATTGGATTGTGCAAACAACCCAATTGGTCAGGACTCTAAGCACCTTTCTTGTGACTGTAACTTATGAATTCTGTGACTTCTAATTCAAAAAATTAAAAAAAAAAAAAAAATATTAAATTACTCACAAAAATCCCAACTACCAATCCCTACTTTACTCGACTTTAATTAATAATCTTCAACAATAAATAACCCAGATCCAGAAAATAATAACCTCAAAATTTGCTAAATTTTTTATTTTCAAAGGTACTCAAAATTATGAACCCAGAAAAATTAATTAAAACCCATAAAAACACAACATTTGGCAAAAACCCAGAAAATAATTTACAGCACTTCTTTGAATTTCTGGTATCAATTTGCCAGATGTTGGCAAAATTGCATCCTCACAACAAGATTTAATTTTTATTTTAAAGGAATAAAAATTAATATTTATTTGATCAATAATGTAGCAAAAATTGTAATGTGCTAACTCTAACTTTTAATTTACCACTACCAGTATATGAAACTTCCACGCCACATAAATTTAATTTTCTCTATTCTTTTTGTTTTCTGCAATTAGCTTACAAGATTCTTTAAAACTCAGTTGCCAATTTGGATCTTTATCTCCCAAATTTAGTAAAATTATACTGAAGAAGAAAAGAACTAGCAACAAAACTTCCAACAACCCACTACTATAAATGGGAATTTTTTTTCCAAAAATTTTTAAATACTCTTTGAATTTCTTCAATAAAAATGACAATCCAGAAAAACTAACCTTTTGCCAAATTTGTTCGTCAAAGTAGAAAAAAAAATAAAAATGTAATGTGTATATTAAAATTAAATCTATATTTAAAAAAAAACAGAGAAAATTAGTCACGAAAACTAGTACAATGCATCGAAAGATAGTAGATGTATAAATCCAGCAACAAAATAATTCAAGGTGTTAAAACTTGCTGCATTTATGATTAAGTAAGAGATTATTGTAATTAACTACTTAGTTATTCACAAATGCAGCTCAGCAGCTGGATTAAGCGTAATAGAAGAAGAGAGATGAAAGATGTACGTTTTTTATTAAAAATAAAAGTGTAAATTATACGGAGTATGTGTGTTTGTTTATTTATTTGATAACTTTGAAAAATGAGTAAGTTGTTTAAACTAAATATTGAACAAAAACGGTCAAAATTATAAATCTGGATTAAGATGTAATATGGCCATATGGGCCCATATCATTTTCTTCAGCCTAGATTCACTTCAAACGGTGTCGTTTTGTGTACAATTTATTAAAAATAAGCTCATGGAATTTTCTTTTTCTTTTTCTTTTTTTTCCTTTTTTTTTAGATGAGTATGAATGGGGTGAGATCTAATTATGTTATTGATAATTAATTTTATATTATTCTCGTGGAGTTTTATGCCTAAGATGATTAGTTTAAGGTTTGTAACTAATTTTGAGTTTGATTGAACTACATACTCCGTATTAATTTGTAGGTTTGTTTTTCTATAAGGGCAAATTTATGATTTTAGTTTTTAAATAGAAATAATTATTCTTGTTGTAATAAAAATTGTATAGTAGAATTAGGTTTTGTAGAGTTAAATTATTGAATGTGGGTGCAGAGTTAAGATGAAAAAGTCTATAAGACGGTCTTATGTAATACAACTTATAATTCATTTTAATTATTTACAAACTAAATATTACTAATTTTTATCAACTATTGAGTATCTAACATTTTTTTTTGTTGTTGTAATTTATGTAATTTGATTATCAATCAATGGACAAAATAAGAGAAAAAAAAATGAGTTGAAGGGATTGAGTTTTTAATGAAATACAATTGTTGCTTCTTATATGCTAAAAAAATGCTAAGTAGTGGATTGAGACAAGTAACAAAGCTAAAGTGTTGGCGTGTGGGATGGTGCAAGGGGGCGTGTGGCATGTGCACAAGACATGTGCACCCAAGGACTAGGCATACCAATTACAAACAACTAGTTTTGTCGTTTGAGGGCATGTCATCGTTGCCTTAAGACATGGTGATTAAGGATGAATGAAATGGTTATGGGTGTCATCCATGACTCCCAAGGCCCTTTGGGAACTCATGGAAGTACTTGGATGCATAATCTTACCGGGGTGAAAAAAATTATGTACGGAAGCCATGAGACCGAGCCTCTACTAGAGTGAGGTTCATACTATATCTACTAACTAGTATAAATCTCATGAAAGGATAATATTCTAATCTAGAATACAAGTATGGTACACCTATCATCATGTTTTTAATTATAAAAATTAAAAATAAAAACAAAAATTGTATTCTAAATGGAACAACCTAACTTAAATCTTATGTTACTTATTATAGTTAGATCTTAAAGATCACAAACTTATAATGACATAATGTATCAATTGATTGAAATGATATTGTAGGCTTTGTAGCAATTTAGCAACATCATAATTCTTTAAAGGCTCCCTAAGTGAATGTGTTGTACTCTAATGGAAACTAAGAAGAGCAATTTAGCAACATCATAATTCTTTAAAGGCTCCCTAAGTGAATGTGTTGTACTCTAATGGAAACTAAGAAGAAAGAATCATATTACAAGGTATCATTATCTCGTCAGACTTAATAAGGCAACCAAAATCATGGAGCAAAAATAAAAAGAATTGGCATATAATAAAGAAATACGAAGTATTAAAACATCCCTAGACTTTGTCGATACAAAAACTAAAACAAAAACAAAAAAAAAAAGGCAGTGATTTATGAACATATACTATAGTTAGAGGCATGTGTAGAGCAATTATGCACATCGCTTGTTCCACGGTGCTACCCTCCATATGTACAAAGGGTACTTCCTACTTGTACTTAGCTCAACAAAGCGAGATTTTGTTTTATGTAGGCATTTATTTATTTATTTCTTTATATATATATATATATATATATATATATATATATATATATTTATTTATTTATTTATTTATTTATAATTTATGTTAGCTATTTTAGTGTCTTATGGACTAATAATTTTAACATATGAGATCAGATTTTATTTACATTATTTGTCATTTGTAGTTCTTTGTAAATAAAAGGATATAATGATGAAGTGCCACATATAAATGGTTAAAAGAATTTTGATTCACAATATAAAACAAGTGTCATGAACTTATAATTGTCATTTACATTCTTATAGATCGTGTCATTTTGATATTTTAAATTATATCATGTTTATTTCATTTCAGTTATTAATAAGGAAAATAGAACATTAGTATTTTCAACTAATTATGCCGGTTGTTAATCACAATGGTATTCTAAGCACATAGGTAGTCTAATCATATCCGAGTCATACTTTTTGGTCCCTATATGTGTTATCAATTTCCATTATTTTAGTTAAAAGCAAGTCCATTTACTTAATAGGACATTTAGTCTTATTATCTTAATACACCAATAACATGTGCTCCAATTATATTAAACCCTTTGTCACCAACTCTAGTCAGCCAAATATTATAAAAGCTGTGTAAAATGTACTTAGAGACATAGAGTGTACATTTACCTATTTAGGTAAGAAATGTATTGATGAATTATGTAACATAAATAAAAAGAAGAAAAGGCACATACTTGTATAATCTACTTTGTGTCTTCCATTTGCATATGACAACCATAGTCCATAAATTATACGAAGTATAAAGTATTATTGGATCATCGCTTACTACTCCGTACGAAGCTACAAGTAGTTTAAATCTTTGATTGGATGACATTATGTCATTATATATCATTTGAATTTTTTTTTTGGACATCTCAATTTATGAAAAAACGCCAAAATATGGAGTAAGATTTAAAATGGGAAGGTGTATCTCATTGTTATGACATAAAGTCGAGAAGAAGATAGTATAGTGGGCCGCTTTGTTCACGATTATAACGAGGTTTGCCAATTAAAAGTTTTAGTACCACATAAAAATTTAAAAAAAAAATTTAAAAATTCTTAATTTTGGAGTTGTGTAAAGAGCTTTTTCTCTAATTGGGTTTGATTTGATAATTTGAATCGCAAGTAGAACGGGCCTTTGTCTTTATAAAGTGAGACGACGTGACTCCACCGGCGGGCCCGTTATTAAGAAGAATCTTGTCTCTATTCTTTAAAAGGCCGATAAGATTAGTGGGCCTAAGGTTTACTCTATCTATTTTTGACAGTTAGGCCATATTCTTTTAAGCTTTTGGACAAGTAGGGTAGAACAGAGTAGATTTAACACAGTAGAGTAAGATTTTAACATAACAGATTGAATCATCAGAGCAAAACAGAGTTGCTCAAAAGAACAGGGTCTTAGGGCCTGTTCTCATTGACTGAACTCAGCTGAACTGAACTGAACTGAACTGAATATTTTATAAGAGAAGGAAATTAGGAGCTGAACTGAACTGAACTGAACTGAACTAAATTTCAACGTAAGAGAACAGACCCTTACTCTCTTCGTATCATAATCAAAACAATTTAAATGAAATAGTTATCCATATACAACTTTGATCTTAATATTTATATAGTATAGTATAACTATATATTGATTAAGTTGTAAAATAAATATATACTAAGTATATATATTGATTATAAAAAATTATAAATATTGAAATTATGAAAATATAAATTAGTACAAGTACTATTGTATGATTATATTTATTATGTATGTATAATATACCACAATCAAAATTCTAGATTATTTTATACACTTAATTACTTAGGGCCTGTTCACATTTATTTAATTTTAGTTCAGTTTAGTTTAGCTCCAATCAGTTCAGTTCAGCTCCTAATTTCCTTCTCTCATAAAATATTCATTTCAATTCATTTTAGTTCAGTTTAGTTCAAAAATGTGATCATGCCCTTTAATACTTAATATGTGTCTTAAAATCACTTACCTTTTAAGTGTTTAAATATTGATAGTGAAATTTTAAATATTTATCCGAGCAAAGAAAAAGAGAGAGAGAATAATACATGTAAGACAAGCCCTCCCCTTCTTTTAAATTTCAACTTTGAAAGTTGAAACATGCATCCAATGTCTCCATATCCATAATATAAGAGAGAATATTAGTATTTATTGATGTAAAAATATATAGATGTGGACATATTTGTCTTAGCATAAAACAACATATCTCCCCCCAAAAAATGTACAATTGAACTAAAAGATGCTCTTTGTTATGTTAAGATAAATTGCATTCAACAGGCAAACCTTTAGGAAACCTATTTTTATCAGTACAATAATTGTAAACCATGTAGTGTCTTTGCACCATTTTCATCCACTTTTTTTCAGAAGAGTTGACTTCTTGATTTTTCCATTCATCTTTTTCTCCATTTGTGTTTGACTTTAGGCAATTTGTTGACTTCGTTGACCGGGCCCACTTACAAGCTGTTATCCTGAAGCCACCATATGAAGCAACAAAAGGGGCTTCTTTCCAATTAGTCTTGACTCTCCCACCCATTGTAGCCCAATCATCTGCATTCCATAAACTTGCATATATCTTCATTGGTTTGCTTATTGGATATGGTACTCCTATTGATCCCCTATTCTTGAATTCTCTTATGGGTAGTCCATCTATCGAGAATCTGTGACACGTGTTTTAAAATTAAAACTGTTACGTACTCCCTTAGTTTCACAATAATATTTTTTTTTCCTACAACAAACTTCAGACCAAAAGCATATACATCAATTGTTACTATTAAAAAATAACAGAGAGAGTTTATAAGTCTAAACTTACATGATGTTGTGAGTATTCCACGTGATAGAATAAGTGTGAAAATCGATGGTGGGATCAAACCATAGTTTGAATTGTTGCTCTCGATTACCTTTTCCTTGACTAAATACATTGGTGTGAATTGTATAGGGCTCACCCGTTACATTTCCCAAGAACTCGAAATCTATCTCATCATGAACAGGTCCATTTGATGCTAACTGCATGTACAACAATCATAATCCACAATTAGTTTGTACTAATCAAGGAACATTATGACATTAGTACTTTTAGTAGGCCAGGTATTAGTTGTGTGAATTTGAACAAAGAGAGGAACCATTAATTAATTAATACCGTTAATCTGAACTTTAATCATATTATTGGTCCTACTCTTCTAGACTAATTCAAGGTTAAACCAAATTTAGGGATCATGTATATTCCATATTTCCATGATTATAAGAATATGACCTATAAGTTTGCTTTATTCAACTATGCATGTTATAAACTACGTACATACATAGTTTAAAGAAAGGAAACGCTAAGATAAGAAATTTAAGCTTACAAAGAAAGTTGTGACAGTGCCAGCAGAGTTGCGAGGAACAAGTTTGATCTTCATATCAAACTTCCCAAATAGGTATCGACTCTTGGACTCGAACCCTGAACCCGAATATTTGTCAAGCGTAAGGGTGAGGAGCTTACCATCATCAAACATTCCAACACGGTCATGACCCCATGTAGAATGGAAATTCTTCTTAAACTTACCAGCAAGGGCAACCAAGGGAAGGACCCATAGCATTAGCGTTACGATAAATACTCTAATACTATAATTAATACAAAGAAATGCCATGGGACTAGCTAGATAATTTAACTAATCTTAATTAGTGGATTACAATTTCTTCAGGAGTTTGTATTTGTTGATTATTAACTAATGCTTAAAAGGGTATTTATACCCTAAAAAAGCCAGTTAATAAGGAGGGTAAAGGCTTAATTAAGGAAGGTGGAGAGGATGGTTCACATCTTGAGATGTACGTTTACAGTTGGTGCATCAAAATTGCTTGGTTAATGGTGTACTAATAAAGTTTTGGTTTCATTTTGAGTGTATTTGTAGTTTATTTTTGGGTATATGGTTGACTTTGTTAGTGATATTGATATAATACCATATAATATGCATCTCAAAATGCATCAATTTATTACACAAATTAGGCTTAACTAGGGTTAACATTGGGAAATAGAAGAATCTGATATATACCAGCTAATTTAGCTAAACAAAGAAGCAAAGCCATATATGCCCATGCTGCCATGCATGCATGCATGCTCATTGAAAATCGATTATTTTCTTAAAGTTACCAACGTACTCCGTATAGTATGATCGATCCTAGAGCGAATCGGTGGATGAGTACAGGACTAACTTTATAAAGAAAATAGAGTTTTTTTTTTTTTTAACCTAAAGAATAATGTTAACTTAGAATTAAGACTGTCACAAATAGAGGTGTCAATTCGGATAACCGGATGGAGTTCGGGTCGGGTCTGTTCGGGTCGGATATGTTCGGATCAAAATTATTCTTTTAACTCGGGTTGGGTCGGGTTAAATTCGGGTCATGGTCTATCGAGTCCGGGTCAGATACGGGTCGAGTCAACTTCAGATCGATTCACTTTCGGTTAGGTGATCCAATTTATACCACCTTACCTCCGGCTGGAGTATGAATGAGTGAGGATAGCAAGTGGTAGGTGACTAGGTGCACACTTGTGTACGCTCTTACCTTTAATTTATACACAACGCGCAAACGTGACATACATTTTGATAGTACACATGACAAAGAGAAACACATTTAATCATTTATCATTAACATTATATTACTATGTATTTCAATTCATATAACGTTGACACTTTGTCATACACTAGCTATATATATAAAGTACCACTAGCTAGTTTGTAGTTTAACAGCCTCTAATTGACAGAAATAGAAGTCCAAGAGAGTCTTCTGTCTTCAGCTTGTAACTCAAGTTTTGGTACCCAATTGTAATCTAATAACTAATAAGCTGGCAAGTAATCAATTCAGAAATAGCACATGGATTATATTACTGCAAAACATTTAAGATTTTCGTTGTTTTTCCCCTGAATGAAGCCCTCACTAGATAATCCAATTTCTTAATTTCATTCTTTTATTGTTACAAGTACAGCAAGAACCTTCCCCCTTACCTCCTTGGTTCGCTGTCTAACTTGGGGGAAAAAAAATGTACTACGTACGTAGTTTAATTAATCACTAGTGTGTATCCCGGGAAAAAAATGTACTATGTACGTAGTATAACGATATGTAATACTCTCATTAATACAAATTGCTGAACGATATTGATGGTTAAAATTGTATCTTACGAGACAGATATCATGGCTATATAGCTGACTACGCCGAGGACTCAAGTGAGTCAAGTCTCTCCTTAAAATAGAGACAGAGAAAAGGGGGTTAACCAAGAATAGCAAGATTTTAGGTGTATCAAGTGAAACTTTCTGGATTAGTCAAATAAAATTTAGCAGTGTTTGTCAATTATTTATTATGGTCCTGTAAACAAACCCAGGTGACAGGACATACTACTTGTGTTAACAACCTAACATACAATTAAAAGCTTTTTTTAATCAAGAAATATTTAGATTACAGGCTTACAAAGCTATAAGAAGTCGTATAACTGATGTTCTTCTCAAAGCTTTTGAAGATTCCTCCCATAACAAATTAGTGTAAAAAACTACCCAAGAGTTTTATAATGGGTTTGCTTTGTTTACAATTAATACAAATTATATTCTTGCAAAACCCTCAATCTAGCCTATCTAGGCTATTTTCTTGTGCATAAAGGAGGGTCGATTGGCAATCCTGATTAGTAAGGCATTGAGCCAGGCCAGATTAGGGCACACACGACTCAACATGAAAAAACATGTTATATGAAAATAGGATAGGTATGGTACGTTATTACAAGTAAAATTCGACTAGGTATTTAAGCACCATGGTTTAACACAATTGTCAAATGGGTACGGACCAAGCGGCCTCTCTCTTTGGAATATATGGCACAACACGTAGCTCTAGAGCTGCGTCTAGACAGTCCCACGGCATCACTTTGGCACAACCCACGACACATAAGAAATTATACATCTAGTTTCATGTTCTGGTTATCCTGCAATAACTGAGGTTATCCTACTAACTGAATGTTGCTGCCATAATCAAGGTAGCTGGAAAAAATAAATATATTGCCACTTCATAAACAAGAATCATACTTTACTTTAGCTGAAAACAAATATGGTACGTAGTATAAAATTGTTAACGAAAAAAGAAAAATATGTAATTAAACCAAGATAAAATGTTGATACACCACTCAAGTAATTCAACATATCAACTTATACATAAACAAACACAGGTCTATAGGTGTATAAGTGTCCAGCCGAGTATCCGACCCGACTGGAACCCTCTTCTAAATCTCTAAAACTCTTCAATATACAATTTCTTTAATGGTCAAATCTAGGCACCCTGAATTCTACTTAAAAACACATCAGTTCTGCCATTGAGAAAACCTTCAGCTAACAATTACAAATTTTCTTTTGAAAATTATATCTATCTGCCTAACTCCAACTTAAGACATAGTTAGCAGTAATTTTGGGCTTTTAATTAGATGCCAAAATTACATGATCATCCTGTATTGTTATGACTAACAGGTTTCTCGATCTGTCTGCAGCTCAGCCAGCTGCCACAGCGTCAGCCCTTCGGTTATCCAGTAGTTGATGGAACTTGGCACCCGACTTGGCATTTTTCCCAAACATGTCAGCACCTTCCTCTGAGCTTCTACCAACAGAGCTAGAATTGTTGACCCTTGATAATAAATTTTCAGTGCTGTCTGATGGGTTACGTTTGGCATCAATAGTAGCTAAGTCGTTC
The DNA here is from genome assembly GCF_948465745.1 of Chenopodium album. Lineage (NCBI taxonomy): Eukaryota > Viridiplantae > Streptophyta > Magnoliopsida > Caryophyllales > Amaranthaceae > Chenopodium > Chenopodium album. The sequence continues at coordinate 75,491,010 of NC_137840.1, read as the reverse complement.
TCTTCTCCTTGTGCAGATTGCAAATTTTTTAATTTACCCTGCATATGAGATGACCAATGCCTATAAGAACCAATGCAACGACTTGATGGATTAAGAGATGAAGAAGAATAGTCGACATGATTTAATTATACCGTTAATGCAGCATTTTCAAGACGGAGTTTCTGAGAGTTTTCCGCCAGTTGATTGATTTCTGACTTAAGAGCCAAGTTTTCAGCATTCAGGGTTTCAACTCTTCTGGCAAGTTCCTCAGTCTCAGCCTGCAATAAAATAAGCAAGGCAATAAGAAAACAAAGTTTATCTCAAGAGATGCTCACGATTGGTTTTATCAAAAACTAGCAACTATATATACGGAGTATCACATTACCTGTTTCCTCAGCCTTGATCTTCTCGCGGATTCTCGATTGGATTGCTTTCTCCTCTCCCGCTTCAACTCCCTCTCATTCTGTAGAAAATATATATTACAGGGCACATAAATGACTACTCTTGACCCAAAGCATCTGCTCTGATATGCTCTCTAACAGGTTGATTACTCGATTGTTGCCCAAAGAGAGCTTGGAAAACAAAAAAAATAACTACCAGATAGAAGGGCAATTACCTGAACGGGTTGTTGTGCCTGTAAGGGCTGTAACCAAGCTTCAGATGACACAAGTCCATAAGGAGGAGAAACAGTAGGTGAACTCACTTTCACACTGACCCCGGGATTCCTCAGCTCCAATGTGGTGGCCACAGCAGGTGAAACAACAGTTCCCACTACTAGTCCTGCTGCTGCACTTGCCGGAGTGACGGGAACTCCCAGCACCTTATCAGCTGGAGGAAGAACAGCCTTGGTCTCGGTTTTTTCAACTTCAACTGGTAGTACAATATTCAGAGATTGATGTTAGGTTTCAGAACAAAATAGATCATACTTTTATTCCTCTCTTTCTAGGCCACTCTTGCACGTCCTAACATGCCAACTGATACACTCTTTGCCTCTGGTTTGTAAACAAATAAATGCTAAAAAGGTAATGGAATACTTGACTATATCATACCACTAGTCGGGGTTCCTTCACGGCTTCTCTTTCTGTTATATTTTTTATCATCCTGCATAAGTGTACAAAATCAGAATTCAAGCAAACACAGAAATTCATGCAAGTGAACAGTAGGAATAACCACAAGATAGAACGTGGCTAGGTCCCTTACTTCTTCCGTGTTTCCATCACTTCCATTACTGGAACCCTCAGTTTCAGCACTGTCAATCATTGTACTTATAAATATTAGTTATTAGTCCAATATATCCTTGTTATAATACCCAAATAAACTCCTGAATTTACATCAATGCAAACAAGAATATTAGCAGTAAATGTACCTTTGTGAAAGTTTATTCTCAACATCACCCTCAGTCTTCTCAGCATTGGCATTCCCAATTGACATTGCAAGACCGTCAAACCCCTTAAGTTTTTTTATTAAACTTTTGTCAGCATTTTCAGATGATTTAGCAGGAGTATCCATGCTCAAAGGAGTAGCAACCTGCATCACTCACAAAAATTCATGTTGCTGTCAGAGCCATTTCATTTCACCACACTGGAATTAGATCTTTGAAACTTAAATTTCCATACCAATGGTTCACTCACAGCAGGGGTCACAACTCCTTGAGCATGTGCCTGAGAACCCTACACACAGGAAAAGGCAAGGATAACATTGTTAAAGCCTTTTTCATCTATGCTAGAGAAGCAACATGGGAATTTGAATATTGGACCGATCTTTCAATTACAAAGTACATGCTAAACCAGCAATGTTATTTTTTAAAGGGGAGAGGACCCTTACTAGAGGGATTGCAGCTGGGTGCGCATAGACTCCTCCTGGTGCATAAATTGCAGCATAAGGTGCTCCATATGGTGGTACCATAGGCTGAAAAATATGAACATTCTGGTCAATAAGGAAGAAAAAAATACGAAAGTTACAGATAACTGAATTCATCCTAGATGAATAAGATGCATTACATATCCTGATGAAAATTACCTGTGGAGGTCCCCACATATATGGGGGAGGTGGGTGTCCAGGCGCAACAGCTGAGTTGAAATATGGTGGCAAAGCAACTCTGTGGCCATAATATGCCTATAGAACATCGAAGTATCAATAATGTTTCACTTTAAAATAAATCCACTACTTATATTTGAGATCATGAATCATTCAAGATGTGCATACGGGATATAGTTTAGGTATTGACTTTAATTTTCATCTATGAAGGAACTAACCTGCATGGCTGCCCAATCAGGATACATATGAACACTATTCTGTTCCTGTAAAAACACGAGATAGACAAATAAACAAACATGGATCTCAAGTTTTGGTAAATTAAAGACAGACAAATTGACTGCAACTTTTGCAACACATCAAAAATATTCTTTCTAGTTTCTACATCCTTCTATGAATATTTTCGAAACAAGAAATTAAAAAAATAAATTAATAAACAAAAATATACTATTTATCAGAATATTTATGATCCATGAATTCTCATCTTACAGTTGCAGGTGGAGATGATTTTTCTGGCTTGGAAGACTTCCCTTCATCACTGCTTCCCATGATCACTCACGAAAGTCAAATTTCCAGCCTAATATTTGGCAAAGCAGCTGGTTATCTGAACCAAGTCAATCAATTAGAACTAAAGATGATCCATGAATTCAAAAATTCCGCAATAACAAACATCAGTGACCCCCTCTCCTCGTCCAAAAAATAAAGTAGCACGAAAGCAAAAGTGTTAACAAAGATGATAGATTCAAATCATGACTTCTCACACAATTTTGTGTGGATAAAATCCTTTTAAGACACATGATAGACAAAATCACCACATTTACTCGGCGCCTCCTCAACAGAAATTAGATTCAAGATAAACATACTTCTCTAGTTCTCTGGTATTCCATATAAATAGTTTGATGTAAATTCCATTCTTCTAATATGTTTAGGCAAAGGGTTACCCATGTTCAATTTACGACTAGAACAAAGTTCTGATACGTCAATTTAGGGTGAAAATAACATCTTCCGAGCTAAGATCAAACATCAAACCATAAACTATCAGATAAAGTCCTAAAGCAAAAAAAGCTTATAATTTCATCATAAATTTTTATTCTCATTCATTGAATAATCCAATACTAAAAACTCTACAATCATCCCATCAACTTAATGATTTTCATTTCTTGGATTAAACCAATACTAAGCTTCAAAATTTAGGTACTAAATCTTAAAAAGGAACAAATTTAATCAGTTAAGTTCAAGTTAATATCCAAAAAAAATATAACTTTCCATTATTGGTATTTTTTATCATTGAATTTATTTTCCAATATTGATTACATCTCATATCTCTAACAAAGTAACAATCATCCAATTGGAAAAATAAAAATCAAAACTTTACAAGATGCCCATCTTAAACAGAATCTACCATTAAAATTCCTTTCTCTTTTTTACAACGATAAACAGATCATGATGTCACCGTAAATTGGTTAGATCTGCATGCAAACAATTCCTACAATTAACATCACAGTTGATTTAATTCATGATTTATATTAATTAATTAGGATCATAGCATACAGAATTGCTTCAGTTTTAATTTTTAATTTTTTTTTTTTACCAACGATGAAAAATAATGAAAATAGGATAAAATCAAAGGGGCAAAATTGTCTATTTAGAAGCAGAACGAACACACAAAAGTAATGGACCCTTGAAAAGCAGGAATGACACGGCAGTTACACCTCCACGTTACAATGACTAAACTACCCTTCTCTTTCCACACCTCATCACTACTTTGTCTTCGTTATTAAACAATTAAAATAAATAAATTTAAAAAAAAAAAAAAAAAAAACACTGCACTACTATGCGCAGGTTGTATCAATTTAATTGTAAGATGAATTTAGCTAATCCATAATTCAACTACCTATCAACAATAAATACGACGTCGTTTAATATAAATCACTAAAAATCATCGAATTCAGAAATGGAAACTTCGAAAACAAAAATCGAATTAAAATTAGAAGCAGCAGAATTTTGTTTTTTAATTGGAAAATAAAAAATCAATTAAAAAAAAAAAGGAGAAGAAAAACATACCTTGGAATATAAGAATAAAAAATCTAAAATGGTGATGAAGAAGGAGATTGTTTTGTTGAGCGCTTAAAGTTTGGCTAAATTGACAGCATTGTTAAAACGACGAGTTTGGAGGAGAGAGAAATATAAAGGAAGAGTAGAAAGTAGAGAGTAGAGAGAGAAAGAAGAAAAGCTGAAGAAGAAAGAATGGGGAAGTTGAGGGAGGAGAGAGAGGGAGATTATGGAGGCGCCAAGCTAACATTCCACGTCATTATACACGTGTTAGTAGGTGTGGGCTCAGTAACGGGCTACTTCCGTATTTTGATACGCCGTATTCTATGTGTCACTACTCTGTATTCACATTTTTTTTACCCTAGTATCCCAAATTTGGAATGGAATTGGTTGTAAAACAACGGCAAATGTGACTATCTCGTGTCTGGTTTACTTGAGAGATTCTTATATATATCCCGTGCATCGTTTAATAAGTATTTTGTTCTTATTTTGGTGATTGTGTTTTCATTTAATCATCAAATGAGAATCAAAAATTAAAGTTAATTGGATGTATGCTGCACTCGGATATATAAAATAAATCCAGGTTTACTTAGTAGTGCTGTTTTGTACGTAGTATATGTTAACTTAAACAAATTAAGTTTCGCTAATACCGCTCGATGACACTTGTCAAGGAAAATAAATCCCATCTTGATGACTCGTTTATAGAACGGTTTTCATTCTTACTTGTTTTGTTTATCAGAACGAACCGCTTAAACTATTTAGTTAAGATATTTATCAAACTCACAAAGAAGTATAAATCTAACTAGTTAACTTCATAATTTTTAATTTTTTTAATTTTTTAATAAGTTAACTTCATAATTTAATCGACCCACTTCTACAACTATCAAATTATCGAAATACTTTTGCCAATACGTTAAAAGGGTTGTTATATTTTTATTGTTCTATGTGTCATTCGTAAATTTCCAATCTCGACCTGATAGATATAATAAAAGAAACTATAGGACACGTCTCATGTAATGTGTTATATCACCCAATGGTATTAAAACGGGTTTAATAAGGACGAACTTGATTCAAACCCACTAGTATAGTTGGTTCAAAACTCAAATTCTATTAGATTATTTTGGATACACTACTTGTGATATAAATTAATTGAGTATTTTTTAAGATTATATAAAGTATATGTGTGTATGGTGTTTAACTCATTTAAATGTTTTCATATTAGAAGAACGAGTAATATAATTGCACACTTGCACATCTTATTGCAATGGGTCGTTGATGTAAACTCGAATGTTATTATCATTAGTCAATTTCCCCATAGCTTTTTGAATTTTGATGGAAATGGATCTCTATTACTAATATTCTCGCTTTTTTCTATTATTTATTTATTTTAGAAAAAGCTAAATTTGGATAGCTCATATTTGGATAGTTCTTTAGCTTGTTGGCACTAAACTTAACCTATTTGAGATCTAATTGGCACTAAACCTTTTTTTTTTCTTTTTTCTAGGAAATAATTGGCACTAAACTATATCAATTTGAGTTTTTCTTTCTAGCTAGACTAGTGAAATAGATGTATACTCTTTCCTTTTTTTTTTTCTTTTTTTTTTTTATGATATGATGAAATCATGAAACAGATGCATAATTATAATGCAAGGAGAATAGAGAATGGATGGAAACATTGTGATCGTAGGCTCATAGCTAGCCTATTGCAAAAATTAAACTTGTTGGCAATGCTTTTCTAAGGTCATCGAAAGTAGGATAATAGCTTATTGCTTACATGTCTTTTGTTTGAGAGGTTAGGGTTCTTAAGGATTTTTATAACAAAACTCCGAAACACATGTTAGGTTAAATTTTAAGAAAGGTCTATTGGATTAATGGATTTTCTTACAATGGGTCAATTCCTCACGAGTTAATAGTGTAAAGGATTTGATCAAATCATATTTATTGATATTGTTTATAGTTAGCAATCCCTTGATTTACTCTTTAGATTGATAGTCAAAGATATCCCTTATTCTTAGCTAATGTTCCTAGACAAGTACTCCAATGTATCTAGTCGTATTATATTGCTTAATCATGTACTATATATACTCATGGAATCACATCAATATAATTAAGCTTTCCAACATTCTCTTTCCCATAACTCTATCAAATAGAGTAAAGTCATCAAGCACTCTGGGAGTCCATGTATCCAAATGTCCAAAGTGGGGATTGAACTCTATATATTATTTTTTGACCAAGTCTAACTTAGCATGGTTGTTAAAGCTAATTTATGGGGAAATAATACTCCGTCCATTTCTTAATGATCGCAACACTTTGACTTTTGCATTATTTATATGCTTATTTTGATTATACTTCTTATCATAATTAAATATATTAATGGTTAAATTTGTGTTGTATGTCGGTTAAAGCCTTACGATTATTATGAAACGGATGGAGTAATAATCTGAATAACTAAATACGAGTAGTTGTATTTTTTAATTCCTAGTATGAGGTTTTTTTTTTTTTTTATTTTTTATTTTGTTTGTAATTTGGGGTATTATTCCTAATACGGAGTAACATGAGATGGATGTACGGAGTAGTATGTATTTCATCCGTTTTAATAATATTGCAACAAGGATGAAATTGCGCATCCCAAAGCACATTTTATATGTTAAATACGTATAATTGTATAAGAATAAAAATTATAAAAATTTGATATTGTGAAAGTGTTTTATGAAACAAATCTACCAAGATCCCACGTAATTATATTTTAATGAACATCAAAATTATATGGTCAAACATGAATAATGAATAGAGCAAAAGTCTAATTGTTACCGAGAACAATATTGGATAGGAGGAAGTATTTTAAAAAAATAAAATGAAATGAGCTTATGGTGTGGGTGTATGGGTTAGATGAGTTGGCGTTATGGTGGGGCAAGGGGTGTCTGGGTATCTGAGAAGTAGTATTAGTTAATTTGATACCCACGTTCACCGTACACGTGGTGGCTTCTTACTCGATCTACGCGTCCATCTTCTTGATTTTTGTGGAAGGTGGTGATGCTGAGGGGCCAACGCAACAAAGTCCACCCATGCACCCATGTCATGTGGCTTACTTGGAATTTATTTATTTTATTTTATTTTTTTTTTCTAATTACTCCATTTTTTTTTTTGAAGGGTGCTAATTACTCCACTTCCTCTGTTTTATTTTTGAGAAAGTGATTAGAAAAGATATATGGACGAATTAAAGCATAAAATTAAAACTGTACCAACAACACTTTTGTCTTATTCGTGAAAAATTATTTCAATTAATTTATCCGTTTTATCTATTATATGAGTAATCTTTCTCTTGAAAAGCGTGTTAAAGTATTGTGTTGTAATTAAATAAAGGATCTTGCTAACAAACGGCTTAAAGCCTCTAAAACGATAGATGAGCATTTAAAAATAATAAAGAATACTTCTCAAAGTAATATTAATTTGAAAATACATGCCAAAATCACGCATCAATTGATGTAATTAATGATCATTTTAATATAATTATTTTTATTTTTAATTTTAATTATCCTATCCAACGTCACTAGGGGCGTTAGCTATACAAAGGAAATATAATTTTAATAATGAAAACATTTTAGGGGAAAAAAATATAATACACCCGTTTTTTTTTTACTTGACACCATTTGACTTTTATAGATATGATAAAATATAGTCATGTGAAATCTTATTTGAATTATCTCGATGTATATTTTATTAATATTCACTTTTTAAAATTTTACAATGTTTATAATTAAAGATATTAAAAGTTATCAAGCGTGAACAGAATGGTGTCCCAGACCCAAAAAAAAGAGGAGGTAGTATCTTAGAAAAGGTGAGATTTAACTATATTGAAATTGGTCTTTTGACATCCGGGATTGGCCGCTTACCAAACGGCTTTCGTTGCCTGATTGCCTAAGGGTTACAATTCTTACAAAGCTAACGGTGCTTGTTGATTCTTGCAAAAGTTTTCTTTCTTTCAGCACTTCCATTTTCAACCCAAATACTACCTCTATATCCCTTAATTATATATCTACTTTTAAAATTACATGGAAATTAAGAAAACTTAGAAATTCCTTAAAATTTATGATTGGAAAGTACAAAGCGCATTTGGTGTGAGAGAGAGATATATAGTGAGGAAAAAAAAAACGGAGTAGTTGATAACTATTGAAGAGATAGAGAGAGAAATTGTTAGAAAATAATGTCAAAAATACAAATAAATAAAATAAAATTAATGACAACTCATTAAAAACGGGGAATATTGTAAAAAAAAAAATACGAGTACAATTTTAAAAATGAAAATAGACATCTAATTTTGAAATCCCAAAAAGAAAAGTAGGCATTTATTAACGAACGGGTGGATAATTGTACTGAGTTTTACCCCTCTTGGCCTCCCAGGCTCGTACCCCAAAAAATTGTGTCCTATTGAAGAATATAATGAGAAGTAACAACGTACATGGTATAATTTTGATGGATCACAGTTATTATAGTTGTATATTAGTCCAAAATTATATCCAAATCAATTGAGAACTTGGTTTGATACAATTCAAATGATGAACAAATGTGTTCAATTAAGATTTATAGTTAAGTATAATTTGTTGAGGATACTTAGATTCATTGGCACATACAAGTAAAATATTATTTGTCCATGAAAACATTAAAACTTCATTTTTATTTTTTTATTTTTTTTTATGACTTGATGTTAAATCATATTCATACCATAAATTACATTACCTTTCTGTACTTAATACTTATGCCACTATCCATACTTGCCTTATTCTTTTTAAGTGTTACTTGTGTCAAACACTAATAAATCTTATTAGGTCTAAAGGAATTCTAAAAATGATAGTCTTTGCATTCTATATTTTCTGTTTTTATGGTCAAACTTTTAAAACACTATTTTTTATTTTTTTTTTAAAAATAAAATTGATTCATAAATATAGTCATACGGCACTTTCAAAATAAAATTAGAGAGAGAAAATGTCTAATCATTGCAAATACGGAGTGATATGTAACGGAAATAGTATTATGAGACCAAATAGTAATATTCCGATAAAATTGTTAAGGGTATAAACGTTACGGAGTGTTGTTCCAGTATTTGCAGATTATACTGGATGCCAGATCGGACGGTTGACACGTATCCATAAATACGTACAATGGTGGAATAATAAAAAAACAATAAAGAGTGAAGTCGGAAAATCTAGACCGGTGATTGAGCTAAAGATAAAGGTCTGAGAAAATGCCGCGTCATGCGGTCTGTTGTCCCACGTGTAACGTAAATGGTGTGGTGACCCACCACCGTATTAAAAATGCGTCATCATCATCATAATACCAATTGGGCTTAGAATAGGCCCACATCTGACCCATGTTTCAAACTCCTACCAATCACCACTTTCATCGGACGGGAGTGCAACACGCCACGTCTGTCCATTACATTGTACTTAATTCTATTTTAGGCCTTTTTGATTTTACTATTGAGCATTTCTATTAATTTTTAATTGCAATAAAATGATGCAGAGCATATTTGTAGAATTTCTTACATACACTCGGGTGCACTGTCAACTCAACTAATTCAAGATTAATTTTTACTCTTTATTTGATGATTAAATGAAAAAACAATCATCGAAACGAGTACAAAATATTTGGTATTTATAGTGTGAATGTAAACACAAATATTTCTTTTCTTATAATAGAAATGGTGCAATATTTATGATACTTCTTTAGATGACAAGTGGTGCAATATTGAAAAAATGGAGGAAGTATAAGTTTGACAAGTAAAATTAGTTTTATTAGTTACAAGTAAACATCAATAAAGATCAATCTTGATTAGTTCATTCAAGAAAAACAATTTAAATAAAACAAGGTCTTAGTTTTTCACAACCACAAATTAAAAGTCGATAGCATTGACCATTTTCATGAAAAAAATCCAAATATATATATATATATATATATATATATATATATATATATATATATATATATATATATATATATATATATATTATATATATATATATATATATATATATATATATATAACTATTTTGAGGTATTGCATATTTACATATACAAGTTAATTAAGTCAATAGTTCATAGTTTTTATCTTTTCAACATCATATGTAGCAAGAGCCAAAGCCAATGCACAGTAAATTAACCGTTCAATACTACCCCGTGATATATCAACTCCTAAAACTAAAGTTATTACAATTTATACAGGTATTTCAGTAAATATTTGCCAAATATCAACGTTTTATATCGATGTAGATTATGTAATCATAATTGACATACATTTTTAGAGTTTTTCTTTGTTATTGTTATCATTAAATTCTACTTGAATTGTTAATACAAAGTATGTTATATACAACTTCTATTTTACATTATTTGTAACTATTTAACATAAAGTAGAGAAAAAAAAAATCTAATAATTACAAATAATACGGAGTATAAATTATAAAACAGAGGTAGTACTTATATTGGTTACATTAATCCATATTTACAGTAAGTAAATTTGATTACCGATTACCCCAGCAATTTAAATTTACCCGCAAAAAGAAAAAGAAAGGCGAAAAATGCGAAATTGGTTAGCTGACGTAGCAGCTTTAAATAAAAAAGTAATAAAAGACGCGGCGGTTCAAACAGACAGGGTGACGTGTGATGCAGATGCAGGGTCTTATACGCAACTAATTATGGGGCCCAGTATGACGTGGACCCTAAGCATTTTTATTTTTGAAAAGCAAGGGTGCTATTTTTTCTCATCAGATCTCACAGATCTGCATATTGGGGAATCTTCTTCATTTTTTTTTTGTTAGAATTTCCAAACGGTTGAATATTCAAACCTATTTTACACAGTTGTCCTTAACTTTTATCGTATTTATACTTATACCCCTAATGGAAAGAAGTACCAGTAGTACTCCGTATTTAAAATGTATTGATACATACACTTCGTCGACCCGTCGTATATGGCTTAGGTGGGCTGCATGCATATGTATTGGTCCATTAGATAGGCTTCTTACAATATGTTAAACCCGAAGAAACCCATATTTTTTATAACCCGATCCGATTCAAAAATTAACACAAACCCATTAATTTTTTTTGTGGGTTTAAACACGAAGTATTATGTCAAGGCCTGACATAACCCGATTTTATTTTAATTTATTTTATTTTAATTATTTTTTTTTATCTCCTCTAATATTTTTATCTATCCTCTAAGGCTCCAATGGGGTGTTGTAAAAGGTTTTTTTTTTTTTGGACATGTTATCTCTAGCATGTACTTATATTAGTTTAAGATTATAATCAATGAAGATCATAAAAAAGTTGTTTAATGAAAACTAAAGTTAGTGAAGTAAATATATTTTTATGATAGTGATCTCTTCTTATTTATGATACTCTGTAACATGTTAATTATGCTGAAATGACTGGAAGATAAAAGTATGTCAATTATTCTGAAAATAGATTGCATGTAATTGCATCAATTCTAACTAACACATTCTATAAGAAAAACGAAAGAGAGCATTAAAAACGTGACACTACCCTTCTAAGATTGTACGTGGAGAGGAGAGGAGAGGGGTCATGAAAGGACAATTTGAGGGACAATATAGTCTTATACTTAGGGCTTGTTCTCTTTAGATTCTTTTTAGTTCACTTCAGTTCAGCTCTTATAAGTATAATTCATTTCAGTTTTTAATTTTCTTCTCTCATAAAATATTCAGTTTAGCTTCAATAAGTTCAGTTTAGTTCAATTCATCAGTCAATAAAAACAAACCCTTCCTAATAAGAAAACAATATAATTCCTCTTTTATGTACTAATCGTACATTTTTTTATATTCCTCATTTTAATCGGCATATTTGTCAATGTTGAAGTTCGAATACTGATATATACCACTACAAGAAAATAACCTTTTCATAGCGATTATTTTAACCTTTAGTATCAATTGTAATTGCCACAAAAAGCTTTCCCAACGAATGGTCATTCGATACAATATCCCCCGTTGCCTTAGCCTTTAGTAGTGGTTTTCGATATCGCTGGGGTTGGCCTCAATAATTGATACGAAAAACTACATCTAATCGTGGTGATTATTGTAGCGATTACAATCACTATAAATGTTTAACTCATTTTCTTCAAAAAAAAAAAAAAACATGCGTATGATCTTTACAAGATTAAAACATGCGTATGATCTTTACAAGATTCGAACATGCAACCTCAAACTCTTATATTAAATATTTCACCAATAAACTATGACATTATTTATGTATTTTTTGTCAAACAATATTTTTATATCTAGTGTTGAAAAGACTTTTCGTATCGATTTTTAGGATTTAGTGGCGATTGTAAATGATACAATTTCTCAAAATTATATAAATGTGTAAAAATAGTGTGGATATGTATTATTATGTTTTTCGTATCGATTTTATATGGGAAAACCATGACAATTGTAAAATGATACGACTTCCTTAATTAATTCACAAACAGACTTGCATATTGTAGCGAATGTACAATCACTACGAAATAATCGCTACGAAAAGACATTTTTCTTGTAGTGTACAGAGTATTACTAATGTGTACTCTCTCTGTTTTTAGTTAAGTGCAGCATTCTAACTGATAATTTGTCAATGCATAACTTTGGCTAACTTACAGAAATAACTGTTAAGAAAATAAGCTTCAAGAGCGGAACTGGCAATAAAATCTCAATGGAGACTATCCCAAGATGCTCCTATTACCAGATATCTAATAATATTTTTAATTATTTATAAGTATTAATTATAAAAAGTTGATATTTGAAAACTATGTATTAAGACGATTCTTAATATGACTCTATTTAGTTTTAAGTGTAAAACAAAAACATTGGTTATACTTGTGCATGTGAATGTCAAAGTCAAACCAGGACACTTAGATAAATACAGAGGGAGTGTAAATTATAAAATTTTATTTTGAAAATTATTAAGACGATTTTAACAAGTTTACTCTTATATATAAAACACAAATATTGTCAATGTGTTGCACACTTGCACCTAAATGGTGCAAAAGCCAATTTTAAATACTTAAATAAAAACAAAAAGAGTAATTTTATACTAATATTTTTTTATAAAAATACGAGAATAATATGATCGGAGGAATTACTTTATTCAATTGAGAAAAATCTACAAAAACTCAACCAACAAACATTTTTTGTCGCAAAACTAATTATATGCTCGGTAAAAACTAAAAAGTCATGGAAACAGAACTTTGATGGTCTAGCTAAATGACATCTTGTGTTGGCATGATGTCACATCTACGAGAGCATTGCTTTAATGAGTTATTATGAAGCTCATAAAATAGTTTTTGGTGAAAGACTACACGCTATCGTAGTCTCGTAAACACTCATCGGTCATCCAATCATCAATCACAAGTGGCTAGATATTATAGAGTTATAGACAAGATCTAGATCGAAATATTAATTAATGTTGGGCCCAAGCCCAACTATTACAATATTAGTAATTAAATACAAAGTTAGGCCTTCTAAAAGTTCTAATCAAAGAGAGAATAAATTTTTAGTTCCTATTCCTAATTCTTACTTACCTTTTCATTTTTTTAAAACTCTTAAAAAAAAAGCCCTCCAAATTTGTATGAATTGCAATATTACATAGACATCAATACTTCGCATAGACCATTTAGAATAATTTGTTACTTTTATAATCTCAATCTTCACTAATTCGAGTAAGGATATATATTTGATTACGAGCACAAATTAAACTATTGTTGTTTTAAGATATGCATCAATCATTTTTGAACAATTTATAACTGTATTAACCACTATTAATTTCAGACGGAGAGAACACAAGCAATTTATAAGCTCATGAATTCATGATGATTAAATTTTCGAAATTGAGATGATTGGCAATGCAACTTGAATGATGCATAAAATCCAAGAGTTTAGGATCCATAAACTCGGAGAAAAAATCTAGATCGAGGTAAACTCAAAAACATGTCCAAGATTACCATTCACCTATCAATTATCATCCACCACGAGACCAAAATTCATGGTACCAAACTACCAATATGTTTTTGTGGTGGTCCACAGATTTAAAGTTTCATAAGATAATAAAGAAAAAATAAATTGCAGGCATGCTAGCAAAAATAGTATCAAAATTTCAGTTGATCACAAAGCATGCATATATTTAGAAGTGCTTCTATGGTCCTTACCATCATTATTTTCCTAGGGGTAACATAAATTGTTAAAGCCCTAGATTTATAGTTGGTTCTTTGTCACATAACATTAGTCTTTGGTCTGTTTTAGGCACGATAATGGGTCGCGTGGTGGTGGTTGTGGTGGTGGTAGTGGTGGCGGTGTTGAGGGCCGGGTTTTGTGAAGGTAAGTGTGATATAGAGGGAATATTTAACTTTGGGGATTCGAATACTGATACTGGAGGTTTCTTTGCTGCATTTCCATCTCAAAGAGGGCCTTCTGGGATGACTTATTTCAAGAAACCTGTTGGTAGAGCTTCTGATGGAAGGGTCATTGTTGACTTCTTAGGTAAGTTCACTAGATTTGTTTTAATATAAATGTGGACTTAAATTTAGCGACTTCATGTTGTAAAGGGTATCTGAGAAATCTAAAACTTAAGGTGTGAATGTAACTATTTTTAGGTACATCCGAGTGTATAATAGACATGTTTTCTGTATGTTTTTTTTTTCAGCACAAGCTATCGGGATACCATTTGTAAGCCCGTACTTGAAGTCAATTGGAGCTGATTACAGACATGGAGCAAACTTTGCAACAGCGGCCTCTACAGTAAGGTTACCAAACACTTCCTTGTTTGTCACTGGTGTCAGCCCTTTCTCTTTGGCCATTCAGCTTAACCAAATGAAGGAGTTACAATCCAGAGTTCTTGAAATTTCCCACTCTTCTTCTACTAATGGTAGGAATATTATTATTTGACACTTTCTCATGACTCATTATATTTCTTTTTCCCAATATAACAACTATACTCTAAAAATAATCGTAGTGTACACTTAAATATGTACTACGAATAAGTTCAAAGGAACAAAGGGAGTAACAACATTTGATATTAATGCATTAGTAGAATTTCACGTATCGTATGTTATATTGAGTGCTAATTAAAACTTTTATGCTAGTATCAACACCTCTTCCTTCAAAAAGCATATTTAGCAAAGCAGTCTACACATTCTATATTGGCCAAAATGACTTCACTGGAAATTTAGCAAACCTTGGTATTGGTGGAGTGAAGCAGTTTTTACCTCAAGTTATTTCCCAGATTGTTTATACTATCAAGGTCAGTCCATTATCTAATCTTTTTTTGGGTTTTAAGGCCCAAATACAGCAATTTGTTATTGGGCCATAGTATCATGCTCAATTATCAGGACTTAGGCCCAAATGCAAGCCCAATTACCAGTTATTTGAGATTTAACTCTTTAATTATATGAAATGAAAATTCAGGAACTATATGGTATAGGAGGAAGAACATTTTGGGTGCTTAATCTAGCACCAATAGGTTGTTACCCAGCATTCTTGGTGGAGCTCCCACACAAAAGCTCGGATTTCGACGAATTCGGTTGCATGATCTCCTACAATAATGCTGTGAAAGATTACAATGACATGCTCAAGAATGCAATCCAACAAACCAGAGGAGTTCTCCCTAATGCTTCCATTATCTATGTGGATACTCACTCTGTATTGCTTGACCTCTTCCAACACCCTACAACTTATGGTATTACTCAATTATGCTATGTTCAAGTTATTATGACTTAATTATTTCCAACTTAACTCAAAAGGTGATTAGAGAGATATTATGGATTAAAATGATTAATTAAATCATTACTCTATGTATTATGACTAGGTGTCATGACAAGTCATATTATGATGGCTAAGTAGATAAAGAGTTAGATTATGAATTATGATGATTAAGGCAGCTAGCAATGATCAGTATATAATTAATTATTGAGGAATATAACCTATGATAAGTTCATGGGAATAAAGTAAGCTCGCATCAGCTAAAATGGCATTAATCTGGTTGATCTTAATCATGAGCATGACTTCATAACTACCAAATATATAATCACCTGTCTTTTTTAAGAATCAAACAATATTGATCAATCATTTAGGATATATATGATGTTATAGACAGGGTTCGATCTCTCAGGTACGGCTTCTAAGACAGACTTTACCAAGTAAACTAGCTATTAATCTAACTTTCACCTAATTCACCTTGATGTAACTACTTTACAAATTGACTGATACTCTGTATATTAATATATATCACTTTCTAAGAAATGCTTGTAAATGTTTAATCATTATAATCACATTATTAATCAAGTAGCTATTCTTAATCAAACTACTTTGTAGATAACCCTACCTTGAGAGAAAAAAAAAAGGGAGCTTTTCCTTTTCTTTTTTACTTTGAACTTTGGTTAATTAAATAAATAAATATTAATATATTTGTCATGTGTAACAGGCCTAAAGTATGGAACTAAAGCATGTTGTGGTCAAGGGGGTGGACCTTACAATTTCAACCCTCAAGTATTTTGTGGGAATACCAAACTCATAAATGGAAGCACATTAACAGCAACAGCTTGTGAAGATCCTAGCAAGTATGTAAGTTGGGATGGCATACATGCTACTGAAGCCGCGAATAAGCTTGTCACCTTAGCTATTCTTAATGGCTCTATATTCGATCCTCCTTTCCCTCTAAATCGCGTTTGTGACCTCCACCCTATTGGATAAATTGCATAAGCTAAATGGCCGCTTCTTAGATTATTAGTATTAGTAGTAGTACTAGTTATGTTTTGGCCAGATAAATTGGTGCATAGCATCAAATTGAATTATCAATAATGATGAATTTGGGTAGTACAAATAATCTTTCCAAGATTTGTCCTTGAAAGTTGTTGATGGATTTAAATATTTATTGTCAACAAGACTAGTTTATTTCACCATAATTATTCAAAGTCATCATAGACTAAGTGGACAATAATAATATGCTTGTCTCCTTTTGAAATTTCCAGATAACTTCTTTGGTGCATATGCTGTAAATGATGGGTGTATTCCACCAAACTGATTATTTTTGTTTTTGATAATTAAGCTGCCGGTTTCGATTCGATTAATATACTTATCATGAACATAATGAATGATGGATTGTTAAAGAATCTAATCTCTTTTGATAATGCAAGAAGATCAAGGGAATTTCACAAGCCAAGAATAACAGTAATCAGCAAATTTAGGCAAAATTAACCCTCTTTTTAATACATATGAACAATTTACAGTTTTCCATGCTAAAAAAATTGTACATGTATTAAAACTACACTAACATATAGAAGAAACCAATATAATAAAAATGAAACTTAAACTTACTATTATCAATCTTAAGGAGCAAAGTCATTTTCAAGGACTGCTTGAGTTCTAGAAACCGGGGCCAAAGGAAACTTACTATTGCCAATCCATTTTGTATTAAGAGACTCACTCTTCTCCGATGTTCTTTCCATACTTTTTATCTTTCGCGAACTATATGTTTTGTAACCAAGTACAATACACGAAGCTAACAACATTAAACCAACTAGTCCACCTGTGAATCCAACCACCCACCACACCCACATCGCGATGATTTTCTTCCTTTCTCTTCTTTTGTGGCCTAGAGAGGATGGGAACAATGGCGAACCTCTAGGTAAAGGCGGAGATGGAGGTGAAGGTGATATCGAGTCATTAACATTAGGCATTGCTATAGCAAAATGCCCTACACCTTGTGACAAACAAACATTAGGCCTTAACATATCTCCCAACTCAACTAAACCACTCAATGGATCAAATCTAACACACTTTTTAAGCTTATTTTTTACATCCTCACTATTATTTCTCCCTTGTAATAAAACTTCCCCTTGAGAAAACTTCACCTTAATTGACTCCCCTACTAATAAGGTGATATTAAGCCTTTTCGAGCTCGTTCCTTCACTAGAATCCGAGGCATTATACACCGCGAATCCAATAACTTTTGTAAGAAATGTATAACCAGGTAATTCATAGTATTGAGATGATAAATTCCCCAAGTTTTCATACATGATTTCCAATCTTTTCACATAAGGTGTAGTGGTTATTTTTGGTGGTATATCAAAATTACTTGAATTTACACCTTTACTCCATAAAGCACTTCTCCTTAACCTTAATAATGAGACTTTCATATCAGAAAAATTAGCAGGAAGTGAAATGTTGTACAGAACACCTGTGTGAGGCTTTTTGGGTAATGATTTTGTGGAGTAATTATAAAGATAATCATCTAAATAAGTAGGATTATCATCACTAATGTGTGTAATATTGTTTATGGCTAAAGAAAATGAAGGAAAAAATGATAAATTTAAGATCATGATCACCCATATAGTAGAGATTGCATACCAGTTTATGTTGAAATTAGCCCACATTGCTTCTGATCTTACATTATGATTAATTACTCCATAATTAATCTAAAATGATCATAAAGTTTCAATCTTTTTCAGAAAATCCTCTGATTTCTTTGAATAAAGATGAAAAAATATTGGATTTTTGATGGTTTATGATCTGAATCAGAAAAAAGATGAGAACTTTGAGAAGTGAGATTTATAATGATACAAACATTAAGACTTTTTATTAGTGAAAATAAGATGAAAATGGAAATTTATATGCTAGAAAAAAGGAAAAAGGGAATGGTTGATGAAAAATGTGATAATTAAGGAAATAAAAATGGAAGTAAAATGACACTAATAAGTATAATTACGTAGAAGAAGGGCCATGCTAGACTGTCAGCACCAGAGAAGAAAAAGGGGTGCTTTTTGAGTTGTTCAAAATAAAGGTTTTGGTTTTTATTTCTTGACACTTAGTCAGCGAAGAATACGGACGTAATTTACCAACTAAATAACATTTTTTTCAATAAAAATATGATAATGGTTTTGTTTTGGGTGTTTATAGTAGTTTATATAAATGGATTTGTATAAGTAGGTTGGTACATTTTATAAGTTTGTTTGGTAGATGATGAGGAATAAGAGAATATTGATGATGTACTAATTTTAGCTTTAATCATTGGTGGATGTGTTAGCATTTTGGACTGATAGTTTATTAGTGCTACGTATTGGGTCTACAAACTACGTATGCACGTTTGAGTGGACAACTCCAAATACATTCTTACGAGGCATTATGATATTATGGAATATGGATGTATGAATGTGATAAAGATTGGAGTATTTACTACGTAATTTGCATTGGATTATAATGATATTTTTCAATATGTCGATATTTAAATCAAGTGATGGGTAGTATAAAGAATGTTTTACCAGAAGTATGTAGTTTGTTATTTGGATACCCATGACCATTTTTAATGCTCAGCCTCTTTGTAGATAGCAGATTTTAACATTGCAATCCTAGTTCCTATTCAAACTCTTGTCAATGTTTTTATTTATTTTTATTTTTTTTTTATTTTTTTTATATATATATATTGGAATTTTGACATGTTCTTTCTATTTTATATTTTGTATCCAATTCTATTAAAAAAATAATAAAATACTCCAATTTATAGTGGGACAATTCAAAATTATTGACATATGAAATTTAATAAAACTATTGCAATGTTATTTTGATATAAAATTACCATAATATATTCCCTCAAAAAAAAAATTACCATAATATAATTAAAGTATACTTCAATCATCCATCATTTGATATGCAATTTAGAGCTTGATACCATGTTATATAAAAACTTGAATCTTATATTAATTAGATTTTAGAGCTTAATAACCATGATGATAGAGGAGATAGGTTTAGTACACACATGGGGCTAAAGGTTGTTTTAATGAGAGTTGTTTGAGCCAAAAAGAGAGATTTGACCAAGTACAACCTCATGTGAAAGTCTTCATTAAGAATGGATTGAAACATTAGTGTGAGTCGAAAAATTGATTGTAAGAGCGTTTTAGAAAAGAGGTTTGTAAATGATGTTGTAAACTATTGTAGTGTAGTATTTTACGGGGTCAATTTTCTACCTTTACTTTCAAAGATTCTTAAAAATTTATGTAGTAGTATTCTGATGTTAGTTCTTATTAGCAGATTTACACAAACAACTAATACAACTAGATAGCCAAACCAAATAATCAGCTACCAACTAATACAAACAACACTTAACAATTATAACAATATTGATGTGTTGAAGGTGCTACTGTGCTAGCTAATTAACCTAATTTAGTTGGTTAAAGACATTTAAAGTGTATTGAAATCAAATCTTGTCTACATCATTATCCCGGTGTCAGATATTGTCAACTTAATCTATAGTACTGTACAATACAAACCCACAAAACCATTTAGCTAAAAATTTTATGTTTTGGAATGTTGTTTAAAAACTTTTAAGAAAGTAATTAAATTAAATCAAGTGAAGGAGAAGTCAAACGTGGATTTTGAGATAGGGAGTCACCCAATCAGGAGCCCTCATCACTCCACGTGTCACCCAACAAAATCACTTTCTTCAATAAACAAAAAATAAATAAAAATCTCATGGATATGCTACGAATGGTGGAAAACCAAACTGAACAAAACCCAAATTTCAGCAAATTCAACAATTTTCTCTCACATTTTCAAGCACCCACCTTTTATTTTTTCTGGAGAGAGAAAATTAGCCTGAAAAAGGCCTTATTTTGGGTGAAGGAGGTTAAACAATGGCAGCAGCAGCTTATGCAGGAACTTCATCTTCAATGGCGGCTGCAACTACTGGGTTGCTTCCACGTGTCCACGCTAACCACTCTTCCCGCTTTTTAGCGTTGCCTTATCTTCCTCCTCGTTCCTCTACTTCATCGTTGAGGATCTTCTCCAACAATTTGTCTGGTATTTTTCTTTGCGGCATTTCGTCGAACACCTGGTCTGTCTTGTGCAAGTTTTGCCTTTTTGACTCATGTTGTTTTTGTATTAATTAATTTTGGTTTGATAATTAGTGTATAATTATAAGGGTAGTCTGATTGAATGAGTTGAATTTCAAAGTCATTGTCTTTGAACTACAAATGTTGACTGTTAAGATAGTTACTAATAGTATAACAATGTAATTTGCAATTTGCAACCCTGAAAGGATAAGAATTGAGCGGTTTTGTCGTGTTTCTTCTTATATTCCTGTGAATTAACTATATTTTTTCAGAATTAATCGTAGAATTATTTGTGGGGATTGAGTGATAAGGAAAGCTTGGCAATTTGTAATAATTTCTTAGACTTGCCTTAGTTTTGAGGACTTTAAAAATCCCATATTATTGATCTATTGAAGTGTTCTTAATCATTTAAAGGTAGAAGAAACTTATCATATTGTTTTTTGTGGAAATTGGTACAAGACCACAAATGAGTTGTAAGTTTGTAACCTAATTTTATCCCCAAGTAAAGAGATTCAAAGCTATAAAAGAACTTCATGTTAGCTTAGCTGGGATTCTAATGGGGAATCTCAATTCTGGTCAAAGGTTGTGCCCGTAGGGCTTTCCTTCATAAATAGAAGGGTTGGATCCTTGCATCCTTATGCGATGGTGCGTGAAGCAAAAAGGACAGACTAGTTCAAATATGAAGGAATTGTAGTTGAGGTTACCTATTAATTGTCCATTGCTGAGAAGATCTAAAATTAGCCTCTTAGCCAAGCCTAATTTGTTGAAAATGGTAGCGGATGCAATTTTTACGAACAATTGTAAATGTCTTAGTTATTATGCTGCCATTACCATTTGCAAGCTATAGGTGTTTAATTATGTGTGGTTTTATCTCTAGCCTGACGGTGCCATGAATTTTTTTGTGACATAAAAATTGTAAATTATAGTGATGAACTCAAGGTGAGGACCTATAAACATACTCTGCATGAATTAATATTTATAACTAATACTTAATGTGATGGGTGAGGATATATGAAAATGTGTACGGAGTATTAATATGTGGCTAAGAATCAGGAAAATGGTAAATATTCACGCATTCTGGTGCAAGTGTATTGCCTCCAATGTGAGCTTTATCTGGATTATTTTGCTTGTTAATTTGTTATTGTCTTTCCACTGTCTACTTATTAGTGTCCGAGTTCCTTAGTTCTTGTAGTTGTGCACTGTGTATTTCCTGAATCGGAATGTCTAGCAATTGATTTTGTGTCGGGAATGTTGATACTTACATGACCCTTTTTGTATGTCTGAGAAATCTCCTTTGCTTGCTTTTTCTAAAAATACTTTAATGCATCTATAGGACTATTGCATACCTTACCTATCAGCTTTCCTTAATTCACTAATTCTAATGCAATGTTGGTTAAATTCACTTTTAAGCTGTACTTACACTCCTTAATTTATCTATAGAGTTCCCTTGGACATTGTCTTGGGGACTGAGCGAGGACTCTAAGGTCAAATAGAACTAGTGATATTTATATTGGACAGTTTTCTAAAATTTGAACCTTTTTGTTAGACGTGTTTCTACATTCTTTGGTCGTGGTTGTAAAATGTTTGAATTCTGGCAGTCTGGCTTTTTTCGCTGCTTCCTTGCATAGCTGGTACTGAGCCAGTTTTTCTTTTTTAATTTCTGCAGAGTCAAGAAGGTTTTCTTCCCTTCAGGTCAAGGCTTCCTCAACAGAAGATACTTCAGTCGATAGCTCTGAACTAATTAGTGACCTGAAAGAGAAGGTAAGTGTGACTAATGACCTCACATGAAATGCCCACTGCTAGTGTTTTGTCATGGCCTAATTTTTTATTTAACTTCTGCAGTGGGATAAACTTGAAAATAAGTCCACAGTAATTATATATGGTGGTGGGGCATTAGTGGCAGTTTGGATATCTTCCATTCTTGTTGGTGCTATCAACTCTGTTCCTCTGGTATGTGATCTTTTCTGTTCTACTATACCCCTTCTTGGATCTGTCTTCTTGAAATCTAATTACATTTTGCAGTATTTGAATTGTGTCAAACATAAAAGTATCCTTTCCGAATATATATATCTCCAACAGTATTCTCCCTCTAGTAGTATCTGAATTATATTGTACCCTTCCTATTTGACGAACCAAAAAGAAAAATCCCATTTTTTTATAAGTTTTAAGAGTGATTGATTTGAGAAACAGTGTGCCTCGAAGTTCTTGCTACGTTTCTTTGGTGCTTCCTCTTGAGTTTGCTGAACTCTTGCCACGTATTTACCTAGTTAGTGATCCAGCTGATATATACCAAAGAAAAATTCAGGTCTTTCTTTCTTTTTTCTTTTTATTTTTTTATTTAGCCAATATGAGGTGCTCTGTGAATAGACGCTAACTCGCTAAGTTTATTTTTGGGTTTTATTAAGATGAATGAATAGGTTCATTTGAAGAACAAATTTGACAGATATTTTCTGATAATTAGCTTTTTTGAAAGTATGTTTGATCCATAATTTATATGTTTGATATCATCAGCTTCCTAAGATCATGGAGTTGGTTGGGCTCGGATACACTGGATGGTTTGTTTACCGATACCTTCTTTTCAAGGTAATGTTCCTGTTTATTATTTTCTGTTCAGTGAATTTGAGCTGCTTAGTTTTGTTATCTTTCTGAACTGATTGAAAGCAATTCTCCTATATTTGTATGTCCAATGTTCGGCTTCAACCCCGATACCCTTCTTTCTCTGTTCAGCTAAAGAAAAATAAATAAAGCCTAATGCCCTACTATCTTTAGTTAACATCATCTCATCTGAACCTTATCCCTTGCTCTTGCTTTTCTCGCACTTGCTTAGTTAATGCAAAGACCTTGTGCTACCCTTCTACTGATATTTGATCTCTTGTGCTACTAAACCTGTTGGTTGTATATTGGTGCATATCTTTCTTATAATTATTTTCTACTAAGCCTATAAGAAACAGAGGAGGTCTTTAGGATGATAAAGTCTGCTATTCAGTTTTTTATTTGTGTCAAAAGTCGTTTGATGATTTTACTCACAGCTTCATCTTTATGCTAATTGCTAAATGACACTGACCTTTTCTTGTCTTGTTCAGTCTAGTAGAAAGGAACTAGCAGAAGACATCGAATCATTGAAGAAGAAAATTGCTGGAACGGAGTAGAGTTACACTTAGCTACATCTGACTAGCAATATTGCAAATTCGGTTCTTATCCATGTTGTATTATAGGCCATAGAGCTACTATGTATTCCAATTGCTCGTGTCTCCAGTTTTAGTATTGGAATGTTGATATGGATAAATATACATGCTATTTATATAATTTAAGTGGCTTTTTTTTGCTCTACTTATGTTGCCCTCTGGCTTCCACATTGCGAATCTGCGTGGTTATATTTGCACTATTGAGGACAATCGTTGTTGACGACTTGTTAACGCCTGCAAGATAAAGTTCATTTAACTGCTGAATTCCTGGTGCTTTACTAGTTTACTGGTAGATTTGGTGGAGGAAAAAGGCATACTGAACAAGAAATGGTTGTATGGTCGAGTGAGCTAACTTGTCAATAATTACTTCTTTCTTTTTTTTTTTTGGTGAGAAAACAATCAATCATATACATTAAGGTATGTGCACATTCATGTACTCTTGGTGAGGCAATAACCAATGCTCTGAAAATGAACTTCAATTATCAATAGTAAATTGAGAATGCTCATTTCATTTGAATTAAAATACGTACTCAATAATCCGTATTAAATACAAAAAATATGTATATTGTCTCTGGTCAAGTGTCACAATTATTATGCAAAGCATGGATTTAGGGTACATAAGTACGAAGTCATGTTGTACAATTATAAGAAAGGTCAATATAAACTCGAGCTTTTTTTTTGAAGGAAAACAATATAACACGAGCTTGAGGTTTACCGATTTATGAAAATTTGAAGCACTACTACAAATCAAAAACTTATAATTGGTATTTGTGTGTTTAATAATTTCTAAATTAGT
Source organism: Chenopodium album (assembly GCF_948465745.1). Taxonomy (NCBI): domain Eukaryota; kingdom Viridiplantae; phylum Streptophyta; class Magnoliopsida; order Caryophyllales; family Amaranthaceae; genus Chenopodium; species Chenopodium album. The sequence continues at coordinate 75,466,109 of NC_137840.1, read as the reverse complement.
TTAGAAAGATCTTTGTCAAAAAAAAAAAAAAAAAATTAGTTTAGAAAATAAAAAGGCCACCTATTTTAGAAGAAAAAAAACAGATACTTCGTTGACCCGGAACCAAATTCGGGTAATTTCTACCCGAAAACACACTCCCAAAGTCCGAAATTCCCAAACTCAACTTCTACTTCATTTTCTCTTTTGAGAGAAGAAAGCTAAAGGGGTGGTGCGACTGTGTGTGCAGAGGTTTTGCTGGGGTTTAACTCAACTGTCGACGAAGGTAAGCTGCTCTATCTTTCTCTTTCTTCTTCTCTATCAATACCAATCTTTAATATTTTAATCCTATTCTAATTATTCAATGAAATGGATGAACTAGCATTTTGTTTCACTTTTAATAAGACTGTAACTTCGTAATTGAAATCCATTTTCTGTTAATTTCACTTCTCACATTGCTTTTAATTTTATATGCTCATTATAATCTATTAGCATCTGATTTGAGATTTATAAGTCCTGTGTTGATTGATGGGATATAGAAGACAATGTTTTCTTTGTGGGTATTTTAGATTATAGAAAAAGTTAGGATTTTTGTGAGATTTTACATCATATTTGTTGATATAAATTGAACTTTTATTGTATAATCAGGTCTGTCTTTAAAACCCACCGTCGAAAATCAAAAGGAATTGCATATCTTCAGCTTAGGATTTATAGTAGTTGGGAAAGATGTTTAGGGTTTATGTTAGTAAAAGATTGACCAGCTCTGATACAACTATTGGGAGCTTAAGCCACCAATTTTTGCAACGATGTTCTGTGAGTGGTACTGCAAAAGGTAAAGGAAAGGTTAAGGCAGCGCAGGAATTGAAGAAGAAATCTAAGAAGGCGCCGAAGAAAGGAGCAGTAGCAGACACCGGAGGGGGCCGTAAGTCCGGGTTGGCTGCTGAACTTGAAGAGATGGCCAAAAAGTGCTTGAATTCTCCAACCCCAATTAGGTTTTTGAAGCCTAAGGAGAGGGCACGTGAGGCGGCTCGTGAGAAATTAGGGCTTATAAGCAAAGAGCGCCAGAGGGAGATGGATATATTGAAGAAACAAGCCAAAGAAGGAACTGGTTTTGAGAAGCCATCAATGATGGGTACCCCGGGTTTGGATTTAATTTCCTTGGGTATAGTTGATGCTGATGCCATTCCAAAATATGAGCTGACAGTTGACGATGGTCGTCGACTTGCTAAAGAGTACAGTAGGGTTTTGATGAGAAGGCATCGTGTGAGGCAGAAGGCAGAGACTACGCTTCTGAGATTGAAGAAAGAGGCGATTGAGGCTTTGCCTGAACCTTTGAAAGCAGCAGCTTTGGTACCTGATATGGCTCCATTCCCTGCAAATCGGTTTATGGCTACACTGACACCACCAATCGAAGGGTATATTGACAAAATTAGGGAGGCAGCTGAAAGGACATCTGGGAAGGCAAAGCTCAGATGATTTTTGTTCAGGTATTATATTACCAAAATTTTATTCTGCTTTGCATTTCTTTGACAGTTGACTGATGATCATGGATATACTAGCTAATGACTGTGTTATATTGAGTAATTTGCTATGCTGGTAATCTGTTACTACTTAGTATTATTGGGCATGTTATTTTAACTGATTTTCTTCACTTTTGGAATACATGGTTAGAACTGAATCGCTCCTGCTAAATATTTTTTGCTTAACTTTTAATTAAAGAAGTGAATGATTTTTTAGAAATCTATGATGATTATGTTTTGGGCATTACAGTTAAGAACCTATGCATAATACCATGATTATATCTAGAGTTGTCAATTCGAGTAAACGAGTCGGGTTTAGGTCGGGTATGAGTGGGTCGGGTCAATTTAGATTAATTTCATAACCTTTGCGGGTCAGGTTTGGGTTGGGTCATGCTTGAGTCGGGTAACGTTAGGTCATACTTCTTATCGGGTTTGGGTCGGGTTAATAACAGGTCGGGTGAACAATAGGTCGGGTTTAATTCGGGTTTTCATGGGTTAAAACGGGTTAGGGTAATTCTTGGGTTCGAGTTGGGTTCGGTTCAAGTCAATAATTTGCAAGTTAGAATCAGGTCGGGTCATTCTCGGGTTTGATTCGGGTTCGGTTCATGTCAATAATTTGCGGATTATAATCAGGTCGGGTCATTCTCAGGTTCAAGTCGGGTTCGGTTCAAGTCAATAATTTGCGGGTTATAATCAGGTTGGGTCATTTCCAAGTCGAGTCATTCTCGGATTCAAGTCGGGTTATGTTCAAGTCAATAATTTGCAGGTTATAATCAGATCGGGTCATTTTCAAGTTAGGTTATATTCGGGTTCAACTAACTATAAATAGATAATTATCATTTTTATCAAGCTAATTATTTCCTTTGACTATAATATATATGGCAATATAACAGGGAACTATAATTATCTCCTTTGACCATACAACAAATATATACTATATTTAACTCTTAAATTTGAGGATGATGCTCCTTTCTTTGCTGGACGACTTGGTCGCCTAAGACAAAATGCTTTAATCAACAATAATAAGGTGGTCTAAATTGCATTTAAGGTGATTTGAAATCGGGTCAAGAACAATTTGGGTTGAATTTAGGTCAGGTCAATAAGAAGTCGTGCTAATTTCGAGTCGGGTTAGTAACAGATCGAGTTGAATTTTTTGGGTTGGGTAAGTAATAGGTATGGTAAAATTCAGGTCGGGTCAATAATAAGTCGGGTTGAATTTGGATCAGGTCAATAACAAGTCGGGTTGATTTCGGGTCTGGTTTGTAACGGGTCGGGTTAGGAATGGGTCGGGTTGAATTCAGGTTAGGTTAGTAACAAGTTGTTGGGTTTTGACGGGTTAAAACTAGGGATTGCAATGGGTCCTGGACCCGACCCAGACTCGGTTGGACCTAACCCATATTTTAGGGTCTAGGTCCTTAAATTTTAGACCCGTTAGGTCTGGGTCAGATCTGGGTCTAAGCTTAATGGGTCGGGTCTGGGTCCAAATATTATCGACCCAGACCCGACCCATGGGCTCGTTTTAAATTTTTTTTATTTTTTTAAAATTATAAATACATATATCAGTTATAATATTATTACAAATCACTTAAGGTAGTGTTTGGATTCAAGCATTTCATTTGAAATCTAGAATTTCAAATCTGGAATTTAAATTACTGACATTAAATTCCAAATTCTCTATTTGGAAAAAAACTTAGAATTTCAAATTTATCAAATTCTCTCTTCCTTGCTCTACTCCCCCTGACATTCAAATCCCCCAATTGTTTATCTAAATCTCTCTCTTCATGTTCATCCAAATCCCCAAATTGTTGACCCAATTAGGGGAGAAATCGGCATTAATCAACCAAAATCTGCCGTCATTATTTAGATTATGACATCAATCAACCCAAATTGGCATCCAAACCAAGCGAATTCGGAATTGGCATTCTAATTGACATGTCAATGGTGATCGGTGGTTAGAAAATTGATTATACTACCTTAGAAATTTTTCGATGGAAGCGAACGCACATAAGCTGCTTTAATGGAGGATAGAATCTTTGGTAGAGAATACATAGTACATTGATGGAGGAGAAAGAGCTAAGAAGTTGCTTCAATGGAAGAGAAGAGAATACAGAGTACATTGATGGAGGAGGAAGAGCTAAGAAGTTGCTTCAATGGAGGAGAGAGAGAAAAAAAATTGGGAAAACGTTAAAAGACCTAGGAGAGAGAAATTGGGGAATTTTTTTTTTTTTTTTATTTTTTTTTTTTTATTTTTTTTTTTTTTTACATGTGAGAATTTGAAATGACATCATATGAGATGGAATTTGTAATTCATTAATTTGGATATAATTATCCAATGGCTTGGATTTGGCCCAAATCAGGATTTCAAATTTTTGCATTACCCAAACAACATTTTTGGTCCAAATCAGAATTTCAAATGAAATCCTTGATACCAAACAAACCATAATATACTACGTAATTAGAGGTTTAGAAGATAAACTTTAGTAAAAGTGAGCAAATAAAACAACAAGCAACCAAGAAATTAAGTTTTTGCGGAGTATGATTTTTTTTTCTTTTCTTACATTGTCTTTTCTTTTTAATGAACAAATTATTTGTGTGTAAAAAATATGAACAAGTTTGCATCTTTTATTATTTTAATAGCACTATAGTTATAAAAAAAATTTAATGCATCTTTTATGATCATATACAAAATTATAAAAAATTAATAAAAATTAAGTTAGACCCGTTTTGGACTCGTTTTGGACTCGTTTTAGACCCGAGACCCGCTAGACCCGAACTGGGTCTGAATTTTTTAGACCCAGCAGTTCTGGGTCGGATCTGGGTCCACCTTTAAAATTTCGAGTCTGGGTCTAGGTCTCAGTGGACCCGACCCAGACCCGACCCATTGCCATCCCTAGTTAAAAGGGGTTTTGGTCAATTTCGGTTCAAGTTGGGTTTGGTGTAAGTTAATTAAATTGGCCGTTGTAAACCGGTAAATCGGTACAAGTTGTAAACCGGTAAATTGGCCTTTAAAGGCAAATTGAATGATTCCACACACCCAATTGGACTCCCGGAGGGTATTAGGGACCATGGTAAACTGACTCATATAATATATAAATTTATGGGTAGGCTTGAGTTAATAAAATCGGTCCAAGTTGTAAACCTGTAAATCGGCTGTTTAAAGGCAAATTGGATGGTTCCACCCATTCAGGTGTACTCCAAAAGGGTATTAGGGACCATTGTAAACATTACGGTAATTTTTATTTCCAGGCGAATAAAAGTAAAAAAAATTACAAAATTAAAGTAATATTCACGGATTTTGCGAGATTTTTTATGTTTCGGGGCCCGATGTCGAAAAGTATAGAAATTCTAGGGAATACCTCTCAGGGTTGTATAATGCCGTTTGGAACTATATATGATCATTATATGTTGTCATAAATGTTCGTGGTAGGCTTGAGTTAATGAAATCAATGCAAGTTGTAAACTGGTAAATTGGTCGTTTAAAGGCAAATTGGATAGTTCCACCCATACAAATGGACGCCTGGAGGGTATTAGGGACTATGGTAAACATTTGGGAAACTTTTTATTTCCGGGCGAAAATATGTCAAAAAATTCCGAAATTAAAGGCTAATATCCACGCTTTTTGAGTAATTTTGGAGGTTTCGAGGGCCAGTGTCAAAAAGCCTTAAGAATTAGGGGATACATATCAAGGTCATATTATGCCGTTTGGAAACGTATATGATCATTATATGTTGTTATAAATGTTCGTGGTAGGCTTAATTTAATGAAATCGATGCAAGTAGTAATCCGGTAAATTGACCGTTTAAAAAAAATTGGATGGTTCCGCCCCTCCTATCAGCCTCCCGAAGATTTTTAGGGAGCATGGTAAACATTTCGGCAATTTTTATTTCCAGGCGAATAAAAAGTCCAAAAATTCCGAAATTAAAGTCTAAGATCCATGCTTTTTGAGAAATTTTGGAGATTTCGAGGCTTGATGTCGAAAGCCTTGAAATTTAAGGATTACATCTCGGGGTCATATAATGTCGTTTGGAACCATATATGATCATTATATGTTGTCATAAATGTTTGTGGTAAGATTGAGTTAATGAAATCGGTTCAAGTTGTAAACCGGTAAATAGGCCGTTTGAAGGCAAATTGGATGGTTCCACCCTCACAATTGGACCCCTGGAGGGTATTAGGAACAATGATGATTATTTCGGCAATTTTTATTTACGGGCGAAAAAAAGTCAAAAATTTCAAAAATTGAGAAATTTTGGAGTTTTCGGGACCTGGTGTCTAAAAGTCTCGAAATTCTAGGGAATAGTTTGGAACTAGATGTGATCATTATTTGTTGTCATAAATGTTCGTTGTAGGCTTGAGTTAATGAAGTCGGTGCAAGTTGTAAACCGGTAAATTGGTCGTTTAATGGCAAATTGGATGGTTACATCCACCCAATTGGACCCCCAGAGGGTATTAGGGACCATGGTAAATATTTCGGCAATTTTTATTTTCGGGTAAAAAAAAATGAAAGAATTCCTAAATTGAAGGCTAAGATTAGGGCTTGGCAAAAGATCAGGTCGTGTCGGGTTCGTGTTTTAGACGACTAATTTCGGGTCAGCTACTAACCCGAACCTGATCTATTTAAAATTTCGAGTTGCAAAACCCAACATGAACCTGATATTTTCGGGTTCGGGTCAACCCGAAATTGACCTTATTTGACCCTTCTTTTTTTTAGTTTAAATCTGGTTGCTTTAAACTGAAAGTAGTCTAAAACGGATAGATTTTCATCTTCAAATAATACTTCAATTAGGTGAATAGTATAGATTATATGAATGTATAAGACCATAGAAATTATGTAAATCGTATACATTATATCAACAAAACAACAATAATAGAAATTAATAACAATTTTAAGTATATTAAACTTGTAATTTAATATCACAGCAACAAAAATCTAAAAGTAAAACAATATGTATAATAATAACGTATAATAAAATTAGAAATTAGTAAAAACAACAAGCATTATCCTATGAAAGGGAGGAGCACTTGAAGTTTGAGCACTTGCAACTTAAAGCTTGATGTTCGTGAAGGAGAGAAAGACATGAAGGACTAGCACTTGCAACTTGCAAAGGATTTAGGAATTGATTTCTTGAGAGTCGAAAAGAGAGAAAATTGATGTTGATAGTTGATTTACCTTAGGAGATTACACTTTGAAGCCCTTAAAGAGAGAAGATTAGAAAAAGAGGAGTAAGGAGCAACGACTTCATCTAATGAAAAAGATCCTTAGGGTTTTACTTTTTATAAAGAATATGGATTTGGGCTTGGGCTTGGGCTTGGGCTTGGGCTTGGGCTTGGGCTTGGGCTGTTACTTCAGAGTTTTTAAAAATATTTATTCCTAATTTGTTTTTGGGTTATTCAGGTTAGGTTTGGGTTAACCCGACTTGATTTCGACCTAATTAATGTTCGGGTTATATGAGTCATTTTCGAGTTGGAATTTTTAACCTTAACCTAACCCATTTAATTTTCAGGTCGAGTTTGTGTTGACCCATTTAAGTTTTCGGGTCGAAAATCTCATTTCGAAAGTTTCGGGCAGGTGTTTGAAAAGAAATGAGATTTTATTAGATACATCTTGGGGTCATATAATGACGTTTGAAACCATAAATGACCGTTATATGTTGTCATAAATGTTCGTGGTAGGCTTGAGTTAATGAAATAAGTGCAAATTGTAAACCGGTGGCCGTTTAAATCTAAATTGGATGGTTACACCCACCTAATTGGACTACCGGAGGGTATTAAAAACCATGGTAAACATTTCGACAATTTTTATTTTCGGGCGTAAAAAAGTCAAAAAATTCAAAAATTGAAAGCTAATATTCACGCTTTTTGAGAAATTTTTGAGGTTTCGGGGCCCGGTGTCGAAAAGCTTTGAGATTTTAAGGGATACATCTCGGGGGTCATATAATACTGTTTTAAACCATAAATGTTCATTATATGTACTCATAAATGTTCATGGTAGGCTTGAGTTAATGAAATCGGTGCAAGTTGAAAACCGGTAAATTCACCATTTAAAGGCAAATGGGATGGTTCCACCCACCCAATTGGACTCCCGGAGGATATTAGGTACCATGGTAAACATTTCGCCAATTTTTATTTCTGGGCAAAGAAAAGTAAAAAAATTCTTAAATTAAAGGCTAATATCCACGATTTTTGAGAAATTTTGGAGGTTTCGGGGCCTGGTGTCGAAAAGCCTTTAGATTTTAGTGGATACATCTCGGGGTCATATAATGCCGTTTGGAGCTATAGATGATCATTATATGTTGTTATAAATGTTTGTGGTATGCTTGAGTTAATGAAATCGGTGCAAGTTGTAAACCGGTAAATTGACCGTTTAAAGGCAAATTGTATGGTTCCACCCACCTAATTAGACTCCCGGAGGGTACTTGAGACCATGGTAAACATTTCGGCAATTTTTATTTACGGGTTAAAAAAAAGTCAAAAAATTAAAAAATTGAAGGCTTATATCCACGGTTTTGAGAATTTTTGGAGTCTTTAGGGCTCCGGTGTCGAAAAGTCTTGAAATTTTAGGGAATACATCTCATGGTCATATAATGTCGTTTGGAACCCTATATGATCATTATTTGTTGTCATAAATGTTCGTTGTAGGCTTAAATTAATGAAATTTGTGTAAGTTGTAAACCGGTAATTTGGTCGTTTAAAGGCAAATTGGATGGTTCCACCCACCCAATTGGACTCACGAAGGGTATTTGGGACCATGGTAACCATTTCGTCAATTTTTATATCCGGCGAAAAAAAGTCAAAAAATTCCAAAATTGAAGGCTTATATCCACGGTTTTTGAGAAATTTCGATTGTTTCAAAGCCGGGTGTCGAAAAGCATTGAGATTTTGAGGGATACATCTCGGGGTCATATAATGCCGTTTGGATCCATGTGTGATCTTTGAATGTTGTCATAAATGTTCGTGGTAAGCTTGAGTTATTGAAATCGGTGCAAGTTGTAAACCGGTAAGTTGATCGTTTAAAGGCAAATTGGATGATTCCACCAAGCCAATTGGACTCTAGGCGGGTATTAGGGACCATGGTAACACTTCGGCAATTTTTATTTTCGGGTGAAAAAATGTCAAAAAATTCTAAAATTGAAAACTAGTATCCACGCTTTTTGAAAATTTTTGGAGGTTTCGGGTAGAGCTGTTACTTTGGATAAACGGGTCAGGTTTGGGTCGGTAAGAGTGGGTCGGGTCAATTCGGATTAATTTCATAACCTATGCGGGTCGGGTTTAGGTTGGGTTATGCTTTAATCGGGTCACGTTGGGTCATACTTCTTATCGGGTTTAGGTCGGGTTCTATTCGGACAGGGTGCATAATAGGTCGGGTTTTATTCGAGTTTCACGGGTTAAAACGGATTAGGGTAACTCTCGGGTTCAAGTCGGAATCGGTTCAAGTCAATAATTTGCGGGTTAGAATCAGGTCGGGTCATTCTCGAGTTTGAGTCGGGTTCGGTTCAAGTCAATAATTTGCGGGTTATAATCAGGTCGGGTCATTTTCAAGTCGGGTCATTCTCGGGTTCAAGTCGGGTTCGATTCAAATCAATAATTTACGGACTATAATCAGGTTGGGTCAATCCAAGTCGGGTCATTCTCGGAGTCAAGTCGGGTTATGTTCAAGTCAATAATTTGCCTGTGACAATCAGGTCGAGTCATTTCCAAGTCAGGTCATATTCGGGTTCAACTAATTATAAATAGATAAATATCATTTTTATCCAGCTAATTATTTCCTTTGACTATAATATATATGGCAATATACTAGGGAATTATAGTTTATAATTTATGAAGATAATTATCTCCTTTGACCATACAACAAATATATACTATATTAACTCTTAAATTTGAGGATGATGCTCCTTTCTTTTGCTGGCCTGGACCGACTTGGTCTCCCTAGACAAAATGCTTTGGTTAACAATAATAAGGTGGTCTAAATTGCGTTTAAGGTGATTTCAAATCGGGTCAGGAACAATTTGGGTGGAATTTAGGTCAACAACAAGTCGTGTTGATATCGAGTCGGGTTAGTAACAGATCAGGTTTAATTTTTGGGTCGGGTTAATAATAGGTCTGGTAAAATTCGGGTCGGGTCGGGTCAATAACAAGTCGAGTTGAATTTGGGTCAGGTCAATAACAAGTCGGGTTGATTTCGGGTTGAGTTTGTAACAGGTTGGGTTGGGAACGGGTCGGGTTGAATTTAGGTCAGGTTAGTAACAAGTCGGGTTAAATTCGGGTTTTGACTGGTTAAAACGAGTTTGGGTCAATTTTGGTTCAAATCGGGTTCGGTTCAGGTCAATAATTTACGGGTTACATTCGGGTCGGGTCATCTTCAGGTCATTTCATGTTCGGGTTCGGGTCTCACATACTCGGGTCTAGGGTTTGTTTCAGGTCGGGTTAGGTCGGGTTTGGGTCACCATTTTTTCGGGTTCAGATGGGTTGGTTAATAATCGGGTTTGAGTCTGTATTTCGGGTCGGGTCAACTTTTGACAGCTCTAATTATATCTGGTAAATTCTTGTGTTTGCATATATTACTGTGTCTTGCTATCTTTGTACTTCACTTCTTCTAGCAACCAAAGTGGGTAGTTGCTGCCCCTTACAGACATCATTTCATAAATTAGCAAAAAAAAAAATTATGAGCAGGGATATAAAGCTGCGCTTAAAGTCTAATTTAATTAAATAGTGAATCATTATCACACTTTACCCTTCATGTTTAAATAATATTTACTTTAAAATTGGTACAGTTATGCACAATGACTACATAAAGGAGATAATAGGTTTTGGAGGCACTTAGCTGAAGTTGAAACATGAATGTGAGTTGGGAAAGATATAGTTTCTTAAACCTGTGTAGCAAGCATCAGTTTCCTTATAGGCTTAAAGTGAAGAAAGAAATGGTTCTGAAACTCAGAAAATAGATGGTGATATTAAGGAATGGAAATTACATAATCAATTTTTTGTCTTTCACACGGCATGCTTGGGCTATAGGGAAAAAAGAACTGATGATGAGAATGATGGGATTAGAGAGTGGTAGAAGGGATGTATTATAATGCTGGGGAAAGAAGAAATGGGATGTATTACAATATTACCCCATTCCACCTATCACCGCTACCCCATTTTCCCGGGTAGAGCTATACTTATCACACATTTCAAACAGTTTAACAGGAAAACTGTGATATTGCAAAAGTAGAGACTAAAATGGTTAAATACAGTTGCAAACCTCCCTCTGCATTAAAGCAAAACTGGTGGATTTCCTGCAATCCGTTATGTACTTAGAGGGTTGTAGAAAGGCTCCTGAGATGAGATGTTTACTTTATGTCTATGCATTAGATTTTGATTACACAAGTGGACTGTACTTGTTTTTAGTATTTGTGCTTGACATGTGCTTTTAAGGTAGGAATAGTTATGCCTCAACTCTCTAACTACCCTTGTCATATGTACCGCCTATTAAGATCCCCTCTTGAAGGCTACCTCATGCAAGAGCCAAACGGCAGCTGACAATTTTTTTCCATGAATTAGAGGGAAGTTATTACACTTGTTTTTTATGAATAAACAAATTAACTAACATTACTTCAGTTTGACTAAAGTCATGAGCCATGTTGTGGTCATTGTGGAACTTGCTTAGGGGTTGGAATATCTGGGAGAAAATCTGAGAAAGAACGAAGGGAAGGTTCCTGCTCCCCTGTTGGCATTCCAAGATCTACCATATTGTTCATCTATTTATATTTATGACACCAATCCTGAAATTACATCAGGATTCTCAATTATGACATTAAACTCGCTATTTAATTTAAAGCTCAATGTTTAATTTAGAGCGGAAATAGGAAGGGTGCCTTAATAATTGGCCTAATCACCTTAGAGAATGAAGATTAACCTTTGAGAATGAAGTTGACACAAGATCCGAGACCAGGTAAAGTCATAGGCCCCACCGAAAGAACCTTTAGAACACTCTGTTGAAAGATTGGGAATTACATGTGCTAGTTTCCACCGTAGTTTGACCTGGGTTGGCCCTAGAAATCTCATTCATTCTTGGGACTCTTGTAAGGGCTCATTTTGAATTTTCATGCTAAACAACAGTTATAGTAAGATTTTCCTCTCTATAGTTTCACTAAAGCTTGACTGCACACCCACCTACCCACTTTTTAACTTAGTTCTTTTCATTCACCTTATAATCTCCGTGCCATTTCTCTGTGTAACACTATATTAAGGGGCAGACGGAGTGAAGGTCGTAATTTATGCCCTCTTCCAGGGACACGACAAATCTCAACGTCGAGTCATTAGAAAGTTGGAAATGTTGAATAATGTCTAATTTTATTATCACCTAATCCAACTTTTTCTGTCCTAAACAAATGGTGGAACATCTGTAGAAAATTGGAAAGAAAATTGGTCTCTCTCATGCAGGCATTCCAAGGCAGCTAATAGATCCAATCCTAGTTCTAACTTAGAAGCTTAAAACTCTGGTATTAGATCCTATCCTTTTGTAGGTACAACTGCCTATTCTTGTGAAGAATCTTATTGAAGCTGCATCTGATCTCAAACCATGATCAACACTTATGTCCATGGTGTAAGAGCCATGAGACCCCATGAGTCAGTAAGAGAAACATATCATCAATTCATCATGTTGTTTGATGACTTTGATCGTACAGAGTGATATTATAAATTGGCCAATGTTATGATTTGTAGGTTGTTCTACAGATTTAATGCCATCTTCTTTGTCATGCTGATAGAGTCATTTAAGTCAAGTTGCAGACAGTTGAGTCAGCTGTGTGTTGCATTATAGTGCCGGAGTTGTTGATTGATGTAAATCCAAGATAACAAAGATGACTGTACTCAAACGAGAATACTATCAACATTAATGCTTTCATTGTATTTTTATGCCTCCAAAATTCTAGCTTTTTTTTATTTTAACTGACATCTTGCAGATCCCTGTATTTCAGATTCCGATGAAATGGAGCCTCAGACTATTGCGCAAGGCAAGCATTAAGAGTGTACCTGGCTTACGACATTGGAGTTGCAAATTGAATAACTTGGTGCTTATTAGGGATAGACCATTTATCCTTTCATATAGATAATCTTGTTCTACAGCGCAGTTTTTGTGGTGCTTAGCATGCTGCATTCTTATCACAAACCTTGGTTTCTCTTGCCTTTATTTTGTTACTGGTATATTAAAGTAAGATTATTTTTTAAATTATTTTTTGCTATAAGAGGTAAGAAGAACATTTGATAGTTACTTGTCAAAGTAGTACCTCAGTTACATTTCAAACCACTCCGACATGTTATCTGAATTAGCACCTCCCAAGGATTGCCAAATAACATACTGATCTACACATTTGAGTAACCAAAACTCGCATTGTATCGTATTTGTTGAGCAAGTTAATCTAAATTCTTAACTCATAGTGTATGATATTTTTTATCGAAGTTAATCTCAATGACAGGAACAATGAGAGACAATTTATTACATTCATAATTTGCCCAACGTTGAGAACCAAGTCTTTCTCAACTATCCTCGATTTTGAATTCAACATCTCACTTTCACCTATATACCAAATTAGGGCTGTTAATTTGTAATTGAATTTTGACAATTACACATTCTAGGCAAGTAAATTCTTTAAATCAATTGAAGACTGGAGCAATATTTTTGACACATACAACTACACAAGGAGGATAGTCTAGAGATGGACTGTATATTTATTGAGCCATCAAATGCCTTGAGCATAAATATCAAACAATTACCACTCGAATAGTAAGTAATTCACGCATGTAAAGAGATTAGTACATCAATTTCTTTTAATCAAACTCAGAAAATATAGTTGACAACAAAGGTTCGGCAGAAGTAAAATTGCATTTTAAGCAGAGCAAACTTAGATTGCTCATATCTTATCAATATCTTCATCCTCAAACTCAATGTAGTCTTCACCATCACCCTCTTCGTCCTCATCCATGGTATTGCTGATACCTTCGTTAAGCCTGATGTTGTCGGGCAACTCACCATAAGCCTTCAGCAACCTGGCTTCATCGGGCATGTACTTAAGGATAACATCGGCCTTGTCATCCTATACACACAAGCAAAAGCAAAAGCAAAAGCAAAGTTAGTCTCAATTGCACAACCAAGCAAACAATCAATCCATCCTCACAAGTACCTATTACACCGTATTACTTCAAACAATTTAGCAAGACAGAACTACACATCTACACTCCAGTCATTGCGACAAAAACACAATCAATAACCGCGTTTAGTGTCAATTGAACAATCGATCAATCCACCAATCCATTCTCATATGTATGATTACTTGCATTAAAGCAAGACAAAACTCTACATCAACACTCTAGTCAGTATTGATGGTCATTGCGACGAATATACAATCAAAAACAGAGTTTAGTCTCAATTGCACAACCAATTTAAAACTCGTATAAGTACGATTAAAGATTAATTACCTAAAAGCAAGCTGAAAAGCGTACCCTTCAAAATTACTAGTCAATATTGATGGCCATAAAACGCAATCAAAATAATCCTCTTTTTTGCTCAATTATTGAATATAATACTAACACAATCATCATCAATTACAAGCAGAATAGGATTGAACTATACCATAAAGACAGTTAATTCCGTGTTAAATTGACAAAAGCTTTCGTATTTTCCAGAATTTCACCTCTATAGGTTAATGATTTATATTATAACGAACATATAATATAAATCAAAGCATAAAACACGTTAAAATTCAATAATAATCTAGCTCGTAATAAAATATAAAAATAAAATCAAACACAATTTCTTCATCTCTTTCAATTTCTTAAATCCAATCAAAATCCAAAACCACCACGGAAAATCAATCAATCAATTCAACAACAACAACAACAATCAAACCCTAAACAAAAAAATCAATAAAATTAATTGAAGAAAAAAACCTGATAATCACGGAGACCGACGAGGATGATATCACCAGCAGCGATCCAGACTTTCTTATGCATCTTACCACGAATATGACAAAGACGCTTAGCATTATCAATACACATGGCTTCACATCGGCCATTACCAAGCATACGAAGAACTTGAGCGTATTCCTGTCCATCTTCTTTGAATACAAGTTCTCTCTTTTCATCATCGGCTTCATTCTTACCTCTCTTCCTGTTCTTTCCTCCCTTTCCCTTGTTCTTCGGCATCTTCGACTCTTTCTCTCTCTTCTCTTTCGCTTGAGCTTTCTCTCTCTAACAGCAAACCCTAGAACGGACGGTTCTGATTGATTTGGGTGTTTCTAGGTTTTCCTTTCCCTCTTTTCTTCTTTCCTTCAATTCGGAATTCAGAATAGAAATACGAGTAATAAATAGATGAGGTCGATTTTATATTGTTTTTTAATTTTAATTCGTGTTCAAATCGGATTTTGGGGGTTTATATAGATAGCGTGGAGGCCACGGAGTATCTCAGCTTGGGTCGGTTATGCTTTTTTCTTATTGGACTAGTTTGTGGCGGTTTTGTTTGTGGGCTTCTTGTGTCGAACCCGATTCCGAATTGAAGAATACTGGACCCGATTCATTTCACCTTATTTTGACTCTTAAAAAGTTTAAGGATTTATAAGTTCGGATTATTTAACTTCAAGAATAATAATTCCCGATAAACTCTTATAAAGATTACACAAATTTAATTTTTAAGTATAACAAGTTTTAACAACGTATACATTTTTGATAGGTTTATATGTTAATGTTTGATATGACAACGCTCGAAAAAGAGTGACCATTGATAAAGAATCAATTCCTAACGACAATGCTTGAAAGGTGGTAAGCAATCTGTACTTGAGTGTAATATACACTTCTCTTCTCGAATATTATGACAAGTATTCGTATGAAAGATAAGCCTTCAAAGGAAATTAAACTTCCATTAACACTTGAGTGACCTTAGGAAACCATACTACATACACTTCAATTATGTGCCTAGAGTAGCCCAATTTCCAGGAGAATTAGATGAAGAGGTATTTTGAAATGAAATCTCTAATTTTGGTAACACCGATCTCATTGTATATATACCATAAACGATTATAACCATCCGTAAACAAAGAATAAGGCAAGGCTTTAATACTTCATAGGCATTTCATGTAGAAATGAAGAATGAGTAACCCCATACTGGAGCAGCATAACAAGTTGGTGGTTAATACAACATCTCAAGCACATTTACATTGAATCTCCTCTGCTTTACAGGCCTATCGGCAAGGACAACATTGTGAGATCCCATTAATTTTGATCTCTCACATACTAAAACGATAAGTTACATGTTAGCTCGTCTATATTGCCCTAAAATGTACGGTTCCTGTGAAGCCCTAAGAAAGGGAAAGTTACAATAACACAAAAGTTTTCAAGGATAGCAAAGATTGCCAAAAGTTTTTTGAGGAAGACACAAATTCAAGTCAATGCCTAATGGTGAGCTCGGCTCTAAGATGCAGGATGCCATTGATGAAATAAAGGCTATCGTCTGCCATAAACGAGGTCCATGGTATCCCAAACAGATTTCTGTAACCAACTGCTTTACCCCCCATAAATGTGTAGTTTCCTTTGTATTTGCTCTGGAAGTCTTCTGTGGGCTTCGACCTTGCAGCAAACTCATAGTCAACTGCAAATGTTACTGACCCTTTCTCCTGCATTCCCAGGAACAACCCAAAGCAATGAAAGGAGCTCTGCTGATCCATGTTGCAATGGGCTGACAGAAAGAATCCTTGCCCACCTAAATGAAACGCTTGAGAATATACTCGACCAGATGGGAATAGATTTGCACACTCCTCCCTCTTCAAATCCAAGTACACAACACACTGCTGGCGGGGAAGTTCAAACTCAACCACCTTAACAGGGCGATACTTGTAAGCACGTTCTAAAAAGCGACGGTTTGTGGAGGCTGATTCTTCTGCAGCCAATATTCGTTGTCGATGTGGAGCCTCAGCCTTGAAGAAGAGTGCCTCAAGAACAAGTTTGGATGACACCTCATGATCAAAGTCTGGACAGCTTAGAACCTTTCTCAACTTCCGGCAGGTCATGTATGGAAAGCGAATGAATCGACCGAGACGGGTGGCCAAAATTTCGCGGCGCTCTTCTAGTTTCGGGAATTGAGCCCTGGCCCACTTCAAGACAAAGTCATAAACTGCATCCTCAGATGCCACCTGAAGATCATCACTGCAAAGAATAGCCTCAATTCCAGCAATGGGTAAAGCCATGACCTCTTCTTGGAACCTTCAAAGAATAAAACTCTCATTAAGGCATTTCATCAAAAAAAAAAATCACTCATGCAAGAAAGGCATGCTCAAAACAAAGGGGGGAATAACATATTTGGAATTACAGCATTAACGGAGCTCTTATTTGGAGCAGAACAGTGAATAGCCTAGATTCTACATTCTACAGAAGTGAGAAAAAAACATACTTGGAAATATCCTTGTAACGATCAGCAAGGTATTGCTTTGCTGCATCAGTCAATGGCTGAACTGCCTCGGCCATTAAAACACTGGACGGAAGCTCAAGATAAAGTAGAGCAGACTCAGGGGTCATAGGCAAATTACGCAACAAACGACTACAATATCTCATACATGAAGCAACCTCAAATTTATCCGCAGCCATTAATACGTCAAGCAAGGCTGGGGCTGTATTTGCAGATAAGGTGTTGCTGTACATGAAGTTTAGAAGCTCCATTAGAGCAGCTTCCTCTGTCATAAAAAAAGCAGAAACATACTGTGAGAAAATAATTTTAAGTAAAAATAAATCTTTCACTTCAAAGCAAGATGGTCAGCCAACCAGTTTTTCGCAAAGGAGGGGTAAGAAGATGTCACTGAAATGCATCTAAACAAAACTTAAAAGGCGCTGGATAATAAATCAGCAAGGCTTGAGAGCATACCGGATGCATTAATGCGTAAAGTCACATGCCTCTGTTCAGACTCCCTCATACCATTCGAGAATAGCTGCACCAAAATAAACAATAAGAAATTAAAGTATCACCAACTAGGACTTGTACAAGTAGATTTGACGTGGTGTGACTAGTAACTGAGAAAGTTTAAGCTACCTTATAGAAAAAAGGACTTTTGGCTGCTAAGATAGGAGAGCTGATATGCAAGGTTTGCACATTCACGATTGTTGAACATTCCATGCTCCATGATGAATCATTGCTATTGGCCCCTTCATCTCCTATACAGTCACACAAGGAAACTATGAATATAACAACCTACACCGAGAATAGAACAAAAAAAAGTATGATGTCTAATTAAATATAGGTTTTTCAGAAAGATTAACAATGTAGGAACTGAATTACAGCTTCAGCTCCTTCCCCCAGAGGCAGGCTTGTGGACCTTGGATGAAAGGAGTTGTGCAAGAAGATCTTAATAAAGTTCCTAGAGCACAAAGATAATAAGGATCAAATGGGAAAATTCCTTCCATCACATCAAAATGGGTTCTCATTAGGAAAGCATTACAATGATAAAACAACAATTAAGACCGTTGCTATTGGAATAGTTGATCATTATATAATAGTAACACCAACATCTCTTGCATGTTATTATGTTTAGGGCTCAAGTGTTCACTCAGAAGGTGATACCAACTCCATCAGTTGTATCTACACTAAGCATATATTTATCAGGTGTCTAACTGTCTACAATTCAGAGTTTAATGGAGACTTCAGAGCAAGAAGAACAAAGATGTATAGATACTCATGAAATAATCATGAAGCCAGCAGTTCTATAATCTGTACTTTTCATCAGATTCCAGATAATGACCTTGTAACTGGAAAGTACTAACAAGACAATATTTGATCTTTATGCAAACAAATCTTGCAATTCTCCTCAAATATAGAAATTAAACATCACTAAAAAGATCAGCAGTATAGTAAATTTAATTTTCAAAATGAATTTAAATTCAGAGCTGAAATTGTGCAAATAAGAGTTGAAATATTCAACCACCTGAAGGTACTTCTTCAACCATCGCAACAGCTTCCTCATCATCATTTTCACATGCTAAACCATCATCGCCATCATATTGATTCAAAACCTGCTCCTCAGGACACACAGTAACTTCTGTACCTGATGAGACAATGATAAGTTAACAATGATCACATGCATAACCTTAGTTAAACACATGAAGCCGAACATACAATTCAAAGAAATAAAAGCGCTAATCCATTAATTGATATACATTGTCAAGGTATATTCTAAGTAAAGAAATTTTGAACAAGTTACTGCTAAACATACAGAAGAAAAGTTACCACAAGTATTCCCCAACATAAGATCCTTACTCATTTCTCTTTATTTCCACATTCCTGAAGAAAATTAAACTAAACCACACACGTCATATACTACCTCCGCTTCATATTATTTGCAACGATTTGACATAAAGTAGAGAGGAAAAATGTCTAATCGTTGCAAATAATATGAAACGGAGATAGTATATGAGAAGTCCTTTGCCTTAACAATTTCATGCACAGGACATAACAACAAATATACAAACAGATTAAACGATGATTAACTGCGTAAAATGGAAGATATGGAGCAGCATTTCATACTTGCAAGACACAACACAAATACAATGTCAAACCCTCAGAACCAAGACGTAACTACATTCAAAAGGGGCTGCACATTACTCCTATGCGGAACCTAAATTCATCAGCCCTTCAGTCAATCAAACATTTCGCACCCGAAACAAGAGCAATTTCCAGTTACCCACACCAACTAAAGAGATATTCAACATGTAATCAAACCACGGATTAAGTAGCAGCTTATGTAAACTTCCGACTTCATAATCCTAACAATGCTCCTCTATGAACCAAATTTAAGCTTCATCCTTCCAATAACACTCAAAATTTTCCCTCATTTCCGTTAATTTCATTCATTAAACATGCAATTGGTTTGTAATTCAATAACCACTCTAAATCTCTAATTCACCTAATTTCATTTCCACCAAATAAAAAACAACCCAGAAAATCATTACACCTAACGTACGCAAAAATCAAATGAACAACCAATTTCATCAAAACCCAGTTCAATTCCAAAAGAACAAATTAAAAAAAATGAAAAAAATCATACCATCAATGTTATGATCATCAATGAGAACATCTTTCTTAAAATCCTCACGCCTACGCTTGCGATGACGAGCCCAATCAAAGAGACTACAACAACCATCAGCGTCGGATTTAGAATCGGAAGGTCCGGCCATAACCTCGATCCGAAGAACACGGTCCGAAAAATTGCTATCATTAAAAGCAAACCCGAAATTCCCCTCTTTCGGTGACCTATCATATTCTGATTCCATCACCGTTCTTGGATCGAACAAATCCCTGTTCATATTCTTCATTTTTCTGCACCAATTAATCCCCAATTTTTCTGGGAATTTTCAAATTTTGAATTCCTGTAAAAACCCTAAAGAGCTAGGTTTTTTAATTGATTTTTTTTTAAGAGGTAGAAGAAGAGAAGAAGAAGAAGATTCTTGTCTATCTATCTTCTTCTGTCTCCTCTCTTCTAAACTCTGTCTAAATTCTTACAATATTTCGTAAAAATTAAAAAAACAAAAAATAGATTTTAATTTTTTTTATAATAATTTAATTGAGAGTAGGAAGATAAGGAGAAGAAAATGAATTGTTCAACCTAAAAATAAATAATTGGGGGTAGTTGTGCACCTAAGATTAACAACATTTTAATTTTAAGCTGAGTAGGAACTAGGAAGGTTAAAGTTACTGGTTGTTTAAATTTTAAGAGATGACAGCTCAGGAGGTTCAACACGTGGCTGCAGATAATTGGTCTGTGGTTTGAGTAGAATTAGAATTGGAGGTGGTTTGACATTTTTGACTCTGGCATATCAAATTTTTTTATAACGTGTTTTAGGGGAAAAAGCAGTTACTGCGTTTTTTGACGAGAATTACCGCGTGAAGTATTGACCACCTAAAAATCAAATGGAGGTTTCAGATTATAGACTTTAATTTTTGGAATTCGGATTACGGAGTGTAACTTTTCCTAATGTATAGGAAATGAACTAGAAAAAGTTTTGGCTTGGATTAGCCCAAAGTTAAACTTGGCTACCAAGCATGGCACAAAAATGAGGATCCATAGTGAAAATAAAGATTTTTTTTTTTTACCAATCAAATAGGCATGGCAAGGTTATAGACCTCTCCTACTTTACATCTCTTTACTTTCTTAATTGAAATCACGTAAAGAGTTGTTTAATATAGACATATAGTTTAGATTGAGGGTCTGTTTTAATTTACTGAACTGAACTATTTATGAGATCGAGAGAAAAAAATTAGGAACTGAACTTAACTAATTGGAGTTGAACTGAGCTGAAATTAAGCTAAAGAGAACACGTTCTTATCAACACATATTATGAATGTACAAGTAAATCAATTTCAAACACTTCTACTTATATGGTGTTCCCCGAGATATATCCCCTAGAATTTCAAGACTTTTCGCCACCGGACCTCGAAACCTCCAAAATTTCTGAACAAGTGTGGATATAGCCTTCAATTTTGGAATTTTTTAACTTTTTTTCACCCGAAAATAATAACTGACGAAATGTTTACCATGATCCCTAAAACCCTCTTGGAATCCAATTACATCTGGTAAAATTTTCGATTTACAACTTGCACCGATTTCATCAATTCAAGCCTACTACAAACATTTATGACAATATATAATGATCATATATGGTTCCAAACGACATTATATGACCCCGAGATGTATCCCTTAAATCTCAAGCCTTTTCGACACCGAACCCCGAAAATTCAAAAATTTCTCAAAAAGCATGGATATTAGCCTTCAATTTTGGAATTTTTGACTTTTTTTGGCCCAAAAATAAAAATTGCCGAAATGTTTTCCATGGTCCCTTATACCCTCCGGGTGTCCAATTGGTTGGGTGGAATCATCCAATTTGCCTTTAAACGGCCAATTTACCGGTTTACAACTTGTTTCAATTTCATTAACTCAAGCCTACCACGAACATTTCTGACAACATATAATGATCATTTATGGTTCCAAACGACATTATATGACCCCGAGATATATCCCTTAAAATCATATTTCTTTTCAACAACGGGCCCCGAAACCTTCGAAATTTCTTAAAAAGCGTGGATATTAGACTTCAATTTTGATATTTTTTTTTTCGCACCGAAATAAAAATTTCCAAAATGTTTACCATGGTCTCTAATACCCTTTAGGAGTCCAATTGGTTGGGTGGAACTATCCAATTTGCCATTAATAAACGAACAATTTACCGGTTTACAACTTGCACCAATTTCATTAACTCAATCCTACCACGAACATTTATGACAACATATAATAATGATCATATATGGTTCCAAAAAATTTTATATGACCCCGAGATGTATCCCCTAAAATCTCAATTGTTGTAAACACCGCACCCCGAAACATTCGAAATTTCCCAAAAACCGTGGATATTAGCCTTCAATTTAGAAATTTTTTGACTATTTTTTGCCCGGATATAAAAATTGCCGAAATATTTACCATGCTCCATAATACCCTCCGGGGGTCCAATTGGGTGGGTGGAACCATCCAATTTGCTTTTAAAAGACCAATTTGCAAGTTTACAACTTGCACCGATTACATTAATTCTAGCATACCACGAACATTTATAAAACCAAATAATGATCATATATGGTTTTAAACAACATTATATGACCCCAAGATGTATTCCCTAGAATTTCAAGACTTTTCGACACCGTCCCGTAGACTCCAAAAATTCTCTAAAAGCGTCTATATAGCCTTCAATTTATGAATTTTTGACTTTTTTTCGCCCGGAAATAAAAATTGCCGAAATGTTTACCATAGTCTCTAATATCCTCCGAGGGTCCAATTGGGTGGGTGGAACCAACCAATTAGCCTTTAAACGGTCAATTTACCGGTTTACAACTTGCGCTGATTTCATTAACTCAAATCTACTACAAACATTAATGACAACATATAATGATCATATATGGTTCCAAATGGTATTATATGACCCTGAGATTTATCCCCTAAAATCTCAAGCCTTTTCGACACCGGGCCTCGAAACCTCCAAAATTTCTCAAAAAACGTGAATATTAGCCTTAAATTTTGGAATTTTTTGACAATTTTCCGCCTGTAAATAAAAATTGATCTGAAAAAATGTATACCATGGTCCCTAATGCTCTCCGGGAGTTCAATTAGGGAGGTGAAACCATCCCATTTACATTTAAATGGCGAATTTACCGGTTTAAAAATTGCACCGATTTCATTAACTTAAGCTTACCACGAACATTTATGACAACAAATAATGATCATATATGGTTCCAAAAGACATTATATGACCACGAGATGTATTCACTAAAATTTCAAGAATTTTCGACACAGTGCCCCGAAACCACCAAAATTTCTCAAAAACCGTGGATATAAGCCTTCAATTTTGGAATTTTTTGACTTTTTTTCGCCCGAAAATAAAAAGTGCCGAAACGTCTACCATGGTCCCTAATACCCTCCGGGATTCCAGTTGGGTTGGTGGAACCATCCAATTTGCCTTTAAACGACCAATTTACTGGTTTACAACTTGCATCGATTTCATTAATTCAAGCCTACCACGAACATTTATAAAACCAAATAATGATCATATATGGTTCCACACGACATTATATGACCCCAAGATGTATTCCCTATAATTTTAAGACTTTTCGACACCGGACCCCGAAAACTCCAAAAAATCTGTAAAAGCCTGGATATAGCCTTCAATTTTTAATTTTTTTGACTTTTTTTCGCCCGGAAATAAAAATTGCCGAAATGTTTACCATGTTCCTTAATACCCTCCGGTTGTCCAATTGGTTGGGTGGAACCGTTCAATTTGCCTTTAAACGAACAATTTATCGGTTTACAACTTGCACCAATTTCATTAACACAAGCCTACCACGAACATTTATGACAACAAATAATCACTAGTAGAAAAATACAAAAAGGCAACCCCCAAATGGCACCGGTTTAGGCCAAACCGGTGCCAAAAATCGGCCTAAAAATGGGCGGGTTTTTAGACAAAGAGAAATGGCACCAGTTCAGATCAAACCGGTGCCAAAAATACAAATGGCACCGGTTTGAACCGGTGCCATAAGATGTAAAAAAAAACGGTTCAACACATAATAAACCCTAAATAAAGTTGACTCACTCCGCCTCTTTTTATTTCATTCCCTCTGATCTCCTTCTCTCTCCTCTCTCCCTTCTTCTCCTCTCCCTTCTCTCTCCTCTCATCTCCCTTATTCATCTTCATCTCCATCTCCCATGCATATTCGATCTCCTCTCTCTCAACCGATCTTCTTTCATCTCCTTTCCCTAGCTTCTTCGATCTCCTCTCTTTCTTTGATCTACACCACCACAAATTCGACCACCACCACAGAGCCCACCACCACAACATCACCACTGCCGCAAAGCCGCCGCCACCACCACAAAGGTCGACCGCCGCCGCAAAGCCCACCAACATCATCATCAACAACAATTTCTGGGTATCCTTCGAGGTAAGGGTTTATTCTATGGGTTTAATTCGATGTTAATCGAGTTTGTTGGATTTAAATTTGGGTTTGATTTTGGATTTAAATCGATTTTTCTGGGTTTATTTAATTGATTATTGGATTTTAATTCGAGTTTTGTCAATTTTTCTGGGTATAATTATCCGAATTTAATCGGTTTTGTATTTTAATTCGATTTTTCTGGGTTTAATTTTGTGTTTAATTAATCGATTTTTCTGGGTATATGCATGTGTCTTTTGGGTTTTTTTTTTTTTTTTTTTTTTTTGAGTTTTCTTGGTGTTTTAATTTTAAAAGAGAAAATTCGGGGATTTTGTATTTTTCTGGGTACATGCATGTTAAAAAAAATGGATGAAATACTTGTGTTAAGCCATTCTTGTTAAGTAATTCGGGGATTTTGTTTTTTTTTTTTCAATTTTTCTTATAATTTTGAGTTTCTGGGTTTATTTTATTTTCAGTTCGTGATAGTATTTTTGGAGTTTTCTTGCTTTTAATTTCGTGATTTCTGGGTTTAATTTTCGTAATTTTAGTTTATTGTGAGTTTTTATTAATTCGGTGTTTTAATTGATGCAGGTGAAGAATCAAAGTGTTGATTTTGGAATTTTTATTTTATTGTTGTAAAAAAAAATTTCGTTCGATGTGTAATTTTTTTTTTTCTTTGATGTTGTAATTTTTTTTTTTTTGGATTTTGATGTTGTAATTTATTTTATTTTTTTGTATTGTAAAATAACAATTTAATCATCAATATATTTCTGATTATATTTCGTATTCAAGCTTGTTATATTTTCTGATTATATTTGGATCAATATATCTCTGATTGAATGTGTGGATAAAGCAAACTTTAAAATAAAAAAAAAAAACATGAATTGGCACCGGTTAACCGGTGCCAATTGACTTTAATTCCCAACAAAAAAAAAAAAAAAAGAAATAGTTATGGCACCGGTTAACCGGTGCCAAAAATCAATTATGGCACCGGTTTGAACCGGTTTCAAAAAGGGGGGGGGGTTTTGGCACCCCTCACATTGGCACCGGTTCAAACCGGTGCCTTAGGCCGGGTTTGAACCGGTGCCATTTGCTATTTTTCTACTAGTGAATGATCACATATGGTTCCAAACGACATTATATGACCCCAATATGTATTCCCTAAAATTTCGAGACTTTTAGGCACCAGGCACCGAATACTCCAAAATTTCTCAAAATGGTTGATATTAGTCTTCAATTTTGGTTTTTTTTTTTTTTTTTTTTTTTTAACTTTTTTGGCCCAGAAATTAAAATTGTCGAAATGATTATCATGGTCCCTAATACCCTCCAGGAGTACAATTGGGTGGGTGGAACCATCCTATTTTCCTTTAAACGACCAATTTACCGGTTTACAACTAGCATCGACTTCATTAACTCAATACTACCACGAACATTTATGCCAACATATAATGATTTTATATGATTCCAAACGGCATTATATGACCTCTAGATGTATCCCTTAAATTTTTAAGGCTTTTCAACACCGGGCCTCGAAATCTCCAAAATTTCTCAAAAAGCGTGGATATTAGTCTTTAATTTTGGAATTTTTTGACTTTTTTTTCGCCTGGAAACAATTGCCAAAATGTTTACCATAGTCCCGAATACCCTCCAGGAGTCCAATTAGGTGGGTAGAACCATCCAATTTGCCTTTTAACGACCAATTTACGGGCTTACAACTTGCACCGATTTCATTAACTCAAGTCTACCACGAAAATTTATGACAACAAATAATGATAATATATGGTTCCACACGACATTAAATGACCACAATATGTACTCCATAAAATCTCATTGCTTTTTGACACTAGGCCCCGAAACGTCCAAAATTTCTCAAAAAGCGTGGATATTAGCCTTCAATTTTAGAATTTTTTGACTTTTTTCGCCTGAAAATAAAAATTGCCGAAATGTTTACCACGGTCCCTAGTACCCTCCGGGTGTCCAATTAGGTGGTTAGAAGTCGTAGAACCATCTAATTTACCTTTAAACGGCCAATTTACCGGTTTAAAACTTGCACCGATTTCATTAACTTAAGCTTACCACGAACATTTATGACAACAAATAATGATCATATATATGGTTCCAAACGACATTATATGACCATGAGATGTATTCACTAAAATTTCAAGAATTTCCGACACCGTGCCCCGAAACCTCCAAAATTTCTCAAAAACTGTGGATATAAGCCTTCAATTTTGGAATTTTTTGAATTTTTTTCGCCCGTAAATATAAATAGCCGAAATTTTTACAATGGTCCCTAATACCCACTGGGAGTCCAATTGGGTGGGTTGAAGTATCTAATTTGCCTTTAAACGACCAATTTACCAGTTTATAACTTGCACCGATTTCATTAAATCAAGCCTACCACGAACATAAAAAATACTGAAATGTTTACCAGGATCCGTAATACCGTCCGGGAGTCCCATTGGGTGGGTGGGACCATCCATTTTGCATTTAAACGACCCATTCACCGGTTTAAACTTGCACCGATTTCTTTAACTCAAGCCTATCACCAAAATTTATGACAACAAATAATGATCATATATAGTTTCAAACGGTATTATATGAGCCCGAGATGTATCATTTAGAATTTCAAGACTTTTCGACACCGGGCCTCGAAACCTCCAAAATTTCTCAAAAAGCGTGGATATTAGTCTTAAATTTTGGAATTTTTTGACTTTTTTTCACCCAGAAATAAAATTTACTGAAATGTTTACCATGGTCTCTAGCTAATAGACTCCGGAAGTCCATTTGGGTCGGTGGAACCATCCGATTAACCTTTAAACGGCCAATTTACCGGTTTACAACTTGCACGGATTTCATTAACTCAAGGATACTACGAACATTTATGACAACATATTATGATCATAATGGTTCCAAATGGCATTACATGACCCTGAGATGTATCCCCTAGAATTTTAGGACTTTTCGACACCAGGCCCCGACTCCTCCAAAATTTCTAAAAAAACGTGGATATTAACCTTCAATTTTGAAATTTTTGACTTTTTTTGCTCGGAAATAAAAATTGCCGAAATATATCCCATGAACCCTAATATCGTCCAGGAGTCCCATTGGGTAGATGGAACCATCCAATTTGCCTTTAAACGACCAATTTACCTTTTCACAACTTGCACCGATTTCATTAACTTAAGACTACCACGAACATTTATGACAACAAATAATGATCATATATGGTTCCAAACGACATTATATGACCCCGAGATGTACTCCCTAAAATCTCATTGATTTTTGACACCAGACCCCGAAACCTATAAAATTTTTCAAAAAGCGTGGATATTAGCCTGCAATTTTAGAATTTTTGACTTTTTTTCGCTTGAAAAAAAAAAAATTGTCGAAATGTTTACCACGGTCCCTAGTATCCTCCGGGTGTCCAATTAGGTGGGTAGAAGTCGTAGAACCATCCAATTTGCCTTTAAACGGCCAATTTACCATTTTAAAACTTGCACCGATTTTATTAACTTAAGCTTACCACGAACATTTATGACAACAAATAATGATCATATATTTTTCCAAATGACATTATATGACCTCGAGATGTATTCACTAAAATTTCAAAAAGCGAGGATATATGCATTCAATTTTGGAATTTTTTGACATTTTTTTGCCCGTAAATAAAAATTGCCAAATTTTTTTCAATGTTCCCTAATACCCTCCGGGATTCCAACTGGGTGGGTTGAACTATCCAATTTGTTTTTAAACGGTCAATTTATCGGTTTACAACTTACACCGATTTCATTCAATCATGCCTACTACAAACATTTATGACAATATGTAATGATCATAAATGGTTCCAAACGGCATTATATGTCACCGAGATGTATTTCCTGGAATTTCAAGACTTTTCAAAACCGGGCCTTGAATCTTCCAAAATTTCTCAAAAAACGTGGATATTAGCATTCAATTTTGAAGTTTTTGAGTTTTTTTCGCCCGAGAATAAAAATTACAGAAATGTTTACCATGATCCGTAATACCGTCCAGGAGTCCCATTGGGTGGGTGAGACCATCCAATTTGCATTTAAAAGACCAATTTACCGGTTTACAACTTGCACCGATTTCTTTAACTCAAGCCTACCACCAACATTTATGACAACAAATAATGATCATATACAGTTCCAAACGGTATTATATGATCCCGAGATGTATCCTTTAGAATTTTAAGACTTTTCGACACCTTGAATCTTCCAAAATTTCTAAAAAAGCGTGGATATTAGTCTTAAATTTTGGAATTTTTTGACTTTTTTCGCCCAGAAATAAAATTTAATGAAATGTTTACCGTGGTCCCTAATAGCCTCCGAAAGTCCATTTGGGTCGGTGGAACCATCCGATTAACCTTTAAACGGCCAATTTACCGGTTTACAACTTGCTCCGATTTCATTAACTCAAGCATACTATGAAGATCTATGACAACATATTATGATCATAAATGGTTCCAAACGGCATTACATGTCCCCGAGACGTATCCCCTAAGATTTCAAGACTCTTCGACAGCGGACCTCGAATCCTCCAAAATTTCTAAAAAAAGTTGATATTAACCTTCAATTTTGAAATGTTTACCGTGGTCCCTAATAGCCTCCGGAAGTCCATTTGGGTGGATGGAACCATCCAATTTGCCTTTAAACGACTAATTTACCTGTTTACAACTTGCACCGATTTCATTAACCTAAGCCTACCACGAACATTTATGACAACAAATAATGATCATATATGGTTCCAAATGACATTATATAACCCCAAGATGTATCCCCTAGAATTTCAAGATTTTTCGACATCGGGCCCCCGAAACCTCCAAAATTTCTCAAAAAGAGTGGATATTAGTTTTCAATTTTGGAATTTTTTTTTAACTTTTTTCACCTGGAAATAAAAATTGTCGAAATGTTTTCCATGGTCCCTTATAACCTCCGGGAGTCCAATTGGGTTGGTGGAACTATCCAATTTGCCTTTAAACGGCCAATTTGCCGGTTTACAACTTGCATGGATTTCATCAACTCAAGCATACTACGAACATTTATGACAACATATAATGATCTTATATGGTTTTAAACGGTATTATATGACCCCGAGAAGTATCTCCTAAAATATCAAGACTTTTCTACACTGGGTCCCAAAACCTCCAAAAATTTTCAAAAAACATGGATATTTGCCTTCAATTTTGGAATTTTTTTGACTTTTTTCGCTTGGAAATAAAAATTGCCGAAATGTTTACCATGGTCCCTAATACTCTCCGTGAGTCCAATTAGGTGGGTTGAACCATCCAATTTGCCTTTACACGTCCAATTTACCGGTTTATAACTTGCACCTATTTCATTAATTCAAGCCTACCACGAACATTTATGACAACAAATAATGATCATATATGGTTCC
Source organism: Chenopodium album (assembly GCF_948465745.1). Taxonomy (NCBI): domain Eukaryota; kingdom Viridiplantae; phylum Streptophyta; class Magnoliopsida; order Caryophyllales; family Amaranthaceae; genus Chenopodium; species Chenopodium album. Next base: position 75,436,709 of record NC_137840.1, on the reverse strand, counting down.
AAACGACATTATATGAACCCGAGATCTATTCCCTAGAATTTCAATACTTGTAGACATCGGGCCCCGAAGACTCCAAATTTCTCAAAAAGCGAGGGTTTTAATTAGCCTTCAACTTTGAATTTTTTTTTTTTACTTTTTTTTCGCCCAGTAATAAAATTGCCGAAATGTTTACCACGATCCCTTATACCCTCCGGGAGTTCAATTGGGTGGGTGGAACTATCCTAGCCTTTAAACGGCCAATTTACCGGTTTACAACTTGCACCGATTTCATTAATTCAAGCCTACCACGAACATTTATGAAAACAAATAATGATCATATATGTTTCCAAACGACATTATATGACGCCGAGATGTATGCCTTCATGTTTGGAATTTTTTTACTTTTTTTTTTGCCCGAAAATTAAAATTAGCGAAATGTTTACCATGGTCCTTAATACCCTATGGAAGTCCAATTGGGTGTGTGGAACCATCCAATTTGCTGTTAAACTGCCAATTTAGCGGTTTACAACTTGCACCAATTTACCGGTTTACAACGGCCAATTTAATTAACTTGCACCGAACCCGACTTGAAACGAAATTGACCCTAACCTATTTGAACTCGTCAAAACCCGAATTAACCTGACTTGTTACTAACCCGACCTGAATTCAACCCAACCCGTTCCTAACCCGATCCGAATTTAACCCAACCTGTTACAATTCCGACCTAAAATTACTAACCCGACCAGAATTCAACCCAACCCGTTCCTAACCCGATCCGAATTTAACCCAACCTATTTCAATTCCGACCTAAAATCAACCCGACTTGTTATTGACCTGACCCAAATTCAACCTCGACTTGTTATTGACCCAACCCGAATTTTACCAGACCTATTACTTACCCGACCCAAAAATTCAACCCGATCTGTTACTAATCCGACTCGAAATTAACACGACTTGTTATTGACCCGACCTAAATTCAACCCAAATTGTTCCCGACTCGATTTCAAATCACCATAAATGCAATTTAGACCACCTTATTATTGTTGATCAAAGCATTTTGTCTAGAGAGACCACGTTGGTCCAAGCCAGCAAAAGAAAGGTGCATCATTCTCAAATTTAAAAGTTAAATATACTACGTATATTATACAATTAGACGTGATTGGTTGGAAATTTACTCCCCCATGCAAGTTAAAATATTCACAATTACATGTTCTTGGGTGCATACTCCTCACAAGAAAATCTAAGACGACTACTAGCTCAAAAATTGTAAGTACTCTCACAATATAAAAAAAATATACTCCTACAATTTTTATATAGCATACTTTTAAAAATTATTATTTTCCATTATAAACCACATTCAAAACATTGAAGATAGATTTACTGATAACACGATAAAATACACCTTTTATATGTCGTATTTATATGATATTTGTCGTGAGTTCTTTCTACATTTAATTATTTAAGCGTTAATTTATATATATTTTCGATTATTGCTCTCCTCGGGATCTTTTTCTTTGTTTTGTAGGAATAAGCTATTGTGTGAGTTGAGCTATGTATTGGAGATGTTTTAATATGACAAAGAAAAGGAAATTACACAAGGACAACCTACTCCACAACCGAGGTGTGGCATATGCCTTTCTCCACGGCCTACCCGCGGAAGCACATTATAAAAAGAAGAAGAGGAATGGTGTGGCAGCCCATTCCACAGCCCGCCTGTGGCCAGTAGAGGTGCGCCACAACCAGGTTGTGGCCTGCTCGTGATTGGTACTTTGTACACGAAATCGGGCTTATATGGGCTTGATTTCTCGGGAGTTTTAATTGTATTCAACTACTCTAATATTATCTTTGCCTCATTGCTTATATAAAGCTTGTTATTAGGGATAATAAGGGGGGTAGCCGCATGATGCAAAACTAGGAGCAGCAACTAGTTAGTTGTTCTTTAATGATTTTCTTCTTTGCTTATTTTCACTTTTCTTTTATTATGTATTTCTAGTCTTATTTTCTAGGGTTAGGTTGAATTCTAGCCATGATTGATACTTGATTTGTTCTTTTAAATTCTCAATTAATTGTTTATATTGTTCATGCTTAATTGATTGTGCTTATGCCAATACTAGATTAGGGATGATTGGTATTGTTATTACTCCATTGTCTTGATTGCAACGGGAGTTGGGTTTTGACGGATTTGAATAGATCAATTAAGGGTATGAAATTCTCCACGGAAGTAAGTAGAACGGATTATTAGGAAGTTAGGGTGCCGAACTTAATGTCTTTAATTTACATGATTCCACGGAAGTAGGTTTGATTGTTAATTAGGGAAGCCATTGACAACTCGGGAGAGATCTTTGGTATTTTATAGGGTGTACCTTTCCTTGTGAACGTATAATTAATTGATTGGGGTAAGAATTTGTCTTCTATTGATTATGCTAGTGGTGATACTTAATTCTAGATATTTTTATATTTGATTTTCTTGCTTTAGTAGTATAATATTTTCAACCCTATTTTGATTGACTCGACTAGTTTTAATTCATAGTAGTCCAATATTGATACTACCTTCTCTGTGGGATCGACCCTGACTTACCCTACTACATATTAGCAGGATAGTTAGGCTTTTATTATTTTTGTTAGGTGTGCGACCGCCTATCATTTACGGTGTATTAGAATTTTTAACAATTTATATTATGGAGTAAGGAGTAAGAAACAACCAAATTCCAATTAAAAGTGATGAATATATACTGTATTTAATACTGAATATTTTATGTTTTTATACTGTATCTAATTTACACGTATTAAAATAGAGATAAAATCATTTTAAAAAGTTAAATGGGAAAAAATAATAGAGATGGATGGAGTACATACTTCATATGGAGTATTATGCTATCAACATGTGAATTTACTGATTTGCCCTCTAATTATGAACATAAAGATTAACCAGGCCAAGTTAACATACATACAAAGATTGTCTAGTATCGAAATCATTCTATCGAAAGCATCCTTGATTCTCCTCCTGTCTGAATTAGGCCTTGAAATCTGGATTTTATTCCCCCAAAATATTCCATATTTTTCATTACCCCTTCTGACATCTACTGTCCATCTACAATTATTATCTCATTTAATCCCTTTCATTTTCAATTGAAAAGATCCCATTAATTCATAATATTATCAATAATTATTTATTCTATAACTTCAATTGAAAAGATTCCATTAATCCATAATAATTACGTTTTATTATTGAGATTTGAGAACACAAAAATGTTCAAGCTTACTAAACATTGAGGGCATAATACAATTAATTAGTCAAAATGGTTCAATATTTACTTGTGTGTAAATACATTACATATGAAATAAAAATACAAGGATTATTAAAAAAATGTTTTAAAATGGAAGAGATAATTGATAATTGAATACTAAAATCACAAATAATTAATATAATGAACCGTTCAATTCATTCATTTTATTGAACAAATACACATTATTCCATCTACAATTGACGATAATTAAAAAATCAAAGAGAAAACTAGATTGTCTTCAAGCTCTTCATTCGCGAATCCACAAGCTTGAACATACGTAATACCTTCCAAAACCTGAAATTAAAATCACAAAAAGTAGAAAAATCTACACAAAAATATCAATTAACCAATAAATTTAAAATCATTCAATTATATGTATAAAAACCAATAATGATGAAATAATTTATAAAATATTTTCTAGATGAGATCCACTATTTATGTTCATTTCATACATTATATTGTAAAAATTAAGCCAATAACCTTGTAAGAAATTAATTAAAAAAAATATATATATCATAGAATTGTTTTGTTTTTTTAAAAAAGTTGATAGAAAAAAGGATAAAAGGAGCTCCCTTCAATCCAAATAAGAAAAGGAGAAGGCAAAAGAACATCTCCAAGGTCATGCAAAGCCAATGGAGTTGACCCAAGTAATCAAGTGTAATCAACTCCATAGGTTATCCATGAACTAGCAGATGTTTCCACCTTTCTCTTTCTTTCCTGTTTTTGGACCGAAAGGAGCTCCCATCTACCATTCTTATCTTACCTAGTATTCCCTCAAATACATACGACTTTTAAGAGATTGAGAGAGTATATATATTATTTTTTATTAAGAATAATATAAAGTTAAAATGATGATGTTATAAAAAAATGAGTAGGAAGTGGTGGGGTTATATAGAGAGGAAGAGATTAGTGAGTGAGGAAAACCCTAGCCACCCTTTGCTAATGTGTGTAAGAGAAGACAAATGGTCGAATAATTAGGTGGGCTTGATTAGTTTAAACGTTACTTTCTTTGTTCCTTTTTTTTAAAAAAAAAACTCTCTGTCTCTTTATTTTCAATTTTTCATACCTAATTTAAGTTTGGCACCACCATTTAAAGTAATTTTATTAATTGTGGAAAATCAATACGGAGTAAGATATTATATTAATTACGGCAAATTAATAAGATGGATGTGGAAAGAGAATAATAGAATTATGTAAAGTGTCATAATGAAAATATATATACTTATAAAAAATATTTGATGTGATGGAGTGATACAAGGATGAAATATTTTTCAATTTTTCTTCTTTTAAATGTTTTAATTATATAGATATATAGGAGACTAGGAGTCATAGATTCATACGAATGTAAAATTAATTTCCACTCGTGTGATGCATAAAATATTTTACATAAGACAAGTATCTACAGAGTATATATATGTGTACTGTATACGTTATGAATATTATAAATAATATTTCGTATTTCATTACTTGGTCGTGATTGTTTCCTAAAAAAAATGGAGTATTATTCTTCTCATCGGATCAAAAGCGAATCTAACGCTTTACATACATTAAATCGATCGATTGATTAAAATTACTGGTCCAAATTTTCAATTACTCCGTACATAAATTTGGTTATTATACATATTTCGTATTTCATTACTTGGTCGTGATTGTTTCCTAAAAAAAAATTATTATTCTTATCATCGGATCGGAAGAGAATCTAACGTTGATTAAAATTACTGGTCCAAAATTTCAATTACTCCGTACATAAATTTGGTTATTATACAACTCGTAAATTAAATAAGGTATATTATTTAATTGAAGGTAGGTTATACAAGGTATAAAAAAATGAATATTAATACCTTTCAATTTACTCCTTATTAATTACAAGTATTATTACGGAGTTATTTCAATTTAGCTTTTACTCCGCCTCCATTTTTACTTGACAAATTAAATTAAAAATACTCCCTTTAATTTACACAAGTGTTTTCACTAATTAATACGGAGTAATAATTTTGATCAACAATATTTATATTATCAATAAAAAAAATAAAAATTTAATATTGAGACGATTACCAGTTTACCGCATATATATACACACCCCTAGGGCTATGTATAGCATTTTCCATTTTTTTATACTACTCCGTATAAAACACAATATTGGTCAAATAATGTGTTACTCGTAATCTAATGCAAAAAATCAGAACTAAAACACTAACAAAAAGGAGAAGGCAGAAGAGATTTGAGAGTTGAGTGAAGCAATGATGGATAAAGAACACTTCGTAGTATTTTTTTTTTTTTTTTCTTGTTTGATGCAAATGAAGAGAAAGCTCCAAACGAGAAATAAACAAGGAAAAATAGTGACATTGTCGAAAGTAAATAAAAGTGGTGAAGAGGGAAAGTGATGGGCGATCTGTTGTCATCATCAATATCTACCATCTAGATGTTCTCGTTATTTGTAACTCATGGAGTTGTTCAATTAGTACATGCTTTTTTCCAACCAAATAAAAAAACATAATCTCCCGTTTTAAAATAAATGACACTCCTAAAATTGACATGCTTGTTAATACCATAATTTGACCATTCATATATGACTCATATATAAAGTACAATCAAGCGTTCATTAAAATTAATAAAAATAGATAAATGGTTTATAAATAGTACGGAGCAGTATTTTTATTTTTCAACATTCCATAATAAAAACCTATTTTCAGTTTTTTCACTGTTTTGTTACAAGTTCAACAAAGTTCATACGATAGAATTTCATTCAAAATGGACAACTCCGCAAGTAGTAATGTCACGAATGAGACACATGCCAAACATAGAAATCATACATGTAGTCTCCCACTCCACCCTCCCAACGGTTGGATTTCATTTGAATCTATTTGTGTAATGCTTTTAACAGTATTTTGATACTTTCTAAGTGTTCTATACTTTAGTTGTCTTCTTTTTAAGAGCATCAATTTAGAAAACACAACAACATAGAAATTTCAATTTGATAGAATAAAGAAATGTTTGAACAAAAACTACTCCCTCTGTTTTAAAATGTAATCGAGTATTACTTCATAGATGTATGTGAATAAAAGATCTTGTCTCCATCACACGTGAAATCTGGAAAAAAAATAGATGGTAAATTTTCGCAACAATGATTAGAAGTTGTTAGCGAAAAAAAAAAAAAATGATTGAAGAAAACAAGAGGTCCCTTCACTCCAAGAACAAAAAAGATGAAGGTAAACCTCAGCTCCTAGTTCATGCTCACCCTCTAATGGTTGCACACTTATGTGCACCTTCAATGGGTATTCATGAACTAGCAGCTGTAGCATGTTACCTCCATTCATTCTTTCCAGTTTTGGAGGAAGAGATCTCTTATATATACAAACCATCATTCCATCTTCAAATATAGCTGTGAAGGTAGCTGTAGCTGTGAAGATAGTTGTGAGTTGTGTATGTAGCTGTTAGCTGTGAAGATAAATAATTTAGATATGAGGGTTCGGTAAAGTAGCGGTTGACTAGCTATTACATATAAAAATCAACATTTTATTTTTAAAACTATAGATTAAATTTTCAACAGCTACCTCAAAAGCTAGTTCAAAAGCTAATCTTTCTAACTTTTCATAAAAGCTACCTCCACCACTAAAAGCTACCTTAATCACTACTTTGCCAAACACTCACATTTTTTGTCAAGTAGTGATTTGACTTGGTCAAACCACTAAAAGCTACCTAAAAAGCTACTCAAAAGCTAGCGCCGAACACGCCCATAGAAGAATCATACGATAAATACATATACATGTGAAGTTTTCATTTTGAATCTTTATTTCTCTTAATCAAGACGTACCATGTATCGAATGTACGTATATATACTCGTAATTTATGAAGATTTGCATTAAGTGCTATGTATCACTTTGAGATATGGTTTGGTAGACGAAAAAAGAATCCTCTATAGTTATTACTACGATAGGAAATCCCGGGTGATAAATGATCTTAAATACGTATACTTCACTACAACAGTTTAATACAACTAGTAGGTATTACTCGTATTAGGGTGGTTTGATATATTGTTGAGACAGGAGAGGTGGTTTTTATTTATCGACGGATGACTTGTTACAAAATCAAGGGGGGAATGTTGCACATCTCACACACTATTGTCTATTGAGTGATGAAATAGCGCTGATCATCCTCCTTGGCAATTTGGCATTACCCTCACTGCCTGACATATTAAAGAACTGATTTTTGGGCAAAAGAAGAAGAAAAAAATGATACTCTGTTAACATGTAGCTGGATTGAAAGAGAAATTGTGTACTTCGGAAAATTAAAAGAATGTCATGTTTCAAGATCATACATAAATTGATATATATATTTTTTTTTTCACAGATACATAAATTGATTTTTACAGCAACAGAGAGATAGTTATTGTTCATAACAAGTACTGTAATTTCACATATTGTTAGCACTGTCTCAATACAATAATCGAATTTGAAACAGTATCCTGCACACCAATCAATCAATCAATCAATCAATCAAAGCCTTAATCCCAAAAGTGGGGTCGGCTAACACCGTTATAAACAAAAGATGTATCCATTCTGAACACTAATGCTGCGTGCCTGAGCATGGGTGGAATGTAGTGAGAATTGATTAAGGTACCAAGTTATTCCTCTTGAGTTCTTTTGACATGATGCACACGCACGGCCTCAAGAATGCACATTACTTATCGTCTGATACCCAAATTGATACATAGAACACTCCATGAAGCCTCTTGAAAAGAATGTGAAAATGAAGTTAACTGAGTTTTGCTTGATCTCATGCAGGTTCATGAAGTCCCACCATGTGGCCATCAAGACAACGTAATGCTGCGATCTGCATGAGGCATCAGATAAAGAAAACAAAACATGTTGAAGATAAATGAGGATAAATTAATTGCCGTGACAAGCACACAGTACAGCCAACAATAGGAACATATATCTTTTCTGGATTTTAGCAGTTAGGGATTTGCATGATGAAGCAACTGAAGCCCATAATCCATGGCATTATGCTGGTAAAGAAGAGAATAGAAAGTAAATTATTAAAAACATTTAATCAGTATCAAGTTCTAGCTAACACGCTGTATGTTACTCTTGGACTCCTCAACTATTGTTGCTAGACACTGGTACGTATCCAAGTATAAGGCTTTGTAATGTATAAAATATCCTATGATTTTAGTCTAACAATAAAGGGTAACATGAGAGTTACGTGACAATATCCATGTCAAAACTCAATTTTGAGAATTCGACATGATTACATGAGGTAGAGGAATCAGAGTAACATAGTAGTGCAGGCAGTTCTTGGTCAGTTAGTGTCGCAACAAGCTGATATCTACGGCAAATCATCACACATCTGACAGAAAATAGAACTAAATATTCCAGTAGTGTGATATTTGGTTGATGTAGCATTTAGCACACAGAAACCAAATATTAAACGAGTAATCGTATAATCAGAAAGCCAGAAAGAGCAATGGTTCTAAGGAAATATGTACTAACCTTTCCATGGATTTCATGTTTGATTGGGCCATCTAGCTCTGCTCCCAGTTCCATTAATTTCATGACTGTACTGTTAATGTCTGTTACTGTAAAGGACAGGAGCGAAGAGTATTGTTTCTGGACGACATGGTCACTGCAAACCAGCATTAGCAGTTATATTAATGAACAAATAAAAGATAGTTACTTTTAAGAACACAGTCAATGCGGATTATGTAAAACAGAACGGTTAAGATATGGATTGCGAGTTACAAACTTTAACATATGTCACATTCAGAATTTGTATTTATCGGAAGTATTCTCTTCATCGAGAAATTTTCTTAATGACATGGAACACTAAGAAGAATTTCAACTAAATTACCATCATATATTGGATGTGTATGTGTGTAACAAAATACTAACAACTAATGATGCTTTGATCAGTTATCACGTCTATAAAGCCATTCAGCCACAGTTCTCCATCGAAGATAATGCATTGATGAATGATTACTGCCTATAAGGGAATGATGATTGTTTACATTAATAAATTCTGACCTCGTGTTATTGTGTTACCTAAATTGTGGTACAAAATGGGTATGGGAACGCAATTCGTGTCCTAGTTTTGTTAAGTTAGTCCAAAAGTGTGCTCCTCACACATACCAATTCACATTTTCAGATTGCAGTTCATAAAGGCTTTTTCAAATTGCAGTTCATAAAGGCTTAGTAATTTCATTAACACTACTCTGAGCTTAATCAAACATTTGAAGCATAAAATTTACAGCAACATCTAGTGATTTAGTGTTTGTTGCTCAAGAGCCCAATAATCTGCCTCTCATATGCTAATACAAATTACACAATTCAATATCAAACATTGGAGACAATCTAACTGCATACATCTCACACAATTGGATTCTTCGACGCAGGCTTAACTCAATTTAACAGAATTACACCCTAGTCCAATAAGGCAATAAGAAGAAGGCAACTTCATCAATAAATTTTACCAAATTTTGAAAATTGAAGCAAGAGAACTAACAACATTGACTTTCTTGCTGCAAATCGTTTATTGGGGTTCTTCTCATCTAATCTAATTGAAAACCTTATCAAGAACAAATAATATAAATTACAATGATCAAATTGAACATAATTAAGCCATTAAAACAAAGAAGAAAACCCCAAATCATCAGTTCATCACCCAAATGAAATCAATCAAAACCCCAATAAGTTAAGATTGAATTCTGATGCAATTTCACAGCAAAATTGATGGAAATCAGTTAAAGTTCTAAAATTTCTGGGTTGATGACGTTAAACCCATTAAAATTCAATCAAAAAAGAAAGAAGGAAACCTGGAATAGTGTAAGAGAGCAAGCTTGAAGGAGTCAGAGCTGAGTTCGGCCCAACGAGGAGTGCAGACATTAATGGTGAAACCCAAACCATCGGAGTAGAATTTGGCAGCTCTGGGTACATCCTTGTGCATTTGCATCACCCATTTGAACACCGCTCCTCCCATCTTTCCCACCGAACCAATTATATTTGAGAGATTTCAAGGGTTTTGCATTGTTTTTTAAGGCTCGCTTTCTTGTCAACTTATTTCGTTTATTTTTTACATACGGGTTTGTTTCGATTTACTGCAAACAATTGAACTGAAATGTGATTGAGGCTGAACTGAATTGAATTGAGTTGAATAAATTTGTTTATGATAGAAGAAAATTTGGAACTAAACTAATTGGAGCTGAGCTGAATCAAATAGAATAGAACTGAAATTAAGCTGAACAGAACAGAACCTGAGTAGGTGTAGTACGGGTTTTGGACTAGTTTTTTCGGTGTTGTCCTGTTTCGAGTCTTAAATTATCAAATTTTCGATTTTTTTGTTTGATTATGTTTTAGACATGTGAATAATAAGGTTAGAAATAGAGAAGAGCATACATTCATAAATCATAATTGTTCGCTTTTATTTTTACAAACATTAGGCAACTTTTTTATTACAATGAGGATGAAAAAAAAAACCCTAGAACTCAATATGCAATAACCACATTGCATCAAACTGTGATGAGGGCATGAGGTAGTAGATACATTACTATATTTGAAATTAACATTAATGATTTTTACATAGGAAAAAAAAAACCCTCCGTATTCCGTACAAGCCAAGACTTGAATTTCATCAAACTTGTCACAGCTTATTATAGCCTCTTAAGTCTTAATCAGTATGCAAAATGGATTTATCCTTGTGCAGCTTTCAGTGTGTTGCCAATGTCGATGACAAAACGATACCTAACGTCTGCTTTGAGTAGACGCTCCATGGCCTTGTTAACATATTCCACTGGAACAACCTCAATATCTGCTTTAATATCATGCTTAGCAGCAAAATCGATCATCTCCTGTGTCTCTTTCATGCTTCCGGCACAACTTCCAGCTACGATCTTCCTACCTGTCAAATAAAATCACAAAAACCAATCATGTATTTCTGTTACATAACAATTCATTAGCTGAAACACGATCATGCATAATTGCATACCCATTAGCAGAGGGATGATTGGCAACTCAAGAGGTTTGCCTGGAGCCCCAACCATGATCAACTTTCCATGAGTCTTCAGCAGATCAATCAATGGTAAGAGAGGATGAGTTGCCGAGACTGTATCAATTATACCGTCCATTGTCCCCACAGAAGCCTATACGAATACAACGTACAAGTAACTCAGGTCAATATTGACACAAAAAAAAGTTGAATCAAGTATGCATACAAGACGATTGATAGCTTCCTCCTTTTTGTTAGGTGAGGTGCTAATGACCGTGACCTTAGCACCAAATGCCTTGGCGAATTTCACAGCCAAGTGTCCTAGACCACCAAGGCCAACAACGCCAACATGGAGTCCAGGAATGTCAAGCTCAAAGTACTTAAAAGGGCTGTAGACAGTGATGCCGGCACATAAAAGAGGGGCAGTAGCATCAAGTGCCATCTTCTCAGGAATGCGAACAGCAAAATGCTCATCTACCACTATTATATCAGAGTAGCCTCCATATGTAGGGGTGCCATCCAAGTAAGTGGATCCATATGTTAAGATCATTTTGGAACAGTAATTCTCAAGATGCTTGCCACAACTATCACACGAACGACAGGAATCAACCATGGTTCCTACCCCAACTTTGTCCCCTACTTTGAATTTTGTCACCTTGGCTCCAGTAGTAATAACTGTTCCTACCATCTCATGTCTACAATCAATGAAAATAAGATCCAGTTAGATGCTTTATCTTGTTATCAACCTGTTCTATAGTGTATAGTGGTGAAGTTTCCAGTATCCTCCAAAAGAATAAGAAAGAACTAGGATATGCTTTGTATAGGAAATGCATTACTAGATCATATTCATATAATCATATCTAAATAAATCTGCAACTGTTCCTCGAGTTAGATTTAGTGATTGTATAAGAAAGCAACAATCATACCCGGGGATAAGTGGATACTTGGACATTCCATGATCATTCTTAACAAAGTGAAGATCAGTGTGACAAATACCACAATACAATATTTTGACAGTGGTATCATTTTCTCCATTGGCCCTGAACCAAAATATCAATCTTACATTAGCTAAGTAAGCTCAACAGATTATAAGTTCAATCTAAAAAGAAAAGGGTGAGCACGCAAAAAAATATCAAAATATTACAACCTTCTAGAAAAATCAAAGGGAGAAAGGATGCCTGATGAATCGCGAGCTGCCCATCCATAAGCCTGTTGTTGCTGCTGATCAACTACAGATTCATATGTGCTAGACATTATATATACTTGTACGAGTATAATACTCCGTAAAATCTCTAAATTATTGAAAATTGCAAGTCACAATGTACTGATGTAGCATCTCAGGGGAAGTTCCCCCTTTTATAAGAGGAATTCGTTGTGATTGATTGATGAACAAATAAAGCTTTCAATAACAGTAGTATCAGCACTAGTCAAAAACCAAAAAAGCCTTCATAAGTGAAGTAAGTGATAACATTATCATTAAGGATATAAAATGTCATACATGACGGAGTCTTTTTACCTATGTTACGAAGGTGTGTTTGTCTAACATATGGACATAACACAAAACAATTAGTCAAAAATGGATGCATTAGGCTCACTTTTGGCTGTTAACAATCAATGTACAGTAGACACTCATTCAACTATTAGTCTATTAGAATTGAGTATTTAATTAGTCTTTGTTTTGAAATATAAAAATCAAAAAGTTAAAGATAATTTGCTTGTAAAATTAACAGTGTACATAACATACACAGAACAGAACTTCAGATTTATAATCATAACTGAAGAAAACCTCATTGGCACCTAGATGACACAGTTCAAAGATCCCTGCCAATTGATGCAGAGAAGACGCTTCGTGTTGGATAAAAGGACATTACTTGATGCATAAAGTAGTAGCTATATTTTTTTTTCAAATGCTTCAGCTGCAACTCTTGTTCATCTTTAAAGAAGCATAGCAAAAGACAGTTCAATGAGATTCAGACTCAAATTCTCTCTATATTCCATCAATATTGTTACAACTACGTTGATTGTTTATTTTTTAGTCTTACTCAGGCCAACTAACAAAGAAAAGACAGGTGATGCCTTGCCCGAATCTTTTCTCGTTTGTAGTTTGTTCACAGGATGAAGATTTGTGTTAAAACTTTCTTGCCAAAGTGTTGCACATTTATCTGCCAGTTTTCTCCCAAATATTCACAATGCAGACTTTACTCCAGAGAATTATAATCATTTGTTGTCGATCTGAATTTTATTAACCCGATCATCAGCCAGCAGCGAGGAAGAAAGATGATAACAGAACCTTGCTTGTTAAGTTGCACCTTTGGAAACTTTTGATTGTATGTTTCGCCCCTCCACCCTTGCTTCTAGAAGCCTAGCCTTCAACGTGTTTTCCTTACTGCTCCTAGGCCATATCGAAGAAGACTCAGAGATTTCATGGTCTTGTGAAAGAATTTTGGATTCCCAATTCTTCACAGGACTAGCAAGATCTGCTAACAAGAAATGATTATCTGGTAATTCACTCTCTGGATGAATTCTCTCTCCCTCTATTGATGAAGAGTTATTCCTCAATAAATTATCGGGCATACGATTTGAATTCCCTGCCCGATTTCCAAATCGTTTACTCCTCCTTTCTAGTAAACCTTCTTCTGTTACAGCCTCTTGGTTGTCGTTCAGGGTGTGTCCATTACTTAACGTCATCCGAGCCATGTGTTTCTCAAAGCGTGCTTGCAAGCTGGATAAACTACGGCCATTATTACTTAATTCTTGACATTCACCATTTCTCTTTGTTGCATCTTTCTTCTGTATTTCTTCAAGACCCCTTTCTTCATAAGAATTACCAACATTTTTTGTGTGAACCCCATTGGAATACTCTCCACCAAAATTCTTTGTCAATTCAAAACAATTTGACTCACTATCTGAAGAGTCATTTTCATCTTCTTCATCAACATTTTGAGGAGCGCTTGTAGCCTCATTCAATGGGAATGACTCCAATGACTGACGGCGAAAACCACTACTCTTGGAACTTTTGTTATGAAAGTCATCATCTTCTCTTGAATCCAAAGTTCGCCTAGCTTTTAAGAAGGTTTCTATTTCAGGCCTAAGCTTGTCCACAATCATGCCCTTTTCTTCCATATCCTTGCGCATTTCTTCTGCTAGCTTCATCTGTACCCGTTCATCCAACCAAGCCTCTGAAATATGGAGAACAAGGCTATCAACATGTCCTCTATGAACTTGTTCTTTTTCACTCCTGAATTTCTGAGACCTAAGCTCCTGCTCATAGTCTCTTATTCCCATAGTAAACTCATCGCATAAGTCCTCCAGGAGTATTCGTGCTCTTCTCTCCTTTTCTAGTTCCTTCAAAGCCTTAGAGAAGGAAGATTTCATGTCAGAAACCTCTCTGGCCATCTTGCGATGCAAGCTCTCAGAACGCTTTCTAAGTTTTCTCTCATCTTCTAGTTCTTGTCTCACTGATTGCAATGCGGACTGCATTCTATCTTGCTCCATGTTTCTTCTGACATGTTTATGCTCTGCTACTTGCTTCATCAGCTCATCTATCACCTGCCTGTCCTTTTGTTTCTCACGCTGCAGCTCTTTCATTCTTGTTCGTGCATTGTCCAACTCTGTTTTCATAGCCTTTAATATTGACACGTTCGATGTGTGCTGCTCTTCAAGGCACCAGATGCGGTTGAGAACTTTGAGCAACTCTGTAGATGTTTTAAGGCTGTTGCTTGGATCACCCATTCTCCCCTTGAAATCTAGAGAACTGCTAGGAGTAGCAGCAGGATTGTATGGTGTTACCTGTTCAGTAAACAAGACAGTGTATTTAAGAAAATTTGACTACCTAAGAAACTAGTACTACAAAAGATATCTAGTACTTGGGTAATCAGGCGAGGAAGCTTCAACCCATTAAAAACTCTGTCTAGTTCGGTCAATTCAGATCAGAAAATGTGATTTCATATGAAGAAACCCTACAGTTTATGGTTGAGAGCTGGAGATGACAACATTAAAACGGGAAGATTGTCACAAGAGTCAGGAACCCTGATCAGACAATTAACAAGATATTAATGCTAACAACAGTTCCTACCATGCTTTCAGATCATATACATGTTTTTTGCTCTTGTATATGTATTATACTATGAACAGCATCAAGATGCCATGTTTTTCACAAACTATTAGAGAGAGAAAATCAGAAAACAATACAGGTATGTATACAAGTGTTATGTGAGCACTGATTGCTCTCAAGCTTAGTTATAACCAAAATGTCAATGTCTATGTACTAATTCAAATCATATCATACAATTGGATAATCAACAGGATTCTGAGTAGAATAGAAAAATGCCAATTTCTTCACACACACCAAGGGACAAGCATATTTACCTCCATAGAACTGCTATAACTAGCAGGAGACACTGGTTGAATTTCACGGCCATTCCTGTTCACTGCTCGATGGTTTCGCAGAAGCGATGCTGCTATATTTCTGTGGAAGCTTCCCGCACTTACAGGCTGAAACAAGCACAAAAAGAAACTCATGAGCAGGTCAATTAAACAGACTGGCAGAAACCTCCCAAAATTATAGAGACATCAATGCCATGACGTAATTGGAAACTTGGAATTAGGAATTCATTTAATGTCACGAGGTGTTCATGGTAAAAAAAAAAACACTGCAAGGCATGCCATATGCGTTATCCTGGTGGCTCAATCTGCAAACTCAATATAACCATGATGGGCCAAATCAATATTGGGATTTGTTCTTACCAAGCTTTGCACTTCCAAGGATAAGGCGATTAAGCAATCAAGAAGAATATAGAGATTCTAAGGTAAGATACAAAAGAAATCTTCACACCAGAAAAGGCTATACATGATCTTAAAAGCATGCTTCTTAATGATAAAGGGAATGAATCATGAATTTACAAAAAAAATCACGATGACTCTCTACACAAACACTTATCCCTTATCACCTTATGTATCTTCATGTTAAATCCCTCTCTAGCTATATCTAGCAAGAGATTACAAGTCACTGAATGACAAATTAATAAGTCAAAACTGAGATTGATGTGAAACAAAGCGTGCGGGTCAAGTCTAGGTAAAGGCAATGCATGTGATCGAGCAAGCGTTTGGGTCATTTGGCTGTATTTCTTTCTGTCTCCAGAAACATGCCTGCAGCATACAGCCATACAAGATACACAACACCCTATCTCGGAAGAAGCACAGCCATTCCCAGAAACATGCTTGCAGCATACAGCCATACAAGATACAGTTCCCTATCTCAGCAGAAGCACGGCCGGCTATTAATGCCTCTTCCTGTCTCCAAAATCATACTTGCAGCACGCAGGATACAGTCCCTACAATGTCTCTTTTTATCCTAACTTTATACAGGAAATTGTTCACTTCATTTTACTTAGTATCTTTGCAGCAATTAACTCTCATTCTCCCAAATTCTTACACATAAGAAGCTGAAATTTCAGTGACATGAATGTTGCAACAATTTTATTTTTTATTTTTCTGATTGATTTTGTTGATCTAGAATGATATTGATTAAACCACTTGCATTCACATCTCAACAGAATTCCCAAAACTGGCTTACAGTACGAAAAAAAAAAATTGAAATTAAGGCAGCATATATGCAAAAGGGTTTACAAACCAAGCAAGAAAATTCACAAAAACAACAAAACCCAGAAAAATCAGCAAGAAACAACACAAACCCAGAAAACAATAAATTAAAACAATGATAATAATGAAGCAAAAAATACCTGTTCATGAGAAGCATCATCAGGTGGGTCCTCCAAAACAGTATGAATCTGCAAACCCTTATTTTTGAGACCTTTATTATGATTATGATTATGATGATGGCGGTTCATTTTAGCAAGAGAATTAAGATGTGGTAAAACTTCCCACAAATTTGCACCCAATTGTCTTGCTGTAACAGATGAACTACTCCCACAATTATTAGTATTAGTATTATTATGAACAATATTAGAAAGATTTGATTTTTCTTCTTGTTCTACTACTACTTGTTCTTCTTCTTCTTCTAATTGTTGTTGTTGTTGTTTAAGTTGAAAATTGGGCTCAAATTTCCAAGTAGGAGGTGGAGTAGTATTCCCCCCTCCTCTGCTTTTCCCCACCAATCTTCCGCGTTGTTTCAACTTTAATCCCAGGAATTCCTCCTTTTCTTTACCCCCTTTTTCTCTCTCCTCCATTTTCTTCTTCTTTTTATTCTTAAACTTGCAATTTTTCAAACTCCTGTTTCTCTTTCTTCTTCCATTTTTTTACACTGTCAAGAACAAATAAAAAAGCGATCTTGATTCAATCTCAAATTTTCATACTACTCCGCTAGAAGTGTTAATTGTAGTGTAGTGAAGTAGGCAACTAGTGTCTAGTTTGTAGAGTAGAATAATAGAAAGAGGCTAAAAAAGCTAACTTTAACTTTATTATTTCTACCATGGGTGAAAAAACTTGCGTGCCGTGAAATGTTTGAAGTTTGAACTCTACAAAATGTAGGTAATGTTTTGGTGTAGATTGGTTATTGGATTTGGGATTATTCTTTCTCGTACAATGGAAAAAGGGTGATTCCAACAATTCGATAACATTAGAGTTAGCGATAACTCAAATGGTTAGAGTTTCCTTTTCAATTTTAGGAGATCTTAAGAACAATTCATGTCACCAGCCGTGACTCTCTAAACAACAATAAAAAGGAAAAAAAATAAAAAAAAAATAACCAATTTGATGACATTAATCACGATTTCATGGTTTTAATACGGAGTAATACAAGGTACAAAGTACTAATATGTATTCCTCTAGCTTAAAATAATACACTATAAGACCATCTCCAATGGTGAAACTCAACTTAAACTAATATAACAAATACAGTATGTAATATACAGCTTTACAAGCATAGATATAGTTATAATGTTGATTTTATGAGAGATAAGGTAAGAATAGTTTCAAACGAGATCTTGTAAAAGGTCGGTGATTTTCAATTTTGTTACAAACCAGCAATTATGGTAGTGTGTGTAATTTATGATTTTATGACTCCAAATTTTGCAATAATTTCTTATTTCAAATCAATATTCAGTGTATTTATTTTCCTATGTAAACATTACAAATTGTATATGATCTTGTGAATATTTAGTTAATATTAGTATATTGTGTGTATATATATGATCTTGTGAACGGTTATATATATTATTTGTTTTTTTCTTGTTTTAGGTCAAGGGTTTAGGGGTAAGATGTCTTATAAATAGGAGACTACAATATAATATGCTGTGTAAGATGTAAACTATTATATTTTGCTATATATTGTTAAAATATTTTGTATAATAAGAAATATATGATATTGTGAATGGTTTTATATATGAAAGTTTTTTTATACTTCTTGTTTTAGATCAAGGGTTTAGGGGTAGGATGTCTCTATAAAAACGACATATAAAATGTAAAATTCAATTGTGTGAAGTACCTCTTAATTTTATTTCACAAGGGAAAAGTTATTAATAATAAGAAATTATAATTGTACGTGAAAAATGTCCGAATATGTGTTTTTGTTAGCCATAGTGCTCGTATGTCTAGTGCTTCTACCAATGATTTTGCCACCACTGCCGTCGCCGCCGATGATGTTCCTCCTTGTTCCTGTTATAATCTTTGGATTGCTGTTGTTTGTGGCTTTCTCTACGTGAGCTATTACTCCAAGCCCTTATGCCTAAGTTTAATACCCGAGCTTGAATTAATGTTTCTTTCGCAATAACTAATTGGTATATATTATGCCAATTTATTGAATAATATAGTACGATTATAAATTTTGCTATTATTTGTGATTCTTTTATTATTGCTCTTTGTAATGAGAGTTTAATTATATTGATGCGCGTGTTATACTCATTCCAATTATTTACATATTTTGACAGACACTTTAACTACCATAGTCTACTATTATGGAATGAAAACCCTCACAAATCTAGTACGTAGTAGTGTAGTATGTCGTATTATTCGTATACAAGTCCAAGGCTCAATTTTTTTAAATGGATTACTCCTAATATGTTACTCCATAATTAGCTCTATTAGCATTATAGCTTTATAAAGCCTCCAAAATAAAAGTCCAATTGCAACATTTTATGCATTTCTCTCAATAAATCCTTATATAGTTATATGCAACTTTTTAAAATTTTTAAATCATCATATATATTATATACTCTAATCAATAACTAATTGACATCAATCTCCACAAATCCAAAACTGTTAAATTTCGAAACAATATGAAATGGGCCTGGGCAACCCGAATTAGCACTCTAGCCCGAAAAATCACATGAGACAAAGTTAAAAGGGACCTTACATGTGAGGGGGAGTGTTGAAGAATAAACCTCTCAAGTGTCACCACATGTAAGTGTCCCACATTGGTTGAAGAAGAAAGAGTTAAACACTTTATAAGGCTAAGGGGCTACTCCTCCTATTGTCATATGGTTTTGGGATGGAACCTCCTTGGACTTGTGAAGTGGACTCTCTCTCTTGGTTTGCGGGTGCGGCCCAGACCCGCGTTTGACAAAAACATTCCCAAATTAATGATTTATAGAATATGCATTTGTGTTATAGTGTATCTTTTTTTTTTTTTTTTTTTTTTTTTGGACAGGATGTGTATCTAAATCTAAATGCTATTCATTTTCATCTTTAATTTATACACGGATTACAGTAATAATTTCAAATTAAATATGATTCTTTGCCTTAGCTTACACCCAACTTTTATTTTACAGTTGGTGTATGAAGATTTGCATGTACAAAGAAATTAAAGCTAGAGAATCATATCGATATGATTCTCTAAAATATTTACCCAATGTAGAAGATTTTATTTATTTATTCCATATTTACTTTAATTCTATAGCTGACTCCAAATCGCAATTATGAAGGCATAGTAAAAATCTTCAACTAGCATTATTTGTAATCAGCAGGTTTATAGATTATGGTTTGAATTATGGGATTTCATTGGAATCCTTGTAATCTTTAGGGCCCTAAGCTATCAATTTCAGTTGAGAAATTTTTTTGGAATTATTATGATTATAATTTCTTTTGCATGGGATAAGACAAACCATGTACGGAGTTGTTTCGAAAAAATAAAATAATGTGAACCGGATATAGACATGGACAACTCACAAATAATTGTACTAAGTACGTAGTATTATGTTTATCCATGGACAACTTACGCGCAATTGCTTAAACATAAAGGAATATATGATTTAATTAGTACATTATGGATTATGATTTATGAATTAACAATATAATGAACTACTCAATAGTAATTACTCTGCAAACTCGAAAAAAGGAGGATGAACTTATTTATTTAGATATACTTTATATAGTCTCTTAAACCTATTAGGGTCTGTTCTCATACGATTATTTCAGTTCAGTTCAGCTCTAATAAGTTCAGCTCAGTTCAATTCAAGTCCTAATTCCCTTCTCTTATAAAATATTCATTTCAGCTCAGTTCAGTTCAACTTAGCTCTAATAAGTTAAGTTAAGTTCAGTCAATAAAAACAAGTCCTTAGTCGTCCTTTTAATACAAAATCATACAAGCCCTTCCTTTGTTTCTAAAATTCTCTACTGTATTTTTGACAAAAAATAGTACTCCGTAGTATGTATTGTTCAATTTAGCTCTTGATTAGAAAGCCAAGACTTTATGTGCAATCTATGTCACTGAAACATGTCATAAACAATTATTCACCAAATTTTATTTACTGCTTGTTCGATCTGTTGTTCATAATTCAGAAATTTACAGATCACAGGTTATAAGGTTGAGTCATCTATCAGTGATTGTACATATGTGGGTCCCATTAGTTGGTACAGCTGTAAGTTCAGGGGAAAAAACAATTAATTTCACCACATTTTAATGTCAGAAAAGACAACACTTTGGACTCCATAAGAGCATCTCCAATGGGAGTACTCTACTTCCATACTTTTTCCCTCTCTCTCCCATTCTCCTTTTGACACATCATCTACTTTTTCCTATACCCCACTTTCCACTATCATAATACTCTTCATCTTCCTCCTCCTCCATAATTTCCCACAATAAGAGGATCCTCTTGTCATACTCTTTTATTCTCTATCTCTTTAATATATATATATATATATATATATATATATATATATATATATATATATATATATATATATATATATATATTTGTCACTACATTATTGTACCTATTATTATATATATCACTATATTATTGTACCTATTATTATTTAGTATTAAATTAATTTTGTTTAAATTTTAATTATAGTAAAAATATTTGTTAGTAAAACGTAAACATATAGTTAACTTTCTAAGATAATAAAATAGTAAATATTTGTAAAATAGTATAATCAAATAGTACGCTTAATTTGCATTAATAATAACATTCATTAATAGCTGAAATAATAACAAACCAACATGAAACTAAAAACAACAATAACTAGAAAATAACGACATTAAATTAAAATTAACATAAAAATAAAAATAATGATAACAATACCAATCTCCTTTTCTTACACACATTGTTTAAGTTTAATTTGGTCCTTGAAACTTTCTCCAAACATGTTCAACCAAATCGTTTTTCAACGACACATGTATTTGTTTGTTGTGAAGCTCTTCCCTTTTGCCCATAAATCTGCTTAAATCTCGATCCATGTACTCGTATCTTCCGCGACTAACAAGGATGGGCCCGCGATTAGCGTTTTCACTTGATGAACTAGCTAGTGTCTCGGGTTGTTCTTCCGCAAAATCAATACACGGATCTTGATAATTTCGATACATATGACGTTCATCTTCTACAATCATGTTGTGCATTATAATACATGCCATCATAATTTTCCATAATAATTCAGGGTGCCATGCCAAAGCAGGATATCTTATTATTGCAAATCGAGCTTGAAGTACTCCAAATGCCCGCTCCACATCCTTTCTAGCACTTTCTTGTTTCATAGTAAAAAGTTTATGTTTAGCAGTCTGGGGAGCAGTTATGGCATCAATGAAACCAGCCCATTTCGGATAGATACCATCCGTTAGATAGTAACCCATATTGTACGTTTTTCCATTTACGTTGTATTGAACTTCTGGAGCTCGTCCAGTTAGTAAGTCATCAAATACCGGTGATCGCTGCAAGACATTGATATCATTATTTGACCCAGGTGTCCCGAAAAATGCATGCCAAATCCATGTATCCCAAGAAGCAACGGCTTCTAAGATTACAGTTGCCTCTCGAGATCTTCCTTGATACATGCCTCTCCACCCTGCTGGACAATTTTTCCATTGCCAATGCATACAATCAATGCTCCCAAGCATGCCAGGAAAACCACGACTTTCTCCTTCACAAAGGAGACGATACACATCATCAGAATTTGGCTTCCTCAAGTAAACTGCAGAAAAGCTAGTAATAATTCCGTCAACAAAATGAGTAAGACACTCTCTTGCCGTACTTGCACCCAACTTGAGGTACTCATCAACATGATCAGCCGAGGTGCCATATGCTAACATTCTTATTGCCGCGGTGCACTTCTGCAAGTTTGAAGCACCAAGTTTCCCAGTGGCATCTGCATTTTGCTTAAAGAAATCGTCAACTTCGGTTAAAGTATTCACAATGCGCATAAAAACTGGCTTTCGCATGCGAAATCTTTGTCGAAATTTTACATCATTATAGAGTGGCGTGGTACTAAAGTAATCATCTACCAAACGTTTGTGAGCCCCTTCACGATCTCTTGGCACATAGTCCCTCGATCTTGGTCGTGAACTCTCAGTTGTGGGTTGTTGAACAGCAGAGGTAACCACTTCTCTTATTACATCCTCCACCTCTTGTATACGTTCACTCTCCTGAATGAAATCCATCAACATCCAATCATATATTTCATCACTAGAACTTGATGAACCTGAACCAAAGTCAAAGTTCATTTTTTTTTTGTGAAACTTTGAGTGTTTTTACAATTTGTGCAAAAAACAATGATATTTTCACAGAAGGAGAGTAAATATATATATGGAGTATAATGTGAAGTGAACTTATATTGTGAAGTAAACTTATAATTTATCAAGTGAACATAAAATCACGGATAAGATATTGTTGGATATAGAAGATAAGAAAGTAAAAGTTAATGGTTGAGAATTACTAGATATCTTCTGAAGATAAGAGTGAAGATATCTTATCCAAATATGTTGGATTTCAATTATATGAAACAATAAGACTAGTACAAGTAACGTTAGGTACATCATCATGATATGTCAGCAATTATATGATAGGACATGACATATTGTAATGGTAAAGCTTACAAGATTTTTTTTTATTTTGTTTTTAATTAATATAAAAATTAATATATTTCACATAAATTAATTAGAGCAATATATTACAAAGAATCTTAATTTGAACTAAACAACATTATATAAATTAACTAAATATATATTACAATAACAACAATGGAATATATTACAATACAATATCATTTAAACAATAAAATTGTAACAATTAGGATATAATTATTCAACTTTTTATAACTAACACTAAATAAATCTACCCCTAAACTCATTTTTCAACTTCCGATACAATTCTTCATCATCGCTATCACGATTAGGATTTGTCGCTAGTATGCTGAAAATTCTAATTTTTGCCTCCTCCTCCTTTTGTCGTTTTCTATCTTCACTTCGCTCTTTGATTAAAGAATACATCCTTTCTCCTTGTTCATGTCTCTTAAGGTTAGACTCATCAAGAGTAGAGGTCAAACTATCAATGTTGACAAAAGAAGAAGTAGCCTTCTCCTTACCTTTATTTTTCATCTTCTTAACCCCATAAGGTCGATTTTCTTCACTATCACCTATTAAATACTCGGACTCTGATCTTTTACTTCCTCGACTATCAGAAGGTAGTAGCATAGTTCCGGCACCCCATTTCTTTTTTTTCCTCATAATTTGCCAACAATGTGTCAACACAAAATGTTTACCATATTGTTTGTGAAAACTCTCGTGAGCATGCATTTCAATATCTTCCTCCGATTCTCCACTTTGTGGTGGGTTACGTCGGATTAATGAGTAACATCCAACCCATTTTCCAACCAATTCATTAATATGATTCCACCTAACTTGCAAAGCTTTCTTGGTCCTTTTACTAATTTTCCAATCGGGATTTTCTTCTCTTGATTTGTTGTAGAGAGCTTCAATGTTATCCCACAAATTAACTTTTGTTTGATAAGTACTCTCTCCGACATCTCCTCCGGCATTAATATACCCGGATACTAGCGCTTCATCGTCCTTTATGGACCACCCCTTTGATCATACAATAATATTCAAACTAATTAAAACAATACAATACATAAAGTAATAATAAAACTAGTTAGCCATAATAATATTAATTGATTATATGCACTATATAATGTAATAATATATCTCTTAAAATAAATCTTAGATCATCTAATCTTTACAAGAATGCTACACTACTGTAAGTTTTGCTAAAGATTCTTTTTATTATTATCATTTACAAAAATTCTTTTTATTATTATCATTTACAAAAATTTATGTGTACAAGTGAGAATAGTATATTGTTTGATGGGTTGTAATTAAATTATCTATAATAATGTTCGTTATTGCTAATAATAATTTTAAAAAAACAATCATACCTTAGGTTATTGCTAATAATAATTTTTAAAAAACAATCATACCTTAGGTTATTGCTAATAATAATTTTTAAAAAACTATCACACCTTAGGTTATTGCTAATAATATTTTTAAAAACTATCATACCTTAGGTTGTTGCAACTCATTCGTTTGTTGCGACACTTTTGCTTGTGACGTCTTCTTTGCTTGCTTTTGCGTTTTTTTATTGTTAACGATGACATTTGGTTCTTCGGGAAACAATTCGACGGCAACATCTTCAATTTCTTCAAGGTGGCGTGCCGTCCTAATTTCGGAAGTTGGAGTTGCATTGCTACTAGCATCTCCTCCCGGAGAACATTCCATTTGTTGAAAATGTTGAGACATTGGAAAAACAAAATTTGGATTTTGTGAAGTGTTATTTGGATTATTAAGGTTAGATTGAGTAGTAAATAATTGTACCATAGCTTGAAATTGAGGATTATTAAGAAGATTAGGATCAAATTGGAAATTATTTGGTGTATTTTGTGAGTTTGCACTATTATTATCCATATGGGATTTTCTTAGTTGAGAATAATTAAAGGAAAAAAGTTAATTAGTTGTGAGAAATATGGAATATGTAGGAATAGATGAATGAAAGTTAATTAGTTGTGACAAATATATAATGTAAAATTTTTTTACCGTTACAAACTTACAACAACATATAAAAATTACTACAAATTCTTCTTGTTTGAAATCCCCTAGAAACTAGCCGTTTCAAATTTTTTTTTTTTTTTTATTTTAAAATATATATATGTATATTTTGATAAAGTTCCGTTTGCATTGTTGACTGGGTAGAGTATTGCAATGTTGTTTATTTTTTTTAAAGTACTGCATTATTGTTGTTGTACTACAAATTAGAAAAAAAAAAGAAGAAAAGAAGTGGGCCAACAATGTACAAGTGTCAAACATTAATAGGATAGTTGGGGGGTCCACTATACAAGAGTACCATGGGAGTACTACTCCATATTTGGAGTATGCTTCCAAATACTCCTATATGGAGTACTTTGGGTAAATTTACCACAATGGGAGTATCCTCCCAAATTGGAGAAATATGGGGGTAGAGTACTCCCATTGTAAGTGCTCTAAATATATACTACAACCAGGGCCGGCTAAGGGCCTGTGCAAACAGACCCTTAGCACAGGGCCCCAAAATATTGAGGGCCCAATTTGTATAGAGCCCAATGTTGTTAAAAAAAAAAAAAAAGAAAAGTGTCTGACTTTGAACGCTTAATCGTCAACATCCCATCTTTCTCCCATTCATTTACTCCAGTACAACGCTTACTTCCGTAAAATTCTCTTAATTACCTTAAATTGTTTTAAAACCTTCCATCTTCCTTCATTCAATTATAATTATTCATTAATTTTCTTATTTAACCCAAATTTTCCAATTAAATTTTTCCTTTCTCAATCAATTACAAAGATTTTCTTGCTTCTAATGGAAGAATTAATTTCGTGTCTCCCATAGTTAGATCTCTTAACTGTCGTTATTTTGACGGCAAATTTTTTTTTTATGGTAATGAATTTCCTATCTGTAGTTTTGCTATAAGCTTATTATTGCCATTTTACCATTTTAAGATAGAAAGTCAAAGAAATGTTTGATTAATTATGAATTTGTGAGTTGCCGAGTTGCAGACTTGTAGCAAACAAGTAGTCTCTATAGTAGATTAGTTGTTGCGGCAAACCTTGGTTCAATCCCCTTTGCATATACTGTTGATTATTTTTGGGCTTTGTTTAAAACTTTAAAATGGTGGATTTTTTTTTTTGGTTAAATAAATGGTGTATATTGAATATGGAAATACTGTAAAAGTAATACTTGTATCTGATAGAGTGATACAGAATAACAGAGTGATTTTTTTTAAAAAAAATTTTTATACTTTTTACTAGGGCCCAATTTCTAGGGTTTGAACAGGGCCCCTAAAATGATTAGGACGGCCCTGACTACAACGTCTACAAAGTATACTACAAGATGAATGTTTGTGGTCCAAAACTTCTTTAATTTGTTGATGGGTTTATTGTACTCTTTTGCAGTTTCCTATAAAGAACAAACACAAAGATTATGAAATTATTTTGATAACTAGGATTAGGCTCACATAAATACTCGTAATAATAGATTAATATTGATATAGCTCTTGATATTAGAGAATGTCTAGTGCTTACTCTATAGGATGACCTAATGCATGCTAACATCGATCCTCCATCTTTATTTCGTTCTTCTAAACTATCTCCAAGCTTGTACTTGTACGGATATTTTGGTGAATGTAATTATACTCATTACTATACACGTGCCTTTACGCATGCCTAAGATTTTATTACTAAAAATGTATTACTAGATTTATTAATCTACCATGCATGCAATGTACTGTCTGAAGTCTGTGAACAATACTAAATACAATATAGTATGTTTTGTAATGATTAACACTTCCTATTTGTAGCAAATTAAGATTATATTAGTTTATGTTTATGTTCTTGTATCAACTGTTTTTGAAAATATACGAGTTTTAGAGATTTAGTTATTGGACACTTACGAAGTTATATGGAATTTTTTACCCTTCTCATCAAGAGTTTTCCATGTATTTAAACTTGCATTTGGAACTAGTAGTGTCTCTCATTTTAGTGGTGGACTTGTCTTGATTTTTCAATAGACTCACATTAATTGTGAATCACTTCTCTTCACTTAACATCACAGCATGTATGATACAGTAGCATAAGTAGTACTATGGGCCCACAAAATGAAAACCCATATACTTACAGTTAGGCAGGCTGGCATTATGGACCGTTGATATCTCTTACCGTTGAGAGGAGAAGCGGGGCCGACAAATAAATTATACGTAGCCCATATATTTGGGCACCCATCCTTTCCACTATAAACTGCATGATGTTCATGTTGTGCGTACCCGAAAGAGCATTACCGGAATTCTTTTTTTAAACCGTCTTTTTGTGCAGTGAATCATACCGTGTGGTAAGCTGATACACATTAAAATACTGACTAGATAACTCTTGATCGATCAGGGAACTCCTCACCAATCGAGTAATCATTGACCAATCGAGTAACTCAAATTTACTTATAACCAAGGTAGAGAACCAAAAAAAAAGTTATTCTAATATATATACTCGTACAAGCTTGTGCTTGTGTAACAAAACTCTTATCTAGAAATGTCTAAATCAAATTTAAGCAATTTGTTAAGACTGCAAACTCGTGGCTTTCTGTATTACTAGCCTTTCGGGTTGAGGGCTACTCGATTCTTCGACGAGGAATACTTTGGAGAGGAAATCCTGAAACCGAGTTGCATAAAAATTAGGATTCACAGATGAGATTGTCTTGGAATCATACTGCAACGACTTGTAAGCATGCTCGAGTCGTTTCATCACGTTGTAATCTTGTAAGAAATCAATTATTCCTAGAAACAAGTAGACATTCTTGGAGTCTTGTAATTTTGAGGAACTGTGGTTGCTTTCCTTGGGTTCACATTGACGCACTTTAACTGCTCGTGCTTGAATTTTTGCTCCAAATCTTGTAACATTAGGCCTGTTATTACAACATATTTTAGACACGTGAAAGTCTTCTAGTTAGTTTTGAAAAAAGCCTACACGATTGACCCATTTAATTAAACGAGTTGGGTTAATTAGTCCAAAATATGCACCATGTTGGGAGTAAAACCAACCTATTAGCTTCTGTTGCAGAAGCTGTTGTGAAGAAGTGTGAAAAAGTAGGGTCTCGACTGTGATATGGTTCCACAATCTCAGATTGTGTACGGTCCATTCCGTTTTGTACTTGTAATGGATCATGACACGGGCGTCCTTTTGCTGAATCTACTTGCAAGATATGATTATAGAGTCAATCGATCATTTTTCCAAATATTAAGCAAAATTTTGCTTGAAAATAAACAACTTTTAGCACAAGAAAGATGCGTAGTATCATCCTAAGAAATTGAACGTGCATCACTAGAACAAAGGTTAAGTAATAAGTACATTGCCTATATACTACTTTCTCTGTTCCAAATAATCTTCCTGTTAGTTTTTGGCAGATATTAAGATTATTGATTATTCCATAAATATTATACGATGAGTGATTAAAAAATTGGAAGTGTATGACTTGATAAGCATGTACATACCTCGACGTGTTTGTTCCACATGTATACCAAGCAATAAACTATAATCCATGATTCCTTGCTCCTCCAAATAGTTACAGTCTAGCTTAATTTGCCTATAAACACAAAGCCAAAGTCATTTTAGAGCAGATCTTTTGTTTCTACAGCTGCACTATGTTTTTTTGTTCGTCGAAACAAATAATTATGATTAGGAAGCTCACTCTAGGATCTGACTCTGAATGGAAGAATTGAGGTAAAAGCAGAAATCAAATTCAGGGTCTTTTAAGGCTAATATGGGTTGAGTTCCATTTTTAGTGGCACTTCTTCCTTGTGATGAGCCTTTAAGATCATATCGTTTGTGTATTTGCAATTCTGTTCGTAACAGGTTCTCCATTACAACAAAATATATCTGCATTGAGATCAAGGGAGTTTAACTATCACAACAATGTTTATCCTACACTATTATCTAAGGTCTAACATAATATGCAGAGCAAGCTAAAGCCTAAATTTCATCTCTTCCGATGTACACGAATTAATCTTTACCTTTGTACCTCCGCTACCAGGTCTTGTAGCATGAAGGCCATAGTACTTGGCTAAGAGGGAGTTTCCGTACTTCTGAATGTGATCGTAGAAGCTTGGAAGCATCTCTAAGAGTACCTACAAGATACTAGTATTAGATAAATATACAATTTTCAAAGGGCTCAAACATTGTTACATGGTTCTGTTTTACTTCAATAATGAAAAATAATTGTTGAAAATTTTACCTTAGCTTCAGATTTGCGCAATGTTTTTATGATAAATCGGTCATCATGAGATACTTGGAACGGCTTACCAGAGCCGCGCACTGTCAATTCCAAGAGGTTTTCATGGTTGCACACTGATATCATGTAATCATCGTAATTAACATCTCCAAGCTCTTGTATATTTCTGTAAGAGAGTTTATAGACAAACAAATCGCGCTTATAATATGGCACAACATATCACACAGAGGATGCAGCTAGTAATAAAATTGTAAGAAAAAAGTTTTAAAACAAGAACCTGAAAAGGACAGGGCTGTAATCTTTCCAAACAAATTCAGAGATTGTACCAGGCGGATGACTTGAATTTAAAGGGTAATGTATGTTTGTACTTCTTGAAGATTTGAAGCTCGAAGACGAAAACGAAAGCTGTTTCCTAAGCAAGGCCATACACCTTCAATTGAATCCACCTCTTATTAAGACTAACAAAGATGATTTTAAACAAAACTGGAATATTACGATGTATAGATATTAACGGTCAATAACACTTCTTAGACATGATTGAGGTAGTACGAACCATTAGGTCTTGAAATCTAAGGATCAGAAATCAGAATCGAAATTAATAGCTTGCAGTTTGAACAAGTTTTCCCGTATAATTCATTCGTGGATGTTATATTTAAGAGAAATTATTCATGCAATAACCCAAGGCATCGCTTAGGCCTAAAAACTAGTACGACTGTACGAGTAATAACATACCAAGTTGCATTGGAAACTACTTGTATAGACAAACTACGAAGTATAACCAAACATCAAGTGGCCTTACTTGACTAGGTATGGACTACTACATCCCTGGACAAAGGTAGATTATTGGGCCTAATACTCCATTTGTAGATGACATATAAGACTTATACATGGCCCAAAAACCCAAGTGTCTACCAACTAATTACTAGGGAGTTATACAATATGGCTAATAACTGAAGGTAACATTGGCTATCCAATTGTACAACTTGTCTATACACCATTACTAACTTGAGCGTCGGAGAGGCTTCATCAATAGCAACTTGTAACTCAAAAAGACAAATCTTGTTTCACTTTCCATTTTTTCGTCAAGTTAAGATTTAATAATCGATCATTATAACCCAAAATGTAACACATATATGAAGAATACAATAATATAACACCACGAGATTCACATGATCGTCAATGTCAATTCAACCGTTAACCCAACTTTAAAATAACAATTCAAAGAGGACAAATTCAAACAAATTCGTTACTTGAGAATGTCAGCAAAAAATTTTATATCCAAAAGTAGCTACAAAAATGATTACTTATAGACATAATTGTCAATTCATTCAGATAATCTTAGATCTTAAACAATAGCAAATACACAATTAATTAACAAAAATTAGCTTACCTAATTTGCCCAAACAACCAATGAAGAGAGAGATAGAGCGAAGTCTAGCGATTCATCGACAATTTCTTTGTTCTCCCCAATTCTGAATTCAGGAAATTAATTAATATAGAAAAAATAAATTCAGAATTATTATTTTCTGTTTGAGAAGATTAATGATTTATTTGATGGGGGTTTCTCATAAAAATATAAAAAAATAATTAATTGATTATTTTTGTTTTTTTGTTTGTCTAGAAATGATGGCGTTAATATTGTGGAATAACAAACACGGCAGTTTCTGTTATGGTAGTTAATAATCAATCTATTTCCAACCTAGCTGACGCGTTTGGTACTGAACATAATACCTAAACCTAATGCTGTGTTTTGCATTTTTTTAGGGGAGGATTGAGGAATTTTACATTGAACTGCACATATTGGAGGGAGTTTTCTTAAATAATTGAGAAATTTTTATATACTCCCGGGTGTACCGTATACCTAACTAACCCAAGGTTAGTGTTGCTGTTTATTTGATGACTTAATAAATGAAAAACAATCATTAAAATGAAAACAAAATACCTATGAGTGTCCGGTACACCTAGACGTATATAACTAAACTGAATTAGTCCATCAAAATAAAAACAAAAATTAGTCCATCCTTACTAGATAGCTATTTGCACATCAGCTAGCTAGGCAATCGAATTCAATATTGACACAAGCTACCTATCTATAGCAGATAGGTAACCTTCGAACATAGAGAACAATAAATAAACTGAATTATATTTCCTATTCGTATCTGATAGAGAATATCCATAGAATATTCTCATCCTAGGTTTAGGATATATTTTGTATAAGATTATTTTTGATATCTATACATATCTTATATTATCTGACATGGTATCACAGTGTAAGTAGTATCAATGTGGGATTTCAACTTATTGTACTGGTATGACAAAACTAGCTAACCCCACTTCTATTAACAACAATAATTGTAGCAATAACATCTATTAACATCCCCGTCCAAAAAAAAAAAAAAAATAGTATTATCATAGCCATAACTCTTATTGTATCGATTACTATAGGGTGACTAACGTGTACGATGCAAGGCGGCTATAAGCTCCTTACATACTTAGGGTTTCACAAGTATTATTTGATATAATTTTTTTGATTTAGTAAATTGGGCGGGTATAAGTACGACTCTGGGTTTGATGGGTTCGCAAGAAGGGTCTGGGTAGGGTCTGGGTCTGAATACATTGTACCCAAACCCTTACTCTACCCGATACCACTTATACCCATACCCATAGGGTCTAAAAAATTGGACCAATACCTATATTTTAGGGTAGCGTCCTAGATCCATTGCCAATTTGCCATCCCTACTTGCAATGTTATTTCCTATAATGAAAAAAATAAATAACATTCCCACATTGAAAATTAAATATAGTATTGCTTATACTCTAGCTATTTAAGCACAATTTTGTCTTTGGTTTTACTTTGGGATGCCGAGATTCTCTTAGACAGAGAGTATGGAGAATTTTTTAAGTGATGAATCTTCCATACGGAGGATTTTCACTAATTTATAAGGGGACCTTTTAAGGTTCCTCACCAATTAGAGAATTAAGGTTATACATAGAGCTGTTAATTCGGGTGAACGGGTCGGGTAAGAGTGGGTCGGGTCAACTCGAGTTGGGTCGTTTCAGATTAATTCCATAACCTTTGCGGGTCGGGTTTGGGTTGGGTCATGCTTGAGTTGGATCACGTCAGGTCATACTTCTGATCTTATCAGGTTTCGGTCGAGTTTAGGTCGGGTTAATAACAAATCGGGTCACATTCGGGTCGGGTGAACAATAGTCGGGTTTAATTCGGGTTAAAACGGGTTAGGGAAATTCTTGAGTTCGAGTCGGGTTCGGTTCAAATCAATAATTTGCTGGTTAGAATCAGGTCGGGTCATTCTCGGGTTTGAGTCGGGTTCGGTTCAAGTCAATAATTTGCGGATTATAATCAGGTCGGATCATTTTCAAGTTAGGTCATTCTTGGGTTTAAGTCGGGTTCGGTTCAAATCAATAATTTGCGGGTTATAATCAGCTTGGGTCATTTCCAAGTCGGGTCATTATCGGATTCAAGTCGGGTTATGTTCAAGTTAATAATTTGCAGGTTACAATCAGGTCGGGTCATTTCCAAGTCAGGTTTTATTCGGGCAACGAACTATAAATAGATAATTATCATTTTTATCAAGCTCATTATTTCCTTTGACTATAATATATGTGGCAATATAATAGGGAAGCATAGTCTATAATTTAGGAAGATAATTATCTCCTTTGACCATACAACAAATATATACTATATTTCACTAGTAGAATAAACGTAATGGCAAGCGGTTTTGAACCGCATGGGATTAGGGGGCTTGCCATTAGCCATTACTAGAGAAAGGGCAGCGGTTTGGCGCCAAAACCGCTGCCCATTATGGGTATAAAAAATAAAAATAATTTTTTTTTTTTTTTGGGTTTTTTCCACATAAATTGATATATAAACCAAACATATGTAAAAACATTAATATTTTTATTAATTATTTGTTGTAATATTACATTTACATTAAAAAAAATTAATAAATAAAATTAATACAAATAATATTCCTCAAAAAAAAAAATACAAATAATAATAAAAAAAAAAAAACTCATGTTACAGATCAAACTTCCAGCCACGACCACCAACACCACCGTCCAGCACCACCACCCACCACGACCCCCACGAGCAGCCACCACCATCAGAACCACCAACACCACCGTCCAGCACCCCCACCCACCAAACCCTCACTGAAACCCACCAAAACCCACCACGACCCCCCACCACCCCTCACCCACCAGAACCACCAACTAACCCCCACCCACCAAAACCCTCACCGAAACCCACCAAAACCCTAACCCAAACCACAACCCCCACCCACACAACCAGACCCCCAACCAAACCACGACCAGACCCTACCCAAACCACGACCCACCACCCACCACGACCGTACCCACACCAAAAATAAATATAAAATCGAAATTTAAAAAAAAAAAAAAAAAATCGACCCACCTTAAAAAAAATAAAACCCGTCTAGCCCACCACGACCTCCACCCACCCCCATGAAAACGCCAATTTGGGCTTGAAATTAAGGTTTTAAAGGTCAAATTCGACCATAAAAACTCTAGATCTAGAGTTTTCATGGTCGAATTTGACCTAAAAAACTTGAACACCCAAACGCATGCACGAATTTACTTGAAATTGTACTCGAAATTTGCTCAAAATTGTCTTCAATCTGCTCGAAAACTTGGTGTTTTGGTTGAATTTGCTCAAATTTTTTTGGTTTTGGTTCGATTTTTTGGAGATGAGAAAGAACAAAGAAAAAAAGAAAGTGAAAGAAGAAAGGATTGAAGGAAAGAGAAGAGGAGAGAGGGGGAAAACGGGAGAAAGAAAGAGGAAAGAGATAGAGCACCGAAAATGAAAGAGGAGAGAGAGCGCTGAGTAAAGAAAGAGGAGAGAGAGAGAAATAAAGGGAGAGGTGGGCACTGCACGGATTTAGGGTTTTTTTTTAAAATGGCAAGCGGTTTGGGGTTGAACCGCTTGCCAATTTAACTAATGGTAAGCGGTTCAACCCTAAACCGCTTGCCATTAGTTAAATTGCAAGCGGTTCGCGCCAAAACCGCTTGCCATTTCATTGGTTTTATTTTTTTTTTTATTAGTAATGGGAAGCGGATTATTAAAACCGCTTGCCAATAATAGCTTCCCATCACATTTATTCTACTAGTGTTTAACTATTAAATTTGAGGATGATGCTCCTTTCTTTTGCTGGCCTGGACCGACTTGGTCTCCCAAGACAAAATGCTTTGATCAACAATAATAAGGTGGTCTAAATTGCATTTAAGGTGATTTGAAATCGGGTCAGAAATAATTTGGGTTGAATTTAGGTTGGGTCAATAACAAGTCATGTTACTTTTGAGTCAGGTTAATAACAGATCGGGTTGAATTTTTGGGTTGGGTAAGTAATAGGTATGGTAAAATTCGGTCAGGTGAATAACAAGTCGGGTTGAATTTGGGTCAGGTTAATCACAAGTCGGGTTGATTTCGGGTCGGGTTTGTAACAGGTTGGGTTAAATTCGGGTCGAGTTAGAAACGAATCGGGTTAAATTCAGGTCAAGTTATTAACAAGTCGGGTTAAATTCGGGTTTTGACAGGTTAAAACGGGTTTGGATCAATTTCGGTTAACACTACAAAAATGGGCAAAGGAACCTATAATAAAAGACCCGTTAATTAATTCAACGGCTCTCTTTAATATAATAGATATGATATTAGAGATAACGGGTCTCTTATATATCAAAGGGCCCACCAAAAGATGGAGGGAAAAAAAATAAGAGACCCTTAATTGACTTAACGGGTCAATTAAGGGTCTCTTATATGTGTCATGGCCCACCACTTAAAGGATTGATAGCAAAACCCTATTTCTTTATCTTCATATTCCCTATTTCCCATCACGCCGCTTTCCTTTTCTCTCTCTCTCTCCTCTAATTTTTTTTTTCTCTTGGAGCATAAACTGCTGCTTCCGCCGGCCTCCTTCTTAGTGTCGGTGGTCGCTTCCACCTCCTCCTCGCCTCCTCATTTAATTTCATCACCATCAATCAAAGCTTAAATAATTGCTCCATGCTTTGTTCTCCTCCTTCGAAACTGCAGCAGCACCCAACCATGTCGGCTTTCGATGCTCGCGTCTCTCTCCTCTTTGTGCTCGTTTCACAATCTGAATTTGTCTCTCAACGAGGTTATATATGAAATTATTTGTTTATAATTCTACGAGTTTCAATTATTTATCTGTTTTTTTTTTCTGGAATTTTGAATTTTCTAGGTTTTTAGTTTGTCGTTGATTTTATGTAAGGTTATGTAGTTTCAATTGATTTTTCTGTTTGTTTTTTCTGGAATTTTGAATTTTCTGCTTTGATTATGTAGTTGTGGCTGATTTAATAGCTAAGACTAGCAAGTATGTTGTTCCGAAGCGATTTGAGAGTCGAAATCTCAAAGAAGCTTTAATGACTGATACTCCTTTTTTCTCCTGTTGTTTGTATGTTTTTCAATTAAATTTTATATTTACACTTTTAATTTGTTGTTCTTATCTCATTTACTTTGTTTTTTCTTTGCTGAATGTAAATTTCTAGTGGAATTCTCAATTATAATCATTCATTATTTTAATTTTGTTTTGTCAGATCTGCTTGATGTCGTTACAACCAAACAAAGAAGGTAGCACAGATGGAGTACTCAAGTCTAGCTAATTAATGTAATTGTAATTGAAAATTTCAATAAATTGAAACAATTTTTTGTTGGGATTTTATGTTCATTGATTTTTATTTTTTTCACCTTATCAAATTGAAGTGTAATTTGCATGTTACATACAAATTAAGTGTACAAATTAAGTATACAAGTTACTAATACTCGTACTGATTTACTATGTATAATTTTGCTCCTCAATTATGCCAATTTGTATAGAGCATAAAAACAAAATTAATTAAATTGCAAACCGCAAAAAAAAAAAAAAAAAAAAAAAATATTTTGTTTTTCAAAATATAAACAACAAAGAGACCCGTTATTTGACTTGACAGGTATGTTTCATACAATTAAATAGACCCCTTACATCAAACAACGGGTCTCTTTCTCTTCGAAACTACCACTCTCATCGCGTAAATAACAGACCCGTTGTCAGTGACAACTGGTCTCTTTGTCCGCACAAAGAGACCCCTCACGAGAAAGGGTCTCTTAATCAAAGAGACCCCTGAGATAGAGACCCGTCCAGAGATGGTCTCTCAAGCATATTTCAACGGGTCTCTTTGCCCATTTTTGTAGTAGTGGTTCAAGTTGGGTTCGGTGCAAGTTAATTAAATTGGCCGTTGTAAACCGGTGAATCGGTGCAAGTTGTAAATCGGTAAATTGGCCATTTAAAAGCAAATTGAATGGTTCCACACTCCCAATTGGACTCCAGAAAGGTATCAGGGACCATGGTAAACATTTCGCCAATTTTTATTTCCAGGCGAAAAAAAGTCAAAAAATTCCAAAATTAAAAGCTAATATCCACGTTTTTTGAGAAATTTTGGAGGTTTCTAGGCCCGGTGTCGAAAAATCTTGAAATTCTATGGGATACATCTCAGGGGTCATATAATGTCGTTTGGAACCATATATGATCATTATTTGTTGTCATAAATGTTCGTGGTAGACTTGAATTAATGAAATCGGTGCAAGTTGTAAACCAGAAAATTGGTCGTTTAAAGGAAAATTGAATGATTCCACCCACCTAACCACCCAATTAGATTCCCGGAGGGTATTAGGGACCATGGTAAACAATTCGGCAATTTTTATTTTCGGGCGGAAAAAAAAACAACTAATTTCAAAATTGAATGCTAATATCGACACTTTTTGAAAAATTTTAGAGGTTTCGAGACCCGGTGTAAAAAAATATTAATACTTTAGGGGACACATCTCGGGGTCATATAATGTCGTTTGGAACCATATATGATTATTATATGTTGTCATAAATGTTCGTAGTAGGCTTGAGTTAATGAAATCCGTTCAAGTTGTAAACCGGTAATTAAATTGCCGTTTAAAGACAAATTGGATGGTTCCACCCACCCAATTGGACTCCCGAAGGGTATTAGGGACCATGGTAAAAATTTCGACAATTATTATTTCCGGACGAAAAAAAGTCTAAAAATTCCAAAATTAAAGGCTAATATCCACACTTTTTGAGAAATTTTGGAGGTTTAGAGGCCCGGTGTCGAAAAGTCTTGAAATTTTAGGGAATACATTTCGAGGTCATATAATTTCGTTTGGAACCCTATATGATGATTACTTGTGTTATAAATGTACGTGGTAGGCTTGACTTAATGAAATCAGTGCAATTTGTAATCTAGTAAATTGGTCGTTTAAAGGCAAATTGGATGGTTCCACCCAACCAGGTGTACTCCCGAAGGATATTAGGGAAACATTGTAAACATTACGCCAATTTTTATTTCCGAGCGAAAATAAGTAAAAAAATTCCAAAATTGAAGTCTAATATCCATGCATTTTGCGAATTTTTAAAGGTTTCGGGGTCCGGTGTCGAAAAATATTATAAATCTAGGGAATAAATCTCGGGGTCATATAATGACGTTTGGAACCATATATGATCATTACATGTTGTCATAAATGTTCGTGGTAGGCTTGACTTAATGAAATCAGTGCAAGTTGTAAACCGGTAAATTGGTCGTTTAAAGGCATATTGGATAGTTTCACCCACCCAATTGGACCCCAGAGGGTATTAGGGACCATGGTAAATATTTTTGAAATTTTTTATTTCGAGCAAAAATAAGTCAATAAATTCCAAAATTAAAGGTTAATATCCACGTTTTTTTAGAAATTTTTGAGGTTTCAGGACCCGGTGTCGAAAAACTTAGAGATTTTAGAGGATACATCTCGGGGTCATATAATACCATTTTAAACCATAAATGATCGTTATATACTTATATGTTGTCATATATGTTAGTGGTAGGCTTTAGTTAATGAAATCGGAGCAAGTTGTAAACCGGTAAATTCACCATTTAAAGGCAAATTGGATGGTTACACCCACCTTATTGGACTCGCGGAGGATATTAGGGACCATGGTAAACATTTCGCCAATTTTTATTTTCAGGCGAAAAAAAGTCAAAAAATTCCAAAATTTAAGGCTAATATCCACGTTTTTTGAGAAATTTTGGAGGTTTCGAGGCCCGGTGTCGAAAGTCCGTGAGATTTTAAGGAATACATCTCGGGGTCATATAATGCCGTTTGGAACCATATATGATAATTATATGTTGTCATAAATGTTCGTGGTAGGCTTGAGTTAAAAAAATCAGTGCAAGTTGTAAACCGGTAAATTGACCGTTTAAAAGCAAATTGGATAGTTCCACCTAGCTAATTGGACTCCCAAAGAATATTAGGGACCATGGTAAACATTTTGGAAAATTTTATTTCCGAGAGAAAAAAGTCAAAAAAAATTCCAAAAATTAAGTTAATATCCACGCATTTTGCGAAATTTTGAAGGTTTCGGGACTCGGTGTCGAAAAGTCTTGAAATTCTAGGGAATACATCTTTGTGTCATATTATGCCGTTTGGAACCATATATGATTATTTTATGTTGTCATTATGTTGTCGTCATTAATGTTCGTGGTAGGCTGGAGTTAATGAAATCACTGCAAGTTGTAAATCGGTAAATTTGTCGTTTAAAGGCAAATTGGATGGTTTCACCCACCCAATGGGACCCCCGGAGGGTATTAGGGACCATGGTAAATATTTCGTCAAATTTTATTTTCGGGCAAAAAAAATTAAAAAATTTCCAAAATTGAAGGCTAAGATCCACGCTTTTTGAGAAATTTTGGAGGTTTTAGGGCCCGTTGTCAAAAAGCCTTTAGATTTTTGGGGATACATCTCGGGGTCATATAATGCTGTTTGGAACCATATATGATCTTTATATGTTGTCATAATTGTTCGTGGTAGGCTTGAATTAATGAAATCGGTACAAGTTGTAAATCGGTAAATTGGTCGTTTAAAGGCAAATTTGATGGTTCCACCTATCCAATTGGAATCCGGGAGGGTATTATGGACCATGGTATACATTTCAGCAATTTTTATTATCGGGCGAAAAAAAAAGTCAAAAAATTCAAAAATTAAAGGCGAATATCCACTCTTTTTAAGAAATTTGGAGTCTTCGGGTACCGGTGTCTAAAAGTCATAAAATTCTTGGGAATACATCTCGGGGTCATATAATGTTGCTTGGAACCATATATGATCATTAATTGTTGTCATAAATGTTCTTGGTAGGCTTGAGTTAATGAAATCGGTGCAAGTTCTAAACCGGTAAATTGGCTGTTTAAAAGCAAATTGGATGATTCCACCCACCCAATTGGACTCCCGGGGAGTATAAGGGACCATGGTAAAAATTTCGGCAATTTTTATATCCATGTTTTTTTTAGAAATTTCAAAGGTTTCGGGGCCCGGTGTCGAAAAGAAATGAGATTTTAGGGGATACATCTCAGGGTCATACAATGCCGTTTGGAACCATTAATGATGATTATATGTTATCATAAATGTTCGTGGTAGACTTGAGTTAATGAAATCGATGCAAGTTGTAAATCGGTAAATTGACCGTTGAAAGGCAAATTGGATGATTCAACCCACCCAATTGGACTCTTGGAGGGTATTAGGGCCAATGGTAAACATTTTGGCAATTTTTATTTTCGGGCGAAAAAAAAGTCAAAAAATTCCACAATAAAATTTTTATTATCCACGCTTTTTGAGAAATTTTGGAGATTTTGGGCCAGGTGTCGAAATGACTTGTGATTTTAGGAGATACATCTCGGGGTCATATAATACCGTTTGGAACCATATATGATCATTATATATTGTTATAAATGTTCGTGGTAGGCTTGAGTTAATAAAATTTGTGCAAGTTGTAAATCGGTAAATTGACAGTTTAAAGACAAATTAGATGGTTCCACCCACCCAATTCACTTTGCTTTTACATAGTTTTTCTTGTACATCTTGACCATAAATATCTTTCATATAAAAAGAAAAAAAAAAGTTAAAATCTTAAAAATATATATTTAGATGAAACTAACAAGATCTCAAAAGTTGATATATTAATTTTCTTTTATAATTCATTATATAAGATCAATGTCATTTTATTTTAACCAGCGGAGCTTTCAATAGATGAATATGGTGACTGATGGGTACATTTTTTGATTGATATTTAAAATTTCCATTTGGTTTCCTCTTTCCCTTTATGGCTGATTTGAGGTTGCTTTCCCTTTTTTTTTTTTTTTTTTTAATTGCAAGTTTTTTTTTTTTTTTTTTTTGTTTCCTAATTTGGCAGTTTATATGTAAAGGGATTAGAGAATTCTAGGCTTTGTAGAAGAATTGATTGTGATTTGAGGGATTAGGGTACCAACATTTGATTTGTAGGACTAACATCAACCATTTGTGAAAATTGCTAATTATGCCAGTTGACTAAACTAGCTAATTCTACCAAATCAAACAAGGAGAATCTACTCTAAACAGGCTAACATGACCACTTAAACCCATGATTTTGAAACTCCAATGTCTTTGTGTAATATTACTGGTGCTTGAATATTAATATGATTATTGCAACATTTGCAAGATCTAGATTTGGATGCTAATTTTAGAACTTCTGATATAGTCAGGCCCATAAAATTTTGGAATTTTTTTTTAATATTTTCAATTTGGGGTAAGAGGTGAAAATTGGGTAACTTGAGTTTAACTTCTGCCATCTACCCATAGGTAAAAAATAATTTTCTATCTCTTTCTCCTTCAAATTTCTTAATATATGCCCCATCTAGGAACAAACTATAAAAAAGAGGGAAAAGGTACTTCTTAGGTTTGGACATTTTAAATAAAAAAATGAATTTTACATGATCCACTTAAATTTAGGCCTTGTTTTGCATCTCTTGAGTCTTGACTGGTTTGGCTAGTTTTTGTTTGCTTCGATTTTTCATATTGGTTATATATGTGTTTGATAAAAGACAAATATATTTTTTGATATCTCAAGTCTCTAACAGTAAAGTTAGGTTAACATACATTGCCTTTTAGCCAAGTAAAAAGTCAATTACAAAACACATACATTGACTATCAGATCATAATAAAAAGCTACAAGTCAAAATTTAATGAAATAGCCAACAAAAAAAATCATTTATCGAACAATGTTTTAAATATAGAAAAATTGTCAAGTTGGACCAATTGTCAAGTTGAGCATGTTCTGATTTAGCCGCTGAACTGAACTGAATTGGGCTGAAGCCGCTGAACTGAACTGAACTGAATTGATGGGAGCTTAACTGAACTGAACAGAATAGAATAGAGGTGAAATGAATTGTTTATGAGAGAAGGAAGTTAGGAGTTGAACTGAACTAGACTGATTAGAATTGAACTAAACCGAACTAATTAAGCTGAAAAGAACATACAAGAATTCAATAATTAAGATTTCCATTTAAAAATTTCTAAATCCGCGAGGACCACAGTTGCATATATAGCAAACCGAGCATGACATAACCAAAGGGTGATAACTATTGATAGTTGCCTAAAAAACCTAGGTAGTATTTATAAAAGACAGACATTCACATGATTAAAAGGACCACAGGGCCTTAATAACAAAAGGCAAAATGTATAGCAGCCTTAGATGATTGTAGGGGAGGCAATATTAACCCTAAATAGCAACTTAACATTGCCAGAAAACACCTCAGCTTGCATATTTGGGACACTACCCTACAATTTAAAGGCCACAACATTAGAACTAGTACTTTTATTGGTTTAATATTTTTAGGATGTTTTAAAAATTATTTTAACAAATAATTAAAAGGAGGGCACATGCCTTAAGGTATAGACATCTCCCAGCTGACATGAATATGTTAATAGAAAGTGGAAAAGAGCAATGGCATGCATTCCCAATCTCCCCACTACTATAGGATGTTTGTGGTCCTAGTCCTAATTACACTAATCAAACATTACCCAAAAAACAATTAATAAAGAAGAAAAAGGTTGTACACTTGTACCATCAACTTTCTACATTCCAACAAAGTGAGGATTCAATTGAAGAAGTATATACTATAGCCATCTATATATTTATTGTTATGAATTTATGTTGATATTAGGTTAGTTTTATAACTTCGTAGGTTAAGATCATTGAA
The DNA here is from genome assembly GCF_948465745.1 of Chenopodium album. NCBI lineage: Eukaryota > Viridiplantae > Streptophyta > Magnoliopsida > Caryophyllales > Amaranthaceae > Chenopodium > Chenopodium album. The sequence continues at coordinate 75,393,910 of NC_137840.1, read as the reverse complement.
AGGCTAAAGTGGTTGTAGATTGACATTTGTCGTTCTACAATTTCGATACAATAATGTTGTAATTCATACAGCATATTACTTCAATCTGACTTTGATTGTCACGTTGATTGTATAACTAGAACAAGCAATGTTCATATAAGGCTTTGTTTGGTTAAGAGTATTTGAATCAAAATGTGCCGATTTGGCCAATTTAGAGTGTTGACTGCATAAATTTACTATTTCGGTCGTTTGGTTAGGAGTTGGATCAACGAGTTTGTTGTGCTCTAAACAATGGGAAAAATAAAAAATGGAGTATTTTAGGTTAGATGGTTATGAGTTTTAACCAAGTGACAACTTTACATCCATATTACCCTATATACTTGTATGTCATTTCACATGTTCAAATAACAAAATGCTAAAAATTACTAGCTAATTTTACCCGGCATTTTTTACAAACTACTGTAATAAAACCAGCTAATTACCAAACGGGACTAAACCCAAATGGATGAAGTAATAGTAGTATTTGGATAGAATAATTCAGCCAACAACTATGTTGTATGCATAGTTGTATATGAAGTTTATTCAAAGACATAATAATTGATGCTAAGAATTGGAAGTAAAAACTAGATAGGCATGGAGGGCCATTCCATTATATTGACTTTAAAGTCCCTTTCCCCTTCCTAGGAAAGACAAAACCACCAAAAAAATAAAGAAACCTCAATCCCCAAAAACCCATCTCAAGGCAGTTGCACCACCTTTCAAAATCTTGGATTTGGGCCTTCCAAAGATTGCTGAAACTAGCTAAGCATTAGCTTCAAATATCACCACCTTTTTCCCTCAAGACAAACATATTTTCTACCATTATCAGTAAAATCAACTCAAATATTTGCTCACAACCAACCAAAACATAAAAGGACAACCTATATAATCATAATTTTTTGTATACAACAAACATAGTATTTCATACTATATTACTCAAAAAAATAATGTCTTCTTCATTACTGAAAAAAAAAAAAAAAGTAAAAGCTAGGACAATTTTGTCTGCAGCACTGTATAAAAACAACCAATTTGTTGTTATACTTATGGCACAAACACAAAAAGACATAATTAATAAAAGGAAAAAGTGAAAAATTTTACTTTTTTTTTTTTTTTTTTTGAATTTCAATCCCTAGGTGATCAGAACTTGTACTTGAGCTCAGCTGTTGATTGCAAAAGATTTAAAAGTAAACAAATTTTTTTGGGGGGGATGCAGACATTTTTCCAGCTGGTATGTTTTGTTATGCACTGTTCTGAAAGATAGATGTTATCATAACCAAATGACAAATGAAAAACAGGTTTTTTTTTGGTGGGGTTGAGAGATACTAGTAGTAGTAAAAGCAAATAACTAAAGTTCCCCAACATTAAGGAGAAACTTCAAGCCTAGGTTCAAAGCAAAAACCATTGAAAAGCTGAAGAGGGAACCTCTTTGTAACAGGACATTTCTGTGACCATTTCCATTGCCTTAGGTTCATGTCAAACAAAAGCAAGGCTGGTGCACCAAAGCTCTGGATGTATATCAGATCATCAGTTCCGCTACTAGCGAATACATCATCGAACTCTCCAAAACCTTGAAAGTACTTGTGTGGCATCCGAGCTACATCTTGCCATTCGTTTCCGTTTAAGACCCAAATCCCTATCCCTTTGATTATGTCAGAACGATCCTGTTTCCCGATCCCTCCTACCATCACCAACTTCTCCTTGAGGTTCATCAATCGACCACACGTTAAAGGGCAAGGGGCTGGGATAAAATTCCTCATCAACAAGCCACGGGGTGAGCGGCTTGAGAGATTGTACTTGATCAAGCCATGGCGTTTATCAGGCATTCCACCACCAGTAGAGTAGAGCAAAAAGTAGAGAACACCGTCACAAATCACACACTCATCACCAGCTCTCCACCCGTTTAAAACTTCCGTGAGTGGAGACACCCACATCATTGTTTCAGAGCTATAGATATGAATGGAGAGATCCCATTGGTAGAAGTTGTCTGGTACTTGTTTCGATTTCACAATCGAGACATTGTAGTTGTGAGATGTCCTATCAACAGATATTGTGAGGGCAGTATAATCAGAGAATTTAATGCCTGGAGGCTCCATGAGCCTCTTGCTGCATTTGGTGATGGGGTTGTAAACATGGAGCTCACTTCTGCTATCATTGTTCATGAAGCAAACAAGACCGAAAGAGGAAGCAACGAACCAATTAGAGGTAACAAAGTAAGGCAGGTCAATGCCATACCACTTCTTAAGGCCAGGATCATAGGAATACCCAAAAGATTCATCAGTGCTGATAAACATGAAATACCAGGGTTTATGTGATAGAACATGGACAGAAAAATTCCACAAAAAACGTTTCGAAGTCACTATATCGTTCCATCTCTTGCAAACACAACCAGCTCTAAAAATGCTGGCAACAGGTAGATAGGCCAGAATCCTCTCCAACAAGTCATCTGGAAGAATCGAGTCTACAGACACTATGTCTTTGTTTACCTCATCATCAACCTCCGAAAAGGAATCGAATTTGACAGGGTTTAACACAGAACCATAGTGATAATGGCTAACCCATGTATCCCTTCCATCCATAGTTTTGGGATAAAATTGCCCTGCACAGAAAACAGTCTCACATTGATTTCATTTCACCTACAAACAGAAAACATTCCAGCAACCACAAACTCATAGCACCAACAATATTAAATTTTGAACAGGATTAACCTAAATACATAAGGAAAATTAAACCACAAAAATACTAAACACTGCAAATTACATGAACTTCAAAAGCTCTGCAAAGCTGCAACAGCTCTCAAGACAACTCCACCATAATCTTGAAATCCTTAAACAAATGTAACAAAAACGAAATCAAAATCAATGATTCCGGTCGAGTTTTCGGGTTTTTTAGCAACCACAATGCTCAAATAAGCAACCAACAGCAGCAACAACTATGACAACTAACATTAAATCACTAAAGTGCCAAGGAATCCTCTTTGCAGCATACAAGTATATAGCATTTACAATAATAATTAACAAATGCATATAATTATTTAGTGAGATTAATAATCAGGCAAAACTTAGAATTTAAATTTTCCAAATATGAAGATTGAAGATTGTACAAACAAAATCAACAAAAATAATAAAAGCTAATCTCAGCTTAAACAAACCCAAATACCCAAAATACATCAGGTGGACATATTCAAATCTTCAATAATCCCACATTAAACTGAAAACCACATGTAATTTCTTGAAAAAGCTGCAAACTTTTAAACATTGAAACCAAAAATTGAACCTCCACAAAATGATAGTTGAATAATAACAATAAAATGTTAGGTATAACTAACAAATAATTAGAGTATAAAGCTAACAGCAACAATTTATACAAATAACAAATCACCAGAAATTTCAATGAAACAACTGTTTAACATGTTTAATCAAGCCAAAAGATACGATTCAACAACATTATTATGAACAAAAATAAAATAAAAAATAAAAAATCAATACCACCCAGAAATCGGAAAATAATGAAGAACAGTAACAAACAAATCCCATAATAATAAAATGAAATGGCATTTAAATTACAAGAAAAAGACAATACCTTGATGGGAAAATAGAGATATTTTTTAAAATTTTTGAATTTATAATTTATTTTCCCGAAGCTCAAGAACACAGACAAGAATTCTTATGTAATGGGTACACCAAGATTTACCAGAAATTTCCAGATTTAACAGAGGAAACAAGCAAATGGGGGTTATTTAGGAAGAAAATGTAGGAAATTTAAAAGAAATTGAAAAGGTTAAAAGTGAAAAATTAGCAGGAAAAATAAAATAGTTGTAAAATAAAACAAAGACGAAAACTTGTCTCTGTTAAAAGAAGGATGAAGAAGAGAGAAAATTCTGGCGTTTTATGATTTGAGAAATTTGGTTAATTTTTATAGGTTGAAAGAATTGAGTTGAGTTGAACAAAAAAAACGAGAGGCGTAATATAGAATGCAACGGGAAAGGCGGTTTTGGTGCTCACACACCAAAAACAACACCCAACCAAATGAAATTTGAGGAGAGAGAAAATTGCAAGGAAAGGGTGGTGTTGTGTGTTTGTGTTGTATTTCAAGTTACAAGTTGTAACTCTAGATATGTGAGCTTTTTATGCTTTTTTTTTTAATTGGGAGAGAACCAATTGTATCCACTTTTTGTCCATTTATCTTAATTTTGTAAAACTATACTCCTATTAAATAAAAAATAAATAAATAAAATGCTTGTAAAAAAAAAAATTATGTAGTCTTTCTTATATATCGTACTTCGTTATATTGAACGATTTCCATAAAAATTGTTGAATTGTAAATTAATTCCCTATTTGCGTCGGTTTAAAAACTTATTCCCATAATATTGTCCATGTAGGATTGGAAAAAGGTTTGGTGTTTTTTTTTTTTTTTTTTTTTTTTTTAATTTTTTTTACTAAGAACCGCTAACGGTGATAGCGGTTCTATACTTGTTATAAAACCGCTAACGTCATTAGCGGTTCTTATATTAAGTTTTAACTTGTGAAGTTTTCTTATACAACAACCAAATACAAGAACCACTAACGACATTAGCGGTTTTATAAGTATAGAACCGCTATCACCGTTAGCGGTTCTTTGCAAAAAAAAAAAAAAAAAAAAACTACCAAACTTACGTGGACAATATTGTGGGAATAAGTTTTTAGACCAACGCAAATAGAGAATTAATTTACAATTCAACAATTTTTAGGGAAATCTTCCCGTTATATTTCGATTTTTATTTTTATTTTTAGTGTAGTCTAGTTTAAGTATCAACGTTTAAGGCAATTTTGTTAAGATATGCTAATTTGAATTGGGATTAGATAATACTTTATGGTAAGCTATATCAATCCTTTTCTTTTATATCTAAATTTAAAAGTTAATTGATGAGCTAATTTGTGTATAAAAAAAAAGTGCAATCCTTGATTTGACTAATTTTGAAATAGGATGGCTAATAATTTGATTTGTAAGTTTTTCTATTGAATTTTTTTAACGTATTGAATCTATCTATTTTTTGTATATATGGTACTAATAGGATAGACACAAGGGACACTTGTTAAAATTATAATTTATCCATTCTTTTTTGTTGGTTATGCTTTTGACCATTTTTCTTTCATGAAATATGCCAAAGAAAACCAACAATAGGCACAGAAGAAGTATGTTGTAAAGAAAATACTACCTCCGATTTTTTTAATTGCAACTTTGAAATATTTTATATCTCATAAATAATGCCTCAAAGTTACAACTAATAAAATCGAATGTAGTATTACTTTTACTTTTATATTTATAATTTGCCTAGGTTTTCAACAAAATATTATTCGGATTTTAATTTGTTAAGAAAATTTTGTTCCTTGTTTTTGCAAGAAAAGGCAATATCTCATGTATTTTAAGCAATATTCCAAGCTTGACCTTAGGACAAAGATTAAATTCAAACACTCAATGAAACCAAAACTATACATATATTTCCATCAACCAAAAACTTGCAACTATTGTTCGACAGATAAGGTATATAAGCCGCCCTTTCCACTCTTCTACTTTACAATAGTAAAACGATTTTTTATTATTGTGAAGCAATATCAACTATTGAGCATTCGAGAATAGGTCCATTAGTCTATAGGATGACTAATATAGTAAATATACTAATCCAATCAAAGTCTACTCACGGGAAGCTCATTAAATCATTAAAATAATACGAAGTATTTAAGAAATTAACTGATATAAAAATCTAATTGTGTAACCCTAAGGTCATTCATGTAATTGTACAACATTACTCTATATTAATTATTATGTATATGAGTGTCAGGACTCCCTACTTGGGTGAGCCCTCCTTTTATTATTCACATGGTATTGAGCTTATAATTTAATCTCTAATCCTAGGTTTTTCCCTAATTGATGAGTGAGACATAATCCTTTCATTATTCACAAAATCATAGTCATAACTATTCAACTTTTTTTTCTTTTTTCCTGAACTTAAATATATATACAGAGTAGTAAATTAATCTTTTATTTAAATGTATGTATCTTAACTTATTAAGACATACAATAGTTGTGATTGTACTTATTAGAACTTATGTTTAGAAAAATCATATAAAATAAGTTACTCCTACATAATAAAATATTGAGTAAGGGCATGTTCTCATTGACTAAACTCAGCTGAACTGAATTGAAATGAACTGAACTGAACTGAAATGAATATTTTATAAGAGAAGGAAATTAGGGGCTAAACTGAACTGAACTGAACTTCAACGTAAGAGAACATGCCCTAACTCATACGTAGCACACCTTTAGTGTAATTGGTACACTAAAACTATTTGTACTTTGTACACCTCAAGAGTTTATATGATTGGGCACTTTAGAAAAAGAGAAAAAAAAAAAAAATCAATACCTTACGTGGAGTGTAATCAAGTCTTTAGGAGTATTTTAGTTGTCACTATTATGCTATCCATCTCTATTTTGTTCGATCCTTTTCTCACATTCTCGTACGTAGTCATGAATAATTGAGTAAACACACCATTAATTTTATATTTAGGGTAAACATTTAATTATTTCGTAACCATTCACCAAACGTCCAAACCTCTAGCTCCTTCCACATGGGGAAACCTCCTCTTACTTCTGCTCGAATAAGAAATTTGGAAAGTGAAAGCTAAGGCCAATACTAATTTTGCCGTTTACAAGTAACTTTGTGTAAGACGGGCTTGAATTGTATCCATCAAGAAAAGTTACCCATTTTAAGTTTAATAAATTCCGTTTAATTAAAAACCAATTTATATGGTTACAGGATGAGAGAGAGCTTTCTCAACCTTATATTACAATTTAGTCGATAGTCTGTTCACTTCAGCTTAATTTCAAATTCATTTTAGCTCCAATCAGTTCAGTTCAGTTTAGTTCAGCTCCTAAATCCTAATTTGTATTTCTAGCTCATAAAATATTCATTTCAGTTTAATTCAGTTCAGCTCGGTTCAGTAAATATGAACAGACCCTTATTCAGTATGGACAACACACAATATGAAACATGACATTTTAGAGATGATTAGCTATCTATCAATTAAAATGTAGATTTTAAAATGCATAGAGTTAAAATGTTTTGGTTATATATACTTATACATACATTGATATATACCAGAAAAAATGACCTAATAAGTGATAAATGCCAATAAATTAGGCTCCTCCGAATTACGAAAGATTGTCCTAATTCTAACAAAGTGACGTTAAGGAAAATATAATTTATTAGACAGCTAATGAAAACTCTAACCTTACTTTAAGAGCATAAACGTTACACGTCGCAACATGCTTTATAATTTTTCTTCTTTAATTTAATTTTTACTCTTTGGCCTTTTCCTTTTTCTTTGTAAGAACATGATATAAGGAGGTGTCAATGTAAAGCGAAATAGGGTAGGAATAGAACATATGCGATTAGCATATGCTAAAATAAACACTACGTAATTCATAACCAAACAATTATATATTCTTTTTGAAACAATTTTTTTTACTAAAAGACTATTGACAAAACCAAATTTGGATGGATGTGGTAATGTGGAATCTTCTAATTTAAAACAAAATAATTAAATTTAATTGAAATACCCGATAATTTTAGGGCTTCAAATGACCTATTACTCGTAATAACATCGAGTGAGTATTTCTGTAATAAGTTTCTATTTTGAACTTTAAACTCTAGTTTTTCTTAGGAACGAACATTTATTTATTTTCCTAGATTATGGATGTATGCATGAATTTTTCTTTATTGTTTTTTATTTATAATTATTTTTCTCGCATCTCATAAAATCTTAACAAAAATTGTTATTACTAATTACTTACTAGGGAGTTTTGACATAACACTACAACAAAATAAAGTAAAAGTAACAATGCAAAACCATTGTCTAATATAAAAAAAGTGTTGCCTTGTAGCTAAGACAACACATATGAGGCGTAATTTATGCCCCCGTTCACCCGTTGTCTATTCATAAGGCAACACATTTTTATTCAAAGGCAACAATTTTGAAAGCTTAGGTAAAATGATACATAAGGCAACACTTTAACAAAGACAACAAATGAAAAATGTTGTCATCTAAGAAGATAATTCAAAAATGTTGTCACTCCCAAACATTTAGTAGTTGGTAGGACTCGAACTTGTGACCTCAAAGTCACAAGGTGAGTTCCCCACCAACTCTACCAAACTTGCTCATGTATATATATATCTATAGCAACATTTATATTAAAATGACAAAAAATATATATATATATATATATATATATATATATATATATATATATATATATATATATATATATTGTCATTTTAATATAAATGTTGCTATAGATGGCAACATAGATATTAATGTTACATTTTTCAAACAATAGTTTTGTTATTGTTTTCTTTTCATGCAACAATTATTATATTTGTTGTCTTAGACAAGAAAAAGGTAACACTTTAAGCGACTGTTGCCTTATATAGTATAGAACAACACTTTTTTTTTTCTGTTACTTTAGTTCAAGGTAACAAATAAGTATTGTTGCGTTAGATTATTATGAGTAACATTTCTGTAAGTGTTGCAATCTTAAATGTTGCCTATTCTTATTTTTTTTTTGTAGTGTAAGTAATCCGTAATATATAAGGTTTCTACGAAGTAATAATTTTCGGAGGGACCCAAGGGGTTAAACTAGGGTTACTACTTTAGAAAGAAAGAGGGAAAAGTAATAGCTCTAGCTAGCTTAGTTAGGAAAATGGGGTAAAACTATTCAAGTTGTGCCAAATCGTCAATTAAAGAAGTTTCTAATTTCCTACTCCTAGAGAAAGCTCGAAAGTACTACATCCTTAAATACTGTTCTCATCTACCAAATGAGTGAATGATCACTAATTAAAGTATTTAATCATGACTTTAAAATGTTGAATCATGATAAAAAATTATAATCCTCATTTAAAATGTTGTTCCTTGGAAAACTCCTGCTTGTGAATTCACAATTACTATTTGGAAGTTTGTGTACACTTTTTTTTTTGGGTATCTTTTCTTATATTTGCTAAAAAAAATGACTTTTTTTTACTGAAGCTTATATATTGGATAAATAAGTAAAGGAGAAAAACCTTAATTACAAAAGTTCTCAATACAAATTGAAGTATAAATATATCTCAGAAAACTACTCCGTATTAAATTTTAGATTTGGCAAATTCTTAAATCAAGTCAATTTCTTATTCAAAAAAAATAAAATAAAAAAAAAATAAATCAAGTCTATCTCTTGATTCTTACTAGAGATAAAATTCAATTGTTACATTTATTTTTGAACCCAATGTCTTAATTATATTAAAATTTTTCTGTAGGAAAAGGGTTCCACAAACTTGATTAGTGTCCAATAATTGAAATGTGTGGTTGGGTTTCTTAAATTAAAACGTGTTAATCAACTTAACAATGTGATTTATGTGAACATGAAATTAATTTCATTATTATTCTAACTAAATTATTTTGCAGTAAATTTTTCTAGGGTTTGATAGTACTTAATTGCTTAGTTCATTCATACATATACCAAAAATTCATTGTTATTGTACATGATGCCTACAAGGCTACAAGTAATGGAGTATAATACGAGTATACGACCATGCTCGCTAAACTACGTACATGCACCCGTATATTGGCAAACGTGTGTGTATATATAAGAGTAGCAACGAGTATATATTTGTGGACATGAACTTAAGGTCATATATTACAAAATACAAATCCACCATGAGTCCATGACCCATGCATAACTCAATTACTCAACTCGATCAATCAAGAGAAAGGGTAAATAAATCCACACACCAAACATCGAATACATAATTAATACTTTAAAAAAAAAAAAAAAAAATTACCGCCACAAGCAATAACCTTAACTTGTCACATATTAAACAACTCATCAAGTAACAACATAGAGATGACAATACTAAAACACTCAATCCATCAAATAGTTAAGTTTAGAAATGTCTACTCTTAAAGTAGCAAAAAACAGATTTCACTTTGCAATGAGCAATTACTTTTGACAAAGAAAACCAAATTAGATACTGACCTCACTTTTCACCTAATTAAAGACGTACTATCACCATTGATGAGCTAGCTAGTATTCTATACTACTAACCACCATTTATGCCTTTCTTCACTTTTTCAACAAGGCTATACTGTCACACATTAATTTAATTTATTGCACATCAAATTATTTCTACTTAATAATTATATATGTATTTAATATAGTCTTGAATATAATATACTCCATTTAAAAATTTGTAAAGTATTATTATCATGCATGGTTGTCATTCTTTCTCCTAATTCAACTACTTGTGCTAAGCCAAAAAGTTTTGGATACGTAGTCTTATATACAAGTAGTAAAGACGCGCCGACCCTTCACGATTAATTTGTGCCTTTTTTTATTTTTTATTTTAATTATTTGAATTTGGACGTAAACTAAGGTAATGTGAGATTTGTCCAATTTGAGAGATCATCGTCACTTTCATCAATCTATGATAGTGATGGGATTGCATATTGCTTGGCTTAGGTCGTTGTTTAATTATTCATGTACAACATTGCCATTATATTGGAAAAGAATTTATACTAGCATAATATTGTGTGTTGCTCATTCATGGTCGATAGATTTGTCGCTGATGTATTAGACTATTATAATATATAGACCTTGTTACTTTGTTATTTACCAAATAGTTTCGATATGATGTATGCATTTAGTCATTTACCCACTATTCATCAATTAACATGTGAGATAATCTCGCTCTATTCATTAAAGATGTGTTATTTACAGTGGATGAACTAGAACATTTTCATGCATCTCATAAATTGTGCTAATTAATAAATTGAAGTCTTCGGGTTTGAGATCGTTAACTCCAACTCACTTGGTACTTTCGAATTACTTTGCAAAACTATCAAAAAACTAAAATTAACCTACTTTTCTCAGTGAAATCTTATTAGTTCGCCATAAAATGATTGCATTTCAATTCATGAAGTAGTGGATGACAATGAAACTAGGTTATATCAAGATTAACCCTACTCTAAATACAAATTTCCATGGTCTTGGACAAAAAGAAAAAAATGGTTAAGGAGAAAGAAATTATGCATGCATTGATGCATGCCTTAATATAAAAGTAAAAAAAAGGTTCCAATGCTTAGTATAGAGGGCAAGCATATACTTTGTACGAAGATTTTTATATTCTACAAATTTTTTATTTTATTTTTTAAAATATATATATATTATAAAAAAAAAAAGGAAGAAAAAGAGGGGGGAAATGCACTAGCTTATTGGTGGATGCACGTTTAAGCGTGGGCCTTTAGAAAAGCACCACATGCAAAGTTGTAGTGTTTAGAGTACTAAAAACTAAAAAGGTTTTGCACTTATTTGTTTGTTGAGAAAAATTTAGAAACATTAAAAATAAAAATGAATTGGTGATGTTGGGTCACTTTGAGTTGTAGGCAAAATCAGGGGTATTGACCTACTTCCATATCTTAGATGATGCTTTTTCTTTGTAGCCAATTACAAAGTGGTCTTCGATCTTGATCATTAGAGCTTTCCATGCTGCCACCAGTTATTATTAATTTTTTGATTCTAAATGTTAGGTTTTGTTGTTTAGGGTCATGTTGAGTAATTTAAATAAATAAATAACTTTTGGTAATTTACCACACCCGTATGGTTTTATCCTTTTGAGTAGGACATAAAGATTGAACTAACCGGAGTAACTATAGAGTAGTTTAAACTTTAAAGTGTATTCTATTTTTGATCTTAATGTACGTTCTAAATCTTATGTTCTCTTATACTTCGTATATTCAAACCCTAATCAATCTTGGTATGTATTCTTGTACTAGATTTAATTAATAATTGAACCATCTAGCTTGGCCGGCCATGTTCAATCTCTTAAGCTAAGCTAGTTTCTCACCATTGTCTTTGAGAGTAGTTCTTTGTTGCACGTAATCTTCAAGTTGGATCAATACAAATTATACAGTGCTTAATACTGCTTACTACCTAATCAAAATCACACGTTCCATTAACATAATGCAAATAGTTTATTTGCTATTGTCTATGTTATCAAAATTTTATTTTATTTTTTTAAAAAAAAGAAAGAAGCAATATTAGGTTAACAAAATATAAAAATATTTTTTCAAGAACTACCAATTAAAGTGCGTGTTTTGAAAACAACTACCTATTAATTTTTTTTTTTAAAAGAACTACCACAAAGTTGTAAAATGTTTAAGTAGTACTACCACTCTGATAATTCCAAGTAGAATATTTGGCATGTAGGTTCCACTTTAATTTTTACATTTACCTTATAAAATCATCATCTAAATTGACTAAATTACTCTTCATAAAGGTAAAAAGTGATAAAAAAATGAGACTCAAATATAAGAGATTCTAGTCAAAATTGTTAGAGTGATAGTGCTACTTAAACTTTTTACAACTTTATGGTAGTTCTTTTAAAAAACTTTTTTAATAGGTAGTTGTTTTCAAAACACGTGATTTAATTGGTAGTTATTGACAAAATTTCCTATAAAAATGGTGGGTAGTACAAAAGATAGAAATGGGTAATGCTACTGTCGTAAAGATTGAGTGTACTTGCATTCAATTAAAAACCAACTATAATATCGAGAATGCACCTTTTATCATTTTTTGTTGCACTTGAATGATCCTTCTTTTTATACCCTTTAAGTTGATTTTGGATGTTGACACTTCGAAATTTTGTTGGTGGGTCTATTTTTATTATTCGTAAAATAGTAAACATACTGGTAAATTATACATTATGACTGTACTCCCAGCTTAATTGCCATGCAATTTGGCTCATCCACTTTCTATGATCTGAAAGATCTTCAATGTCACCCACTAATGATAGATATAAATTCAACTAATGGAAAATTAAACTCTGTACTTCGTGTTACTTATATGACCTTAACTTTATTATTTATTTATTACTCTGTATTATATAAGAGTATAACACTGATAAAAATATAAGTAACCTATGAACTATTATCCAATTATATAGAAAAATTAGAGAAGACAGATAACTAATACGGAGTATACAAGTCTGACAAGTTCATATATTTTTACTTATATAATACGAAGTTACATAATAAATTTTAAAGAAATGCTAATTCTTATGAAGAGATTTCCAAGAGTAAGTACAGCAAATCAAATTACACATTTTGATGATCGACTTATAGCTACTTAAAACAATGATTTCTGATAGAGTATAAAACATATTCTTGGGCCTCAACCATCAGCTTAAGCTTTTGGTTGAGATGGTCCTTTAACATGGTATCAGAGCCAACGTGATATAAAGGTCACGGGTTCGAATCTCATCCACCCCCCACTTTCAAGTGGAATATTAAGCGCTGGGTACGAGGAGGGCCCATGCTGCATCCACACTTCTAGCCCAAACGGGCTCTCGTGTGAGGGGGCGTGATAGAGTATAAAACATATTCCTGGGCCTCAACCATCAGCTTAAGCTTTTGGTGGTTGAGATGGTCCTTTAACAATTTCAATGACAAAATTATTGTAAGACATATCTGAATTGCAATTTGCAAGAACATATTTTTCCTCCAATTCAATTTAACGTAGCCAACAAATCCCCAATAATCAAAACACAATCAATCAATCCCCGTCCATTTATGAAGTCAGAAGGTTGATTTATTGAGTTTACAGTACGTACATGACATATTTATAAATTTTGTATAGATAGGGTAAACTCCTAGCTTTACCTATCAAGTATAAATTCATGTTTATGATAATTTATGTATCTTTGCATTTAAAGTGAACATACTTCACTTCTTATGTAAATAACTGAGATTTTGATGTAGACTTTTAAAGACATTAATAACTACTTTCATTATGTAAGGTAAATTGGTAAGAGTAATGTACATAATGTATGAATGCATTGCACTCGTACCAAACAATATCATTATTCATTACTATGGCTTTTAATTTCATTTCAGAGACGTTTTTTCACGTAGTATAAGAACTCTGATCTTCATTCGAAAGAATAAAAACATGGCCAAGTTATGTGAAGATGATTTGCCTTATTGCTGTAAATTCATGTGAAGCAGTGAATGGAAGTTGTACATTCTGACTGAAATTGCAAGTTGATCGATGAAAACTAGCTTAATAAACCTATCTTGTACTGCTAAAGCCTTTTTTTTTTTTTTTTTTATTGTATGTCTATATGTAAGTTGTTTTTCACATTAGAGACAACCACATAATAGAGTACTCTTAAAAAAAATACTCCGTAGTGAAGTTAATCCTACCATCACGACGTGGAACCTCTTGAAGTGCGTATGATACATAGATATTTCAAAAAATCGAAATTTAAGTATATGGAGTAATGTTACCTCACAAAATTCTGCAGTTGTAAATTGTATAGACTATAGAAGTATAGAGTAGAAAAAGATTAAATTTTAAATTTGCAAATAAATGTAAACCCAGATCAATTCACTAGTTACAATCCCACAGAAAGATCTGAAATTGTGTGTAGAAAGATAAGTACTTGTAATTTGGAGGCAAAAAAGGCTATGAACGGGAGTAGATCCTAAGAATTACTGTACTGATTTTTATGATGTCATGCATGTATATTGTATAGCAGATGAGCCATGCCAGCCAATCCAGGCTGTGCTAGCTGTTTCTAAGACTAACCATGACACTGTTTGAGCTGAGGCTACTAAACAGCTTAACAGCTATGCTCACCTTTTTAGCTTGTTCACTTGTTGAGGTTAAGCCACTACTACTGTCATATTGTCAGAAAAGAGTGCAGTACATAGCTCAGTCTCAGTTTAAGAGTTTGGCTCCTAAACCCTTTTCTTGTTTAGGGCCTTCATTTTTGGATTGGGCTATTTCAAGTTTCAACTCTTTACATCTACTGCTATGTGCCAACAACAGGCTTAAGACCATCAGACATCAACCTTATAACATGGTAGTATGGTACTCAATTGACTAGGCTTGGCTAGTGCACTGATGTAGCAGCAATCAATTCAATGTCTGGTGGTTTGCGTGACTGTGGTGGCCTGCCTGGGCTAGTGAGCCTGATGGTCGAGGCCTCGAGTGAGCCTGATGGTCGAGGCCTCGAGACCAAAATGGTGTAGAGGGAAACATTGGAGGATGGGAGCCCAAGGGTGAGGAAAATAGGTTCAAGGTAGAGGATAGGACTAAATCATGAATTACGGGCCTTTATGGCCAATTGGTCATGGCCATGCCAGAAATACTCCACATTAGTTTAATGTACCTCCATATTGAAAATTGAAATAGCACTATCAAGCAAAAAACAACAACAAAGCCTTAGTCTCAAAATGATTTAGGGTCGACTAATATGAATCCTTACATTCTTACAAGACATCGTACTATATAAATAGCACTATCAAGCATGACTTAAAATTTTTTAGGAACATTTGACTAATTCAAGGAGCAATTCAATTGAACAAGCAACAAATATATTTAGTACATTAGCTTGAGATATATCACCATCTCAAAAGATTAGAAGCACATAGTTATATACATACATGATACATCTATCCAATGGCTATGAAATCTGTTTAAGCTAAAGAAGTACCAACAAGTGAAGAGACTACTTTTATTAATAACAACATAAAATTTCAATTTTGGGACTCTAATTAAAAAGATTAAGCAACTTAATATCCTATTTGAGCAGTAATTCATCAAGGATAGATATACCACCATAACCCTCTGATTCAATCTCATCCGTCCATCATCATCATCATCATCTACCGGTTTCGAGATCCAACGCATCGAAAGCCTCGATATCTTGATCAGTAGGACTGAAATGTATCTTCTTCTGAAACCCTAAACCACACAGGATCATACCACCTTCTCCCTTACTTTTTCCCGCCATTTCTCTCCTCCCATTCAACTCCTTCAACACATTCGAAGTTGAAGCCGAAGATGAGTTCGACGCAGTCGACTCACTCTCATCGGAGTAATCAACCGAGTCACCGCCGCATGACTCGCTGCCGGAACTGAAATCGGAAACGCCACGACGGTGATGATTTCTCCGGCGACGATGATGAGTTTCCCCCATGAAATCACGGTAACCAATCGCCGATTTTCCGGCGAGTGAAAACCCTAACTCCGACGACGCATCAATCACCATTGCTCCAACGTTGAGAATCCCATGGAACCTTCCAGAAGAACGTCGGATTTGGACGGCGACGAAAGAAGGAACACCGACGGAATGAAGAGAGAGACAATTACTGACGAGAAACCTAACGGAGCCGAGAAGCGCGTCTTTGAGAACACCGACGGCGAAGATATCGACGGTGAAGGAGGAAGTATCGGAGAAGAGAAATTCATCGGAAACCCTAAAAATGAACTTGTCATTCCAAGAAGGGTTTTCGCCGCCGATACGATCGACGCGAGAACGGAGTTTGCGAGAGGGGTCAATATATGCGACGGCGTAAGTCTGAAGGCGTCGGAGATTGGTGGAAGGGGGTTTGAGATTTTGGGCGGAGATCAGGTTGATCTCAAGAAGATGGGTAGTTTGATGATGGGATGGTGTTGGTGTAAGTGGTGGAAGAGATGCAGGGGAATTCATTTCTTTCAAGAAAGTTCTTGAAATTCAAGGTTTTGATGGGTTTTATGGGAGCTGATGAAGGTGGTTGAGGTGGTGGTGGTGGTGATAGAGGCGGCGGCGGGGAGGAGAGAGAGGAAATGGCCGCGCAGGAGTGTGGTGAATTCCGAGAAGAGTGGATAATGAGAGTGATGGTGTATATATACGGTCTGATTTTTTATTTTGTTTTTTGTCTTTTTCATTTTATTTTTATTTATTTATTTATTTATTTTTTGTAGAATTTGACAGTTGTCATACAATGGCATGGCACAGCTGGGTTTTTCTACCGTGTTGGAAAAAAAAAAAAAACACCATAAGCAAAATTAATTTATACGGATTACTGTTCAAAAAAATACTATGGAGTATATATAAACTGTATTGTACCCTTGCTATGTACTGGACAGCTAAAGTATTCATAATAATGTTGCCTATAAAAAGAAATTCATAATAATTTTAATTTATTTGTTACCATATGTTATTGATTGCAAATTATATGTCATTGATTGTAAATGATATGCAATATTGCAATTTTATTTATTTATTTGGCAATAACGTAAATGATATGCAATAATGCAAATTATAATGGTAGAGATATTTTCTTTTTCAGGTGGATTTAGTTGTTTTTTTTTATTTTTTTTTTTCTGGTACTATATGGTTTTAATCTCTATAAGGTTATGATTAATTGATTGTAATGTAAATTAATATAGATTGATGGAAGTCTATTCACAATAAAAATATAGATTTTCTTATTTTCTATTAAATTGTACTATATATTTTCCTTAAAAAATAAAAATGTACTATATACTTATGTAAGTATTTAAGCTGGAGTTACGAAAACAATTTTGACCTATGATTTATTGTTACGAGTATTTTATTTTTAAAACATTTCACATACAATTTGACTATTTGAGATTAAGTTTTTCAGTTTTACTTCTCTCCGTACATGTGGCTCTCTAAACACCAAAAAAAAAAAAAAAAAAAAAAAAAAAAAAAAAACTTCTCCCCGTACATAACACATTGTAGACAAAGCTATAAAAAAAAAAACCGGTAAACAACTAAACACTATGTAAAATTGTAAATAAAACACAGAATCCCTTGTAAAAAAATAACCCTTCCTTTGTAAAATTAGCTTTAAAGCAGTCAGTCATTCAGAGGCAACCTAACAAACCCCAACTTTCAAATTCAATTTCCTTCAAGCCATCTACTCAAGTGATGATCAGGTTCACAAGATTGAACAATTTAACTGTTGCAGATTTGCAGAAATTAAGAGGAGCTTCTACCAAAAAAACAGAAAACTGTTCTTTTATTTGTAACAGAGAAAAATATACAACCATTTCAACTTTATCACAGAAAGTCACTCCAATACACAGCACTCATACAAACACTCACAAATTCAACATTACAAGAGTATGTTCAGGATGCAATGCCTAGTGACCTTTCTCTTGGTGAGCCATTAGCAGGTTTCCCACACGAAGAACGGGAGACTAACTTTTGGATGCTTTGCTGATTTTACGCTTTTCTTCTTTGCAAGCTTCTTTTCCAAGTCTTTCACCTTCCCATTCAAACTAGATATGACTTCTTGCTGCTCCTTCCCAGCGGCAAGTAGCTTTTCCAGCATCTCTCTTAGCTTCTCATTCTCTTCTACTATTTTCTTATCAATTTGCTCATCCTTTGTTTCTCCTACAACCGAGCTTCGATCATTTAAGGATCCATAGTTCCTTCTTTCTCTTTAGATTGCTGCACATCAGATTCTGGAAGTTCTGGCTTAACAGTTTCAGACTCGTTCCCCTGATCACCAGATAAGAACTCTGATGTATACTCATTGTAGTCAAATGGATCTATGAGTGATGTAGTACTTGAAGAACATTCCACATTGCTTTCTAACCTCTCCACCCTAAACTCGTCCTCATTTTCTTTATGGGGTGGGACTTCAACACCACCTTCTACCGGAACACCAGGTTCCACTGCAAAGACCTCCCCTTCACCAGATTCTGGAAGCTTGCTGTCTACCTCCTCCAGAACTGGCATTTCAATGTTTGCAGGGACAACATTAGATCCAGTTTCCTGGCCATTTATGGTCTCCTCGCTAGACATTTCAAGGGCCTCGTGATTTTCATGCTTACTGACTACAATTCTCTCATTTCCTGCTTCTAGCCCCTCGCCAGGTTGATCCAACTCTTGATCATTGTTCGAGTTTCCTGAAGTCTTAGCCTCAGTTAGCTCCTTGCCATCTTCTGGAGAACTGAGCTTTGAAGCGCCTAAATCATGCTCTGTCAGTGAAATCTCCATTTGGTCGTCTTCCTCGACAACCTCTACAGGCAGTTCAGAGAGAAAATCTGCTCCGTGCTCCCCATTCCCAGCAATGTCACTCTGCCCTGCTGTGTCTTCAGCGATGTTATCATTAGAGAGCAACTCCTCATTGACCTCTTGAGGCAGTAATGGCTGATGTTCCTCCTGATCCTTAATTCCAGAGACCAGACCATTCTGCACTGCTGTCTCCTTAACAGGGCTCATGGTAACTAAAGACTCCTGCTCAACAACCTCTTGAGGTAGTTCAGATAGTAGATTTGATTCCTGATCTTTGTTCTCATATACTATATCATCCTCGACGACTGTGTCCATTACAGGATTTGCATTGACTAGCGACTCTTCAGGTGGTTCTATTGGTGATTGTCCCTGGACATTATCACTTGCATTCGGCTCCTCTATTATTTCCGAAACCAATCCAGCTGCTACAACATCCCCATCTCTTCTTGCTGATGACATCACATTCTCATCTTGAGGTCCTATTTGTGATTCCGATTCCACCACTGATTCTTCTTTAGTGTTATTGTTACTTTGAGAACCGCCCAAAACATCCTGACAAAGAGGAGATTGACTTGAAGATATGTTATTTGAGTTAATCCCCTCTCTCTCAGATGCACCATTATCTCTATGTAAGCTGGAGCCTTCAGAAGATTTTCCAACACTTTCATTAACCTTCTCAAAGCCAGAACACTTTTGGCTCGTTATGTTGTCAAGCTTTTCCTGTAAACTAATCAACTCTTTTGCCACAGATTTCCTGACATCTCGTACACTTTCATGCAATCCCTGGAACTCAAAAAAGTAAGCATAACTTATGTGATAAAAATATATATGGTGACTAATTTAAAACATAAGTGGAAGACGTGCCAAGAAAAAGGAAATGATGTAAAGGAAAAGAAGAAAATAAGCCAATTGTATACCTGTATAGAATCCAGCTTCAGCAGCAGATTCATTATCGTCTCCCCAATAGCTACTTTCTCCTTGTCTTCTATGGCACGAGACTCGAGATCTTTAATAAGGTTTTTTACCAGAATGGCCTCTTCGTGAACTTTGGCAATGTGTTTGAGCTTTTTTATTGGTTCCCATCTTCTAACATTGTATCCACGATATGCAGACTGTATAACAACAGCTGCTTCCATATCTGACATGACTTTTCTCTTCTGATTGCTTTCTTGCTTAGATCCACCAGCAATTGCTGCTTGTGGTCCTTTTGATTGCACCTTATCAACACTACCCTTCTTATCTTCTGGTTTATCAATATCAGCCTGTTGCATTACCATATTCTCTGCACTGAGCTCATCTTTCAAATTTTGTGAGCCTTCTTTTGTGTCACCTGCACCATAAGGTTTACTTTTATTCTGGCCAAGTATCTTCTCCTCTACATCCTTGACTTTTATCTCTAAATTTGGTTGCTTATTACCTTTCTCGGAGCTGGACTCCTCAAAAATTTGTCGTTTTTTGTTGCCAGGAGGACTAGGAGACCTTGAGCTTCCATTGCCATTTTTTTTCTTTGGTGGATCAACCCTCAAGCAAATCGGAGGAAGCTTAGACTTCTTAGTGGACTGCTTGCTGGTACAATTTTTTGCTGAGTCCTGACTTGCTTTGCTCACTGGTGCTCCATCAACCTTATGATCATCATCTTTCTTTGACAACTTGTCAACAGACTCATCCAACTGCTTTACGGGGATGATTCTCACATTACTCTTTTTTTCAGTCCCCTGAGTTCCAACTGTACTGCCATCATCTCCTGCTTTAGTCCTCCCTTTCTCTGCTTCATTATCAATGTGCTCAAGTTTTCTGGGTACATCATTAAAAGCAGGAGACTCTTCAGCAGTGGTTTTCCCTGCAGATCTATTCTCCCGGCCCTTTAAATAATCCTCCATCTGGGCATTATTAGGAATCCATATGACAGGGTATTGCTTACTTAGATCTTTGTTTACCACATCACGAGCATTCTTTTCACCCAAGTTTCTGCTTTCTTGGTCACCACTTTTCATCGCATCTCCACCGTTCATCAGTTGTTTAATTCTATTCATGTCCAATGGAAACCATCCATTGCTTGTATTTGGATTTTGTTCAATTGATTGCACATTCTGGTAAGGTGTCCTACCAGATGCAGAGCCTTCAATTTCGTTCCGGCTTCTATTCTCTTGGCCACGACTGTGCATCGCATCTCCACCATCCATTAGTTGTTTGATGCGGTTTAAGTCCAATGGGAACCATCCATTCCTTACATTTGGATCATCTTCTGCTGATTGTACATTCTGGTGATGCTTCCTGTTTAGAAAGCCTTCATTATCCTGTGCTTCTGTCTCATTAGGTCCCCATTGCACCAGAGGCTTCTTTGAGTACGGAAATACTTGTTGTCCACTGGCCTCATTTTCCACCAACCTTCTCGGCTGCTCTTTGTTCATCAAATATTCAGGTGGAATCCACATGATTGGAGATTGAAAGTTTTTTGCACCAGCAGGAAACAATGATTCAGATCTCTTCGCCTCAACATCTGGCTCATGCTCTTCAATCTTGACACTATTCCGTCCTTTCATGTGGCATGGATGATTTGAACATTCACAGCAATGATGTTGATCTCTCAATACACTCTTGTCATATTCATATTTCGGTAGCTCCATGGAATAATTTGGAGGTGGGGCATAGTACATAGGGTGAAATTGAGGGTAAGGAGGATAGCCACCACAAAAGTGATTGTAAGTTGGTGGTGGTGGTGGGAAATGAGAGCAGGGTGGTCTGAAATTGTAATAAGTAGGATGCTGACCATGAGAGCAGCAACTATGGCACTGCATCGGAGCTGGATAACCGTAATTGGGAGGAAAATACTCAGGCATGCAAGAGGAGCTTGGTGGGTCTTCCTTCATTTGAGGAACACCTTCCCAGCTTGGGTGATAATACTGAGTAGAAGGCATTTGATTTGTCTGATAAGGGTAAGAATTAATGCCTCTGTAAATTGGATTCATCTTTACTACACTTGTTTTAGACAAAACCTTGCTAGTCTAGTAGATATGTCACTAAAACAGCTGCAACAAGAACAAACAGCAGAACTGTGAGTAAATTAACAAGTATGAGGATCACAAAGCACTTTTAACAGTTAACATGGGCAAATTATATATCCAAAATTCCAAATGCAAGTGTTCTAATGCATACTGAGAAAAAAAGAGCACCTTAGCAAAACTATATTGACTGTTAAGATATCTAGGGCAGGCCATGTAACACAGGATATAATTTCTAACTAAAGGCCCTAAATCTGCCCTTCCATCACAAAATCTGCCATGAATACCGTGATGCATCATTTTCAAGCTGCAACTCTTTCAAATACTCCCTCCGTTTTTAAATATTTGCTCCACTTTCCTTTTTCGGCCGTTTTTAAATACTTGCTCCATTTCCTTATTTGGAAACTTTTTACAATATTTAATTCATTTCTACCACCTAGTGGACCCAAAAAAATCATATGTTATTCATTTCATATTCTCTCACCTCCAATTTCTCCACTACTTTTGCTTTTTACAATTTTTTATTCTTCCACCAACCCCACTACCTCCATATTTTATTACTTTCTCCAATTTCTCCTAAAACTCCACGCATGGAGAAATGGAGCAAGTATTTAAAAACGGAGGGAGTAACAAAGATGTTTGATAAAAATGAACAATTCAATGATGCTAATAAGTCGTGAAAAAAAAAAACAGCAGAACTCCAAGCAACGTGACCATGTGAATGTGCTACCTAATGCATCAGGCAACATAATCTCTAACCTTGAAGGGAATGGTAACTAAAAACAAGAGCTAGGAATCACTGAGCTGCTTAAGATACGCTCATCATTATTGCTTTAATATATAGGGTGTAAAATAATACATACAACTATACAAGACCTCTAAGTACTCCGAGCTAGGGGCCGACCCAATAGTTTTACTTCTGCTATAATTGAATTGTACCCACACTCTTCCCATCACTCAACTAAGAGAAGGGTGATCATAATAATTCGACCACAAATCATAACAATCTCATATAAGATGACAACCTCTGCTGTAACTCTTGAATTCAGACAGATGAA
Organism: Chenopodium album; assembly: GCF_948465745.1. NCBI lineage: Eukaryota > Viridiplantae > Streptophyta > Magnoliopsida > Caryophyllales > Amaranthaceae > Chenopodium > Chenopodium album. The sequence continues at coordinate 75,370,946 of NC_137840.1, read as the reverse complement.
ATACATATTGATGCTAGGTTCTTAACTTTTCCCATAACAATAAACTTAAACCCAATGGACGAAAATTTCCAGGGTACCAACTTAACCATAAACAAACTAATCTTAAATCTTCCACTGGACAAGAATCAACATCAATCCATACTTTTACTGAATATTTGAATCAACCTTATACTCCATGGTACCAAATCATATCAACTCTGTATTTTATGCACAATCATGACAATTCGGAAGGTAATTTTGCTGGTTTCAATGGTACTTTCCTATCTAATCTACCTTCATTTAAACATCAATACTTTGAAGAACCCCAATTGACCACCCAAAATTCATTATATTCTTCAGCACAAATGTTCCGGAACAACCTCCAGTCTTCCATAATCAATAATTATTTTCCAAGCAACAAGAAAAAGTTTACACAGTCTGATATTTGTATAATCAAGTTCAACTACCCTCATTTGCACAATTTCGGAATTGAACCCGTTGAGTATAACTAATTTGCCCAGTACAAAATTGAGTAAGAATATGCAATTTGCGACCTAGTATTGTTAAATTAAGCCAAAACTTATCAAATTTAGGTATTATTTTGGCTTTTTGATCACCGACATTAGATAATTAGGTAATTACAAAGCAACAATACACAATCGTATAGAAGAAAATGAAATTGAATACATCATCAATAGAAACATAATTAACAGCATTTCTAACCTAAAATCAAACTGCAGCATTGTAAATAAAATTTAATCGCCAAAAACAAAATCGAGAGAAAACTTACAGCTTGTTTAAAAACCGCCAAACGATCCGCAATTCCCAATTACTCAGTTAACAGTGTAAAATCAGTCCACAAACCCAGGAAAATTAGGTTGAAGCTTTGCTACGAGCTCTTTGAATTTTGTGAATTGCAGAAAAATCTGAAGTTTTTTTTTTCCCCAGTAATAAGGAATGGATTTTTCTGGAGAGTGTTTAAATACTGACATGATGGAGTAGAAGAAGGAGCGCGAAAGAGAGAGATTCAACCGTTAAGGTGATTCCAGATTATTCCCGCAACTTTTGCTTCTGGATTTTTCGTTGTCACGTCACATGCCCTTCTAGAATTATAAACCTAGCCCCGCCATTTTATTTTGTGACATTTTTTTTTAGCTTTTTTTTTTTTTTGGAACAATATTTGAAGCATATTTTGTGACATCTTAGGACTTGTTTGACACATTTTTGGGTTTTTTTTTTTTTTTTAATTAAAAATCAAAAACAGGAAACAAGAAAAAGATGTTTCCACCTATCCAATTGGACTCCTGGAGTATATTAGGGACCATAAATATTTCGGCAATTTTTATTTATGGGTGAAAAAAAAAGTCAAAAAATTCCAAAATTGAAGGCTAATATCCACGCTTTTTGAGAAATTTTGGAGGTTTCGGGACTCGATGTCGAAAAGACTTGGGATTTTAGGGAATATATCTCGGGTTCGTATAATGTCGTTTGGAACCATACATGATCATTATTTGTTGTCATAAATGTTCGTGGTATGCTTGACTTAATGAAATCGGTGCAACATGCAAGTTTTACTGTAAACTGGTAATTGGCCGTTTAGAGGCAAATTGGTGGTTCCACCCACCCAATTGGACTACCAAAGGATATAAAGGACCATGGTAAACATTTCGGCAATTTTTATTTTCGAACGAAAAAAAGTTAAAAAATTCCAAAATTGAAGGCTAATATCCACGCATTTTGAGAAATATTTTAGGTTTCGGAGCCTGGTGTTGAAAAGCTTTGTGATTTTAGGGGATACATCACGAGGTCATATAATAATGTTTTAAACCATAGATGATTATTATATGTTGTCATAAATGTATGTTGTAGGCTTTAGTTAATGAGATCGGTGCAAGTTGTAAACGGTAAATTCGCCAATTAAAGGAAAATTGGACCTAATTGGACTCCCGGATTGTATTAATTACCATGGTAAAATTTCAGAAATTTTAAATTACAGGCAAAAAAAGTCAAAAAATTCCAAAATTCAAGGCTTTTATCCACGCTTTTTGAGAAATTTTGGAGATTTCGAGACTCGGTATCGAAAATCCTTGAAATTTTAGGGGAGACATCTCGGGGTCATATAATAACGTTTGAAATCACATATGATCATTATATGTTGTCATAAATGTTAGTGGTAGTCTTGAGTTAATGAAATCGGTGCAAGTTGTAAACTGGTAAATTGGTTGTTTTAAGTCAAATTGGATGGTTCCATCCATCCAATTGAACTTTCGGAGGGCATTAGGGACCATATAAACATTTTGGCAATTTTTATTTTCGAGCAAAAAAAGTCAAAAAAATTCCAAAATTGAAGACTAATATCCACGCATTTTGCGAAATTTTGAAGGTTTCGGGACTCGATGTCGAAAAGTCTTGAAATTCCAGGGAATACATCTTGGTGTCTTATAACGCTGTTTGGAATGATATATGATTATTATATGTTGTCATAAAAGTTCGTGGTAGGCTTGAGTTAATGAAATCGGTGCAAGTTGTAAATCGGTAAATTTGTCGTTTAAAGGAAAATTGGATGGTTCCACCCACCTAATGGGACTCCCGGAGGGTATTAGGGACAATGGTAAATATTTCGTCAATTTTTATATCCGAGCGAAAAAAAGTAAAAATTTTCCAAAATTAAAGGCTTTATCCACGCTTTTTGAGAAATTTTGGAAGCTTCGGGGCCCGTCGTCGAAAAGCCTTTAGAATTTAGGGGATACATACCGGGGTCATATAATGCCGTTTGGAACCATATATGATCATTATATGTTGTCATAATTGTTCGTGGTAGACTTGAGCAAATGAAATCGGTGCAAGTTGTAAATCGGTAATTTGGCTGTTTAAAGGCAAATAGGGTTGTTCCATCCACCCAATTGGACTTCCGGAGGATATAAGGTACCATGGTAAAAATTTCGGCAATTTTTATTTCCGGGCGAAGAAAAGTAAAAAAAAAATCCAAAATTGAAGGCTAATATCCACGTTTTTTGAGATTTCGGGGTCCGGTGTCGAAAAGCCTTTAGATTTTAGGAGATACATCTCGGGGTCATATAATGCCGTTTGGAATCATATATGATCATTATATGTTGTCATAAATGTTTGTGGTAGGCTTGAGTTAATGAAATCGGCGCAAGTTGTAAACCGGTTGGAAACCGGTAAATTGGCCAATTAAAGACAAATTGCATGGTTCCACCCACCCAATTGGACTCCTGAAAGGTATTAGAGACCATGGTAAATATTTCGGAAATTTTTATTTATGGGCGAAAAAAAGTCAAAAAATTTAAAAATTGAAAGATATATCCACGCTTTTTGAGATTTTTTGGAGTTTTCGTGGCCCGGTGCCGAACAGTATTGAAATTTTAGGAAATACATCTCGGGGTCATATAATGTCGTTTGGAACC